>NC_139605.1:8423275-9623275 GCF_964270895.1 Podarcis filfolensis
TTTCCATGGTTCATTTTACCTATATTATATCCCTGCCATATTTTACAAAAGCTGTATCAATCGGTTTTCCATTATTACATCCATCAAAACTTACCTACACTGTTGAATTTATCTTAGTGTTGCCAGTGTTTTCAGTGTTTATATTTAATAAACGTTTCCCAATCTTCTCTAAATGTATGTTCTTCTTGTTCTCCTATTCTAAATGTTAAGTCTGCAAGCTGTGCGTACTCCATCAACTTATGTTGCCACTTTTCTTTGGCTGGGACCTCGCTCGTTTTCCAGATCCCACCCTTGCCCTGAAGGAGCTCCACATAATTCCCGTGTGCCCCCTTAATTTCATCCTTATGCCGAATGTACTTGCTTGAATGCTCCTATCCTATTTAGGGAAGTTTTTACTATTTAATGCTGTATTGTTTTTAACACTTGATTGGGAGCCGCCCGAGTGGCTGGGAAAACTCAGCCAGATGGGCAGGGTATAAATAAGAAATAATAATAATAATAATAATAATAATAATAATAATAATAATAATTACTATCTGGTCCACCCCAGTGTTGTGGCGGCAACTCGGACTCACCTTCCTCACCAGCCTCACTGGAGAAAGAAATATTCTCTTGGCATCTTTCTGGCAGAGCCTCATACTCTTCCTTGATCACGGGAGCTTCGTCCGGGAAGCTCTCCACCTTGATCTTCTTCAGAGATCTGGCACCTTTGGGATCCAGATATGGAGGGAAGGAGAGAGGAAAGAGAGAAAATAGAGGAGGGAGAAAGGTTGTTTTCTGCTGCTCCAGAGAAGCGGACACGGAGCAATGGATCCAAACTACAAGAAAGAAGATTCCACCTAAACATTAGGAAGAACTTCCTGACAGTAAGAGCTGTTTGACTGTGGAATTTGCTGCCAAGGAGTGTGGTGGAGTCTCCGTCTTTGGAGGTCTTTAAGCAGAGGCTTGACAACCATATGTCAGGAGTGCTCGGATGGTGTTTCCTGCTTGGCAGGGGGTTGGACTCGATGGCCCTTGTGGTCTCTTCCAACTCTATGATTCTATGATTCTATGATTCTATGACCTGAAAACTCTGTTCTATTTCCAGAATGGCAGAAACATTAACAAACAAGTTAAAAAAAAGTAACTACTTGCTGGATTGACAAAAGCAGCATCAAATATCCACAAATCCCTACCAGCAGACAGGAGTCTTCTGCTTCCACCATAGCTCTTAGAGGGGAAAGTCGCATTTTTACATTAATGTAAAATATTAATATAAATAACACACACAATATGTAAGCAAATATATTTTAAATACCTTATTTTTAGATTTAGTATTTGCAAAAAATAAAAAATAAAATGCTGTATTGTAACGATGTTGCATTTTAGGAATTTTGATATATTTTCGTGTTTTCTATCCAGTTGGTTTTTGTGATTCTTTCACCTAAATATAAACAGTTTAGCGGTGTTTATTTATGTTAGGTAAAATGTGGAATTATGAGTATCGTTACTAGAAATTGTTAATTATCATACACAGAACATGGAATTGTGACTATTAATTAGCAATAATAGTCATTTTACATATAATTATTTAATTGTGTCAATTGAGCCAATTGGCGCGGGGGGGGGGGCATGGGAGGGACCGTCCCATTCTGCTAGCAAAAGTCCCTGTTACAAGTTTCCACTATCGGGACTTGTGAGTTGAATCCTGCCCTGTATTTCTTATATTGAGTCCTTTTTCCTGGGATCCGTTAAGGCGCCCAAAGATTTTGGGTTGAAATGTGAAGCAAGTATGTTATTGCCATCGCTATTATGGCACGATGCTGATTTAAGTCAAAGGGGCTGGCGTGGCCTCAGAGACACACTCACCTGCGGATCTGATCTCTTCCATGGAGCCTTTGGCAAAGAGGTCTTTTCTGTCTTCTTCCAGCCAGGAAATAAGATCAGGTCTTGAGCTCACATGTCCATCTTGAAATAGAGACGCAGTAATGTCAGGGTCTGGACTGAGGGGAACGGCGGGAGCACTCCCCGCTTTTCCTGAACCTTCCCAAGGGCAGGAGGACAGTATTGATTTAGAACAGTGGTTTGTAGAAGGGCATAGTCCAGAGGGGAAAAGCTGGGAAATACTGAATTAGGAGCAGCTAGAAGAGGAAACACCAGGAGAGAGACAGCTGGCAGATTCAGTGTCCTTGGACAGCATTGCTGAACCCCCTTCGCCTAAGACTAGACAGGCTTTGAGAGTGATAAGAGCAGAGAGCACAGTGGCAACAAACTCAGATTACCCAATGTAGGAGTGATGTACAGTGGTACCTCTGGATGTGAACGGGATCCGTTCTGGAGCCCCATTCGCATCCTGAAGCGAACGCAACCCGTGTCTGCGTATGCGTGTGCCGTCATTTTGAGCATCTGCGCATGCGCAAGCAGCGAAACCCAGAAGTAGCGCATTCTGTTACTTCCGGGTCGCCACGGAGCGTAACCTGAAAATACTCAACCTGAAGCATATTTAACCCGAGGTATGACTGTACAGAGGGACGCGGGTGGCGCTGTGGGTTACACCACAGAGCCTAGGGCTTGCCAATCAAAAGGTCGGCGGTTTGAATCCCCGCAACGGGGTGAGCTCCCGTTGCTCCGTCCCTGCTCCTGCCCACCTAGCAGTTTGAAAGCACGTCAAAGTGCAAGTAGATAAATAGGTACCGCTCTGGCGGGAAGGTAAACAGCGATTCCGTGCGCTGTTGTGGTTCGCCAGAAGTGGCTTAGTCATGCTGGCCACATGACCCGGAAGCTGTACGCAAGCTCCCTCGGCCAATAAAGCGAGATGAGCGCCGCAACCCCAGAGTCGGCCACGACTGGACCTAACGGTCAGGGGTCCCTTTACCTTTTTATGACTGTACAAGGTTTCCCCAGCCACTCTGGGTGGCTCCCAACAGCATATTAAAAACAGGATCAAACATTAAAAACTTCCCTAAACAGGCCTGCCTTCAGATGTCTTCTAAAAGTCAGATACAGTGGAACCTCGGGTTGCGAACGTGATCTGTGCGGGAGGCACGTTCGCAACCCGCAGCGTTCACAACCCGCAGTGCCACGTCTGCACATGCGCGAGTGGCAATTTGGCGCTTCTGCGCATGTGCAAAGTGTGATTTAGTGCTTCTGCGCAAGCACCAAAACCCGGAAGCAACCCGTTCCAGTACTTCCAGCTTCAGCTGGGTGCGCAACCGGAAAACGCGCAACCTGAAGCGTCTGTAACCCGAGGTACCACTGTAGTTGTTTATTTCCTTGGCATCTGATGGGAGGGCGTTCCACAGGGCAGATGCCACTACTGAGAAGGCCTGAGAAGGTTAAGGAAGCTGGGTATGTTTAGCCTGGAAAATAAGGGACTGAGAGGCGATGTGATAGCTATCTTTAAATATCTCAAGGGCTGTCACATGGAAGATGGAGCAAGCTTGTTTTTTCCTGCTCCGCAGGGTAAGATTCAAACAAGCTGCTTCAAGTTACAAGGAAGGAGATTCCAACTAAACTTCAGGAAGAACTTTCTGATAGCGAGAGCTGTTCAACAGTGGAACGGCTTCCCTTTGGAGGTTGTGGACTCTCCTTCCTTGGAGGTTTTTAAGCAGAGGTTGGAGGGCCGTCTGTCATGGATGCCTTAGCTGAGATTCCTGCATTGCAGGGGGTTGGACTAGATGACCCTCGGGGTCCCTTCATAGCTGTCAAAGTTTCCCTTTTTTAAGGGAAATTCCCTTATTCTGAATAGGATTCCTCGCAAGAAAAGGGAAAAGTTGACAGCTATGGGTCCCTTCCAACTCTACAATTCTATGATTCTGTGAACAGGATTTTGGGACTAGCAAGGCTGTGAGGCCAGACACAGCAGGACCTCCGTATCCTGGCTACGGGGAAAAGGGATCTTTACCCAGAGAGGTCACCAAGTCGTGAATCTCCAGCATGACCTCTGGTTCAGATCCAGCAGGCCCCACTCCTCGTCAGTGCACGGCCGCCTTTTCTTCCACCAGCCCCTGGAAGAAGAAGAAGAAGAAAACCGTTTCCTTCCACGCTGCGGGCAGGGACTGAAAACCATCTCCTTCTCCCTCAGAAATGGAACGCAGGTGTGGTAAGCCGAGCAGTTTCACATGCAGAGTTTGAAACTGATGTTCAGATCATAGATGTCAACTTTTCCCTTTTCTTGCGAGGAATCCTATTTGGAGTAAGGGAATTTCCCTTTAAAAAAGGGAAAAGTTGACAGCTATGGTTCAGATAAGTTCAGAGGACCCCACAAACTTACGTAACACAAGAACCTGCCTTGTACAAATGGCTTCATTAAAAACCCTGAGAGGAACCAACACTAAATCATAAAATATGATTTTAAAACAAAATAGATTTATAGCAGCACATGGCAGAATCTGATCTCCTCGCATTATTTCAGTTTACATTAGTAGGAGGCCTCCTGGTTTAGGTGGGGCTAAGCACTGAAAAGAGAAAAATGAGGGAAGTAGTGTTGGGAGCTAAAGAAATATAAGCTAGGCACACTTTAAATCTAGGTTATGTTTGCCCCAACGGAACGTCCCTCAGAATCCCTTCCAACGCCACAATTCTCTCAACTGCACTGCAACTCGCTCTTACAACAGTTCACTTGTCCCAGTATGCAAGAAGAAAAACACACACGAGGAAATGTAAGTGGTATTAACTACGGAAGCTTTTAAACTGTGTTCACCAACTTGGCGCCCAGAAATCTCCCGTTGGGCCCACGCCAGGAGCAAAACACATCCGGGGAATTTCGAACACCGGGGTGGGGGTGGGGAATGAAGTGTAAGGATATCTAACAAATTCTGGTGTTTTTTCCGTTATGACAACTTTGATGCGTTTTCTTTAAAGTCGATTTCTTCTTTACAAATAACCTCTTTCTTTCCCTGCAAGGCCCTCGACATGATCCTGCCTATTGTGCAATCCAGCCCTGCTTACGCAGCGTCAGACCACTGGTCCATGTGTCTCACTGCTGCCTGCACTGAGTGCTATGAGATGGACCGTTGTGACCTACAAGGCAATTACACAAATGTAACGAAAATGCTTGGGCTTACTAGCAACAATCCAAAATAAACAGAGGTTAAAGCCCATATCCACACACATCTTTGCAATTAAGCGTTCCCCTCTTGCACAGACCTTCTGCATGCAACGCAAAGGCTCTACCGCTGAGCTGCAGTGCCTTCTCTTAAATAAAAAGTAAGATCCTAGTCCTCCTGGTTTAAACGATGTTCTGTTTAAACAGGAACTTATACCTTTGGTCCATATAGCTCAGTATTGTCTACACTGACTGGCAGAGGCTCTCCAGGGTTGCAGGCAGGGGGTATTCCCAGGACCACCCGGAGATACTGGGGACTGAACTTGAGACCTTCTGAACGCCAAGCAAGTGCTCTAGCACTGAGCTACGCTCCTTCCTCAAATACAAGTCTGCATCAAGGCAATCCAAATGCTGTACCTATGAAAGTCCTGAGGTCTGCAAGCTCTCTATAAACTGTGCCAAATGGCATCATCATCATCTCACTTTGCAGATTTTATTCTGATATTTTATCTTCTTTGCACAATTTGGGCTTCCTTAGTCGTGGGAGATGGGAGTGAAGAAAACGTGAAAGCCGTGAAAGATCTATCACCTTCCTGTCATTAGAAACCTCAATTCAGCCAACATGCCCTCTGGGTTCTGAGATTCCTCCTAAACATTTCATTTTTAAAAATAACTTTTATTAAGGTTTATACCGTATTTTTCGCCCTATAGGATGCACTGTCCCATAAGGCGCACCTAGTTTTTTTTTGGGGGGGGGGAATAAAGGGGGGGGGAATTATTTCCTTCCCCCGACCCCAGCCCCCAAAACAGGCAACTCTCCACAAGCAGCGGGAGCCCAGCGCAGGGCTCCCGCGCCTTGCGGAGAGGTGCGCAAAGTCTGGGCGCGCTGGGCTCAACGCGCCCAGCCTTCGTCATGCAGGCAACTCTCCGCAAGCAGCGGGATCCCGGCGCGGGCTCCCACGGCTTGTGGAGATCTGCGGGAAGCCTGGAGAGCGAGAGGGGTCGGTGTGCACCGATGCCTCTCGCTCTCCAGGCTTCAGCAAAAGCCTGCATTCGCCCCATAGGACGCACACACATTTCCCCTTCATTTTTGGAGGGGAAAAAGTGTGTCCTATGGGGCGAAAAATACGGTAGTTTTTTTTAAAAAAATCATTAAGGTTTATAGATACATCCTATGCCCTTTTAAAATGTGGCTCTTTTTGGGGGGGGTTATTGGGTTGTTGTTTTTATTTTGATTACATATATTTTGATTTTTATGTTGATGTTTAAAAAGTGTCTAAATATGAGACTAAATATATTGCACAAATATGTCATTATTCATCTTTCCCGTTTTTTTTCTTTTTCTCATTGTATTTATTAAGTTTTATAAACAAACATAATGAAGCGACTAAAGATTATGGATATGTTACTTCCCTTCTTTGATTAAAATTATTAATATTTTTAAGATTATGGTTTGGAATTTCTCCAGTTCTGACAGATTAGCATTCTAGCTGCCATTGTAAACTGAGCGACCATTTCCAGGTCTTTCTCCTACGTTAGGCCTCTAAGATATCCAAATGAAATTACTAAAGGGGCCCTTGGAAGATCGTATCTGAGGATTCAAATTCTCCTTCATTTCCATTAAGGCAGCTTTCAAAAAGTTCTGCATTCGTCGGGTGCTCACGCATCACATGAAAAGAGATTTGCATTGGGAGGAGAATTTATTTTACGGACGTCTTTCAGGGAGTTTGGGGCCTGAGCCACTCAGGGTTTTAAACACTAACACAAACACCTGGAAACTGGGATAGCTCCGTACTTAGAACATGAGACTCTCAATCTCAAGGTTGTGGGTTCGAGTACCACATTGGGCAAAAGATTCCTGCATTGCAGGGGGTTGGACTAGATGACACTTGTGGCCTTGAATCGGACCCGGAATCGAACTGGCAAACCAGCACAGCTGTCACTGAGGCAATAAGGTACCCCTGCCCGTACGGGCCAGTCGTGTCCGACTCTAGGGTTGTGCGCTCATCTCACTTAAGAGGCCGGGGGCCAGCGCTGTCCGGAGACACTTCCGGGTCACGTGGCCAGCGTGACGAAGCTGCTCTGGCGAGCCAGCACCAGCGCAGCACACGGAAACGCCGTTTACCTTCCCGCTATAAAGCGGTACCTATTTATCTACTTGCACCCGGAGGTGCTTTCGAACTGCTAGGTGGGCAGGAGCTGGGACCGAACAACAGGAGCTCACCCCGCTGCGGGGATTCGAACCGCCGACCATATGATCGGCAAGTCCTAGGCACTGAGGTTTTACCCACAGCGCCACCCGCGTCCCGCCGTCACTGAGGCAATAACAGCACATAAATGGCCAATTTGTAACCGCTTTGAGGTTTTCTTGCAATCAAGAGGTGTACAGTGGTACCTCGGGTTAAGTACTTAATTCGTTCCGGAGGTCCGTTCTTAACCTGAAACTGTTCTTAACCTGAAGCACCACTTTAGCTAATGGGGCCTCCTGCTGCCGCCGCGCCACCGGAGCACGATTTCTGTTCTTATCCTGAAGCAAAGTTCTTAACCTGAAGCACTATTTCTGGGTTAGCAGAGTCTGTAACCTGAAGCATATGTAACCTGAAGCGATGTAACCCGAGGTACTACTGTATAAATTTTATGGAAAAAACAGACAAGCAGTTTCATACTGGACCGTCTGCACATCAGTCCGTTTTATTAGTGGTTCTGTGACAATTCCCTAATGGCATTTCATCACTGTTGTCTTGAGGGATGCTCCTGCATATAGCCCAACAAAAACAGGACCAACAACACACACACACACCCCAACATCTGTGGTATGCAAAGTTACAGGATTTCAGCAGGATGTTACAAGAATCGATCGTAAACAAAGCCCTGAAACTTTTTCAAGCACAAACCGTACTGAAATCGGGATTGCGTAAAACCGCCATGATACCCTCACAAACGTACAAAAAAACAGAGCAAGAAGAAAATGGAAGGGAGAGAGGAAGGGGAAATAAGTTTTTTCCACATGACTTAGGCTGCATACAAAACCTATGTTTAAAGCACATCATCACTTCTCCCCGACAAAGAATCCTGCGAACCGTAGCTCACCCCTCCCAAACCTTCAATTCCTGGCACTCATAACAAACTACAATTTCTTTTTTGGGGGGATGTGATGTGCTTTAACGGCCTGGTGTGTACACAGCCTTCTCCATTTTGCCCCACCTGAAGAACTTCCTCATGGCAAAAAGCTGTTAAAGGGTACACACCAATAGAATTTTATTTATTTTTAATAAAGGGGGGGGGAGTGGCACGATTGGGGTTCCCCCCTCTAATGCCAGGAAAAGCAAACAGAACCAGCCAGGGGAAGAATACAAAGAATTTATTTGACAACAGCGACCCACGGGGGATTAAAGGATTAAAATCTGGAAAGCTGGAGGAGACCCCCCCTCTTCCCCCATAAACCTACAGCCAGAATCCCAACCATCAACAACCTCCCCTCCAAACGGATCTTTGAAGTTTCAAATAAATATATATATATATATATTAAAAAGATTGCAAACACCAGGAAGGGAGGCGGGGGGAAGCAGAGAGCTGTTGGAAAAGAATTTGCAAGCTATTAGCATAAAAGTTTTCTTTTGCTGCTGTGGAAAGGGAGGGGCGGGGAGGCGGCTCAGGGGAGCTTTGCTTGCAATTATTTTTTTTGGGGGGTGGGGGACACCCTTGCAGGGACCCCCTGGGAGAGGGTGGGGGTTTGGGGGGTTGCACTTCCTTCCCCAGCGCCCCTCCCCCTCCCCCAAGGGTGCACCTTTAAGACGGGGCTCCCCCGGCGAGAGGAACAGCCCGGTCCGGCATCGCTGCAGACGCAAATCTCTGGGAAGCACAAAGAGGTTCACATGGGCCCCCCTTGCATTTCCCAGGTGGGCGGGACAGGAAGGAGTCCTCGGTGACGCGGCGCCACGCCGCCCTTCTAGTCCACCCCGCCTCGCTGGTTATGTAACCCTCTGCTCTGGACCCCCCCCTCCAGATGCACACAGAGAGAGAGAGAGAGAAATGATTGGGGGGATGCGGTGCCAGGAGGGAGATCTGGGTCTACTGGGTTTGGGGGGGGGGGTTGGCAGTGGATGGGTGAGGATTTCTGAGCACACCACAAATGGGAAGGACAACAAATATATATATGAGGCAGCCTTCTTTAAATGGTGCTGCTGAAATTAAGGAAACTGTCATAATGAGAATCTAAATTGTAAATATGTAGATAATAGTAATAGGATTTAAATAAATATAAAAATACATCCCACTCATCTGGTTGGGTTTCCCCAGCCACTCTGGGTGGCTTACAGCATATATAAAAATACGACCAAACATCAAACATTAAGAAACAGAATATCCTATACGAGCATTACATAGCTGTCAACTTTTCCCTTTTTTAAAAGGAAATTCCCTTATTCCGAAGAGGATTGCTGGCAAGAAAAGGGAAAAGGTGACAGCTGTGACGTGCAACAAACAAACCAATACGTCAATAGAAACCAATAGCAAGTGATACACACACGCACACACACACAATATCTGCTGAAATTAAGGAAACACTGATAATGAGAAGTTATATATATGTGTGTGTGTCTGTTTAATATATATATATATATCTGCTGAAATTAAGGAAACTGATGAGAAGTTAAATTACCGTATTTTTCGCTCTATAAGACGCACCAGACCACAAGACGCACCTAGTTTTTGGAGGAGGAAAACAAGAAAAAAAAAATTCTGAATCTCAGAAGCCAGAACAGCAAGAGGGATTGCTGCGCAATGAAAGCACCAATCCCTCTTGCTGTTCTGGCTTCTGGGATAGCTGCGCAGCCTGCATTCGCTCCATAAGACGCACACACATTTCCCCTTACTTTTTAGGAGGGAAAAAGTGAGTCTTATAGAGCAAAAAATACGGTATGTATCTGTATATATGTGTTTTTATATATAATATATGCCAAAATTAAGGAAACTGATAATGAGAAGTTAAATTAAACATCTATATATATGTTTCTTATATATATAATATGCTGAAATTAAGGAAACTGATAACGAGAAGTTAAATTATATATCTGTATACCTACATAACTGCTGAAATTAAGGAAACTAATAATGAGGTTAAATTATGTGTGTGTTTGTGTGTGTGTGATATATATAATTTAACTTCTCCTTATCATTTTCCTTAATTTCAGCAGCAGCATAGATGCTCCTATAGTTTTAGAACTGCAAGTGCTGCAGGCTTTCCCGCAAAATTTGAATTGGGAAGTTTTTCCTACGCAAACTGCACAGGGCGATTTGCATAGGAAAGAATTCTCATCTCCTGAATGGCACAATCTACTTTTTGTCTGCTCTGAAGCTGCTGCTAATCCTTTTCATGAAGGCTGTTCACATACCATACGTTTAAAGCACACACACCCTGAAAATCAGGGGAACTATAGTTCACCCTCTCACAGCAATACTGTAATTGCCAGCATCCTTAAGAAAGCATAGGGATGTGCTTTAAATGTATGGAATTCCAATATCTAGTTTGGCGCTGGAGAGAAAATAGTTTTTCTTCTCTCCCCAATAATATTAGCTCAGCCATGTCTATGTTGAATCATCTTGCAATACAGGGGGTCTCCTTTTTATAACTTTATGCCATTGGTTCGGATACTACCCTCTGAAAAAGGAGAAAACCAGCTTGCTTCTTTTCCCATGTGACAACCCTTTAGATATTTGAAGGTAGCTATCATACCTTCTCTCTGTCTCCCATTTCCAAGGCTAAACATACCCAACTCCCTCAACCGTTCCTCATAAGGCTTGATTTCCAAACCCTGGACCATCTTGGTCTCTGTCCTCTGCACATGTTTCAGCTTGTCAATATCTGTCTTAAATTGTGGTGCCCAGAACTGGACACAGGACTCCATGTGTGGTCTGACCAAGGCAGAACAGACCGGGGCTAGTACTATCTGGACACTATTATTTGGAAGTAATGTACTTTAAGGTTATGATGTGTATGCAGCCTTATGCTTCCATAATCTTTATAATATTGTTCCTTTTAATGTCATCGATTCTATGCTGAGTGAATGTTTGGATAGATGTTTGCTCTGCTGAAACTGCCAAAAGCTATCGATAGGTAACATCTCAAATAAACAGGACTTTGCCTTTTGAGAAACCAAGAGGTCTGCTGCCTTCCTTGTACGTTACAAATTAACAGCATCCCGATAAGGCCAGAGACCCCTGCAATCACGATGTCAACTTGCCTGTCATGTAACTTTGCACAGAGTAAGCAAAGAGACTCAGAGAGCAACTCGGTTACATCCATACCATACATTTAAAACACTGTCATGGCTTCCTCCAAATAATCCAGAGAACTGAAGTTTTCTTTTGGCATGAGCCTCTCCTTCTTCCTCTGTTTTACGGGATTTTATGAGGCCACTTCCTTGATATTCTTAGGCAAGTTGGCAGTCCATACACACCATACCCACACACACTTTCCCCAAAGAATCTTGGGGACTGTAATTTGTTAAGGGTGCTAGGAATTCTAGCTCTGTCAGGGGTTCCCAGGGTTCTTTTTGGGGCTGTGCATGCAGCCAAATACTTCTACAAATAAATAAAAATAAATGTTCCCATCCCTGCAGAAACTAGGCCCCTAGGACTTCACCAGTGAAACCCCTGTAGGAATTTAATAAACCAGTTCTATGGACATGGAGAAAATTTCACATCAGCTGAGAGAAAAGGTATCCTTACCCAGAGCTCTGGATCAAGCAGCGCACATTCCTGGAATTTCCTATGAAGAGTGATGTGGTAAGTTGTTAAAATACTCTGCAAATTGTAATTCTGGGAGGGCAGTGGGGGTCACCTAAGAGCGATGAGCACCCTTAATAAACTACAGCTCCCCTAATTATTTGGGGAAACTATGACTATTTAAGTTGGTATCATAGTGTTTTAAATGCATGGTGGGAACTGAGCCTTGGAGGCCCATCTAGTCTCTCCATCGTGCTCTCATGGTGGCCAAGAAATGCCCATAGGAGGCCCTCGAACAGGATCCGAACACAACAGCACTACTTTCTCCATCTGCTGATGCTCAGCATCCGGTCTTGAGAGGCGTATTGGCTCCGACAGCCAAGGCAGAACTTAGAGCCATGAAGGCTAGTGGTCCCCATTCAGCATCCTGTCCTCACCTTGGCCAGTCAAGCAGCCCCCGGGTGAGAAGACGGAATGCGTAAAAATAAAATCGGACGACAGCAGATGGGAACTCAAAAGTGAAAAAGGGAGGCAGTTAAAAAACAAGAAAGGAGATTCCCACTAGACGCCAGGAAGAATCTTCTGACTGTGGAGGAGACTCCCAGGAGAGGTGGGAGGCGCTCCCTTGAAAGTTTTTAAGCAGAGGTTGGATGGTCATTTGTCAGGGATAAGGAACCTGTCTTAACTAGCTCAGTATTGTCTACACTGATTGGCAGCAGCTCTCAGGAAGGGAGTTTTAGAAGACATCTGAAGGCAACCCTGTTTAGGGGATTTTTTAATGTTTGATGTTTTATTGTGTTTTTAATATACTGTGGGGAGCCACCCAGAGTGGGGAAACCCAGCCAGATGGACGGAGTATAAATAAATTATTATTATTATTATTAGAAGGGAGTTTCCCCCCAAGCCATTCTGGGGATCCCTGCATCGCTGGGGTTTGGACTGAATGACCATAGGGGTCCCTTCCAGCACTGCAATTCCACGATTCTAAGTTTAAATTAAAAATTCCAATGAAAACACAGATAAATAACACAGAGTCAACGATAATGTCCAGCTGCGGCATAGTGAGTGTTATGTACTGAGTTGAATAGGATCCAAACTGCAGCAGTCTGATTGGTCCTAGAACAATAGGATTCAGAATGCAGCAGTCTGATTGGTCCTAGAACAATGCAGCAGTATGATTGGTTGGCAGGAACCACCCAATCATGCTCCAGATAGAAGTGAATCCACAACTTGATTGGCTTACAGTAGAATTCCGGAATTAGCCAATCATGTGCAGCCCATTGTGTAAATAATGTATATAAAGCAGATACCTTGAGGGGACTTTCATTCATTCCTCCTCACCACTATGAGCTGAATAAAGAGCATGAAATCACTTTGCGACTCTGAGTATATTTCAGTGAGTAAGCCCCACTGTGGGGCTTACTTCTGAGTAAACCGTGCATGGTGGTGGTGGTGGGGAGGATATGCTGCTCCTCTGTGGGCCAGTGCGTCTGACAAGGAGGCTGGTGGCTGGAGCCCACCCAGGGATGGCTGTAGGCAAAATTCCTGCATTGCAGCGGGGTTGGGCTAGATGACCCTCGGGTCCCCTTCCATCCAGCTCAGCGATTCCACGGTTCTAGGAAAGAAAAACAGCACAGCATCCTGATCTCGCAAACCCCAGAGAACCAGCGCCTTGCCCTTGAAACCGGGCATGTCTTAAACGTCAGCCTAAGACTGACTCGTGTTGCCGTTCTCGGGCCCCTAAGAGTTAACAAGAGCAGCGAGCAGAGCGGTTCCTAGAGAGGCAGGAAATGGGGGAGGTGCAACGCGGAAGTTGGAGGGGCTTCCTTTTTTTCTTGCCCCCCCCCCGTGGGAAAGTAGGAAGTGGCCTCGGTGGGTCGGGTGGCATCTCTGCCAGGGGAGCTGCTGGGCGCGTGGAAGGGGGAGCCTTTGGGGAGGGGGGCAGAAAAAGGCTGCAGGGTTGGGGAGCCCCCTCCCTTCTTTATCACCTCCCTCTTCCCCAGGGCTTGAGAGCGCAAGAGATGCTCTGCTGGATCAGATCCTAGATGCACGCAGCCGGAGCCTACCTCGCATGAGGAGGGGGTGAGTCTCGTTGGACGCCTTGAAGGTCCCTGGAGGAAAGGCGGGAGGTAAACTAGTGGCCAAAATTGTGGAAACCTTTCGGGAAAAATGTATTTCTGACGTTTGATGGATCATAACGCCACCTTTTTTTTTTGGAGTGATACCATAAAATTATACATCAAACTGTTCTTTAATTAATTATTATTGTACTTTTGCAGGGGGAGAGAAACCATAGGGCTTTCTCTCTCAGGTGCCCAAGTAACTTGGCTGGCCATGGGCACTCTAAACCTTGTTTAATGCTGATATTATGTTCAGAAAGATAAACAAATGGAACGAGGTTAGCTTTGTCATGGTTTAATGTATTTTTAATCTCTGTTGGAAGCCACTCAGAGTGGCTGGGGAAACCCAGCCAGATGGGCGGGGTACAAATAATAAATTATTATTATTATTATTACTACATAGATGGAAAGATAACTGCAGGTTTCATATTGATTGCTACTGAAATCTTCGTCCCGTGCATTTGTGCATATCAGTGTGGATTGTGTGGTTTTTTTGTTTTTTGTTTTACAGTTCAGATAAAGAAAAGGAGCATCTTTTCACCATTCCATTCCAAGAAATGCAGACTTGGGAGAAGGACTCCGGCCCAGACCTCTGTGCCCAGGTGGTAGCCCTAGCTGAAGATTTCCTCCTGAGATGGCAAGAGCCTGACGGAGAGGCACAAAACGTAAGGGTACTTTGGGCGATACAGAGAGATGTATTATGAATACAGTCTTGTTACAGCAGAGGTCTCAGAGCAGCTTGCAGCATATTTAAAAGCATGAGCATATAAGAATTGTGAGAAAAAGCTGCATTGTAAGCACACGGACTAGTAATGATTTCTGCAAAGAAAGCATTGTTTAAAGTAGCAGCTTAACATTCAGAATAACAGGCCTCCTCCTCCTTTTCCCTCTACTTCAGGTGCCTCAGCTCTCAAAGAAGAATCTATCAGATTCCAAGAAGGCACAGGAAGAAAAGCAGACAGAGGAGGCGGAAGAATATGATGGGGAGACTGCCTTATTAGGTAAAGACACCCAAGTGTTGGGGACAAATTATAGCAAACGTAAGGAGTATTTTGCAGTATCTGCTTCGAAAGGATCATTTTTTTGTTACTTGCTTATTTTAAAAACGTACCTAAAGGACAAGAGAAATCTGTTATTTCATATGGTACTAGCAGTGACTAGTAAATCAGCCCTGGGTGCTCACTGGAAGGACAGATCGTGAAGCTGAGGCTCCAATACTTTGGCCACCTCATGAGAAGAGAAGACTCAATGGAAAAGACCCTGATGTTGGGAAAGATGGAGGGCACAAGGAGAAGGGGTCGACAGAGGACGAGATGGTTGGATAGTGTTCGCGAAGCTACCAGCATGAGTTTGACCAAACAGTGGGAGGCAGTGGAAGACAGGAGTGCCTGGCGTGCTCTGGTCCAGGGGGTCACGAAGAGTCAGACATGACTAAGCGACTAAACAACAACTTGCAGTGACAATGCTATATGCAAAATACTGCCATGGGTGGGGGTGGGCGGGGAATCCTGCACACCAGAGAATGGCATATTAAGCTGTGGGAAGTGAGCACTTTGAGCAAAATGTGCTGGCCTCTATGGGTTAAATATGGAGGAATGAAGGTGAAACAAATATGAACACCACTGGTGAAAGTTTAGAGGACCATGGAATAGCAAACATGGGACAATTAACTAACATGCGTTTACAGTTTTATGAGAAAGTATATGGGTTCACGCAAAACAATCCTTATATTGGTAGTTCTTGGAGGCTCAAATTTTTAATTCTGGGGGTTATTAAATTATTATCACATACTAATGGGGTTGTTAAACTTATCAAGGGTGCAATCTGTTACTACTGTATTTTTGGTTTTTATGGAAGCCGCCCAGAGTGGCTGGGGAGGCCCAGCCAGATGGGTGGGGTATAAATAAAAAATTATTATTATTATTATTATTACTGTTGCAAGTTGTACTTGTATCAACAAATGAAAATGGCACAGGGGAAGTTAAAGCAAAAAAGAAGACAGACTTCTAAGGTCAAATAGTTGCATGTCAGGAGATTATTTTTTTAAAAGGCTCTCTTACACACCCACACATACATTGAAAGCCGTGTAATTTGACTTCAAACAGCCATAGTTTCCCCCAAGGAATCCTGGGAATTGTAGTTTGATAAGGGAGCTGAGAGTTGTTAGGAGACCCGCCCCCCCCATGTTCCTATTCACAGTTAACAATGTAATCCCTTGTGCTAGGGAACTGCAGTAATTACAAGTCTGCGAGGGGAATAGGAACCTCTCCTGACAACACGCGGCATCCTTAACAAACTACAGTTCCCAGGATTCTCTGGGGGAAGCCATGGCTGTTTAAATTGGTATGTTACTGCTGCAAATGTATAGGGCAGGTGGGACCACAAGGTTTCTCTTCTTATCTGCACAGCGCTAGGCAAGCCCTGGCGACCAGCTGATTGTTGTAAAGCACTTTGTATGGGGTTTTGGAAGGGCCGGTTGCATTCAGCTCTGCTCCACACCGGGTGCAAAGCAGGTGGGTATGATTTGTCCGAAACGGCCATGCATACCAGATAAGTCTCTCCACGGCTGGCTTAATGGCTCATCATCATCATCATCATCATAATTCTCGGTAGTGGCACCCACCCTGCGGAATGCCCTCCCGTCAGATGTCAAGGAAATAAACAACTATCTGACTTTTAGAAGACATCTGAAGGCAGCCCTGTTTGGAGAAGTTTTTAATGTTTGATGTTTTATTGTTTTTAATAGTCTGTTGGGAGCTGCCCAGGATGGCTGGGGAGGCCCAGCCAGATGGGCAGGGTATAAGTAATACAGTGGTACCTCGGGTTACAGACGCTTCAGGTTACAGACTCCGCTAACCCAGAAATAGTACCTCAGGTTAAGAACTTTGCTTCAGGATGAGAACAGAAATCGCGCCGCGGCAGTGGGAGGCCCCATTAGCTAAAGTGGTACCTCTGGAACGAATTAAGTTCTTAACCTGAGGTACCACTGCAAATTATTATTACTATTATCATTATCATCATTATCATCTTTTGTTTGGTCTTGGCTGCCTCTCTCTCTCTCTGCTTTGAAGTTTGACTCATCCCACGACTCTCTCTTTTCGTTCCACAAGTTGACGAGTCCGACGGAGAAAGCGAAGAGGCGGTCCTCTCAGCAGAAAGACCCGAGCGCAGAAACCCCACCCGGATATCTTTGGAAGAAGTCATCTTCGGGAAGCTTTTCCCAGTGGAAGAAGGGCCTCCGGGCAACGTGCCCGCGACAAACTTTGCCACGGAGAAGCCGTTTGAGTGCTCCGAGTGCGGGAAGCACTTCTCTACCAGCTCCCACCTCATCAACCACAAGCGCGTCCACACCGGGGAGAAACCCTACAAGTGCTTGAGCTGCGGGAAAAGCTTCACGGAGCGAGGCAACCTCTTGAAGCACCAGAGGACCCACACGGGCGAGAAGCCCTACGGATGTTCCGACTGCGGGAAAGCCTTTGGCATCAGCTCTCAGCTGATCAGCCACAAGCGGGTGCACACGGGAGAGAAGCCCTACGAGTGCTCGGACTGCGGGAAGAGCTTCTGCACAAGCTCACAGCTCGTGCGCCACAGCCGGGTCCACACGGGCGAGAAGCCCTACGAGTGCTCCGCCTGCGGGAAAACCTTCAGCCAGAGGTCGTACCTCGTGGGGCACGAGAGGACGCACACGGGCGAGAAGCCCTTCGAGTGCTCGCAGTGCGGGAAGTGGTTCTCGCACCGCTCCGACCGCCTGAGGCACGAGAAGATCCACACGGGCGAGAAGCCCCACAAGTGCGCCGACTGCGGGAAGGGCTTCAACCAGAAGGGCTCCCTCGTCACGCACCAGAGGACCCACACGGGGGAGAAGCCCTTCGAGTGCTCCGAGTGCGGGAAGAGCTTCAACGACCGGGGTTACCTTATCACACACCGGAGAACCCACACGGGGGAGAAGCCCTTCGAGTGCCTGGACTGCGGGAAGAGCTTCAGCCGCACATCCCACCTGACCGTGCATAAAAAGACACATGGCGGGGAGAGGCCGTAGCCGGATCAGGAGGTGGGGAGGGGAAAGACAAACGAACACACACCCCAACCTTCAAGTCCCTCTGACCTTTGCAAAATATCAGAAAATCCGTGTGAAAATGCCCAGGTGCTCAGAATATTTTTTTAAAGGACTGTGGAGCTATGGCGGTATACAGTCATACCTCAGGTTGAAGTAGCTTTGGGATAAGTATTTTTGGGTTGCGCGCTGCAGTGACCCAGAAGTAATGGAGCGTGTTACTTCCGGGTTTCGCCGCTCGCGCATGCGCAGATGGTGAAAATGACATCATGCGCAGAAGCTGCAAATCGCGACCCGTGCACGCGGGTTGCATTCGCTTCTGGATGCGAACGGGGCTCCGGAACGGATCCCGTTCACATCCAGAGGTACCACTGTAAATGTTTAGAGCAGAGGTGGGGAACCATTGGCTAAGTTAGTCATGCCTGTCAACTTCAATGGGTTTAGTCTTGAGTAGGACTAGCACTGAATACAGTCGCACCTTGGATGTCGAACGCAATCGGTTCCAGCTTCCAAAACGTTCGGAAACCAAAGTGTGGCTTCTTATTGGCTCCTGCAGTCAGTCGGAAGCCACAGAAGCCCCGTTGAACGTTCGACTTCCAAAAATAGTTTGCAAACTGCAGCAATCACTTCTGGGTTTGCGGCACTTGGGAGCCAAAACATCTACATTCTAGGGCTTTCAGGATCCAAGGTACGACTGTACTGGTTTAAGATTCAGCTGCCCCTCCTATCAGCTCCTATGGACATCAGTGGTGCAGAATCTTTGGCCCGCCAGGTGCTGCCAAACTACAACTCCCATCAGGCCCAGCAGTCATGTTCAGTGGTCAGGGGATGATGGGAGTTGCAGTCCAGCAACAGCGGGACGGTCAAAGGGAGGAACCTTTTGTTGAGGCTGCCTGGAAAGTTTTGTGAGGAGCTGAAAAGGAAGTTGATTTCTGAACCACCTGAAACAGAGCTGACCTTTCTGATATTTTCTCTTGAATGAGCACTTGGGGTTGGTTGATCATATTGCCTGGAAGACAAACTCCACAGGTGAGGCGGGGCATTGGGACAGCTGGACAGAATGGGACCATTTGTGGTATCCTTATGTGGGCTGAAAATGAAGATCCTGACTAGAGCAGATGGAAGGTCCATCCATCTAAGTCTGTTTTCTGATAGCAGCTTCTCGATGTCTTCAAGAAGCAGGCCACAATCCCTCTTCCTGCTGGTCGTATTTCTTGGCATCTGGAAGGCTGAGGTATACTGCCTCTGTCTAAGGGAGTTTTGTTCTGCTGTCATACTGAACAGCGGCTGATAGACCTGTCCTACTTGGGGTTTGGATCTAACCCACTTTTCCAAAGCCACCTTCAGCCTGTGGCCACCACCGCATCCCTTGCCCACAAGTTAACTATGCACTGAGAGCAAAGAATTCCCCCTTCTCCATTGCCAATCTGCCACCCGCAGATTTCCGTGGCGACCCCAAATTCGTGTCTCCTTTGGGAAGGGGGCAAAAATCTGCTACTCTCACAACAGCCTTTCCCATCTTGGTATCCACAAGATGTTGCTATTTATTTGATTCCGTATCTACCGTTTACCATAAGGTCCAAGGGCAGATTATAGCAACTAAAAAATAAAACTCCAAACTCCTATTAGCCACAGCAAGTATGGACAATGGGCAGGAATGATGGGAGCCAGAGTTCAGCATCTGGGGAGCATCCAGTTGAGGGACACTATGCATATTTTTATAAACCTCAGTATTCATGCCCCTTCTTGGACTTATTTCTTCCCCCTTACACAAAGACACCCCATCTGGAATTATCAGATTCCTCCCCCTGCTCTAAAACATCTTTTGTCACCTAGTGTTTCTCAGACTTGGGTCTCCAGCTGTTTGGGGACTACAACTCCCACCATCCCTAGCTAGCAAGACCAGTGGTCGGGGATGATGGGAGTTGTAGTCCAATAACAGCTGGGGACCCAAGTTTGAGAAACATTGGACCCCCTAAAAATGGTTGAATTTCTCCCTATTTTGTCTGCTGCCATGAAAACAACTGTCGTCTTTCTTTCACGAACTTGAAATAGAACTTGAAAGATCTACAGCTCGTCATCTGAGCTCTCAGAACTCTGCAATAATAATTCCTCTGTAATCTCAAGTGATAATATAAGCAGCTGTGGGCTATTCCAGACAGCTTGTCGTGGAGGCGGCATAATTTGCCAGTTTCACTTCTGCACATTTTGTGTCTGGATCTCGACCGATATTACCTGCCCCACACAAGGCGGCATGGGCCGTTCTAGAAACAAGGATGTTTAATAATAAAAGTTAGATGTGATGCATGCATGCTTATTGACTGAAGGGTTTGTGTTAAAGGCGGCGGGGGGGGGGGTGTCTCATTAAGGCCCCAATCTGCCCTATACATTTTAAAGATGCATCTTGCTACTTGAAACAGACATGGCTTCTCTCAGAGGACCCTAAGGAGTGCCATTTTGTTAACGGTGCTGAAAGTTGTTGGAAAGCAGGTGGGAAAATCCACATGAAAAGGAGACGGATTGGTAGCAATACATTTCTCCCGACTATCTCCAGCCCCTTGGAAAATCCTAAACTACAAATATTAAAATATGTGCATATATACACCTGAAAACCGGAAAAGAAATACTCTTGACACAGAGGGAGAGAGCTGGTTGAGGTAAGGTGGGAAAATACCCTGCAGAAATCCTACAGGGCTGATTGCTATTTTTCCACTCTTTTCTTCTATAACATTGTCTAAGGTGGGGCTGGTAGAGTTGGACTCCTTTTCATTCCCAGAGGGAAATTTTACAGGGCTCACATGGTACCAGAGGCAAAAATACAAATTTGTATGCAAAGCAACATACAGATTTAGTTTCTACACCCCTCTGTGCTCCATCTCACAGAGAGACGCATTAATCATAGAGTTTAAGGCCATATTAAAAGGTAAAAGGACCCCTGACCATTAGGTTGTCGTGGCCGACTCTGGGGTTGCAGCGCTCATCTCGCTTTATTGGCTGAGGGAGCCGGCGTACAGCTTCCGGGTCATGTGGCCAGCATGACTAAGCCGCTTCTGGAGAACCAGAGCAGCGCATGGAAATGCCGTTTACCTTCCCGCTGGAGTGGTACCTATTTATCTACTTACACTTTGATGTGCTTTCGAATTGCTAGGTTGGCAGGAGCTGGGACCAGGCAATGGGAGCTCACCCCGACCTTCTGATCAGCAAGTCCTAGGCTCTGTGGTTTAACCCACAGTGCCACCCGCGTCCCTTAAGGCCATTATTACATCCAGGCAAAGAAACAAAACACCATTGAAGGTCACAGAGCCTGGGGACACGGTGTGGGGTGGGTGGTCGGGGAAAGTTCAAAGGGCCGAAGAGAAGGGTCTGGAGGGTCGCTTTTTACTGCCAGGGCCAGAGGTTTAAAAGGCAGGTGGCATGTATAAACTCGTAGAAATCTGTGGCTCAAGCACAGGCTGGGCAAGGCAGAACCAAACACGGAAGCCAGAAGATGCAATGCACCCATTCGATTCTAATGAGTTTTATTCAGAGCTATAGCCTTCAGAAAATGCAAGCGAAGACAAGGGTTTTTATATAGTGCTGACATGGATTAAAAGCCAGATGGGGGCTTCAACGACCAGAAGGACTGAGAGAGAGGGGGGAGATGATCTTGGGAGATATTTCAATAATTCTGAAGCAGTTGCAAGATAACCAAGCCCTGAAAAGGGATTGAGTTTCTGCACAGAACTCATGAGAAGGTTAAAGATACTCTGCTGCAGCGGCATCTGTAAAAAGCTTTTTCTTTTTTTTTTTTTTTTTTAAAATCAGGTTCAGCAAACTGGCTAGCTTCCAGAATCCTGCATGGGAAAGAAAACAAAAGAGCATCACAACGATTTGCTAAAAGAGAGAGAGAGAGAGAGAGAGAGAGAGAGAGAGAGAGAATATATACAAATACACCTTTCTAATATCAGGGCATGAAAATATTTGCAAGGATCCTTTCCACAAGTAATAAAATGCCTGTTCCTAAAAAAGTTGTAGATTAATGTCCACAGCTATGTGAATGCCATGTTTATTTAAAAAGCAAAATGAAACACAGATTTATGCATTTAGGAAATCTAATTTCTGCCCCAGTCAAAGCTTTTGAGCCTTGTGTAAATTATCATGTAACATGGTCTTAACTTGCATAACTTATTCAGTATTTTATATACAGTATATATCTTTGCTTTGGCCACCTCCATACCATGCATATAAAGCACCATGATATTATTTTAAACAGCCATGGCTTCCCCCAAAGTATTCTGGGAATTGTAGTTTGTTAAGGGTGCAGAAGTTTGTTAGGAGATTCCTATTCCCCTCAGAGAACTATTGTTCTCAGAGTGGTTTGACAATCCCTATTCACAGGGAAATCTGGGAACTGTAGCTCTGTAAGGGGAATAGAGATCTAACAATCCTTAGCAAACTACAACTCCCATAATCATTTGTGCCACTGGAGACACAAGTCAGGGTCTGCATTGTTGACCTGAGTGCACTATCTATATACCCGCAGGTCCCACTTACTGAACAGACTGCATTCCCTGGAAATCATTCGTTAAGCGAGTGTTCGCATAACAAGTCCATGTTTTCCATTGATTCCTATGGGAATATTTCTAACTGGGGATTTGTACAATCTCTGTGGTTCCTTCCCGATAATGACTGCAGCCAACCAGCAAAAAAGAGACAATAGGAAAAACAAATTTGTCCGATCTCTCCTGCTCCCTGATTTTTCTAATTTCCCTCTCTCTGCATGCTTTCTGCCCAAAAATGGCTGCCGTTGACCAGCAAAGCACAAGGAAGAAAGGAAGTGGGCAAAACCTGGATATTCAGATATCTGAATCTGCTGGTTTGGGCATAATATTTACGCTTGGATAAGTGAATTTTCCAAGAGTGAGTAGGTGGATAGTGGGACCTACCTGTACCTATATCTATACTTCTTTAATAAAATTTCACAGTACTGCCTGATTGCGTTGATTATAAATACAAAGGAAAAAGTATAATATATGAACATATAATTACTATACGAAAGGAATTAAGTTGTCAATTATTATGCTGTCAATTCTATGAAGTTGCATTCAGAGCAGACCCATGGAAATGAATGGAGTTACGTTAGTCATGTCCATTGTTTTCAATCAGTCTACTCTGAGTAAGCAGGAGACAACCCTCTGATGTTCAATGAAGCTATTTGTTTTTACAGCTTTGTTGTTCTTTCCATCTCATTCCTGTCATTTCTAGCAGCATATTCTTTCTGAATACAGTGGTACCTCAGTTTTTGAACGTAATCTGTTCCGGAAGACCGTTCGGCTGCCGAAACATTCAACAACTGAGTCGCAAAGGGTGGTCTGCAGTTTCAATGGAGAAAATTGGAAAAAATGCAGTGGAAGGCGTTTGACTTCTGAGGCGGGTTTGAAAACGGAAGCATTTACTTCCGGGTCTTCGGCATTCGAAAACCGAAACGTTCGGTTTCTGAGACACTTGAAAACTGAAGTACCATTGTATGTCGAAACCAATCAGAATGTTTGGGAGGCAAAGGTGCATTAGAAAAGGAGACTCTACTTCTACACATTTATTCTGCTTAAACAGTATGCTAATAAACATCTTTCCAGAGTTTATTAATAAAATCAATTGGACAAGGGTGACCAGCAGGTTCTTAAGGGAGAAGGTGGTTTTTAAGATATCTGAGGGATTTCAAGGTAATAAAGCAGCATTTTTTGATAGGGTCTGGGAATTATTACCATTTACTGTGCTTATATCCCATTCTCCTGGTGGGATATAGGAACTTATCCACTCTTCCTCATCCTCGTTTTATCCTTGCAACATGGAGGATAAACTAAGGAGGAGGAACTGGCCTATCGTCATACAGCAAACTCCGTGGATGGACCAGGGATTTGATCCTTTGTCTCCCTGGTCCTCACACAAAACTCCAGGCTCCACAACACGCTGGCTGTTGCTTGTCTTACCCAAGTGCAGCTTCCCAGCGTTTCCTGCTCTATACAGCAGTGGTCAAAATAATGGCATTGCAATCCAAGCTCATCTGGAACAATCAAAGAGTGTTATGAATAAGACAGATGTCATCTACACAGCCCAGCCAGGGAAAGGCAGCTTTGGCACATCCGGGCTTGGGCGTGGTTTAAGTTTAAGGCTCTCATCTGCATTATCACTTTAAAAGGTAAAGGATCCCTGGACGGTTAAGTACAGACAAAGGCGACTATGGGGTTGCGGCGCTCATCTCACTTTCAGGCCGTGGGAGCCGGCATTTGTCCACAGACAGCTTTCCGGGTCATGTGGCCAGCAAGAATAAACTGCTTCTGGCGCAACAGGAAACTATGACGGAAGCCAGAATGCACAGAAACGCCGTTTACCTATTTATCTACTTGCGCTGGTGTGCTTTCGAACTGCTAGGTTGGCAGGAGCTGGGACAGAGAAACGGGAGCTCACCCTGTCATGGGGACCCCTGACCATTAGGTTCAGTCGCGGATGACTCTGGGGTTGCAGCGCTCATCTTGCTTTATTGGCCGAGGGAGCCGGCGTACAGCTTCCGGGTCATGTGGCCGGCATGACTAAGCCGCTTCTGGCGAACCAGAGCAGCGCACGGAAACGCCATTTACCTTCCTGCCAGAGTGGTACCTATTTATCTACTTGCACTTTGACGTGCTTTCAAACTGCTAGGTGGGCAGGAGCTGGGACCGAGCAACGGGCGCTCCCACTGTCGCGGGGATTCGAACCACCGACCTTCTGATCGGCAAGCCCTAGGCTCTGTGGTTTAACCCACAGCGCCACTCACGTCCCTTTTAAGCAGTCATGGCTTCCCCCAAAGGATCCTGGGAACTGTAGTCTGTTATGGGTGCTGAGGAGACCCTCTGTTCCTCTCCCAGAACTCCATTTCCCAGGGTGGCTAAACAATCAGTCCTTCCCAGGGAATTCTGGGAATTGTCACACTTTATCAGAATTCTCCCCAGGCCATGCACTTTCTCCCCAAACCTCCCTCTTGCTGATCCTGCTTTGTAACCCTCCAAACGTCTCCTTGAACTCTGATAACAGCCCCAGGGAGGTGAGGGAGCGAACATAAAACTTGCTGGCTGAGCAAAGGTAACATTTCATTGGCTGCCCTCCTCTGGCCCCACCCACCACTGTCATGTGACCCCAGGGGATTCTCCAGAAAGGAACAAAAAAGGTCATTCCCCGATTCCTGTCATAGAGGAAATAATGATGCGTTGTAATTAAAAGCTTCTCTCGCCAAAGCAAAATGAGAGCTCTTCCTTACCACGGCGGTGCTGATTTCCTCCACGGTGAGCTCTGTAGATTCAGCAATGAAGCCTGAAATGTACAAAAAATAAACTGCTACAGTGTTTTTATACACGGGGAGTGGGGAGACCACGAAAGGGGTAGGTGGGGGAACAATAAGGAGGATGTAGGCGTGTCACATTCAGAGATGGTTGTTATTATTATTATTATTATTATTATTATTATTATTATTATTATTTATTGGATTTATATACCGCCCTATACCCAGAGGTCTCAGAAAAGATCAACATAAAAAACACAATATACTGTATAATAAAAATGACAACCCAATAACACCTGCCCGCAAAAAAAGAAAGAGCCACATTTTAAAAGGGCATATAGGATGGTTAAAAAGGAGGCTGAGCTATGGGCTGTTCCTTGGCATGCTGCCAGAGATCCTGACAAGACAGAAGTACTGTTCTTGGGGGACAGGGGGCGGACAGGTGTGGAGGACTCCCTGGTCCTGAATGGGGTAACTGTGCCCCTGAAGGACCAGGTGCACAGCCTGGGAGTCATTTTGGACTCACAGCTGTCCATGGAGGCGCTGGTTAACTCTGTATTCAGGGCAGCTGTCTACCAGCTCCATCTGGTACGCAGGCTGAGACCCTACCTGCCCGCAGACTGTCTCGCCAGAGTGGTGCATGCTCTGGTTATCTCCCCCTTGGACTACTACAATGTGCTCTATGGGGGGCAACCTTTGAAGGTCACCCGGAAACTGCAACTAATCCAGAATGCGGCAGCTAGACTGGTGACTGAGAGTGGCTGCCAAGACCATATAACATACATTGGCTCCCAGTATGTTTCCAAGCACAATTCAAAGTGTTGGTGCTGACCTTTAAAGCCCTAAACCATGGGTAAGCAAACTAAGGCCTGGGGGCCGGATCCAGCCCAATCGC
Organism: Podarcis filfolensis; assembly: GCF_964270895.1. Classification (NCBI taxonomy): domain Eukaryota; kingdom Metazoa; phylum Chordata; class Lepidosauria; order Squamata; family Lacertidae; genus Podarcis; species Podarcis filfolensis. The sequence continues at coordinate 8,449,391 of NC_139605.1, forward strand.
TTTCTAAATCCAGCCCGTGGACGTTCTGGGAATCAGCATGTTTTTACAAGAGTAGAATGTATGCTTTTATTTAAAATGCATCTCTGGGTTATTTGTGGGGCATAGGAATTTGTTCATTTACCCCCGCAAAATATAGTCTGGCCCCCCACAAGGTCTGAGGGACAGTGGACTGGCCCCTTGCTGAAAAAGTTTGCTGACCCCTGCCTTAAACGGCCTCGGCCCAGTATACCTGAAGGATCATCTCCACCCCCATCGTTCAGCCCGAGGGACCAGCTCTGAGGTCCAGTTCCAACGGCCTTCTGGCGGTTCCCTCACTGCGAGAAGTGAGGTTAGAGGGAACCAGGCAGAGGGCCTTCTCGGTGGTGGCGCCTGCCCTGTGGAACGCCCTCCCAGCAGACGCCAAGGAAATGAACAATATCTGACTTTTAGAAGACATCTGAAGGCAGCCCTGTTTAGGGAAGCTTTTAATGTTTGATGGTGTTTTTAATATTCTGTTGGGAGCCGCCCAGAGCGGCTGGGGAAACCCAGCCAGGTGGGTGGGGTATAAATAATAAATAAATTATTATTATTATTATTATTATTATTACTACTACTACTACTACTACTACTACTACTACTACTACTACTACTTTTAATCCAGGGATCCTGGGGTCGAACCTGGAAAGGAGGTGCTCCCCCCAGGGCAATGACCTGCCCTCACAGAAGCAAATCAACCCACTCCATCTCACCTATGTGCATCTGTTCATGTTCGGCAAGCTGGGATCTCCTGCTGAAGCTTTCCGTGCATTCTGAGCACTGATAGGGCTTCTTTCCCGTGTGAGCCGCCTTGTGTGTGATCAGGGACTTTTTCCAGCTGAAGCTTTTCCCGCACTCGGAGCACTTGTAGGGCTTCTCTCCCGTGTGGGTCCTCTTGTGCACGAGGAGGGCAACTTTCTGGTTGAAGCTCTTCCCGCAGTCGAAGCAGGTGTACGGCTTCTCTCCCGTGTGGATGATCTCGTGGCGTGCCAGGTGGTCCTTCTTGTGGAAGCACTTCCCACACGCAGCGCAGGCGTATGGCTTCTCCCCCGTGTGGATCCGCATGTGGTTGATCAGGCCGACTTTCCAGTTGAAGCCCTTCCCGCACTCGGAGCACTGGTAGGGCTTCTCTCCCGTGTGGGTCCTCTTGTGAGTCATGAGGCGGTCTTTCTTGTAGAAGCTTTTCCCGCACTCGGTGCACTCGTACGGCTTCTCCCCCGTGTGAGTCCGCATGTGCGCGGTGAAGTTGGCTTTCACGCTGTAGCTCTTCCCGCACTCGGAGCACTCGTGGGGCTTCTCCCCCGTGTGGGTCCTCTGGTGCGCGAGGAGAGAGGATTTCACGTGGAAGCATTTCCCGCACTCAGGGCATTCGTACGGCTTCTCCCCCGTGTGGATTCTCTTGTGCTGAATGAGGATCCATTTGCCGCTGAAACTTTTCCCGCACTCGGAGCACACGTATGGCTTCTCCCCGGTGTGGGTTCTCATGTGTACGTTAAGAGCAGACGACCAGCTAAAGCTTTTGCCACAGATGGCGCAATCGTGTACGTTCTGCTCCCCTGTATGTTTCCTCATGTGCATGATCAGGGACCGTTTCCAATGGAAACTTTGGCCACAGTCAGAGCATATGTGTGATCGCTCCCCGGTGTGGGTTTTCTCATGTCTTAAAAGGTAAGAGGAGCATGAGAACCCTTTCCCACAGTGTGAACACTGATACGGTCTCTCTCCGGTGTGAGTCCGCTTATGCACATCAAGGTACGATTTCAGGATGAAGGATTTCCCGCAATCGGAACATCCATATGGCTTCTCTCCCGTGTGGGTTCTCCGGTGTGTAATAAGGCCCGAAATCTGCTTGAAGCTTTTGTCGCACTCGGAGCACTCGTACGGCTTCTCTCCCGTGTGAGTCCTCTTATGCGTGACGAGGGTTGCGCCGTGGTTGAAGCTCTTCCCGCACACAGAGCACATGTATGGCTTCTCTCCGGTGTGGATTCTCCGGTGTGTGATAAGGTAATCTTTGCGGCCAAAGCTCTTCCCGCACTCGGGGCATTCGTAGGATTTCAAGACGGGTCCCACCGAATGGGACTTCTTGTGTCTCCGGAACGATGCTGCGTAGCGGAAGCACTTTCCGCACTCGGAGCACTGGTACGGCTTCTCCGCCGTGTGGCTCTGCTTGTGTATGTTGAGGGTCCCTTTCTCGCGGAAGCTCTTCCCGCAATCGGAGCACTGGTACGGCTTCTCTTCGGAATGGGTCCTCATGTGCACGTTGAGGGCAGATTTCACAGTGAAGTTCTTCCCACAGTCGGAGCATTCGTAGGGTTTCTCCCCCGTGTGGATTCTCCTGTGCACGGCAAGGTGCGGCTTCCGATTGAAGCTCTTCCCACAGTCCGGGCACTTGTACAGCTTCTCTCCCGTGTGGATTCTCTCGTGCAGAATAAGGGACCCTCTGCGATAGAAGCTCTTCCCGCACTCGGAACACGTATACGGCCTCTCCCCTGTGTGGATCCTCTTGTGCTGGACAACGTATGCTTGTTCCCGAAAGCTCTTCCCGCAGTCCGAGCACTGATACGGTTTCTCTTCCGTGTGGCTTGTCTCATGGCTGAGAAGTTTGGGGCGGGAAGAGAAACCCTGGCCACACTGGGAGCAACTGTACGGCTTCTCTCCAGCATGACCCCTCTGGTGTATAACCAGCTGAGACCGCTTATGGAAACTTTCCTCGCAGGAGAGACATTTATATGGATTCTCTTTCGCTGGTACCTCCTTCAGATGCTCTGTGTGCTGCAGGATTCCAGGTGTCCCTTCAGTCTTAAGACCCTGGGGAGATTTCTCGCTGACTGTCCCCAAAGTTTCTTCTCCTCCTTGCTCAGCTGTTTCCAGCTGACTCTCCTCTTCATTCCCTGGCACTTGATCACTGTCTGCTAGAACAAAATGAGAAGGAGAGAAAAGAGTGTCACAAACGGGTCCTGCAATAAAACATTACAGTGTGGAGTGTTCCTCTGGTCGGCCAGCCATACCCCCTCCTACGAGACTCCATTCCGTTGCCTCTCGCATCTGATTTTCTGGGTCCCCAGCTGTCAGCATGCGACATCCACATTGGGCTTTTTGGAAGCATGGATTCTACCTTAGGGATTTTTTGTATTTCTGAAAGCTTTGAGGTTTCACCAAGCCCACTGATAGCTTCTCCTTGTGTGTATGTACGTGTGTGTAATGTGGTGTTCTACTTGGATAATGCAACATAAAAACCATGAAAATAGCCTGCTAGCTCAGACCGAAGACTCATCTGGCCCATCAGGCTGTTCTCACACGGCGGCTGGTCTTTGGGAAACCCCCAAGAAACTTAAGAGAATCTGCACCTTTTTTTTTAGAATCTCCCTCCCTCTCCTGTACACGAGAGGAAATTGTTTTTTGAAGCCCATCTTAAAAGAGACATTCTTCCTTCAGCACAAGGGGAAACGCTTCTAACGCACGTATATGCTTCAGCTAAAAAGGATGCATTTGACTTCAAAGTCAAATTGCTTCTACCCACAAACAAATTTAAAGTCAAATTGATTAAATTATGATACCAGCAATAGTATGTTTATGCCACTTGTCTTATTTAGATGCCGCCCTAGAGTGAAATTGTGTTCCAGAGCAGTTTACACAATTAAAATGTGGGGGGTGCAATAAAAATCACGTAAATTGAAAAGCAAAGCAAAATCAGCGGATGAAACAGTTGGCAAGCCAGGATGGTGTGGCAGTATGACCAGGGTTCAAATTCCTACTCAGTCATAAAGCTCATTGGGTGACCTTGGGCCAGTCACTGCCTCTCAGCCTAACCCACCTCAAAGGGTTGTTGTGGGGATCAAATGAGGAGGGGGAGAACCACATACGCCTTAGGGGAAAAGGTGCTTAAGGGGGCTGAATTGATGTTTTTATTATGTTTTAAGAAACACTGTAAGCTGCCCAGAGTGGCTGGGGAAACCCAGCCACATGAGTGGAGTATAATAATAATAATAATAATAATAATAATAATAATAATAATAATAATAATATAGTGGTACCTTGGTTGTCAAACTTAATCTGTTCCGGGAGTCCATTAGACTCCCGAAATGGTTCGAAAACCAAGGCATCGGACGTTTGGCTTCCAAAAAACGTTCGCAAACTGGAACACTCACTTCCAGGTTTGCGGCGTTTGGGAGCCAATTTATTCAGGAGCCAAACCATTTGAGTTCCAAGGTACCACTGTATTATTATTATTATTATTATTATTATTATTATTATTATTACTACTACTACTGACGTAATGCAACCCTAACAGAACAACTGCTAAAGTGAATAGCTACTCAAGGAAATTATAAACAACTACATAGGCCTATTGAGACACCTGAAAGTCAAAGGCAAGTATTCTATTGATATATTGCAGTTATTTTCATTGCTATATTTCTGTAACTCATCTCAGACAAGCAGGGTATAAATACAAACTAAAATTGTATTTTTATTGTTCTAAAGAGATGGATCTATCTATCTATCTATCTATCTATCTATCTATCTATCAGGCCCTCCAGATGTTGCTGAACTTTCTGCTCGCATCATCCCTGACCAGTGGCCATCAGTTTAGAAGTGAGGAAATCAAATGGAATGTACCACGTCAGCTGACAGGGGGAGGAAGGCCACTTCTGAGTGCTCCACTTCCAGAAAGGGGGAGGGGAGAGGGGAAAAAGACCACATAAATGAAGTGGCAGATGTTAAAAAACAAGAGGGGTTGGGGTGCAGAACTCAAAGGCGACCAGATGATAATAAAAAAAGCTGTGAGCCCAGGGGCTCTAAGGCACTTGTTCTGTGGCTCATCCAAGCCTGGGCAGCTGTTGAACTGTGTGTTTGTGTGTCTGTCCTGGAGGTTCTGAGTTCCGAAACAGAAGGAAGCTGCGTCTGTGAGAAGATGAAGCCCATCTGTCAGAAAGCCACTGCTTACAGCCTCTTCTTCTTCAACCACCTCTTCTTTGTCCTGGGGGCCATGCTGATGGGCTCCGGACTATGGCTCTTGTTCGACAAGAGAAACTTCATCACCATCCTGCAGATCTCGACGTCCACCATGTACATCGTGCCTTACACCCTAATTGGCGTCGGTGCCGTCACCATGGTGATGGGGTTCCTGGGCTGCGTCGGGGCCTTCAGCGGGAGCCGCTGTTTCTTGGGACTGTACTTCCTCGGCCTGCTGTTGCTCCTGGCGGCCCAGGCCACCACCTTCTTGCTCATCTACCACCGTGCGAAGGCCATGAAGGAAAAAACGCCCACCTTTGTCCTCCACCTCATCCGGTACTACGACCTGAGGCACGAAACCAACAGGTCCGCCATGCTTGCCTGGGACTATTTCCAATCCAAGATGTCTTGCTGCGGATGGATCGGGCCAGAAAACTGGAAGCTGAACCTCTTCCTCCAGGACAGAAATTACACACTCTACCCTTGCTCCTGCGGCGTCAACGCCACCAGCTCGGAGGCAGCGATAGGCTTCTGCCCTCTGGCTGCTCCATCCGGCGCCTTCGACAGCTGGCCGGTGAGGAAGACGGGCTGCGTGGTCTCCGCCCGTAAATGGTTTCAAGAGAACAACGAAGTCATCATGGGGGTCTGCGCAGCCGTCTCTCTGACCGAGGTGTTGGGAATGGTGCTGTCCGTTTGCCTCTGCAAGAGCAGAGCACTCTGAGGAGAATTCACCGGATGTGGCCAAGGGGCAAAGGCCACTTTTGATGCCGACACAGACTCGGGCAAATCTCTTCCATATTTTATTTTTAGTCCACTTCTGGGCCTGTCTTGACAAGTCTCTGAATGCGCCTCCTCTGCAGCTCTCTGTTACCATAGCTATGTGTAAATAAACCTTGTGCCCTACCCAATTTGGGGTAATTTGGGGGACTTTTGACCACTGGGAGTGCTATCTCTCTCCCTTTCACTGTCAAACAAGAGAACCCTTACTCTAATTCGCCTCCCTTGCCTTTGCTTCCTCAGATCTACTGAACCTGTTTGCAGCAAATGTTTGCAATATTTCACTACTTCGCTAAAAAAAAAAGAGAAGATTAAAAAAGTAAAATACTTATTTTTGCTTAGCGCTCAGTCTTTTGGACACTAATCAGACTAATGCTAGGAACAGCATTTTACATCATTGTGACTTACCCTGGGACCTCAGGATGAAGAGCGGGGTAGCAAAAATAACTAAGTGAATAGAAATAAGAGACTACCTGCCAGTTTCTTCTTCCCCTTCTCAGGTGCCTCAGATCCCTGTCGCCTCTTTGTTCTTCCCAGACCCCTGGAGTTCTCCTCCATCTCTGTGCCCTCGCTTCCTTCGCACGGTGCCCCACACAGCTCCCCTTCATCGTCGCTCTGCCACCCATCGCTCACCGGCACAACTATAAGGAAGAAAGAGGGGGGCGGAAATGGAGCCTGAAAACTGCTGTGGAGAAATGGGGGTACAAGGGATACAGCCAAATACACACCATTTCTGATTAACGTTGAAGTTGCTTTGTGATTGTAAGAGGCTCTGGAATGGGTATCTGCTCAGAAAATCAACCTAAACCCAGCCACTTTGGGTGGTTCCCAACAGAATATTAAAAACACAATGAAACATCAAACACTAAAAAGAAAGAAAATGAACCTAAATATATTTAAAATAAAACTAATAAATAAGCAGTGGTCTGACCTGATTTAATCTGATATAGTTAGATTAAATCAAATAAACAAGGAATATTCCATGTTATGTTGGAGGGAATGCCAGGAAACAGGGAATTCTGTTCACATGTGGTAGGGGTGTAAATAAGTACAATTTTTTCTGCCAAAGGGTGTTTAAGGAGATAACAGAAATCACTGGGTTAAAGCCGACCAAAAGTCCAGAGGTAGCATCATTATCAATTTACGATGGGGTGGAAGGTTCGCAGGCCATGAAGGGCTTGCTCACAAATTTATTGACAGCCGCACAAATTATGATAGCTAGGAAGTGGGAAGGGGCAAGCAGAATATACAATGAAAGAATGGTATAAAGAGGTGTGGGATATAGCTATTAACGATAAATTAACATGTGCCATTAAGGTAAGACAGGGAATATGCAGGAGAAATGATTTTGAGGAGATACGGAGGGTGTCTGTAGAATTTGTACTGTTAAAACGGAAAGGGGTCAAACCATCACAGGTGCTGACATTTTGGGAGGTTGGATAGTTACAATGGAATGGTCTCTGGGGTGGGGTGCACATTTTTATTCTCATTTATTTATGATTATGACTTTGTCAAAATAAAATATAATAACGGGGGCGGGGAATATAAATAAATAAATAAATAAATAAATAAATAAATAAATAAATAAAAGCAAGCAATCAAGCAAAGGTCAAATAAATCGCACTCAGCACACTTCTGAGAATTCCTCTCTTGGGTCCCCCCCTTTTTCCTTCCATGAGGTAAAATATGAGTGCTGGTCTTACATTCTTAATCCCTTCGAAACCCTGGCAGGCTCAGGCCTAGAGACAAGGCCCAGATCTAAGCGCCGCTCCCTTGACTCAGGGCAGTATGACAAATAGCGGCTCCAGATCCATTCTCGACAGAAATTGCTTCTATTAAACGAACACTATATTTAATGAGTACCCACTTTCAGCAGCCTCAGTCACGGAGGAAACTTCCTCCTGAGACACTACTTCTTCAGATGCAGGGACTTCGACTTGAATGATCTCTGCCTGGTTGTTGTCGCTCGAAGGCTCATCTTCTGTAAGATCAAGACAGACAGAGACAGGGGAAATGAATTCTAAGGAAGAGGGGGAAAACTCTCTCTTTCTCTCTCAAGAAATCACCTAAGAAACCAATGGGCCAAGGGTGCCATATATGGTTTGCTTCGGGGCATTTTTTCTCCAGCCGGAACTTTCCGGAACTCAGTTGTGGCACCTCTCAGGTGGCCGTCATTGCCGTTACAGCGGAACCTCGGTTTTCGAAAGTAATCCGGAAGGCCGTTTGACTTCCGAAATGTTCGAAAACCGAGGCTCAAAGGGCAGTTGACAAAATCCAATGAAAAAATAGAAAAATGCAGCAGAAGCCATTTGACTTCCGAGGTGCGTTCGAAAACAGAAGCAATTACTTCCAGGTTTTTCGGTGTTCAGGTTCCAAATCGTTCGGCTTCCGAGACGCTCAAAAACTGAGGTTCAACTGTGTAAGAGAAGAAGGGAGGTGTTCATGGTGAATTCCGGCACCTCTTTTTCTAGAGAAATAGCACTGGTTCGCTTCCATATGATGTCCTAAAAACACCTCCATTTTAGATTTTGTCTGCACTGTTTTAGTTAGGAGTCCACTGGCACATCTAGTTTAGAACTGTCCACACTGACTGGCAGCAGCTGCCCAGAATTACAGACTGGGGTCTCTCCCAGCCGTACCTGAAGGTTGAAACTGGGATTTCCTGCATGATCTACCACTGCGCTATGGCCGCTCCCTTTATAGATAAAGTAATAGCCCAGTCCTACTTCCAAACAAACAGAGAATCCTTTTTGTGACAGGCTAGAGATAAGAATTGCCCCTCACACAGGACTAGAGTCTTGTGACAGCAGCCCTCAAAATGTCAGGCAGGCAACGGAGGAGGGGAAGAGGAGGCGAGAGAAAAGACATGTCATAGGAACAGGAGGGGGGAACCTTTGGCCCTGCAGAACTACAACTCCCATCAGCCTTTGCAAGCAATGTCAATGTATGATGGGAGTCCAGCAACACCTGGAGGGCTGGATTTCCCCCTTCACCCGCCATAAGGGAAGCACAAAGAATTGTTACCCAGCAAAGCACAACTTCCATCTCCCTTCCTGGTGGGCCTCCTGACCCGCAGCGAACGCCGCACCTCCGAGGGAGCCTTCTCGGACTCGGGGAGATTGGCTGCCATCTCGGCCAGCGGCCTCCGCACCTAAAAACAGGGAAATGGGTGAGGGAGAGAAGGCAGCGCAGCCCAGAAAGGGATTGGCTCTGTTCCTTCAGGTCTGTGCAGCACTATGTCCGCTCGTGAGGCAGCGGCCGTCAATGTGGCAGTGTTAAGGACGCAAGAAAAGCCTGGCTGCTGGATCAGGCCGAGGGCCCACCAAGCCCAACATCCTGTTCCCACAACGGCCAACCAGTGGCTGCAATGAGAAGCCTGCAGAAACGACCTGAAGGCAACAGCACTCTGCCCACCTGCAATTCCAAGGTACCGAGGGGCAAGCTGCTTGCTAGCCTTACCCTCCATGAATTTGCCTAATCCTCTTTCAAGCCATCACGGCCTCCTGTAGGAGGGAGTTCCACAGGGTAACTGTGCTGTGTGCAAGAGGACTTTCTACACAACCTACCAACATTCAGCTTTGTATGGTATAGAAACATGGCAATGGTTTTACATGCTGTCCTGACTCATTTGGAGAAGAAAGAGAACTATGTGAGACTGTTATTTGTAGACTTTAGTTCTGCATTTCATACTATTCTTCCGCATAGATTGGCGCCCAAACTATTAGACCTGGGAGTTACACCGTGTTTGTGAAGGTAGATATTAGATTTTCTATCAAACCGTTCCCAACGGGTCAGGATGGGTTCCCACGTCTCTGCGGATCTCATCATGAATATGGGGACGCTGCAGGGGTGTGTGTTGAGCCCGCTTTTATATACGCTCGGTTAAACCACAGAGCCTGGGACTTGCCGATCAGAAGGTTGGCGGTTCAAATCCCTGTGACAGGGTGAGCTCCCATAGCTCGGTCCCTGATCCTGCCAACCTAGCAGTTCGAAATCACACCAGTGCAAGTAGATACCGTATTTTTCGTCCCATAGGACGCTCCGTCCCATAGGACACACCTAATTTTTTTTGGGGGGGGGGGAAATAAAGGAAAAAAAATTTCTTCTTTCTCATGATATTAGAACCCACAATACGATAATGATACAATACGATAATCTTTATTGTCATTGTCCCATACAGAACAACGAAATTGAAAAATCTACATAAAACATTCAAAACTCAATGATCTTATTACTGGGGTATTTGGGGGCACAGTCAGCTGTATAAAGGTAAAGGGACCCCTGACCATTAGGTCCAGTCGCGGATGACTCTGGGGTTGCGGCACTCATCTCGCTTTATTGGCCAAGGGAGCCGGCATACAAAGCTTCCGGGTCATGTGGCCAGCATGACTAAGCCGCTTCTGGCGAACCAGAGCAGCGCACGGAAACGCCGTTTACCTTTCCACCAGAGTGGTACCTATTTCTCTACTTGCACTTTGATGTGCTTTCAAACTGCTAGCTTGGCAGGAGCAGGGACCAAGCAACAGGGATTCGAACCGCCGACCTTCTGATCGGCAAGTCCTAGGCTCTGTGGTTTAACCCACAGCGCCACCCCCACCCCAGATTCCAATGTATAGTTAGCAGTTAAACACGTTGCAGGATTCCCAAAAATAGACCAGCAGTAGCAGAGCTTTACTGCTACTGAAGGCAAATGAGCATAACGGTCAGAAATCCAATACATTCAGGATTGGCACTGTCCATAAGAAATCCAGTTGCAGCAGAGTTAACTTAAACTTATGATGACTTATAATAAGACTAAATCTTGACACTTAACACTACAGAACACCACACCAGACAGAAAAGAGATAGAAAGAGAAAGCAGAAAGCCAGGCTCCTTCTGGCCTCTTATTATAGACAGCATGACCTTGACTGAAAGAAAAAACAGAACCAGTTTAAAGCAGCTGTACTCAGGGTCTCTGAAGGAATAACCCAAACAGGGCACACCAGTACACATATAACCCACACAAGAGGTTCCCTGTTGCAGCTCTGCCTGAGTCTATGCTCAATACTCAGCTTCTTTTTGAGATGGCTACTCTTGTTGGAAGGGGACGTGGGTGGCGCTGTGGGTTAAACCACAGAGCCTAAGACTTGCCAATCAGAAGGCCGGCGGTTCGAAACCCCGCGACGGGGTGAGCTTCCGTTGCTCTGTCTCTGCTCCTGCCAACCTAGCAGTTTGAAAGCACGGCAAAGTGCAGGTAGATAAATAGGTACCGCTCCGGCGGGAAGGTAAACGGCGTTTCCGTGCACAGCTCTGGTTCGCCAGAAGCGGCTTAGTCATGCTGGCCACATGACCCGGAAGCTGTATGCCAGCTCCCTTGGCCAATAAAGCGAGATGAGCGCCGCAACTCCAGAGTCGGCCACGACTGGACCTAATGGTCAGGGGTCCCTTTACCTTTACTCTTGTTGGAACTCTATGCTTTCAGCTTGTGCAACCAGTCTCAGTGGCCTGGATCCGCCATAGGGGAAATGAACTCACCTCTTCCCCTTGCCCTCTCTTCAGGAAATCCTCGGCAAGGGTCACAGCACTATCACAGTTTGCTGGTTGCTCTTCCTTGACGTAGTCCTGCATCTCCCGGGGCAGGATGGCCAGGAACTGCTCCAGGATGACCAGCTCCAGCATCTGCAGTTTGGTGTGCTTCCCGGGCTTCAGCCACTGGTGGCAGAGGTCCCAGAGCCGGTCGCAAAGCTCTCGGGGCCCTTGGACCTCCTCGTAGCGGAACTGGCGGAAACGCTGGCGATGGGCGTCCGAGTTGTCGACAGGCTCCTCCAAGATGTTCTGCCATGTCCTCTCCCTGCATTCCCTCCAAGGCCTGGGCTGGAGGAAGCGAGGGCCTTTTCCTGCCGCGGGGTCAGTCAGGCCGTGCTCCCGCACAGATGTCAAGCGAAGATCCCGGGCTAATAGTTTTTAAGGACAAGAGGTGAATACCAGGATGGGGCATTTGATGGTCAATTCACTTGGCTCAATAGCAAACTATAAATTATGTTGATCAGTACTAAAATATTTTTATTTATCAGCCCTGAGTGCTCACTGGAAGGACAGATCGTGAAGCTGAGGCTCCAATACTTTGGCCACCTCATGAGAAGAGAAGACTCGCTGGAAAAGACCCTGGTGTTAGTAAAGATGGAGGGCACAAGGAGAAGGGGACGACAGAGGACGAGATGGTTGAACAGTGTTCTGGAAGCTACCAGCATGAGTTTGACCAAACTGCGGGAGGCAGTGGAAGACAGGAGTGCCTGGCGTGCTCTGGTCCATGGGGTCACGAAGAGTCGGACATGACTAAACGACTAAACAATCCATTGGGGCAGTCAAATACAACATTCATTGTTTCCCTAGAGTGAACACATGCAGGGGGGGGGGTGTTACTCCAGCCAGCATAACTTCCTGTTCCACTGGTCTGCAGCGTTCTCCCCCTGCATGTGAACAGGGAGATGGGCGTGACCCTGGCTGACCCCATAAAAGAGCCGAGTCACGCAGCCATCTTCCTCTTGCTGCCAGCCTGCTCTCCTGCAGCCATTTTCTTCTCTTGATGCTGTTCTCTTGATGTATTTTGCTGTCTGCTGGCTCTCAGCCAGCAGCACATGGGCTCAATCCCCATATGGGATAAACTCACACTTTGTTATGTAACTACTAGCTAAAGCCTGCCTTCAGGGATCATACTGTGAACTGAATGCGAGTAAACTTCTTGTTACTGTTAAGGAAAGAAGAAGAAGAGAAGTGTTTGGATTTGATATCCAGCTTTATCACTACCCGAAGGAGTCTCAAAGCGGCCAACGTTCTCCTTTCCCTTCCTCCCCCACAACAAACACTCTGTGAGGTGAGTGAGAGTGGGGCTGAGAGACTTCAGAGAAGTGTGACTGGCCCAAGGTCACCCAGCAGCTGCATGTGGAGGAGCGGGGAAGCGAACCCGGTTCTCCAGATTAGGAATCTACCGCTCTTAACCACTACACCACACTGGCTCTCTTGTGTCTTTATTCTTTAAAGGGGACACCAGGATTAATCCATCTGGGCAATCCAGACTGGATTGCTTAACTAAAGAGATTGAAACGAATCTGCAAACTTGCTTCCTGCTGAATTGAGGGGAATGTGCTCTGCTACACGACTCACTAGCATGAGTGATCATCTTTAATCACTGTATCCTCTCCTATTATCCTTAACATTCCCACAATTTATCTGCAAGTCTCAGGGTGGTTCACAAGATAAAACCACAAGATAAAGTCACAAAATACATAATCCAGTAACACACACACACCTCAAACACATTTTAAAAGGGCGTCAGCCAAAGGCCTGCCTAGAGAGGAACATTTTTGCCAGGTGCCTAAAGGTATATAATGAAGGCGCAAGCGGAACCTCCCTGGGGAGAGCATTCTACAAACTCATACGCTCGGTCTCTTTTTACAGAAAGCTGTATTCCAGCAGCGCCTTTTGTGAAGTTTAGTTGCTGACCTACCTGGACTGGCCGGGAGAGAGTAAGAGTGCTCCAGCCCCACAACATCGCTCCCAGGGGAAGGCACTTCTGCATCGCTCTCCTTGGTTTTCAACTGACGGCTTGGCGGAGGATCACGACGGATGTGGGGCCGCCTCTTTTTACCGCCCTGTATGAAAATGAAACTTTGAGCAGTGGCCTACCATTGGCCTATGGTATAATAATAATAATAATAATAATAATAATAATAATAATAATAATAATAATAAATTTATACCCGGTCCATCTGGCTGGGTTTCCCCAGCCACACTGGGCAGCTCCCAACAGAATATTAAAAACAAGATAAAAACATCAAATATTAAAAACTTCCCTAAACAGGACTGCCTTCAGATGTCTTCTAAAAGTCAAATAGTTGTTTATTTCCTTGACATCTGATGGGAGAGCATTCCACAGGGCGGGCGCCATTACCTAAAAGGTCTTCTTTACCTAAAAGGCCTGGTTCCCTGTAACCTCACATCTCGCAGGCAGGGAACCACCAGAAGGCCCTCGGAGCTGGACCTCAGAGTCCGGGTAGAACGATGGGGGTGGAGACGCTCCTTCAGGTATACAGGACCGAGGCCCTTTAGCGCTTTAAAGGTCAGCACCAACACTTTGAATTGTGCTCGGAAACGTACTGGGAGCCAATGTAGGTCTTTCAAGACCGGTGTTATATGGTCTCGGCGGCCACACCCAGTCACCAGTCTAGCAGCCACATTCTGGATTAATTGTAGTTTCCAGGTCACCTTTAAAGGTAGCCCCATGTAGAGCGCATTGCAGTAATCCTAGCGGGAGGTAACCAAGCGGGAGGTAACTAGAGCATGCACGCAATCACACTCCCCAATTGTGATTCCAGCAAGTGATATTCAGAGGCATTCCACCTCCAGCTATGGAAGTCAGTTAGTCTACACGCTGGGTCTAAGGTGCTCCCACGAGATCTCACAAGAGCATCCCAGTGCATCTGGAGTCAGAGCGCAGAGAGCACCTTGCTCCCCAAGGAAGACAAAGAGGCAAATATTCTTCTCTCTAAGGAGGAAAGGGTTCCTGTGTGGTGAGGCTGCTCTTGCCAGCGACTTCAGGTGCAACAAAAGCAAAATATGCTATTTTGAGAGGCTCTGAGTTCCTTGGGGCAGTGAGGCCCTTTCAGCAAGCCAGCCACAGGGAAACCGGTATACTTGTGAAGGGACGGCTCCAATGGTTCGAGTACACAAATTTCTGCATATATGTAGAACACTCTGAGCCAGACCCCCACATAAGGCACAATTGTACTGTATAGCAAAGGTGTCCGTCCACGAGATTGATGGGAGGACGGTGAGATTTACCTTCTTCAGCCGCTCGGGTATGTTAAACATTGTCGGAATCGCTTCAGGCTTTAAGTACCGCCTCCCAGAAGCTACGTTTTCAAGGTAGTCTGTCTCGCAAAAATGTTCCGAGCAGATCACATGGTGCCGCGTGGGAGTGAAGTTCTTGCGGCGGATGTTCCAAACCCACTTTTTCAACAGATCTTTTTTCCCCAGAGGAAACCTATGACAAGTATGTGATATACAGTCATACCCCGGGTTACAGCCACTTCAGGTTGTGTTTTTTTGGGTTACGGACCGCCGAAACCCGGAAGTACCAGAACGGGTTACTTCTGGGTTTCAGCGGTCGCGCATGCGCAGAAGCGCTAAATCAAGCTTTGCGCATAAGCGCCGAATCGCAACCCGCGCATGCGCAGATGCAGGTTGCGAACACTGTGGGTTACGAATACACATCCCACAACGATCACGTTCACAACCCGAGCGTCCACTCTGTGTGTGTGTGTGTGTGTGTGTGTGTATATGGCAATTAAATACTGCATTCATGTTCCATTTCATACAATGTGTTCATAGGCAGCAGAGGCACAAGGCACAAACGGATTAAAATCCCAAACTCCTCTCCTCACAGATACCCAGAAACTGTGCTCATAACTATGAAACAAACACACACGGCTATAATTAGATAGAGAGATAGAATCAGAGAGATGGAAGGGACCGCAGGATCATATTCTAGACCAACCCCCTGCCATGCAGGAATACGCAACTGGTCCACATGGGGATTGAACCTGCAACCTTGGTGTGTTTAGCACCACGCTCTAACCAACTGAGCTATCCCGGCAAGTACTGCCTGACCTTTAGTCAGACCCTTGGTCCATCTAGTTTAGCACATTCTCCCTCACAGAGCTACAATCTCCAGAGGGGTTTGACAGCCAATCCCTCTCCCCAGGGAACTCTGGAAATTATAGTTCTGTGAGGAGCATAGGGGGTTCTCCTAAGAACTTAACAAACTACAGCTCCCAGAATTCTTTGGGAGAAACCATGACTGTGTTGAAGGAGGTTTACTCTTGCCCAGGAAAAATGTAAGTGCTGATTGCTTGCAGCTGGTTTTAAGTGCAAGACTGCTGATTGCTTATACCTGGCCAAATCTGAATGCTAACTGCTGAATCAGCAACTGGCAACTGGCCAGAATGTGATTGTCCTGCCTATATAAGAGGAACCCGACCAGCAAATTCTATCTGCTGCACAATATCTCTGCTGTATGACACCTACCTGCTCGCTGCTGCTGGGCTCTGGGCTGTGTTCTGTGTTTGGAGCTAAATATGAACCTGCAACCTGGATCTGTACTTTGCTGTGAGTTTTGCTGTGTAGGCCAGGTGGCAATTCTCCATCTAAAGGAGTACCCCCCTAGTGCTCTAGCAGGAGACTCTGCAAACATGTGTAACTGTGTATGCTCAAGCCTGCCAGTAAATGAAGCCGCTGACTGAAATTTGCCGTCTATTTTTCCCTTTTGCTGGTGCAAAGTGAACTTGCTCAGGCCTCTCACATTTGGAGCTGTTTCCTGACTGTGCCCAAGTGCTCCAACAGACTGTTTAGAGTGGAATTATTATTATTATTATTATTATTATTATTATTATTATTATTATTATTATTTTATTTCTACCCCGCCCTCCCTGGCCAGAGCCGGTCTCAGGGTGGCTAACACCAGTAAAATGACAATAAAAACATATTGGGGGGCAATTTAAAATACAGGTTAAAATGCAATTTAAAATGCAGCACCATTTTAATAATAGCCCATAGATCAAAACCATAAGGGGAGTGAAACATAAGGGTCTGACTGAGTCTAAACCAAAGGCCAGGCGGAACAGCTCTGTCTTGCAGGCCCTGCAGAAAGATGTCAAGTCCCATGTGACAGAGCGTTCCACCAAGTCGGGGCCAGTACTGAAAAGGCCCCGGCCCTAGGGCCAATCTAACCACGTTGCGACTTGGGACCTCCAAAGTGTTGTCATTTGTGGACCTTAAGGTCCTCCGCAGAAGCGGTCCCGTAGGTACGTGGGTCCTAGGTATGATATTGCTTTAAAGTTATACTGCAGATGGGGCCACAGATGTTGATGGAGGGGGACAGAGGAGCAAGGAAGCAGGAACACTGGCTGGCTTCTAAGAAAAGATACCTCTCCGTGCAACGCCAGCATCAACGTGTTGATTACAGATTTAGTTTGGGGATGGAGAACTACCAGTTTGTGGGCTTAATCCAGCCCGCCAAGTCTCTGAAGGTGGTCCCCTGCACTCTTCCTATGCCCTGGCTCTCTCCTGAAGTGCAACTGATGAGCAGCAGAACATCACCAGGGCCGGTGGAGGGGTACCACAGAGTGGAGATGGCAGCTCAGCAATGGGGGGAAATGAGCTTGCAGTCAAAGCTGTATGCAGACAGTGCCATTTCAGACTGCAGGTCGGGTGCTCACATAATTTCAATGCTCACATGATAGAACGTTTCCCGCTTTAGTTAATAATATATATATGTATTTAAAGATTCCTTGCTTAGTACATCAGGAGGAAGCCATAATTATAAACTATCCTCTTTGATAAAAATTGCTAGAAGGGCCTGCCAGATCCGACCAGTGAAGCTGCCACATCACTCACTGCACATCCTCCATTATTTGCTAGCTTTCTATATGCAGGGAATGTACCAAGTATGGAGAAAATTCAGTTCAAGCCTAAGGGCACCTTACCTGTGAAATGAGATATTGTTGCCCAGCAAAAATTTGTTGTTGCAGTTTATTGCACAACATGATTTCACCATGATGGCAGAGATGTAGCCGCTGGCCAAAAACTGTAAGGGATAACGGTAGAGAGTAGTTAACAGTATGGAACAAAGTTTACAAGAGGAATCTGAAAGACTGTCTCCTTCCCTTACATACTTTCTCAGGGGTTAAGATCAGCAGAGGGGGGGTGTCTTGGTAGTTCCGCCACCCTCATTCCTGGGGGAGAGGCAGCCCAAGAGAGAGCTTTCTCTGTAGCAGCCCCTACAGAGGGCTGCTCCCCACAGATGTGCCAGAAGGAATTCCCTCCTCACAGATGTGCACCGGGTACCTTCATTGTACAGCTTGCAGTACATGCAAAAGGCACCCAACTTTACTTTGGCGTGCGTTCACACACACACCCACACCCACACCCACACACCCACACGCAGGGTCATCTAGTCTAACCTCCTGCAATGCAGGAATCTCTTTTTTATATCATATTTTTTATTAATTTTCCATTTCAATCCAATAATACCCTAATACCAAATTATAATACAATTACTAATACCAATTGTTCAAATACCAAATTATATAATTTAGGTGGCCTCCCGTGTGCTAGAATTGACAGTTTGATGATTTTCTTTATTTGTGAGTTCCAAAATCTTATTAATTTCAATTACATCCCAGTCAAAATAATAATCCCTTCTACAACAACTGCAATATTAATAACTTCTATTCGTGCTGACACATTAAATGATTTATAGAACTACAAATGAGGAACTCAATCTATATCCTTGTTCTTCCTGTTTGTGGCAATTATTATGTCCATGTTATTTTTTCCTGTCCTTGTAAAATATCTTTTCCTGGTTGTTGCTGTTCTCCATCACGCCTGAGCTGACATCCCATTGTTGTTTCAGAGATTTCTCCATTGCTCTGTCCTTTTGCAACTTTAACAACAGCTGCAAAAAGTTGCAAAGTTGCAATGCAGGAATCTCAACCAAATCATAGATGGCCATCTAACCTCCCTTCCACCACATTTATGAAAGATTTGAATGTATTACATTTCAAAGGCCTGTCTGATGGGGCTGTAACTCATCTAATTGGGAACCACTCCTATGTGACCATTCCTATGTGAAGTACTGCGGACCCCGTTTTTCAAAAGCCCAGCCACAGACCCCTAAATTTGAAAATGTTGACACTTCTATGGTCATTTTTGTTATGTGAATGGTGCTCACAGACTCCTGAGTGAGTTATGCAGACCCCCTGGGGGTCCACGGACCAGTTCTAAATCATTAACAACAACAACAACAAAGCAATCCTGGCAACAACAATAAACGACTCTTGACATCCCAGTATGAACAGTACTGAGCTATAAGGGCCACAGCACTTGCGTTCAAGGCACTTTCCTATGTCCCTAATTCCCAATCCAGTCTCCCCCGCCCCGATTCTATTTTATTAAGTTTCAACGTTTTTAACCCACGCCGTCAAACCACAATTTCGCCTTTTCTCTTCCTTCTGACGCCTTCCCGCCCTTTAACCCCCTCGGAGTTGCTGTTTCTCCCCTTCTGCTCTCTTCTCCCTAGCAAACCATAACCACCACATCATGGTTCCTAACCCAGTTATATTTTTCTGTTTTGGGAGGCGAAGGGCAGCGAAAATCAGAGGCGGATCACCACCTCTGCAGGCAGGAGATCCCAGGATCCACCCGCCACGGCATCTCCAGGAAGGACTCCCTTCTGAAACGCCAGGACAGCTGCCTAGAGCAGCTCCCCCAAGTTCCTAGTCCCTAAGAGAGGCGGCATTTGAACCAGCGGCTCAGGGGCTCCAGCCTTTGGAGCCGCCCTCCGAGCAAGCGCCTTCTGCCTCCACAGCAACGGGGTCCCCACTTTTCCGACCCCCGCTCACCCCCCAAAATCATCCCCGCCGCACCTTCCGCTGGCGGCTCCCTCCATGCAACCAGCCTCCAGCTGCTCTGCCAGGCAATGCGGCTCCTCCTTCGTGGCCCAAGAGGAGCGGCACCGGAAGGTGCGCCCGCTATTCCTTCCCCCCAACAACACCGGGCCTTGGCTCCGAAGGGCCGCTTCCTTTCTAGGAAGGCGAGAGTTCGGCTGCTGGTTGCCTTAACCCCTTCGTGGCGGGATCCAACCGCCAGGTGTCAGCGGACTCCCCCCCCCCCCTCTGTTTTTGTTTCTTTCTTCTGGGTTACTTACCCAATAGAAAATAATAAAAATTAAAAAAGCATTTAAGGGCAGAGCAAAAAGGAAAAAAGAAGAATTGCATTGCACGGGTTTTGCAGGGTTGGTGTTTTGTTTTGTTTTGAAGTTGGAATGGAACACGCGTTTTACAAAACGCACTCACACGAGAAAGCGCAACCGACGAAGAATCTTGAAAGTTGGGAGAACGAGGGGGGGGGGAGAGAGAAAGAGAGAGGGAGAAAGAGGGAGAAAAAGAAAGAAAGAAAGAAAGAAAGAAAGAAAGAAAGAAAGAAAGAAAGGCATTTCAGATTGTAAGCTTCGCTTTCCTCGTTTGTTCGTTTTAAAAAAACAAATCAGGGTGTTGTTATTGGGAGGAGAAATCTGGCTTAAGGGGAAAAAACCTGACAGTTTATTGACTTGCTCAAAATCTTTTGTGTCCTCTGAGAGAGGTGGCCTTCTTGGTGGTGGCCCCCTAAAATATAGAAACACACCTCCTCCCCAACACACACATAGAGAGGTCTGGGTCTCTGGCCCCATCTCTTTTACACCTTCCAGTTGGTTGATGAAGAAGTCTTTTGAAAACCGAAGATTTTTGACTGCCCTCTATCTAATAAGGTTTCTTTGTTGCATTTCTATCCCGCCGTCTTCCCCAAAGAGCTCGCACTGGTGTTCATGGTTCTTCTCCCCCTCCTCAATTAATCCCCCCACAGCCCTGTGAGGTAGGCTAGGCTGAGAGTGAGCTTCATGGCAGAGCATGGATTTGAACCCGGGTCTCGTTCAACTTTCAGGAGGAATTTCAAAGCCTTCCCTGGTAACCCAAGGATTTGGTGGCCGGAACATCTGCCCTGGCAACCCTGAAATTGCTGGTTTTGAGAACGGGTGTAGAGTTTTAGGACTTTTAAACTGTTTTTAGAAGATTTAATTGTATTGTATCCACATCGTTTGCCACCCTGGGCTCTTTTGGAGGAAGGGTGAGATATAAACTTAAGTAAATCAGGCACATGCTTTGGGGAGTAAGTATTCCCATTTGCATCAAGTAGGTGTTACAAAGCAATAAATTAATTTCCACCTGCCCCAGAGTCCATTTTTCTCTCCCTAAAATGCACCAAGGCTTCACTTCATCCCATATTTGACTTTCAAGTGCTTTTTGAGAACTTTTTTTATGCCAACAGCTGTATGCCATTGTTTAAAATTTATCTAAATTTTCTCTTTAAAAAAACCCTCTTTATAGGCAGCCACTTTCTGTATTGCTTTAAAATGTTTTAATGTATGGCTGCATCAAATAATTGAAGACATGACTACTCTTGCCACTTGTGAGTGGATTGCTTATAAATGTAGACTTTGAATGGACAAGTGTATAAATGAGTTCTCGATTTCATTACAACATTTAGGTTAAAAATAAATATATATGTATTTCAATGATAATAATATCTATTAGATAAGCATATATGGAATTGTAATTCTTGTAGTGATATAGCATACCTTTCTTTTTTATATAAAACAATCGCGTTCTCCCTTTCCCCCCATGTTCTTTATTTTAAGTGTTGTTAAAAATGCAGTCCTCCGTTGTCTCCTGAGACGGACGGATGCCAATAATAATAATAATAATAATAATAATAATAATAATAATAATACTAAATGAATAAAACACCCCTCTGAAGTTTTGCAAGAGTGCAGCATATAAATAAAGACTTTAATAAATAAACAAAATACATTTTCTTGCAAGGGAGAAGCCCATTGAGCTCTGTGAGGCTTACATCTGAGTTAAAGCACACAGGGATCACCCTATTCCCCTTCTCCAAACCCGCTATCTTATTCCTGATGGATGCACAGACTGTGGCTGGCTTGCCCAGGATGTTTTCATTATTTTCTCCTTTCCACTCCTCCTGGTCTCCCCACTCCACCAGCTTTGTAACTGCCCCACCACAGAGATATAAAAAGAGAGGTATTGCAACAGAGCCTTCACTTCCGGCTCCTGTCTTAAGGCCTCTGTCTTAATGGAAAAATCAAGTTTCCCTCCACCAGCCCACCTCTGACCTTTTAAAGTGATTAGTGCTGTTGTTCTTTATGTGGCGCCATTAATATGCACGGAGCAACAACTCATAAAAAAGCAAATATAGCTCTGCTGCTGGTCCATAAGGGGATGGTGAAATTCACAGCTACATTGACTGGTCTCCTGGACTACAACTCCCATCAGTCCCAGTGAGCAGGGGTTGTAGTCGGAAAAAATGTATGAGGGGGCACCAAGTCTGGCCTTGAAGCAGAGCTTTCCAAACTGTGTTTCACGGCACATTAGCGCGTCGAGCTGGAAAGGGGTTAGTTTAGCCTCTGGTTTGCTAGTAAAACTGAATTAAAACTGTGTCGCGAAATGGTGCATGTCTAAAATGTGTGGCACCAACATGAAAAGTTTGGAGAGCTCAGCCTTGAAGAATAGAGTCCAGCTGTTTAAGGCTGAATCTGCAACCAGAGGATTTTCCACTACCTCAAGATAAGGCTTTGCATTTTGTGAGGTTTGCACTCCCTTCTGACCATGAGGAAATTGCCTCAATTGACTACTTTTAATAGCAATAATAATTTTATGAGTTATACTTCGCCAATCTGGCTGGGTTGCCCCAACCACTCTTTTAGCTAGAAAACCATTCAAAAGCAATCTCTGGTGTGTGTTTGTGTGTTGCCACGGATAAGTATACAAGCTGAATGTTGAAAGATTTGGGACATATTTTTTTTTAAATCCTTCACGCAGCGCAGAGTTAAACTGTGGAACTCACTCCCACAGGATTCTAAGGCATAAACTGCCTCTGATAAACGTGTACACAAGCTGACCTTGCGGCTACATCCAGCCAAATTTTGGTACTGTACTTAACAAAGTGTTGGTGATGAAAGGTTCTGTGGAACCCAGAGGCTTGCCAGGCATTCTGCCAGATAAGGGTTTAACTTTGCGATGCATTTTATTGTTTTATGTCTTTTCTTCTGGTTTATTTATTAGTCTTGCAATGTAGCTTCAGCTACACAGATAAATATTATTATTTCTTTAACTTCTGTACCACCCCTTATCTGAAGATCACAGGGTGGTTTACGCTACAGAAACAATATTCCAAATATAAACACAACCATATAAATACTCAGAATATAAACACAATATTTGGAAGCTTGCCACACTGTTGTGACATCTGGGTTGGAACTGGAACTCAACCCCCTGCCCCAAACACCCAACAATTTTGAAACTGCAGTCGACAAGATCCTGTGATTTCCATCATCATCTTCTGATTGCTACCCATCTATGATTTCCACTCATCACTCCCCACAGGAGGGGAAAGTGCTTTTGTGCTTAAATCCTGCTTGCGGGCATCTGTTTGGAATCATAAGAGTGGGAAGGGGGACCCCAAGGAGTCATCTAGTCTTGTTGTTTAGTCGTTTAGTCGTGTCCGACTCTTCGTGACCCCCTGGACCAGAGCACGCCAGGCACTCCTGTCTTCCACTGCCTCCCACAGTTTGGTCAAACTCATGCTGGTAGCTTCGAGAACACTGTCCCACCATCTCGTCCTCTGTCGTCCCCTTCTCCTTGTGCCCTCCATCTTTCCCAGCATCAGGGTCTTTTCCAGGGAGTTTTCTCATGAGGTAGCCAAAGTATTGGAGCCTCCGCTTCAGGATCTGTCCTTCCAGTGAGCACTCAGGGCTGATTTCCTTAAGAATGGATGCGTTTGATCTTCTTGCAGTCCATGGGACTCTCAAGAGTCTCCTCCAGCACCATAATTCAAAAGCATCAATTCTTCGGCGATCAGCCTTCTTTATGGTCCAGCTCTCACTTCCATACATCACTACTGGGAAAACCATAGCTTTTACTATACGGACCTTTGTTGGCAAGGTGAGGTCTCTGCTTTTTAAGATGCTGTCTAGGTTTGTCGTCTAGTCTAACCCCCTGTAAAGGAGGAATCCCAGGAACAGCTGGCGGGGAAAACTTCCAGCCTGAAACAGCAGAGAGCTGCTGCCAGTCAGTGCAAACAACACGAAAGCTTATACAGTACCAGAACAAACTTAGTTGGTCTATAAGGTGCTACTAGACAAAATAAAAAATAAATATATATATATATATTTTAATTTAACACTGAGCTGGCTAAGGCAAGTTCCTATTTCCCTACGAGTGTTGAGCACAGGTTACTCCTGCGCAGGCCACGCACAGATGCAATCTAGGGTTAAACTGCAAGAAAATTTAAAAAGTGCCATTTATTATTTTGCCCCAGCAAGCGCAAGGAACCCACAACACGCGCCTCTGCCTCCCCCCTTCTCATCTTCCACTTAGGGTGGCTCTTATTACACCAAGCGGGAAGCGGGGCTGAAATGGACTGCGCCATTTCAGGCTACAGGGGGGTAGATTTATTTAAAAAATAAATAAATAAACACAAACAAACAAACCGCACCTTGCAGCGAGAAAGGTGTCGCTGTAGGGGATTTTTTTTTTCCTTCCCCATGTCGCTTGCAGCGGTTTTGAAACGACCTGCATATATACTTTCATTTGAAAGTTGGTATGTCCCGCTAGCTGCCTGTCTGGAGCGGAACAAACCATTTCGCCACCCTGTTCCGGGGGGGGAGGAGTTGGAGATAGAGAGAGGAAAAAGAAGGAAAAGACCAAGGCCTAAATCATTCCTGACTTCCTTTGAATAGTTTAAGCCAGCTCAAGGGGGGAGGGGGGAGGGAGGCTTCCCCAGAAAGGAAGAAGAGGGGAGAGTTTCCTTGACCCAACCCGCGAACGTGTGAATGCGACTCCTGGTAGGCTGCAGTGTTTGCAAAAAAGCGGGAGGAAAGAGCGGAGGAGAATCTGGGCTTCGGCGGGTTTCCTTGCAAAAGGAGCTGAGTGCATCGGAAGGAGAAGCGAGTGAGTGCTGCTGTTTTCCTGCCCCTTCCTCCAGATGTGCGAGGGGGGCCCAAAAGGTGCGGAGCAGTGGGGTTACCTCTTTGCATTTCTGGGTGTCTTTGGAAGCGCGCGCGCGCTCCGAAACGTAGACTT
Source organism: Podarcis filfolensis (assembly GCF_964270895.1). NCBI lineage: Eukaryota > Metazoa > Chordata > Lepidosauria > Squamata > Lacertidae > Podarcis > Podarcis filfolensis. Next base: position 8,473,871 of record NC_139605.1, read on the forward strand.
ATTAAAAAAGGCTGCATAGACTGAAGAGCCTCATTGTCCGCAGAGGAGACTTCGCAGTCGCTTGCGAAGCCATTTTGTTTGCGAGGAAGGCAGAGCTTCGCCTAGCAGAGAAAACACATACTGGATTTTTATTTTTTATTATTATTATTATTATTATTATTATTATTATTATTATTATTATTATTATTATTAAATTAAACAGGGAGCTGTGATTTTGGTGGCAGGGGAGGGGGTGTTTCTGTTTTTGTTTATAACTCGCATTCTTATTTCCTAGGGGGAAATGTGTGGTTGTTGCTGGGTTGTTGTTGTTTTTAAATCACGCATTTGTTGGTTTAGAAAAGATGCACGTGGGAAGGCAGCTTTAGCAAGGGGGGGAGCAAGCCGTAGCTCCGTGGCTTTGAGGTTCAGTCTCCGGGTAGAGCCTGGAGCCCCCAGCCTCAAAACCTGGAGAGCTGCTGCCAGCCCGTGTTGACTCTATGGAGCTGTGCGCCCTGAGCTAGGTGGGCTCCGTGGGAGGGAGTCAACGCTCCTGCTGCTCAGAGTAAACCCACGAACATGCTTGACTTTAATTTCAGTGGGTCTGCTCCAGGCAAAACTGAAGTTTCAAGGCGGCTTTTTGTGTTGCAAAGGAAAGTATTTTTGTTACTGTCCTCGGTGTTATAGTGTTGTGGAAACATGAGTTGTGACGAGCCCTGGTGCACACAGACTCTTGCACCCTTTATTAGTCCAGCTGGGCTAGCTCGGTTGGTTAGAGCATGGGGCTGGTGACGGCAACGTTGCAGGTTCGATCCCTGAATGGGGCAGCTGCATTTTCCTGCATTGCAAGGGGGTCAGACTAGATGATGCTCAGAGTCCCTTCCAACTCTGTAATTCTATGATCTCTGTTGAGTCACGTCAAAGAGGGAGTTTCCTTCCTCTACATAACTGTTAAAGCTGTAAGGGCCCTGGCCTCATTGGCATCCGGCTACCTCACATCCCTTCGAGGTAGTCCACTGCTCATAGTGTGGTTTTGTGCCAGCCTTGCAATTCAGCCCAGTTCGGTTACGCTCTCGGGCAGCAATCCTGTACCCGCTTACCTGGGAGTAAGTTCCATTGAGCTCTGTGAGGTACTGAGGCTTACTTCTGAGTAGGCTCATATATCAGCATGGTACTGTTGCTGCAGGTTGAGGGTTCCTGGGGGTGGGTCATGTATCCCATATTACTACTACTACTACTACTACTACTACTGTTTATTGCCTTTATATCCTACTTTTTACTCCAAAGACCTCAAGGCAGCATTTATAGTTCTCCCCCATTAATTTGATTTTGAATTGATTTTAGAGTGAATTAATTTTAGAATGCTGTGTTACTTTTATTGTTGTTAGCTGCTCTGAGCCCAGCTTTGGCTGGGGAGGGCGGGATATAAATAAATTATTATTATTATTGTTATTGTTATTGTTATTATTTATTATTTGATCCCCACAACAACCCTGCGAGGTAGGTTAGGCTGAGAGGCAGTGACTGGCCCAAGAAACATCCACTAAAATTGCCTTGTTGCACTCTCTGTACAGACCCAGTGCTCAATTACCTACAAAAGCCTTGTGCTCCGCTGATATGCAAGCAGGATACATATCGCCCAGCCAAGCAAAATGCAACATGAGAATTTCATGCCGGACCACAAGCAGAGCAACATGCATCATTCTGGATTTTTATGTCTATAGCTTCAACTATATCTCTGTTTGTCACTATTTTTCTCTTGCTCTTTTCCTCGGTAAATCACACTCCCCACTTCACTTCTCGGACAGAAGTAAACCCACTGAACGAAACAGGGCTTAAACTTGGAATAAACATGCCCAATATTGCATCTTCCTTTACCATCTCTGAGGGGGATCTCATTTTGAGAGAGAGAGAGAGAGATTCTCTGATATGTCATGGCCATAAATGCCCAATTGCTTTTACAAAATTAAGACTTGATCTAATAGCCATCTGCCTTTCTGGATTACCTTTGGAAATCACCTTTAAAGCTGCAAGGAATTTTCTTTGGATCAGTGTTTCTGTGTGTTCTGCAAGACAAGACACTGTTCATTACATCACCCTGTGCCCCCTCTATAAAGATCCTCGTGGAAAACATCTGTCTTGAGTTCAGCTGTGGGGGAAACGTTATTACGTCAACTGAGTTTGTGTGGTTTTTACTACTGGCCAAGGAAAATAAGGCTACCTTGTGTTGGCTGCTGGGAAATTAAAAGCCAGATTTGCGGCTCAACTGTTGTTGTTTAGTCGTTTAGTCGTGTCCAACTCATTGTGACCCCATGGACCAGAGCACGCCAGGCCCTCCTGTCTTCCACTGCCTCCCACAGTTTTGTCAAACTCATGCTGGTAGCTTTGAGAACACTGTCCAACCATCTTGTCCTCTGTCGTCCCCTTTTCCTTGTGCCCTCCATCTTTCCCAACATCAGGGGCTTTTCCAGGGAGTCTTCTCTTCTCATGAGGTGGCCAAAGTATTGGAGCCTCAGCTTCACGATCTGTCCTTCCAGTGAGCACTCAGGGCTGATTTCCTTAAGAATGGAGAGGTTTGATCTTCTTGCAGCCCATGGGACTCTCAAGAGTCTCTTATCAATGCCTTTCCCCCGCTTTGTTCCAGCAGAACAAATAAAATGGTTACTGTTGAATCAACTCCCTTCCCCTAAAGGTTGTGGGATGTTAGACTGGCAAGCTCCCTAAAGAAGGAATTGGTCAGCCTGCAGCCTAACAGTGTGGGGTAGTGGTTAGAGAGAGTCAGGCTAGGAGACCAGGGTTCAAATCCCTGCTCATCCATGAAGCTCACTGGGTGTGACTTCGGCTCAGTCCAACCTACCTCACAAAGTTATTATGGGGTATAAATGTAGGCTTGCCATAAGTCTGGAATCTCCTAGACTTATCCAGAATACTGCAGCCACAAGCAGTGTCTGGGCGGAAGTCGGCGAAATGTCTGGTCAAATCCGGACATATTGCAGACCATGTGTCGGCAGTGACGTTCTTGCCTCAGAAATAGCTCAAAAACTTCCTATCCCTTTGGGATTTTGCTAAAAAAAACTCAATGACTCCTCCTCTCCGGATTTGAAATATGGCAACCCTAATGAAATGGGTTCATTATGGTGTATGGAAGTGAGAGCTGGACCATAAAGAAGGCTGATCGTCGAAGAATTGATGCTTTTGAATTATGGTGCTGGAGGAGACTCTTGAGAGTCCCATGGACTGCAAGAAGATCAAACCTATCCATTCTTAAGGAAATCAGCCCTGAGTGCTCACTGGAAGGACAGATCGTGAAGCTGAGGCTCCAATACTTTGGCCACCTCATGAGAAGAGAAGACTCCCTGGAAAAGACCCTGATGTTGAGAAAGATGGAGGGCACAAGGAGAAGGGGACGACAGAGGACGAGATGGTTGGATAGTGTCTTCGAAGCTACAAACATGAGTCTGACTAAACTGTGGGAGGCAGTGGAAGACAGAAGTGCCTGGCGTGCTCTGGTCCATGGGGTCACGAAGAGTCGGACACGACTAAACGAATAAACAACAACAAATGAAATGGGAAGGGAGGGAACCATGTACACCACCCCGAGGTCGGTTTGCTCAGTTTTATTCCCTACCCCAAATAAAGCGTTGAGAAGTGAATATTTGCATTTCATGCCTCTTCTGTTTCCTCTTTTCCAAGGCGTTAGCTGGAGATGTCCTCTCATTCTTTGCCCTTGAGATTCTCTCTAGAGGGTTAAATCCACCAAGTCCAGATTCCTAGAGGAATAACTGTCTAGGAACCAAAGATGTGAATGGTCAAAGTCCTAGACAGGCAAGACATTGACTAGGCTCTTGTATACTACCATAGTGGCAGTATTCTCAGTGGAAAGAAGCCCAGCAATTGAGGGGTGTTGAGCACCAATTGAGGGATGTTGAGCACCAATTGAGGGGTGTTGAGCACCGTCCAGGACCCAGCGTCCTTCCAGAAAGGTGGGTGAGTGGAACAAACGTTCTGCTTTGCCTTTTTTTTAATAGGTTGGATCCAGCCCTTTTCACCTGTACACTCATAATGACTGGAGTTAACACAGAGACGTAAACGTCCATCTGCTCGTTGGGTTGACCTCAGAAGGAGTCCGCATGCAGACATGGCGAGCTGTTGCGCAGTGCCCAGATGCAACAACCGGCGTTGGCGTGGATCCCACGTCACGTTTCACAGGTAAGCTGGGCCACCTGGAAGGAAGTGTGGTGGGTGGGGTACGAATGATTGCAAAACCTCCTCCTGCCTTGCTCTAATATAGTGCAGTTCTGTGACACAATTCTGGGCACCACCATTTAAGAAGGATGTTTCATTGTACACAGGTTGTACAATGACAATAAAGGTATTATTATTATTATTATTATTTATTATTATGTTGACAAGCTGGAACGTGTGCAGAGGAGGGCAGCCAAGATGATATGGGGTCATTTACACCGAGTAAATTGGCAAAAATGTATAAATCCAAATCAAATAAGTGTTGGAAATGTAAAGAGAAAGAAGGTTATTTTTATCATATGTTAATGCTTACTGGGAAATGATATATAATGAATTGATAAAGATGTTTAAAATAACATTTGTAAAAAAAAAACCCAGAAGCTTTCCTTTTGGGAATTATAGAGACACAACTACCTAAATTGTACAGAAAATTTTTCATGTATGCGACTATAGCGGCAAGAATGTTACTTGCCTAAAAGTGGAAAGAAGAAGAAGTCCCAGCAAGAGGAGAATAGATATAAAAATTTAAAGAATTGGCAGAATTAGCGAAACTTACTGGAAAAATAAGAAATCAAGATAACATACTTTTTTATAAAAGAATGGAAATGGTTTATTGAATATTTACAGACAAACTGTAAACAGATAAGAACATTGGCAGGATTATTGTAATAACCTGCAGTTTTATAAGAGTATATATTTAAAGTAGATGAATAAATGAATAAATAAGTTAATTTGGTTATACAGAAAATATTAAAAATAAATTGAAGGGACCACAGGAAGAGGGGGAAGGAAGCCAAGGTCTGAAATGTTAAAATGATTGTAAAATTATTGAAATGTATAAAGTTTAAAATCATAAATAAAATAAGATGATCAAGGCTCTGGAAACCAAGTGGAGATGGAACATAACCCTCAGGTTAATGTAATGTAATAATGGATGGCATTTTCCACGACTACGTGAACGCCCAACTCTTTAAAATTGAAAACCAAATTGTTTCAGGTTTCCTCTCACAAAGGAAGACCAGTTGAAAAAGTGGCTCGTGAACATTGGACGTCAGAACTTCACTCCCTCGTACAACGACGTCGTGTGCTCAGAGCACTTTAGGAGGACGGATTTTTGGGGCAAAGTAGCTTCCGGGCGGCGTGAACTCAAACCTGGAGCAGTCCCGACTGTCGTTCGTCGACCGAAAAAGGTGGGGGGATTTTTTTTTTTTAAAAGACAAAACAGAAGGTGCGCACGCGCCATACATTTCAACTACTGGGAAGTGTAGTTTGTTCAGGGTGTTGGGGGGTTGTAGCTCTGTGAGGGTAAACTACAGTTTCCAGGATTATTTTTTTGAGGAAAGCCGTGTACTTTAAATGTACTTTAAATGTACGGTGTGCTCAATAATAATAATAATAATAATTTATTATTTATACCCCGCCCATCTGGCTGGGCCTCCCCAGCCACTCTGGGCGGCTTCCATAGAAACAAAAAATACAGTAAAATATCACACGTTAAAAACTTCCCTGAACAGGGCTGCCTTAAGATGTCTTCTGAATGTCAGTTACAGATAGGTAGCCGTGTTGGTCTGCCATAGTCAAAACAAAAAAATTTTTTTTCCTTCCAGTAGCACCTTAAAGACCAACTAAGTTAGTTCTTGGTATGAGCTTTTGTGTGCATGCACACTGAAGAAGTGTGCATGCACACGAAAGCTCATACCAAGAACTAACTTAGTTGGTCTTTAAGGTGCTACTGGAAGGAAAAAAATTTTTTTGTTCTGAATGTCAGGTAGTTGTTTATCGCTTTGACATCTGCTGGAAGGGCGTTCCACAGGGCGGGCGCCACTACCGAGAAGGCCCTCTGCCTGGTTCCCTGTAGCTTTGCTTCTTGCAATGAGGGAACCGCCAGAAGGCCCTCGGCGCTGGACCTCAGCGTCCGGGCTGAATGATGGGGGTGGAGACGCTCCTTCAGGTATACTGGACCGAGGCTGTTTAGGGCTTTCAAGGTCAACACCAACACTTTGAATTGTGCTCGGAAACGTACTGGGAGCCAGTGTAGGTCTTTCAAGACCGGTGTTATATGGTCTCGGCGGCCGCTCCCAGTCACCAGTCTAGCTGCCGCATTCTGGATTAGTTGTAGTTTCCGAGTCACCTTCAAAGGTAGCCCCACGTAGAGTGCATTGCAGTAGTCCAAGCGGGAGATAACCAGAGCATGCACCACTCTGGCGAGACAGTCCGCAGGCAGATAGGGTCTCAGCCTACGTACCAGATGGAGCTGGTAAACAGCTGCCCTGGACACAGATTTGACCTGTGCCTCCATGGACAGCTGTGAGTCCAAAATGCTCAAAGTCTGATGCTCCATTCGACGATGCTCAGGAATTACTTATCTGTGTTTTTATCTTGTATTTTTATCTTGTGAACAGCCCTCAGATCTTTGGATGAATATAAATCTAGTAAATAAAAGTAATAGTAGAGAAAATCAAGGCTGGTATATAAATCTAATAAATAAAAATAACAGTCATCGTTATTTGATTTAATGTACCCTTTAAAAATATAGGAATGGGGTAAGGCAAATTCCTTCCTGTTATAAGAAAAACTGCTCCCTTTCCCTTATGGGGTATTCCAGAGTCCAACCCTATCGGTAGGAGAAAACAGAGGCCATCCAGAGTACATTGAGAAGCATAGTTTGAAGTTTATTCAAGGAACTTTTGCAATGGGGTCCACACTCCCCACATGCAGGAAGGAGGAGAACCCAGAACAATGATCTGCAAGCCCTTATATAAACTTTTGAAATTGCCCACCCTGTAGTCCAAGACACTCCCCCCCCCAAAAAAATCCCATCATACATACATCACAGAAGGAGGCAGTCTACAGCAGAAGTCCTGCCTGCCAGGATACCTGATAATAGTCGCTGATTGCATTACCTGGGCAGCCTGGCCATTCTTTTGTGATGGTTAATACTTTAGCTCCTGAATCCAGGTCACAGGCTCACCCTATTCATACACAAATACGTCCTTAAGACAGGATTTGTAAGCAAAAAGACAATGGGAAGGCTTTCCTCATTTGCCTCCCTTTTGTTGTTGTTGTTTAGTCGTGCCCAACTCTTTGTGACCCCATGGACCAGAGCGCGCCAGGCACTTCTGTCTTCTACTGCCTCCCGCAGTTTGGTCAAACTCATGCTGGTAGCTTTGAGAACACTATCTAACCATCTCGTCCTCTGTCGTCCCCTTCTCCTTGTGCCCTTCATCTTTCCTAACATCAGGGTCTTTCCCAGGGAGTCTTCTCTTCTCATGAGGTGGCCAAAGGAATATCTGAGGTCATTGGGAGAGTCAAAATGGCTTCAGGATTGCTCTCCTGTGGTATTTCAGACACATGGTTCATATATTTAGATATGTGTGCCTTTATGAATATTTCTTCTATGTTTGAGACCTTTAAATTCTTATAACAACCAGAACAACTAACTCGCTCTGAAACTCATCTACAGGTGGTACCTAACACCAAGGAAATTAGCACTAATATGCCCAGGAACGTCACCAAAATGCTGGAGAGGGTGCACCTCCACAGGCACATACATACACATGTGGTGGGAATGCCCCAAAATCCATCTATTTTAAACAACAGCCATACAAGAAATATGTAAAATAACTGAGCAAGTACTAGAAATCACCCCAGAACTGGCCCTACTAAACATCTTCCAAGACAATAATGCCCACTTACACCACAAAGAACTTATAACCCACCTACTTTCAGCAGCCAGAAGCATCATAACCAGACACTGGAGAGACCTGTCAGGAGTAAGCATGGACCAATGGTACCAAATAGTATGGGAAACAGCCCTACTAGAAAAATTAACCAATAAACTGAAACTGACACGGGGACAAAAAGAAGAAGATGCCTTTATTCCCTTTATCACATACACAGCCGAACAAGACAATGACAAAAATCCACCAACAGCATACAAATCAATATGGCTAACCTGATTCAAAAACACACGCACACCCCACTCACACACGAAAACAAAGTTCACCACAGCCAATCACAAACAAGCAACTGCACCCTAGGCCAACCCCAATTTCTCTCACCACCAAAGGAACACAAGTGAATAGCAAAGAGAACCCGCACAAAGACACTGACACAAACCCCCCCACACACATTAAGCAAATTAGAAACATTGCCTCCCGACACCCCCCCCCCCGTCGCCTTTCCCCCCTCCACCTCTCCCCCCCCTTTTCTTCCTAATGTAACCCTAACGTCTCAACAAATGAAACTGACCTATGGAAAATGTAACTTGAAAAAAGAGACATTGCGCATACCTTTGTAAACCAAGAAAACTTTAATAAAAAACAACAACAACCGGAACAACTCTGTATTTTACCTCTCTGTCTTGGAACATAAACATCATTGTGGACTCTATCCTTTAATAATGGCCTCGGAGCTCCTTTAAGTGCCCTGCTGCTAAATCAGGCCATTGGCCTACCTTGCCCCAGGCTGTCTACACCCATTGTGGTGACTTCCAGATTTTGTGGACTCCAACTCCCATGAGCCCCAGAAAGCACGGCCAATTGTCAGGAATGATGGGAGTTGCAGTCTACCACATCTGGACTCCTTTTTGCCTGTTTCAAGATTGAGGAAACTGTGGTCCCTGCAGCATCCCTGACCATTAACCCTGCTGGCTGGGACTGATGGTATCTGAAGGTATACTTCATTAGCACTTATAAGGAGGAGGGGAAATAAAGATGTGTTCCTATCGGTCTGATGCTCTTTGGTTTGTTTTACATTTACAAATGACAAAGGCAGAAGGGCAGAAGACGATTTGCAACCAGGAAGTGTTGCAAATGGGCCTGGCTTTCTGAGACAGAGACTCTGACCAGGCCAAAAGCCAAGCTCTCTTCTTCCACAGCAAAAGCGGCTGTTGTTGTTGCATTTTAGGACTGCTTTGTAACTGCTCTTGGTTTTGCTTTCCTTTTGCAGGGCTCTGGAAAGGGTCTGGCTAAAACGAGAAAGTGCCTTGTCCGGCGTAAACCGCCCGATCTGGAACCAAGCAGCCAAACTTTGGCAGTCGGCGAAAGCGATGTCGAAGCAGCAGCAGCCTCCAAGAGCGACATTGTGATCCTGGAGCATTCGTACTCGGCACCAGCAAGCCCAGGTGAAGCCAGGCAGTCGAAGCCACAAAAGTTCATAATAAATGACAGGCCTCTGTGAAAGATGCTCAGCTTTGGTGGTGCTAAGCAGAAGAATATTTTAATTATTTGGAGGGGGGAGAGAAGCGTTCAAAGCCCACCTCTTCCTGCAAAGACCCCTGTGTCCTCATAGCCTACAGAAACGAAACCAAACTACAGCAGAACCTCGGTTCCCAAACGCCTCTGTTGTCGTACGTTTTGGTTCTCGAACGCCGAAAACCCAGAAGTAAATGCTTCCATTTTCGAACATTTTTCGGAACCTGAATGTGCAACGCAGCTTCCGCTGGGTGCAAGAATGGGAAGCCGCGTCTCGGTTTTCGAACATTTCGGAAGCCAAACAGGCATCCGGAACAGATTTCGTGTAACTCAGCCGAGTATGGCGCCCTCTTGTTAGGGCTTCTGGGAGTTGTAGTCCACAATGGCTGAAGGGCACCAGGTTGAGGAAGGGTGACGTGACAGTGACCTAGCGAGAGTCCTGGGGGCCAGGTAAAATGCCATAGGGGGCCACATTTGGATCCCATCCCTGTGCAGTCCTCTGCCACTGTTCTGCATGGGTTTTCTGTTGGTTTGTGTTGCTTTTATGCTCTCTGAATACCATTTTAATAAGCATTTTGTTATTTATTTCTGGTGCCTTTTATAATTTCTTGTAAACCACTCAGAGGGAAGGTCTGTAGTTCAGTGCAGGTTCATTTCCCTGTGTTCTCCGAGTAGGGCTGAGGAAACCTCCTTGTCCGAAATCAGGGTGGATTTGATTTAAATCGAATCGATTTAAATCACGATTTAAATCACTATCACTAGTCAGTAAGAGTTGATTTAAATAATTTTTTTACAGAAAGACTCATTCTTGCTGGTATAATCTTAATATTCACAACCAGATGAAGGTTTCATTTTTGGAATAATAACTTTTCAGAGTCAAAGCAAAAAAAATTTTTTTCCTTCCAGTAGCACCTTAAAGACCAACTAAGTTAGTTCTTGGTATGAGCTTTCGTGTGCATGCACACTTCTTCAGATACAGTGTGCATGCACACGAAAGCTCATACCAAGAACTAACTTAGTTGGTCTTTAAGGTGCTACTGGAAGGAAAAAAAATTTTTTTGCTTTGACTATGGCAGACCAACACGGCTACCTATCTGTAACTGGAACTTTTCAGAGAAGTTTCTACAGCTATATCAAAAATCACTGATTTGGTTATACATAGATATGAAATTATTGTGACGTTTAATATTAACTATATTTGGACAACTTTTCTGCTGTACTTTATTGGAAGGAGAAAAGTAATCATTTCCTTAATAACAATTTAAACAGTTTATTTAACTGAAACAATAACATTATAGCATATGTATCCATGTTTGTTAACTAATGTGGTTAAACAATTTTTAAAAAAATAAAAAAAACTTAGACTGAGTTTCAGCACAAAAGAAAAACTTAAAACATCCTTGGACTATATAGTGGTACCTCAGGTTAAGTACTTAATTCGTTCTGGAGGTCTGTTCTTAACCTGAAACTGTTCTTAACCTGAAGCACTACTTTAGCTAATGGGGCCTCCCGCTGCCGCCGCCCACGATTTCTGTTCTCATCCTGAAGCAAAGCTCTTACACCCGAAGTACTATTTCTGGGTTAGCGGAGTCTGTAACCTGAAGCGTACGTAACCTGAAGTGTATGTAACTCAAAGTACCACTGTAAGGTAACTTAAACAGAAAACTATTTTTAGAAAGATTTTTCCTCCAAAAGCATTTTATTTTAAAATTCCGATTTAAAAAATAAATAAATCAAATATTTTTGATTTAAAAAAATATTGATTTTTACCCACCCTGCCTGAAATCTTTGACAGCTGCTGCCAGTCAGTGTAGACAGTATAGAACTATATAGGCCAATGGTTTGGGGCCTTGTCCTTTGTGTCGTGGATGGTCATGACAGAGGAATGAATGGATGGATAATGTGTGGCTTTTGCTCTAGTATGGAAAACTGTCCTCACGATCAATTTTTATGTGGCATGCCCTCCCCCCTTTCCCCTCCAGCCTCTTCCGCCTTGGATCTCCGGGTGGCGTCGATCCGTGAGAAAAGCAGCACCGCAGACTCGGAGGCGAGGAAGAGCCCTCGGCTCCTCCAGGCGAGGATCAGGAGAGAATGCAGGGAGAGGTCGGGGCCAAACGTCCCGGAGGAGCCCATCGACAACTCGGACGCCCAGCGCCAGCACTTCCGCCAGTTCCGCTACGAGGAGGTCAAAGGGCCCCGGGAGCTTTGCAACCGGCTCTGGGACCTCTGCCACCAGTGGCTGAAGCCCGGGAAGCACACCAAACTGCAGATGCTGGAGCTGGTGATCCTGGAGCAGTTCCTGGCCATCCTGCCCCGGGAGATGCAGGACTACGTCAAGGAAGAGGGACCCACGGACTGTGACCACGCCGTGACGCTGGCAGAGGATTTCCTACAGAGTCAGCAAGAGGCAGAGGTGAGCCTCTTTTAGTCCAACTGGTGATTCCAGTGGGCTTTGCTCAGATCCTCTGGTCTGGCAATTCTGGTCCCCGGTTGAGCCGTCAATGTGGCAGTTCCTCCTCGCCCCATATCATTTTTATCAAGTCTCCAAAAATATTTCAACGTGTTTCTCAATGTATACATTTTTTTTAACATGCAGAGTTTCTTCTTCACTTCCCACCTCTCCTTTCCTGATTTTTTCCCCTTATTCTCCTTTTTATGAGCTGTTTATAACACATATACAGTGGTACCTCGGGTTAAGTACTTAATTCGTTCCGGAGCTTCGTTCTTAACCTGAAACTGTTCTTAACCTGAAGCACCACTTCGGCTAATGGGGCCTCCTACTGCTGCCGCGCCGCCGGAGCATGATTTCTGTTCTCATCCTGAAGCAAAGTTCTTAACCCAAGGTACTATTTCTGGGTTAGCGGAGTCTATAACCTGAAGTGTATGTAACCCGAGGTACCACTGTATTTTTATTGTCTAAACCCCACTACCATTAAATGTTTCCACTGCTTATGCTTCAAATCCTGCCAGCAACTTCATATATGGGTGATAATTTGATAGATTGTCCATCAGTGGTCAGGGACGTGGGTGGCGCTGTGGGTTAAACCACAGAGCCTAGGACTTGCCGATCAGAAGGTTGGCGGTTCAAATCCCCACGACGGGGTGAGCTCCCGTTGCTCGGTCCCTGCTCCTGCCCACCTAGCAGTTCAAATTCACGTGAAAGTGCAAGTAGATAAATAGGTACCGCTCCGGCGGGAAGGTAAACGCCGTTTCCATGCGCTGCCCTGGTTCGCCAGAAGCGGCTTAGTCATGCTGGCCACATGACCCGGAAGCTGTACGCCAGCTCCCTCGGCCAGTAAAGCAAGATGAGCGCCGCAACCCCAGAGTCGGCCACGACTGGACCTAACAGTCAGGGGTCCCTTTACCTTTACCATCAGTGGTCTCCATTCTTCCTTAAATACTTCTCTCCTCTTAATTTGGCATTTACCTTTGCCATTTCTTCAGTGTGGCAGTTCCTACCCTGAGGAACTTCCCGCCACTAGAGGCTAAGCAGGAATCACCCCTACTTACGTCAGCAACTGGCCCTGATGGCTGTGCTGTATCTCCACAGTTAAGAGGCAGTAAAGCATTTGAGGGCCAGTTGTTGTTGTTGTTGTTATTGTTGTTGTTTGTTGTTAACTCCAAGGAAGGAGAGTCCCCAACCTCCTGAGGGAGACTATTCCCCTGGCAAACAGCTCTTATGTTCAGAAAGCTTTTCCTGATATTTAGTCAGAATCTCTTTTCTTGTAACTGGAAGCCATTGGTTCTAACCTTACCCTCCAGAGCAGGACCAAAAAATATATATAAAAAATAGCTTGTTCCCTCTTCCATGTGACAGCCTTTGAGATATGGCTACTCTATCTCCTCTCAGTCTCCTCTTTTCCATGCTGAATTTACCCAGCTCTGAGTGGCCTAAGCCCTGTTGAAATCAATGGCCCTAACTTAGTCACATTCATTACCGTATTTTTCGCTCTATAGGATGCACTTTTCCCCCTCCATTTTTGGGGAAATGTGTGTGCGTCCTATAGGGCGAATGCAGGCTTTTGCTGAAGCCTGCAGAGTGAGAGGGGAGAGCCCCAGTGCCAGCCCCACAAGGTCGGGGGACAGAGGGAGGCGGAACGCCGCCATCTGTCTGTCTCCAGAAGTGGTTTGGAGGCTGACGGCGGGGAGACCCCGCCGCCAGCCCCGCAAGCTCCGGGGACAGTGGGGAGGCGCAGCGCGTCTCCCTGCTGTCCCCGGACCTGATCTGAAGGTGGGCGGCGGGGAGAAGAGCGCTTCTCCCCGCTGCCTGCCCCGCAAGCTCCGGGGACAGTGGGGAGGCGCAGCGCGTCTCCCCGCTGTCCCCGGACCTGATCTGAAGGTGGGCGGCGGGGAGAAGAGCGCTTCTCCCCGCTGCCTGCCCCACAAGCTCCGGGGACAGTGGGGAGGCGCAGCGCGTCTCCCCGCTGTCCCCGGACCTGATCTGAAGGTGGGCGGCGGGGAGAAGAGCGCTTCTCCCCGCTGCCTGCCCCACAAGCTCCGGGGACAGTGGGGAGGCGCAGCGCGTCTCCCCGCTGTCCCCGGACCTGGTCTGAAGGCGGGCTGCGGGGAGAAGAGCACTTCTCCCCGCTGCCGGCACCACAAGCGCCTGGGGGGGAAATAAAAATTTTTTCCTTTATTTCCCCCCAAAAAAACTTGATGCGTCCTATGGGCCGGTGCATCCTATGGGGCGAAAAATACGGTAACTTCAGTGGGTCTACACTGAGTAGGGCTAGCATTGGAGACAACCCTGATTGGAGCTGCCCTCTCATACCTCCCTCCTTGATCTCAGGGTCATGGGTTTGAATCCTGCATTGGGCGAAAGATTCCTCGGGGTCATCTATGACTCTATGATCCATTTGCGCTCTCTCTCTCTCTCTCTCTCTCTCTCTCTCTCTCTCTCTCTGCCCTGTTTCAGGAGGGAGTGACTGATTTGTCCAAAGCAAAGAAGACTCCCTCGCAGGCTCGGCGTACGGCACAAGCCAGAAGAATTGTCAAGAAGGAGGAAGGGGATGCTGCCACACTGGGTAAGAGTTTCTTGTGTCTCTGTCATGGCAGTATACAGGTCCTGGGACAAGATAAACCCCTGGCTCTTCTTGCACCAGGCCGAAACTTTTGAGAACTTGCTTTCGCAATCTGCGAGTCCTCTGAGGGAAGCGCGTGTCTCCACCCTCCCTTGATTGACACGCTCCCATATGCAGACGGCATTTGAGATGTCTTAATTATTATTATTAATTTATTATTTATACCCCGCCCATCTGGCTGAGTTTCCCCAGCCACTCTGGGCGGCTCCCAATCGAGGGTTAAAAACAATACAGCATTAAATGCTCAGTTGGCAGGCGCAAAGAGTTCCTGCCTTTCAATAATAATAATAATAATAATAATAATAATAATAATAATAATAATTTAATTTTTATTTATACCTTGCCCTCCCCAGCCAAGACTGGGCTCAGGGCGGCTAACACCAGGTATAAAAAACAATTGATTGAAATACAACTTAAAAACAAGACTAAAATACAACATTAAAATGCAGCCTCATTTCAGTAGAAAGGCAAATCAAAAACTTTTTGGGGGTTGAAAATGCCAAGTCTTCACCAAGGCATAATAATAATAATAATATAATGGAGGACCACAGTTTATTTTAAAAAAAACTATCTATCTATAAATCTATCCATCTCTTTAGAACAATAAAAATATAATTTTAATTTGTATTTATAGCTTGCTTTTCATCAAATGGTCTCAGATGAGTTACAGAAATACAGCAATCAAAATAACTACAATATATAATTGGAATACTTGCCTTTGACTTCCAGGTGTCTCTCGATAGCCTATGTAGTTGTTTATAATTTTCTCGAGTAGCTATTCGCCTTAGCGGTTGTTCTGTTAGGGTTGCCATATGTCCAGAATAATAATAATTATTACTATCATTGTCGTTCTTTTATTATTTGTACCCTGCCCAACATATATAAAAAGCATAATAAAACATCACAAGTTAAACTGTCTGCTTTCTTCCTTTCTGGGAGAGGGACAGGCTTGTTCATTCTAGAATTAATTCCATTTATTTCCCTCTCTCTCTCTCCTCTAGAAGACGTGACTGTGAGCGACAGCCGGGCAGAGGGCATTTCAGAGGAG
Organism: Podarcis filfolensis; assembly: GCF_964270895.1. Lineage (NCBI taxonomy): Eukaryota > Metazoa > Chordata > Lepidosauria > Squamata > Lacertidae > Podarcis > Podarcis filfolensis. The sequence continues at coordinate 8,489,416 of NC_139605.1, forward strand.
GTCCTTGTGCCCGAAGAAGTCGTATCTCAGGAGGAAGTCTCCACTGTGGTTGAGGCTGCTGAAAGTGGGTCCCCATTATGGATATTCGGGGTAGTTCCAGGGGGTCCCTGCATCGCCAGCCACGCCTCTGTTGGGGACAGTGTTGTATAGTGGTTAGAGCAGAGGGGAGGGGGCAGCCTTTCTCAACCTGTGGGTCCCCAGATGTTGCTGAACTACAACTCCCATCACCCCTAGCTAGCAAGGCCAGAGCTCAGGGATGATGGGAGTTGTAGTCCAACAACATCTGGGGACCCACAGGTTGAGAACCTCTGGGGGGGGAACCTGTGGACTCCAACTCCCATCATGCCCGGTTGCTGTCCATACATGCAGGGGCTGATGCGATTTGTAGTCTGGGCGACTTTTTCTGGGGGGCCAGTGGTTTTCTGTCCGCCTGGCCTACCCCACAGGTTGCAGGGGAAAAACAAATGTGTTTGATTTGAGTTTGCTGGAAGGAAGCTGAGCTAAAAATGTCGCCATAATGTAAAAACAGGTGGCCGTTTACCTGAGAGTAAGCCTCATTAAACTCAGTGGGGCTTACATCTGAGGAGACATATATATAGGTTTCCGCAGCTGGTGAACAAATTTCCCTGCGTCAAGGCATAGAAGGCTTGGATACAGTGTTCATATATATTATTATTTTTAAAAAAAGAAATCCTGTGACAGGATTATTTGGGGGATGGGATTCGCAATGTCATTAGGCCTAAAAAATAAGACACTTTTCTGCTCGAAGCCTATTAGGATTCAGAAAAGGACTGGGCAAAAAGCTCTTAAGTCATTGTGGTTTTATTGCTGCGAAACACGTATACACACAGTGATAAAGTGGTGTAGAAATGATTGTATAAATAAATAAAATTAACAAGCCGGCCTTGGGTTGGAATTTGGCTTCCTTTTGCCTCCTCCCTTTATTTAACAAAATTAATATATCGCTTAAGCAGCTGCACCTCAAAGCGGTTTACACGAAACATAAAATGTGTGTCAAAATTGCCGGTAAAACCAGATGTTGAAAAACGAGCTAGCCTCAAAAATTTTAAAATATTGTTTAAATATATAGGGTTGTAGCCAACTAAATTTTACACTGAGTAGATCCGTTTATAGCAACTAATTTTAGTCATTAACTTCATTGGGTCTGCTTTTGAGTAGGACTAGTTTTGGATGCCATCTTTTTGTATACTTTCTCTGACCCATAAGATCAGACCCTATTATTTCAGATTTCCTGTTTTTATTTGTTCCTGATTTGTAATGCTATTTACCTGTTTTTTGTTTGGTTTTGTGTACTGCTTAGGGCTTTTTTTTTTTTTAAGTGGTTTCAAAAAGCTTTTAAATAAAACAGTAAATAAATAACTTTGAGTAACGAATGAGGGGCATAGCTTGTGGGCCGACAAAACCAAGCGTAACTCTTCTGGGCACGAGGGAACATGTTATAGTTATGTAAAAGTCGAAAAGTCGAAAACGAGCAGCCGATAGGAAATAAAAAGGAAGAAAATTGGAAAAAAATCAAGGCTAAAATGATGAAATATTTTTTCGAAATGTAATTTGGAAATGTACGTAATATTGAGCAGCTCATAAGGATGGGAAAGGAAACATCAAGATGGTGGGATGGGATGGGAAGTCACTTTTAAATTTGTATTAAATTTGTATTAATTTGATGCTAAATTCATTAAACATTTTAAAAAGCAATAAAAAATATTTTGGGGGGGAGGGAGGGAGAGAACAAAGGGCACATCACATGATCAATAGTTCCTTGAAAATTCCCCCTTAGCAAGATTGCAGCAGCGCTTGTAACATAGCAAGTATTATGGAGACAATGGAATTATATAAAGCATAAGATTATTCAAAAAGATGCAGTAGAAAAGGTTTAATAATAGGACCCATAGGGGGAGGTGGGAAGTCCAGAGATTTGGAGGAATCTGTAAATGTGGGTGTGTATGGTTGTATTGCTATAATTTTATACTTCTAAAACCAAATAAAAAAATTATTTAAAAATAAAATAAAATCCCCCTTTCAAAATGCCACCCCTTCAAAATACCACTGCCAGCTCCCCAGATTCCCTGGGCAAGGTGAACAAATGCATGCTCTCTTGAAAGCAATAATTTATTAGCATGCTTCCCTGTTCAGACAGCCTCCACAGCAGCGCATGTGGTTAGAGATTGAAAGCAGGCCCTGGTTCAGATCCCAACTCACTGGTGACTAGAGTTTGCCAAGTAACTTTGGGACAGCGACTATTTCTTGGTGTCCCCTTGAGTTCCTTGGGAGAGGAGAGGGGGAAGTTGATGTATAACTTCAAGCCGCAACTAAACCGAGGCTCCGTTTCTCTCGTGTATCTTTGGGGTTTTTTTTAGCAGGCACCGTGATGGGGAGCCAAGGCGAGGAGGCGAAGCCCTGCAAAGAATTGCCAGGCGGAGGCGAGGACAAAGACGGGGAAGAGAACAGAGCGACGGAGAAAGGGACTCAGACAGTGGCAGGTAGTTGAATAGAAATGAGTGGCAGTAGCCAAGGTTGGTTCTTGGGCTTGCTGCCCGTGGTTTGAGGGGAAACGATAGGCCAAACCATGACTTAGCTCCTGGCAACGCAGCAACCGGAGGACTGGAGGAGGAGCAAAGAGTCCTACTTTCCCCGTGCTGCGCATTCCCCTTTTAAGTCATAGTTAAGCTTAACTATGGCTTAGTGCAGGTGTGGAGAACCTTTTGGCGTTCTAGATATTGCTGAACCACTGTTCCCACCTGCATGGTCAATGGAACACCTTATTTATTTTGTCAAACTTCAGTGCATTTTGGGAAATGGAAGAGGGGACTTATTCTTTGAGGGGCCCCCTGCTTTGAAGACCTACATTGGATCCCAGTACGTTTCCGAGCACAATTCAAAGTGTTGGTGCTGATCTTAAAAGACCTAAACGGCCTTGGCTCAGTTTGCCCAAAGGAGCGTCTCCATGCCTATCTCTCAGCCCAGACACTGAGGACCAGCTCCGAGGGCCTTCTGGTGGTTCTCTCACTGCGAGGTTACATGGAACCAGGCAGAGGGCCTTCTTGGTAGTGGCGCCCGCCCTGTGGAACGCCCTCCCATCAGATGTCAAGGAAATGAACAACTCTTTGACTTTTAGAAGACATCTGAAGGCAGCCCTGTTTAGGGAAGTTTTTAATGTTTGATGTTTTATAGTGTTTTTTAATATTCTGTTGGGAGCTGCCCAGAGCGGCTGGGGAAACCCATCCAGATGGGCGGGGTATAAATAATAAATTATTATTGTTAAAATTATTATTATCGTATTTTTCGCACCATAGGACGCACCGGACAATAGGACGCACCTTGTTTTAGAGGGGGGAGAACAAGAAAAAAAAATTCTCCCCTTCTCTGCCCAGTGCCCCTTCAGCGAAGCGGCAGGAGGCGCTGCGCAGAGAGGGGGAGAATTTTCCCCCTCTTGTTTTCCCGCTCTAAAACAAGGTCCGTTCAAGGTGCGTTCAGGCGACTACCTTGGAAGCCTGGAGAGCGAGAGGGGTCGGTGCGCACTGACCCCTCTCGCTCTCCAGGCTTCAGGTTCCTTTCGACCTGCTCTTTGGGGCTGGCGGGGGGAAGCCCACCACCAGACCCAAAGAGCAGGTCAGGGAGCAGCGGAGAGGCGGCTGCCATAGCCGCACGTCACCTCTCCAGCCGGGAAAGGGTCGCGGGGGGCTTCTTTAGCCCCGCGCGCACTCTCCCGGTTGGAGAGGTGACACGTGGCTATAGAGGCTCCTGCCATAGCCGCGCGTCACCTCTCCACCCGGGAGAGGGTTGCGGGGCTATGGCGTCTTCGCTCCATAGGACGCACACACATTTCCCCTTCATTTTTGAAGGGGAAAAAGTGCATCCTATAGAGCGAAAAATACGGTATTTATTGCCATGTTGTTATCGATGGGAACATGTGCTTGTCATTCTTATTTCTCGTAATTGTAGCAAATGGTTTGCAAACACTTACTTAATGTAGGTTTTAGAAAACATTGGGCCCGGGATTTCAGTGTTTTTCATTTAGCTTGTGTGATTACATCCCATCTTCTTGTAATTCTTTCATTTGATCCAGCAGGAAGCAACCAAGCACAGAAGAACGAAGATGAAAGCTGTCAGGCAGAAGGACCTGGGCAGGCAGGCAGTGGTGCGACGTCACTGGAAGACTGTGAATGTGATGGTTTGCAGGGTCTGAACCTCACTGTTCATGAGAGGTCTCATATGGCGGAGAAGCCTTTTGGCTGCTCCAAGTGTGGGAAAAGCTTCAGCCGCAAATCGCTCCTTCTCGAACACCGAAGATCTCACCCAGGAGACACGCGATACGGATGTTCCGTTTGTGAAAAAAGGTTCAACAAGCGAGCACGCCTCATCGCACACGAGAGATCTCATACAGGAGACAAACCCTATCAGTGCTCCGACTGTGGGAAGTCCTTCGGTCAGGAAGCATCCCTTGCTACGCACCAGAGGACCCATACTGGGGAGAAACCGTACGAATGCCTCGAGTGTGGGAAAAGTTACCCGTGGAAAACATCCCTTGCCGTACATCAGAAAATCCATGCGGGAGAGACCTACACCTGCCCCGTCTGTGAGAAAAGCTTCAACCAGAAATCGTTGCTTAGGATACACAAGAGAATCCACACGGCCGAGAAGCTGTACAAGTGCTCAGATTGCGACCAGAGCTTCACCCTTGAGAAATACCTGAATGCGCACAGGGTGAGGGCTCACACCCGAGAGAGGCCGCACGCCTGTGCCCATTGCGACAAAACCTTCATCTTCAAATATTCCCTCATCGAACATCAGAGAATGCACACAGACGAGAGGCCCTTCAAATGCTCAGACTGCGGCAAGCGCTACAACGGGAAAGCGGCTCTCGTCGTACACCAGAATACCCACGCGGGAGAGAAACCCTATCTTTGCCAAGACTGTGGTAAGAGCTTCAAAACCAAATGTGCCTTGACCGGACACGAGAAGCGCCACAGAGGAGAGAAGCCCCACAAATGCTCGCACTGCGACAAAAGCTTCTACTGGAAGCATCGCCTTATTTTACACGAGAGAATCCACACAGGAGAAAGGCCGTACCAGTGTCCCGAGTGCGGGAAGAGCTTCCGGTACAGAAACAACTTGACGAAGCACAAGAGGAACACGCACGAGACGATTCGCACAGGGGACAGGACCTACCAGTGCTCGATCTGCGGCAAAAGCTTCCGATGGCGGCGGAGTTTCATTTTGCACGAGAGAGCCCACACGGGGGAGAAGCCCTACAAGTGCCCCGAATGCGGGAAGAGCTTCATGAGCAGAGTGTCCCTCATAGTTCACAAGAGGATCCACACAGGGGAGAGGCCTTACCAGTGCCCCGAGTGTGGGAAGAAGTTCATTAAAAAGCAGGCCCTTAGTAAACACAAGACAGTCCACACAGGGGAGAGGAGATACCTGTGTACCGTATGTGGACGGAGGTTCTCTAACAAAGGCAACCTGATCAGGCACATGAAAATCCACACCGGCGAGAAACCGTACGTCTGCCCCATATGTGGGAAAAGTTTCATTCAGAAGGTGTGTCTGATTGAACATGAGCCGACCCACAGCAAAGAGAAGCCCTACGTCTGCACGGAGTGCGGGAAAAGGTTCAAGCGGAAAAGGGGGTTCTTGTTGCATGTGAGAATGCACAGAGGAGAGGTGCCCCGCGAAAGCCCCAAGAAAAGCCTCAACGGTGGGGAAGCTGTCAGTGTGAGCCCCAAGCCCCCCGCCAAAGAGAAGTCCCACCCCTGTTTGGACTGCGGGAAGAGCTTCCACTCCGAATGCCACCTTATTATGCACCAGAGGACGCACACGGGAGAGAAGCCGTACCAGTGCACCGAGTGCGGGAAGCGCTTCAGCCAGCAGTCGTCCCTCAACACGCATCAGAGAGTCCACACGGGGGAGAAGCCGTCGCTCTGCACCGAGTGCGGGAAGCGCTTCCACAACAAGAGCAACCTGGCGCGGCACCAGCGGATCCACACGGGGGAGAAGCCCTTTGCCTGCCCCGAGTGCGGGAAAACCTTCAACCAGAAAGCCTCCCTGGAGGCGCACAAGGCCACCCACAGCAAAGAGAGCCCCTTCTCGTGCGCCGACTGCGGGAAGAGGTTCAAGCTGAAGGTCTCCCTCCTCGTGCACCAGAGGACGCACACCGGGGAGAAACCCTACGAGTGCCTGCAGTGCGGGAAAAGGTATATCAGGTGCTCACAGCTGAGGAGGCACGAAAGGACACACATCATGCAGACAGGTGAGAAGGGGCAGGAGGAGCTGGTTGCCGCAATTGTCGTTGTTAATTAAATTTGCATACTGCCCTTCACCCGTAGATCTCAGGGCAGTTCACAAAATTACAATATGAAAAACACAAAACAAATAATACAGTGATACCTCGGGTTAAGTATTTAATTCGTTCTGGAGGTCCGTTCTTAACCTGAAACTGTTCTTAACCTGAAGCACCACTTTAGCTAACGGGGCCTACTGCTGCCGCCGCCACGCAATTTCTGTTCTCATCCTGAAGCAAAGTTCTTAACCCGAGGTATTTCTGGGGTTAGCAGAGTCTGTAACCTGAAGCGTCTGTAACCCGAAGCATCTGTAACCCAAGGTACCACTGTAAAAATAGGAACAAAAACAAACCAATAACCTCCCCCCCCCCTTTCACAATGTATTTTTAAAAGGGCATCGGATGTCAGTCAGCCAAAGGCCTGGTTGAAGAGCTAACATTTTCGCAAATAAGCTGTCATAGTATCATAGAATCGTAGAATTGCAATGCAGAAATCAATAAAAGTGGAGGTAGAGTATTGGGCTAGGAGCTATGAGACCAGAATTCAAATACTGCTTTGGCCCCAAAGCTCACTGTGTGACCTTGGGCCAGTCATTGTCTGTTATCCTAACCTACCTCACAGGGTTGTTCTGAAGTGGGGGTGGAGAACCTTCTATGCCAGTTTCATCTCCTTGGAGAAAATGGTGGGAGGACGCTTGTTTATTATTTTCATTTCATAGCATTTATATATTGCTTGATAACGAAGAATCTCAAAGTGGTGGTTATTGTTGTTGTCAGTAATGCCAATAATAAAAATAATAATATTAAAGAAATAAACCCGTAACAATAATATGAAATGAATCAACCTGAACACACTGGATAGGTGAAATGTCTGACTGAAGAAGCTGGTCTCTCTTTCCCTCTTCACTGTTTTTGTCATGGCCTCATGGACCACCTGAAATCCCTGCAGTGGGAAGTGGAGGCTGGACTGTTCACCCCGATTCAGGGATTCTCAGTCTCTGTTTACTCCATCCTGTACTTCTGCCTTGATCAGCCTTTTTCTACCTGTGTTGTTGAACTACAACTCCCATCAACCCTAGCTAGCAAGGCCAGAGCTCAGGGATGATGGGAGTTGTAGTCCAACAACATCTGGGGACCCACAGGTTGAGAAAGGCTGGCCCTAGATGATCGTGTTTTAACACAAGCCAAACCTCTTTTTCCATTTCAGAGTTGGTTGCTGAACCTGTTGAAGTTACAGAATTTCCTGTAGAAGCAATAAGCACTGCTGTGGTAAGAAATGAATTGTTGTTTTTTAGGTCGCTAGAGCAGGGTTTCCCAAACTTGGGTCTCCAGCTGTTTTTGGACTACAACTCCCATCATCCCTAGCTGGCAGGACCAGTGGTCAGGAATGAAGGGAAATGTAGTCCAAAAACAGCTGTAAACCCAAGTTTGGGAAACCCTGCGCTAGAGAAACTTTAAATATGCTGTCTTCTTTCTCTCTATGGTGAAGTCCCACCAAGCTTTGCAACATGATACACTTCCTCTGCCAGCTTCAGCTTGACTGCCATTATTTCTTTGTTTTATTTAATAATAATCTTTTTATTATTTATACCCCACCCACTCTAGGCAGTTTCCGATACATGCGTACCTTGGTTGTCAAATGCCTTGGTACTCTGACAGTTTGGCTCCCAAACACCGCAAACCTGGAAGTGAGTGTTCCGGTTTGCAAATGTTTTTTGGAAACTGAACATCCGACACGGCTTCCGATTGGCTGCAGGAAGCTCCTTGGTTTTTGAACGGTTTTGGAGTCAAACAAACTTCCGGAACGGATTAAGTTTGACAACCAAGGTACCACTGTACATATAAAAATACATATAGTGAAATCAGTGTACAAAAACTTTACAGGTGTTGTTTATTACAAGGAACTAGAGCACAGATAACATTTACTTTTCATTTTGAAGTAAAACCCACACTACCAGCTACTCTCCAGTGTAAACACACCACTGATTTGACCATAAGGTGTGCATCTCCCTGAAAAAGAGTAAATGAAAAACACAAAAAAATGGCCTACAGTATGAAGACATGACACAAAAGGAAAAAGCGATGGGGTGGGAGGAAGAAACCACAAACTCAAGCACCAATTCTCAGAGGTTGCAGTTTATTATCGGGAACAATTTTGGGTCCCACCTGGTAGTTAATTGTAATTGTAATGCTACAAGGGGCATTTAGTGCTGCAGTCCTATGTATCTATCTTTGGAGCAAATCCCATAGATATCATTGGGACTTGCTTCTGAGTAGACATATATTGGTTCACAGGGAAGTTCATGCCTGCATTGTGCTCTCTCGGACATAAAAAATCTCTTTCCTGGCATCTTGCCACTTGTCCCACCCCGTGTGAGGAAAGCTGTTTTCACAGTGCAGATGTGCACATTTGAGGCGGCAATCTGTTACATAGGCTAGGCCTGCTTGTGTCAAGATGGACGGAATGTAGTTCCATTCTTTGAAAACAGGAAGAGCCTGACTGGGAGATGGTAGCGTTCTTCATTCTCATTTTCATTCCAGATAAGCGTGGATGGTGATTTATTTTTTGTGCAAACTACCGCATAGATTCAGGTTGGCTACACCGGGGAACGGAGGTGAGGTAAGACCACTATCCTATCAAAAGCTACCATCACTCTGTGACTCCAGATCTTCCCTTTTATATAAGTAATACCTGAGATGAAGTTATCTTTTTAAAGATTTGGAACAGTTAGTTATTGTTGAGTAGATAATCCCTAAATATATTCCTGGCTTGTCTGTTACCGATGGGGTATCCATGTGGGTTTAATCAGATTAGTCCAGTGTTCTTCATTCTCGGGTCACTAGATGTTCTTGGACTACAACTCCCATCATGCCCAGCTAGCTTGGCTGTCTGATCTCTTATCCTCCCCCTTGATCTATGAGATCCTCTGATGGGGCTTCCCCAGGGTGCTAAGATTCATTTGGCCTTCACTGGGGACTGAGCTTCCAGTGGGGCAGGTCCTTGCCCTGTGGAACTCCCTTCAGGAACAGGATCAGCAAGAACCAGCCCTCCCTTTTTTTCAAAGGTCTTTTGAAAACTATATTGTTTACACAGGCCTTTGCAGTATAAATTCTGCCTTTTTAACCAATCAATGCTTGTTAAGGTTTTGTTTCTGTTTTTCATGTTTTTTGCTGGGGGGGGGGGTTTAATATGCATTTTACATGGGGCTTGTCCACCTGGGAAGGTAGCGCATCTAGGAGAAGGAAGACTCTGACCCTTAACCTTTACTGCCTTATGGGATATCTTCGGGAGGAGAAAAGGCTAAAGAGTAAACCCTGGTTGGAAAGGGCCTTGTACACCTCCTTCTGGCAACTCCTGCAGCCAAGCTGGTGCCAAACATCTCACTCTGCTTTCCTTTGGCCCACATCAGTGAGGCTGAGATGGGAGACCTTGTCGTCTGGGCAGCCCAGGACCTCCAGACACACTGCCCAGGCCCATGCCCTATGGAGGTCACTTCCGTGCTGCTAACACAGTGGTTTGACTTGACCTCCTGATGCGTTCTCCATTGTCCATCGAGACAGATGGAGGCCAACAGTTTTTATATGTCATCTACCACCTTGATGTATTTTTATGACAGTGCATATTAGAGCATTTTTCCTCAGTCTGGCGTTGACCATGGCTGACAGTAGTCCAGAACATCTGGCATGGGGGACCAGGTTGTCAAAGTCTGCATTAAATTAAATCTAGGCCCCCTTAGGACCGGTGTGGGGACTGATTGGCACTACAGATCTTACAGATCTCTCTCTCCCACCCCCATCCTAACCCTGTGGTGAAGATAAAATATGTATCAGGGAGAACAATCATCTGCGTTTCCCTGAGCTTAGAAGCAAATAAATTTTCACTTTCTTTTTCAGGTTCCTCGATCAAGATTGCCAGCCTGAAAATGAACAAAAAGAAAAAGTTTTTGTTAATTTACGTATTACGTTTTTTGTTATACTGCTCTGTGGCCCAAAGCCCTCTGTGAGTGGTTTATAGTTAAGTGCAGGTTTTTTTAAAAAAGAAAAAGCACCGGAATATATGAAATTGCAATATATAACAGTATATAGATAAATGTCGTTAATAATGTAATTTAAATACATGCACTCTGGAATGAAGTAATTCTTCGGCTGGTTGATCTTAGGCCCTCAGCCTCCACTTCCCTTTGCTGTGACTGCAAGGATAAAATATTGAGGGTGAGGGCAAATCCTCCTCATCTTTTAACGGCCAAGTTGGAAATGTGTCTATGCAAACGTACACCCATTAAATACATGTACGCACATATCTGTGCATGCTTGCCGAAAGACATCAGGTGGATGAACTTGATGAACCTCCTTGTACGAAAGGTCCCTGGATTACGATCCTATCGCTGAGAGAGGTCTCCGTCCCGTGGCAAAATACCCATCGCATATGGCATGGCCTCTTTTTCCTGGCTGCTTGGCTATACCAAGATGATTATCTTTTAGAAACAGTCTTCCTTGCACAGCATGGAGTCAGGAGGAGTGGGGTTGTATTAGTCACTGCTGCTGCCTCTGTCCCATCCTTGCTGCCCCTCTCTTCCTTGTAGACGCTCCTCGCATTGTTTAGATTGGGACCAGGAGGACTTCCTGTTGCAGACATTTGTTCCTCCATGTATTTGGAGAGGGGGCCGCATGGCTCAGGACGAGGATGCAGTGGGATAGGGGTGGGGGCATGGCATGGCTACCCAGAACATTTCTCCTCTCCTTTAGCCGATTCTATTCTAAAAGCCCAAACAAAGCTCTAGTTTAACTGGAATCCCCTGAATCAGTTTACACCAAGCTACTATTTGTTCTTCTGCCTCCTCCTATGGTCATTTCTTAAAAACACAAATCGGTATAGAAATGAAATAATAATAATAATATCCAGTTTGAATGTAACTAGTTCTACTAGCAAATTTACCAGCCCTTGTTCGACTTGTAATTTTTTTTTTTAAAAAAACCACAACCCTGCTTTGTAGTCATGCTCTAGACACCGCTCCAAGTGCTTCTAATTATTTTTGTATATCAGTAAGAGATTATTTTGAATCGCTGACTAAATAAAGCTACGTTACCTGTACAATATCGCTAATATTTCCCGCCCCCCCCCCAGGAGTGGGGGGGGGGAGTTGTCTGTTTCCTTCTATATTTTTGCATATATTTTTGCAGTGTGCTTTCCCTCGCTCACCACTTTCCTCTCTCTCCCCTAGTGAGTGTTAACAGAACGGGTGACATTTTCTAAACCGGGTTCCCATTTTCTAAACTGGTATGGTGTGAGATGTGCCGAATCTGGGATGCTTTATAAAGGGCCAAAGAAGGGCAGAGCGCAGCTGTATTTTGGGCAACAGTGCTTTGAGGAAGCATAGAGTGAAAGATTCACAATGGCCAACCAGATGTCTGTGAGAAACATCAAAACAGGACTCGAGCATAGAAGCACACTCCTTCTCTGTGGTTTCCAGCAACATTATTGTCTCCTTGGAGGCAGACGGTAGCCATCGTGGCTGGTAGCCATTATGTGCCATGCATTTATCTCCTTATCTCATATTTTAAAGCCATCCTAGTGGTGCTGCGTTAGCAAATCCTTCCTTTTAACTGTCCTGAATCTACCCACATTCAGCTTCCTTGGATGTCGCTAGTGTTGTGAGAGAGGGAGAAATCTTTTTATTATATAATAATTTTATTTTAATGATTTTCAATCTATGATTCTCCCATATTTTCCCCCAGCTTTGACTATCTATCTGCCCTGTTGTCCCCTTTTCCCGCACCTCTTTTAATTGATCCTAATTTTCTACTAATATTTTATAAATTTCACTGGTTTCCCCTTTTATAACTGTATTTTCTTCTTTGGAGATGGTATTTAACACATCAGATTAAAACAAATAAACAAGGAATATTCGGTGTTAGGTTGGAGGGGATGCCAGGAAACAGGGAATTCTGTTCACATGTGGTAGAGGTGTAAATCCGTACATTTTTTGGCAGAGTGTTTAAGGAGATAACAGAAATCACTGGGTTAAAGCTGACCAAAAGTGCAGAGGTAGCATCATTATCAATTTACGATGGTGTGGAAGGTTCACAGGCTATGAAGGACTTGCTCACAAATTTATTGACAGCTGCATGAATGATGATCGCTAGGAAGTGGAAGGGGCAAGTGGAATATACAATGGAAGAATGGTATAAAGAGATGTGGGGTATATCTATTAATGATAAATTAACATGTGCCATTAAGGTAAGAGGGAATACGCAGGAGAAATTATTTTGAGGAGATACGGAAGGTGTTTGTAGAATTTGTACTGTTAAAACGGAAAGGGGTCAAACCATCAGAGGTGTTGAAATTTTGGGAGGTTGGATAGTTACAATGGAATGGTCTTGGTGGTAGGGTGCACATTTTTATTCTTACGTATTTATGATTATTACTTTGCAAAAATAAAATAGAAAAAAATTATTTTTTTCCTCTTTCTACCCTGACTGTGCCACACATAATTTTATAAACTTCTGTCATGTTACCTTCTTCCTTGTCTTTTCTCTAAACAGTCTCAAAGGCTGCAACATTTCTTCATAGGGGAATTTCCCCACCTCCTTGATCATTGTCTGTTGTTGCTTCAGTTTTCTGTACGCTGCTTAGAGATATTTTTAATATATTAAGTGGTATAGAAATGAAATAATCTGTTGGGCTGCCCTTTTTTGAACCTTTTCCAACTCTGCAATATGCTTTTTGAGGATTGGTGACCAGAACTGGTACTCTGTATTCCAAATTTCAGTCTTTTTTTAAGTAGGAGACATAGCTACCTACCTGTATTGCGCACCCTTGGCTACCTGAGGTTCAGGCAGGCCTGGACGAGGAAAATAAAATATTTCCAGCATGTCAGTTGGACAAAATATTCCTGCATTGCAGAGGTTGGGCTAGATGACCCTCTGGCCCCCTTCCAACTCTGCCATCCTGTTAATTTGCCTGATCAGCAGCTAGCTTGATTTTAATTTTACTTATATACTACCTTTTTAAAAAAGCACCTCTCAGTGGACTGTATGAAATCGTATAAAATAGACGCAAGAATGCACAGATACAATAAAGACTTTAAAAACAAGTAGGCATAATAAAGTAATCAGCTAAATATTGTGGCTAGCCATCTCTGACTGTTCCCTAAGTGAAAATGGGGTCTGTTTCTGAGATTAAATAGTGAAATGAAATGATGGCTAGAGAAAGGGGTTTCTTGGGAGGAAAGCAATGACAAACCTAGACAGCATCTTAAAAAGCAGAGACATCACCTTGCCAACAAAAGTTCATATAGTTAAAGCTATGGTTTTCTCAGTAGTGATGTATGGAAGTGAGAGCTGGACCATCGCTGAAGAATTGATGCTTTTGAATTATGGTGCTGGAGGAGACTCTTGAGAGGCCCATGGACTGCAAGAAGATCAAACCTATCCATTCTGATGGAAATCAGCCCTGAGTGCTCACTGGAAAGACAGATCCTGAAGCTGAGGGTCCAATACTTTGGCCACCTCATGAGAAGAGAAAACTCCCTGCAAAAGACCCTGATGTTGGGAAAGATGGAGGGCACAAGGAGAAGGGGACGACAGAGGACGAGATGGTTGGACAGTGTTCTCGAAGCTACCAGCATGAGTTTGACCAAACTGCGGGAGGCAGTGGAAGACAGGAGTGCCTGGCGTGCTCTGGTCCAGGGGGTCACGAAGAACGTCTGTTTGGGGTGCCGAAGGTTCGATCCTGTAGCTTCTCCAGGCAGGGCTGGGAGAAAGACCTACCTGAAATCCTGCTGCAAGTCAGTGCAAACAATACTGAGCTATAAGGACTTATGGTCTGATTCAGAAGATGCCAGTTTCCTCTGCCCCCTTGTGTAAGTAGTGGTGCAATATTTGCCTTGCCTGCGGAAGGTCCCAGGTTCAAATCCTGACATCCCCAGGCACAGCTGGGAGAGTCCTCTCCTATGAAATCCTGGGCAGCTCACATTACTGAGCTAAACGGACCGGCTGCTCTTAGTAGGGCAGCTTCCATATCTTCCACAGTATAATTTCGCGATGGGCTCTCTGCCAAACAGCATGTCATTTTGTCTGGCCCGATTGAATCACCCAGCAGGATTGCACCGTTATTGAATATGGTTTCAACAACCTTTTTTCCACACCTGGCTGCAAACCCCAAACTTCCGCTCTCTGAGTTCTTAATAGCATTTCCCATTTTTTAATTATTATTATTTTTGTAAACTTAAAAGGAAAAAAAATGATTTAGCCAGATGCCACTTTTCCAGGGTGGTGGGTTCCACCCGCCTTACAAGTTAAGGGTTAATCTGACCGAGTGCTGCATTCCTAGAGGGTCCCTTCAGGAGGCGAGGTTGATTCGTTGGTGGAGGCACTTCCGGCCAACCTTGCCTATCCCCCTTCGCTCTACCTTTGCAAAAAATAAAAGGGGGTGGTGGTGGATGGGCTTTGGAATTTCTCCTGGAAAGAGGTGAGTGCAGAATGCATTTGGGGTGAAAAGGGTGCAATGGAGAGCTGGCGTAGCAGAAAAAAAATATTGCAGACCAGATTTCATATTTATAGGAATGCTTGTCACAAATATATATTTGTTTAAAGAAATTGCAGGTTGGTCTATTGAGAGGGTGGGGAAAATATTTAAAAGTAATGGTAGTAACCTTTACCGCGAGCAGAGAAGGCCACATTCCTGCTTGCATTTACCTGGGAATAAAATCCCATTTATTCATTGGGACTTAAGACTGTGTACACACCATGCAATTAAAGGATGTTTAAATCCCATTCTGCACCCGCCCCCAAAAAAGAATCATGGGAACTGTAGTCTGACCCCCACGGAACTACAATCCTCAGCACCCTTTGCAAACTACAGTTCCCAGGGTTCCGGGGGTGGGGGCAGGGAGGGAAGCATACTTTAAATGTAGGGTTATCCAAGAGACCTATTCCTGAAACCTTTGCTAACTCTGGGAGGCAGAAACGGTTTATTCTGTTTGTGCAACGCTGGCAGATTTGTGACACATGGAGTGGCGTTTTATGCTCTGGCTGCAAGAAAGATTAGGAAGAGAGAGCTAGACAGTATTGCAAATAAGTTGTGTAGGAGATTCAGAGGTCTTGCGGATGTTAAGCTAGGTATGAGCTAGCAGATTATATTTATGAATTCCGACTCCCTTTCTTCAAATCACTGATGCCTTGTTTTACGTAATTGCTGTTTGGTGTATGCTATGATTTGCAGTAAGGGCGATTGTACTGCAGTTGTCACCCATTAGTGAACAAGCTTTTGAGTTCCACAGAACTCTTTATAGTAAACTGAGAGGCAGCGTGGTGTAGTGGTTGGAGGGACAGGTACGATCCTAGTTAAATCCCCTCACCTGCAAGTGTTACTGCGTGACTATGAGCTAGTCACTATCTCTTTTCAAGGACGTAGTGATAATTTTAAAAAGGCGGAGGAACTTTGAGTTGTATCTAGACTTGAGTCAGTTGTGCTTAGGCTGCTTAAAATCATTGTGAAGTTAGTACAGTGGTACCTCAGGTTACATACGCTTCAGGTTACATATGCTTCAGGTTACAGACTCCACTAACCTAGAAATAGTATCTCGGATTAAGAACTTTGCTTCAGGATGAGAACAGAAATTGTGCTCCGGCAGCGCGGCAGCAGCAGGAGGCCCCATTAGCTAAAGTGGTGCTTCAGGTTAAGAACAGTTTCAGGTTAAGAACAGACCTCCGGAACGAATTAAGTACTTAACCCGAGGTACCACTGTAATGGCTTTAGTCCAGTTGGTTTCAATGGGAACTGACTGAAACTCAAGTCTGGATCGTACCCCATATGTATGTGTCACGGACTGGTTGGATGCAGAGGAATGGTGGTCAGAGGAAGAAGACTGGGAGGAGAAGGTGTCAGAAGCTGAAGAGGTAACAAGGTTTAGTGAGCAGGGAGAGTCTGTGGCAGAGAGAAGCTCAGAATCAGAGGCAGAAGCTGAAGCAGGAGAGTGGGATGAGGAAGGCCAAGAGGCAGAGATGGGTCGGGCTGGTGAAGAATCATGGGTTTTCTCCTCCTTCTGGTGTGACAAGCTCCCCTCCCCCCTTGTCTCCGAGAACCTGAAGAGGCATGAAAAGGGCGGAGGAGAAATTGGCTTCATGCAGGCAAAGTCTCCAATTGCTTGGAAAAAGCCCTGGAGAGGAGGGGACTTAGACAGCTGTGGGGAGGCAAGGGCAAGGCCTAACAGGGGTGAGCTGCTGGGCTCTTTAAGCCTGATATTTGGCCCAATCTGTGCAGATCATGCTCTTTCTAATACAGTGGTACCTTGGGTTACATACGCTTCAGGTTACATATGCTTCAGGTTACAGATTCCGCAAACCCAGAAACAGTGCTTCAGGTTAAGAACTTTGCTTCGGGATGAGTACAGAAATCATGCTCCGGCGGCGTGGCAGCAGCAGGAGGCCCCATTAGCTAAAGTGGTGCTTCAGGTTAAGAACAGTTTCAGATTAAGTACGGACCTCCAGAACGAATGAAGTACTTAACCCGAGGTACTACTGTACAAGTCAAACCTCAGTTCCGGAACGGCTCCGTTTTGGAATGTTTCGCCTCTTGAACGCCAAAAAACCAGAAGTAAACGTTGTGGTTTTTGAATGTTTTTTAGAAGCCGAATGTACAACACATCTTCCACTTGAGTGCAGGACGCTCTTGCAACCAATCAGAAACCACACCTTGGTTGTCTAACATTTCGGAAGCCGAACGGGCTTCCAGAACGGATTACGTTCAACAACCGAAGTTTGACTGTAAAGTGTTAACTCCAAATTGAATGCTGTGGTGTATTGCCAGCTTGCTCCTGACAGTATGAAACAGTGAGATGTTTGGAGGAAGGGTCTGATCTAAATACAATAAACAATAACTCCTACAACACAACTCCACTTAAGGAGTAAAGGAAACTGTCTGGTCCTAAGTCCAACCAGTAAGATATGGCCCTTCCCCAATTTTTCACAAGACTAAGCAGAGACACACGGGAAGGTTTGGGTCCTTAGTCATTTTTAGGAGAGCAGAGCTCAGCTCCTCTCTCCCCACACAATCCCCATGCCTCCAATTTCTTAGGGTGAGCTGAAACTCAGTACAATATACAGCTTCCAGGATGTGGGTGGTGCTGTGGTCTAAACCACAGAGCCTCTTGGGCTTGCTGATCAGAAGGTCGGCGGTTCAAATCCCCACAATGGACTGAGCTCCCATTCCTGTGTCCCAGCTCCTGCCAACCTAGCAGTTTGAAAGCACACAAGAGCAAGTAGATAAATAGGTACCGCTGCGGCAGGAAGGTAAACAGCGTTTCCGTGCGCTCTGGTTTCCGTCACGGTGTCCCATTGTGCCAGAAGTGGTTTTGTCATGCTGGCCACATGACCTGGAAAGCTGTCTGTGGACAAACACCGGCTCCCTCGGCCTGAAAGCGAGATGAGCGCCGCAACCCCATAAGTCGCCTTTGACTGGACTTAACCATCCAGGGTTCCTTTACCTTTTGTTTTATTATTACAGTGGTACCTTGGGTTACAGACCCTTCAGGTTACAGACTCCGCTAACCCAGAATTAGCACCTTGGGTTAAGAACTTTGCTTCAGGATGAGAACAGAAATCGCACGGTGGCATCACGACGGCAGCGGGAGGCCCCATTAGCTAAAGTGGTACCTCAGGTTAAGAACAGTTTCAGGTTAAGAATGGACCTCCGGAATGAATTAAGTTCTTAACCTGAGGTACCACTGTATTCAGCTTCTGTTTCCATAATGAGAAGAATTTGCTCTCGGTAACTGGATATATTGCTTGGCTAGAGGAAATGCTGTTGAACCGTGGGACTGAGCCCCAATTCCAGTCCTGAGAGAAAGAGAGAGAGAACATGGCTGCCGTAAAGCGAGGTGATCTTTTGGCTGTGGGACTGGAGTCCGAGGAGGCTCTTCAAGACTCAGCTGCCCTCAGAGCAGAGAGAAGGAGGACTGAAAGCGCTTGGGCTGGGTGTGGCATGGAAACCTGCAGAAAAACAGCTCCGGAGATCTTGAATCAGGATGCTCCAAATTCCGGTGCCGAGTTCAGGCAGTTCAGGTACGAAGAGGCCATTGGCCCCCACGAGGTTTGCAGCCGGCTCCTGGACCTTTGCTGCCGGTGGCTGAGGCCCAAGAGACTCACCAAGGAAGAGATGTTGGAGCTGGTGGTCCTGGAGCAGTTCCTGTCCGTCCTGCCCCCGGAGATGCAGAGCTGGGTCAGGGAAGGCCACCCAGGGAGCTGTGTCCAGGCCGTAACCCTGGCGGAAGGTTTTCTACAGAAGCAGCAGGAGGACAGAAGGCAAACGGTGAGTGGGTTACATTTTGGTGGTTCATGGTATGGGCATGAAGAAATTGTTGTTTCACAAGGAAGTTGTTTCACAGCCTTTCTCAGAAGCTTTGTTCTGTTGGTCACCAACCTAAAATCAATAATAATAATAATAATAATAATAATAATAATAATAATAATAATAATTTATTATTTGTACCCCGCCCATCTGGCTGGGTTTCCCCAGCCACTCTGGGCGGCTTCCACAAATACCAGAAATACACTAATATGTCATACATTAAAAACTTCCCTGAACAGGGATGGATTAATAGACAATATGCAGGAGCAAGACAAGGACCCACAGAGGGGAGGAGGGGAGCCCAGGAGATTCTTCGGAATCCTCTTTTTATGTTGGTTGTTTGATAATCGTTTGTAAATTTCAAAATCTGAAAAACTAAATAAAATTTAAATGAATGAATGGAGCTGAGAAAGGAGTAGAAAAGGGGGAATCACAGAATTGTAGAGTTGAAAGGAACGCCAAGGGTTATCTAGTCCAACCCCATGATCTGCAGGAATCTCAGCTAAAGCATCCATGACTGATGGCCGTCCATTAAGAACATATTCTGATGCCCTTAATCCTCTCTCCTGTTTTGGGTCCAGGAGCCGTTCATGGAGGTGGTCGGCCCGTTATCTGGTGCAAAGAAGGTTCCGTCGGACGACTTTGACAGGTCAGGACATGGGGCCAAAACCAGCACAATGAAATCCCACAGAGATAAAGGTAAAATCCTGCATTTAGTGTTGGGGGAGGTGGTGAGATCTCGTCTGGCAATACTACGCGCGATAAGGATCTGGGTGTTTTAGTGGATCACAAGCTTAATGCGATCCACCAGGGGTGACACTTTATAATGTGCTATTTTGTTTTGCTTTGCATCTTCAAGCTTGGAAGCTGATTAAAAAATAAACCTTGATTGAATGGCTAGGAGGCAGTAAGAGAGAATATTATGAAAATGATATACAGGTGGTACATGACACCAGTCAAGCTTGCAAAAATCTATCATTTGCCCGATAATAAATGTTGGAAATGTAAAGAAACTGAAGGTACATTCTTTCACCTTTGGTGGACGTGCCCAAGGATCAAGGCTTTCTGGGAGATGATCTATAATGAAATGAAAAAGGTATTTAAATATACCTTTCTGAATAAACCAGAGGCCTTTCTCCTGGGCATGGTTGGCCAATTGGTGTCAAAGAAGGATAGAACTTTCTTTATGTATGCAACAACAGCAGCAAGAATACTCATTGCAAAGTATTGGAAGACACAAGATCTACCCACCCTGGAAGAATGGCAGATGAAGGTGATGGACTATATGGAACTGGCGGAAATGACTGGCAGAATCCGAGACCAGGGAGAAGAGTCGGTGGAAGAAGATTGGAAAAAATTTAAAGACTATTTACAGAAATATTGCAAAAATCATGAATGTTAGAATGATGTTGGAATGAAGCTAAGTGGTTTTAGCAGTAACGTTACAAAGGAGTATGTAAAAAATGGATTGTTAACAGGTGAAATGTAAAGTTATAATATATTAAGATAAAGGATTAAGATAAAAACAAAGAGGGAAAGGATTTGCTGAATTAACTAACTGAACTGGAATACAAAAAAGGGAGGTGTGAGGAGGTCAGGGAAACAAGTAAATGAAAGATAAGACATGGAAAAATTGATTTGTTTTTAATTGTTTTTATTTTTCTGTATTTTGTATCTTTTGTTTCTTTTTTCTCTTTTCTTATTTTTGTAATCTTTTTAGAAACTTTAATAAATATCATTTAAAAAAAAAAGATTGGCTAGGAGATGAAAAATTAGACCCTGATTGGCTAGGAGGCTGATTAAAAAATAAACCCTGATTGGCTAGGAGGCTGATTTTAAATCTTTGTTTGGCTCTCTGCTTCTGATTCTACCTCCGTTTCATTAACAGACAGTGAAATGGCACCTGAGGCACATTCTGAATCTTCTCCTTTTTCTGCTGGAGGGGGGAAAGCCACCATCCAGCCAACTCAGGTAGGAGAAAGCCCATTGGGGACACATATTTCGGACAACTGGGGTGCCACTTTCTTATATATCCCTGGGCTTCTTTGGGAGGAAGGGTGGCACAATAACTCGCCGTCGCTCACAAAATACCATCATTAGCACCCCCAATAAGGATTCTCACAATTCCCTAAAGAATATAATTACATACTATCGTCACAATTCCACAAAAGAACCTCTCTCAATTCCCCCTCCTTCTCTTTTCAGTCTTCAAGATCAAGGATTTTGTGTGCGCGCACAATTTTAAGCCTGAGGGCCACATTCCGTTCTGGGCAGCCTATCAGGGGCCACAGTCCAGCAGTGGGTGGGGCCAGAGGCAAAAGTAGGCGGAGCAGCAAATGCAGCTCTTACCTTTGTACAGTAGAGGGGCTGGGAGAGGGGTGCATTTGGCCTCCCAGGAGGTTCCCCGCTCTTATTCAAAGCCCTCAAGGCCACCCACAGGGAAAGCTGTGAGTTCAGCCCATTTTGATGGTATGAACCTTTGAATCTTGCAGAAGAGGGATGGGGAACCTGTTGCCTTCTAGGTGTCGCTGCAGTGCAACACCCATCATGCCTGACAGCTGTGCTGGCTGTGTGACATCATGATGATGATGATGATGATGATGATAATGATGATGTAATATTTCACTCTGGGCGGCTTCCAATACATAAACACACAATAAAACATCAAACATTAATAGTAACAGTCTGATCCAATATAAAAATCACAATAACTTTTAAATAAACAACTTATATCAAACAAAGCAACAATCCATCAGAATCTAATAAACAGTCAAATTAAACATCAGCAAATAATAAACAGTTCAACCACAATAAAGAATTACCAATCAATAAAAGTAACAGCAAATCACATAAAATACCACAAAACATACAAAACCATGTAGAGTGGTATCTCGGGTTACAGACGCTTCAGGTTACAGACTCCGCTAACCCAGAAATAGTACCTCGGGTTAAGAACTTTACCTCAGGATGAGAACAGAAATTGCGTGGCGGCAGCGGGAGGCCCCATTAGCTAAAGTGGTACCTCAGGTTAAGAACAGTTTCAGGTTAAGAACGGACCTCCGGAACAAATTAAGTTCTTAACCCGAGGTACCACTGTAAAAGAATTAAGCTGAGAAACAAAGAAGCACAACTTATAAAACTATTTTTTTAAAAAATATCCCTGAACTCCTCTGTCGCCAGCTACTGCTGCTGCTATTCTCAAAGTCATAACTTGGGAAAGGCTAGGTGGGGCAAGGGAGGTGGAAACACCGTTGCCTGATGAGGAACAGAAAGTCCAATATCACCTGCAGATTCTCCACCCTGAAAACAACCACCTGTTCCTATTGTCTCCTTTGTGCGTGTGATAGAAGGAGAGCAATCATCACCCCATTTTCTGGGATGTTTGGCTAGGAAATAGTTTTGTATTATAAGGACAGAACTACCCAAACTGTATAGAAACTTATTCATGTATCCTACTACAGCGGCAAGAATGTTACTCGCCCCCAAATGGAAAGAAGCAGAAGTCCCAGTAAAGGAAGAATGAATACAAAAACTTGTGGAATAAGCAGAATTAGTAACCGGAAGAATAAGAAATCAAGATAACAAACTTTTTGTAAAAGAATGGAAGTGGTTTATTGAATATTTACAGATAAATTGTAAACAGATAAGAACATTGGCAGGATTACTGTAATAATCTGCATTTTTATAAGAGTATACATTTAAAGTACAGTGGTACCTCAGGTTACATATGCTTCAGATTACATATGCTTCAGGTTACAGACTCCGCTAACCCAGAAATAGTGCTTCAGGTTAAGAACTCTGCTTCAGGATGAGAACAGAAATCATGCTCTGGCGGTGTGGCGGCAGCAGGAGGCCCCATTAGCTAAAGTGGTGCTTCAGCTTAAGAACAGTTTCAGGTTAAGAACGGACCTCCGGAACGAATTAACTACTTAACCTGAGGTACCACTGTAGATGAATAAATGAGCAAATTAAGTTCATTTGGATATGCAGAAGTTATTGAAAATAAACTTAAGGGACTTCAGAAAGAGGGGGGAAGGAAGACGAGTTTTGAAATGTTAAAATGATTGTAGAATGATTGAAATGTATAAACCTGAAAAGCATAAAGAAAATAAAGAAAAAGAAAATAGTTTTGTATGTGTTTCAGGAGCCAGTGGTTTTCGAGGAGGTGGCTGTGAGTTTCACAGAGGAGGAGTGGGCCCTGCTGGATCCAGGCCAGAGAGCATTGTACCGGGAGGTCATGTTGCAGAATTACGGGATGGTGGCCTCTCTAGGTAAGGATGCCTTGGGCCGTAGATGAGGCAGAGGATGTTGTTGGATTCCAACTTCCCTCAGTCCCCACCACCGGCCAGCCCATGCCAAATCAGGTAAACCACTCTATAATTCTCACTCTATGATGGGAATAGGGGGGCTCCTAGCCACTCCCAGCAGCCTTATCAAACACCATCTCCCAGAATCCCTTGGGGGAAGCCATGATCATTTAAAGTGGCATGATAGTGCTTTTAAATGTGAGGGGTGAATGTGGCCTGACTAGCAGTCTCTGTCTGGGGTTTCAGGCTGGTGAATCTCTCCCAGACGTACCTGGAGGTATGAGGAATTGAATCTGGGACTCTACATACAAAAGTAAATGCTGTAGCATCAAGCAACAGTCCCACCTACATGGATGGAAAGAGCTTGGAAGCTCTCTTGCGGCCCCTACATAACCAGCTGTTTGATTTTTATGTTTTGAATATCTAGAAGCTCTGCTGATTCCCAAGCCTGACCTCATCTGCCGGTTGGAAGAGGAGGAGCTCATTGAGCAGTGTACTGAGGAAGGGGAGAGTTTTAAAGGTGGGCAAATGACTCATCTTTTGTTTCTCTCTTGTAACATCATCATCGTAATTTATTATTTATACCCCACCCATCTGGCTGAGTTTCCCCAGCCACTCTGGACAGCTCCCAATCGAGTGTTAAAAACAATACAGCATTAAATATTAAAAACTTCCCTAAACAGGGCTGCCTTCAGATGTCTTTTAAAGATAAGATAGCTGCTTATTTCCTTGACATCTGATGGGAGGGCGTTCCACAGGGTGGGCGCCACTACCAAGAAGGCCCTCTGCCTGGTCCCCTGTAACCTCTCTTCTCGCAATGAGGGAACCACCAGAAGGTCCTCGGCGCTGGATCTCAGGGTCCGGGCTGAACAATGGGGGTGGAGATGCTCCTTCAGGTATACAGGACCGAGGCCATTTATTTGCTCACAACTTAGAAGCAGGAAATAAACAAGCATCTCTATTTATTTCAGGCTGGAAGAGGGAGAACGAGGATGAACTTTATGAGGCTGCTGCGGAGGGAACTGAGACTCAAGATGTGAAAGAGATATTTGTGAGTGAAGATGGACCAGAGATTCAGGTTGGAAAGCCGGCAGTGAAGGACAGATTCCTTTATTTGCAGGATGTGGAGTTCCACGAAAGCTCGTTCCAAAAGGAACCGTGCAAAGTTAGGAGGAGGAACGAGTGCGCTGTGTGTGGGCAGATCTTCAGTCACAAATCGAGCCTTGTTACTCATCAGAGAATCCACACAGGCGAGAGGCCCTATAAATGTGCACTTTGTGGAAAGAGCTTCAACCGAAGGACGCGACTCACTTCACATCAGAGGCTGCACACAGGGGAGAAGCTGTATAGCTGTTCAGACTGCAGCAAGAGCTTTTGCGAAAAATCAAGTCTTAACGCCCATCAGAGAATCCACACAGGAGAGAGACCCTATAAATGCTTGAACTGTGGGAAAAGCTTCAGCCGCAGCTCAAACCTTATTGCTCACCAGAAAATCCACACGACACAGAAACCCCGTAATCACTCCAAAGGTAGCAAGGGCTTCTCTGTTCAGTCTAAGCACATTTCACATGAGAGAATTCACAAAGGAGAGAAGGATCTGTGTAGTTCCGTAATCTTTAGCAAGAGCATCTCTGATGACATGAGTCTTCTTGGACATCCAGAAATATATGCAGAAGAAGATCCTTATAAATGTTTTGACTGTGGGGAAAGCTTCAGTAAGAGCTCCAACCTTTTTAAGCATCAGAGAATTCACTTAGAGGAGAAACCATACAAATTCTGTAGCAATAGCTTTTCAGACAAATCCGGTCTTAAGACACATCAAGGCATCCACTCGGGAGAAAAAACATATAAATGCTCAGTGTGTGAAAAGAGCTTCAGTCGCAACTGGAGCCTCCTTACACATCAGAGATACCACAGAGGGGAGAAACCTTATAAATGCTCGGACTGCAGCGAAAGCTTTTGCGACAAATCAAGTCTTATCAGGCACCAGAGAATCCACACAGGAGAGAAGCTCTATAAATGCTTCATTTGTGAGAAGAGCTTCAATCAGAGCACAAACCTTTTCACACACCAGAGAATCCACACAGGGGAAAAACCGTATAAGTGCATCGAGTGTGGGAAAAGCTTTAACCAGAGCTCACATCTTATCAGGCATCAGAGGCTCCACACTGGAGAGAAACCCTACAAGTGCTCGGAATGTGGGAAGAGCTTCACTCAGAGTCCAAATCTCATTCGGCACTGGAAAATTCACGCCAGAGAGAACACGTAACGACGGCTTTTTGACTTTTATGAAAAAATAAAAGCATCAATCAGCGCACAAGAGAATGACACATTAGATGACGTGTTACAAGATAAGGAAATTGCTCAACACAAATGAGAGGTGGAAGATTCCTGCATTGCAGGTGGTAGATTGTATGACCCTTTGGGTACCTTCCACTTCTATGATACGGTCGTGCAACAGAACAGTTTCATGTGCATGTAACGTTTTCCTAGATCCCTCTGGGGTTTTCCCCCTGCAGAGACTGCAGTCCCATTCTAGTAGTATAAGCAAGGTAGAGCTATAGAGTTGGAAGTGTGAATGTGCTAAGTTTTCATTAATAAACCAAAACAAAAAATAAATGTAGTGCTCAAACAACTGATAAGAACATAAGAAAGAGCCCTTCTGGATCAGGTTCAGCTAGATTGGTGACTGGGAGTGGCTGCCGAGACCATATAATACCAGTCCTGAGAGACCTGCATTGGCTCCCAGTACGTTTCCGAGCACAATTCAAAGTGTTGGTGCTGACCTTGAAAGCCCTAAACGGCCTCGGTGCTGTATACCTGAAGGAGTGTCTCCACTCCCATCGTTCAGCCCGGACACTGAGGGCCTTCTGGCAGTTCCCTCCCTGCAAGAAGCAAAGTTACATGGAATCAGGCAGAGGGCCTTCTCAGTAGTGGCACCTGCCCTGTAGAACGCCCTCCCATCAGATGTCAAGGAAATAAGCAACTATCTTACTTTTAAAAGACATCTGAAGGCAGCCCTGTTTAGGGAAGTTTTTAATGTTTAGTGCTGTATTTTTTAAAATATTTTGTTGGGAGCCATATTATTATTATTATTATTATTATTATTATTATTATTATTATTATTATCATCATCATCATCATCATCTCACAGTGGCCAACCAGATGCCCCAGTGTGAAGCCACCAAGCAGACCCTGAGCACAAATGGTACCCTCTCCAAACTGCAGTTCCCAGCACCTAGTATACTGCCTCCAACTGTGGAGGCCGATCATGGCCTCTGTTGTGACAGAGCGTTAGATACTAGATGGTCAGTTTTTTAAAATTTTTGTACCTGTTTCAATCTGCTTGCACCTTGTGCGAGATAAACTTGTTTCCCTTTGCGTTTCTCCTCTCCCTGGTCCTGTATAAAAAATAATAATGCATTTCTTGCAAGATCTGTGGTTGAGGTTAGGTGTCTTGTTGTTGTTCTTCCGGTCTCCACCACTGCCGTCCAGCTTTGATTCCCCATTTTCCCAGACGTCCAGAACTAGAGTGCAAATCTAGTAGCTGTTCGAAATGAGATGTTGCCCTAACAACAGGCAAATGAAAGGATTTAGAGAGGCAACTCTGGCGCCTGTCCCCTTCCCGCCAAGCGTGCTTTGTGCTTTCTGGCTCAGATTTTGGCTTAGACCTGGCCCGTCTCTGCTCTTGGGGTCTTGGGGATAATCATGGAGGCTCAAGAGTAGGTGTTGGGGTGGATGTCGGGCATAGGCCAGCAGTAACTCACAAGGCGTCAGTGAATTTAACTCTTTCTTCAAAGAAACAAAATGTCTCAGGCCTAGTGAGCGCAGCAACTTCCATAGCAACAGCTTTCCAGGCAAAGCCAGTCTTCCCAGTAGGCCTTGCCCCTATGAGGCAGGACTGAAGGCCTTTCTACAGTCTTCTCCCTCAGATCCTTCCAGAGCAATCTGAGACTCCAAGGCCTTGTCTGTCGCCACTCCACCTTTTTCATTCCTCTCCTGGTCCTGGGAGACCAGTGGAGAGGGGAGGAGGAGACACACATGATGCTTCGCCAGCTAACTCAACC
The DNA here is from genome assembly GCF_964270895.1 of Podarcis filfolensis. Taxonomy (NCBI): domain Eukaryota; kingdom Metazoa; phylum Chordata; class Lepidosauria; order Squamata; family Lacertidae; genus Podarcis; species Podarcis filfolensis. Next base: position 8,516,440 of record NC_139605.1, read on the forward strand.
TCTGCCTCTGGGCCCCTCACCTCTCCAGGCTCCTCTTCTGCCGCTAGTTCTGAACTGCTCTCTCTGCCACAGCCTCTTCCTGCTCACTAAACCCTGTTACCTCTCCAGCTTCTGACACCTCCTCCTCCCAGTCTTCTCCCTCTAACCCAGGCATCCCCAAACTCGGCCCGCCAGATGTTTTGGGACTACAACTCCCATCATCCCTAGCTAACAGAACCAGTGGTCAGGGATGGTGGGAATTGTAGTCCCAAAACATCTGGAGGGCCAAGTTTGGGGATGCCTGCTCTAACCACTCATTGTTGTCCCACCACACATTCCCAGGCTCTGAGCCTTCTTCCCCTGGGGTTCCCCAGTTGCTGCCTCCCACCACTCTTCTGCATCCAGCCAGTCCGTGGCATCACGGGGGTGGGGGCTTGTGCATCTAGAGGTGGTGTGTCAGGTCTCTCCCATTCCTCAGCCTTCCTCCAGTGGGACATCTCTGGGTGTTGGGTCTCCAGTCCCTGGTCAGTGGTGGCTGGTGCCCATCGGGGCTGGTAGGGCAGAAGGCAAGGAGCCCAACAGTAGGTGGCGCCAGAGAGCCAATGGGATAGAGTCCCCATCCTCTTCCCTGCTGCATTCTGCAAGGGCAACACAAAAGCTGAGGAGGAGGAAGGTGACGGCCAGAGCCACTTTCTGGACTGCTTGTAAGGGAAAAGGCGGGACACAGGGCAGCCTGAAGTTTCCAACTAAACATACGGAAAATGGCCCATGGGTAATGGGAGTCCACCAACATCGGGAGAGACATAAAGTTTCTCCACGTCCAGGGGGTGCTTTGCTAGGGACATCTGCTGGGAAACAGCAACCCGTTCGTGACGACAAACTGGCTGTGTGTCGAAAGCCATCAGGAAACCCATTCAGTTGATGGGGGGGGGGAGTATGTGTCCTGACCTGAACTGATGAACCACGGTTAAAAATCAGGAAGCAGAGGCAGAGGGACCAACCGTCAGCTTTCACAATGGAGGAATATAAACAGGATCTGTCCTGTAACAAAGGCCGATGCTATTTCAAGCCTCTTGGCTTGGCGTCTTCGGCGAAGATCAGTGTTGCTGAGCTCGTGGAAGGCACAGAAATGTTTGCCACCCACTCCACGAAACAAGAGCACCCGTAAGAATCTGCTTGGGTTTGGTTTTCCGCAAGGAGGAAACACCACGAGCTCCTCAAATCAATGGTGGAAACCTGTGGCCCTCCAAATATTCTTTGCCCATCAGTTGGTTGAAAATGCAGGCATTGCAGCTGCTCACATGCTGCCCGATAGGTATTTAAAATGGTTGGCTCTGCCTGTCTTGAGAGACAATGGAGTGCGCTGTGGCGATCACACAGGGTCCCCGGATGTTTCACAGTCTATTGATCCCTGTGCCACCACTTTATTTCTCGCTGCCACCACCCAGGCCCTACCTGGTACAATACTGAGTCCAGTCAGGGTTAAATTGGAACATAAACTTCTGTTTATTTATTGCAGTTTAACAAGCGTGTGGTTTCATAAACGGTATCGGTCAATTACATTCATGGGGTGCCTATCCAGACCCATAACTTCCGCTACTTGCGCTCACTCACTAAACCACCTCTCAGATATTTACATGTCTTCCTAGCCCCTAACTGTTCCTGACTCAGCTTATTTCGCTACACTAACTCAACTTCCCCACAGACTATCCCAATTCATTCCCACTCCAACCAACCACCCAACTCCCAACGAACTCCCCCCTTCACCCCTCCCAGAGCTGGTTTTATAGTCCCTCTGACTCCACCCCCTGGGTTCTGATTGGCTAAGCTGTTTAACTATTTCACCTCCAGCACTCTGTTAACGTCACATGCGCCTCCGAGGGTGAAGTCAAACGGATGGGGGATCACAGCGCCTGCTGTGGCAGCAGAGGCCGGCAACACATAACCGCTGCTTCCCAGGCACCCTTAACAAACTACAGTTTGCATAATTCTTTCGAGAAGCCATGGCTGATTGACGTGGCATGGCACGTGCTTTAAATGTAAAATTGCATATTCACCTGATAATTCTCCCCCCTAGGTAGGCAAAGGTTTTAGCTAACAAATGGAAGTTTCTTTTGTCCCTACTTCATGCATGGTCTTTCACAGCACTGCAGGAGGCGGTGATGGCTGCTAACCTTTAAAAGGTGATCAGGCAATCCCATGAAGGATGAGGCTATCAATGGCCCATTGGCATGAAGGATATATGGAACCTCCATCTTAAGCAGCAGTGTACCTCTGAATATGAGATGCAGAACAGCAGCAGTCAGGAAGGGCAGCGCCTCTCTAGCCTGCCTGGTATCATCTCAAGAGGCATCTGATTGGCCGCTTTGGGAAAACAAGTTACTGGACTAGAAAGAACTTGGATTGGATTTGGCAGAGCTCCTCCTGGTGATCTCATAGTAGGTGTGGAGAAACCTTTGGCCCTCCAGATGTTGCTGGACTACAACTCCCATCAACCTCAGCAAGGATTGCCAATGGCTGATGGGATTTGTAGTCCAAACAACAACTGGAAGGCCAGAGAGACCCTGCACCTGCCTTGTAGAAATAAATAGGTAAAGGTAAAGGCACCCCTGACCATTGGGTCCAGTTGTGGCCGACTCTGGAGTTGCGGCGCTCATCTCGCTTTATTGGCTGAGGGAGCCGGCGTACAGCTTCCGGGTCATGTGGCCAGCATGACTAAGCCACTTCTGGCGAACCAGAGCAGCGCATGGAAACGCCGTTTACCTTCCCGCCGGAGGTACCTATTTATCTACTTGCACTTTGACGTGCTTTCGAACTACTAGGTTGGCAGGAGCAGGGACTGAGCAACGGGAGCTCACCCTGTCACGGGGATTCAAACCACCGACCTTCTGGTCGGCAAGTTCTAGGCTCTGTGGTTTAACCCACAGCGCCACCCGCGTCCTGTATAAGTAAATAAGTACCGCCTAATTCAATAGGACTTACTCCCCGCAAAAAACATGAAACAGAATCACAGCCCAGTACAGTAAAAGCCCATTTTATATATTTTTTAAACAAAATATAATTGAATTTGACTGTTGAAATGCCATACACGCAAGTAAAATTGCATGTCAAAACAGTTCCACATCAGACTGCAGGTTAGGAGGCAGTCTGTGTTTGATTACTTCGCTGCACGTAGAAAACTGAAGTAGAGCATAATCTTTCTCCTTAAAGCTCCCTGTGTGCAGGATGTTTTGTGTTTTACACGGGGAGAGAATTTTAGATCCAGCTCCACTCGCATTTCTAAAGATGGTAGAATTCAATAAAAGTGTCTCTTCTGCTGCATGCGCAGATTGGTTTTTAAACTTTACAAGGAAGGGTGTATAAAGGAGGACTCTGAGCCATGGAGACAGGAAAGATAAGAGTCGCTCAACAATGGGCCCCAAAGCTGTAAGCTGGCCACAAGCTACCCATGTGTGGAATAACCAATACCAATAAAAAAGGCAGGGCGCCATAGAGATAAAAGAACAGAGTGACTTCCCCAAACCACTTTTCATTTCTGCTCCACAAATGGTGCCCTCTTTTATTCTCTTCCCAATTATTCTGCCAAATCTTTGGATCATCTCCTTCCTGGAGTCTGGTAAGAAACTAGCAGGGCTTTTCTACAGTCGCCCCTAGCAGCTGCCACAGCTGAAAACTATTAGCAGCTACAGGCCTCTGGCCATTTCTGATCATCTTTTTTCACTAGTGGGCATCTTTGGAATTTTGAGAAAACACCATGAGTGCCAGTCACAAAATGGCTGCCGTAGAGTGTGTGGCACGACACAAAATGGCTGCCATGTATCTGTGGGTAGCATCACATGGCGGGGGACAATGACAAAATGGCTGCCACACCTGAAAGAACAGAAAATGTCCATGCCCCCAGTATCAATGGGTTGAAAGGAACCCACATTAGCCGCTGCCACGCTTTCTCACAGTGAGAAGCTTTTGGCGGCTCTCCTCAGTTCATAATGGAAGTTGGGGTCCTGACATTCAGTGGAAATGCAGACATGTTTAAGGGGAGGTGTTCAAGCCACTGAGAACAGGAACTGAGCAGGAGGAGCGTATTGTGGATTTTTGAGGGTATATTTATTGAGACCTTGTACAGGGGACGCGGGTGGCGCTGTGGGTTAAACCACAGAGCCTAGGACTTCAGAAGATCAGAAGGTTGGCAGTTTGAATCCCCGTGGCGGGGTGAGCTCCCGTTGCTCGGTCCCTGCTCCTGCCAACCTAGCAGTTCGAAAGCACGTCAAAGTCCAAGTAGATAAATAGGTACCGCTCCGGCGGGAAGGTAAACGGCATTTCCGTGCGCTGCTCTGGTTCGCCAGAAGTGGCTTAGTCATGCTGGCCACATGACCCAGAAGCTGTACGCCAGTAAAGCGAGATGAGCGCCGCAACCCCAGAGTCGGCCATGACTGGACCTAACAGTCAGGGGTCCCTTTACCTTTTCCTTTACAGGTGCCACAGGAGATACTGGCAAGGACAATGGCAACTATTGATGCCATGGCGTCAACGCTGGGTACCTGCTTCTTCCCAGGCTATTGTGTGAGCTAGCCTTATCCCTCCTGTCCCATGAGAATTCCCTGATTTCTAGTAAGGTGCACGATTCTGTAAGACTCTCTCTCTTACAACCCTTGAGAATTTACACAACGTCCTCTTCTGTGTGGGTTCTCTGGTGTGCAGTAAGGTCCGATGTGCTAAGGAAGGATTTGCCACAGTGTGAGCAGGGGCCTGGCTTCTCAAATGCGTTTTCCGATGCCTGGCTAGTACCGAACAGCGACTGAATCCTTTGCAACAGTCTGGGCACTGGTACGATTTTCCGCCCATATGAAGTCCCTGGTGTCTATTAAGGCTTGATTTATTACGGAATGTCATGCCGCAGTCCAAACACTCGTACGGCTTCTCTCCGGTGTGGCTTCTCTGATGATTGCTAAGAGCTGTCCTGTGAGCAAACCCCTTCCCACAGTCGGCGCACTCGTACAGCTTTCCCCTCAGGTGCATCCTCTGGTGCCTCATGAGGTGCGCGCTCTGATTAAATGTCTTCCCACAGCCGGAGCACTTATATGGCTTCTCTCCGGTGTGGCTCCTCCGATGGGTAATGAGGTTCGCGCTCCGACTGAACCTCTTCCCGCAGTCTGAGCACTTGTACGGCTTCTCTCCTGTGTGGATCCTGCGATGGTTGGAGGTTGGATCTGGCGAGAAAGCTTTCTTGGCAGTCTGGGCATTCATACGGTTTCTCTCCTGTGTGGATCCTCTGGTGCCTATTAAAACTCGATTTAGTGCTGAAGCTTTTCTCACACAAAGTGCACAAACTCCTTCCCTTTCCTTTGCGTATCCGTTGTTGTGGGGCTGAGCCTTCTGGGCCTGCAGTGGCTTCCCCGCTCCAGTCTCCCCTTCCATCGTCTCTCTTGGATCCACCATCACTAAAAAAATTCTGCTCCAGCTCTAGACTACGGGCTCTTTTGGACGACATCTCCTGTGGCTCCCCATCGCTGTCACTCATCCAGCCATCACCACCTGAAAAGAAAGAAAAATAGAGAGCTGCGATAAGAACAGGAGAGGAGACTCAAAAGAGTGAAGAGACCAAATGAATGGACCTATTTATTCAGGGAAATGGAAATACTAATATTAATAGTACTAATAATAAGTAGGCAAAAGGTAAAGGAACTCTGGATGGTTAAGTCCAATCAAAGGTGACTTATGGGCATAGCTGTCAACTTTCCCCTTTTTAAAAGGGAAATTCCCTTATTCCGAATAGGATTCCTCGCAAGAAAAGGGAAAAGTTGACAGCTATGCTTATGGGGTTGTGGTGCTCATCTTGCTTTCAGGCCAAGGGAGCTGGCATTTGTCCACAGACAGCTTTACGGGTCATGTGGCCAGTATGACTAAACCGCTTCTGGCACAATGGGACACTGTGACGGAAACCAGAAACACTGTTTACCTTCCTGTTGCAGCGGTACCTATTTATCTATTTGCACTGGCGTGCTTTCAAACTGCTAGGTTGGAAGGAGCTGTGACAAAGCAACGGGAGCTCACTCCATTGAGGGGATTCGAACTGTTGACCTTCTGATCGGCAAGCCCAAGAGGCTGAGTGGTTTAGACCACGGCGCCTCCCGCATCCCTGATAATACTAATACAGTGGTACCTCAGGTTAAGTACTTAATTCGTTCCAGAGGTCCGTTCTTAACTTGAAACTGTTCTTAACCTGAAGCACCACTTTAGCTAATGGGGGCTCCTGCTGCCGCCGCGCCGTCGGAGCACGATTTCTGTTCTCATCCTGAAGCAAAGTTCTTAACCTGAAGCACTATTTCTGGATTAGCGGAGTCTGTAACCTGAAGCGTATGTAACTTGAAGCGTATGTAACCTGAGGTACCACTGTAATACTAATAATAATTCAGTTTATATCCCATCTTTACTCCTGAAGGGAGTGCAGGGCGGCAAACACGTCAATAATAAAACATTTTGCAAAAACATTTTTAGAAGCATTTAAAACAGTATAGCAGCAGTCCAAAAAACAGTTATATCGGCTGTGAGTCCTGGAAGTCCTGCTTCCTGCCTTGCTGGCCTTTTCCCACCTACTTGGGAGGGCGGGGCCTGACTGACTCCAGCTACAAAAGCAGAGGCTGCAGAAGAGGCCAGAGACCATCTTGGCTGCTCTTGGTGCAGACCCAGGTCATGGAGCCTGAGTTTCCCAAACCACCTCCTGCAGTGAATCACCATTGACCGGATCGCCAACAAAGGTGGAAGGGACTTTCTGTGTTAACAATTAATATTCCCCCCCCCTCTTGCTAATTATGCTGTATGAAATGTGCATTTTATATTTGACTTCCCTTAATAATGTTTTCTTTTGGAATGCTAAAGACTTAATTTTTTTTGCTAACGTTGCTATGTTAAATGTGCATTTTGTAGCTGATGTATACCCTTTGTAACATTTCATTTTGAAATCTTTAAGATAACATTTTAGTTTCCTGCTAATTAGCTAGCTTTGAATGTATATTTGACTTCCTTCTGTAATGTTTTTCTTCTGGGTTGCTTTATGTTTTAATGCAGCTTGCAAACAGCTTTGAGATTTTTTCTCTCTTAAAAATATAAAGCGGTATAGAAGTGAAATGAATAATAGTAAAATAATAATCTCTGGGTTGCCTGGAAAAATCCCTCAGCCCTCAGCTGCCTGCATAAACAGGATTGTTTTCAAATTCCTTCTGAATTTTATTAAGGGAGGCGCAGATGTAACTTCACAAACGGGGAAATGCCACTGAAGGGCCTGTCAGGAGTCAATGTCAGCCTGGAAGAATCACCAGCACCAAGGTACAGTGGTACCTCGGGTTACATACGCTTCAGGTTACACACTCCGCTAACCCAGAAATAGTGATTCAGGTTAAGAACTTTGCTTCAGGATAAGAACAGAAATCGTGCTCCGGTGGCGGCAGCGGCAGCAGGAGGCCCCATTAGCTAAAGCGGTGCTTCAGGTTAAGAACAGTTTCAGGTTAAGAACAGACCTCCAGAACGAATTACGTTCTTAACCCGAGGTACCACTGTATTCAAGCTCAGGGAATCCTTACCTGGCGAACTGGCCCCCTTCCCCTTCCCAGCCTCTCTGATGAGACACCTCGGAGCAGTTTCGGACACAGTTCGCTCGGCCTCTGCAAAGCTCACCGCCACATCCTGGATTAGGCCCAGCTCCTGAAATCTTTTCCCCCTTCTTCTTCGTCACCAGAGTAATATTCCAGAGGACAGCAAATTCCCAAATTGCAAACTGCAACACAAGCTCCTACCGTGAGGCAGTTTCTCCTAATGGAGGGCCAGGAGGAAACTTTTTTTTCCAGTCTTGAAGTGGGCACATTCCCACATGGGCAACTCTCTGGGGGCCAAATGTTTGGATGGACAGGGCCAGAGACAAAAGCAGCTGGGGAAGCAGATGTTACGTTTTTCAATTTGTACAGAATCCTACCTTACATCCACACAAAAGTCAGTTTTCTACACCTATACTAGCTTAATAATAATAATAATAATAATAATAATAATAATAATAATTTATTTGTACCCCACCCATCTGACTGGGTTTCCCCAGCCACTCTGCGCAGCTTCCAACATAGAGTGGTACCTTGGTTCTCAAACTTAATCTGTTCCGGGAATCCATTTGGCTACCGAAACAGTTTGAAAACCAAGACACGGCTTCCGATTGGCTGCAGGAGCTTCCTGCACTCAAGCGGAAGCTGTGGAAGCCACGTCGGACGTTCAGCTTCCAAAAAACGTTCGCAAACTGGAACACGTGCTTCCAGGTTTGCGGCATTTAGGAGCCGATTTGTATGGGGGCCAAGCCGTTTGAGTACCAAAGTACCAGTGTATATAAAAACAGTAAAATATCAACCATTAAAAGCTCAGATGTCTTCTAAAAGTCAGATATTCTTTGACATCTGATGGGAGGGCATTCCACAGGGTGGGCACCACTACCAAGAAGGCCCTCTGCCTGGTTCCCTGTAACTTCACTTCTTGCAGGGAGGGAACACCAGAAGGCCCTTGGAGGTGGACCTCGGTGTCCGGGCTAAACGATGGGGGTAGAGACGCTCCTTCAGGTATACTGAAGGAACACCAACACTTTGAATTGTGCTCTGGGATCCAATGTAGGTCTTCAAAGCAGGGGGCTGCTCTTATTTGCCAGGGCTAAGAAGGGAAGGGGCAAGGCAGCAGGGACCCCATGAACACACTGGTGGAGTCCTGTTCTCACAGTGGCCAACCAGATGCCTGTCAAAAGCCAGAGAGCAGGACCTGAGCTCAAAGCCACTCTCCCCAACTGGCATTCAGAAGCCTTCAAAAGTGGAGGAAGAGCACAGCCATTACGGCTAGTGTTCATTGATAGCCTTCTCTGCCGGGAATTTGTCCTCAATCCCTAGCCACATCCAGCAGCGGAGGGAGGAAAGTGTTCAGGAGTTTGGGGAAGGAGGGACACAGGACACAGAAATGTGGACCACTTGTAAACGCCATCTCCAACTCTTCGAAAGATTCCATCAACGGTGTCTCCAAAAAAAATGTACCCATCACTTGGGAGGACAGGCGAACTAATGTCAGTGTACTGGAAGTAGCAAAGATCACCAGCATCAAAGCAATGATTCTTCAACATCAACTTCGTTGGACCAGTCATGTTGTACGGATGCCTGATTATCATCTTCCAAAGCAACTACACTATTCCGAACTTAAAAATGGAAAGCGTAATGCTGGTGGTGAACAAAAGCGGTTTAAAGACTGTCTCAAGGCAAATCTAAAGAAATGTTGTATAAACACCGACAACTGGAAAACACTGGCCTGCAAGCGCTCCAATGGAGAACAGCCTTTACCAAAAATGTCATGGGTTTTGAAGACACTCGAACTCAGAATGCAAGGGAGAAACGTGCTAAGTGGAAGGCACGCTTGGCAAACCCTCACCGTGATCAACTCCCGCCTGGAAACCTATGTCCCCACTGTGGAAGGACGTGTGGATCTAGAATTGGCCTCCACAGTCACTTACGGACTCACTTTTAAAACCATGTTATGGAAGACAATCTTATTCGGCTACGAGTGATCACCAAAGAAGAAGAAGGACTAGCCACACCCAGCAGCGGAGGGAGGAAAGTGTTATTTTGCAGTCAGGTGTTTGGGGAAGGAGGAACGCCCTGCCTTTCACAGGACAGCCCGAAAAACTCTCCTCACCTGCTCTTCCTGTGTCTTGGCCTCTCCTTGCCTCAGCAGAAAATCCTCTGCAAGAGCCACCGCCCGGCTGCAGGTCTCAGGGCTACCCACCCACTTCTGCATTTCCTGGGGCAGGACAGCCAGAAACTGCTCCAGGATCAACAGCTCCAAGATCTGCTCCTTTGTCCGCTTCTCTGGCTTGAGCCACCAATGGCAATGTTTGTGGAGCTGTCTGCATGCTTCCCTGGGCCCCTCCGCCTCCCTGTAGGAGAACCGCCGGAACAGCCGGCGTTCTCCGTCCGCGCCGAGGGCATGTTGGCCATCTCCCTCCACTTCCCCATAATCCTCTCTGTCTCTGGGATCCGGCGAGCCATGCATATACTCAGCCAGCCCACGAAGTATGCTCTCATCACATCCAGCCTGCGGGCTGGCAGTTGTGGGTCCCTCGGTGTGGATAAAAGATATCCACATGGCGGCTGTGGGCTCTCTATGCTGGAGTTGTGGGGCTGAACCACTCTGAGGAAGTCTTTCCACTGGGCTTGCCAGCTCTGCTGTAGCAGCCCCTCGTCCTGCGCCCGTTTAACACGTTTCAGCAACGGCCATTTTGGAAATTGCCCAACTTGGACGATAGGGAGGGCATCTCCCGTGCCTTTTTCTGCTCTGGCCTCCGGCTTGGAAATGGCTGGCTCTCCAGTATCCATCTCTTCTCTGGCTTTGTGTCTCCGGAGCTGGCGACTCTGGACAGAGGATGGTTCCCCGTGGACCCTGCAGGATCCAAGCCCAGCTTAGTCTGGGCCCTCCATCGCTTCTTAGAGAAGCAGGGAAGTGGCCTGCCTGTTGCTTTGTTCAGTTGGCACACAAGGAGATGTCGGTGGTGGGTAGCAGCTCTCTCCCCCAAAACACTTCACCCTGGAGGAATGAAACATGCAGAACAGTGGGAGAATGCAAAGTGTGTTGCATCATGGACCTCAGGCTGAATATGGCCCCTGGGGCTCTCTCAATCTGGCCCTCAGAACCTTCCCAAGGCCACACCCCCTCTGCCCAGGCCACACCCTCAACAGTCTTGCTTTGGCCCCATTCCTGGGCATTTTTGCCTGGCTGGAATGTGCCCCTGAACTCTGACAGCACCTCTTTGCTTGCCTAGATTGAGGACAGAGAGGAGAGTGTGAATAGAAACTGGCTTACTGTGGGGGTGCGGGGGGCGCTGTGGATTAAACCACAGAGCCTAGGACTTGCCGATCAGAAGGTCGGCGGTTCGAATCCCCGCGATGATGGGGTGAGCTCCCGTTGCTCGGTCCCTGCTCCTGCCAACCTAGCTGTTTGAAAGCACACCAGCGCAAGTAGATAAATAGGTACCGCTCCGGCGGGAAGGTAAACGGCGTTTCCGTGCGCTGCTCTGGTTCGCCAGAAATGGCTTAGTCATGCTGGCCACATGACCCGGAAGCTGTACGCCGGCTCCCTCGGCCAGTAAAGCGAGATGAGCGCCGCAACCCCAGAGTCGGCTACGACTGGACCTAATGGTCAGGGTTTCCTTTACTTTACATTTACTGTGTGACAGCAGCATTTACACTTGTTGCTCTGTTTGCTTTTGTCCCTAGCGCTGCCTCCTGCTGATGTGTGGCCCTCGAAAGGCTGCCCAGAAAAGACTCCCCATCCTGATACAGAATGAGAACAATCTGGATTCTCCTCGCGCTGTTTGTTATGGGGCCAAAACAGTTCCACCCAGACGGATGAGGGAGCTATCGGGAGGCTCCAGGGAGCCGCAAGGTTTGCAGAAGTGTGGGCAGAACAGTTGCTTGGCTTGCAGAAGGTTTAACCCCCTAGAATCTCCATGTGCTGCTAGTAAAGGCTTCCTGCCTGAAACCTTGAAGTGCTGCTGCCGTTCAGTGTAGGCAATGCTGAGCGAGACAGACCCAGTTTTCTGACACCGTAGGAGACTGATTCCTGTGTTCACTTTGCAGGCAGAAAATGCCAGGCAACATCTCAAACTGGGAAGCTCAGTTTGAGATGTTGGGAAATTTGGGAGATCCTCTGCCCGTGAAAGGAGGCAGCAGCCCTGGGGCTGGATGGACTAGTGGTCTGACTCTGGCACAAACTGCTTCCCCCATTCCCAATTCCAACATGTGTTTTACTGCCTTTTGCTAACTCCTCAGCTTGCAATCTCCTGCTCTTCTCCCCCAAATGCCCCTTTTTTGCCCCCCAGCCAAATGCACCTTCTACTTACAGGCTCCCCCCAAGAAACAAATTGCAGCCAGCCTGCAGAGGGTTCAGCAGCTCAGCTGGGCAGAGGAGGAAGGTCCTCCACTGTGGACAGCAACCCCCCTCCTGTGGCCCTCCATTTCCTGCCTCTCTAGGAACCAGAGCTCTGTCCCCTTAACCATTCAAGGGCCAAAGTGTGCTTGTGTGCCTCTCCTTTCTCTTGCCTGTTTGGGTTGTTTTATAGCAATTTGGGTATTAAAATGCATGCAAAGGGGCTGGGGGTTCGTGGCCTCTGCTGTTGCATCCCTTTCTTTCCTTAATCAGGTGGAGCAGGAGGAGGTGGCTGGTCAGAAGGAGGGAAGAATGAGGGGTCCAGATGGAGGAAGAAGGGAAGAAAGGAGGAGAGCAGCCCAGCTGAATCCTCCAGGGAGATTTGGAGCAGTCTCTCAGCCAGATCGGATTCTTAGAGGAGTTTGGGTGAGTAAACCTCAAAGTGCAGCCTGGATAGCTCACTTGGTCAGAGCCTGGTGCTGATAATGCCAAGGTTGCAGGTTCAAGACCCACGTTGGCCAAAAGATTCCTGCACTGCAAGGGGGTTGAGCTAGATGACCGTAGGGTCCCTTTTAGCTCTACGATTCTATGATTAGAAGTCTATTCAGATGTAAGCCCCAGTGAGCGCAGTGGGACTTATTCCCAGGTAAGTGGATGGACTTCGCAGGGTTGGGGAACCTGCTATGCTCCCTGATAGGACTGGACTACAACTCCCATCATCCTTGTCCTCTGGCCATGCTGGCTGGGACTGATGGGTGTTGGAGTCCAACAAAAATCTGGAAGGCCACAAGATTTCACCACCAGCACCTCTGGGGTATAGAAATGTAGGGGGAAGCGGTGGTGTTTTCCTCTAGTAATTGTGGAGCTTCCTGTATGGCCAATGGGCCAGGGATGATGGGAGATGGAGTCCACCAACATCGGGAGGGACGCGGGTTATAGAATCATAGAACTGTAGAGTTTTGAAGGGACTCTGAGGGTCATCTAGTCTAACCCCCTGCAATGCAGAAATATTTTGCCCAACGTGGGGCTTGAACAAGCCTGAGATTAAGGCTTTCATTCTCTGCCAACGGTTTCTCCACCTCTGGTGTGTAGGAGGGCAGCCTTCAGCCCCATCTGCACTATACATTTAGAGCCATGTTGTTGTTGTTTAGTCGTTTAGTCGTGTCTGACTCTTCGTGACCCCATGGACCAGAGCACACCAGGCACTCCTGTCTTCCACTGCCTCCCGCAGTTTGGTCAAACTCATGCTGGTAGCTTCGAGAACACTGTCCAGCCATCTCGTCCTCTGTCGTCCCCTTCTCCTTGTGCCCTCCATCTTTCCCAACATCAGGGTCTTTTCCAGGGAGTCTTCTCTTCTCATGAGGTGGCCAAAGTATTGGAGCCTCAGCTTCACGATCTGTCCTTCCAGTGAGCACTCAGGGCTGATTTCCTTCAGAATGGAGAGGTTTGATCTTCTTGCAGTCCATGGGACTCTCAAGAGTCTCCTCCAGCACCGTAATTCAAAAGCATCAATTCTTTGGCGATCAGCCTTCTTTATGGTCCAGCTCTCACTTCCATACATCACTACTGGGAAAACCATAGCTTTAACTATACGGACCTTTGTTGGCAAGGTGATGTCTCTGCTTTTTAAGATGCTGTCTAGGTTTCTCATTGCTTTTCTCCCATATCATGTCACTTTAAGGGACGCGGGTGGCGCTGTGGGTTAAACCACAGAGCCTAGGACTTGCTGATCAGAAGGTCGGCGGTTCGAATCCCCGCGACGGGGTGAGCTCCCGTTGCTTGGTCCCAGCTCCTGCCAACCTAGCAGTTTGAAAGCATGTCAAAGTGCAAGTAGATAAATAGGTACCGCTCCGGCGGGAAGGTAAACGCCGTTTCCATGCACTGCTCTGGTTCTCCAGAAGCGGCTTAGTCATGCTGGCCACATGACCTGGAAGCTGTACGCCGGCTCCCTCGGCCAGTAAAGCGAGATGAGCGCCGCAACCCCAGAGTCGGTCACAACTGGATCTAATGGTCAGGGGTCCCTTTACCTTTACCTTTTATATGTCACTTTAAACAGCCATGGCTTCCCTACAAAGGATCCTGGGAACTGTAGTCTGTTAAGGGTGCTGAGAGTTGTTAGGAGATTCCTATTTTCTCTCACAGAACTAAACTTCCCAAAGTCCTGATCAGAATCCTGCCTGTAAGGTCAATCAGCTTTCTGGGAGAAATAAGCAGAGCCTTCTTGCTGGTAGCTCCACTCTTACAAAATAACCTCCAAAGCGATACACATATGATCCTATCAGTATAGACCAGACTTTTTGACCCTCCAAGTGTTGCTGAACTGCATCTCCCATCAGCCCCAGCCAATATGGCCTGTAGTCAAGGCTGATGGGAGTTGTAGTCCAACAACACCCAGTGGGCCAAAGGTTTTACCCACCCTGGCTTTAAGCTTTTAAATGGACTTTGAATACCCACATATTGAAGGCGGCTTTTTCTTTTTTTAAAAAAGTGCTGCTGTTGATTTGAAAATTGTTTTTAGACTGCTTTATATTATTTTAGACTATTCATATTATTTCTATTTTATATTCTGTTATTTATCTTCATATTATTTATATTCTTTTAGGCTGTTTATATTAGGACCATTTATATTATTTTAGGCTGCTGTTTTAAGTTCCGCTTTTATATCACACAACACTTCTGTGGCTTCACGCTGTGGAATGGCATATAAATTTGCTAAATATGCTAAATGTGCTTTGGTGGTTTACAGCTGGTTTCCCTGCAAGCTCTCTTGGGTGGGCTTTGCCCTAAAATGCAACCTAGAATATATTATTATTATTATTATTAACCAGGGTTTAGTGCTGGACTTTGCCCAACATAACACTGAGTTCAATTTTCTGCTCAGCCATAAAGTTACCTGCCTAGGCTTGGGCTAGTCACTTTTTATAGGCCTCAGTTTTTTCATAGAATTGTTGTTGGGAATAGAATTTGCAGAGTAAGGGACTCCTGCAACATTGCCCAGAACTCCTTAGAGCAGGGGTGATGGAACCAAGATGTTGCTGGACTACAACTCCCATAATCCGTGACTATTGGCCTTGCTGTCTGGGACTGATGTGAGTTGGAGTCCCACATACACCTGGAGGTGACAGAAGCATGATGGGATTTTGCAGTCCATGTATACTGACACATTTATTTATTAACAATTAATTGCATTTTGACTCCACCCTTCCTGATAACTTTACATTTATCTTCACAACAGCCCTGTGGGATAGGTTGGGTTGAGAAGTAAACTGGTGCAAAGTACAGGGGTCATTAACTGTTTTGAGAATAAATAATAGATTTTCGGTACAATATCGAGTACAATGCGTGGGTGAGATGGTGGAACAAGAGTCTAAAATTTACAGCATGTGCCACCTTGAAAGAGAATATAATGAAAATGATGTACCGTTGGTACTTGACACCTACGAAATTGGCAAAGATGTATAGGATGAGTCGTAAATTATGTTGGAAATGTAAAGAGAAGGATGGGGATTTTTATCACATGTGGTGGTCATGTGAGAAAACAGAATCATTTTGGGAACTCATTTGCAACGAATTGAAAAAGATGCTTAAATATACCTTTCCCAAAAAGTCAGAAGCTTTTTTTGCTGGGCTTGATGGGAGAGGAAATTGAAAAAGCGGATCAAAGGTTATTTATGTATGTAGCGACTGCTGCTAGAACTTTGTTTGCCCAAAAATTGAAAGTACAGGAATTACCAACGGTGGAGGAGTGGCAGACAAGAATGATTGATTACATGGAATTAGCAAAACTAATCAGCAGGATCCATAACTAGGTTGAAGCAAAATTCCAAAGAGATTGGAGTAAATTCATGGACTATATAAATAATAACTGTGGAAATCTGAAGACATTAGCAGGACTGAAATAAATCTTACGATGTGGACTTGACAAAATAAGAAGAAACTGCGGGAAGTAGACTGAAATAGGAAAACCTGTGGGAGGGAGGGAGGGAAGTCACGGCTCGGCAAAGTGATGAATAAGGAAGTGTGTGGACGATCAATAAAAAATCAATAAAAAAAATCAATAAAAAAGCATGGGGGCAGGGGAGAGAATAATAAACTATTCTGTCCTTTGATACCTGAGGTCCATAGCTTTATATATTGTTTCAGTGGTTTCCAAAGGGAGAGAATGGCAAGGGTAGCAGGAAGATGCAAGGCCTATCAATATTCTACGTTGGACTTCCAATCGACTCAGTTGCAATTTCTTTCCATTTCTATTACTTTCTTTCACACACTATTAAACCAACTTTCTACTTCTTTTTCTGTTACACATTCTGTTCACACAGGGTGGGGGTGAGGGGTGAGGGGCGGTGGTGGGAAAAGGAAGTATGTGTGGGACTGAGTGTGGCTATGTATGAATATTTTTAAAGATTGTATGAAATGTATGTTTGGTTGGTTGGCCTCTGTTATTTTCTCCTACCAATAGGGAACCTATGCAAGGACTCTATATGGGCTCTTGGATGCCCCATAAGGGAAAAAGGGCAGATTTTGTTTACAGCAGTTTGTATATCCGTTATATGTATGTATAAATGTATTAATGTTGGGGGGGAAATCTACGTGGGGAAGGAGCCGTGCTTTTACGTAGCTGCTTTGTTTTATACTGCCTAGATATCCTCCAGTGATATTATAAGGTAGCTGTGTTTTATGTTATGAATCAAGCACAGCTAGGAGTTGTTTTGTTTCCCAGTGTATTTCTTATCAGTAAAATATTTGGTGTAATGCAAGGAAATGTTTATTTTGAAAGTGAAGCTCGGGGGGGGCGGGTCATCTACAAACAACAGGTCCCCACGATTCTCCCCCCCAATTTTTTTTATTGATTTTCACAAAATTATAAACAAACAAACAAACAAACATAAATCATAACCTTATTAAAACTAATCTTATTAACATTGTTAAGTGACTTCCTCGTATCCCCCTAGTTGAATTTCAATGTATATCATTTTAACAGTTTTCCAAATTCTTATATAATTAACTTAATCACTTAACATGGTTCTTTCTTATTCATTCAACGTTAAACATATTAATCCATCATTTTACATATTTAAATCCTAAGCCTATCTGGCTATTGCAAGTTTTTCCCAATTAATTTAACTTAACGTATTTAACTAAATAGTCATTAAATTTCATCCATTCTTCCTGGTACTCCTCCTCCTTCTGGTCACAGACTCTTCCGGTCAGGTCGGGCTTTGAAAGCTCTTTATGGCTCTGTGGCTTTTAAAGCACCTTCGAAACACATCCTTCCCTCTGAAAGAATTCTGGGTCCTGTAGTTTTACCCCGGGCGGAGCCACAATTCCCAGCAAACTACAGCTCCCAGAATTCTTTGAGAGGAAAACAGCAATTTGGTATCTGCTTTAAAGGGACAGTGTGCGTGCCCTGTCTTTCTGTATGGTGTGTTTGCAGAAAAACAGAGCTGTCCTTTAGAGTACTCAGATCTGTGTGTGTGTGTGTGTGTGTGTGTGTGTGTGCGTGTGTGTGCGTGCGCGCGCGCGTGCATGCATCAGACCAGCCCTCAAAGTGTTGTGATGTGTTTGCTTGTTTGTGTGTGTATTGCTTTTGCAATACATCTGAAATGCTTCTCTAAGGGTTAAGCTGACCGAGTCTCTATTCCTAGGATACCTTTGAGGAAGGAGGGTTGTAAACTGCTTTAAGTCACTTCCTGCTTTTCATCTCTCTCTCTCTCTCTCTCTCTCCCAAAAAAACCCTCCCCCAGCCACTGTGGGTAAGATCCAGGGTGTGATGTCCATGGCTGGAGGGGATCTGGTGAGTTTCTTGCAAAAGTGTGCATGGGTAGATTAAAGAGAGTGGGGCAGGGGAGATTTGCAGCATGAGAGTTGTCATGAAACTCAAGGGGGTGTCCAATGATTTGCCACATTTGCTCCCTTTCTCCCCCCCCCTTCTTCCTCCTCCTCCCCAGCTGGGGCAGATGGAGGCAAGCTTGGCTTTTTAATTTGGAGGGTGGGGTGGGATTTTGGGGAGCCCCCCCCAAAAAAAAAGAAAAAAGGGGGGAAGGCAGTTTTCAATTGTGAGAGTGTAGAAAGGGGAGGGGCAAGGAAAACACACCCCGGTTTGACCCCCATGGCAAGGAGGGCGGCCGTTGAGGTCACTTTCCCCATCCATCTGAGGTCACTTTCCCTATCCATCTGGACACCGCATCTGAAAAAACGAATAAACGGGAGATTGCAGAGCTGTGGAAAGGTTCAGGAAAAGTTGTCCAAAATGATCAAGGGGGTTGGAGCATATGATGGAAAGGTTGCAGTGTTTTGTGGGGGGGGGTTGTTTATAGAGAAAAGGGAATAAGAGGGGGCATGTAAGATTATGCAGGGTGTGTCACAAAAAGTGGGTCACAAAAAGTTTTCCTTCCCTCCCTCCTAATTCTAGAATTTTAGGATGCTAATGAAGCCATGACAAGCAAAAGGAAGGACTAGTTTTGCACACTTGTTCTGAGCCTCATGGAAGCAGCCCCCCCAGGTGCTTTGCCAGTGGAATATAAATGTTAAATAATTATCTGTACCGGTGGGACTCTCAAATCCTTACATGGGCAAAACAGCTCCCAAGAGGTCGGGAGCAGCAGGCCGCGGTGGGGCGGGGACCCCAAAGTTTGCATGAGCAGAAAAATATTCAGTGGTACCTCGGGTTACATACGCTTCAGGTTACATACGCTTCAGGTTACAGACTCCGCTAACCCAGAAATAGTACTTCGGGTGTAAGAGCTTTGCTTCAGGATGAGAACAGAAATCGTGGGCGGCGGCAGCGGGAGACCCCATTAGCTAAAGTGGTGCTTCAGGTTAAGAACAGTTTCAGGTTAAGAACGGACCTCCGGAACGAATTAAGTACTTAACCCAAGGTACCACTGTACTTAGGGGGGGTGAAATTAAGGGAACGCCCCAATTAATTCAAGGGTTACTGAGGCCTCTCGGTGGTTGTTGTGAGAAGGAAGGGAAAACTGGGAGGGAGGAACAGAATGGAATATTCTGAGAAAGGACACGGACTGGCTTGCATTGCACACTGCAGTGCTTTTGAACAGGTCCTGATAATACAAGAAAGAAGATTCCACCTAAACATTAGGAAGAACTTCCTGACAGTAAGAGCTGTTCGACAGTGGAATTTGCTGCCAAGGAGTGTGGTGGAGTCTCCTTCTTTGGAGGTCTTTAAGCAGAGGCTTGACAACCATATGTCAGGAGTGCTCTGATGGTGTTTCCTGCTTGGCAGGGGGTTGGACTCGATGGCCCTTGTGGTCTCTTCCAACTCTATGATTCTATGATTCTAATAGCAACAAGAACAAATTGCCAAACACTTCTCTGCTAACTGTCCAGTAAATTCATTTGCGACCTGCGGTAGCCTGCCTTTTTAAAATGAATTATTTATTTGTTCAATTTTAATAATACAACAAGGTGCAGGAACCTGTCTTGCACCAGTTTTCAGAACCAGGGAGGCATAGTAAGTTGACCACAACATAAAAAGCAAAACGTAATCATTTTTTCCCTAGGATTAGGGAAGAAGATGGTCTTCAGTAGGAAAGAAGAGACGATGCCTGTCTAATATTTGAGAGGAGGGAAATCCACAATATAATTATAATTATTAAAATTTTATTATTTATACCCCACCCATCTGACTGGTTTTCCCCAGCCACTCTGTGAGGCTCCCAGCAGAATATTAAAAACACAATAAAACATCAGACATTAAAAACTTCCCTAAACAGGGCTGCCTTCAGATGTCTTCTAAGTCAGATAGTTGCTTATTTCCTTGACATATGATGGGAGGGAGTTCCATAGGGTGGGAGCCACTGCCGAGAAGGCCCTCTGCCTGGTTCCCTGTAACCTCACCTCTTGCAGGGAGGGAACCGCCAGAAGGCCCCTGGTGGTGGACTTCGATGTCCGGGCTGAACAGTGGGGGTGGAGACGCTCCTTCAGGTATACTAAAGGCCCAATATCACAATATTGTGCAGGATGGACCTCCTGATAGGACGGTATTTGCAGGATTCCGCCTCCTGCAGAGTGCAGTGCAAAATTAGGTATATAAGGAGTGAGACGATCTTCTAGGTATAGGGTTTTATATGCCAAAAGCAGCACATTGAATTTAGCTCAGCAGCTGACTAGAAGCCAGTATTGCCCATGAGTTGCAGCCTAGTCCTGTGTGTGTTTCCTCAGAAGTAGGCATGCATGTGGCTATAGCTTTAGGCAAAACAGAAGTCCTTACCTCACCTTTAAAAAATAATTATCCCAAGTGAATAGGTCTCCTCCCAGCCAGTGTTTTGCCAGAGGGATTCAAGCACATTAGAGAAAATTAGGTTATGTGCAGTTAAGGTGTTCTCTCCATTGCAATAAAATGCAGTTAAAGAAAGAAATCGACTTTTTGCGGTTAAGAATGTGACAGGAAAATGCACTGTACAGTATTTTGCCGCAGGGATTCTACTGCATGCTGGAAATTTAGGTTTTAGAGTGGCTGGGGCTGCCTTAGCTGGATGGGTGGGGTATAAATAGTAAATTTTTTATTATTATTCCTTCTCTGTTCCAGCAAACCTGCTTTTTCAAAAACACCCACATTTTGCAGTTAGGAAAGTGACAGTGAAACGCATGGAAAAGTGGGACGAATGAATGACTGATGGGAGGATACTTAAGCACCCTTCTTGTTTTTCTCTGTTCTTCTCATCCTTGGCCTTTCTCTCCCTTTCCTGTAGGGATGAGACCCAATGGCTTTCTCGAACCCTTCAGTTTTGCCTTTCTGATGTGATGTGACTGCCTCATTTGGCAGTGTGGCAGAACAGCAGCCTGCAGACTTCTGCGGGCCCACGACGTAGCATCCGACCTCCTCCTGCTCCCCTCCAAATTCTGCCTTTCCCCCAAGAAACGAGAGAGGATGAGAGCGGAAGAAGGAGACCCGTTGGCTGTCGGTCTTCAGTTGGAGGCCGCGCTGGAGCACCAAGTGAAGACAGAAGACTCGCAAGACGTGGTCGGTCCCAAAGCGGTGGCCGTGGACCCGTCTGCCGCCCAGGCTGGGAGCAGTAGAGGATGCTGGGAAAGAAATGGAGCAGCGGTTGTCCTGAGCGAGGAGGATGTGATTCCCTTAGACGCTCCTCCGCATCGGATGCTGAATTCGACTTGGCCCACGAAGGAACAACCCCTAGCTGAAGAAATGCAGAGCTTCGTGGCGAGGTTGAGTGACGGAGAGGCTTGTATCCCAACCCCTGGCCTGGCCAAAGATTTCCTCATGAAGAAGCAAGAAGAGGATGATCAGGTGAGCGAGTTGCATCCTGGTATTTTCCCAAGTGATTATCTGGTGGGTAACAAGTAGTGCATTTTTTCTTTAAAAAAATGTTTAGGGGTACTCTCCTTTTGACTCAAGAAAACCACCATTTTATAGTTCAAATTGGGGAAAATAAATACAGGCAATGGACAAAAGGCCGCCATCAGGGGTAGCAATGGAACTGGCGATTCACCGTGCTAGAGAAGAAACTTACTTTTTTAAAAAAAATTAGTTTCTTCTCCCGTTAGATTCACAAAATGTTTAGGGGTATGTGTACCCTGTGTCCTCCCAGAAAAAAAGCACTGGTAATATGCTGGTCATCTAAGTTGGTCGATTCTCAAACGTTTCACTGTGGCAAGATTCTCCACTGTTAAGCAAAACAGTGTAAAACAGCGGTCAAATATTTTAAAATGGTTTTCTGAAAGTGCTTATTACTGCTAGTGGTAGCAAATGAAGTAAGGCTGATTTTTTTTAAAAAAAACTTTTATTTTTAGATCAATTTTGTTCTGAATTTAACAGTATTACAAACCACTGGTTTAGGGTGAACAATTAATGAAAGTGGTGGGAAGGAAGGGAATTGATTACTGGGAAGCCAGCCCAGGGCAGCAACGTTTGAAAGCAGAAAACTTAAGGCTTTGAGAAAGTTTGCTGCTAGTTTCCTGATCTCACTCTCTGTTTCCTGACTTCAGAGAGATCCTTTTGGGGCATCTCACAATCCTTTGTGTTACTTTGGGTGGTGCCACAGAGAAGGCCCTGCATGCTCAATATATGTGTCACTGCTGGCAGTTGTTTCAGGAGCTGGTCCCCCATTGGAGTCAGGCTTATGTGTGAAGAGCTGACCCCTTTTATTTTCCTGACCTTGGGAGGGGGGTCCTTCTCTTTGTTTTGTGTGCAGGTGGGATTCATGGACGTGGCTGCTGACTCGCCCCAGGCAGGGGCTCCATCAGACATTTTGCAGAGGCCCTTGTTCAGAGTAATGGCGCAGGAAAATGATGGCGACACAGATTTTCCTGGTAAGGATTTCTGGTGCTTGAAGGTCCCTATGGATCACCTATATATTTTGGAAGGTTGGACCAACCTTCCCAAAATGTATTCTTTCTGTTGCTTGAGGCTCCTGCTCTTAAATAAGATGTTAATTTAACCATCATAGAAAAGTGACATCGTTTGTGTTGCTCTTTTACGGAATTCAATATACGATTCAGCAGCAACAATACAAGGGTATTGTTACCTTTACCTTTACCTTACCCCGTAATTCAAGAGTCTAGTCACTATTTTAAAAACCTTAAACCTGTGGCAGTGAATAAAAAAACTGCAGTTAACATTTGTACCGCAGACCAGAATGTTTTTCCAATTCTCATTTGATGGGTGAGGAGAGACCTTGTCTTAATCCAGAAGAGTAAGCCTAGTTTTGTCATTGGGATCATCCCAGCCATTTTGTTCTGGTAAAATGAGCAATTAATTGTTGCTTTGAGTGCCACACCTCATTCCAGGTGAAAGATATAGTTTAGTGATTGAATTAGAATAAATGGAGTATGTTGTTACGTAGTGTACGTAAGAATACGTTTTTATGTTGTGAACCGTCCCATGATCTTCGGATGAAGGGCAATACACAAATTATTATTTGATTACATTTTATTAAGTTACAGTGTTTTTAACATGCACAGTCAAAACAAAATTTCATCTTTTCTCTTACTTTTATTAACTTCTCACCCCATTTTCCATGAAGTTGTTGCTTCTCCCCTTCTGCACTTTTATCA
Organism: Podarcis filfolensis; assembly: GCF_964270895.1. Classification (NCBI taxonomy): domain Eukaryota; kingdom Metazoa; phylum Chordata; class Lepidosauria; order Squamata; family Lacertidae; genus Podarcis; species Podarcis filfolensis. The sequence continues at coordinate 8,539,384 of NC_139605.1, forward strand.
TCTATCTATTAAATCATAACTACAGTATAATAATCTAATTAGGTACTTCTGTAGCTCATAGCTCAAATCCTGCTAGCAAGTTCATCATACAATAATATTTCTTTATAATAGTCTGAAAAGGCATCCATTCTTCCTTAAAACAGCATTAGATTCTCTTAATTTTGCCGGTTCTGTATAGTCTATTATCCTACAAATTGAATAAATAATTCTAACAATTTTTGTGCACTCAAAACAGGTTTGCATCTTATCGAAGTATATTTTCTTTCTTTCTTTCTTTCTTTCTTTCTTTCTTTCTTTCTTTCTTTCTTTCTTCTTTACATTTCTCAACACGTTTTAGAGTTATTTCTTATCTAGCACACCAATAATGACAGGAGTTGAGTGCCACATTTTAAATGTGTTGAGAGGGTAACTGTCTTGTCATCGTGTTGTCTGCTTTGCAGGTGGAGAACTGTTTGCTGAAATAAGTCATGGCTCATCTTCATTTTGTGCTGGGATAGAAACAGATGCTATGGATTCCGATCAGGTTAGGCAAAGACCCTCAAAGGGACTTCCTTTTGTTTCACACACACACACACACCCACACACACCCTGGAGGGCCACATTTGGCCCTTGAGTCTTAGGTTCCCCCAGTGCTTTTTTTCTAGGGGTACGCAGGGGTATGCATGCCCCTAAACTTTCTGTGAATCTAACAGGAGAAGAAACTAAAAAATTTTAAATTTTTAGTTTCTTCTCTAGCACGGTGAATCATCAGTTCCGCTGCTACCCCCGATGGCGGCTTCATTTCCTTTCTCGGAGTTTCCTGAGTCTCAGACAGAAACTGGTGTTTAATGTGTGAAGCAGTGTGGAATGTGGATGTGTGGTGTTTTACTGATGAAAGTTTGGCCTCGTTGAGGGGCAGTATTTCAATATGAGTAATGCATGTTCTTTGTACTTTTGTCCATTTAGTGTCTTTATTCCCCGCCCCCCCGATTCGAACTATAAAATGGTGCTTTTCTTGAGTCAAAATGAGACAACCCGTAAACATTTTTTTAAAAGAAAAAAATATCATTTGAATGATAATAGTAGTAATAAAATAAAATTAATATAAGGGGGGAAGCAAAAAAGAAAAAATAGCGCTGGGTTCCCCAATCCTGGGATACAGGAAGTGGAAAGTTTTCCACCTTGTGTGAGACTCTTTGTGAGAATGACTTCCCACCATCCGAACTTCCTTCCAGGGGCCTGTGACCTTTGAGCAAGTGGCTGTGCATTTCACAGAGGGGGAGTGGGGCCTGCTGGACCCAGACCAGAGAGCCCTCTACAGGGACGTCATGGTGGAGAACTATGGGAACGTCGCCTCTCTGGGTAAGGATCCCTTGGCTCTTTGGTGGAGGGGCACTGAGGAAGGACCTGCAGCCCCTGTGGCAGAGAATCGGGCTTTGCATGCAGAAGGTCCCAGGTTCAGTTCCGGGCTGCGAATGTTCCCTGCCTGAAACCCTTAAAGGCTGCTGCCGGTCAATGTAGGTGGTGTTGAAACAGGTGGACCAGTGGTCTGGCTTGGGACAAAGCATCTTCTTATAATTCTATCACGTCTCTGGGTGACGTCATCTCAAATATGTCAGCTGGATAGCTCAGTTGGTTAGAGCTGAGAGCCAGTGCGGTGTAGTGGTTAAGAGCGATAGACTCGTAATCTGGGGAACCGGGTTCGCGTCTCCGCTCCTCCAATGCAGCTGCTGGGTGACCTTGGGCTAGTCACACTTCTTTGAAGACTCTCAGCCCCACTCACCTCACAGGGGGAGGGGGGGAAAGGAAAGGAGGATGTTAGCCGCTTCGAGACTCCTTCGGGTAGTGATAAAGCAGGATATCAAATCCAAACTGTTCTTCTTCTTCAATCCCCGTATGGGACAGCTGCATATTCCTGCATTGTAAGGGGGTTGAATTAGATGATCCTCAGGGTCCCTTCCAACTCTGATTCTATTTTGAGCCATTCTATGTTGAGACATAGGGACGCGGGTGGCACTGTGGGTTAAACCATAGAGCCTAGGGCTTGCTGATCAGAAGGTCGGTGGTTCGAATCCCCGTGACGGGGTGAGCTCCCGTTGCTCGGTCCCTGCTCCTGCCAACCTAGCAGTTTGAAAGCACATCAAAGTGCAAGTAGAAAAATAGGTACCGCTCCGGCAGGAAGGTAAACGGTGTTTCCGTGCGCTGCTCTGGTTCGCCAGAAGCAGCTTAGTCATGCTGGCCACATGACCCGGAAGCTGTACGCCAGCTCCCTCGGCCAATAATGCAAGATGAGCGCCGCAACCCGAGAGTTGGTCACGACTGGACCTAATGGTCAGGGGTCCCTTTACCTTTACCTTTATGTTGAGATATAAGGAAGGGCCACAGATCACTGGTAGAACATCTGCTTTGGAGGCAGGGCATCCCAACTTCAATCCCCAATATCTTGAGAGGCGTCCAAACCTACAGAGAACAGATGGACACACCACTTTCTAAAATAAGTAGCAGATCATTGACCGATCTCTCTAACCCTCAAGGTGAGGTACTTCCTGGCCTGCAGAACCTGCAAGACCCTCAAACTCCCATCTTCCCTGATTGCTGCCCATGCGGGCTGCAGTGTGGATGGGAACTGGAGTCCAAGAAAATCTGAAAGCCTGCAGCAGATTCCCCCTCAATCCCTCAGAAGATCTTTCCTTCCCAAATATTGTGCTGGAATGGCAGTGGCCAGGGTGGTTTCAGAGTGGCTGGTTTGAAGTTCCTCAAGAAAGCCAGAAATAATAGTTTTGGGGTGTGTGATGGGCTTTTTTCGTTCTTCTTCAGAAGGGCCTCCGGTTCCTAAACCTGATCTCATCTCCTGGTTGGAAGAAAAGGAAGAGATATTTGACCAGAGCTCTGAAGAAGGAGAACAACCAACAGGTAGATTCTTAATTGCAGCACTTGGTACCTTTTAGGGGGGAAGGTGGGGCTCGTCAACCTGGGAAAGTAGCCCATCTAGGAGAAGGAAACTCTGATCCTCCCTGGTTTTTGCTGCCAAGGATTGACTTAGCATGTCTTCCAAACCCGGGGCTCACGATTAAGCTCCTTCCCTTGGTCATAGTTCATGGTTCCTGAGGAACAAGGTTATGTCCCTAGGTAGGAGAGAGCTTTATCACAAGGCCCAGTTTGGAGGCCACGCTGAGCCAAACCATGGCTGAGCTCTGGACAGCAAAACGCATCTAGGAGGAGCAAAGCAAAAAGCAGCTGTGAGGTCCTTTTCAGGAGCTTCTCCAAGCCAAGTTTCGGCCTGGTCTGTTGTGTGAACCAGGCCACTGTCTGATTCGTGAGGCACCTCCCCAGGGTTTTGGGGGGAAATCTTGTAGTTTAAGGTGCCATTTTCCCCTTACGATCTTCTTTGTCTCCTATTTCAGTGGCCAATCTCTGGGGGAGCGAACACAGTGGGGGACCGGCTGAAGTGGCTCCGAAAGGGAGCGAGATGGAAGAGGCGAAGGAAAACGTTGGAAATGGAAGAGAAGCCGAGGTGCCCGAGGGAAATCAGCCGAGAGAGACATGGCAGAAGGAATCAGCTGGTAGATTTACTTATTTGAAGATTCATTTCCTGGTTTTCTGTCCAATTCAGACAGAAATTGATCTGTTCTCCCCTCCCTCTTGCCACAGATAGCGCGACTGGGACCTCCCTCAGCATAGAGGACTCTCAAGAGGAAGACCTTTTGTCGGGAGAGCCACTCGAGCCACAACCAGGAGGATCCCAAGAGGGCATTTCTTTTGTGGCTGAAGCTGCAGAGAGTGAGTGTCCGCTACGAGCCAGGTGGGGGCCCTCTGCCTTCCCACCAGATGCTGTTTGACTGCGGCCACATCTGTACCAGACAACCGAAGCAGTCTTATACCATTTTAAACAAGCCATGTTTCTTTTCTCTTTTTGAAATAATTTTTATTTGGTTTTTAAAAATAGAAACTTATAACAAAATCAATTAAAAGTCCATATAAAGAGATTGCCCCAAATCTCAAGATTTCCCCCCCCCATCCCCTCCATGGGTCCTAATGTCAATATTTACAACTGCATATCAATCCGTTATCCACATTTTTTTTATCCATCCAAATTGCCCATAGTCTTTGTTACCTTACAAGTGAGGTTAAAATCTTGCAAATGTTTTCATCTTCTTACAATGGTCTCCTGAATAAATTATAATTTCCCCCCATTCTTTTTCTAAAGTTCTTGTCATCTTGGTTCCTAAAGCTTTCCAGTTAATTTTGCCATTTCAGCATCGTCCCATCAACTTGGTTTGCCATTCTTCTCTGGCTGGGATTGTTTCTTCTTTCCATCTCGGAAGCCATGTTCATTAAGGGTGCCGAGAGTTATTAAGAAGCACAACCCTTCTCTTCACAGAGATACAATTCCCTGAGTTTGAAAGGAAGAGGGATTGACTATTAAGCCATGCTGGGAGTGGGGGTTCTGAGAGGAGAGCAGGGCTCTCCCCACAGTTCTTAATAAACTACACTTCCCAAGATTCTTTGGGGGAGGCCATGATGGTTTCTACACAAACTCTCACACACCGCCTCCGGCCTTCATCCAGGCAAGCAGGTGGTAACATCAGAGTTCAAGGAGGGTGCAAAGTAGGGTTGGTCAGGGGTGTCGCCTGTGAGGTAACTGGAAGGGCCATTTGGCACCAAGGCATGAGGCACCCATTGTTGGGTTAGGGCAGCGATGACATGGAGCTGCCCCGGTCTGCCCCCAGGTGTGTTTTGGTGGTTAGAATGGTAGGCTGGGACCTGTGACTCCAGAGTCCAAATCCACACTCGGCCAGGAAGCTCACTGGGGTGACTTTGGGCCAGTCAATTTCTCGCGGCCTAATTTACCTCACAGAGTTGTTGTGGGAAAAAGTAGAGGTGGGGGGAGGGGAGCCAGGTATAGGACTTGAAACACCTTGGAGGAAAGGAAAGGATATAAATTTAATAACAATACAGTGGTACCTCTGGATGCGAACTGCATCCGTTCCGGAGCCCCGTTGGCATCCTGAGTAGAAAGTAACACGCGACTGCGCGGATCGCGTTTCGCGTTTCGCCGTTTCTGCGCATACGAGTGACGTCATTTTGAGCGTCTGCGTGAGCGGCGAAACCCGGAAGTAACGCATTCCATTACTTCTGGGTCGCCGTGGAGCGTAACCTGAAAACATTCAACCTGAAGCATATTTAACCCAAGGTATGACTGTACAGTGGTACCTCTGGTTAAGTACTTAATTCATTCCGGAGGTCCGTTCTTAACCTGAAACTGTTCTTAACCTGAGGTACCACTTTAGCTAATGGGGCCTCCCACTGCCGCCATGCGATTTCTGTTCTCACACTGAAGCAAAGTTCTTAACCCGAGGTACTGTTTCTGGGTTAGCAGAGTCTGTAACCTGAAGCGTATGTAACCTGAGGTACCACTGTAGTCAGTTGAGGAACATAGGAAGCTGTCTTATACCAAGTCAGATCCTTGGCCCACCCAGCTCAGTATTGTCTTCCCTGACTGGCAGCAGCTGTCCAGGGTTTCAAACCTGGATGGCCATCTGTCATGGATGTTCTAGCTGAGATTTCTGCATTGCAGGGGGTTGGACTGGATGACCCTTGGGGTCCCAACCATAGCTGTCAAACCATAGCTGTCAACGTTTCCCTTTTTTTAAGGGAAATTCCCTTATTCTGAATAGGATTCCTCGCAAGAAAAGGGAAAAGTTGACAGCTATGGTCCCTACTCTACAGTTCTATGATTCTGTAAGCAGGGAGTCTCTCTCAGCCCTGCACAGAGATGTCAGGATTTGAGCTTGGGACTTTCTGCATGCAAAATGGGTCATCTACCACCGATCTGTGGTATCTTCCTTTTATTATTATAATTTTTATTAAATTTCTTTTTTACATTTTAGAATATTCACTTAAACAACCTTAAAACATCAGTGACTTCCGTTCCTCTCTTTCCGTGGTTCATATTGCACAACATAAATCCCTGCGTATTTTATATAAACTGAACCATTCAGTATTCCATTATAACATCCACCAAAACTTATTTACACTGTTGAATTTATCTTAATGCTGCCCACATTCTCAGATACACACAATTTTCCTCCGTATATTCAATAAACATTTTCCAATCATATTTAAATGTATGTTCTTGTTCTCTTCTTCTATATGTTAGGTCCACAAGCTGCGCATGTTCCATCAGTTTCAGTTGGCATTCTGCTTTAGTTGGGAGTTTGCTTGTTTTCTATTTTGGGGCTAACAGAACACGAGCCGCAGTAGTGGCATAAATAAATAACCTTCCCAGGTGTCAAAAAGGCTGTGGTCTCTTCCCTTAAAGATGCCAAAGGGATCTACAGGCAAAAGAACCATTTTTCAGCTCTTTGTTCTTCGCAGAAATAGACTTGGTGTGATTTCACAGAGTTTGAATCTTTTATATTTCCTTCACTTTTGTATTGATCTCTCTCTCTCCCTCTCTACTAGGTGATGGCTGGGAGAGCGAGAGTGAATGGGAACCATACGGAGTGTTGTCAGACGATACAGAGGATGAAGATAATGTTGGAGATCAAGGAGGACTAGAGCAAAACGGTGACGACCAAACAGAAGAAGACTGGCGGGATAAACCCAATTGCCAGGGCAGCGACTTCAATGGGTTGCCGGCTCCGGCGAAAGTTTACAAAGGCAAAAGAAAAAACCAGTGCAAGGTTTGTGGGAAGAGCTTCACGCGCAAGGCGAGCCTTAAGGTTCATCAGAGAATCCACACGGGGGAGAAGCCCTACAAGTGCACAGTCTGCAGCAAAGGCTTTTGCGACAAAACCAGCTTTCTTAGACATCAGAGAATCCACACGGGCGAGAAGCCGTACAAATGCCCGGAGTGCGGGAAGAGCTTTAACCGGACCACAAATCTGATTACGCATCAAAAGACTCACGTGGAGACCAGGGAGAAGACGTTCCACTGCTCGAGCTGTAGCAAGAGCTTTTACAACAAGTACAGCCTCAAGACTCACTGGCGCAGCCACACGGGGGAAAAGCCCTACAAGTGCTCCAGCTGCAGCAAGAGTTTCTGCGACAAGTCGAACCTGGAGGCCCACTGGCGGGTGCACACCGGCGAGAGGCCCTTCGAGTGCACGGAATGCGGGAAGAGCTTCAGCGACCGCAGGACCCTCCTCCGACATCAGAGAATCCACACCGGGGAGAAGCCCTACAAATGCACGGAATGCGGGAAGAGCTTCAACGACCTGGCCACGCTGCTCCGGCACCAGAAGATCCACACGGGCGAGAAGCCCTATCGGTGCACCGAGTGCGGGAAGAGCTTCAACCAGAGCTCTCACCTCATCCGCCACCAGAACACGCACGACGCCCAGCGCCACAAAGGCCGGTCGCGCAAGGCCAAGGCTGCGGTTGGAGCCAATATCTTTCTGGACATCACTCAGAGCTTCACTCCAGAGAGCATCGGCTTCACGCAAGAGAACTATTACGGATACGCTCACCCTGCGGAAACGTTTCACTGGCCCATTACGTCTTACGCACCCTCGGCGGAGGCCGGAGAAGGTGGGGTACCCAACCTGTGGACAATCGAGGAGACTTCCGTCGGAGATCAAGCCATCCTAGTCATGAAAGAGTTAACTGAGGACAGGACCTTGACGCTGTGAAGGATGCTCAGAGCAGGGGAGGAGCTTGATCCAGGCCTACGGCCAGGCCATCGAGTAAGATTGTCCGGTCAAGCAAGAAAGCCATGCTTTAGACATTCTTGAAAAGAAGCATGTTTGAAAGCAGAGATGTATCGATCCAAAATCAGACTGGCAGAAGCTCCGTTTGGATCTTTAGGCACAGGATCTTCAGAAAGGGAGATCCAGCTCTGCAGGGAAGATTCCTCGCATTTCATAGCTATGCCCACTTCCTGCTTGACTTAGAGGAGAGATCTATCATTATTGAACAGGGATTCTCAAAGATTACATTTTTGGGTGTATGCCTTCAAAAAAAAGGGAAAAGAGGCAGAGCGCTAAAAATAATGCTGTTTGGGTTCCGACCCAGTTGTTGTCCTCTTCAGCTTCCAAAATCGATGGTGATTCTGTACTCTCTCGGACTAGATGGAAGCAAAACGACTGAATGAGATTCAGCAACTGGCTGTGGCAGAATGAATGACAATCAGGGTGGTCTGTAAAAAAAACACCCCGCTTTTGCCCTCCCCCATATTTCGAAAGATGGTCATTATTTAACTTGGGGGGAGGGAAGGGAATTTGGACACCCATCCTGCTTGTTCAGACCCACACCAAATTTTAAAGAGGGTGTTTTAAAAGGGGTTCGTTGCCTCTTGGTATCAGTTTGGTTAAAAATTCCAGACTCTCACATTTTGTAAACCCGATTGTATAGATTTGCTCTAGCAGAGATCTAAAAGTGTGAGGGAGGGGTATCATCAGAACGGTTTGTCGTTTTCCACACTTCTAACATAGTTAAAAAGGGATTATTTTCCAAAACGATATTTCCGGAAACATGTGGGTTGTATTTTGCAGCGCATTGGGGGAGTCACACAATATTAGGCAGCAGGGCAGTTCAGTGTATTTGGGTTTGTTTGACAGCTGAAGAAAGTCACAGTTACAGAATCACAAAACTAGATAGTACATCACCTGAACTGGGAATCTCCAAGCCTGCAATGGGAAGCATGCGAAAGAGCACTCTGCTTAACAGATATCAGCTGATTTGTGAGATTGAGACATAGGTTAACAGGTTCTGCTGAAATCTGGCAAAAATATAATAAATTACTGAGAACAGGTTCCTATTAATTGAGTTTGGGATGCAGACACCCCCTGCAAATGGTGCTTCTGGTGCTACAATTCCCATAATCCCTGAGCGCTGGCCATGTTTGCTGGAGCTGATGGGAACTAGAGTCTAAGAATAAGCGATATAGCTGCATCATGAATATCTGAGGGAGCTTACCGTATTCCCGAATGTACTGGCATGTGTGGGCTTTAGTTTTTTGTATTAGCAACCTCTGCCACGAGAGTTCAGCATGCTGCAGCGTTTTTATTTTCCTTGGTCTCTGTGTGGGCTCTTGAAAAAAATCATACAAATGTTTTTATATAGGCTGCAATCCTATGCAAAATAGCAAGGGAGTAAAACCCCCTTGAAATCAGAAGGCCTTACTTCCAAGTAAACACGTTTTAAGACTGCACCGAGATCAGCCTTGTGTTTTAACAGCTCGCTTGGTCGCCACAGGCGAGCAGGAATTCCATGCAGGCGAGTGAGTGGGCTCAGGCCAGTTCTCCTGTACCAGCCATGTTGGACTCCATTCTAGCCTTAAAGGAAGGAAATTCCTCTTCATAACAGCACAGGAGGCAAATGGTAGAAGATGGACAGACTCTCCTTCCCCACATCAACCAGTATGCTTAATAGAAAGCAAGGTTGTTGTTGTGGTTGTTGTGGTTGTTGTTGTTTTGTTTCCCAGCCTGCTCAGTGGCTGGTAGTGAAGAGGACTTGTGGGCAAATGACTTTTTATGAGCTTACTTACAAGGCTGGCTTAGATTCTTGGCTTGGTCAGAGAACCAAGCCCCCCAATACATAATTTGGGGAGCAAAGAATCCTTCACAGAAGCAAAACAGCCTCGCCTCCACACAAGTCCCAAATAAATGTTAATAAAGGAAGGAATTTGCTTTTTTTGCATAATCCTTCCAAAAATGACAAAACTCGTTTCCATCTAGTTGACCCTAAATTAATTAGGTTCAAAGCTGTGCTTGGCTCTTGATCAGTAAGCAATTGTGGTTGGTTGGTATGGTTTTAAAAGCAAATATTATGAGCTATTTTGAGACTAAATCAAAGGTATGGGATGATGAATGCAGCAACCTTTCACTCCAACAGGTATGCTAACACTTTTGAGTACTTTTAAGCCTGCAATGCTGAAATCGCTTCTCGGACTGCAGCGGGACTTCGCTTCTGCATAAAGATGCAAAACAGTTGTGCTGTCATTTGTAATGTAGACTAGAGAGCAACAATATTAGTGGGGAACTGGGCTTAGTGGGTGCACGGGATGTTTTGTGAACAGTACGGAGGGTCGGGTGAGCACGCTGGACCGTCTCTGTGGGGTATATTACCTTCCACGAATGCGTTATGCTAAGCTTTTTTGAATATTGAGAGGTTCAATTTTATAAATCGCCAATAAAAGCATCCTGTAATTCAAAGAAAATTGCTATAGTGCATGGCGTTTCTCAGAGTTTCATAGCAGTAGCTCATCTACGGGGATGATTAAGGTACAGGGGAAGTTATATGAAAATCATTTCATTTCTTAAATCATCCCGGACATGTCAAAGCTTGCCCTTCTTAAATGCTGACGTTTACCAGTTAATGATGGAGAAAGAGGGTATGATTCTTTCCAGGCACTCTGTATTTTTGAGATCTGTCCCTGACTGTCAGGGATCTGCATCCAGTCCATGGGAAATGATACTCTTGTAGAATTCATTCTAGCAGACTGTAGTTGGTCTTGAAACTTACAGTAAGATACTGTATTACAAAGAATTTTATCATTATACTTGTTTTGGAAACGTACAAGCAAATAAATGCTAAATGTCACTCCTCACTTGCAAAAAACAGAAACAAGAAAAATACTTGGTCATTTACCGAATCATCATCATCATCTTCTTTTAACCGAATCATCTTGTGCTTTGGATTTACTGATAAATGTCAGAATTTTCTCAGATTGCCATTGCATCCCTCCCCTGGGCTCCAGCGACCTTAACATTGTCACAAAGCATCAACATCAAGGGTTCCAAGTTGCACTGTATCATAGACATTCTGTACATTTTAAAATATTTTAACCTAGATTTTGCTTATTGTTTAGTCCACATTATTGTTACCTGTCTTACGTCGAAATCCTCTCATTTTAATCTCGTTCGTTTACTGTGTTTGCAAGTTTTTGCTGTGAAATACCGCAATCTGGAGTACCTTGCAATATGACTTATCGCCATGTTAATATGCAAGTGAAGATAAATAAAGGCAGGTGAGGGGGAATAGGGAAAGCTCGCCACAATCCCCGAGATGTGGGACTCCATTTTGAAAAGTCGCCAACTCTTCAAAAGAAACTGAATTTACTAATGTACAATGCCTTGGGTTCTCTTTGACCACTGTGTGTAAATTCAGGATAGAGAGCAAAACAAATGGCTTTTCCTCCAAATTAAGTCCTTCCCCTATTTTGTTACACTGTGTAGGGAGTCGTCTATGTGTGGAGGTTTGTTTCTGAGGTTTTTTTTAAATAACTGGATGTTGTAGGTGGCTGCCTTTATTATGCATGGTTGCTTTAAGAGTTTTTTAGTGTATTGGCAAAATGTTCTGCAAATAAAGAGTAATGAATGACAATTTCTTTGCACATATTAAATTTTGCATGTCCTGTACCACCAGAACTGGGTCCTGTGTAAAAAAACCTGAGGTGCAGAATTTGTTAAGAAAAATGCTGCCAACTCACCAAAATAAAATAAAATCGAGAAAAATGGTAAGGGTTGTACACAGAGCCGTACACAGAGAAGACTCATAAAAGTTAATGGACCTGACTTGCCAGTAGTACACGTGAAAATAATTTAGGGGTCTTAGTCGACCACAAGCTTAATATCACAGTGTGATGCAGCAGCAAAAAGAGCTAATGCTATTCTAGGTTGCATCAACAGAAGTCTAGTGTCCAGATCAAGGGAAGTAATAATACAGCCTCTGTGCTTCCTTGGTCAGAGCATAACTGGAATACTGTGTCCAATTCTGGGCACCACAATTTAAGGAGGATATTAACAAGCTTGAACGTATACAGAGGAGGGCAACCAAGATGATCAAGGGTCTGGAAACCGAGCCTGATGAGGAACGGTTGAAGGATCTGGGTATGACTAGCCTGGAAAAGAGGAGGCTGAGAGGATATACGATAGCCATCTTCAGATATCTCAAGGGCTGTCTCATGGAAGAGGGAGCAAGCTTGTTTTCTCCTGCTCTGGAGGGTGGGACCCGAGCCAATGGATTCAAATTACAAAAAAAGGAGATTCAAACTAAACATTAGAAAGAACTTTCTGATGGCAAGAGCTCTTTGGCAGCCATAGGAAATGCAGGGAGCAGGGTGTCACTAGGCCTGAAACAATGGGACCTGGTGGATTTCACTCAGGATAGAGTTGGAGAGGCTATGGGTCCACCGCTTGCATCTGCAATATTAGGACGTCCAGGGTCTTTCAGCAAAGCAGCATGCTAGTTCTGTTAACGCCAGTCCATCACTACTCCAAGGGCTGTTTCTCGTTCGCTCTCAGATGGAAGTCACGCCATGCAACATAGAGTTCACATCGTGTGGTGTTTTTTTCAAGCGTTTCCAAACTGGATAGAATAAATTATATAGTGGGTTTAAAACAATCCCCCTCTTCAGAAAACATACAAGCACCACCTGCAGAGAGTTGTCAGGAGACCCCCCCCATTCCCATAATTCCCTGGGAAGGGAGATTGTTTGTTAAAGCCCTCTGGTCATCGGAGCTTTGCGAGGGAAATAATGAGGTTTCCCAACAACTGCTAGGACATTGCAGGTGCCCTGGCACCCGTGGGCACCGTGTTGGAAAAGGCAGATGTGGGAAAATAATACTGAGCTGCATGGACCAATGGCCTAATGTAGTTATAACGGGTCAGCAAACTACTTCAGCAGGAGGCCGTTCCACCGTCCCTCAGACCTTGTGGGGGGCTGGACTATATATATATATATTTGGGGGGGGGGGAATGAACGAATTCCTATGCCCCACAAATAACCCAGAGATGCATTTTAAATAAATATTTATGGGACCGCCTCTCCTGGTATGCCCTGCAGAGGACCTTAAGGTCCATGAATAATCATAGTTTAGAGGTCCCGGGCCCTAAGGAAGTCAGATTATCCTCCACCGGGGCCAGGGCCTTCTCAGTGATGGCTCCAACCCGGTGGAATGCTCCGTCCCATGAGACCAGGGCCCTGCAGGATTTAACTTCCTTCCTCCGGGCCTGTAAGACAGAGCTATTCCGCCTGGCTTTCAATTTGAACTTAGCCTGATCTTTTATTCCCCTTCCTTCCCTCCCCCTCCCCTTTGTATGAAGATTACCCACTCTGGGATCCCACAGCTAATTCTCCCCTGGTCTCCACGCTGGCCCAAATAGGACTAATTTAGCCAGCTAAATGTTTATTGGATGGTTTCCCCCCCCTAAATTGATTTCTGAATTCTGAATTTATTGTTATTCATGTTTCATACTGTATTTTATGCTGTTTTTTTGTTGCATCAATTAAGTGTTCTAAATTTGTTGTTAGCCGCCCTGAGCCCGGTTTTTGAACCGGGAAGGGCGGGGTATAAATAAAAATGTATTATTATTAATTTATTACTAAAAGCACACATTCTGCTCAGGTAAAAACACCAGGCAGGCCCCACAAATAACCCAGAGATGCATTTTAAACAAAAGGACACATTCTACTCATGTAAAAACACGCTGATTCCCGGACCGTCCGCGGGCCGGATTTAGAAGGTGTCCCTTGTTCCTTGCGTAAGGCCCCATGTTTTGTCCTCAAAACTGAGTTGAAAGGATCCCAGGCCGTACTGTTTAAGTATGTGGCTCTACTCTTTCCTCAGCTCCCCTTCCTCTCCCCCTGCCCCAATGTGGTGTCATGATTTGACTAAGATGAGAGACCCAAGTTCAAGTCCCCAACGAGCCACAAAACTGCTGTGTGACCTTGGACCAGTCGCTATCTCTCAGCCTGCCCTACCTTGCAGGGTTGTTTTGAGGATAACCTATGAGGCAAGATGCTCTACCTACCTGGCAAAATTATCCTGCAAGTTCCCTTGGAGCCAAAAAGTTCTTCCACCTCTTATTTTGATTACAGATAGGTAGCCGTGTTGGTCTGCCATAGTCAAAACAAAAATTTTTTTTTTCTTCCAGTAGCACCTTAAAGACCAACTAAGTTAGTTCTTGGTATGAGCTTTCGTGTGCATGCACACTTCTTCAGATACACTGAAACAGAAGTTGCCAGATCCTTCTATATAGTGAGAAGGTGGGGAGGGGTATTACTCAGAAGGGTGGTGGGAATGGGTGATTGGCAGATAGCTGTGATGAGCCTGTTGACGGCTCTTAACGACTGCAATAGGTCTTACAGGAAAAAGCAAGGGGTGAGAAGGTGAAAAATGGCTTTGTCATGTATAATGAGATAAGATAGCCACCCAATCTTAAACAACTCCTAACCCACAATAATACTACAACCAGACGTAACACGGACACTGGCACCAGAGCCTGCAATAAACCCAGATGCCAACTTTGCTGCCACATACACCCGGACAACACCATTACTGGCCCCAACAACATCACACATACCATCTCGGGACTATTTAATTGCTCATCGTCTAACATTGTATATGCCATCAAATGCCAACAGTGTCCTTCAGCTCTCTATATTGGACAAACAGGCCAAACCTTACGCCAAAGAATAAATGGACATAAATCGGACATCAAGAATCACAAGACAGAGAAACCAGTAGGAGAACACTTCAATCTCCCAGGACATTCTATACAAGATCTCAAAGTAGCTGTATTACTACAAAGGAATTTCAGAAATAGACTGGAAAGAGAAGCTGCTGCATTGCAACTCATTACCAAACTTAAAACCATGGAGAGACCTGGTCTGAACAAAGACATTGGATTCTTATCTCATTATACATGACAAAGCCATTTTTCACCTTCTCACCCCTTGCTTTTTCCTGTAAGACCTATTGCAGTCGTTAAGAGTCGTCAACAGGCTCATCACAGCTATCTGCCAATCACCCATTCCCACCACCCTTCTGAGTAATACCCCTCCCCACCTTCTCACTATATAGAAGGATCTGGCAACTTCTGTTTCAGTGTATCTGAAGAAGTGTGCATGCACACGAAAGCTCATACCAATAACTAACTTAGTTGGTCTTTAAGGTGCTACTGGAAGGAAAAACTCTTATTTTGAGGAATTCACTGCTTTATCATTTGAGCAAAGCCTTAGTATTTGCAGCAGTACCCTGTCCATCTGATTGTGTTGCCCCAGCCATTCTGGGCGGCTTCCAGCGTATTTAAATAATAATAATTAAACATTAAACTTCCCTATTCAGGATATACATGGAATATGAAAATGGGGACTAGATTTAGAGAGGCTCAATTCTTTATTGAGTTACTAGATGCAGGATATACACCAAATATGAAAAGCAGGATTGTCGAAACAAACACGCAGTATTATCGTGACATTGTTAGGTGAAAGCAAAAAAGCAACATAAATTACGGTAAACCTTAGAAACACTTAGCAAAATGATTTGGTGTGTGTGTAGTTAAGAGAGTCTGAGTGCCGCCAGTCAGTCAGTTGCTTGCAGGAGGGATGGAAATACCAGGAAATTTTAAGTTTGGACAACTTAAATAGCTTCAGGCACTTTCAAAAGGAACCTATTGACTTTTTACAGTTAGGGAAGTGGTTTTTAATTTATTATTCAGTTATACAATTTATATACCATTTAACTACAATAGTCTCTTAAGAGGTTTACAAAGATTCTATATGAAAAACCACAAAGGTCAGTTAGAGCTATAGGATCAGCCTTCAATTAAAATGCCTGCTGGTGAGGCGGTCCCTGAAGTATCCTGATCCGAAATTATTTAGGGCCTGGGAGATTAATACAAGGAGCCTGAACCTGCCCTGGTAGCGTACTGGCACCCAGGGAAAACTTCTAAGCACCGGGTTTTGTGCTGGCAATATTCTGTCCGTATCGACAGTGTAGCTGCAACATTTTACCTCAGCCCCGGATAGAGACAGGGCAAATACTGAGCCCTGAGGTTGTGGCCAGTGCCAGTCCTACTCAAGAGTAAACCCAGTGAAATTAATGGCCGTGTGGGAAGACGGACAAGCAAGACAGGATGTGGTAGAATGGAAGCGTAAGCAAATTGGATCAATACAGACTGGATATAATCTAACCCACGTATGGAATCTGATTTGTTGAATTGGGATGAATATTCATAGAGTAACAGAGTTGTAGTGTTGGAAGGGACACTGAGGATCATCCAGCCCAACCCCCTGAAATATAGGAATGAATATGCAGCTGTCCCAAACAGGTATTGAACCTGCAACCTTGGCGTTATCAGCACAAAGCTCTAACTGACTGAGCAGATATAAATAAATAGATTGTCTGGAGGAGCCTTAAGGTCTAGGATGTTTTATTTTGTATTAGATTATTACATATAACAGTATTGTATACCCACATATAATAAAATACCCCATCCTAACCCAGAAGATGTTTAGGCAATATTACTGAATGAAAATCCAAATAAGTTCTTATTCCAGGCAACTCTTTACGTTAACAAAATCATTTTATAATGTGAGTGGAGTCTTCCGTTTTCATCTTTTGGCCACATGCATAATTAAGCTATAGTAATCACGACTATGATCTTTATTGTAATAATTTAATAATAATAATTTTATTATTTGTGCCCTGCCCATCCGACTGGATTCCACCAGCCACCCTGGGCAGCTTCCAACATACATAAAAAAGTAATAAAACATTGCACATTGAAAGCATGAACTCCCAATCCACTCTGCAGCTAACTTGAAAAGCAACCTTATCAGACAACAACAAAAAATCAAAAGGAGATTCCAGCATGAAATGGCTGAACCAGGATCTAGCAACAAATCTGTGCCAATTAGTCAAAACTTCCCCCTGCATACTCAACTCGATCATTGG
The DNA here is from genome assembly GCF_964270895.1 of Podarcis filfolensis. Classification (NCBI taxonomy): domain Eukaryota; kingdom Metazoa; phylum Chordata; class Lepidosauria; order Squamata; family Lacertidae; genus Podarcis; species Podarcis filfolensis. The sequence goes on from NC_139605.1 coordinate 8,556,048, forward strand.
AATCTGCAGGAGAGGACCTTCTGCAAAACACCGTCCTATCAACATGTCCATGTGACATGATTTTGGAATCAGGCCTTTTGTGTGGTGCCACCTACCCTTTGGAACTGCCTGCCACTGCAAAACAGATACGCTGCATATTTACAGACCGTTTTTCACCATAGATGGTCACAGGGTTCGAAACTAGCAGGGTGCCAGGGGCATTTCGCGCCTAAAGATTCTCCCTTTGCGGGCACCTTAAAAAGTCTGGGTGCCATTTTTTGCACCTGGCTGACACTCAAGGATGACTGAATTGTATGTGCTTTGAAGCCTCAAAGTATATGTTACGGATAGACAATATGTTTAACAATAAAGAGTAGAGTGTTTCAAAAACTGAAGTATGGTACCGATATTTTTATTGTGCAAACACCAAATTAAACATATATGAACAATTTCTGTTAAAAATGTGATATTAACAATGTGTCACTTATGGGAATTGTGTATGAGTTCATGCTTCTCAAAATAATAAATAAAAAATATTGCTCCCCCTCCCCCAAATGGCAACTAGACATTCTGTTTTGGCGCCCACAACCCAGGTCCCAGGAGCCATTTGTCTCCTTGTTTTCCTATCCCAGTTTCTAAGACTGGGTGGTCACAAAGCAGTTTACAGAGAAATAAAACAATCCACGAACCATAATAATACAACAAAAACATAGGTTTCATAAATAGGCACAGTATAACTTACTTAAAATGCCTGCTGGAATAGACTGACTGTTGTTCAATGCCTGAAGTTCAACATGTATGTGCAATTTCAGGTGGAGGGGAGTTCCACAGGATTGGGCCCACAGTACTGAACACATGGCTCCTGGGGTTATAAACCGTGCATTTGTGCCACAAAGTGCGAGTCCCGCAAAGTGCTTGGTGAGAGAGGCAGGGATATAAGTGATAAGCCGAGCCCTAAGATATTCTGGCCCCAAGTTGATAAGAGTCTTGTAAATTAATACAAGAAGCCTGAATTATCCTAGCCAACTGTAGACTGAAATAGTACAACAGTGTCCCAACATAAAAGGGATTCCCTGATGTAGAACAAGTTCCCCTTTTAGGGTTGAAAATGTGCACATTCAGATAATAAGAGCCCAGGAAGTTTCCTATGGCCCTGGTGGCATTGTAAACCTGTTTGCATTTTGGACGGAGGTTTTTAAAGAACTGGGAAACTTTTATAAGCTGAACATCAACGTGTCTCCAGCCCCGGCAGTCGTGGGAAAAATGAATAACACTGACTTTCCAAGCTGTATATAAAGAAATGTTGTCATTTCTGCATCCAGCGGCTTGAAAATTGCCAGATGTTGGCAAACGGCTAAAGGTCTGAGAACCAAAGGGTCTGAGAAAACTGGCAAAAAAACTAACGTGCCAAATCCACGCTGCTAAAGAACGTGCTCCTCTTCTTTCTTGCCTCAATAATGGACTGGATGAGAGCCAACAAACTGAAACAAGATTGAGGCACTTTTAGTGGGTGCTTCCTTAGACCAGATGGTTGCGAGGTTTGCAAGACGGTTTGAGCATATTACACCGATCCTGGTCCGACTGCACTGGCTACCAATTAGTTTCCGGGCCCAATTCAAAGTGCTGGTTCTGACCTATAAAGCCTTAAATGGCTCAGGACTGCAATATCTCAAGGTCCACCACTTTCCATATGAACCCACCCAGACCCTGAGATCACCTTCTGAGGCCCTTCTTCGTGTGCCACCTCCTGGAGAGGGCCGGAGGGTGGCAACATGAGAACGGGGCCTTCTCTGCAGTGGCTCCCCATCTGTGGAATGCTCTCCCCAGAGAAGTTCACCTGGCGCCTTCATTATACACCTTTAGGCACCAGGCAAAAACGTTCCTTTTTAACCAGGCCTTTGGTTGATTTGATTGACATCCTATGCCCTTTCAAAATGTGGCTTTTTTGGACGGGGATAATAATAATAATAATAATAATAATAATAATAATAATAATAATAATATTTGTTACTTATACCCCGCCCATCTGGCTGGGTTTCCCCAGTCACTCTGGGCGGTTTCCAACAGGTTAAAAATACATTAAAACATCAGTCATTAAGAAAACTTCCCTAAACCGGGCTTTATTGGGTTGTTGATTTATTTTGATTATATATTTTATGCTTTTATATTTTGATTTTGTTCTGTGAACCACCCTGAGACCTCCAGGTATAGGGCGATATATAAATTCAATAATAATAATAATAATAATAATAATAATAATAATAATAATAATGCATGGCATGGCAACAGTTTATATCTTGCATGAGACAGAAAGATCGGACGAGGATTGTGAGTGTCTCACGGTAGACTCTGGAGAGGTTTACTTGTGCTATTTGCATAGTGTGACAATTTATTCTCCTTTCATTCAAATGCTCTCACGAGTGAATAATGCAGAGACAGTACTGAAAACTGAAAGGGAAAAGGGAAACTTTAAAAAAAACAGATCTGCAGAGCATGTTACAAGCCAAGTTCTACCCCAAATGGACTCTCTGATGCATCAAAAGATTTGATTTTTGGGCAAAACATTTCCCACACTCTGAACAGTTGTAAGGCTTCTCTCCTGTGTGAACTCTCTGGTGTCTCACGAGGTGGGATTTTTGGCCAAAACGCTTCCCGCACCCAGTGCAATCGTAGGGTTTCTCCCCTGTGTGGGTCCGCTGGTGGTTTGCCAGGTTCGATTTGTCGGCAAAACCTTTCCCGCACTCCCCGCAGCCGTAGGGTTTCTCGCCCGAGTGGGTTCTCTGGTGTCCGCTGAGGTGAGCCTGTTGAAGAAAACCTTTCCCACACTCCAGGCAGGTATAGGGTTTCTCTCCCGTGTGGGTCCTCCAGTGTTTTGCAAGCTCCGACTGCTGTGGGAATCCTTTCCCGCACTCCAAGCACGTGTAGGGTTTCTCCCCGATGTGGACCCTGTGGTGGATCACAAGGGCTGAGCACTGGGCAAAAGATTTACCACACTCGGTACATTTGTAGGGCTTCTCTCCCGTGTGGACCCTCCGGTGGTTCACCAGGTCGGAGAGCTGAGGGAAAGATTTGCAGCACTCGGCGCATTTGTAGGGCTTCTCTCCCGTGTGGCTTCTCCGGTGTATCACAAAAGCAGACTGCTGAGCAAAGCTTTTCCCACACTCCAGACATCCGTACGGTTTCTCTCCGGTGTGGAGCCTCTGATGGCTCACAAGGCAAGACTTGTAAGCGAAGCCTTTCCCGCACTCCGCGCACTCGTAGGGTTTCTCTCCTGTGTGGGCCCTCCGATGCACAATGAGTTTCGATTTGTAAACAAAACATTTCCCACACTCCTGGCACCTATACGGTTTCTCTTCCGGGCGGGCTCTCCGATGGGTCTCGAGTTCTGCCTCCCGCGGGAAACCCTTCCCACTCTCCAAGCAGTTGTAGGGTATCTCTCCTACGTGGATTCTCTGGTGTCTGGCGAGAGATGATTTCCGAGCAAAACGCCGGCTGCACTCCAGGCATGAATGCCTCTTCTTGCAGTCGCCTGAAAGGAGAAAAGAGCAAAAAACATAAGATGGGGATTCACTGCTGTTCCTTGTAAGAAGCAACCTCAGAAAATGGGCAAGGCAAGGGTCACGAACATGGTGCCCACATGTGCCTGCCAGTACCTCCTATGGTGCCTGCTGAGCAAAGACCGCTTCAAAAATCCACACCAGCCTCTCCAATATTAAATGGGCCCCCTCAAGCAGGCCCACATTTTATCGGATGCCATGACTGGGCACCCAGCCTCCTGCATGTTCTGAATAGAACAGAAAAACAAAGAGTTTCCCCATCGCTGTTTTTATTATTAGCAGGGATGGAGGGAAACTGAGAGGAAAATGACAATTCAAAATAGAAATTTGGGTAAAGCTGGGAGTGGAGGGTGTATTGCATGAGAGCTCCAGATCTACCATAATCTCATGCCTGAATCCCACCCGCAAATAGTGGTTGTCTGGAAGTGCCCTGAAACTCAACTGGAATGTCAAACAAAGCACTGCAGGGGGTTGGACTAGATGACCCTTGGGTCCCTTCCAACTCTACCACTCTATGATTTTATGATCAGTAAAAAGCACATTACGCCCATTGATGGGGCAGCCGATGGCAGAGCTTCCCTGTCCGGTTTCATCCCCGCCCCCCCCGTTCTTTTATATGTGGCAACCATTTTGTCTCAAGGCATGCGCCCGGCGGCAGCCATTTTGTGACCACAGCATTCCAAATAATGCACCAGCCCCAAAAAGGTTGGTGGTGCTTTACTAAGACATACAGAAAGGAGAAAAGAAAACCATATGTAAACCATTAAGACCCCTTCAGACTTGGTACAATGATAAACAAGCCATTCCCTGCCATCCTTGGGTGGAGGGATAAGGGTGGGCAAATGAGAAGGGGTAAAAAGGTTTGCCTTAGCTGAGGAGCAGGATCTGCCCATCTCTTGGTAAAAAAGAAGCCATCATGAGGCGGCAGACATTGCCAGGTGGGTCAGGGAGGAAGAGAAGGGGAGGGAAACAGCCCCATGAACCTCCTTGATCTTATCGGAGGAGCTGAGCCACTGCAAACAAATACAAAAGAAACGTACATTTTGGTGAGCATAGCATTTATTTGTTCATTATGTGGACACCTTGCCTTCTCTGCAGAAGACTCAGGGCATGGTACATACTTCTTTCCCCCCACCTCTCAATTTTCTCCTCACAACCACCCCGTGAGGCAGCTTAGGCAGTATGTGTGAATGCCCCAGAACCGCTCAGTGGCCTTCACAACCGAGTGGGGATTTGAACCTGGAGCTCTATAGTAATTGCAATATTTTAACCCAGAAGTTGGAAAACTCTGGCCTCCAGAACCCACTCTCCAGCCAGCCCCCGTGCGTTTCACCAGGCTATACCCCCTCCATCATAAACCTGCACAACCTCCTTTAGGGCCTTCATCCCATGTATCCTCAAGCTATAATACCATGGAATCGCATGTAACACGGGGATTAGGCTCCAGACTCGGCACCTAAGGCAAAAATTTTGTATAGTCAAAATTACCCTTGAAAATCCCTTAAACCGGACACGGAGACTTCCGGTTCAGCGCGACTTTGAGTCAGGCGGGGATTTCTTCCTTAGAGAAGAGTCCTGAGCTTTTCGGAGGAAAATAGGGGTTCCACAGGGCGCCGTGGTCCCCTGAAAAGTATCTGGTGGGCGTTCAGATACACTGTTTCCCGCGGAGCCAAAAAGCGGAACTCTCAGCCGTCAGGTAACTCCGTTTTGGAGCGAAGAGTACGGCGGGGGGAGAAGCGGGCTGAGGGAAGCCATAGCTGTCTCCGAAAACGCGAAGCCCCGAGCCTGCAGGAGAAGCGCTGGATTCTCAAAAGAAAGAAATTCGAGCCTAAAAAAGGGATAAAACTAAAGTGGATGTCATCTAAGGAAAGACTCGAAGAAGAGGAAGTCAAAAAGAGCTCGACTTTTATCTGAAATCAGCGTGGACGCAGAGACCTAAGCAAAGCGGGAGAAAGTGTAAGTGACGCTAGCGGCTAAAGTTCTTCTCTCCGCTCTACACCCTCTTAGACTATATTAGAGGATACAAAATATCTGGCAAGAGAGGAAGTAGAGGGGGAGCAAAGAGGTAATATTTAGAAACTATTTGATATAATCTAGCCCTCTTTGAGATAGTGGGAAAGAGGAAGAATTTAGCTTCATCTCTGAAAGTTTTGCGTAACGGAGGACTCCATTGCGCTACGGAGTGGGCGCCATTATATATTGTTTTTTTTTTTGTTTTTTGTGCCTTAGAAGAGAGAGGGAAAGGGGAGGTACGGTATTGCCGCTTCCCTCCCCCCCCTGAAACTCGGAAACTCAGAAACTTTAATAAATAGACTGTTTATAGTTGATATTACCCTTCCTTCTTCGAGGAAGGGAATTGGAAAGGTTTTCTCCTCCCCCTCCCTCTTTCCGTGTGCTTTCCTTCCCCATTTCACTGTTGGCTGACCTCTGGTGGATGGGAGAGAAACTGCAACTCATTTTGCTAGCATTTGCTAACCTCCCTGGGCTGGCTTAACGTTTCTGAAAGTATTTGAAAGCCGGACTTAAACACTTGAGGGAAGGATCTTGATCGATTTGAATTTCTTGGTTTACTTGAATTTCTTCTGGATTCTTCGGCTGACCGGACTTGTAGTGGAATATAGCCCAATTGAGGGCAAGAAGACTAAGAGGATAAGAAGATAAAGAGTGGTCCCATGAAAAAGACATATTCTGCAAACGACATTGTAAGGAATAGACTATTAAGAGGCAGGAAGAGCTGGTTTAATTATCGGATTTGACTGGACCTAGACTCAAACTTTGGATATTTCTGACTGGAATATAATTTGAACTCTGACCTGAGCTCAGAACTTTGATCTTTGATTTTCTTTTTGGTGGGATGCTGGAATATTTCATTTAGCGGATTAGTTTAACTGGGGACACCAAGAAGAAATTATTGGAATATTACTTCAGATGTCCTAGTGGAACTGGCTCTGAGCTTTGTAATTATCGATAGAATTGAATCATCATTATTATAATTACTATTAGTACTCTTTTATACTTAATTGAAAATGTCCCATCAACCAAAGAAAGGTGGGAATGGGGGAACCCCAGTAGAAAGAAAAGGGTCCAAGCAAGAATCAGATTTCAGATCGGAAATCTTAAAAATGTTTGCAGAAATTAGACAGAGCGAGAAGAATTTAGAAACAAAGATAGAACAGGTAGACTTAAAGATAGGGAAAATGGATAAGAAAATAGATGAAACTGTAAATGAATTGAAAGGCCAAATTAAAGAGGTATCCAAAAGAACTCACGTATTAGAGGAGGGAATGAAAAAGACAAAATTGGAAATGAAAGAACTGAAACGTGAAGATGATAAAATCAGAGTAGGTCTCTTAGAAACTAATAAATCACAAGAGGAAATGTGGGATGCGATCTCCATGAACGAACTTAGACAACGGGAAGTTAATTTAAGGTTGAGGGGGGTCCCAGAAAACCAAGGTGAAAATATTAGACAAAAACTAGTAATAGAATTGGCACAATGGTTAGAGTACCAAGTAGAAGAGATAGCATGTATGGTACAGAATGCCTTCAGAATGAAAGTGAGAACGACAAGGGCAAGAAAACTGCCAGGGGACTGTTTGATAACCTTTAAGGATAGAGATATGAGAAATTTGGTACTCCAAAAAAATAGAGAAAAAAGACTAATGATAGATGGGAGTTATATAATTATTTTTAAAGACATTCCAATTAGGTTGTTAAAACGAAGAGACCCCTATAAACAACAGGTGCAAATTCTTAAAAAGAACAATATTGAATTTAAATGGGAGTTCCCGGAGGGGATCTCCTTTATTTACAAAAATAAGAGACATAGATTGTCCAGCCCGGAAGAGATAGGCAAATTTCAGAGGAAATATAAGGAATTACTAGTAGAGGAAGAAGAAGAACTTAAAGGAGCAACAGGAGGAGTGGAGGTTAAAGGCGTGAAGGATTTGGCGGAGAGGGAAAAAATGGGAGAAAGGCTAGCGGGAGAAGAGGAAGGGGAGGGAGAGGAGGAGGAGGAAGAGGAAGAAGAAGAAAGACTATAAAGAACTACTATATAGAAAAAATTTCTTTTATCTTGATTATTCGGAAATAAAATGGCGTTAAAATTATGGAATTGGAACATTAATGGACTGAACGAAAAAAAAAACGGAACAAGGTGGAACAATTTCTAAAGAAAAAAAACTTAGATATAATCTGTTTGCAGGAGACACACGTGGCGAAAAGGCATAGGAAAATTTTGGTTAACAAAAGACTCGGAAATGAATTCATATCCTCAGACAAAGAAAAGAAAAGAGGAGTGATATTGTATATAAAAAGTAAACTCGAGGCTCAGCAAATATTTAAGGATGAAGAGGGAAGAATTATAGCTGTCCAAATCAATTGGCAAGGTGAAAAATTAATAGTTGTTGGGATTTATGCACCTAATGGAAGTAAAACTGACTTTTATAAAAATTTGGAAGAAAAACTGTTGGAATATGTAGATCAAAAAATAATCCTGATGGGTGATATGAATGGGGTAGTGTCAATAGAAATGGATAGATTGAGAGACGGTGGGACAAAAGAAGGAAAACTACCCAAAACATTTTTTGAAATGGTTAAAGACTGTAATTTAATCGATATTTGGAGATTAAAACACCCGCTAGAAAAACAATTCACTTTTTACTCAGAACCAAACCAAGCGATGTCCAGAATTGATCAAGTTTGGATTTCGAGTGAATTAACTCCAAGAATCACTCAGGTAGAAATTGAACCAAGAGTAATTTCAGACCATAGTCCAATTAAATTAGAACTTAAAGGCTTTGAAGAAAGATCATTCAGGTGGAGATTAAATGAAGGCCTATTCGATGATCAAAATCTTATCCAAGAGGCACAAAAGAAAGTGAATGATTACTTTGTGGATAATTGTAATAAAGGAACGAAGATGAGTATAGTATGGGATGCAAGCAAGGCAGTGATGAGAGGGTTTTTTATACAAAAAAACTCACTTAAAAAGAAGAACAGAGAGAAAGTAAAGACAGAGATTTTAAAACAAATTATGGAAAATGAGAAAAAGCTAATTAAAAAACCAAACAATACAAGAATTAGACAAAGTATTAAAGCCCTGCAAACCCAATTTGCAATGATAATAAATAAAGAGGTGGAATGGAACATTAAAAGAATTAGACAAAAAAAACTTTGAGTTTGCAAATAAATCAGGAAAATGGCTTGCTTGGCAGATTAAGAAAAGGAAAGAACAAAGTACAGTAAACAAAATCAATGTGGAAGGAGAAGAGATAGTCAGCCCCAAGGGTATTAGAAAAGGATTCTTGGATTTCTACAGACATTTGTATAAGAATAAAGAAAAGAATAGTATGAGGAAAATAGAAAGATATTTAAAAGAAAAAGAAGTGCAAAAGATCCCAACAGAAGTAACAGAAAGGCTGAACACCCAGATTAATAATGAGGAGATCAAGGAGGTAATTACAGAATTGAAAAATGGGAAATCCCCAGGACCAGATGGGTTTACAGCAAAGTATTATAAAGAGTTGAGAATAGCCCTAACAACACCATTAAAAGAAGTAATGAACAACATCTTAAAAGAGAGAGAGATTCCGGGGACTTGGAAAGATGCATTTATAACCTTTATTCCAAAAGAGGATGCGGACCAAACACAAGTAAAGAATTATAGACCGATTTCCCTATTAAATACGGATTATAAAATTTTTGCAGGAATAATGGCGAAGAGATTAAAAAAGGTGTTACAAGAAGTCATTCACGAGGACCAAGCGGGTTTCCTTCCCGGCAGACAGATGAGGGATAATGTGAGGAATATAATAAATACGTTAGAATATCTGACAGCTAGGAACGAAAGACAGGCAATGTTAATGTTTGTGGATGCCGAAAAGGCATTTGACAATGTATCATGGGATTTCATGTTGAAAAATATGGAATACATGGGATTGGGAAATGACTTCTTGAACGGAATTAAGGCAATATATACTGAACAAAAGGCGAAATTAATAGTGAATAACGTGATAACAGAAGAAATCGAAATATCAAAAGGTACTAGACAGGGCTGTCCGCTTTCACCTCTGCTGTTTATAATGGTCTTGGAGGTTTTTTTGAATTCAATCAGGGAAAATGAAAGGATAAAGGGGGTGACAGTAGGCCAAAATGAATACAAAGTTAAGGCCTTTGCCGATGATTTGGTAATAATGGTGGAAGATCCGATGAATAGTGCCTCTGAAGTGCTAGAGGAGATTGAAAAGTTTGGTGATGTGGCAGGCTTTAAGTTAAACAGGAAAAAAACTAAAATTATAATCAAAAATATGGACCAAACAATGACTGAAGTGCTGCAGCAACAAATAGGTATTGAAGCTGTTAAAAAGGTTAAATATTTGGGAATATGGTTGACTCCAAAAAATATCGATCTGTTCCAAAATAATTATGTCCCGGTTTGGAACCGAATTAAGAAAGATCTGGAGGGATGGGGAAGGTTAAAACTATCTTTCTGGGGTAGAATCTCAATGGTGAAGATGAACGTGCTCCCAAGGATGCTATTCTTATTCCAAATGATTCCAAAATTAAAAGGAGTAAAGATATTTGAGGAATGGCAAAGAACGATCTCAAGATACATCTGGCAGGGCAAAAAGCCGAGAATTAAATATAAATTATTAACAGACGTAAAGGAAAGAGGAGGCTTTGCCCTGCCAGATTTAAAACTATACTATGAGGCATCATGTCTTTGCTGGATAAAAGAATGGATAAAACTTAAAAATACCAAACTACTGGATCTAGAGGGCTTTGATGCAAGATTTGGATGGCACGCGCATTTATGGCAAGAGAAGAAATTGGGTTATAAATCTTTCGAAAACCACATCTTCCGGAAATCGTTGTTGGAAGTGTGGGACAGATATAAGAACATATTGGAAATGGGAGTTCCACACTGGCTATCTCCACTAGAGATTATGGGAGTTAGAAAAATTAATATGAGAAGTAACTGGATTACTTATGGAGATTTGGTGGTAAAGGAAGACGGGAAATGGAGACTAAAACCATATGAGCAAATAAAAGAGCATGTATCTGATTGGCTGCACTACTATCAGATAAGTAATATGTTCAAAAAGGATATGAAAGAGAGAGGGTATAAGGAAAAGGATTCGAAATTCCAAATAGAAATTGTTAACAATGATTGTAAGATAATCTCAAAAATGTATAAAATTCTATTGGAATGGTATACGTTGGATGAGGAAGTCAAAGCAGTAATGATCCATTGGGCCAGGGATTTAGGGTACAGTATAGATTTGGAAGATTGGCAAAAAATATGGAATGAAAACTTGAAGTTTACAGCATGCACTACGTTGAAGGAAAACACCATGAAGATGGTATACAGATGGTATATGACCCCTGCTAAATTAGCAAAAATGTATAAAATCTGTAATAAATGTTGGAAATGCGGGGAGAAGGAGGGTACATTCATACATATGTGGTGGGAGTGCAAAAAAGTGAAGGGATTCTGGGAACTGGTTTATAATGAGTTAAAGAAAATGCTGAAATATAGCTTTGTGAAGAAACCAGAGACCTTCCTGCTGGGAATAATTAGAAATGATATAAAGAGGAGGGATCGCAAAATCTTCCAATACGCAATAACAGCTGCGAGAATATTGCTAGCTCAAAGATGGAAGCAGAAAGAACTTCCAAATATTGAAGAATGGAGAGAAAAACTGACAAACTTCGCAGAACTCGATAAATTAACTGGGAAAATCAGACTTCAGAGAGACTATGAGTTTCTAGAGGACTGGGGGAAATTTAGAGATTATTTGAAAACTGTATGTGAGGAAAATACAACGCTAGTGTGTTTCAAAGAAGCTTTGTGAAAAAAATAAGGAATATTGCAAAAAAGGTAAAAGAGGACGGGAAGATGTATTAAAATGGTAATACTATAATTAAGGAATGTGTTGATAAGAAATTAAGTATGGATGATTATCAGAGGAGTTGAGGGAGGTCGAATAAGTCAAAATAAGTGATGCTTAAAATTGTATGATTGGAGAAATTATGAAAAAACTCAATAAATATTATTTAAAAAAAAAAAAAAAGAAAATCCCTTAAACCGCCCATAAAGCACACTGCGGTACACACCTGTATACGATGAGGATGAAACAATGAAGAGGGCCGCTGTACACACTCGGGCGATTTGTCTTTCTGTTCTCCTGACATCACTGCTGAGGGGTCACAAGGGTCTGATGCCGATCCGGCAGAAAACGGTCCAGGTTTGCGTGATGGAGAGTGAGTCACACACAAGGCGGCTGGCTCTGTGTCCGCGCGAAGAGTCGGTTGCAAGGGCTCATCCGCTGCCGGTTGTTTTTTCGAGAACAACATGGCGACCGGCAACTGCCGCTGCTGCCTCTTCAGCTGCTCAAACATTTCTCGGTAGGGCCTCAAGGCTTCCGCGATGCCACGTGTGACTTTGAGGCTCTGCTCCATGGAGGGATCGTATTCCGAAATCAAATCGTTCAAGCGCTTTGCCGCTTGAAACACCTCGGCAAATTTGGGGAGGTTCCAACTTGCCGGCTCCTCCTGTTCGTCGTCATCTTCCTCTTCCGATTTTATCAGATCCTCGGGCTCTTCGCTAGCCGACGTTCCTCTATGGCCCTTGATTAATTCTTCTATTTCTTCCTCAAGGATGTCGCTGAAGCCATCGCCGCCCAACTGCCTGGCCACCCGAACGATACGCTCCACTTCGTGGTGAATGGTTGGGAAACCCCTGAAATCATTCACACATTTCTTCCACAGGTTTCGCCAACACGCGTTGACCGTTTCTGGCTCGATCGCATCCGTGGCTTGTTTGACGTAAGTGATGCAATTGGCGATGTTGAAGGACTTCCAACGTTCGGCCGCGTTGAGGCTTGGATCGGCGTCCAGAGCGTTGCAGACCCGCGAGAACATAAGACTCGTGTACTTGGCCTTGAAGCAGAGAACTACGCCTTGGTCGAGAGGCTGGATGGCGGAGGTGGCGCTATGGGGCAGAAAGACAACTTCGACGTCGCTATGCGCAAACCGGACTCCCTCAGGGTGGCCAGGAGAATCGTCGACAATCAGCAACACCTTAAAGTCGATTCCTTTCTCTTCGAGGTACCGCTTGACCTCCGGAACGAAGCATCGATGGAACCAATCCAGGAATATTGCTGCCGTCACCCAGGCCTTTTTGCTCGATTGCCAGAACACAGGCAGGAGGTGTTTGTCCTTGCCTTTTAGGGCACGAGGATTTGCAGAACCACAGAGCAGGCCGGGCTTTATTAAATGCCCGGCTGCGTTGCAACAAAACAACAACATCACACGGTCTTCGGCCGCCTGTCTTTCTGCTTTCGAAATGTACGTGCGGCTGGGCATTTTCTTCCAGAAGAGCCCCGTCTCGCCAGCGTTGAAAACTTGTTCCGGGAGATATCCCTTTTCTTCTATCAGTTTCTTTAACTGTTTGGAGTAGGGCTTCGCTGCTTGTTTGTTGGTGGGTGCAGCATCGCCAGGGCTCTGGCCATTTTTCAGGTTGAAGCGGTTCCTGAAGCTGTTGAGCCAACCTTGGCTGGCTTTGAACTCCTTCTCGTCACAAGGCCGCCCCTCTCCGGTAAGAGGCTTGAACAGCGCGTACAGGTCAAGAGCTTTTTCTCGCATCATGTTGCCGTCAACGGGAAGGCCTTGGCCATTCATGTCTTCCAGCCACAGGTACAAGGCCTTTTCCGCCTTCACCAAAGTCTGATCGCGAACTTGGCTCGTCACCTTAGCCGTTATAGGAGCACCCGAGGCCACGGCTTGACGGATTTCTCTCTCTCGAACTTTAATGGCACGGATGCTGGATTCATTGCGGCCATATACGCGGGCCACTTTGGAGACGGACATGCCGGTCCTCAATAAATCCAACACAGCCACTTTCTCCTCCAGCGTCGGAACAGATCGCTGCTTCTTGCGCTGCCCTCCGGGTGACCTGCAGGCAGCTAGCTTGCGTTTAGGGGCCATGGGGCATGATGAATACTGTCCTTGAAGGATGGCGTGCTCGGCCAGGAAATCGCACTCGCGCTCACCCCAAGACGGCTCACTAGCTGGAACCGCCCACACTTGGCTCTGACAGTCACCCACGCCTTGTTTCAACAGGTACATGGAGTTGAATTCATGCGCGTTAAATGTGCTTATGACGTCGCTCCACTGTAATGCCTTTTGCTCGCCTGAATAGAGGACGGAAAGATGTCTTGTATGGAACGTAGATGGACGTCTTTTGGCCTGCCCACTTTTAACTTTGGCTCCACCCACTTTGTCCCTGGCCACACCCTCCACTGGCATGAGGCCCCCAGAAGGCTGCCACAAGGGAATATGGCCCTTCGCTAGAGGGTCTTCCCACTTGTGTTCCATGGGGCACCCCACAAATGCTCCACAGAGGCCTAGAATCCCTTTTAGGGACGGGGCAGAAATCCCATTCCGTTCCCATTTAAAGCCAAATTTATGTTTCCCGAGACAGTATGAGAACATAAGACGCAGCCACCCTTTGAAATGCACACTTGTCCAAATTTCACGATGCAGTTCTCCCACCGACGTTTAGAAAAAGGAATATATGAGGTAAACGTGGGCATAATAATCAATACGTTTGCGAAAATAGCATGCCAAAATGCAACACAGTGGCTTGCAAAAATGGGTACGTTGGTCAAAACGGCGGGCAAATTTGTGTCTTATTAGGAGAAATAATTTCCAAGAGGATTTTTTTTTAAAGAAACAAAATTGGCAGATTTGCTGCAGGAATGTGGACAACGAAATTGAAGGTCAGAAAAATGAGAAGAGAAGCAAAATTGCTGTGTCCTCCCATTCCTAATCGCAGTAGATGTGGTCACACTCTTAGGCAGTTGGAGGGGGAGAGAGAGGAAATGAAACCGTTTCAGGCCACTGCTAATTGTTGAGGGTCGGGGGGCGGAATAACCAACTTATCCCAAGCCCCTTACCTGTGTGCGTGTTGGAGATCACGGTTTCATCCATCCCCTGAGAATCAGGCACCCACATGTCTTCCCCTTGCTCTAGCCGGGAGATGAGGTCAGGCTTGAGGACTGGAAATCCTTCTTGGGAAAGAACGAGGGGGGAAATCAAGGTCACAATTGGCTTACTGGGTTTATATATATATGTGTGTGTGTGTGTTTGTGTGTGTGCGTGCGCACGCGCATAAACTTAACAAGACTAAGCCTATGTAACCATTTAATCTTTCATTTTGCCTGGCTGCAAATTTTAATTTTTATGCAATTCACTCTTTCCATTAAACAAAACAACAGCAGAAAAGGAAGCTTACACAGATGTACTATTTTCTCCCTTCCTTTATTTCCTTTCATTACTTCTTTTCTTTTCTTCTTCTTTACTGAGGTTTAACTGCAAGTTATGCAAAGGGAGAGTTTATGCCAAGTCAACTTTGCTGATACAGTCTACGTATAAAAACTCTGTATACGCCTAAAGGTAAAGGGACCCCTGACCATTAGGTCCAGTCGTGGCGGTTGCGGTGCTCATCTCGCTTTATTGGCTGAGGGAGCCAGCATACAGCTTCCGGGTCATGTGGCCAGCATGACTAAGCCGCTTCTGGCGAACCAGAGCAGCGTACGGAAACGCCGTTTACCTTCCCGCCAGAGTGGTACCTATTTATCTACTTGCACTTTGACGTGCTTTTGAACTGCTAGGTTGGCAGGAGCAGGGACCGAGCAACGGGAGCTCACCCCGTCGCAGGGATTCGAACCGCCGACCTTCTGATCGGCAAGTCCTAGGCTCTGTGGTTTAGCCCACAGCGCCACCCATGTCCCCTCTGTATATGCCTATTTGTCGCTTAATAAGAAAACAATTCATACGCTCTTATAAGGGAGGCCCTTAGCTCAATGGAACAGCATCTGCTTTGAATGCAGAAGGTCACTGGTTCAATCCCCAACATCTCTACTTAAGGCTGGGAGAGATCAGGGCCTTTGGAGAGCTGAAATATTGATTGAAACACTGGAGAGCTTTTGCCAGACGACACTGAGCAAGGTGGACCCGTCATCTAACTCAGCGTAAGACAGCTTCCCATTTTCCTTCGCTTTCAGCCATCATTTCAGGATGAATGAATGCTTAGCCATAATTTCAGAATGAACGTTTGGCTGTGCAACGCCAAAATAATTCAGAAAATGCATTTACATTCTTAGGCAGACCACAAGGATTACCCTATACACCAGCCTCCCCCAACCTGGCGCCCTTCAGATGGTTTGGATTATAGCTCCCATCAGTCCCAGCTAGTGTGGCGAATGGTCAGGGATGATGGAAGTTGTAGTCCAACGATATGGTAGGCGAAGGCTGCTCTACAACCATGGTTACGCTTTCCATTTTAAGAGTTTATCAAGGCACTGCCGCCTTCCTTACCCAGCGAGGACACATTCCCATAATTCTCCAGCATGACCTCCCGGTACAAGGCTCTTTGGACCGGGTTCAGCAGAGCTGCCTGCCCTTCCGTGAAGTATACGGCCACGTCTTCAAAGGTCAACGGGCCCTGCAAGAACAAAGCAAAATCTGAGGGACCCGAGGTGGCAGACACGGTTCCCCTGCATCTCAACTCTTCCTCAAAACAACCCTGCGAGGTAGGTTAAACAGCTGAGACGCAAGGACTGGCACCAGGTCAGCCTGTGAGCTTCATGGCAACTTGAATTATTAAAGGTAAAGGTACCCCTGACTGTTAGGTCCAGTCGCGGACTCTGGATTTGCGTGTTCATCTCGCTCTATAGGCCGAGGGAGCCGGTGTACAGCTTCGGGGTCATGTGGCCACTTCTGGCGAACCAGAGCAGCGCACGGAAACGCCGTTTACTTTCCCGACGGAGCGGTACCTATTTATCTACTTGCACTTTGACATGCTTTCGAACTGCTAGATGGCAGGAGCAGGGACCGAGCAACGGGAGCTCACCCGTCGCGGGGATTTGAACCGCCGACCTTCTGATCAGCAAGTCCTAGACTCTGTGGTTTAGACCACAGTGCCACCCGCGTCCCTGGAGACACTTATTTTCCTCACAGATCAGTGGTTCCCAGAGTTTCCTGGGGTTGCTTGTTAAACCAGTCTGGGAAGTGCAGCTCTGGGAAGAGAACTGGGGCCTCCTTGCAGCTGTCTGCGTCCTTAACAAAGTAGAGTTCCCAGGATCCTTTGGGGAAGGCATAACAGTTTAAAGTGGTATGATACAGCTTTAAATGCATAGTGCAGACGGTGCCCAAATGACGTGTGCCGCATTCTACACTTAGCTGACCATAAAACGCCCTCCCATCAGATGTCGAAGAAATAAACAACTACCTGACATTTAGAAGACATCTGAAGGCAGCCCTGTTCAGGGAAGTTTTTAATGTGTGACATTTTAATGTATTTTTAATCTTTGCTGGAAGCCGCCCAGAGTGGCTGGGGAGACCCAGCCAGATGGGCGGGGTACAAATAATAAATTATTATTATTATTATTATTATTATTATTATTATTATTATTATATAAAAGTACTTTGCTTAGAAGGCACCCCTTATACATTTATACGCCTTCCTCTCTTTCTTCCCTCCCCTCCTCTCTCTACCAGCCTTTCCTGTTTTCGTTCAGCGCCAGCCCTACTGTCAAGCAGTGAGACAAGGTGCTTCAGTGGGCAGATGCCAAGGAGTCTTGGCAAGTCGTTGCAGGACAGAGCTGTGTGGCCCATTTGGCCTGCCCTGCACCATCCAAGCCCTTATTTTGCCCTCAGGAAAATACTGTCCCGTCATCAGTGTTGAAGTCAGTCTGTGTAAGCACCATACTTTTAAAGGCGCACTGCTTCCCCAAAAGAATCCTGGGAGTAGGGCTGGGCGATATCTGGTTTTCAACACACATCACCAGCTGAACTTCGTGATATACCAATATATCACAATGACTTAAATCAGGAACTGTGAAGAGTCAAACGGAGGGCTGGGCGATCATCTGGTTTCCAGCATTGTGCTATATCAGCAGCTGAACATGCGCGATATAATGCTATATCACGATATATAATGACATCTGAAGGCAGCCCTGTTTAGGGAAGCTTTTAATGTTTAATAGATTATTGCATTTTAGTGTTTTGTTGGAAGCCGCCAAGAGTGGCTGGGGAAACCCAGCCAGATGGGCGGGGTATGTATAAATAAATAAATAAATAAATAAATAAATAAATTATTATTATTATTATTATTATTATTATTATTATTATTTCTGAAATAAGGATGGAGCTTTGCAGAGGCACTGGCCGGCTTCACGGTTTTCCCCATCCTCATTCAAAAATTTCCTACCTGAGCTGACTCCACCAAAGTATTTTCTCCTCTCCCTTCGGAAAAAGGGGGAGATCCAGGTTCAACTGAGGACGTCATTCGGTACTCTGTGGGAACTTTTAAAAAAAAAGATTTCTGTTATTTGCAGGTTAGGGGAACTGAGCTGCATTTTATGGATTAAGAATATGCAAGAATATGCCCCTTACTGGATCAGGCCATATCCTGTTCTTACAGTGGCTGACCTGGAAAACGCAATGGGAAGCCCACAAGCAGAACCTCAGTCCAACAGCCCTCTCTCCCTATTTGTCAAAACTGAATCTCTCAAAAAGTATTTTGCAAATTTCAAAGTGATATTTGATTTCGGGGCAAGGTGGGAGAGAGAATCAAAAGCCCAGTCCTCTACATTTTCATGAAAGCAGTGAATTATGGATGTATTCTGTATGACTTAATCAGCTGCCACATTTATAAATGGTTCTGTAAGAACTGTATATTACAGTATATTACAGCAATATACAACCGTATATTGGAATTGGAAATTGGAAAAAAAGAATTCATACTTTCTTGTGGCACCTTAAAAACAGCTGGGTTTACAAGCTTTAAACAAAACAGAGCCAAGCAGTTCTATCCTGTTTCCACATGCTGTTTTTATTTAATCCACTCCACTTGGTTTATTTAAACCAGGCATCCCCCAACTCAGCCCTCCAGACGTTTTGGGACTACAACTCCCATCATCCCTAGCTAACAGGACCAGTGGTCAGGGATGATGGGAACTGTAGTCCCAAATCATCTGGAGGGCCAAGTTTGGGGATGCCTGATTTAAACCAAGGACTTGCACATTGAACACTAATAATGAATCATGTGTTGCAGATATTCTTGCAAATTTATCGTGCTATTTTTGCGATATACGAATTACATTCAGAGACCTGGTCTTTTCAGTTATGCTGTTCATTATTCCTATGATCCTTGTTTATAAAATCCAATAAAAAGTTACTTTTTTAACGAAAAAAAACCCAGATGGGTTTATATGCCACCTCCAAATTTTGCATGCACCTTGTTTTGCTGAACAGATTAAAACATCTCTCTCTTTTCCCATGCCAAGTTAAGGCCCAGCCAGAAACAGGAAGACCCAACGGAGGGGGAAAGTCCTGGCTTGCTTTTCTGCCTTTTAAACGCAGGCTGGCCTTCAGAAATCAGCAAGGGAAGCTTTCTACGCCGGGGAAATAAAACGCAGTCAACTTCCAACAGCCCCAGCCTGCTGCTGCCGCAGGAGCACAGGAGCAGAGGCTGATCGAAGAAGCTGGCAACCTAGGACAAGAGCTTGCAATTCTCCTCGCCCCCCATTCCTCCCCTTCCAGCTGCAACTCACCGGCGCCAGGGCCCATCCAGAGCAGGCAGGACCCGCTTTGCATCTCCAGCGCTTCCCCACCACCTGCCTTTGTGCTCCGAAGCTGGGCGAAGGCAAGGGAGGGAGCCCGCCAGCAGGAAAGGCCAGGGCATGCTGGGAATTGTAGTCCTCGCGCCTCCCGGCCCCTTGGAAGGCAAGGGCTTCTGGGAATTGTAGTACGGCATGCGCATTGGTTTGGAATCAAAGCGCTATCTGATGATGATTATTAAACCAACAACTCTTTCTTTCTTTTTTTGGGAATTTTGCAAATGCTTGCTTGTTCTGCAATGAATTTTGCAAATGCTTCTTTGTTCTGCAATGTTTGTTGTGCGAGGAATTGATATCTTAGTGTGTCAGCACCCATTTACCTGAAACTCTTTGCTTGCATTATTAGTGGTGTCAACTTTTTAAATATAGTTTTTGTTTAAGGTAAAGGTAAAGGCACCCCTGACCATTAGGTCCAGTTGTGGCCGACTCTGGGGTTGCTCATCTCGCTTTATTGGCCGAGGGAGCCGGCGTACAGCTTCCGGGTCATGTGGCCAGCATGACAAAGCCGCTTCTGGCAAACCAGAGCAGCGCACAGAAACACCGTTTACCTTCCCGCCGGAGTGGTACCTATTTATCTACTTGCACTTTGACATGCTTTCGAACTGCTAGGTTGGCAGGAGCTGGGACAGAGCAACGGGAGCTCACCCCGTTATGGGGATTTGAACCGCCGACCTTCTGATCGGCAGGCCCTAGGCTCTGTGGTTTAGACCACAGCACCACCCGCATCCTAGTTTTTGTTTAGGCAAGCCTTAATCAGAAATGTAATTTCATTATGCCTTTTTGGTTCCGTTTAAAACAACAACCCTGTTTATCTGTTTTGATATTATTATTATTATTATTATTATTCATTTTTAATAATAATTCTTATTATAATCTTTTTTGTTTTACAATTTCAAATAAACATTTTGCAAACCTGGAAATATCCAATGACTTCCCTTCTTCTCTTTCGATGGTTCATTTTACATATCTTACATCCCTGCATATTTTACAATAATCATTCAAATCAATTTTCCACTATTACATCCATAAAGAATCATTTACTCTGTTGAATTTATCTTAATGCTGCCGTACACAACTATTTTCCATATACTCAATAAACAGTTTCCAATCTTCTTTATGAATTTATGTTCTTCTTGCTCTCTTATTCTATACATAATATTATTATTCTTTTAAGTCTGTTGGTTTTTTCGCTTCCCTCTTGCAGATATTTTATGTAAACTGCCTAGAGATTTTTTATTTCTTTCAATTAAGCGGTATTTAAATTTTGTTGAACAACCTAGATAATAAAAATATATAATACGATGCGTGTAATGAGTTGATCTGGTTGCCTGGAGGCCGTAATGGGCCAAATGTGGGCCAACAAATTAAGAACCTATGAATGCTGTTGTCAGCATCTGTCTGTCTTGAGAGACAATGGAGTGCCTCTCCATTTTCTGCTGTGATTGCAATGTAATAAAAAAATTAAGGTCTTATAAATATAATAAATGTTCATAAATGTACCAACCAGGCACGTACATGGATGTGTGGACCACATGTCTGGAGCAGCACGGGAGGACCGTCCTGAAACCATTTTGACTCCCAAACTGGCCAAATGTTTTCTCTGCAAGGAGGGAGGGGGTGAGGGAACCTTCCCATTGTCTCAGGAACTGGGTAATCACCATCTCAAAGGAATGGGCAGAGTACTAGGAAAGGCAATCAGATAAGGCATTATCAGATAACCTGGCAGACAGGAAAAACAACAACATTCAAATTTCCGTTGTAGACCACCTTTTCCGTGATGTATGTATGATGTATGGAGGGGTGGTCTTGAGCTCCAGGGCAGGGAATTTAAAATGTCTATATAAGGGCGGGCACACCTTTTGTAGCACCCTGCTTGTGGTTAACGCTTAGCTGGAATGAAATATTCAACGCAGCAATAGAGAAATTAAAATAATAATTTATTTGTCAGACAAATAAATGATAGGCACAGTGGTATATGGTTACCAAAGCTCTGCCCCCTCCAGCCCTGATGGCCAGCACTTATATTTCCTCAACCCAGGCCCCTTGCTCCTCCTTTGGCTGCCTCTGTCCAATCAGCCTGGTTGAAATTCCTATTGGCTGTAGGGTCAGTGTAACATTTGCTCCCAGCCTGTAATTCCCTTTTATGACTTTGAGAAACCTGTCTCCTGCTACTGCTATAAATCAGGGGGGCCCTTGTCCAGGAGAGCAGAAAGATAAACAACTGAAAAAAGTACTTAGCCAGCTGGTTTCTTGCCTGGCATGAAACATTTGCAAATACCGTATTTTTCGCTCTATAACACGCACCTGACCATAACACGCACGTAGTTTTTAGAGGAGGAAAACAAGGAAAAAATATTCTAAACGAAACAGTGGATGTATGATTTTTGTGGTTCATGCTGTGGCCAGACATGTGATCTGACGGTGAGTTTGGGGTAGCCCAATGCAAAAATCCTGAGGATCCATGTGGATCCATGCTTTGTAACCACGTTTTTGCGCCATTGCAGCCCCATGAAACAGTGGGTGCGTGTGTTTTTTGGTGCAGGCTGTAGCCATGGATATGCTATGTGATCTGATGGTGAATTTGGGGTGACCTAGTGCAAAAATCCTGAGGATCCATGTGGATCCGTGCTTTGTAACCACGTTTTAAGTGGGGAGGGAAGGAAAAGAACTCAAGGGACAAGGAGCACGCGTGGGGTGTGTGGAGAAGGATGCTGCTAATAATGCAGGAGAGGCTCCTCTCTGGCTTTGCTCCTTTAGAACAAGCAGGCTCTGCGTCTCTCCCTCCTCCCCGGCAAGGAAACCATGATAGTAACCACTCTGAGACAAATCAAGAAAAATTGCGACCAACACTCTCCCCCAACAAGCGCAGTGAGGTCAAAACACACACACACGCAGAGAGAGAACTGGCCCTAAAGTCACAGGGGTGCTGGGGGAGTGAACGGGAAGCAAGAAAAGGAGAAGGAGCCCTCACACACACAGAGACACACAGAGTGTCGATTCTAAAGTCGCAGGGGCGCAGGGAGAGTGAACGGAAGCAAGAGAAGGAGAAGGAGCCCTCACACAGACACAGACACACAGAGTGTCAATTCTAAAGTCGCAGGGGCGCAGGGAGAGCGCAGGGGCGCAGGGAGAGAGAACGGGAAGCAAGAGAAGGAGAAGGAGCCCTCTCTCACACACACAGAGTGTCAATTCTAAAGACGGAGGGAGAGCGCAGGGGCGCAGGGAGAGTGAACGGGAAGCAAGAGAAGGAGAAGGAGCCCTCTCTCACACACAGACACACACAGTGTCAATTCTAAAGTCGCAGGGGCGCAGGGAGAGTGAACGGAAGCAAGAGAAGGAGAAGGAGCCCTCTCACACACACACAGACACACAGAGTGTCAATCCTAAAGTCGGAGGGAGAGCGCAGGGGCGCAGGGAGAGTGAACGGGAAGCAGGAGGAGGAGAACGATAGCTCAAGCACACACACACACAGCCCCTACAGTGGCTAATCCAAAATCGGACAGCAAAAAACTGCAGGCAGGGACAGAGAGCATGGGGTTGTTTTAAAGCAGCCAACCCCGCTCTGCTTCTCTCCCTCCTCCCGGCTAGGCTGGCTGAAAAGCTTTGCTGCTACTTAGCAGCTCAGTGGGGAGGAGAGAGGAACATAGAGGACGGGGTTGTTTTAAAGCAGCCAACCCCGCTCTGCTTCTCTCCCTCCTCCCCGGCTCCGCTAGCTGACAGGAGCCGCTTACTGTTTCAAAGCGAGCCACGGACTGCTCACAACTGCAGCAGATTCCCCCGCCATCTGTAGGCATTCGCTCCATAACACGCACAGACATTTCCCCCTACTTTCTAGGAGGAAAAATCTGCGTGTTATGGAGCGAAAAATACGGTATATCTTTAAGCTCATTTTAAAATACAGGCCTTGATCAGATGCCTCACTTTGTTCTGGGTCCTCCTCCGTCCTCCTGCGTGTGAGGGGAGCACCCTGCTGCAACAGCTTTAATAAAGATCAGGCTTACTAGCTGCCTTGCTTCTCAATATTCTCTGATTGGCCTCTGTTATTTTCTCCTACCAATAGGGAACCCACTTAAGGACTCTATACGGGCTCTTGGATACCCCCATAAGGGAAGAAGGGCATATTTTGTTTACAACAGCAGCACCAAAGTGATCTCACTGGGGCGCAAGCCTGGGCAGTGTATCTGGAGGTCCTGGGCTGCCCAGACAACAAACCTCACTGATGTGCTCCAAAGGAAAGCAGAGAAAGACGTTTGGCACCAGCTTGGCTGCATGAGTTGCTGGAAGGTGACGTTGTTGACGGCCAACAGTGTCAGGGTCTCCAATCTAGATTGGTGTAGCGTTTACATTACTAGCGAGCAGACTTCAAATCCTTCATGGCTACTTCATTGCTGAATGACAAGTGACTGATCACTAGAGCTCTCCTTATCCAGACTCCACAGGGACAGTCGCTGCTCTTTTAATCAGACATGGATTTAACATTCTTCTTTTTTTACAGAGAGAGGCAATAAGGATGACTGTCCTCCGAGCCCAAAACACCTCCTAGCCTAAGGACTCCCAATGAATCTCGCCTCTTCACAACCCTCTGATGACTCGGCCAAGTGAGCAAACATGGCTGTTTGTTCCACAAATAATTTTTTTTTGGGGGGGTGAACTTCTGCATTATCAGGAAACTTCAGTGACCCACACTGAACAATTACAGTTATCAGGGAATCCTGATTATCACTGTCTACACAGTCCCTGCTCCTGCCAACCTAGCAGTTCGAAAGCACGTCAAAGTGCAAGTAGATAAACAGGTACCGCTCCAGCGGGAAGGTAAACAGTGTTTCCGTGCGCTGCTCTGGTTCGCCAGAAGTGGCTTAGTCATGCTGGCCACATGACCCGGAAGCTGTACGCCGGCTCCCTCGGCCAATAAAGCGAGATGAGCGCCGCAACCCCAGAGTCAGTCACGACTGGACCTAATGGTCAGAGGTCCCTTTACCTTTACTTTTACACCTGCCACATATTCCTGAAGGGAGTCTCTCTAACTTTGGGTTATAAGGATGCAAAAAGAGCTCTGCTGGAACAGGCCGAAGGCCTACAGTCCAACATCCTGTCCTCCCGGGGGGCCGACAACCCCCTCCCCACTTGTGATTCTCAGCAATGGGCATTCAGAGGCATCGCCCCCCCCCCCCCAAGAGCAAAGGTGGAAAACAGAGTCATCCTCCATGAACTTGTTTTAAGGCCAGCCAAATTTGTGACCTTAATTAGTTTTTGTGGCAGCAGATCCCACTGTTTAACGATGCAGTGTGTGAAGAAGTCCCTTCTCATGTCAGTCCTGAATCTTTAAAGCAGGAGTCAGCAAACTTTTTCAGCAGGGTGCCGGTCCACTGTCCCTCAGACCTTGTGGGGGGCCGGACTATATTTTTTCAGTGGTAGGGGGGTAATGAACAAATTCCTATGCCCCACAAATAACGCAGAGATGCATTTTAAATAAAAGGACACATTCTACTCATGTAAAAACATGCTGATTCCCGGACCGTCCGCAGGCCAGATTTAGAAGGTGATTGGGCCAGATAATAATAATAATAATAATAATAATAATAATAATAATAATAATAATAATTTATTATTTATACCCCGCCCATCTGGCTGAGTTTCCCCAGCCACTCTGGGCGGCTCCCAACAAGTGTTAAAAACAGTACAGTGTTAAATATTAAAAACTTCCCTGAACAGGGCTGCCTTAAGATGTCTTCTGAATGTCAGGTAGTTGTTTATCTCTTTGACATCTGATGGGAGGGCATTCTACAGGGCGGGCGCCACTACCGAGAAGGCCCTCTGTCTGGTTCCCTGTAGCCTCACTTCTCGCAATGAGGGAACCGCCAGAAGGCCCTCGGCGCTGGATCTCAGTGTCCGGGCTGAACGATGGGGGTGGAGACGCTCCTTCAGGTATACAGGACCGAGGCCATTTAGGGCTTTAAAGGTCAGCACCAACACTTTGAATTGTGCTCGGAAACGTACTGGGAGCCAATGCAGATCTCTCAGAACCGGTGTTATGTGTTCCCGGCGGCCACTCCCAGTCACCAGTCTAGCTGCCGCATTCTGGATTAATTGCAGTTTCCCGGTCACCTTCAGAGGTAGCCCCACATAGAGCGCATTGCAGTAGTCCGAGCGGGAGATAACTAGAGCATGCACCACTCTGGCAAGACAGTCCGCGGGCAGGTAGGGTCTTAGCCTGCGTACCAGGTGGAGCTGGTAGACAGCTGCCCTGAATACAGAGTTAACCAGCGCCTCCATGGACAGCTGTGAGTCCAAAATGACACCCAGGCTGTGCACCTGGTCCTTCAGGGGCACAGTTACCCCATTCAGGATCAGGGAGTCCCCCACACCTGCCCGCTCCCTGTCCCCTTGGCCATCTGGCCCCTGGGCCTTAGTTTGCCTACCCATGCTTTAAAGGTATTTTTTAGCCTGGTGGTGGGAGCGGGAGCAGTCAGGGCAGGCATCGGCTGTGGCCCTTGCCATAGCACAGTGGCCCCCGGCAGCTGCCAAAGAATGTCAGGTGTCAGCAGCACCCAGAGCTCTTCTCAAACTGCAAGCATCACCCAGCAGATTTCACCAGCCTCCTTTACCTGGCTCTGGTTCCTGCAAGAACATCTTTTCTCCTTTTTCTGATTGGAACACAAGGTCCAGTTTGGGAATCAGAAGCCCCTCTGGGGATGGGAAGAGAGAGAGAGAGGGAGAGAGAGAGAATTATTATTATTTGCAGAATCTGGATCCAAGTAATATTCCTGGAATTTAGTCTTTCTGGACAATGGACACATTCCTTTTCAACATTTTCATCCCCCTTCTTAAAAAAAATGAAAAAAGCAAGAGATGAATATGAAAACAACAACAGAAAATTAAACAGTTATATACTGCTGTGCTATAACTCGTATTTATTTCTTAGTTGATTGACATGCAGAACAGGGCTTATGAAGTAGTGATATTTATTTTGGTTTGTGGTTTTCAATGGGTATAGACTTATGGACTAAGTTGTTGCATTTTTATCTCCTTAGAATCATAGAATCATAGAGTTGGAAGAGACCACAAGGGCCATCGAGTCCAACCCCCTGCCAAGCAGGAAACACCATCAGAGCACTCCTGACATATGGTTGTCAAGCCTCTGCTTAAAGACCTCCAAAGAAGGAGACTCCACCACACTCCTTGGCAGCAAATTCCACTGTCGAACAGCTCTTACTGTCAGGAAGTTCTTCCTAATGTTTAGGTGGAATCTTCTTTCTTGTAGTTTGGATCCATTGCTCCGTGTCCGCTTCTCTGGAGCAGCAGAAAACAACCTTTCTCCCTCCTCTATGTGACATCCTTTTATATATTTGAACATGGCTATCATATCACCCCTTAACCTCCTCTTCTCCAGGCTAAACATGCCCAGCTCCCTTAGCCGTTCCTCATAAGGCATCGTTTCCAGGCCTTTGACCATTTTGGTTGCCCTCCTCTGGACACGTTCCAGTTTGTCAATGTCCTTCTTGAACTGTGGTGCCCAGAACTGGACACAGTACTCCAGGTGAGGTCTGACCAGAGCAGAATACAGTGGCACTATTACTTCCCTTGATCTAGATGCTATACTCCTATTGATGCAGCCCAGAATTGCATTGGCTTTTTTAGCTGCCGCGTCACACTGTTGGCTCATGTCAAGTTTGTGGTCAACCAAGACTCCTAGATCCTTTTCACATGTAGTGCTCTCAAGCCAGGTGTCACCCATCTTGTATTTGTGCCTCTCATTTTTTTTGCCCAAGTGCAATACTTTACATTTCTCCCTGTTAAAGTTCATCTTGTTTGTTTTGGCCCAGTTCTCTAATCTGTCAAGGTCATTTTGAAGTGTGATCCTGTCCTCTGGGGTGTTAGCCACCCCTCCCAGTTTGGTGTCATCTGCAAATTTGATCAGGATGCCCTTGAGTCCATCATCCAAGTCGTTGATAAAGATGTTGAATAAGATAGGGCCCAAGACAGAACCCTGTGGCACCCCACTAGTCACTCTTCTCCAGGATGAAGAGGAACCATTGATGAGCACCCTTTGGGTTCGGTCAGTCAGCCAGTTACAAATCCACTGAGTGGTAGCATAGTCAAGACCGCATTTTACCAGCTTCTTTACAAGAATATCATGGGGCACCTTGTCAAATGCCTTGCTGAAATCAAGGTAGGCTACATCCACTGCGTTCCCTTCATCTACCAGGCTTGTAATTCTGTCAAAAAACGAGATCAGGTTCGTCTGACATGACTTATTTTTCAGAAATCCATGCTGACTATTGGTGATCACAGCATTCCTTTCTAGGTGCTCACAGACTGTTTGCTTAATGATCTGCTCCAGAATCTTCCCTGGTATTGATGTCAGACTGACTGGGCGGTAATTATTTGGGTCCTCTCTTTTCCCCTTTTTGAAAATAGGGACAACATTTGCCCTCCTCCAGTCTGCCGGGACTTCGCCTGTTCTCCAGGAATTCTCAAAGATGACTGCCAGTGGTTCTGAAATCACATCTGCCAGTTCTTTTAATACTCTTGGATGCAGTTCATCTGGCCCTGGAGACTTGAATACATCTAGACTAGCCAAGTATTCTTGTACTATCTCCTTAGTTATTCTGGGCTGTGTTTCCTCTGCTGAATCATTTGCTCCAAATTCTTCAGGTCGGGCATTGTTTTCTTTATCGGAGAAGACTGAGGCAAAGAAGGCATTGAGGAGTTCAGCCCTTTCTGTGTCCCCTGTTTGCATTTCACCATCTTCTCCTCTGAGTGACCCCACTGTTTCTTTGTTCTTCCTTTTGCTACGAACATACCCATAAAAGCCTTTTTTGTTGCTTTTAACCTCTCTAGCAAGCCTGAGTTCATTCTGTGCTTTAGCTTTTCTGACTTTGTGTCTACACGTGCTGGCTATTTGTTTGAATTCCTCTTTGGTGGTTTCCCCCCTTTTCCATTTTTTGTACACATCCTTTTTTAATCTTAACTCAGTTAAAAGTTCTTTAGATAGCCACCCTGGCTTCTTTAGGCACCTTCCATGTTTCCGTCTCATTGGTATTGCCTGAAGTTGTGCTTTTACTATCTCCCTCTTAACAAACTCCCAGCCATCATGAACTCCCTTTCCTTTTAGTATTACTGTCCATGGGATCTCACCAAGCACTTCCCTAAGTTTTATGAAGTCGGCTTTCTTAAAGTCGAGAAATTGACTTTCCTTATATGGGGCACCTTGTCAAATTTCCTTATAAAGTCGAGAAATTATTCCTTATATAAGAATAAAAAATAAAAATAAACAGAGTGACTAGTGGGGTGCCACAGGGTCCTGTCTTGGGCCCGGTCTTATTCAACATCTTTATCAACGACTTGGATGATGGACTCAAGGGCATCCTGATCAAATTTGCAGATGACACCAAACTGGGAGGGGTGGCTAACACCCCAGAGGACAGGATCACACTTCAAAACGACCTTGACAGATTAGAGAACTGGGCCAAAACAAACAAGATGAACTTTAACAGGGAGAAATGTAAAGTATTGCACTTGGGCAAAAAAAAATGAGAGGCACAAATACAAGATGGGTGACACCTGGCTTGAGAGCAGTACATGTAAAAAGGATCTAGGAGTCTTGGTTGATCACAAACTTGACATGAGGCAACAGTGTGACGCGGCAGCTAAAAAAGCCAATGCAATTCTGGGCTGCATCAATAGGAGTATAGCATCTAGATCAAGGGAAGTAATAGTGCCACTGTATTCTGCTCTGGTCAGACCTCACCTGGAGTACTGTGTCCAGTTCTGGGCACCACAGTTCAAGAAGGACACTGACAAACTGGAACGTGTCCAGAGGAGGGCAACCAAAATGGTCAAAGGCCTGGAAACGATGCCTTATGAGGAACGGCTAAGGGAGCTGGGCATGTTTAGCCTGGAGAAGAGGAGGTTAAGGGGTGATATGATAGCCATGTTCAAATATATAAAAGGATGTCACATAGAGGAGGGAGAAAGGTTGTTTTCTGCTGCTCCAGAGAAGCGGACACGGAGCAATGGATCCAAACTACAAGAAAGAAGACTCCACCTAAACATTAGGAAGAACTTCCTGACAGTAAGAGCTGTTCGACAGTGGAATTTGCTGCCAAGGAGTGTGGTGGAGTCTCCTTCTTTGGAGGTCTTTAAGCAGAGGCTTGACAACCATATGTCAGGAGTGCTCTGATGGTGTTTCCTGCTTGGCAGGGGGTTGGACTCGATGGCCCTTGTGGTCTCTTCCAACTCTATGATTCTATGAGATTGTTTTCATAAACAGTATCCCAGCAGAGTGTATTTAAATCATTCAGTACACACAGATGTACATGCGTGGATACATACATTCACCCAAAGGACACATTTTTATTGTTTATGGGACACAACCTAGCCAAAATGAAGCATCTTAATTAAAATGTTATGAATACCACAATTTACTAGGTACGTCTGTGTTTCTGTGTAATCGAAAGCATGGGAAGCAATCAAGGAGCATTAGCTGCTACTTGAGAAAACATTCAGCAAATGCAAAGACCTGGGGACATTTAAAAAAGAAAAAGAAAAAGATCACGTGGTTACTGAGTTTCTGAGTCATTTCCAGGAAGGGAAACTCCCAGTAGCTGAAAACTGAGAAAAGGAAACTTAACTCTGGTCTTCAGAGCGAAAGAGCCATGGCTGCTGCAGGGGGTCACATCCAGCGTCTCCACGATGAAGCCACTTGCTCCATCTGCCTGGACTATTTTAAGGATCCAGTGATCATCCCAGAGTGTGGGCACAATTTCTGCCGATCCTGCTTGATCCAGAGCTGGGGGGAATCGGAGGCAGAGGCTTCCTGCCCTCAGTGCAGAGAAAGAGTCCAGAGAAGGAGCCTCATCCCCAACCGGCAACTGGCTAATATGGTGGAAATAGCCCAGAATCTCAGCCTTCAAGAGGGAAAGGAGGAAGGAGGGAAAGGAGGAGTCTGCGAGGAGCACCAGGAGCCCCTCAAGCTCTTCTGCAAAGTCCACGAAGCCCCCATCTGCCTGGTGTGTGACAAATCAAAGGAACATGAAAATCACAAGGTGATTCCTCTGAAGGAGGCTTTGGAGGAATACAAGGTAGGAGATCCCTGGATCTTGAGGGGGAGAAATAGCTGTGGATTCTTCTTGGGAAGTTTCCTTTTTAATTCTCCAAAGTAGGCATGACATGAATTGGTGGTTGTTTATTTTAGGAGTCATTCTGCAAAGAAACAGAAAAGATGATTGTAACTTTAAGAACTTTTTCTGTGAGTTCTGGGTGTGGTTTTCTAGGCTGAAGAGGTACAGCTGTGATGAGTACAAAAGGAGAAGTTGCAGTTTGAATTTGCCTGCAGAGAGAGAACACCCACATGCATTGTGTTTGTTGTTTTTGTATAGCTGTAACAAAACCTTTGTTTGAGTGTTTTACACCAGTCTGATTCTGTCTGCCACCAGAAGAAAAACCGCCTCTAACAGTTTATTATGTAAAAAGCAGCCAAGAGGAAGCCTGAGGACTCCTGGGAGGAGGGAGTTGAAGTCTTTCTCTCTGCCAGGGTGTCAAAGGGATTTTCCCTTGAAATACTCACAGCAGCTTGAAAGATTTGTACTGGGACCGTGGGAGGGAGAGAAAGGGTTAACCTCAATCACATCCCCCAGCAAGGTTGCTTTGTACATATGAAGAACACTGCAAATGTAACTTGCACATACACAACTAAGTACATGTCTCTTTTGGCTAGCAGGATCCCTCCTCAATGCCCTGCAAAGCAGAGAGCAGCAAGGGATCAGCTGGGGGGGAATGGTGGCCAGGAATTGACCAAATGGTGCAGGATCCTCCCCCCAAGTAACTGTTGGAAGCAGATTTAGGAGTGGGGGTGGTGGAAGCTCCTACTGGTGTGGAGCACGCTCATTCTGGGGTTGCTGTGGGGCCTGTGCAATGATGTTTCAGGCGGGGTGTGGGTGTGTGTTGAGGATCTCCTTCCATCCCAAATAGTAAAGGACTCCGTGGTTCCAGAGTAGCATCTGCAAAGACTAGGGGGAAAGATGACTTTTCCATGACAACTCAGAATGGGACCTGTGCTATTATAGTGTATATAAAAAAATAAAATTCTCATTCTGGACCCTGCCTTAGCCCTTCCTCCTCCTCCTCTTCCCACTTCTCCCTGGGACCTCAAGATGAGAAGTCAGGCTGGGACTATCCGCAGAGAAGTTCAAAGGAGCAAGCATGGCTGCCTCTGCTCTTCTCCAGACTACTTACAGTGGTACCTTGGGTTAAGAACTTAATTTGTTCTGGAGGTCTGTTCTTAACCTGAAACTGTTCTTAACCTGCTGGCACGTGATTTCCGTTCTCATCCTGAGGTAAAGTTCTCAACCCAAGGTACTACTTCTGGGTTAACGGAGTTTGTAACCTGAAGTGTTTGCAACCGGAGGTGCCACTGTAGTTGCACTAGATAACTTTCCCATCCCAGTTCTGCCGTGCTTTTCAACCCGTGTGCTGTGGCACCTGGGGTGCCCTGAATGAAGCTCAAGGGTGCTGCTGGCAACACTGGCCTCTGTCCCTCTTTCCTTCCCTCCCTCCTCGGATGCCATAGCTGCCTCCCAAAGGCTTGCGCAGCTCTTTGTTGCAGCAGCCCTGGCTACAAGCTCCGCTGGCGAATGGTGCCTCTGGGGCTGGCCAGGGGGTGTTGGCTGCTAGGAGCTGAGGCGCCCTCGGAGGAAGCAAGCAAACAGGCAAGGGAACCTTGCTGTTGGGAAGGGACAGACAAGTCCCTGTGGGGCAGCGTGAGAAGGCACCTCTCTTTGGGACAGCTCAGAGACCAAGAGGAGGACTCCTAAGGAGAGGGGAGAGGAGGCTGAGAGAGCCCTCCACAAGGGAGGGTGTTCGAGAAAGGGTGAGGGGCTGCAAGCTCTGCAAGCAAGGGGGGACCTAACTGGGATCCCGAGTCCCACAGGGACACCGCAGAAAGAAGGTAGTTGGTCCAGGGAGCCTTAGACCCAAAAATGTTGTACTTTTATTTCCTCTAGTAAAGTACTTCACTATTATAGCAAGGCCACTGGAGCCATGAAGCCTGTATAATATTAATCTTCTCTCTATGTGTCTCTATCAAACCTGAGTTTTTCCTTTTCTCTTTAGGGAATGATCTGTAGCCACCTGGAGATTCTGAGGAAAGAGAGAGAGGAAATTCTGGCCTATCAAGCAGCCCTGGACAAGGAAAGCAAAGACCTCCTGGTAAGTTACAGATAGGTAGCCGTGTTGGTCTGCCATAGTCAAAACAAAATTTTTTTTTTCCTTCCAGTAGCACCTTAAAGACCAACTAAGTTAGTTCTTGGTGTGAGCTTTCGTGTGCATGCACACTGTATCTGAAGAAGTGTGCATGCACACGAAAGCTCATACCAAGAACTAACTTAGTTGGTCTTTAAGGTGCTACTGGAAGGAAATTTTTTTTTTGTTTTGCTCCTGGTAAGTGCCACTCTTATTACTAGTGAGGGAACAGGCACTTGAAGAGTCGAGTCAGGACTGAGGAGGGATGGGGAAATCTGCCCATTTCAGCTTCTTCCTCTTTCTCCTTTTCCATATCAGTTTGTTTATTCATTTATTATTCTGAAAATGAATTAGATATTAGGGTGGCTACCTCCTTGTATAAATATTTTGAAATGTACTTTACCTTCATAAATACATTTTTTGTGAACATTACCTGGCTTGTTCAACCTTGAAAAATTCAGAGGTGTGAATTTCAAAAGATTGCTCTGTTTCATTCTCCATATTTTTCCAGCAATAGCGAATTAGGTAAGTTCACCTTTGAATGCAGCTAAATTGAG
This sequence comes from Podarcis filfolensis, assembly GCF_964270895.1. NCBI lineage: Eukaryota > Metazoa > Chordata > Lepidosauria > Squamata > Lacertidae > Podarcis > Podarcis filfolensis. The sequence continues at coordinate 8,589,072 of NC_139605.1, forward strand.
TTTATTTCCCATTGTCATTTATTATGTTAAAAAGCAGTCAAAGAGAAGCCAGAGAACTTGTGAGCTGAGAGGGTGTAAGCAGGTCAATTCAACTCCTGATTTACCATAAATCTTACTAAAGAATTGTCTTTCTAAATGTGTGCTCTCCTTCATCTTTAGGAAACTCAGGCCGTTTTGAACCTTTATAGAAAACAAGGGAGCTATGGGGATGAACTCTGCACTTTGTCCTCCTCCTCCTCTGTTTCTGGTGCCTTCCTACACCTAAATGGAACCAGCCTAAACTGAGGGGTGTTTTATGTCCATGAATGTTCTCTGAACAATTTAGAACTCTGGTTATGCCATGCCCCAAAACATGCAGGGAACATCCATGGCTATGAAAAAAGCTCCTTCCTTTAGGTTGTAGCCCTCTGCAAAATAGAAATCAACAGAAACAGCAATGGGGAGGGCCTCCCCTCAAAATAAAGGTTTACTTCTTTAGTAACTGGACGTTTCATGTCTCTGAAAAATCAGAAGTGTCCTTCCTGTGGAATTCTCAAAATTCTCTTCCTGATGTTTTGAAGGCTGAGCACCTTCCACACTGAGACCTCCTCTTTTCTTGCAGAAGTTAACAGAAATGGAGAGGCTGAAGGCTGTGGAGAAGTTCAGAGAACTGCGCCAGTTCCTGGAAGAACAAGAGAAACGTCTGCTGAATGATGTGGAAGAGGTGGAGAAGGAGATTGGAGGGAGAAGGGATGAGCAGCTGGCCAGACTCTCCAGGAAACTCTCCTCTCTTGAGAGGATCATCCAGGAGATGGAGGAGAAGAGTCAGCAGCCAGCGAGTGAATTCCTGCAGGTAAGATGGTGGCAGGAACAGCCCAAGGCTCCAGGAAAAGGCTGCATCCAATCCTTTATGTGCCCCTTTCATGCATGCAAGGAGTGCAGGGACTCAGTTGATGGAGCCTCTAGTCAGGTTTGTTATGGACAGAAATACCTAAGAGACGTGGAATGCTTAACTGACCTGAATGGAGACTAGAAATTTTTGATGGAACAGGAGCTCATCTTCTGCTCTTTGCTGATGCTTTGTCTCCGAATGCCTTTCAGCTATGTGGGGCTTCGTCTAGGATGCGTTCAGGCCTCCTTCTGACATGAGCCAGTCTCTTGACCAAGCTTCTCTTCCCGTTTCCTCCATGATGTCTGGGTTGTTCTCCTTCACAATGGATCCAGATCAGCCCAAAATGGTGCTCAGTCACAGTGACCAAAGAGCAAGACAGAGGGACTCATCCAGACTGCTGCTTGTCCCACCCCTTTCCTCCAGGAAAGCCCGCTGTTTACTGCTGAATTAGAGCAAACCTTAGCCAGGTTTTCTCCAGACTGACGTTTGCTTTGATGTTGCACTAAGGAGGAGGTTTTTCCTGAGGGAAAGCGGCTGGGCAAAGGCAAAACCCCTTGGACTCGTGTTTTCTGGGCACAGGAAAAGCAGAAGTGTGGATGAGCCCAAAGAAACACTGAGCTGTTTTATTACCCCTTTGGAGGCATTTTATGCTGCAGGTGCTTTTTTAATTTCCAGGTGGAAAACAGAAATTGAAATTTGGGGACTGGGACAGTGCCCTGGCAGGATTATCCTGTAGGCTTACTTACGTCTGAATTGCACAATGCAAACTGCATTAAAGTTAATAAATTATAATCTAAGACAAGAGATGGAGTGGAATCTTCTGTTGAATCTGTCAGGGGACTGCCATCGGAACAGGGGAGGGAGGCAGGGGGCCGCTGGGATACCGAGAGCCTCCAGAAATCTTGAGGAGCAGTTCCTCTTCCAGCCGTGGGCAAAGCCAAACCTCCAGTGGAGAAGAGAGGGAAGGGGATGGCGGAGCAAGGAAAGGGCTGGAGGATGCTGCCAAAAGCCCCAGCGCCTCAGATCGGCCCAAAATGTTGCTCAGTCACAGTGACCAAAGAGCAAGACAGAGGGACACATCCAGACTGCTGCTTGTCCCACCCCTTTCCTCCAGGAAAACCCACTGTTTACTGCAGAATTAGAGCAAACCTCAGCCAGGTTTTCTCCGGATTGACGTTTGCTTTGATGTTGCACTAAGGAGCAGGTTTTTCCTGAGGGAAAGCGGCAGGGCAAAGGCAAAACCCCTTGGACTCGTGTTTTCTGGGCACAGGAAAAGCAGAAGTGTGGATGAGCCCAAAGAAACACGGAGTTGTTTTATTACCCCGTGGGAGGCATTTTATGCTGCAGGTGCTTTTTTTAATTTCCAGATGGAAAACAGAATTTGAAATTTGGGGACTGGGGCAGTGCCCTGGCAGGATTATCCTGTAGGCTTACTTATGTCTGAATTCCACAATGCAAACTGGATTAAAGTTAATAAATTATAATCTAAGACAAGAGATGTAGTGGAATCTTCTATTGAATCCATAAATGTGAAATTCCCTTAAATGCTGATGGATGTTCATAAGGATTAAAAATAATCATTGCAAACTGATTTGGAAATGTGAAGAACTTGATATTGGAAAAATTCATAATTTCAGAATGGAAAAATAAAAGCTGTGAGAAACCAAAACTGGCTGATTCAGCCATTCGTATCCAAAACCTTGGCATGTGCCAGGCAGACTGACATCCGAGGGCCAGGGTCTGAAGGGGTCTTCCTAGTGTGGCCTGTGGTGTGCAGTGAATTCCCTTCTCTTTTTCCCTCTAGGATGTGAGAAGGACCTTGCAGAGGTAAGTGGATCTGGCTCATTTCCATTAGCATCACTCTTTGAAGCTGAGATGCAAGAACCTCAGACATGGCCCTCCAGAGGCTGCAGGGGGGGAGACTGTAGGACTCACTCCCTGAGGCACCTCACAGGTGAAAGTAGAGCCCCCTCTTCTGAACTTTGGGGGGTGAACTTGTAGCCCCCCAATTCTCTCTCTAAGGTTCAAGGTCAGCTGCCTCCTCCCTCCCTCCCCACATCACTTCACAAAGGGATGGGGGCTCTTTTCTTTTTGGTCATTTCAAACAACTAGAAGAGAAAGTCCCAAAGATGCTTGGGAAGAGCTTATGACATATTTCAGTGTCCAACTAGAAGGCAACTAGAAGAAATCTGGTAACTCAGCCCCTTTGAGTCACTTAGGGACGGAAGGTCTGTTGGTCTAGAATGGGTGGGTTCTTTTTCTTGGGAGCGTTTCCACTGTGAGAGGCTGAAGGTGGTCTTGAGTGGGGGGGTGAAAGTCTAGTTGTTTGATGCCTCTGGAGGGAGAGTCCCATGGGGCATGGAGTTGTGCCCTTCCTGGGTGAGAGAGGGGGTCATATCCTCTGGGGAGGCTCAGAGAGGGAGGGGTTGCAGGCATTCCACTTCAGGGATTTGGTTCTTAAGTCCTGGGACTTAAGTTATGGGGCAGCATTGTTTGAAGCCATGGGAGTCCTCCGGTGGTGTCACTTGGGGTTACATCTTGTCCCTTGTGCTGTCTAGCATCCTTACGAAGCCACTGACAGCCGTCCTCAGGGGTTTTGGACTGAGGTCTCATCTGTGGTGGAAATAAACCTGTTGGGAAATAAACTTCCACTTTGTTTGTCTTATTGAAATCGCCTGCAATAATTAGGGAGATGGGGCCACAATGGGGCCATTCATTGTTTTCCTTTTCACCAGGTATGAGGAAAGAGGGAGTCCAGAGAAGCCACTGGCTTTCCCTCCAGAACTGAGGAACAGGATCTTGGAATCGTGTGATCGAAATCACCTTGTGGAGGATGCAATGAAACAATGGAAAGGTAATGAAAAATGGCTGCCAGGATTTCACACTGGGAATTCTGCTACTTCTTCAGAACTGAACATGCCAGGCTCTTATTGCATGGAATTGAGTAACCCCAGGATACCTTCCTTCTTGGTGCTCCAGCCTTCATTTCCTGTCCCCCAGAATGGCCCATGTATATTGTGACGCTGGATCCTGTAAAGAAAGCCTCAACCAGAGTGTAGAGCAAAGTTAGGATTTTTTTCATTCAATGTGCATCTGTTTACAGTTATACAAAACCTCCTTTTCCTTGTCTGCACAATCTGAGTTTGTCCTTTTGAAGGATCTCCTGCTCTGAATGGAGTCAAAGGGCATTAAGAAGCCCCCAGTTCCCCCTCTGCCTCCTGCTCAGGCTTGTTTCTCAGCCGTGGAGCCAAGGCCTGAGCCGCCTCCTCCTCAGACGTCCCCCTGCAGCTGCCATATCTAGGGCTTCAGCCTTCAAGATCTCCTGAGAGTTCCCCCATTGAGAGTGGAAGCAAGAGCACATGAGCCCCAAAGGGAACAATTATGCTTGTGAAGAACCTTAAAGACTTGTAGAAGGTTTGTGAGGAAGGGCTTCCTTTTGCCTGAGAGCTCTGCCAATCCTCCCTCATCAAACTTCACTTCTCCTTACGTTTCACAATGTTGTTTTTAGTTGTTCTCTCTCCCCCCCCCCCCTTTACTTGGGGAAGATGTTAAGGCTGCCTCCATCTCCCCTCTGCATCCTTTTACGGGATTCCTATTGCTCTGCCTCCCCTCCAGTCCAAGAATGTAGAGCCCAATTTCAGGGACAAAGTTCAGAGACCAGCAGGATTCATGCTGAATGTTTTTATTTTGCTATTTGTAAGCTTGCTTTATTATAGCTGTGTTTTAAAGCTTTAGCTATTTTCATAGATTCTTCCTATGATTTTCTTGTTTTTAATTATTTTTCTACTATTTAATAATAATACTAGAATTTAAGGATGCTACATTATGAAGTGTTAATTTTGTACGGAGATTTATTTCAGGTGGAAGAGTGTTGCCCTTACACTTTATATCTTTCTGCTTCCTCAGATGCTCTGCTATTCAGTGAGCAGATTCAGAAAGGTAAATTTCCAGGAGAGGAACAATTTGACTGGAGGGGTGGGGACTGATATTTCATGGGTGTTGAACCGTCTGCTCTGCAGACTTTGGGACCCCCATCAATGGCGTCACTCAGGGAAACAGTCCTCTAGTGCTGTTTGGGTTCTTTGTCTGTCCCATGAATGAACTGGGAGAGAGGTTGAAGGCTTGGACTGGGGGCAGAGCTTGTCCCTGCGACGAACCTGCACACCAGTCTGAGTTCCATTCCTGCCTATAGACCAGTGGTGGCAAACCTTTTATGGACCCAGTGCCCAAACTGCAACCCAAAACCCACTTATTTTTCACTAAGTGCCAACACGGCAATTTAACCTGAATACTGAGGTTTTAGTTTAGATAGAAACAACTCATACATTAACACCTTTGGTTTTAAAAGAAAAACACAATAACAGAGCTTTCAGTGATACAAACAACTTTTTATTGAAATGTAAAAGTTTGTATTTGGCATGCTTTTGAACAATTAATATGATTTTTGCTGTTGTATGCATGTTGATAATTTGTCTAACCTTGGCTCATAGTTCGTAAGTTTGAGGGCAATACATGCAGCACTCAAGTCTTCTGTTAGTCTGTTTCTGGTGTAAGATTTGGTATAATTCAAAGCTAAAAACAGCTGCTCACAAGCATAAGATGATCCAAACAAAGTAAGGAAAGCAATCCCAAGTACTTTCATTGATTTAAAATTATTTGGCAGACAATTCCACAAGGATTTCATTTTCAGAACTAACTGTGCTGTCTTTTGTCATTCTTTCTATCTTGTCAGGTGTCTCACGCAGGTCACAGAATTTATTTTTCCAGATAGACTATTATCCTGGTATCCCCCTCAATTTTATAGATTTTGCTTTATTTCATAAAATTTATATACTGTTTGATTGTGGGGAAAAGCACAGAGCATTAGACTCAGATCTAAGGCACCCGGCTAAACTAATCTGCAGCAGAGAATCGCAACAGAGCAGCATCTTAAGCTAGCGACATCCTGCATAAAACCCTTCTCTTGTGGCTGAACTAAAAGGACACTGACTCAGCTACAAGATCTTGGCGAAGGAGTCTGGGAGGGCAAGAGTTAACATCCCCCTGCCGTTAATGAGAGTCCATATGTGCATGTTTAACAGTTTAATAAATCTTTCTGTGCACAAACATGTGAACGTGAGTCCAAATACTTTCATGTGGCAAGCGAGGGAGCAATATGTATTATTGTTATTTTGTTGTTGAAAATTAAGAACATTGCTACTAGCAATAAAGCACAGCTTCGAAAGCCAACATAGAGTAGGGGTATTTCAAATGAGTCATCGTAGCACTCCATGGTTAAAAGTCAAAGTTGGCAAATGTGTCCTCTTTTTTTGCTTTTCAAAATAACCCTACACTTGCCTATCGTAACTGTCTTAGCCCCTAACTTTTGAGTTACTCCTCCTTCTCCCAGGGAACTAGTCTTATGGTATATATTAAATCCAAAAGAGAAGCATGGAATAAGCAGTCCTTTGTAAAATTGCCCTGCCATCTGCCTCCTCTTCCTTGGCGGCAAGGCCTAAACTTCCAAGATGGTAGAGAGGAAGGAAAGGAGAGATCAAGTGGGTGAGAGAGATGGGGAGCAGGAATAAACAGGCTCCCCATTTAACACCATTTTCACTTGTGGGCACGAGGGCCCAGAACGTGACCCCCACGAAAGTGAGGGGAGGCCTATATGTGGTTTTATGTTGTAGTTTTATGCTGTGAACCACCCTGACCTATGGATGAAGGGCAGGAATCAAATGTGATATTATTATTATTAATAATTATTACAGGGGGGTCTTCATCTCCCAGCCCAATCAAGAGTTCCCCAAAGGCCAGTTTCCACAGAGATTGTCAGAGGAAAGCAGCTTCTCTCCTCTCCTGCCTCCTCCAATTCTCCTCTCTTTCCCCTTAGATAACACAGAAGAGATGAGTAAAAGGTTTCCTGGGTAGTTTTTCCTCTTAGAAAATGCCTGGGTTGAGAGGAGGGTCTCAGTCTAGCATGTGATGCAAAGAAATCCCCTTGATCTGAAAGGGAATTCGGTTTTTTTAAATGAAGATGTCAATTTCTGTCTCTCAGCTGACTCTGCCTAATCTTCTCTTTCCCTCATTTCTCCCCAACAGCAAATGTCACTCTGGATCCAGACACAGCCCATCCTGAACTCATCCTGTCCGAGGATCAGAAAAGCGTGAGAAGGGGAGACACACCTCAAGCCCTGCCTGATAATCCTGAGAGATTCAGCTTCTTCTCTTGTGTGTTGGGACGTGAGGGATTCACAACAGGCAGACATTTCTGGGAAGTGACTGTGGGAAGTGGGGAATATTGGGCTTTGGGGGTCGCCAGGAAGTCTGTGAGGAGAAAGGGCTTCTTCTTCTTATTCCCTGAGGAGGGGATCTGGGCTTTGGGGAAGACGGGAGGGAAGTACTTGGCCTGCATCTCCCCTGATCCCTCTCTTCTGTCCCTGAGGGAGAAGCCCAGGAGGATCCGGGTGACTCTGGACTATGAAGGGGGACGTGTGTCCTTTTCTGACGCTGACTCAGGAGCCGAACTCTACACGTTCTCAGGAGCCTCGTTCTCTGGAGAGACCCTCCTCCCTTTCTTTCGTCTGGGGGGAAATTATAAAACCCACCTCAGGATCTCCTGAGGAGACTAAATCTGCCTCTCAGGCCCAGCAGGAGTTTCTCTCCAGACCAGAGTGACTGACGTAAAAAACATTTACCCGCCAAGAGCAGGTTGGGCAGTTTTCCAAGGGCCCTTTGAGAGGATTCATTCCAGTCAAAATCAGCAGAAATAACAAAACAAAAACGGGTTGCTCTTGCTTTGCATTTTCCTTCCTTTCCCCAGAATTCCCTCTGCAGCTTACTTCTTAAAGAGACAGTCACACTTTCAGGAGTCCTAATAAATTTTCTCACCTTCAATCTTGTTTTCCTTTTCAAATGTCTGATTTGGCAGAGGATGAGACTCTTAATCCCAGGGTTGTGGGTCTGAGCCCCACGTTGGGCAAATGTTTCCTGCACTGCAGGGGGTGAGACTAGAGGACCCTCAGGACCCGTCGCAACTCCGCAATTCTAGGAAACCTTCCTCTCCCCACAAGACCTTATGCAGCTGTGAAAATGCATGCATCATTGGATTAATAGAGGACAAAAAAATGAACCCCTTCACCCACATCAGGCAGCAGACCTCCTTGCTCTGGAGACCTCAGACGGGAAGAAAATGTAAAAGAAATTGAACAAGGCGTCAGCTTCAAATATCCTCTGCAAATAGAGCCTCACCTTCTTTACACTTGGTCAGAAATAAACCCCATTGACTTGAGTGGGGCTTCTGCCCTGTTATAAATGTGTTTAAGGTTGATGCATTGACGTTCCTTATTTACAAGCTGAATTCTGTACTGCATATCGGGGGCATCAAATGGGGTGTCCTCTGGATAGTGCTGGACTCTCAATCTAAGGGTCACCAGCTTGAGCATCACATTGAAAATAGCATGCGGGCAGAATTTCATGTCTTTTGAAAATAGTGTCTGGGCAGAATTTTAAAAAATCGGTTTAAATGTCTGGAAAAATCCGGACATATGGCAGCTCGAATCAGCAGTGTTGTGGTTTTTTTGGCAAATTTCCTTAAAAAATAGCTTTAAAACATTCTCTTTTTTTGCAGGGAGATCTTGCTCAACAACATCTGTGTCTGGTAGAGTTGAGCCAAACATCCCCCACTCAGGTTCTGCTGTCCCGGAAAACGCCATTTAAAGATGGACGCCCAAGACCCCACACATGCTCCCACTCCTGATATTGCAATGCCAAGCCTTGCAAAATCACAGCCCCCAGTCCCATCCCTAAGCAGCTGCTGAGAGACAGTGTAGTGTAGTGGTTAGAGTGTGGGACCAGGACCTGGGAGGCCAGGGTTCAAATCCCCACTCGGGCATGAAGCTCACTGGTGACTTTGAGCCAGTCCCGGGCTCTCTGCCTAGCCCACCTCACAGGGTGGTTGTTCTGGGGTTATAAGAGGAAGGGGAGAACCTGGAGCTCCTTGGCGTAAAGGTGGGATATAAAGCACTCCATTGTGGGCCCAATTTTATGGAACTCCCTTCCAGGTTGTGGTCAGACGGGCCCTTCTCCCTGTTGAACTTACTGAAGACATCATCATCATCACCATCATCCTAGCAGGCTTATTTTATAATTTCCACTCTTTTTCATTGTACGGAATACTTTGCGCACTGCTTAGAGACAATGGCAATCAAGCTGTATAGAAATGGTTGAGACAAATTAAACGGGGCTGGGAAGTTGCTTAGTGATGCGGCAAATGCACTCTGCACATGCTCAGGTGTGCTTTGATCCTTAGCTCGTCATTACATTCACCCTGCTCAAGGGAACACCTCACTTACCTTCAGCCATTTCCAGTCCCTCAGGAGGAAGCAAGGAACAGGGGTGAATTGGGAGCGTCGTTCCGTTGGCTGTGAGGGACAGATGAGAGGAAGACGACTGGCTCAGGGACAGGGCACAAGCATTGCAGGAAGATCCCGCTCTCCATCCCTGGCACCTCCAGTTAAAAAGCAGCCAGGTAGCAGATGATGGCAAAAGTCCTCTGCTGCAAGACCCCCTGAGAGATGCCACCAATCAAGAGGGAAACCCCAGAACACATGTGGGGAGAGGAGAGGGGGAGAACGTTCCGCCACACAAGGAAGGCTCTTCAGAGTCTCAGGAAAACAGGATGTCCATCCCATTCAAGTGCCAAGTTGACAGAAACAACGCACAGAGGGAGGTGTTCTGAGAATCCGATATGCAGTTAGGACATTCCCTCACCCTGGAGAATCCGCCAAAATCTTGAACCTGCTTACAGGTCCTCTGGAATACCTCCTTCCAACGCCTCCCTTTCCTGCAGGAGTTTTACCCAACAAACATTTTTTAAAAATAAAGCCTTTCCCAGCAAAATCATGTCCCCATCTCATTTCAGTCCACGTAGCTTTGTCTCTGGGAGTTGTCTGGTGAAGCCTCATCTGTCTCAAGGGGCCTGGTGGCTGTCCCCTGAGACGGCATCTGAAACACAGAGAGGAAGTCAATGCTGCCCTAAGCCAAAGTCCCTCAGCCGCATCCTAGTTTCCCTAGTGGAATGGCTTCTGCAAAAGACGGTGCAGAAAGTCAACATGCTTGTGGGGACAAATGACCGCCAGTGCTGATCACCCTGCTAGCGAATTTCCCACAGGCTACAAGTCAGCTCCTGGGCCAAGTTCAAGGTCCCATGTACCAAAAACCAGAGAGGGGCTTATGCCTTATACACCACGAGATCCCTGCAGTCTGTGGGAGTGTCTCTTCTGCATATCCGCAAGATCTCAGAAGCCCTTTTGCACAGTGACTCTGAGCAGGGCCTTGAGAGTGGCTGCCCCTCTTCTATGGAATATCGTTCCTGTTGGGATGTGAAAGACGCCCAATCTCTGCACTTTCTGGAGACATTTTTGCTCCAACAGGCTGGATAAATGGCTTTTTAGCACAAGGGTCCACTTGTTATGGTTTGAAACAGTGCTTTTTCCCCCCAAAATTGTTTAGATGTACTCTCATTTCCCAACACATATTAAAATACTGCCCTCAATGAGGCCAAATTTAGATTCACTAAATGTTTAGGGGTATGCGTACCCCTGCACCCCCCAGAAAAAAGTACTGGTTTTAAATGTATTTGCTGTTCTTGTGATTTAAAACTGTTTTCAACTCTTGTGTAAATTGCCTTGAAACAGTGGTTTAGTGATGGTACAGTGGTTTAGTGTTTTAGTGATGGTAATAATAATGATGGTTCTCTTGGCAGATTCCTGTAGCCCAGATACTTCCAGTGGCTCCCAAATTTTGGGGGGCCATTGCCTCTTTTGGTTCTATAAACACAACCCCTGTGCCCCCTGCACCTACCCTATAAAAAGCCCATAAGAAGGGTGGCAAGACTAAAAGTGTCTCTTTCAACCTGAAGTTCTTTGCCAGCATGCTAAAAACAGATAAAGTTAGAATTAGCAACTAGACTTTTAGGACTTCACGGAATCAGATCCCCCTTGTTGGAATACTCCTGGGGGCACACGCAGCCCCCGGGATGAGACAAACCTCTCCGGGCATCTTTCTGATGCAACGCAGTCCCGGCATGTTTTCAAATATTAATGGTGCAAAAGAATATGCACACTCTATCAGCAGAGTATAGCAGAAACGATTGTGGACCATGAGTCTAGCATTGTTAAGTATTTATTAAGCAATATATACAGGACAAAGCAACCATGGCATCCTCTCAGTTCTTCTCCAAGAGAGGCGGGGAGAGAAACAATACAAAAGTACAGCACAGCGGAAGAGATAAGACTGACTTCCATTCTCACACTTTCCAAGATTAGAAAGTAAACACAGACATGTGATATAGCAATCACACATCCAGCAATGGAGGAGTGAAATGCTAACATCTCTCGCTAAATCAAAACTCCCCTGCATTTAGGGCAGCAGCAGATTTTCTCCAATTCAAAAATGACAAGGAAGCCTATGAATGAAAATGATACAGTATGAATACCGTAAGTTACAAGGTCCCTGTGTGTTTGTGTGTCAAAGGCATGGTAAGCAATCAAGGAGCATTCACTGCTCATAGCTGTCAATTTCCCTTTTTTAAAAGGGAAATTCCCTCATTCCAAATAGGATTCCTCGCAAGAAAAGGGAAAAAGTTGACAGCTATGTCACTGCTACTTGAGAAAACATTCAGGAACTGCAAAGATCTTTTTAAAAGGATCACGTGGTCACTGAGTTTCTGAGTCATTTCCGGGAAGTGAAACTCCCAGGGGGTGAAAACTGAGAAAACGAAAGTGAGGGAGCCATGGCTGCTGCAGGGGGTCCCATCCAGAATCTTTGTGACGAAGCCACGTGCTCCATCTGCCTGGATTACTTCAAGGATCCAGTCACCATCGCAGAGTGTGGGCACAACTTCTGCCGATCCTGCCTGATCCTGTTCTGGGGGGAATCGGAGGCAGAGGCTTCCTGCCCTCAGTGCAGAAAAACAGTCCAGAGAAGGAGCCTCATCCCCAACCGGCAACTGGCAAACTTCGTAGAATTAATCGAGAATCTCAGCCTCCAAGAGGGAAAGGAGGAAGGAGGGAAAGGAGGAGTCTGTGAGAAGCACGAGGAGCTCCTGAAGCTCTTCTGCAAGGAGGATGAAGCCCCCATCTGCATGGTGTGCGACAGATCCAAGGACCACAAACATCACGAAGTGATTCCTCTGGAGGAGGCTTCCGAGGAATACAAGGTAGGAGATCCCTGGATCTGGAGGGGGAGAAATAGCTGTGGATTCTTCTTGGGAGGTTTTCTTTTTAATTCTCAGGTCCAAAGTAGGCATGGCATGAATTGGTGGTTCTTTAGTACGGTAGAAGCAGCCAAGAGGAAGCCTGAGGACTCCTGGGAGGAGGGAGTTGAAGTCTTTCTCTCTGCCAGGGTGACAAAGGGATCTTCCCTTGAAATACTCACAGCAGCTTGAAAGATTTGAACTGGGACCGTGGGAGGGAGAGAAAGGGTTAACCTCAATCACATCCCCCAGCAAGGTCGCTTTGTACATATGAAAAACACTACAAATCTAAATTGCACATACACAACTAAGTGCATGTCTCCTTTGGCTAGCAGGATCCCTCCTCAATGCCCTGCAAAGCAGAGAGCAGCAAGGGATCAGTTCCAGGGGGGAGGGGTGGTGGCCAGGAATTGACCAGATGGTGCAGGATCCTTCCCCCAAGTATCTGCTGGAAGCAGATTTAGGAGTGGGTGGGTGTGGGTGTGTGTGGAAGCACCTACTGGTGGGGAGCACGCTTATTCTGGGGGTGCTGTGGGGCCTGTGCAATGAGGTTTCGGGGGGGGGGGCTGAGGATCTCCTCCCATCCCAAATGGCAAAGGACTCTGTGGTTCAGAGTAGCATCTGCAAAGACTAGGGGGAAAGATGACTTTGCCATGACAACTCAGAATTGGACCTGTGCTATTATACATAAAAAATAAAATCCTCATTCTGGATCCTACTTTAGCCCTTCCTCCTCCTCCTCCTCCTCCTCTTCCGACTTCTCCCTGGGACCTCAAGATGAGAAGTCAGGCTGGAAGTCTCTTCAGAGAAGACAAAGGAGCGAGCATGGCTGCCTTTGCTCTTCTCCAGACTAGTTTGTTGCACTAGAAAACATTCCCATCCCAGTTCCGCCGTGCTTTTCAACCCGTGTGCTGTGGCACCTGGGGTGCCCTGAATGATGCTCAGGGGTGCTGCTGGCAACACTGGCCTCTGTCCCTCCAGCTCTTTGTTGCAGCAGCCCTGGCTACAAGCTCCGCTGGCGAATGGTGCCTCTGGGGCTGGCCAGGGGGTGTTGGCTGCCAGGAGCTGAGGCGGCCTCGGAGGAAGCAAGCAAACTGGAGAGGGGCCCTTGCTGTTGGGAAGGGACTGACAAGTCCCTGTGGGGCAGCGTGAGCAGGCATCTCTTTTGGGGCAGCTCAGAGACCCAGAGGACGACTCCTAAGGAGAGGGGAGAGGAGGCTGAGAGAGCCCTCCACAAGGGAGGGTGTTCGAGAAAGGGTGAGGGGCTGCAAGCTCTGCAAGCAAGGGGGGACCTAACTGGGATCCCGAGTCCCACAGGGACACCGCAGAAAGAAGGAAGTTGGTCCAGGAAGCCATGGACCCAAAAACGTTGTACTTTTATTTCCTCTAGTAAACTACAGTGGCACCTCGGGTTACAGAAGCTTCAGCTTACAGACGCTTCAGCTTACAGACTCCTCTAACCCAGAAATAGTACCTCGGGTTAAGGACTTTGCTTCAGGATGAGAGAAATTGTGTGGCGGCAGCGAGAGGCCCCATTAGCTAAAGTGGTACCTCAGGTTAAGAACAGTTTCAGGTTAAGAACGGACCTCTGGAACGAATTAAGTTCTTAACCCGAGGTACCACTGTACTTCGCTATCATAGCAAGGCCACTTGACCCAAGAAGCCTGTATAATATTCATCTCCTCTCTCTGTGTCTCAATAAAACCTAAGTTTCCCTTTTTCTTTTCAGGGAGAGATCTGTCACCGCTTGGAGATTCTGAGGAAAGAGAGAGAGGAAATTCTGGCCTATCTAGCAGCCCTGGACAAGGAAAGCAGAGACCTCCTTGTAAGTGTCTCTGTTGTTACTAGTGAGGGAACAAGCACGTGAAGAATTGAGTCAGGACTGTGGAAGGATGGGGAAATCGGCCCATTTCAACTTCCCCCCATTCTCCTTTTTCCATATCAGTTTGTTTGTTTATTTATTATTATGATGAAAATGAATAAAATGCTAAGGTGGCTACCTTCTTGTACAAATATTTTGATATGTACTTTACCCTCATAAATACATCTTTTGTGAACATTACCTGGCTGGGTCAACCTTGAAAGATTCAGAGGTGTAAATTTCAAAAGATTGCTCTATTTCAGTCTCCATATTTCAGTCTCCATCACGTTTCAATGCAGCTAAATTGAGTTTATTTCCCATTGCCATTTAATATATGAATAGCAGTGAAGGAGAAGCCTGAGGACTTGTGAGCTGAGAGGGTGGAAGTGGTTCAATTCAAATCCTGATTTACCATAAATATTACTAAAGAGTTGTCTTTCTAAATGTGCGCTCATGTTCATTTTTAGGAAACTCAAGCAATTTCGAACCTTTAAAGAAAACAGGGGAGCTATGAGGATGAACTCTGCACTGTCCTCCTCCTCCTGTTTCTGCAGTTTTCCTACACCTAAATTGCACCAGCCTAAACTGAGGGGTGTTTTATGTCCCTGGGTGATCTCTGAACAACTCTGAACTCTGGTTATGCCATGCCCCAAAACATGCAGGGAACATCCATGGCTAGGAAAAAGGTCCTTCCTTTAGGCTGTAGCTCTCTGCAAAATAGAAGTCAACAGAAACAGCAATGGAGAGGGCCTCCCCTCAAAATAAAGGTTTACTTCTTTAGTAACTGGAGGTTTCATGTCTCTGAAAAATCAGAAGTGTCCTCCCTGTGGAATTCTCACTATTCTCTTCCTGATGTTTTGAAGGCTAAGCACCTTCCACACTCAGACCTCCTCTTTTCTTGCAGAAATTAACAGAAACGGAGAGGATGAAGGCTGTGGCGAAATTAAGAGAATTGCGCCAGTTCCTGGAAAAACAAGAAAAACGTCTGCTGAATGATGTGGCAGAGGTGGAGAAGGAGATTGCAGGGAGAAGGAATGAGCAGCTGGCCAGACTCTCCAGGAAACTCTTCTCTCTTGAGAGGATCATCCAGGAGATGGAGGAGAAGAGTCAGCAGCCAGCGAGTGAACTCCTGCAGGTAAGATGGTGGCAGGAACAGCCCAAGGCTCCAGGAAAAGGCTGCCCCTTTCATGTATACAAGGAGTGCAGGGGCTGAGATGATGGAGCCTCTAGTCAGGTTTGTAATGGACAGGAAGACCCAAGAGACCTGGGACTCACATGAATGCAGAGTAGAGATTTGTCTGTGTTCTTGATGGAACGGGAGCTGATCTTCTGCTCTTTGCTGATGCTTTGTCTCTGAATGCCCTTCAGCTGTGATGCGGAAATGTGAAGAACTTGATACTAGAAAAATTCATAATTTCAGAATGGAAAAATAAAAGCTGTGAGAAACCAAAACTGGCTGATTCAGCCATTCCTACCCAAAACCTTGGCGTGTGCCAGGCAGACTGACATCTGAGGGGCAGGGTCTGAGGGGGTCTTCCTAGTGTGGCCTGTGGTGTGCAGTGAATTCCCTTCTCTTTTCCCCTCTAGGATGTGAGAAGGACCTTGCAGAGGTAAGTGGATCTGGCTCATTTCCATTAGCATCACTCTTTGAAGCTGAGATGCAAGAACCTCAGACATGGCCCCCCCAGGGGCTGCAGGGGGGAGACTGGAGGACTCACTCCCTGCAGCATCTCACAGGTAAAAGTAGAGCCCCCTCTTCTGAACTTGTAGCCCCCCAATTCTCCCTCCAAGGATCAAGGTCAGCTGCCTCCTCCCTCCCCACATCACTTCACAAAGGGATGGGGGCTTAGGACGAAGAGCTTAGGATGTACCAACAGATTTCAATGTCCAAGTAGCATCTTGTCCAAGTAGCAGCCGCCCAACTCTTGGCAGCTTTGGACATCACTCACATCCTCTGGAGAGGCTCAGGGAGGGAGGGATTGCAGGCATTCTACCTCAGGGGTCTGGTTCTTCCGTCCTGGGACCTTCCCAGAAAGTTGTTAGGGGGCAGCATAGTTTGAAGCCATGGGAGCCCTCCGGTGGTGTCGCTTGGGGTTACATCTTGTCCCTTGTGCCGTTTAGCATCCTTACGAAGCCACTGACAGCTGTCCTCAGGGGTTTTGGACTGAGGTCTCATCTGTGGTAGAAATAAACCTGTTGGGAAATAAACTTCCACTTTGTTCGTCTTATTGAAATCACCTGCAAGAATTAGGGAGATGGGGCCATAATGGGGCCATTCATTGTTTTCCTTTTCACCAGGTATGAGGAAAGAGAGAGTCCAGAGAAACCACTGCCTTTCCCTCCAGAACTGAGGAACAGGATCTTGGAATCGTGTGATCGAAATCACCTTGTGGAGAATACAATGAAACAATGGAAAGGTAATGAAAAATGGCTGCCAGGATTTCACACTGGGAAATGTGTTACTTCAGAACTGAACATGCCATCCTCTTATTGCATGGAATTGAGTAACCCCAGGATACCTTCCTTCTTGGTGCTCCGGCCTTCATTTCCCGTCCCCCAGAATGGCCCATGTATATTGTGATGCTGGATCCTGTAAAGAAAACCTGAACCAGAGTGTAGAGCAAAGTCAGGATTTTTTCCTCCCATGTTTATAATTCTATGGAACCTCCTTTTCCTTGTGGTTCCCTGTCTGCACAATCTGGGGTTGTCCTTTTGGAGGTTCTCCTGCTCTGAATGGAGTCAAAGGGGATTAAGAAGCCCCCAGTTCCCCCTCTGCCTCCTGCTCAGGCTTGTTTCTCAGCCGTGGAGCCAAGGCCTGAGCCGTCTCCTCCTCAGACATCCCCCTGCAGCTGCCATATCTAGGGCTTCAGCCTTCAAGATCTCCTGAGAGTTCCCCCATTGAGAGTGGAAGCAAGAGCACATGAGCCCCAAAGGGAACAATTATGCTTGTGAAGAACCTTAAATATTTGTAGAAGGTTTGTGAGGAAGCGTTTCCTTTTGCCTGAGAGCTCTGCCAATCCTTCCTCATCAACTTTCACTTCTCCTTATGTTTCACAATCTTGGCTTTAATGATTCCCCCCACCACTTTACTTGGGGAAGATGTTAAGGCTGCCCCATCTCCCCTCTGCCTCCTTTTCTGGGATTCCTATTGCTCTGCCTCCCCTCCAGTCCTCCAATGTAGAGCCCAATTTCAGGGACAAAGTTCAGAGACCAGCAGGATATATTGTGAATGTTCTTATTCTACTATTTGTAAGCTTGCTTTATTATTGCTGTGTTTTAAAGCTTTAGTTATTTTCATAGATTCTTCCTATGATATTCTTGTTTTTAATTATTTTTCCACTATTTAATAATTATAGTAGAAGTTAAGGATGCCACGTTATGAAGTGTTAATTTTGTACGGAGATTTATTTCAGGTGGAAGAGTGTTGCCCTTACACTTTATATCTTTCTGCTTCCTCAGATGCTCTGCTATTCAGTGAACAGATTCAGAAAGGTAAATTTCCAGGAGAAGAACAATTTGACTGGAGGGGTGGGGACTGATATTTCATGGGTGTTGAACCGTCTGCTCTGCAGACTTTGGGACCCCCATCAATGGCGTCACTCTGGGAAACAGTCCTCTAGTGCTGTTTGGGTTCTTTCCATGTCCCATGAATGAACTGGGAGAGAGGTTGAAGGCTTGGACTGGGGGCAGAGCTTGTCCCTGCGACGAACCTGCACACCAGTCTGAGTTCCATTCCTGCCTATAGACCAGTGGTGGCAAACCTTTTATGGACCCAGTGCCCAAACTGCAA
The DNA here is from genome assembly GCF_964270895.1 of Podarcis filfolensis. Classification (NCBI taxonomy): domain Eukaryota; kingdom Metazoa; phylum Chordata; class Lepidosauria; order Squamata; family Lacertidae; genus Podarcis; species Podarcis filfolensis. The sequence goes on from NC_139605.1 coordinate 8,606,830, forward strand.
CCCAAAACCCACTTATTTATCGCTAAGTGCCAACACTGCAATTTAACCTCAATACTGAGGTTTTAGTTTAGAAAAAAACAACTCATACATTAACACCTTTGGTCTCAAAAGAAAAACACAATAACAGAGCTTTCAGTGATACAAACAACTTTTTATTGAAAGGTAAAAGTTTGTATTTGGCATACTTTTCAACAATTAATGTGATTTTTGCTGTTGTATGCATGTTGATAATTTGTCTAACCTTGGCTCATAGTTTGTAAGTTTGAGATCAACACATGCAGCACTCAAGTCATCTGTTAGTCTGTTTCTGGTGTCAGATTTTATATAATTCAAAGCTGAAAACAGCTGCTCACAAGCATAAGATGATCCAAACAAAGTAAGGAAAGCAATCCCAAGTACTCTGATTGATTTAAAATTATTTGGTAGACTATTGCACACTAGGGACACGAGTGGCGCTGTGGGTAAAACCTCAGTGCCTAGGACTTGCGAACGTATGGTCGGCGATTCAAATCCCCGCAGCGGGGTGAGCTCCTGTCTTTCAGTCCCAGCTCCTGCCCACCTAGCAGTTCGAAAGCACCCCTAAGTGCAAGTAGATAAATAGGTACCGCTTTATAGCGGGAAGGTAAACGGCGTTTCCGTGTGCTGCGCTGGTGCTGGCTTGCCAGAGCAGCTTCGTCACGCTGGCCACGTGACCCGGAAGTGTCTCTGGACAGCGCTGGCCCCCGGCCTCTTAAGTGAGATGGGCGCACAACCCTAGAGTCGGACACGACTGGCCCGTACGGGCAGGGGTACCTTTACCTTTATTGCACACTAAGGATCTCATTTTCAGAACTAACTGTGCTTTCTTTTGTCATTCTTTCTATCTTCTCAAGTGTTTCACGCAGGTCACAGAATTTATTTTTCCAGACGGACTATTATCCTGGTTTCCCCCTCAATTTTATAGATTTTGCTTTATTTCATAAAATTTATATACTGTTTAGAAAATGCCTCGGTTGAGAGGAGGGCAGGCACAATACACATCGAATATAAGAAAGTGAAGGAAACTGATTTAAAAACCAACAAGGAAGATATTTATTCTGATGAGAGTCTGCAAGGAGGAGTCTCAGTCTAGCATGTGATCCAAAGAATCCTCTTGATCTGAAATGGAATCTGGGTTTTTTGGGTGTTTTGTTTTTTTATCAAGCTGTCCGTTTCTGTCTCTCAGCTGACTCTGCCTATCCTTCTTTTTCCCTCATCTTCTCCCCAACAGCAAATGTCACTCTGGATCCAGACACAGCCCATCCCCATCTCATCCTGTCCAAGGATGGGAAAAGTCTGAGATTGGGAGACAAACCTCAAGCCCTGCCTGATAATCCTGAGAGATTCAATGACTGGCCTTGTGTGTTGGGACGTGAGGGATTCACAGCAGGCAGACATTTCTGGGAAGTCACTGCGAGAAGTGGGGAATGGTGGGGTTTGGGGGTTGCCAGGGAGTCTGTGGAGAGAAAGGACTACTTCAACTTCAATCCTGAGACAGGGGTCTGGGCTGTGGGGATGTGGGGAGGGGAGTACTGGGCCTGCAGTTCCCCTGAAGACTCTCCTCTGTCCCTGAGTGAGGAGCCCAGGAGGATCCGGGTGACTCTGGACTATGAAGGGGGACGTGTGTCTTTTTCTGACGCTGACTCAGGAGCCGAACTCTACACATTCTCAGGAGCCTCGTTCTCTGGAGAGACCCTCCTGCCTTATTTTCTTCTGTGGGGAAATGAAGCCCACCTCAGTATCTCCTGAGGAGACTAAATCTGCCTCTCAGGCCCAGCAGGAGTTTCTCTCCAGACCAGAGTGACTGACATAAAAAACCTTCACTCGCCAAGAGCCCGTTGGGCAGTTTTCCAAGAGCCCTTTGAGAGGATTCATTCCAGTCAAAATCAGCAGAAATAACAAAACAAAAATGGGTTGCTCTTGCTTTGCATTTTCCTTCCTTTTCCCAGAATTCCCTCTGCAGCTCACTTCTTAGAGAGACAGTCACACTTTTAGGAGTCCTAATAACTTTTCTCACCTTCAATCTTGTTTTCCGTTTGAGATGTCTGATTTGGCAGAGCATGAGGGTTGTGGGTTTGAACCCCACATTGGCCAAACGTTTCCTGCGCTGCAGGGGGTGGGACCAGAGGACCCTCAACTCTGTAATTCTAGGAAACCTTCCTCTCCCCACAAGACCTTATGCAGCTGTGAAAATGCATACATTATTGGATTAATAGAGGACTAAAAATGAACTCCTTCACCCACGTCAAGCAGGATAGCTCCTTGCTCTAGGGACCTCAGACGGGAAGAAAATCTAAAAGAAGTTGAACAAGGCGTCGGCTTCAAATATCCTCTGCAAATAGAGCCTCACCTTCTTTACACTTGGTCAGAAATAAACCCCATTGCCTTGAGTGGGGCTTCTGCCCTGTTAAAATTTGTGTTTAGGGTTGATGCATTGATGTTCCTTATTTACAAGCTGGATTCTGTACTGTATATCGGGGGCATCAAATGGGGTGTCCTCTGGATAGTGCTGGACTCTTAATCTAAGGGTCACCAGCTGTAGCACCATGTTGGGCAAAAGATTCCTGCATTGGTGGCCATCTCTGCCTCCAGTGGCAGTGAGTTCCATAGTTCAATTATCTGCTGCACAATGAAATGCTTTTATCTGTCTTGGGTAGGACAACATTCAGCTTTCTTGCGAGGGCCAAGAATTCTAGTGCTATGAGAATCTGCAATGTGGAGCGAATGTGCCCCTGCCTCCCTGCCTCCATCATGAGGACCAGAGCAGGGGGTGGGCAGTTTGTTTGCCCACCCGTGCAGCCCACCCCGGGTGTCATCACTGAGAGGGGTGACAAAATGCCAGCTGCTCCCCCTGCCTGTCCCATGTCCCGCCCTCGCTCGGGTGCTGTGTGTGTGTCTGTGTGGCCGTGCTCAAAGCTGTGCTTCTCACGGGGCAAGGCAGCCTCCACTGGGCTTCTCTGTCTTTCCCCAACTGTTGCTTTAAAGCCTTTCCCTCAAACTCATTATGTGCTAAGGGGGCTTTTCCCCATGTGTTTTCTTCTTTGCCTTCCTCACTGTTTTTTTTTGGGGGGGGGCTCCTTTTCGTTTCCTGCCTTCCCCCCTCCACCACGTTTATTAACAAAACTAAGGATTTTTTTTAGGCAGTTTGCTAGGTAACAGAAGAAACATAGTCCATAGAAGCTGACTCTGCCTAATCTTCCCTTTCCCTCATCTTCTCCCCCACAGCAAATGTCACTCTGGATCCTGACACAGCCCATCCCAGCCTCATCATGTCCAAGGATGGGAAAAGCGTGAGAAGGGGAGACAAACCTCAAGCCCTGCCTGATAATCCTGAGAGATTCAGTGCCTGGCCTTGTGTGTTGGGACGTGAGGGATTCACAGCAGGCAGACATTTCTGGGAAGTCACTGCGAGAAGTGGGGAATGGTGGGCTTTGGGGGTCGCCAGGAAGTCTGTGGAGAGAAAGGGCATCTTCCCCTTAAGGCCTGAGAGAGGGATCTGGGCTTTGGGGAAGACGGGAGGGGAGTACTTGGCCTGCATCTCCCCTGATCCCTCTCCTCTGTCCCTGAGTGAGAAGCCAAGGAGGATCCGGGTGACTCTGGACTATGAAGGGGGACGTGTGTCTTTTTCTGACGCTGACTCAGGAGCCGAACTCTACACGTTCTCAGGAGCCTCGTTCTCTGGAGAGACCCTCCTGCCTTTTCATCTGTGGGGAAATTATAAAACCCCCCTCAGTATCTCCTGAGGAGACTAAATCTGCCTCTCAGGCCCAGCAGGAGTTTCTCTCCAGACCAGAGTGACTGACATTGTAGCCTTATGAGGCTTTGCCCTCGGGTGGGAAAAATATTGCGCCTGGGAAAGGGAAGTGGGAGTCAACAGACACTCAAGGAATAGTTTCGGAGAAAAGGCTTTTATTTCTACCATCCATGAACTGGTAGAAGGAGCAAGTGTGATAAGTCACAAAAAGCATGCACGAGTTCACAGTCATGTGCACAAGCATATATACCCATTCCAGATCCCTCCCCCTTTCTCCTCCTTCCAGAGTCCTGCCCCATGAGTTCCTCTGAGCATGAACAGAAAGCTGTCTTGGGACTATTGGACTCTTGGCACCCTTCCCAGGAAAGGGTTTCAGAGTGTTCAGATAAGTTTCAATCTCTCGTTCTGGCATGGTTCCCGGACAGAGAGTAAGTTGCAATGTGGTTCTTTAGCAAGGCCAGAAGGCATCAGAAAGGCCTGAGAAACAATGGACTGTGTTCCCTACCTTTGTTGCAGTCTTTTTAGTTACAGCAAGCGGAATGTTTCTGATGCTTAGCTAATGCCTTTTAGCTGCTGAGAAAAATGATTTTGAAAAGCTCTGAGAAGCTTTGAGCCTGCTTTGGTGGGGGGTGACTTCGGGCCTAGGTGAGGTCACCTGTCCTCACCTTCCTTCAACATAAAAACCATTTTACCCGCCAAAAGCCCGTTGGGCAGTTTTCCAAGGGCCCTTTGAGAGGATTCATTCCAGTCAAAATCAGCAGAAATAACAAAACAAAAATGGGTTGCTCTTGCTTTGCATTTTCCTTCCTTTCCCCAGAATTCCCTCTGCAGCTTACTTCTTAGAGAGCAGTCACGCTTTTAGGAGTCCTAATAAATTTTTTCACCTTCAATCTTGTTTTCCTTTTCAAATGTCTGATTTGGCAGAGGACGAGACTCTTAATCCCAGGGTTGTGGGTCTGAGCCCCACATTGGGCAAATGTTTCCTGCACTGCAGGGGGTGAGACTAGAGGATCCTCAGGGTCCCTCACAACTCTGTAATTCTAGGAAACCTTCCTCTCCCCACAAGACCTTATGCAGCTGTGAAAATGCATGCATCATTGGATTCATAGAGGACTAAAAATGAACCCCTTCACCCATGTCACACAAGATAGCTCCTTGCTCTGGAGACCTCAGACGGGAAGAAAATGTAAAAGAAATTGAACAAGGCGTCACCTTCAAATATCCTCTGCAAATAGAGCCCCACCTTCTTTACACTTTGTCAGAAATAAACCCCATTGCCTTGAGTGGGGCTTCTGCCCTGTTATAAATGTGTTTAAGGTTGATGCATTGACGTTCCTTATTTAGAAGCTGGATTCTGTACTGTATATCGGGGGCATCAAATGGGGTGTCCTCTGGGTAGTGCTGGACTCTTAATCTAAGGGTCACCAGCTGGAGCGCCATGTTGGGCAAAATATTCTTGCATTGGTTGCCATCTCTGCCTCCAGTGGCAGTGAGTTCCATAGTTCAATTATCTGCTTTTATCTGTCCTGGATCTCCCAACACTCAGCTTCTTGGAGGGCCACGAATTCTAGTGCTATGAGAATCTGCAATGTGGAGCGAATGTGCCCCTGCCTCCCTGCCTCCATCATGGGGACCAGAGCAGGAGGTGGGCAAACCCGCCCCGGGTGTCATCACTGAGAGGGGTGACAAAATGCCAGCTGCTCCCCCTGCCCGTCCGTGTCCCGCCCTCGCTCGGGTGCTGTGTGTGTGTCTGTGTGGCCGTGCTCAAAGCTGTGCTTCTCACGGGGCAAGGCAGCCTCCACTGGGCTTCTCCGTCTTTCCCCTGCTGTTGCTTTAAAGCCTTTCCCGCAAACTCATCATGTGCTAAGGGGGCTTTCCCCCATGTGTTTTCTTCTTTGCCGTCCTCACGGGGGTGTGTGTGTTCCTTTTCGTTTCCTGCCTTCCCCCCTCCACCACGTCCCTCTCACGCCGCCACCAGACCTCTAACCTCCAGAAGGCAAGTTGGCTTCAGAAGGAGGAGAAGCCTGCGAACAACCAATATCAGCCCCAGGATCTCCAAATCGATCACGACATCTTGGACATGCCTGCCCTAGAATTATAGTATTGTAGAGTTGAGGATCACCTAGTCCAGGGGTCTTTTTCAAAGAGGGCCAGATTTGATGAAGGGAAGGGTCGTGAGGGCCGCCCAAAGGGCTGAAAAGTTGTTGACCTTTTTTTAGGATTGAAGTTGTGGAGGGTTTTTGGGGGGGATTTTAATAAACTGCCACAGGGGCTGGATTAAACCAACCGGCAGGCCGGATTAAGCCCCTGATATGGACTTTGGACATGCCTGATCTAGTCCAACCCTCTGCATTGCAGGAGTATGTAGCTGTCCCATCCTTTTTTACATTTGCTCTCAGCCCTCCATCTGCTATGTAAATTTTCATATCTTCCTCCCCACCCACACACAAACAGACACACACACACACACACACACACAGAGTTGCCTCAGATGCTAGTCCTACTCAAAGCGTACTCACTGAAATGAATTAAAAATCCAAATGTTAATTTCCAAGAGTCTGCCCTAAGTAGGGTTTAGCTGGGTGTAGCCTGTTGTTATGACCAAAGTATCTTACCCAAAAAGAGCTGCACAAACCAGTTTATCTGAGTGCATTATTTTTTGGGGGGTGGGGGTGGGGACTCATTTATTTATAATTGCTTAATCATATGGGACTAAATTGTATTATGTTGTAAGGACATTTCATAAAATCTTAGAACTGTAAAATTGGAAGGGACCCCAAGGGTCATCTAGTCCAACCCGCTGCAGTGCAGGGATCTCAGCTAAAGCATCCATGACAGATGGCCCTCCAACCTCTGATTACAAACTTCCAAGGAAGGAGAGTGCAAAACCTCCCAAGGGAGTCTGTTGCGCTGTTGAAGGGCTCTTGCTGTCAGAAAGGTTCTTCCTGATGTTGTGTCAGAATCTCCTTTTATGTAACTTAAAGCCATTGTTTTGTGTCCTACCCAGTGTGAGAGCCAGTGTGGTGTAGTGGTTAAGAGCGGTAGTCTCGTAATCTGGGGAACCGGGTTCGCGTCTCCGCTCCTCCACCTGCAGCTGCTGGGTGACCTTGGGCCAGTCACACTTCTCTGAAGTCTCTCAGCCTCACTCACCTCACAGAGTGTTTGTTGTGGGGGAGGAAGGGAAAGGAGAATGTTAGCCGCTTTGAGACTCCTGAAGGGGGGTGAAAGGCGGGATATCAAATCCAAACTCCTCCTCTTCTTCTTCTTCTACCCTCCAGAGCGGGAATAAAGCTTGTTCCATCTTCCATGTGACAGCGCTTCAAGTATTTGAAGATGGCTGTCATATCTCCCATCTGTCTCCTCTGTTCCTGGCTAAACATACCCAGCTCCTTCAAACACTCCTCATAAGGCTGGGTGTCTAGACCCTTGATCATCTTGGTTGCCCTCCTCTGCACACGTTCCAGCTTGTCAACGTCCTTCGTAAATTGTGGTGTCCAGAATTGGAAACACTATTCCAAATGTGGTCTGACTAAGGCAGAATAGAGTGGGACTATGACTTCCCTTGATCTGGACACTATACTCCTGTTGATGCAGCCTAGAATAGTGTTAGGTTTTTTGCTGCTGCATCACACTGTTGACTCATGTTCAGCTTGTGTTCCAAGCCACCTCATGAGAAGAGAAGACTACCTGGAAAAGACCCTGATGTTGGGAAAGATGGAGGGCACAAGGAGAAGGGGACGACAGAGGACGAGATGGTTGGACAGTGTTCTCGAAGCTACCAGCATGAGTTTGACCAAACTGCGGGAGGCAGTGGAAGATAGGAGTGCCCGGTGTGCTCTGGTCCATGGGGTCACGAAGAGTCGGACATGACTAAACGACTAAACAACAACAAGCACACATATTTGGGGAGGGGTGTTTGTGTGAGGTCGGGCTCTGCTAAGTAGTGTTTGCTGTCAATGTGACAGCTAAGTAGTGTTTGCTGTCAATGTGCCTCCCCATCCCAAAATTTGAACCCGTGTCCACTATGCTACACAAGCTTAGCAAGTCCTCCTTCACTGGCCTTGATCGCTCAACAGAAGGAGAGATTTGCACAGAGCCCTTGACTTTTAGAGAAAATGCAGGAGGGTTTGCTAGAACACACACACACAAAAATGCCACATCTAACAGCATCGGGAGGAAGAGAGACAGGATCGCCAAATGATGGAAGCCTGCCTCCACGTCAGCTGCCTGATAAATGGAGGGAAAGACACCTATATCAGCCACCGCCCAGAGCAGCTCTTAGCACCTCTCTCCTGTTCAGAATGGAAGGGAAGGCGGGCCTCCAGTCCTGGCGTCCAATGGAACTTGGGCATATGGAAAGGGGGCGTGTTCACTGCAGGAGAGGCGGAGTCAGTAGAAACAGGAACTGAGTAGGAAGAGCAAAGAGTCTTTTGTGCATTGTGGATTTTGGGGGGGATATTCACAGAGAATTTTTGCAGGCACCACAGGAGGTCCCGGTGGGTATACCAGCACCCTCAGTCTGCCACATCAGTCATAGAATCATAGAATCATAGAATCATAGAGTTGGAAGAGACCACAAGGGTCATCGAGTCCAACCCCCTGCCAAGCAGGAAACACCATCAGAGCACTCCTGACATATGGTTGTCAAGCCTCTGCTTAAAGACCTCCAAAGAAGGAGACTCCACCACACTCCTTGCCAGCAAATTCCACTGTCGAACAGCTCTTACTGTCAGGAAGTTCTTCCTAATGTTTAGGTGGAATCTTCTTTCTTGTAGTTTGGATCCATTGCTCCGTGTCCGCTTCTCTGGAGCAGCAGAAAACAACCTTTCTCCCTCCTCTATGTGACATCCTTTTATATATTTGAACATGGCTATCATATCACCCCTTAACCTCCTCTTCTCCAGGCTAAACATGCCCAGCTCCCTTAGCCGTTCCTCATAAGGCATCGTTTCCAGGCCTTTGACCATTTTGGTTGCCCTCCTCTGGACACGTTCCAGTTTGTCAGTGTCCTTCTTGAACTGTGGTGCCCAGAACTGGACACAGTACTCCAGGTGAGGTCTGACCAGAGCAGAATACAGTGGCACTATTACTTCCCTTGATCTAGATGCTATACTCCTATTGATGCAGCCCAGAATTGCATTAGCTTTTTTAGCTGCCGCGTCACACTGTTGGCTCATGTCAAGTTTGTGGTCAACCAAGACTCCTAGATCCTTTTCACATGTACTGCTCTCAAGCCAGGTGTCACCCAACTTAAATGAACATTTCTGGCACTCATTTTCCACTGTGCACTTGTACCTATCTAAAAAAGAGGTGGATCTCAAACCCATCGTTCCCCCTCCGCTGTGAGCACGCCTATATCATTGGGCTGTCATACATACGAAATTTCCCAGGATTTGTCTCTTGAAAATAGCGTCCTGGCAGAATTTTCAAAAATCGGTTAAAATGTCCAGAAAAATCAGGACATATGGCGGCTCAAATCAGCTGTGTTGTGGGTTTTTTTTGGCAAATTTCCTTAAAAAGTAGCTTTAAAACATTCTCTTTTTTTGCGAGGAGTTTTTGCTCAACAACATCTGTGTCTGGTAGAGTTGAGTCAAACATCCCCTACTTAGGTTCTGCTGTCCCAGAGAACGCCATTTAAAGATGGACGCCCACTCCCACTCCCGATTTTGCAGCTGCTGAGAGACAGTGTAGTGTAGTGTAGTGGTTAGAGTGTGGGACCAGGACCTGGGAGGCCAGGGTTCAAATCCCCACTCGGGCATGAAGCTCAGTGGTGACCTTGGGCCAGTCCCGGGCTCTCTGCCTAGCCCACCTCACAGGGTGGTTGTCCTGGGGTTATAAGAGGAAGGGGAGAACCTGGAGCTCCTTGGCATAAAGGTGGGATATAAAGCACTCCATTGTGGGCCCAATTTTATGGAACTCCCTTCCAGATTGAGGTCAGACGGGCCCTTCTCCCTGTTGAACCTACTGAAGACATCATCATCATCATCATCATCATACTTGCAGGCTTATTTTATATTTTCCACTCTTTTTCATTGTATGGAATACTTTGCGCACTGCTTAGAGACAGTGGCGATCAAGCTGTATAGAAATGGTTGAGACAAATTAAACTGGGCTGGGAAGTTGCTCAGTGATGCGGCTAAATGCACTCTGCACATGCTCAGGTGCTCTCTGATCCTTAGCCGGGCGTTACATTCACCCTGCTCAAGGGAACACCCCAGGCCTGCTGCTAAGCGAGATGTCCACTTACCTTCAGCCATTTCCAGTCCCTCAGGAGGAAGCAAGGAACAGGGGACAATTGGGAGCGTCCTTCCGTTGGCTGAGAGGCACAAAAGAGAGGAAGACGACTGGCTCAGGGACAGGGCACAAGCATTGCAGGAAAATCCCGCTCTCCATGTGTCAAAAGCATGGGAAGCAATCAAGGAGCATTCACTGCTACTTGAGAAAACACTCAGGATCTGCAGAGATCTTTTAAAAAAGATCACGTGCTCACTGAGTTTCTGAGTCATTTCCGGGAAGTGAAACTCCCAGGGGGTGAAAACTGAGAAAACGAAAGTGAGGGAGCCATGGCTGCTGCAGGGGGTCCCATCCAGAATCTTTGTGACGAAGCCACTTGCTCCATCTGCCTGGATTACTTCAAGGATCCAGTGATCATCCCAGAGTGTGGGCACAACTTCTGCCGATCCTGCCTGATCCTGTTCTGGGGGGAATCGGAGGCAGAGGCTTCCTGCCCTCAGTGCAGAAAAACAGTCCAGAGAAGGAGCCTCATCCCCAACCGGCAACTGGCAAACTTCGTAGAATTAATCGAGAATCTCAGCCTTCAAGAGGGAAAGGAGGAAGGAGGGAAAGGAGGAGTCTGTGAGAAGCACCAGGAGCCCCTGAAGCTCTTCTGCAAGGAGGACGAAGCCCTCATCTGCGTGGTGTGCGACAGATCCAAGGAGCACAAACATCACGATGTGATTCCTCTGGAGGAGGCTTCCGAGGAATACAAGGTAGGAGATCCCTGGATCTGGAGGGGGAGAAATAGCTGTGGATTCTTCTTGGGAGGTTTTCTTTTTAATTCTCAGGTCCAAAGTAGGCATGGCATGAATTGGTGGTTGTTTATTATGTAAAAAGCAGCCAAGGGGAAGCCTGAGGACTCCTGGGAGGAGGGAGTTGAAGTCTTTCTCTCTGCCAGGGTGACAAAGGGATCTTCCCTTGATATACTCACAACAGCTTCAAAGATTTGTACTGGGACGGTGGGAGGGAGAGAAAGGGTTAACCTCATCCACACACCCCAGCAAGGTTGCAAGGGATCAGCTGGGTGGGAGAGGGGAGGAGTGGTGGCCAGGAATTGACCAGATGGTACAGGTTCCTCCCCCAAGTATCTGTTGGAAGCAGATTTAGGAGTGGGGGGGTGGAAGCGCCTACTGGTGGGGAGCATGCTTATTCTGGGGGTGCTGTGGAGCCTGTGCAATGAGATTTCAGAGGTGGGGTGTGTGCGTGTGCTGAGGATCTCCTCCCATCCCAAATGGCAATGGACTCAGTGATAACAATAATTATAATAATAATAAAAATTTATTATTTATACCCCGCCCATCTGGCTGGGCCTCCCCAGCCACTCTGGGCGGCTTCCAAAACAATATTAAAATACCATAATACATCAAACATTAAAAGTTTCCCTTGTCTTCTAAAAGTCTGGTAGTTGTTGTTCTCTTTGACATCTGGTGGGGAGGGCGTTCCACAGGGAGGGCGCCAGTGGTTCAGAGTGGCATTTACAAAGACCAGGGGGAAAGATGACTTTTCCATGACAACTCAGAATGGGACCTGTGCTATTATACATAAAAAATAAAACCCTCATTCTGGATATGGCCTTAGCCCTTCCTCCTCCTCCTCTTCCGACTTCTCCCTGGGACCTCAAGATGAGAGGCCAGGCTGGGACTTTCCTCGGAGGAGACAAAGGAGCGAGCATGGCTGCCTTTGCTCTTCTCCAGACTAGTTTGTTGCACTAGAAAACTTTTTTATCCCAGTTCTGCTGTGCTTTTCAACCCGTGTGCTGTGGCACCTGGGGTGCCTTGAATGATGCTCAGGGGTGCTGCTGGCAACACTGGCCTCTGTCCCTCAAGCTGTTTGTTGCAGCAGCCCTGGCTACAAGCTCCGCTGGCGAATGGTGCCTCTGGGGCTGGCCAGGGGGTGTTGGCTGCCAGGAGCTGAGGTGGCCTCGGAGTAAGCAAGCAAACTGGCAAGGGGCCCTTGCTGTTGTGAATAGACAGAAAAGTCCCAGGCCCCTGTGGGGCAGCGTGAGGAGGCATCTCTTTTGGGGCTCAGAGACCCAGAGGAGGACTCCTAACGAGAGGGGAGAGGAGGCTGAGAGAGCCCTCCACAAGGGAGGGTGTTCGAGAAAGGGCTGCAAGATCTGCAAGCAAGGGGGGATCTAACTGGGATCCTGAGCCCCACAGGGACACCGCAGAAAGAAGGTAGTTGGTCCAGGGAGCCTTAGACCCAAAAAGGTTGTACTTTTATTTCCTCTAGTAAACTACAGTGGTACTTTACCTCAGGATGAGAACAGAAATCGCGTGGCGGCAGCAGCGGGAGGCCCCATTAGCTAAAGTGGTGTTTCAGGTTAAGAACGGACCTCCAGAACAAATTAAATTCTTAACCCGAGATTCCACTGTACTTTTCTATTATAGCAAGGCCACTAGACCCAAGAAGCCTGTATAATATTCATCTCCTCTCTCTGTGTCTCAATAAAACCTAAGTTTCCCTTTTTCTTTTCAGGGAGAGATCTGTCACCGCTTGGAGATTCTGAGGAAAGAGAGAGAGGAAATTCTGGCCCATCAAGCAGCCCTGGACAAGGAAAGCAAAGACCTCCTTGTAAGTGTCTCTGTTGTTACTAGTGAGGGAACAAGCACTTGAAGAATTGAGTCAGGACTGTGGAAGGATGGGGAAATCGGCCCATTTCAACTTCCCCCCATTCCCCAGACAATGGAAAGGTAATGAAAACTGGCTGCCAGGATTTCACACTGGGAATTCTGTTACTTCTTCAGAACTGAACATGCCAGGCTCTTATTGCATGGAATTGAGTAACCCCAGGATACCTTCCTTCTTGGTGCTCCAGCCTTCATTTCCTGTCCCCCAGAATGGCCCATGTATATTGTGACGCTGGATCCTGTAAAGAAAGCCTGAACCAGAGTGTAGAGCAAAGTCAGGATTTTTTTCATCCAATGTGCATCTGTTTACAGCTATATGAAACCTCCTTTTCCTTGTCTGCACAATCTGGGGTTGTCCTTTTGGAGGTTCTCCTGCTCTGAATGGAGTCAAGGGGCATTAAGAAGCCCCCAGTTCCCCCTCTGCCTCCTGTTCAGGCTTGGTTCTCAGCCGTGGAGCCAAGGCCTGAGCCGTCTCCTCCTCAGACGTCCCCCTGCAGCTGCCATATCTAGGGCTTCATCTTCGATAGTTTTATTGCTTTATTGTTTGGCGCCCAGCCACGCTTCCCCTGCGAGCCTCTGCAGCTTCTGTTTACACAGTGTGGCTTCAGAGCGGTCGTAAAGCAATTAGCAGAATTACACAGCGGTCGTGTGTCGAAAGGGCAGTAAATCAGTCCAGACGGTTCTTTTGTCCTAATATCTCTTTATTGGAAACAAATAGTGTATTTACAATCCACAACTGCCATCAGTCTGTAGCTGCATCTTCTCTGCCTCCTCTCTCTCTCCCTGCAGCGGCTGAACTGAATGCTTTCGATTTCCACTCAGTTCACAGCATACCAAGCTGTTTACGTCACATCCTGGCTTCCCTTGTAAGCCCGTCCCCTCAAGCACGAGACATAGAAGGTTAACCCTTCACTACACCCAACACCCCCTCTTGTCTCGCGCCTGAGGGGAGAATTGACCCTTAGGCATCCGAAACCCAGACCTTCGCAGAGCTCCCCATGTCTTTGGAAGGAGAGTGGCTTTGTGAACCCATCAGCTAGGTTCTTGGCAGAAGGGCAGTACTTCAGCGCAACTAATCCCTCCTGAACACTCTGGCACACATTCTGAAAGCGAATGTCTAGGTGTTTAGTCCTGGCCTTGAATTGACCCGTCTCGGTCAAACGAAGGCATGGTTGATTGTCCTCGAAAACACGTATCGGCAGACAATCCACTCCTCAGAGTTCCTGCGCCAAACAAGCATAGAACTCTACTTCTCTGCATACCTCTGAAAGAGCACTGAACTCAGCCTCAGTGGATGAGAGCGCTATAAGACTTTGCTTCTTGGACCTCCATCCAACTACTGAGTTCCCAAACATCACCACTAGGCCAGACACGGACTTGCGGTCTTCCAGATTAGCCCAGTCCGAGTCCAAAAACAAGTCAGTTTGACTTCTCCTTGTGCTGGCAACCTAAGACAAAAGTCTTTGGTTTCCTGCAAATACCTCAGAACTCTCTTGATGCCATTCCAGGCTTGCACACTAGGGTTTGAAGCTTCCCTGCTGAGCAGATTGACAGCAAACGCTAGATCAGGTCTGCTCCACTGGGACAAGTACAGCAAACTCCCTAGGGCTGACTGAAACACTTCAGCATTTTCGAACACAGCGCGTTCTACTTGCTGGCTGTCCTTCACAAAACTAGTCTCCATAGGACTTGTCACTCCTGCACAATCACTCATCCTGAACTTCTGAAGCAGTTGCTCAATTTTGCCTCTCTGGCTGAGCAAGAAGCTTCCATCCTGTGCACGCTCAACATTGACACCTAGATAGGTTTTGACAGCACTAAGCTGCTTAAGCTTGAACCGTTTACCTAGCTCTTTGGCAAATTTCTCTGCCTGTCCATCTGTCTCTGAGAAAAACAGCACGTCATCAACCCAAAGTTGAAGAAATTCTTGTGTTGCACCTGGTCCTCTCAAATAAAGGCAGCTATCAGCAACACTTCTTCTGAAACCTAGCTCTTCTAAGGCTTCATTCAGGCACATGTTCCAGTTTCTAGCAGATTGACGTAATCCATAGATGGATTTGTGCAATCTCCACACAATGCCCTGTCTAAAGTTCTCAAACCCTGGAGGAGGAATCATGTACAGCTCCTCCTGGAGATCTGAGTTTAGGTAGGCAACATCCACATCAAAGTGGTTTACCTTCCAGCCTCTCTGTGCTGCACAAGCTAAAAGCGTTCTCAGAGTCTCTGCTCGTGACGTTGGCGAATACACCTCCGTGAAGTGTATTCCCTTTCTCTGAGTGAATCCTCGAGCAACTAACCTAGCTTTATACTGTGGTTCTCCAGCGTCAGTGGGTTTCAGGTGGTAAACCCACCTGCAACTCACAGCCTGCTTTCCCGGTGGCAACTCTGAGTGAGAACACACCTAGATCTTTCATGGACTTCATCTCTTTGTCCATTGCCATGTGCCGCTTACCTGCTTCTTCCTCAGGTAAACTCTGAATATCCTCGAAGGATTCAGGTTCACACCTGGCTGAACCTACCCAGACGCCTGAAGCGTCATATCAATCAGGAGGCCTCCTTGTCCTCGCCGATCTCCTCAGTGTGAACCCTGGTGTCACTGCTGCCTCACTGGGTTCAGCTAAATCATCCTCAACTTCAGTGTCTTCCCCCTCTGACCTGCTGCGTCTCTTGGGCCTTACAGCTGGTCCAGCAGGTGAGGAAGGCTCACTCTTTGGCTCAGACTTGACACTTGCCTGAGGAGGTGTTCTAGGTTCCCCCCTCTGAGGGATCCTGAGCTGTCCCTGCCTTGGACTCTGTCCCTGTGGTGGACCTTGTTGCTCTGGACCGTGTGTCGGAATTCAAGCCTTAGTCAGAGGAATTGGCCACTCTCCAGGTGCCCGGCTTGGATTCCTTGTTGATCTCCCCCGTCAGCGACTCCCGGCAAGACAAGGCGAGATAACTATCGGCGATTCTCCTCAAACGTGAGAAGAACACACCATCCCTCCCCCCTCATTCCCAGGGAGGGGAGAGAGACAGACAGAAATGTATTTACATGCCTTTATTTCTGTCTTTCCAGCAGTACAGAGAAAACGTGTCTGCACTCTCTTAACACCAACAGCAGAGAGAGAAAAACTCCTCCCATGTACTTCCAGTACAGGGTCATGTGACACTCTGAGCTAACATCCGGTGCTCAGTGCACAGAATAGACTGTCCCTTGTTCCCACGGTACAGTCCCATAACGTCAACATCCTGTTTGGCTTTCCAGCCGTCTGGAGAACTCAGCATTGCTCCTTTTCGTAACACCGTGGTCCCCAACAAGTTCCTCTTCCTCCTCAACGTCTAAGTCATAGAACGGCTGTGGAATCACGTCTGGATTAGTGTGCAGACGTTTCCAACCAGCTTGTTCACAGAACTCAGCGCTATTGCTGATAACCAACCTAGACTGGTTTCCACTTGGGTACGCAAACCGCCAGGCCTTTGAGCCAGGCTCATACCCTACAAAGATCATTCTTTTTGATCTTTGCTCACCTTTCTTGCGTAGAGCCTTTGGAATAAGCACCCAGGCCTCACAACCAAACACACGAAGGTAGTGTACCTTAGGCTTCTTTCCATGCAGCAAGAAATAAGGTGTATTTCCTACACTAGAGTTGTACACTCTGTTTTGCGTATGCACCACATACCGCCAGGCTTCCGACCAATACTTCTGGGGTAGCCCTGCATCCCACAAGACCGAAGATACCGCTTCCTGCACCGTCCTGTTCTTTCTCTCTGCCAGCCCATTCTGTTGCAGAGAGTAAGGAGCAGTCAATCGGTGGCTAATCCCCTTCTCCCTAAAGAAATCCTGTAAAGCAGAACCAGTGAACTCAGCACCTCTGTCACTTTGAAAGCCACGCACTTTGGTGGAAAAGGTTACCTCAACTGTGGTGATCCAATCCCTGATCATTTTAGCCGCCTCCCCTTTATTTTTCAGAGCAAAGGTCCAAGCAGACCTCGAGAAATCATCAACCAGAAGCAGAGAGTACTTTGATCCCCCCAGTGACTCAAGTGACACGGGTCCACACAACCTGCATGAATTAACTCAATGGGTTGTGTGGTCTGTCTCTCTGACTTTGGATAGGAACATGTCACAACCTTCACCTGTTTACAAGCATTACAATCTAAAAATTTGTCACAAGCCTTAAATTTGCACCCTTGTGTCAGTTCAGGTGCCTTCTTAAGAAACCCCCAATTCAGATGTGTGAAGCGCCTGTGCCAAATATGCGGACAACCATCATGGGGCGCCACATTCACACATTGCCCCTTTGCATCTTCGGTGTCTTCTTCTTCTGTAGAAAAAGGCACATTTACAACAAACAAATTGCCTTTAGACTGCACTGTGTACACGTGTTTCCCATCCTTGGAAAACTCACATTGGGTACCTGCAAAAGATACATGAAAACCATCAGCAAGTAAATCATGCACACTTAACAAACAGTTGGTTAAGCCTGGCGCCGCATAAGCTTTGACTTCATGCTTAAGAAAGGAGCAATGCTGGAAAGAGTGCTCCAGATGGCTGGAAAGCCAAACAGGATGTTGACGTTTTGGGACTGTACCGTGGGAACAAAGGAACAGTCTATTCACACCACTGAGCACCGGATGTTAGCTCAGAGTGTCACCTGACTTGTACTGGAAGTACATGGGAGGAGTTATTCTCTCTCTGCTGTGGATGTTGAGAGAGTGCAGACACGTTTTCTCTGCACTGCTGGAAAGACAGAAATAAAGGCATGTAAATACATTTCTGTCTGTCTCTCTCCCCTCCCTGGGGATGGCAGGGGGGAGTGGTGTGTTCTTCTCATGTTTGAGGAGGATCGCCGATAAGAGATCTCGCCTTGTCTTGCCGGGAGCCGCTGACGGGGGAGATCAACAAGGAACTCAAGCCGGGCACCTGGAGAGTGGCCAATTCCTCTGACTAAGGCTTGAATTCCGACAGAAAAAGCCTGCCTGTGTTAGTCTTTTTCTACTTCCATCCGCGAGCGTCACAAATTTATTAGTTTTTACTGTCCTGCAATTCCTTAAAAGGCCAGCAGATGGCACTAGCGTGTTTGTCACTCCTGAGTCGATGACGACAGTAAGAAAGTCTGTCTGTTGACATTCCTGGATCGCCATGGCAACAATCCACTCGTTACCCCCCTCTCTGGGGCCTCTGCAAACGTCCTCTCTGGTTGTCACGGCAACAGACTCCGCCCCGGCAGGAAGACTTGCCCACGACCTTCACAGCTTCCGTAGATGCAACTCTCTCAGTTGCCTTGGAGACTGGACTTGTCTCGGCGTTCCCACACAAATCCGAAGCTCTTATCTTTATTTGCTCCAGGTGGCCGGCATTGAAGCCTCTAGCTGCATTCAGCTTTGCACGGCTTGGCTTCAGCTCACGATGTAAACAACACTTGGCAGCTTTTGGAGAAAGAGGCGTCTCTGAGCTTTCACTGCTCACTGCCCCCCCACTACTCACGGGGTCTCCAGGACGTTTGCCTGCACCCCATCTGACGGGTACGGGGCTCCCAACTCTTGGCCTCTCTCCAGGCTTCTCACACAGACACGTTGCAGCATCCAAACAGCTCCCAGGCTCAGCAGAAGCACTAGCAGCATTGCCAGCAACAGCAACAGTCCCTTTGCCTCCCTGTGGGGGCTCAAAGCTCCTCTCAGCTTTGTTTTGGCTCTCAAGAATGTGGCCGGCGCCATCTTGGCTCTCTCTTTCGGGCAGCCACGTCTCGGCCCTTGCTTCCCACCCCAGCTTCACAAGCCTTTCGGAGTGCTTGCCAAGCGGCCTCTGGCTTTCTTGCACCCAGGACAACTGGCACTAGATGAGCTTCCACAATCTCAGCCAAAAAAGCAAGCACACGCTTCTCCATTTCACTTTGCACTGCAGCCTTCTCTGTCTTTGCATTCCCAGCTGCATGCTGTGGGGGCTGGACTAAGTCCCATAGCTGCTCTCCCACCAGCAAGAGTTCCATTTCAAAACTCCATTGTAGCCAATTTTGGCTATTCAGTCTCTGACATGGCATTTTAAACTCAAAGCCATGTCCCTGGGGCTGAGCCATGCCT
Source organism: Podarcis filfolensis (assembly GCF_964270895.1). Classification (NCBI taxonomy): domain Eukaryota; kingdom Metazoa; phylum Chordata; class Lepidosauria; order Squamata; family Lacertidae; genus Podarcis; species Podarcis filfolensis. The sequence goes on from NC_139605.1 coordinate 8,625,568, forward strand.
CCCTTCTCCCTTCTGTGGCTTGAGTACTCACTCATTTCTGCCAACTGGGCATTCCGGAAGGTCCTGGCATCGCAGCTCCCTCTCTCCGTCAGCCTCCTCCGATCTGCTCTCTGCTTTCTTTGGCAGTCGATCAAGCCGACGTTCAGCCTTTTAAAGTCTTCCAAGCCCTTTCTCACACTCTTGGCGTTGACCCATAACCTCTTCGATAGTTTTATTGCTTTATTGTTTGGCGCCCAGCCACGCTTCCCCTGCGAGCCTCTGCAGCTTCTGTTTACGCAGTGTGGCTTCAGAGCGGTCGTAAAGCAATTAGCAGAATTACACAGCGGTCGTGTGTTGAAAGGGCAGTAAATCAGTCCAGACGGTTCTTTTGTCCTAATATCTCTTTATTGGAAACAAATAGCGTATTTACAATCCACAACTGCCATCAGTCTGTAGCTGCATCTTCTCTGCCTCCTATCTCTCTCCCTGCAGCGGCTGAACTGAATGCTTTCGATTTCCACTCAGTTCACAGCATACCAAGCTGTTTACGTCAAGTCCTGGCTTACTTCCTTTGTAAGCCCGTCCCCTCAAGCACGAGACATAGAAGGTTAACCCTTCACTACACCCAACACTTCGTGTGTCAAAATCTCCTGAGAGTTCCCCCATTGAGAGTGGAAGCAGGAGCACATGAGCCCCAAAGGGCACAATTATATAATAATTTATAATAATAATTTATTATTTGTACCCCGCCCATCTGGCTGGGTTTCCCCAGCCACTCTGGGCGGCTTCCAACAAAGATGAAAGATACACTAAAATGTCACATATTAAAAAGCCCTGAACAGGGCTGCCTTCAGATGTCTTCTGAATGTCAGGTAGATGTTTATCGCTTTGACATCTGATGGGAGGGCGTTCCACAGGGCGGGCACCACTACCGAGAAGACCCTCTGCCTGGTTCCCTGTAACTTGGCCTCTCGCAGTGAGGGAACCGCCAGAAGGCCCTCGGAGCTGGACCTCAGTGTCGGGCAGAACGATGGGGGAGGAGACGCTCCTTCAGATATACTGGACCGAGGCCGTTTAGGGCTTTAAAGGTCAGCACCAACACTTTGAATTGTGCTCGGAAACGTACTGGGAGCCAATGTAGGTCTTTCAAGACCGGTGTTACATGGTCTCGGCGGCCGCTCCCAGTCACCAGTCTAGCTGCCGCATTCTGGATTAGTTGTAGTTTCCGGGTCACCTTCAAAGGTAGCCCCACGTAAAGCGCATTGCAGTAGTCCAAGCGGGAGATAACCAGAGCATGTACCACTCTGGCGAGACAGTCCGCAGGCAGATAGGGTCTCAGCCTACGTACCAGATGGAGCTGGTAAGCAGCTGCCCTGGATACAGATTTGACCTGTGCCTCCATGGACAGCTGTGAGTCCAAAATGACTCCCAGGCTGCGCACCTGGTCCTTCAGGGGCACAGTTACCCCATTCAGGACCAGGGAATCCTCCACACCTGCCCGCCTCCTGTCCCCCAAAAACAGTACTTCTGTCTTGTCAGGATTCAACCTCAATCTGTTAGCCGCCATCCATCCTCCAACCGCTTCCAGACACTCACACAGGACCTTCACCGCCTTCACTGGTTCTGATTTAAAAGAGAACTAGAGCTGGGTATCATCCGCATACTGATGAACACCCAGCCCAAACCTCCTGATGATCTCTCCCAGCGGCTGCATGTAAATGTTGAAAAGCATGGGGGAGAGGACAGAACCCTGAGGCACCCCACAAGTGAGAGCCCAGGGGTCTGAACACTCATCCCCCCCCCCACTTTCTGAACACGGCCCAGGAGGAAGGAGCGGAACCACTGTATGACAGTGCCCCCAGCTCCCAGCCCCTCAAGACGGTCCAGAAGGATGTTATGGTCAATGGTATCAAACGCCGCTGAGAGATCCAGCAGAACTAGGAAACAGCTCTCACCTTTGTCCTTAGCCCGCCGGAGATCATCAACCAGTGCGACCAAGGCAGTTTCAGTCCCATGATGAGGCTTGAATCCCGACTGGAAGGGATCCAAATGGTCCGCTTCTTCCAGGCGTGCCTGCAGTTGTTCAGCAACCACTCGCTCAATCACCTTGCCCAAGAATGGGAGATTTGAGACTGGGCGATAATTGGCCATCGTGGCCGCATCTAAAGATGGTTTTTTAAGAAGCAGTTTAAAACCGCCTCTTTCAGCGGGTCTGGGAAGGCTCCCTCATGGAGGAAAGCATTCACCACCCCACGAAGCCCATCGCCCAGTCCTTCCCAGCTAGCTTTTATAAGCCAGGATGGGCAAGGATCCAGGAGACAGGTGGTTGGCTTCACTCGTCCAAGCAGCCTGTCCACATCCTCGGAGGTAACAGATTGGAATTGATCCCACACAACTTGACTAGACAGGACTCTAGCACTCTCCTGCCCTGGCCCTGCTCCCACGGTGGAGTCTACTTCTTCCCGAATCTGAGCGATTTTATCTGCAAAAAACTTTGCAAAATCATTGCAGGAGATCATGTGGCCCGTACTGGGCCCCAATGTCGCAGGTGGTTCTGCTAAATTGTGAACCACCTGAAAAAGTCTCCTGCTGCTGTTTTCTGCAGATGCAATAGAGGCGGCGAAGAAAGTCTTCTTCACCGTCGCTATCGCCACTTGGTAGGCTCGACGTTGAGCTCTAACCTGTGTCCGGTCAGATTCGGAATGAGTTATCCGCCACCGGCGCTCTAGCCGTCTCAACGATTGTTTCATTGCCCTCAGATCCGTGGAAAACCACAGGGCTCTCCGGGCTCCATGCAATCGGAGAGGGCGCTTCGGAGCCAAACAGTCAATAGCCCTGGTTAACTCCACATTCCAGCGGGCCACCAGGGAATCGGCTGAAAGGCCATCAACATGGGATAAAGCATCCCCTACCACTCTCTGGAAACCATTTGGATCCATTAAGTGGCGGGGGCGGACCATCCGAATCGGTCCCACCTCCCTGCAGAGGGGATGGGTCGCAGAGAAGTCCAGTTGCACCAGGAAGTGATCTGACCATGGCACTTCTTTCATTTCGCTTTTACTTAGAGTCAGATCACCAACATCCATAGAGGTAAACACCAGGTCCAAGGCATGTCCGCGGCTATGGGTTGGGCCAGACTTATTCAGGGACAGCCCCATGGAGGCCATGCTTTCCACGAAGTCCCGAGCGGCCCCTTGTAAGGTTGTGTCGGCATGGATGTTAAAATCCCCTAGGACAACCAAGCTAGGTGTCTCCAGGAGAACATCCGCCACAACCTGAAGCAGCTCGGGCAGGGAATCCTTGGTGCAGCGGGGAGGTCGGTCCACCAAAAGGAATCCTGTACTGCCCCTATTGCCCAACTTCCAGAACATGCACTCGGAAAACTGGGTCTTCCCAATAGGACGCCTGGTGCAAACTAATGACTTCCTAAAAATCACTGCAACCCCCCCTCCCTGCCCACATGACCTGGGTTGCTGTGCGTAAGAGAAACCTGGTGGACAAGCAGCGGCAAGGACAGGCCCATCTGCTTCATCCAACCAAGTCTCTGTTACACATGCCAGGTCAAGTCCTCCATCCATGATCAAGTCATGGATGGCAGTGGTCTTATGAATAATTGACCTGGCATTGCACAGCAGCACCTTCAGGTCATGTGGGTATCCCTTGCTGATTCTAGTATCCATCCGGTCAGGACCAGACCCGGAGGCAGGGATAGTCCTCAGACAACGACTAAACCTGCCTCCTCTGTAATGACATGGTCTGGTCTTAGCGTAACTCCTCCTCCTACCCGTGATCACTGAGATCAGGTGTCCCAATACATCCCCCCCTGTGGAACATGCCCTAGCCATTTTGTTGGCTGGGACCTACTCCCCAGCAGCCCTGACCCTTCCCCTTAAGAACAAAATAACACCTTAAAAAAAACAACACAATGCAAACAAAAAACAATAAAAATTACAAAAACATAATATCAAACAAATTCCCAGGCCCAATAAACATCCATCCCACCCCCACCCCCCCACATACAAAAAATTCAAAAGAAATTTTTAAAAATATTTTAAAAGCACTCTGCACCCCTCCAGCAGTAACAGCAACTGTCCTAGTGAGGCCCGTCAGGCCCTGCCCTGGGCCAGGTGGTAAGTGGCAGGAAGGAGCAGGGCCCCCAGACACTCACACAGGAGAGTCCTCCTGGTTGTTAATTATGCTTGTTAACAACCTTAAAGATTTGTAGGTTTGTGAGGAAGCGTTTTCTTTTGCCTGAGAGCTCTGCCAATTCTTCCTCATCAAACTTTGCTTCTCCTTATGTTTCACAATCTTGGCTTTAATGATTCCCCCCACCACTTTACTTGGGGAAGGCTGCCTCAATCTCCCCTCTGCATCCTTTTACGGGATTCCTATTGCTCTGCCTCCCCTCCAGTCCTCCAATGTAGAACCCAATTTCAGGCACAAAATTCAGAGACCATTAGGATTTATGCTGAATATTCTTATTCTGCTATTTAAAACTTTAGTTATTTTCATAGATTCTTCCTATGATTTTCTAGTTTTAAATTTTTTTGTACAATTAATATTTAATAATTGTACTTGAATTTAAGGATGCCACATTATGAAGTGTTACTTTTGTATGGAGATTTATTTTTGATTGAAGAGTGTTGCCCTTACACTTTATATCTTTCTGCTTCCTCAGATGCTCTGCTATTCAGTGAACAAATTCAGAAAGGTAAATTTCCAGAAGAACAATTTCACAGGAGGGATGGGGACTGATATTTCATGGGTGTTGAACCGTCTGCTCTGCAGACTTTGGGTCCCCCATTAATGGCATCACTCTGGGAAACAGTCCTCTAGTGCTGTTTGGGTTCTTTCCATGTCCCATGAATGAACTGGGAGAGAGGTTGAAGGCTTGGACTGGGGGCAGAACTTGTCCCTACAAAGAACCTGCACACCAGTCTGAGTTCCATTCCTGCCTATAGACCAGTGGTGGCAAACCTTTTATGGACCCAGTGCCCAAACTGCAACCCAAAACCCACTTATTTATCGCTAAGTGCCAACACTGCAATTTAACCTCAATACTGAGGTTTTAGTTTAGAAAAAAACAACTCATACATTAACACCTTTGGTCTTAAAAGAAAAACACAATAACAGAGCTTTCAGTGATACAAACAACTTTTTATTGAAAGGTAAAAGTTTGTATTTGGCATACTTTTCAACAATTAATGTGATTTTTGCTGTTGTATGCATGCTGATAATTTGTCTAACCTTGGCTCAGGCTTTGTAAGTTTGAGGGCAACACATGCAGCACTCAAGTGAAGGGAACTGATTTAAAAACCAACAAGGAAGATATTTGTTCTGATGAGAATCTGCAAGGAGGAGTCTCAGTCTAGCATGTGATGCAAAGAAAGCCCCTTGATCTGAAAGGGAATCTGGGGTTTTCGGGGGGTTTTTATTATTATTATCAGGATGTCCGTTTCTGTCTCTCAGCTGACTCTGCATATTCTTCTCTTTCCCTCATCTTCTCCCCAACAGCAAATGTCACTCTGGATCCTGACACAGCCCATCCCCAACTCATCCTGTCCGAGGATCAGAAAAGCGTGAGAAAGGGAGACAAACCTCAAGCCCTGCCTGATAATCCTGAGAGATTTAGCCACAAGATTTGTGTGTTGGGAGGTGAGGGATTCACAGCAGGCAGACATTTCTGGGAAGTCACTGTGGGAAGTGGGGGATGGTGGGCTTTGGGGGTCGCCAGGAAGTCTGTGGAGAGAAAGGGCATCTTCCCCTTAAGGCCTGAGAGAGGGATCTGGGCTTTGGGGAAGAGGGGAGGGAAGTACTTTGCCCGTACCTCCCCTGCTCTTTCTCCTCTGTCCCTGAGGGAGAAGCCCAGGAGGATCCGGGTGACTCTGGACTATGAAGGGGGACGTGTGTCCTTTTCTGACGCTGACTCAGGAGCCAAACTCTACACGTTCTCAGGAGCCTCGTTCTCTGGAGAGACCCTCCTCCCTTTCTTTCATCTGTGGGAAAATAAAACCCACCTCAGTATCTCCTGAGGAGACTAAATCTGCCTCTCAGGCCCAGCAGGAGTTTCTCTCCAGACCAGAGTGACTGACATAAAAAACCTTCACTCGCCAAGAGCCCGTTGGGCAGTTTTCCAAGGGCCCTTTGAGAGGATTCATTCCAGTCAAAATCAGCAGAAACAACAAAACAAAAATGGGTTGCTCTTGCTTTGCATTTTCCTTCCTTTTCCCAGAATTCCCTCTGCAGCTCACTTCTTAGAGAGACAGTCACACTTTGAGGAGTCCTAATAACTTTTCTCACCTTCAATCTTGTTTTCCGTTTGAGATGTCTGATTTGGCAGAGCATGAGGGTTGTGGGTTTGAACCCCACATTGGCCAAACGTTTCCTGCACTGCAGGGGGTGGGACCAGAGGACCCTCAACTCTGTAATTCTAGGAAACCTTCCTCTCCCCACAAGACCTTATGCAGCTGTGAAAATGCATACATTATTGGATTAATAGAGGACTAAAAATGAACTCCTTCACCCACGTCAAGCAGGATAGCTCCTTGCTCTAGGGACCTCAGACGGGAAGAAAATCTAAAAGAAGTTGAACAAGGCGTCGGCTTCAAATATCCTCTGCAAATACAGCCTCACCTTCTTTACACTTTGTCAGAAATAAACCCCATTGCATTGAGTGGGGCTTCTGCCCTGTTAAAATTTGTGATTAGGGTTGATGCGTTGACGTTCTTTATTTACAAGCTGGATTCTGTACTGCATATCGGGGGCATCAAATGGGGTGTCCTCTGGATAGTGCTGGACTCTTAATCTAAGGGTCACCAGCTGTAGCACCATGTTGGGCAAAAGATTCCTGCATTGGTGGCCATCTCTGCCTCCAGTGGCAGTGAGTTCCATAGTTCAATTATCTGCTGCACAATGAAATGCTTTTATCTGTCTTGGGTAGGACAACATTCAGCTTTCTTGAAGGGCCACGAATTCTAGAGCTGAGGGAATCTGCAATGTGGAGATAATGTTTCTCTGCCTCCCTGCCTCCATCATGAGGACCAGAGCAGGGGGTGGGCAGTTTGTTTGCCCACCCGTGCAGCCCGCCCCGGGTGTCATCACTGAGAGGGGTGACAAAATGCCAGCTGCTCCCCTTGCCCGTCCACGTCCCGCCCTCGCTCGGGTGCTGTGTGTGTGTCTGTGTGGCCGTGCTCAAAGCTGTGCTGCTCACGGGGCAAGGCAGCCTCCACTGGGCTTCTCCGTCTTTCCCCAACTGTTGCTTTAAAGCCTTTCCTTCAAACTCATGACGCGCTAAGGGGGCTTTCCCCCATGTGTTTTCTTCTTTGCGTCCTCACTGTTTTTTTGGAGGGGGGCTCCTTTTCGTTTCCTGCCTCCCCCCCTCCACCACATTTATTAACAAAACTAAGGATTTTTTTTTAGGCAGTTTGCTAGGTAAAAGAAGAAACATAGTCCATAGAAGCAGCATGGGCTAGTAGTCTCTTTCCTAGGAGTTTGAAGCAATGTTCTGTCAGAGGATACAGTTCAACTTTCAGGGATGATCAAATTTATTATTTTAACTAACATACAACAGTTTTATTTCCAGCATACTGCACTCATATTTGGGGAGGGGTGTTTGTGTGAGGTCGGGCTCTGCTAAGTAGTGTTTGCTGTCAATGTGACAGCTAAGTAGTGTTTGCTGTCAATGTGCCTCCCCATCCCAAAATTTGAACCCGTGTCCACTATGCTACACAAGCTTAGCAAGTCCTCCTTCACTGGCCTTGATCGCTCAACAGAAGGAGAGGTTTGCACAGAGCCCTTGACTTTTAGAGAAAATGCTGCATGCAGGAGGTTTTGCTATAACACACACACAAAAATGCCACATCTAACAGCATTGGGAGGAGGAGAGACAGGATCGCCAAATGATGGAAGCATGCCTCCACGTCAGCTGCCGGATCTTTGCACCTCTCTCCTGTTCAGAATGGAAGGGAAGGCGGGCATCCAGTCCTGGCGTCCAATGGAACTTGGGCATATGGAAAGGGGGCGTGTTCACTGCAGGAGAGGCGGAGTCAGTACAAACAGGAACTGAGTAGGAAGAGCAAAGAGTCTTTTGTGCATTGTGGATTTTTGAGGGGATATTTACAGAGAACTTTTGCAGGCACCACAGGAGGTCCCGGTGGGTATACCAGCACCCTCAGGCTGACACATAAGAAACCCTGACTTAAATGAACATTTCTGGCACTCATTTCCCACTGTGTCCTTGTACCTATCTAAACAAGGGGTGGATCTCAAACCCATCTTTCCCCCTCAGCTGTGAGCACGCCTATACAATTGGGCTGTCATACATACGAAATTTCCCAGGATTTGTCTTTTGAAAATAGCGTCCGGGCAGAATTTTCAAAAATTGTTGTTGTTTTTTGGCAAATTTGCTAAAAAAAATAGCTTTAAAACATTCTCTTTTTTTGCGGGGACATCTTGCTCAACAACATCTGTGTCTGGATTTTCGCTTTTTGGAATATGACAACCCTACTATATCATGTCCGCAGTGTGCGAATCCACCCGTGTCTGAGGAGGCTGCATTTTCCCCGCAAGCTCTCCTTTCATCCGGAGCATGTAGAGTTTCTCCCCCGTGTGGAGTCTCTGATGAGCAATGAGGCTCTGGCTCCGGTTGAAGGTCTTCCCGCAGTCCGAGCAGATGTACAGCTTCTCTCCCGCGTGCGTCTTCTGGTGCGTGATCAGGCTCTGGCTCCGGTTGAAGGTGCTCCCGCAGTCCAAGCACTTGTATGGCTTCTCTCCCGTGTGGATTCTCCGATGAGTGATGAGGTTCTGGCTCCGGTTGAAGCTGCTCCCGCAGTCGGAGCACTTGTACGGCTTCTCCCCGGTGTGGATGCTCCAGTGCCTCGTGAGGTTCTGGCTCCAGCGGAAGGTCTTCCCACACTTGGAGCATTTGTACTGCTTTTCACTCATGTGGGTTCTCTGATGTGTGGTGAGGCTGCTCCTCCAGCTGAAGCTGCGCCCGCAATCTAAGCAGGTATACGGCTTCTCGCCCGTGTGGCTTCTCCAGTGTCTTTTGAGGCTTGACTTGAGACGGAAGGCTTTCCCGCAGGCTGAGCAGGTATAAGGCTCGTCTCCTAAGAACACATCGTGGCCTGTGGCATCACTCGAGCTTTCCTCACACACGGCGGGCACGTCCCTGCTCTCTCCTGTGGGGATTCTCGGTTGACCTCCAATACCACCTGCCTGAGGAAGTACAGAGATCTCTCTCCGCCTCTGCGTCTTTTTTTCTTTCCGCTTGTTTGATCCACGTTGATCTCCTGAGCTTTTCTTCAGCTTTCGAAGCTCAGCTTCCTCCAAATGCACCCCATTCATGTGTTCGTCACCTGCTGAAATAGAGAGATAATAAACAAGGTGGGGAAAAGTAGAAAGGAAGAGATGGATTATGGTGATATAACGAAGAAAAATGTGACGGGAAAGGTTTGGGCAAGAGAATAATACTGTCATCTGTTGACCTAATACCTCATAAAAGAACATAAGGCCTTATACTCAGGGCTTGCCCATACTTTGGCTTATCCCATGCCGGCAAAGCATAGGTCTCAGCAGTTTCCCACTTTCCCCATGCTTTCTAGCCACAACTCTGAGTGGTTTTGCGCATGCCCCACTACTTTCCACCAAGAAAACCCTCTCTTTAGTAATAAGTCGGAGCAAACGTGGAACGCCCTCCCACCAGATGTCAAAGAGAACAGTATTGAAGAATACCAGAGCCCACTGAATCAGGCCAGTAGCCACCTCATTCAGCATCCTATTCCTACAGTGGCCAACAAGATGCCTCTAAGTATCCCACACAATCTTTGTGCAACAGCCACACTCTCCCCACTTGTGATCCTAAGCAACTAATATTCTGAAGCATGTTGCCTCTAACAGTAGGACACAGCTAGCTTGGCTAGTAGCCCTCTCCTCCATGAATTCATCTAATCTTCTTTTAAATCCATCCAAGTTGGTGGCTGTCACTGCCTCGTGTTGGAAGCCAACGCCATAGTTTAATTATGTGCTGTGAGAATGACGTTATTTGGTCTGTCCTGAATCTTCTAACGTTTCTTAGATGTCCCCGAGCTGTAGTGTTATGAGAGAGAGAGAGAGAGAGAGAGAGAGAGCGCGGAAAAAACCCTTTTTCTCTACCCACTTTCTCCTCACCATGTGTAATTTTATACAGTCAAACCTCGGATCCTGAATGTCTCCGTTTTGGAATGTTTCGGCTCCCACATGTCGAAAACCCAGAAGTAAATGTTCCAGTTTTTGAATGTTTTTCGGAAGCTGAATGTCCAACGCAGCTTCTGCTTGAGTGCAGGAAGCTCCTGCAACCAATCGGAAGCTGTGCCTCGGTTGTTGAACATTTTGGAAGCTGAATGGGCTTCCGGAACAGATTACGTTCGACAACCGAGGTTTGACTGAACAACTACAGTGGTATCTCAGGTTAAGAACTTAATTCATTCCAGAGGTCTGTTCTTAACCTGAAACTGTTCTTAACCTGAAGCCCCACTTTAGCTAATGGGCACCGCTGCACGATTTCTGTTCTCATCCTGAAGCAAAGTTCTTAACCTGAGGTACTATTTCTGGGTTAGCGGAGTCTGTAACCTGAAGCGTCTGTAACCTGAAGTGTCTGTAACCCGAGGTACCACTGTATATCTTGTCTCTTCTTATTTGTCTTTTCTCTTAAAGTAAAAAGCCCCAAATCATAAAATCATAGAATTGTAGAGTTGAAGGGACCAACTAGAAATCATCTAGTCATTTGCCCAAATGTGGGGCTCAAACCCATGACCTTGAGATTAGCTAGTGTACTGACTGAGCTATCAAGTTGTTGCAGTCTTTCCCCATGACCTTTGCTTCATTGTCTTGACTCATTTTGGTTGCCCTTTTCTGAACTGTTGCCAATTCCACAATATCCCTTTTAGGGTGAAGCAACCAGAACTGGACAAAGGATTCCAAGTGCAGTCACTTTAGACATCCCCCCCCCGAGTAGGAACCCCCAAATTAAAGCCCTGCCAGGCTCTTTGTAGTAAGCAATGGATTGTAACAACAGGTCCTTACTTGGGGAGCTGGAATCCCTTTCATCCTCCTGCTTGATCTCCCTGTGGGACTGGCTCTGTGAGGTTTCCAACAAAGCCTGTTCATCGTCAGGGAAGCTGACTGTGATCACGTGAAAGTGCTCCTGAAACAGCAAACAAGGAATTATTAAATTTGTATAACTCTCTGCCATTGTGCATTCCTGGTCTGGGAAGTGCCCAACATATGACAGTAAAAACTCGAAAGCATTTTGAAGCAGTAGGAAAGTGGATGCGTTAGGGCTGCCTGTGAGCTACTGAGCCCAATTCGTGGGTTTAGTACAAAGCCCAAAATGGTTCGGGACCTAAGGAAGGGAGTCCCACAATATCAACCTTCTTGGGCCCTACAATCATCAAGAAAGGCCCCGCTGGCAGTGCTGCCTCTAGCTGCCACCCGGTTTGCATTGACCCATGACAGGGCCTTCTCGGTGGTGGTTCCCCATCTGTGGAACGCTCTCCCTGGTGAAGTGCCTCCGTCTCCCTCATTGTCGACCTTCAGAAGCAATTTAAAGGAAATTTAAGGAAGTTAAACTTGCTTTAAGTGTAAGGAAGCCCGTTTCTCAGCTGATCAAGGCAATTTGAGATGGCGATATGTTATAGCTTCCCAAATGCTGCCAACACAGTGCAGGCAGGCAGGCAGAGAACAGTGAGGCAGACGCTGTGCTGGCAGTGGCTGCAATATATCCCCAGTTCAAAAAGTCTGAAACCGGTATCGCGGTTTGACCATCATACCGTTTAATTGCAATATTGCCCAGCTCGAACAACTACCGGAAAGGCTTCTGGCCTAGAGAACCCAAGGTTCCCAGGCTACTACGAGAAAGGCCTTGGGCCTAGAAAGCAAAAGGCTCCAATGCCAGGACAGGCAATATCCTTTTGCCCATTTTGAACTTCTCTCCTTTGCTCTTCACCTGTTCTTCCTCCTTCTTAGCATCTTGCTGCCTCAGCAGGAAACCCTCTGCCAGGTCTACCGCCTGGGAGCAGGTCTCCGGGCCACGCTCCTTCACCCAGCTCTCCATTTCCTGAGGGAGGACGGCCAGGAACTGCTCCAGGATCACCAGCTCCAGGATCTGCTCCTTGGTGTTCCTCTCCGGCTTCAGCCACCGGTGGCAAAGATCCCGGAGCTGGCTGCAAACCTCTCTGGGGCCCTCGGCCTCCCGGTACCTGAGCTGCCTAAAGTGTTGGCAAGGTACATCTGAGCTGATGGCGGCCTCCTCGCTCAGGATATCATGTCTTTCTCTCTTGTGGCCTTGCACCATGGAGTCCTGTTGACTTGGTTTCTGAGCGCATGGCAGGATTTGGGCCAATTGCTCTGCTGCAACTACTTTAGCATCAACGCAGAGAACAGTTTCTGGCAGCGGTGGGATTCCCTGTCCGGAGCAAGGGGCCCGATTTGTCTTCATGAACTCCTGCAACTGAGCTTCATATTGGTGGGACCAGAGACCCACATCTGGTTCTGCTTTAACAGATAGGGCTGTCCACTGACGCCGAAGAGCTGCTCCCATTTCCTCTGATTCCGGCTGGGGGGCAGCTGCCGGCTCATCCTGGGTCTCCTTTTTAAGTCCCATCTGCGCATCCTGAAACTGGAGACCAAAGGCTGACGAGGATTCATAATCTGTAGTCATTTTCCTCCGACGGGGGGAGAGCCAAGTTGAAGTCAACCTTCAAATCTCACAGGAAGAGGCAACCTGCGCCTGAATCAGAGCCTCCAGAGATACTTTCTTGAAGTCTGTAACTGGAAGCCCTTTCACCTGAGGGAGAAAGAACACAGACAAACAGGAGTTAGACAGTATATTTGCAGGGATGGGGAACCTGTGGCCCTTGAGAAGCTGCTAGACTATGACTACCACCATCCCTGGTCACCCCTGATGGTTAAAGATAAAATAACTGAGCATATAGAAGACCAATTCTTGCTGAAGCAGAAACAGCATGGCTTCTACAAGGAGATGTCCTGCCTTGTGAAGCTTTTAGAGTTATTCGAGAGTGTCAGCAAGCACACTTAGGCTTTCAAAAAGCTTTTACCAAGGCAACTCATCTAAGACTCCTGAGTAAGCTTAGCATAATAATAATAATAATAATAATAATAATAATAATAATAATAGATGGCTCCCTATGAAGGATCTTGAAGCCATTTCACAATACTGTACTATATAGATATAGATATATTGCGCTTGGGCTATTTCTCTCTCATGCATATTTATAAAGTTAAAATGATTTCTGCCTATGAACAACTGCATATCCAAAAACAATTAAAAACCCTTACATATATAAAAGTGGATTTGAAATCCAACACAGGCACAGGCTGGGATGATGATGATGACAATGATAATAATAATTTTATTATTTGTACCTCACCCATCTGATTGGGTAGTGATTTGTGGGAGGGAGGTTTGCAAATTTTTAGGTAACATTCAGAGGGGAGCAATTGGACAGGGCAAGTGGAAGAAAGAGATCTCCCCCAAGAAAGATTGGGCTGAAAACAGAAACGATGGGAAGAAGGGAGAGGAAAACTGATGGTCTTACTGGGGAAGATAATTGGGAAAGTGATAGTAAACACTTTATTTATTTACGCATAATGAAACTGCGTCTTAAAGGTAAAGGGACCCCTGACCATTAGGTCCAGTCGCGGACGACTCTAGGGTTGCGGTGCTCATCTCGCTTTATTGGCCGAGGGAGCGGGCATACAGCTTCCGGGTCATGTGGCCAGCATGACTAAGCCGCTTCTGGCGAACCAGAGCAGCGCACAGAAACGCCGTTTACCTTCCCGCCGGAGTGGTACCTATTTATCTACTTGCACTTTGATGTGCTTTCAAACTGCTAGGTTGGCAGGAGCAGGGACCGAGCAACGGGAGCTCACCCCATCGTGGGGATTCGAACCGCCGACCTGATCGGCAAGTCCTAGGTTCTGTGGTTTAGACCACAGTGCCACCCGCGTCCCTTAAGCTGCGTCTTACTCCTACTTTAAAAAATGGCATTGTCCAGGGGAGGGGAATGTCTGTGCCACACTAGCGGTGGGGAGCCTCCTTTTACAGCAGCAGTCTATCCCCAAATATTAGGTGTCGGGGGTTAAGCAAGGCCAGACGAGACATTTTCACAAGAACCTAAGAAGAGCCTGCTGGATGAGGCCAGTGGCCCACCTAGTCCAGCATCCTGCTCTCACAATGGCCATCCATTGGGAAAACGGCAAGCAGGATTCAAGCACAAGACCACTTTCCCCTCCTGCGGTTTCCAGCACCTGGGATCCAGAAACACGGCTGCTTCCAAATGTGGCAGGGCAGAGGAGAGCCCTCAGCAGGTCACCCTCTCCTCCACGGAAAGCCACCTAGGTTGGTGGTCATCACTGCCTCCTACATAGCTGTCAACTTTTCTTGCGAGGAATCCTATTCAGAATAAGGGGATTTCCCCTTTAAAAAAGGGAAAAGTTGACAGCTAGGGCCTCTTGTGGGAGGGAGTTCCGAAGTTTAACAGGGGACAAATGGACTGTAGGAGGACCTCTGACCTGCTCTGCGCGCCGTTCCCACGTGCACTGCAAGGCTTGCTCCCTTAAGGGAGAGGATCTCGGGGAGAAAGGGGGTGCTTCCCTCCTGCACCCCCACCCAAGCCCCCAGCCCACCCCCTGCCTCTCCTCCTCTGCACCCTGCGCCTTTCCAACACCCTCCACCCACCCCAAATTCCCCTTCTTATTGAACTCGGTGTCAGCTGCTCACCCTGCTCAAAGCTGCAAAGGAGCCATTTCCACTCCTCCAGCGAGGAAGAGGAGTCCATTACTGACCTCCCTTTCCGCCCGCCCCCACCAGCTTTATGGAGCCTCTCTAGGAATCGGATTCTTTGGATTTAACCATTATAGACCCACTTGCAATTGCCTCCGCCGCCGCCCCCCCCCCCCATCCCTGCAAGTGGTGCCTCCCGGGCCGAATTTCAGGGCTTGTTTGCTGCATTTGTAAGTAAGCGAAGAAAGAATGCACATGGATATCTAATGGGAGGGTGCATAAGAACATCGAGTCCCCGGAGTCTAAAATTCCCAAACTGCACCCCTGCAGTGATTTAAATATATATATATTTTATTTTTTAAAAGCAAAACGCATGCATCTTTTTTTAATAAAAAAATTGTATTTTTAAAAAAATCATTTAACATAATTATTACAAAATATAAGCAAAATATTGCAAATACATACATACATACATACATACATACTGTATATATTTCAAATAAGAACATATATATGAAAAAAAGAACAAAAGAGAAGAAAAGAAAAAAGAAGAAAAAGAAAAGAAGAAGATAAGTTGAAAAAATTTCTTCCAAGTTTATTCTACAAATAGCTCAACATGAAAATAATAATAAAATTTCATTGGTTGGCTTCCATCGCTTACACTGCACTTCCTATATACATTTTAAGCAAGATTGTATCTGTTATTCCGTATTTTTCCCATACATTCTCACACAAATATTCTAATCAATAAGTTTTCTAAATCTTTCATAAATCTATTCTAAACATGCAACTTTTTTTGATGGAGGGGGTTTGGTCTTTTTTTATGTGAGGCTCTCATGACACTGTCAGCTGCATAGTAGGCAAACAGATTTTTTAAAAAGAAAGAAAGAAATACAGAAAACAGGAAAAAATAAGAACCTCACATTTTATTGATGGGTCTTATTAAAAACTGTTTGCAAATTAGTTACATATTTCTTTTTTAAAAAAAGTTTTTTATTTATATTTTCAAATTTATACATTTCATTAGTTTTACAATCAATATAGCGTTGCAAAATTTTACTTTCCCCTATTCCTGCGGTTCCTTGCATTTATTTTTTTAATATCTTCTGCATATCCAGATTCATTTAACTTGCTCATTTGATTATCTACTGTATATACTCTTATAAAGGTAAAGGGACCCATGACCATTAGGTCCAGTTGTGGCTGACTCTGGGGTTGCGGCGCTCATCTCGCTTTGCTGGCCAAGGGAGCCGGCGTACAGCTTCCGGGTCATGTGGCCAGCATGACTAAGCTGTTTCTGGCGAACCAGAGCAGCGCACGGAAACGCTGTTTACCTTCCCGCCGGAGCGGTACCTATTTATCTACTTACACTTTGATGTGCTTTCAAACTGCTAGGTTGGAAGGAGCTGGGACCGAGCAACGGGAGCTCACCCCGTCGCAGGGATTTGAACTGCCGACCTTCTGATCAGCAAGTCCTAGGCTCTGTGGTTTAACACATAGCGCCACCTGCGTCCCCATATACCGTACTCTTAGTACACTCTTATAAAACTGCAGGTTATTACAATATTCCTGCTAATGTTCTTATCTGTTTACAATTTATCTGTAAATATTCAATAAACCATTTCCATTATTTCATTAAAAGTTTGTTATCTTGATTTCTTATTCTTTCAGTAAGTTTTGCCATTTCTGCATATTTCATAAGTTTTTGTATCCATTCTCTACTGGGATGCATATAATATTTCTACAGCCGTTGCCAAGAAAAAGTTAAATACAATACAATAAAATGGAGAATAAAGGGAAATGTATCTAGCTATTTAATGTGATATTTTGTCAGTATTATTGTGATAGTTTTCCTTTCACTGAATCTTTCTAGTTCCCCAAGAAGCCTGGGGCAGCAGTGCCCTCTCTGCCTACCTGCCTCCCCCATCTCTCTCTCTCTTCACACACACACATAATTTATCTTCACAACAACCCCGAAAGGTTGGTTAGACTTTAAGGCAAGGGCTGGCCCAAGCTTATGCAGTCAGCATCCTGGCTGAGTGGGAATTTGTTAAGGGCCTCTCAAGTTTCTAAATGCTGGGAAATTACAAGGATATCCAATGAAGCTGAATGTTGGAAGATTCAGGGGCAGATAAAAGAAAATACTTCTTTATGCAGCTCTTTATCAAACTATGGAACTCCCTGCCACAGGGATAGCTTTGAAAGAAGATGAGCCAAATTCATGGAGGAGAATTAATGGACTATGCAGAATTAGACAAATTGACAGGAAGGATTCGAAACCTGCGGGACCAAAGATTCTTAGAGGACTGGAGTAAATATTTGAACTATTTGAAAAGCAACTGTAATAAACAGATTACGCTAGTAGAACTGCAAGATGTTTTGTAAGGAGGATTATGCGAAATATTGCAAGGAAGATTATGAAGAGAATATTAGTTAAGGATAATTAAAAGTAATAGAGAAATTAAGAAATGCAGATTAAGTGATAAAGAATGGAAATCTTCAGAGGTAGTTGATGGAAGTCTAAAAAAATTGTATAAGATAAAAATGTATGTTAAATGACTTGGAAATGATATGTTAAAAAATTAATTAAAATGTACATACTGTATATATTTTAAAACATCATGGAGGAGCGGCCTATCGATGGTTACTAGCTATGAAAGCTATGCTCTGCCTCCACCAGTGTTTTCCAAACTTGGGTCTCCAGCTGTTTTTGAACTACAGTTCCCATCATCCCTGACCATCGGTCCTGCTAGCTAAGGATGATGGGAGCTGTAGTCCAAAAAACACCTGGAAACCCAAGTTTGGGAAACAAAGCCTCCAAGGTTGGAGACACCAATGCTTCTGCATGGCAATTGTTGGAAACCACAGGAAGGGAAACTGCTTGAACCCTGCTTGGTGTTTGAGACCAGGATGCTGGACTAGATAAGCTATTGGCCTGATTCAGAGGCTCTTTTATGTCCTTATGTAGAGCAGCTGATCTACAAGGCTGGCTTAAGCAGTATGTGGACCGAGAACTCCCAGAAGTGCAAGCTGGATTTCGAAGGGGCAGAGGAACCAGAGACCAAATTGCAAACATGCGCTGGATTATGGAGAAAGCTAAAGAGTTCCAGAAAGACATCTATTTCTGCTTCATTGACTATGCAAAAGCCTTTGACTGTGTCGACCACAGCAAACTATGGCAAGTTCTTAAAGAAATGGGAGTGCCTGATCACCTCATCTGTCTCCTGAGAAATCTCTATGTGGGACAAGGAGCTACAGTTAGAACTGGATATGGAACAACTGATTGGTTCAAAATTGGGAAAGGAGGATGACAAGGCTGTATATTGTCATCTGCTTATTTAACTTATATGCAGAATTCATCATGCAAAAGGCTGGGCTGGATGAATCCCAAGCCGGAATTAATATTGCCGGAAGAAATATCAACAACCTCAGATATGCAGATGACACAACCTTGATGGCAGAAAGCGAGGAGGATTTAAAGCACCCTTTAATGAGGGTGAAAGAGGAGAGCGCAAAATATGGTTTGAAGCTCAACATCAAAAAAACGAAGATCATGGCCACTGGTCCCATCACCTCCTGGCAAATAGAAGGGGAAGAAATGGAGGCAGTGAGAGATTTTACTTTCTTGGGCTCCATGATCACTGCAGATGGTGACAGCAGCCACGAAATTAAAAGACGCCTGCTTCTTGGGAGAAAAGCAATGACAAACCTAGACAGCATCTTAAAAAGCAGAGATCTTCACCTTGCCAACAAAGGTCCGTATAGTAAAAGCTATGGTTTTCCCAGTAGTGATGTATGGAAGTGAAAGCTGGACCATAAAGAAGGCTGATCGCTGAAGAATTGATGCTTTTGAATTCTGGTGCTGGAGGAGACTCTTGAGAGTCCCATGGACTGCAAGAAGATCAAACCTCTCCATTCTGAAGGAAATAAACCCTGAGTGCTCACTGGAAGGACAGATCCTGAAGCGGAGGCTCCAATACTTTGGCCACCTCATGAGAAGAGAAGACTCCCTGGAAAAGACCCTGATGTTGGGAAAGATGGAGGGCACAAGGAGAAGGGGATGTCAGAGGACGAGATGGTGGGACAGTGTTCTCGAAGCTACCAGCATGAGTTTGACCAAACTGCGGGAGGCAGTGGAAGACAGGAGTGCCTGGCGTGCTCTGGTCCAGGGGGTCACGAAGAGTCGGACAGGACTAAACGAAAAAAAAAATTTTTTTTCCTTCCAGTAGCACCTTAAAGACCAACTAAGTTAGTTCTTTGTATGAGCTTTCGTGTGCATGCACACGAAAGCTCATACCAAGAACTAACTTAGTTGGTCTTTAAGGTGCTACTGGAAGGGAAAAAAAATTTTTTTTTTTTGTTTTGACTATGGCAGACCAACACGGCTACCTATCTGTAACTAGGACTAAACGACTAAGCAACACCACCACCAGCTTCCTCCAAAGAAAGAAGGGAAGAGAAAGAAAGGTGCACATAACCGGAAGATTCCGTTGGTGTTTTAGTTCCCCCGTGCGCTCTCCATTTCCTGTCCTCTCTAGGAATCTCTAGCTCAGGCCCTTTAACCCCTTTAGTACCACAGCTGAGTTGATGGTGGGGTTGCATTGCCCTGGGCAGAGCGGGGCAGTAGGGGAACTTCCAACATGGGCAGAACTTGTGCTTGGGACAGATGAGGTGCCCAGCTTTTCAGAGCCTGCGTCATGGCAGGCAGGAATATGAAGGGTCCGGTGGGCCCTCTGAGCATATGCAAAGTGCATTCATTGCCCTTGGGGAGGTGCCGCGCGGCTCAGTGGAAGAGCACACGGTTTGCAAGCAGGAGGTCCAGAGTTCAAGCCCCAGCTTCTTCCAATATGTAATTGCTGCATTTGCAGGGGGTTGGACTAGATGACCCTCGGGACCCCTCCCCGCTCTGTGGGGATTTGCACAGCTAAGTCCATTCCCTCCAACATTCCTCTGATGAAAATGGGGATATCGTACTCCATACCCTCCAATATTTCTCTTGATAAAATGTGTGTTTTATAAGATCGTGAGGCTAAAGTTGTGCCTCTGGTTGGTTGGGGTTTTTTTGTGTGTGTTTTTTACAGGCACATGAAGGGTTACATTGTGAGTGCTTTGGTTCCTAGAGAGACTGAGGAGTTGGGGGTGAAGGGGAAATAAATTAGGGCTGCCCACTTCCTGTTCTGGATGTTCCCCACCCTCTCCAGCCCCTCTGTTGCAGGATACAGCCAGACCAGAAAGAGGACAGCCTCTGTGGGGCTGAAGCAGATCCAGCGCAGTGGGGCAGGATGTGCTGTGAGTTGCATGTGGAGGGGGAAAGAGGAAAGTTTCTAAATGTGCAAGTGGTGCAGAGCAGATGCAAATCCTTGCCCTCTGCCACTTCCGTTCACTTTTGACCTAGATCTCTGATAAAACAGATTTTCGTATGTTTTCCTGTACATGTGTTTTCCTGTACATCACCTCTGTCTACAACTTCAGGGTCTCCTCCTCCTCTTCCTCCTCCTCCTCCTCTTCTAAAGTATTTTATTTCTCCTTCATAAATGCTACGGTTTGCCATTGCATCTTTTTGGCGTTTTAGGATGGGAAAGTAACTTTCGTGCAATTGGGGTGGATGGGGGGTGAGATAGGAAAAAGTGAAGAGGCAGTGGTTCGATAGAGGATTCTTGCAAAAGTGGGGAGGCTTTTAAGAAGAGCGTCTCCCCCTCAATACACATTGAAGTTGTGCCATAGAACATCCTGATACAGTAGATATTGATTTTTAATCAACTGGACGTCCTAGTTGAGATAATAATGGGGTGGTAGGTTAACACTTTACACAAAACTCTGTTTTGGGGTTTGTTTGTTTTTACTTGAAAGTTAAATTTGAGGTTGTTTCCTAAGGAGTGTCAGGGGTGTGAAACAGCAAAGGTGACTTCAGGTAGGATTGTGAGCAAGCATAAAATTATGGAATTAACCAGGTGTGTAAGCGAATGGATTCAAAGGAAGAAGAGGTATTACCGAGAATCACTTATCTAATAATAACACTGGGAGTGTAATTTCTTTTATTTATATAAATATATATATATTCCTTTTTTTGTGCCATATGGTTAGAGGAGAGAACTTTGTTTATTGCATTTGTATCTCACCTCTTCCTGCAAGGAGCTAAAGGTGTGGCCTACATGGGTTCTCTTCCTCCTCATTTAATCCTCATTTAACCCTGCCAGGTAGGTCAGGCTGAGAAGCAATGAATGGCCCAAGGTCACTTAGTGGGTTTCATGGCTGTGGGGTAATTTTAACTCTGGTCGCCCAGGTCCGAGTCTGATACTCGAACCACTAACAGCTCGCATCATCCCTGACCTCTGGAGGGCTGCATAGGTCAGTCACGCCGAGTTGGAGTGCTGGACTAGGAAGAGGGAGACACGAGTTCAAGTCTCCACGTGGCTGTAAAGCTCATTGAGCGACCTTTAGCCTCTCACGTTCTCTTTCAGCCTAAAGAGTACTTAACTGGGTTGTTGAGAGGATAAAATGACAAAGGAGATGAGCATTGGTCCATCTATGGACTATGTTGGGCCATTGGTCCATCTAGCTCAGAACTGAAACGTTCTTCCCATGATGTTGCGTCAGCTGCTTGATCCGGACAGCAGGCCCAGTTTAGCAAAGCGCTTTTAACTGGTACCCTTGCCCAAGGGCCTGAGGCTTTTCAAAGCTTGCCAATTATATTTGTAGTTGTGCATGTAGAAAAAGAAAAGGTTCAGTCTAGCTGCACAAGCTCTGATCATGAAGAAAGTGACTGGAGGAAAGGGAAAAGTTGAATGAGCACGGTCAGAAAAAAGGCAAGGCCTTCCCAGTGGTGGCACCCAGCCCGTGGAACACCCCCCCCATCAGATGTCAAGGAAATAAACAACTATCTGACTTTCAGAAGACATCTGAAGGCAACCCTGTTTAGGGAAGTTTTTAATGTTTGAGGTTTTTTGCTTTATTATTGTTATTATTATTCTGTTGGGAGCTGCCCAGAGAGGCTGGGGAAATCCAGCCAGATGGGTGGGGTATAAATAAATTATTATTATTAACATGGAAACCCAGCTTATCCCGAGCCCTGCATGGAGATGCAAAAGATTGAGCCCAGGATCATGCAAGGCAGATGCTCAGCCTGAAGGCTTAAAATACAGTTTCTCTTTCAGAACGACTCAACAGTCAAAACAGCTTGGTTTGGCTTATTTATTCCACTTTTTGTCTTCTTCATTCAGGGAAAAGAAGTTTCTTTCTTGCTGCCTGGAAATTTTGCTGAATCCAGCATAAAGTCACCATTTGACCGGAGTGACTTGCTTGCAGCACCGTCGATAGATCCTGCTGGTGTGTCCTGGATGAATCAGCCTGGCAAATGAAAACATGAGATGCGCTTATTTTAAAGGAGGTGCGACTGATAGAAAGGTCCTCCCTGGCACCACCTGTGGTACATCCACAAAGGCACAAGTCTCTCACACGTTGGATAAGAAGGAGTAAACTCTTTGTTTAGCTCTTTTTTAAGGAGAAGGCTACAAATATTCTGTTTGTTTGTTTGTTTGTTTGTTTGTTTGTTTGTTTGTTTGTTTTAGGCCTGCAGGTCTCAATGTGGCAATATTTCAGAACCCTCATCCTTCCGGTGATGGGCTTTCCAGCTTAAAATAACACTTTCTACGCTCTCTGTGGACATTGCCTCCGGTGTTCCAACTCCGTCGAACAAAATGGCTGCCGAGCTGAGGGCCGGCGGAGTCATGAGTCTCCCTTTGCAGAACGTTCTAGAACACGAGGCGATCCCTGGCGCGAAACTGAGGGAGGGATCCCAAGCGGGGCTTCTGGAATCCGAAGGGGAACGGGTGGTCCCTCGCGTCATCCAGGTTGGGACCATTGGGGAGCTTCTGGGCTGGGTGCCCCCCCAAGAGTTGACCCAGGGGTCCGAGGAGGGCTTGGCGCAGCGCTGGGAAACTCAGTGGCAGGAGGTCCTAAAGGCCGTGCAGCCCCTTCCCTCCGGGTGGGGAAGCCAACAGCCGTCGAAACCGTTGCTGTGGGGCTCTTGTGAGGCCGTGACGGTTGCTGGCCAGTGGCCCAGCGGAGATGGAGTCGCTCAGCTTCTGGTGGGCAATGGCAGAGGAGCTCCAGGAGCCTTTAGCAATCTGGTCGCTGGAGAAAACAGGACGTCAGAGAAAGAGGCCGTGGGAAAGGATGACACTGGCACCGATGCGCAGGGTAGACATTTCGGGCAGTTTGGCTACCAGGAAGCCGAGGGACCCCGAGAGGTTTGCAAGAAGCTCCGGGAGCTCTGTTGGCAGTGGCTGAAGCCAGAGAAGCACACCAAGGAGCAGATCCTGGAGCTGGTGATCTTGGAGCAGTTCCTGACCATCCTGCCTCCGGAGATGCAGAGCTGGGTCAGGGCCCGTGGCCCTCAGGCCTGTTCCCAGGCGGTGGCCCTGGCCGAAGATTTCCTCAGACGCCAGCAACCAGAGGCCGAGGTAAAGGAGAGAAAGTTTTAAGAATTTATTTTAAATCATTTTGATTTGATTTTAGAAATGTAAAATTAGAACAATCCAAATGTATATCCATATACGGTGGTACCTCGGATTACATACGCTTCAGGTTACATACGCTTCAGGTTACAGACTCCGCTAACCCAGAAATAGTACCTCAGGTTAAGAACTTTACCTCAGGATGAGAACAGAAATTGTGCAGCGGCAGCGGGCGGCCCCATTAGCTAAAGTTGTGCTTCAGGTTAAGAACAGTTTCAGGTTAAGAATGGACCTCCGGAACGAATTAAGTTCTTAACCCGAGGTACCACAGTACAGAGATTACTCTGAATCTCAAGACTTCCCCCCACCCCACCCCTCCGTGGGTCCTATTGTCAACATTTACAACTGCATATTATTCCATAGTCTGTATTTTGTATCACTCGATATTGTCCATAATAATTGTTTCACTACAAGTGAGATTAAAATCCTGCTCATGTTTTCATCTGCTTGCAATGGTCTCCTAAATAAGTTTTTTAAAAATCCCATTCCTTTTATAAAGTTTTTGTCCTCTTGTTTCCTGAGCTTTCCAGTCCATCAGCTTAGTTTGCCATTCCTGTCTGGTAGGGCCTCTGTCTTCTTTCCATCTCTGGGCTAGTAACATCCGTGCAGCAGTTGTTGTATACATAAAATGTCTTCTTTGGAATATAATTCCTATAATTCCTAATAGAAAAGCTTCTGGTTTTTTAACAAAAGTTATTTTAAACATTTTTTTCATTATATATCATCTCCCAGAAAGCTTTTATTACCTTACACGACCATCACACGTGATAAAAGGTACCTTCTTTTTCTTTACATTCCCAGCAGGTATTTGCACTAGTTCTATACATTTTTGCTAACTTACTAGGAGTCAAATACCACCAGTACATCATTTTCATATAATTTTCTTTCAGTGTACAGCATGCTGTAGATTTCAGATCCGTTTTCCATAACCTTTCCCAATCTGCCATCTGAATATTATGTCCCAAATCCTTTGCCCAGTGTATCATTGCTGATTTGACCTGGTCGTCTTTTGAGAAAGTTTTAAGATTTGATCTTCCTCAGGGTGAGCCTGAGGAGGGTTCGCCCTCCTGACTCCAAGGCGTTGACTTGACAGGAATCCTCTCTGCTCTTTTAGGCACTGGGGAGACACGAGGAGGAGGTGATTGTGGTCTCCCCTGAGGCCGAGTGGTCGCCGTTGGAGGGCAGCCTGGGTCCCAACTCATTGGGTATGTATGAATTGTATGGATCCCATTGGTCCCATTTAGATTGTTTGCTCTCCAGTCTTGTTTGTGGGCTTCCCATGGAGGCATCTGTTTTTGTTTTTATTAGGTATTTTGTGGTTTTATATCTTGATTTTATTCTGGGGAGGGTGGGGTATAAATCATCACATTTATTATTATTATTATTATTAGTAGTAGTAGTAGTAGTAGTAGTAGTAGTAGTAGTATTATTAGAGCCGCCCTGGGACCCCCGGGTATTGGGCAGTATATAAATTCTAATGATGATGATGATGATTTCTTGGCAGAAGAGACAAGCCATAGAGAAGGAAACAGCTAGAGGAATCTAGGAAAATGCTAGCTGCTAGAGCAAAGTAAATAGAGGCATAACTGACCAGAATAGCAGAGCAAAAGGCCTGTGAAAATTGTGCAGCTCATCCAATGAGATAAAGAGAGTCAGATTTCTCTGAGCTTTAGAAGCTAAAATGAGAGAGGGTGTTTAAGATGTCATGCAAATGCTCCGTCAAAATGTGGCCATGTGGAAGCAGCATTGGTGTCCAGCAGAGCTCTTTTGTATATTTTTAAATACTGTGCAGTAAAATCCAGCCTGATTCTTCTGTTTCCTTTTCCCGTTCAGGGAAAGTGAACCTGGATGGCTACGCGGTCTCAGCTGGAGAAACAACTCTGAATGGGAGCAAGCTGGGCCCTTTCCAGCGAGGAAGTCCCAGGCTACCGGTGATGCTCGGGACGTTATTGGGGCGGCCTGGTTCCCTCGAAAGCAGCTGTGATCTGGAACAGGAGAATGAGACGGAGCCGCTGGAGAGGTGGGACGAAGCCACGCTCTGCAGCGAGGGGGTCTACGAGACCGTAGTGCGCTTGGAGGAGCATGGCCACTGGTGCCTCGAATGCGGCGAAAGCTTCCAGGATGAGTGGCAGCTGGATAGACACCAGAAGACCCACACGGGCCGCAAGCGTCCCGAGTGCCCGGAATGCGGCAAGAGTTTCCGGGATATATCACATGTCCTCCGGCACCAGACAGTCCACACCGGAGAGAAGCCGTATTCCTGCTCCGAGTGTGGGCAGAGCTTCACCCAGAAGCCGGCCCTCAACAGACATCTCAGAAAACATCTGGAAGAAAAGAACTACACAGGTACGTATGCCGTAATCAATTTTGCGGGTGCCACGAAAGATGAATATGCTCAAGAGGGAATAGAATCTGCACACACACAAAATATAAAGCTTTTAAATAACTGCACAAACCCTGCAGCTCCATCCAGATTATTGAAATGATGCAACTTACAATAGAAGATGTAATACAGTGGTACCTTGGTTCCTGAATGGCTTGGCTCCTGAACAAATCGGCTCCCGAACGCCGCAAACCCAGAAGTGAGTGTTTCGGTTTGTGAAAGTTTTTCGGAAGTCGAACATCCAATGGAAGCTGGAAGCTCCTGCAGCCAATCGGAAGCTGCACCTTGGTTTTCGAACCGTTTTGGGAGTCAAACGGACTCCTGGAACGGATTAAATTTAAGAACCAAGGTACCACTGTATTTGGATTCCAACTTTGGTGTGTTGATATACTTAATAGTGTTTGTTGTGGGGGAGGAAGGGAAAAGGAGATTGTTAGCCGCTTTGAGACTCCTTAGTGTAGTGATAAAGCGGGATATCAAATCCAAACTCTTCTTCTTCTTCTTCTTCTTCTTCTTCTTCTTCTTCATATTCCACAATAATATGAAACCACGGGACTTCCCGCAGGATCATCAGGGGCATTCAAATCTCCGCATTCTGCTATGAATAATTGCAAGGGACAAAGTGATTCCCTCTTGCTGTGTGAGAGATAAGGAAATGTCTCTTCTAATATTATCTTAAGAAGAGGAATTCCTTCTGTGTGTGTGTGTGTGTGTGAGAGAGAGAGAGAGAGAGAGGCAGAGTGCCTCTCCTAAAATGAAGGTGGAAGAAGTATTAGAAGGAGGAATGTCTGTTCTCAGATGTTCCTGATACAGTCCTCATAAGATATTGTATTAAACATAACCTTCACAGAAAAACAAAATCTGCTGCCCAGTTAATAAGAGACACCCTTTCTAGCTTGTCAAAAATATTTTTATCTGTCTTCTGTCTGTCTGCCTGTCTGTTTATCTAATCGACTGTATTTACTTACTTAATTGCTTACTTAGGAGCAGGCTCGTGCTCAATAATTCTCAGAAACCTAAAAACCAGTGCAGTTTTGAAAGGTTCATTCTGCAACCTTGATTCAAAATGGCATCCAATTGTAGAGACGCATAGACAAAAAAAACCCTTCTTCTTGATCTTGGGAACCATCATGCAATATTTGTTTGTGATCTCTTAAGAGGTGTCTAAATGAACAGCAAACGAGTAAATTTCCAAAACGTGTGGTATTTTTCAATAACGTATGGTACACACACACCGCTTGGCACCACAGTTTCCAACTGGTGCACTAAGGAATCAGAAAAGTTTTGCATCGGTTAAAATTCACGTAAGCAAATGACCTTATTTAAACCTTGCGACGCTCCTCCCTCGTGCGGGATCTCATACTGCTCCCCGCCTCTGGCCAAACAGGTATCAGCATCACTGTCCGACCCCCGAAGACGCTTGTGGGCCGCAAACGCCCCGAGTGCCTAGAGTGCGGGAAGAGTTTCCGGGACATTTCGCAAGTCCTTCGTCACCAGACAGTCCACACGGGAGAGAGACCGTACAGCTGCCTCGAGTGCGGACAAAGCTTCACTCAGAAACCAGCCCTCAACAGACACCAGAGGAAGCACGTAGAAGGCAGCCACGGCGCAGGTATGGGGCTGGGCTTACCCTCCGGGACCACAGCTTCCAGCCAGAGCCGGATCTGGGTTCAGGGGAGCCCTTGGGCAAAGACCCCCTTTCAATGTATCTCCCTCGCTGCCACTGATGCTGCCCCTTCCCCATTAGGACTATTCACATCACCTGCTTTCCTTTTCTGTTTTTTTCTGAAGTGGGGGTGTCAACCTGAATAACAACAACAATTTATACCCCACCCATCTGGCTGGGCTTCCCCAGCCACTCTGGGCTGCTCCCAACAGAATATTAATAATAATAAAGCAATAAAAATATCAAACATTAAAAACTACTTGATACAGGGCTGCCTTCAGATGTCTTCTGAAAGTCAGGTAGTTGGTTATTTCCTTGACATCTGATGGGAGGGCGTTCCACAGGGCGGGCGCCACTACTGAGGAGGCCCTCTGCCTGGTTCCCTGTAACCTCACTTCTCGCATGGAGGGAACCGCCAGAAGGCCCTCGGCGCTGGACCTCAGTGTCTGGGCAGAACAATGGAGGTAGAGATGCTCCTTCAGGTATACTGGGCCAAGGCCATTTAGGGCTTTAAAGGTCAGCACCAACACTTCGGATTGTGCTCGGAAACGTACTGGGAGCCAATGTAGGTCTTTCAGGACCAGTGTTATATGGTCCCGGCAGCCGCTCCCAGTCACCACTCTAGCTGCTGCATTCTGGATTAGTTGCAGTTTCTGGGTCACCTGCAAAGGTAGCCCCACATAGAATGCATTGCAGTATTCCAAGCAGGAGATAACTAGAGCATGCACCACTCTGGCGAGACAGTTGGCGGGCAGGTAGGGTCTGCGTACCAGATGGAGTTGGTAGACAGCTGCCCTGGACACAGAATTGACCTGCGCCTCCATGGACAGCTGTGAGTCCAAAATGACTCTCAGGCTGTGCATCTGGTCCTTCAGGAGCACAGTTACCCCATTCAGTACCCCATCCATACCTGCCCGCCCCCCTGTCCCCCCAAAACAGTACTTCTGTGGTGGAGATTTGGTCTCTCCCTTGAGAGTTTTCATGGCCCTCTGCATCATCTTGATGGGACAGCTGTGTGATACGCTGCTAGTGTAGCAACTGAACATAAAACGGTGGATTAAGCAGAGCGCTGGGTCCAGTGTTTTGTGGTGGGTTAGAGTTTCAGAGTAGGACCTGAGTAAAAAGGTAAAGGTAAAGGTACCCCTGCCTGTACGGACCAGTCTTGACAGACTCTAGGGTTGTGCACTCATCTCACTCTAGAGGCCGGGAGCCGGCGCCGTCCGAAGACACTTCCGGGTCACGAGGCCAGCGTGACGAAGCTGCTCTGGCGAACTGGCACCAGAGCAGCACACGGAAATGCCGTTTACCTTCCCGCTATAAAGCGGTACCTATTTATCTACTTGCACTTAAGGGTGCTTTCGAACTGCTAGGTGGGCAGGAGCTGGGACCGAACGACGGGAGCGCACCCCGCCGCGGGGATTCGAACCGCCGACCATGCGATCGGCAAGCCCTAGGCGCTGAGGTTTTACCCACAGCGGCACTCGCGTCCCTGACCTGAGTAACCAAGATTAAAATCCCCACTTACTCATGAAGCTTGATGGGTGACTTTGGGCCAGTCACACACAGGCACGCTCTCCTTCTCTCAGCCTAACCTCCCTTTTTTTTTTGGAGAAAAAGGTGAGATATAAATGCAAATAAATAAACCAAAGAGCTGGAATCATAGAATCGAAGAGTTGAAAGGAACAGCCGTCCCATACGGGGATCAAACTTGCCACCTTGCCGTTATCAGCACCATGCACTAACCAATAAGTCTCACTAGTGCAACAAGATTTCCCCCTGTCTACGAATACACACAAACGCCCCAAACTGACTCCGTGGGATTGGCGTCCGCAACCCGAAGTTTACATTACCCGAAGGTAACGTAACCCGAGGGTCCACTGTCTACAGAAATGGCAAATCTTACCAGAAGAATAAGACATCAAGATAACAAACTTTAATAAAAGAATGGAAATGGTTTATTGAATATTTACAAATAAACTGTAAACAGATAAGGACGTTGGCAGGATTATTGTAATAACCTGCAGTTTTATATTTAAAGTAGATGAATAAATGAGTAAGTTAAGTTAATTTGGAATATGTAGAAAATACAAAAAATAAATTTAAGGAACCGCAGAAAGAGGGGGAAGGAAGACGAGTTTTGAAATGTTAAAATGATTGTAAGATTATTGAAATGTATAAAATTGAAAATCTTAAAAACAGTAACAGAGACACTTACTTGCAGGTGCAACATTTGGGTGTGTGCATTTGTGAAATATATTAATTTCTTTAATCCTTTCCCTTGCACGAGACATGACATCTGCTTGGATTCTCTCTTTCCCCCTTGCAGGTGACGGAAAAGTGTCTTCAAGCCAGGAAAAGGCCTGCCTGCAGCCAGGATCCTTGCAGCCCAGCCCGTCAGCAGCATCCCAAGAGAGCGTCGCTGGCACCTTCTCCAGCGGATACTGGCCAGCGGGGGACTCTCCGTGGGGAGCTGCCCCAAGCCGGGTTGGGGCTGCGACCAAAGCTGCCCGAAAAAAGCTGAGCCGCAGGGGGCAAAGAAACCACTGGTGCTTCCTCTGCGCAAAAGGCTTCCGGGACAAAGCGGACTTGGTGAGGCACGAGAGGATCCACACGGGTGAAAAGCCCTACTCGTGTCTGGACTGCGGGCGGCGGTTCAGCTACACGTCGAGTTTGTACAAGCACCAGCTCATCCACCGCCGGCCCATCGATCTAGAGTTGAAACCGGTGACCCAGGAGGACTTAAATCACGGGCAAAATGGAGTTGCGCACCCCCAGGCGGCTGGGGAGGAAGGGGCGTTGGGCAACGGCGTGAAGGTCGAGGACTGCGAAGGGGAGCCTTACACTGGGAATGTGGTGCTGTTAGTAGGGGGAGCTGCAGAGAGGTGAAGCGCTTTTTGACATTTTTAACAGGCAGAGTCGAAACCACCTGGCTGAAAAAAGCAAGCAGAGCAGAGACAGCTGCCTGGGCCAGGGGGGTGATGAATTTCTCCTTGAGAGAGGGGGTGGTCCCTGGCTGCTTGAAGGAGGCAGTGGTCAAAAGATGGTTCGGAAACTTCAGCCGGTGCAGAATTCAACGGCCAGGTTGCTCACCGGGGCAAGGCAGTTTGAGCCCATCACACGACGATCCTAGCCTGTCTGCATTGGTGTCCTGATCCACCGGCCCAAAGGGAGTGGTGGGGTGCAGGGATACCAAAGAAGGGTGTCAAAAACATCAGTTTTCGGGCTTTATTAAAAGAAAGGCGTGTGGTTGCCTTCATTGCAGGGGGTTGGACTAGATGACCCAAGGGGTCCCTTCCAACTGTACAGTTCGACTTGCAGCAAATCATTCGGCCAGCCTTTAGTTTCCAGGCCCAATTCAAAGTGCTGGTTCTGACCTGGAAAGCCTTAAACAGCCAAAGGCCAAAATACCTCAAGGACTGCCTCGCCCCATATGAACCAACCCCGGACCCCATGATCATAAAATGAGGCCCTTCTTTGTGTGCCTCCTCCACACGAGGTCAGGAGGGTGGCAACACGGGAACGGGCCTTTTTTGTGGTGGCTCCCCATTTGTGGAATGCTTCTCCCCGGGGGGGCTCAGCTGGCACTTTCAATACATCTTTAGGTTCCAGGCAAAAACATTTCTCCATAACTAGGCCTTTAGCTGATTAACATTCTATGGCCTTTTGAATGCATTTGTGTGACGGTCCAATCCCCTGTAATGCAAGAATCTCGAACTAGATCATACGTGACCGATGGCCATGCAACCTCTGCTTTGAAACCTCCAAGGATGGAGAGTCTCTGCCGCCTCTCACGGAAATCTGCTCCACTGTTGAACAGCTTTCATTTTATTAATGCATTTTGCATTCTCATTTGGTATTCTTATCCTGCGAACCGCCTTGCGATCTCCGGATGAAGTGTGGCAATTCAGACAATAGCAAATATAAATAATAAATAAAATAGCCAGCTCAAGAGTCTCCTTTGGTTTGCTCCCACCACCTGCAATGTACATATTGTGTAAAGAGGGTTTCTTATGCTTAATGATAATGATTACCGTTAATAATATTATGGACAATAACACTGGACTTCAGTGACCCCCCTGCTTTCAAGTATTTGGACTGTGGGGACCCTAGCCACAAATATTGTCTTATTTCTCGTTTTAAATAAAAGTATAAACTAACTGCGGATCACAAGTGTGTGTTATTTCTAGAAATAAACCCCTTATAAATGCCTTGAGGGAGATTGCTTAAGCGACCTTCTGTTATTGATTGACAGCTTTCTGCCTTATGTACCCAGGACGTCACTACAGTTTGCGGGCAATTTCCAAAGATCTCAGGAGCCTGTACCTTCCAGAAAAAGGTGAACTCATTTTTGTTCCTACAAGCTCTTGCAGCTGGGTGAATAGGACGGCAGGCCTTAGGGGCCCATTTCCTATTGTTTTTCCATTTGTCAGGGTTTTTTTGAATGCTGTTTTTATTATATTTCGTACATCACCGTGGGTCATATGCGAATGACATGGGATTGTAGGTCAACGGATAATTGCTGTTCAATCCAGAACACCAAAGGGCTTTGCTGTTATTCCAGTGCAGCCAGTGAGGCCTGTCTCAATCTGCTTTCAGTTTGTTGTTGGTTTTATCTTCTGAATGTTTTGAGGAGTTGCTTTTACTGACATTTTTGCCGTTCTGTTCTCTCTGTGAACCGCTTTGAGATTGGCTTATTTTTTTTAACAGCCGAGCAGTGGACAACTTTCAGGAAATAAATAAACAAATAAGATTTCGCTTTGAAAAGTGCCAAATTCTCGGGAGAATCTTGATGAGGGCTTAATAATAATACAGTCATACCTCGGTTTACAGACGCTTCGGGTTGCGTGATTTCGGGTTGCACACTGCGAACTGATTACTTCCGGTTTTCGGCGCATGCACAGAAGCGCTAAATTGCGCTTTGCGCATGCGCAGAAGCGCTGAATCGTGACCTGCACATGTGCAGATGCAGCGCTGCGAGTTGCAAACGTACTTCCTGCATGGATCATGTTCGCAACCTGAGCTTCCACTGTAATAATAATTTATCCCCCCCCCCCCGCCATCTGGCTGCGTCTCCCCAGCCACTCTGGATGGCTCCCAACAGAATATTAAAAACACGATTAAACGTCCAACATTAACAACTTCCCTAAACAGGGCTGTCTTCAGTTGTCTTCTAAAAGTCAGCGAGTTGTTTATTCCCAATTTTACACTGGAAGTGAGCGAGGCTGCCTGCCATCTCCCTCTTGCCCTGAACTGATGGGACTTGAGATGCTCTCTTGCGAACCGAGACTTCGAAGGGCTTTCCACCTGGAGCACAAGCCCAGCTGCCTCTTTGCGTTTTTAATACCCCGCCTTTTCTCCAAGAGACTCGTGGTGGCCCATGGTGCTCTCCGCTTTCGTGGCTACCATCTCAACAACCCTGTGAAGTGGGTCAGCTTGAGAGGCCACCAGCAGCCACAGGTCGCTCCCTGATCAGTACTTTTGGTTTAGATGGGGGCACGAGACTCTTAATCTCGGGGTCATGGGTTCGAGTCCCACATGAGGCAAGAGAGTGCTGCATTGCCGGGGGTTGGACTGGATGACCTCGGGGTCCCTTCCAACTCTAGAATCCAGCCACGTTGACATGCAAATTTGCTTCGCCTTCTCATTCTTTTGGCCGGGCACCAATGCTTTACTGGTGTGCCGGTAAGCGAGTAAATAGAAAGGAAAAATAAAAATAAGTGAGCACCCTTCCCCAGAGCCCAGAGGCACTTTTTTTGCCTCAGGGAGGAACAGACTACACCTCCCAGAATCCTTTGGGTCTGGGAAAAGGGAAGAAGCGAAGGACTAGGCCATCCCAAGCATAAACTAAGGTTGGTAGTACAATAGCTCAGCAAACAAGCATTTGGGTTTCCTCAAACACTGCACTTCAATTGGAAGAAAGCAGAGCTCAGGCGAGGCTGGATTGTAAGCGAGTAAATAGAAAGGAGGGGCCATGAACAGCCTTTCCCAGAGCCCAAAGGCATATTTTGTCCTCCCAGGGAGGAAAAGACTACACCTCCCAGAATCCTTTGGGTCTGAAAAAAAAGGGAAGAAGCGAAGGACACGAGGACATTCCATTTTGTGTGGGTGTTTTGCAGGAGAGAACCCGCCACCGAGCTCGCTGGGGTGCAAAGAGGCTTCGCGGTGGAGGCTGAAGGTGGGAGCAGGAAGGAGTCTTTGCTGGCAGAGGCGCCCTTCGGAAGCTGTACACGGGTGAGAGGGCACCGTCTGAACCCTGCAACACGTGAGTGCCATTGAGGGGCGGGGCAGGAAAGAGCGGCGGGAGAAATACTAAGCCATTTTGGCTTTTCCCATTGCACGAATAAGTTTGCACGTTGCATCGGGGTGAAAGAGATGGAAGGGAAGATTCTGGGGAGCAGAAGAAAACTCACTCATTCCTCTTTGAAATGAAACGGTCAAATGTAAAATTTTGTAAAATGGAACATTACCAGAGGTAACTAGCAATATGAAACATAGTAATAGTAGATGATAAAGATGCATCAGTGCTGTATACTAGCGTGTCGCGACACACAGTTTGGACATACAGCATTAAAATCTCGCATTGAATATAAGTGATCTGAAAAAAGAACTTTTACAATCTGAAAACGGATACAATGTATGCACTTTTTTGGTAACCCAAGAAAATCTTGAATAATCATCATAATAAAAGCAACCCAAAGAATGACGTTGCAAGCATCTATGGCAGGCATGGCCAGACTTGGCCCTTCAGATGTTTTAGGACTACAACTCCTATCATCCCTAGCTAACAGGACCAGTGGTCAGGGATGATGGGAGTTATAGTCCCAAAACATCTGGAGGGCCAAGTTTGGCCATGCCTGATCTATGGGGAAGACCGAGATTCCCACTCTGCGCTTGCCACCAAAGGCGTTCCTGAGGTGCAGTTTTTGCTGAGGGCATTTTGTCATTACAGAGACCACGAAGCTTTGAGGAAGGGCCCTCCCTGCTGGACGTTGGCCGAAGAGCAAGGGTGGCCATGCTGGAGAATGAGAGGAACGTGGCCTCTCTGGGTAAGGAGCCTCCTTCCTTGAGTCTGAAGCAGTCCTTCCGGGACATTTTCTTCTCACTCTTCTTTTGGGGTAGAGGGGTAGGTGGGGAGCAGGTTTGTTGCACCAGAGCTGCAAATGTACTTTATTCTTAACGCCATCCATTTTGATCCCGACTTTCCCCCCTCCGAGGAACGCAATGTGGGGCACACGGGTCTCCCCCCCCCCCCATTTAATCCCCACAACAAGCCCCAAATGGCCTTGTATACCTGAAGGAGTGTCTCCACCCCCATCGTTCTGCCCGGACACTGAGGTCCAGCTCCAAGGGCCTTCTGGCGATTCCCTCGCTGCGAGAAGTGAGATTACAGGGAACCAGGCAGAGGGCCTTCTCGGCAGTGGCGCCCGCCCTGTGAAACACCCTCCCAGCAGATTTCAAGGAATTAAAAAAACTATATAAGCTTCTGAAGGCAGCCCTGTATCAGGAAGTTTTTAATGTTAGATGTTTTATTATGTTATTATATGTGCTGGAAGCTGCCCAGAGTGGCTGGGGCAACCCATTCAGATGGGTGGGGTACAAATAATAAAGTATTCTTATTAG
Organism: Podarcis filfolensis; assembly: GCF_964270895.1. Lineage (NCBI taxonomy): Eukaryota > Metazoa > Chordata > Lepidosauria > Squamata > Lacertidae > Podarcis > Podarcis filfolensis. The sequence goes on from NC_139605.1 coordinate 8,660,514, forward strand.
TAATCTAGCATAGGTGTGGAGAACTCAGACTGTTGTGTGGCTGTAAGGTAGGATTCTGTGCAAAATGAAAAATATTGGATGGGCAGGGAATAATAAGAATAAGAATACAGTGGTACCTCGGGTTAAGAACTTAATTTGTTCTGGAGGTCCGTTCTTAACCTGAAACTGTTCTTAACCTGAGGTATCACTTTAGCTAATGGGGCCTCCCGCTGCCACCGCGCCACTGCTGCATGATTTCTGTTCTCATCCTGAAGCAAAGTTCTTAACCTGAGGTACTATTTCTGGGTTAGCGGAGTCTGTAACTTGAAGCGTATGTAACCTGAAGTGTATGTAACCCGAGGTACCACTGTAATAATAATAATAATAATAATAATAATAATAATAATAATAATAATAAAAAACAGTTCTGTGAGGTAGGGTAGCCCTAAGAGGGAATGACTGGACCAATATTTCCTGATGAGTTTCATGGCTGAGGGGGATTTGAACCCTGGTCTCCCAGATTCCAGCCTGGCACTTTAACCACTGCGCTGCACTCTAGCTGTGCAAAATAGGTTTGCTGGCATGTGAGGGACTCCCACCAGCGTAACAGCAACAGTCTGGAAGCGCCAACCAAGTCCCCTCCCTGGGGTCCTGGCAGTGCAGTCCTGACCCCCCACCCCACCAACTCACTCCTCCTTCCAGCACAGAGCGAAGGACCACCTTGCCCCACACAAACATGCAGCCCCCTAACGCAAGGTACTGTTAAGTTATGGGTTCTCCTTCCCCATAAATGTTTGAGAGAACTTTGGATGACCAGCCGCTGGGGATAGTTTGGGCCATGAAACCGAATGCTTCCTTCACGCTTCCTTCTTCTCACTTCTTCTTCTTCTTCTTCCTTCTTCTCACTTCTTTCCCGCATAGCACTGCCGCTTCCCAAGACGAGCCTCATCCCCAGCGCAGAGCAAACGGAAGAGCCCAGGAGGCCACAATATCAGATCTCAGACGGAACAGGGGCTGCCATTTTGGACACCAGCTCAGGTGAGGCAGTTTGGGTGGGATGCCGAGTCCGTTCAGAGTTTCTCCTCCCTTGATGAGAATTGGCAAGAAAAACCTTCTCTGTTACTTCATTCATAGGGTTGGTAAGGATCCTGTTGTGTTAAAGTTGCTTCTCCCACAGACCTGGCCACCGTTTTGCCTTTCCCCACCCCTGTCCTTCCTCCTCAATTTACTATTTTTAAGAACATGAAAACTTAGAATCTCGACCTTCTCACAATCCCTACTTTGGTCTGTCCTGCATTTTCCAAGCTTCAGCTTCAGGGGGGCCCTGCCTTTTTGCACGATGCAAGAGGGAGAGAAACTTCGCTTTCCCCTTTACACCTCTGCGCTGTCCTCCCTCCACCATCTTTGCTGTTCCTCCTCTAGCTCTGCCCTATGCTGAGTCCCTCAGGCCCAGAAGTTAGGAGGATCAAGGAGAGGAAGAAGAAAGTGGGGAATGAGAGCAAAGAGGCAAATGCCAGGATGGCGACTGCCAAGCTTTCTAGCTCTGTGAGCACATTTGGGTTTTGTTTTTTCTTTAAAGCATCTTCTGTGGGCACCACTCATTCGGGTCATTCCTCCCTGGACTGAGAGAGGAGGCACCTTTGAGGGCATCATTGTTTGAAGGGATTTGGGTGGAAACCTGAACAAGTAGAATTTCTCTTGAGCCTCGAAAAGGACCTAGAGCTGAAAGAAGTGGGGAAGAGAGTCCCTTTCAATCTTCTTTCTCCTCCTTCTTCTTCAATTTGGATTCTGAGGCTATTTCAAGGTTACCAGATTTTTCCCACCAATGAATCCAGGGACACTTCTTTTTTTCCTATAAAATTTTTATTGGTTTTTCAACATATATTATAAGACATTACAAACAACAATACAAAAACAAACAAACATATAAACATGTATAATTTCATAATCTTTTTTTCTTATGCCCAATTTCAACGACTTCCCCATGCCTCCCTTTTCTGCATCCCTGTTTTAAAATTTTTCAGCAACCCCTGATCTAAATTACTTATAAATCCCTTTCTTTAACCCTTTTTTTTCTCTTATCCAATCATTTATCGCTGCAAATCTGCTATGCTTTACCCAAAACATTTTAACACTCACTAATTTTACAACAATTTTTAAGATAAAATTTAAATTTCTTCCAGTCTTCTTCCACCGTCTCTTTCCCTTGGTCACGGATTCTGCCCGTCATCTCCGCCAGTCCCATATAGTCAATCACCTTCGTCTGCCACTCTTCCAGCGTGGGTAGTTCTTGTGTCTTCCAGTACTTTGCTAGTAAAACTTTTGCTGCTGTTGTAGCATACATAAAAAACGTCCTATCTTTCTTTGACACCAATTGGCCTACCATGCCCAGGAGAAAAGCCTCTGGTTTCTTATGAAAGGTACACTTGAGCACCTTCTTAATTTCATTATAAATCATTTCCCAGAAGACCTTAATCCTTGGGCACGTCCACCAAAGGTGGTAGAAAGTACCTTCAGTTTCATTACATTTCCAGCATTTATTATTGGGCAAATGGTAGATTTTTGCAAGCTTGACTGGGGTCATGTACCACCTATAAATCATTTTCATAATATTCTCTCTTAGGGCATTACATGCCGTAAACTTCATTCTGGTGGTCCATAACTGTTCCCAGTCAGCAAACATAATGTCATGTCCAATATCCTGTGCCCATTTAATCATAGCTGATTTAACCGTTTCATCCTGTGTATTCCATTTCAACAGCAAGTTGTACATTCTTGACAAATTCTTAGTATTGGGTTCTAACAATTCTGTTTCTAACTTTGACTTTTCCACCTGGAAGCCAATTTTCCTGTCCTGTTTAAATACTTCATTTATCTGGTAATAATGAAGCCAGTCTCTTACTTTGGACTTCAATTTCTCATAGCTCTGTAGTTTCACTTTTCCACCTTCTTGTTCTATAATTTCCCCATATTTTGGCCATTTAGATTCCATATTAAGTTTTTTCACTTCCTTAGCCTCCATTGGTGACAACCACCTAGGGGTTTTATTTTCCAACAGATCTTTATACCGAATCCAAACATTGTATAATGCTTTCCTAACAATATGGTTTTTGAAACCTTTGTGAGTTTTTAGCTTGTCATGCCATATATATGCATGCCAACCAAACCTGTTATTGAACCCTTCCAAGTCCAAAATGTCTGTGTTCTCAAGAAGTAGCCAGTCTTTCAGCCAGCAAAAAGCCGCTGATTCATAGTACAATTTTAAGTCCGGCAGGGCAAACCCCCCTCTTTCTTTTGCATCAGTTAGTATCTTAAATTTTATTTAAGACAAATCCAGACAAATCTAGATATATTTTTCTGCCACCTCTTGAAACAGTCCATTTTGTCCACAATCTGCAATGTTTGAAACAAAAACAGCATTCTTGACAAAACATTCATCTTAATAACAGCAATTCGGCCTAACAAGGAAAGTCTCAAATTTGACCATATTTCTAAATCTTTCTTGATTTCTGTCCAACATTTCTCATAATTATCTTTAAATAAGTTCACATTCTTAGGTGTTAAATTAACCCCCAGATATTTCACTTTATTTGCTACCATTAATCCGGTTTCACTCTGAAACCTCTCTCTTTCCACAACTGTTAGATTTTTTCCCAATACCTTTGTTTTTTTGTTTGTTCAACTTAAAACCTGCTACTCGACCAAAAACTTGTATTATCTCCAAAACTCTTTTTGTACTAGTGTCTGGCTCTTGTAAAGTTAATACTAGATCATCTGCAAACGCTCTCAATTTGTATTGTTTAGCTCCGACCTGAATCCCTTTAACCAGCTGGTCCCGTCTAATCATGTTTAATAACACCTCCAGAACAGATATAAAAAGTAATGGGGATATTGGGCACCCCTGTCGTGTCCCTTTTTCAATAGCAATTTCTTCAGTAACCACGTTATTTACAATTAGTTTTGCTTTTTGTTCAGAGTAAATTGCACCTATACCATTCTCAAAACCTTGGCCTACCCCCATTCCTTTAAGATTCTTTTTCATAAAACTCCAAGAGATATTGTCAAAAGCTTTCTCCGCGTCCACAAATATTAATACTGCCTTAGTATTAATATTGTTTTCGAGTAATTCCATAATATCTATTATATTTCTCACATTGTCAGATAAATGTCTTCCTGGGAGAAAGCCAGCCTGGTCTTTATGAATCTCACCCACCAAAACCCTCTTCAGTCTTTTTGCCAAAATGTCTGCAAAAATTTTGTAATCCACATTAAGCAATGATATAGGGCGGTAGTTCTTAATCTGGTTCTTTTCAGTCTCAGATTTTGGTATAAGTGTAATATATGCTTCTTTCCACGATTCAGGTGCCTTCTTCCCCTCTAAAATTTCATTACAGACTTCCTTAAACGGTTGTATCAGCCAATCTTTCAAAGCTTTGTAGTATCTGGAAGTCAGGCCGTCTGGTCCTGGAGATTTTCCCAATTTCATATTTTGAATGGCTCCCTCTATTTCTTGCTCAGTTATTTTCTGGTTTAAAATCACTTTACTTTGTTCAGATATTTTTTGTAATCCATGTTTTTTAAGAAATTCTTCTATCTCTTTTTCATCCACCGGCCCTTGTGCATAAAGTCTTCTGAAATAACTCTGAAAACAGTTTCTAATCTCATTTGGCCTAAAAATATTCTTTCCTTCAACCTCTAAACTTGTAACCATATTCAATTTTTGTCTTTTCTTCAATTGCCATGCCAGAAGCATTTGTCTGCCGATTCAAATGTCTTTTGTCTCATTTGCTTTATTTTCCATTCTATCTCCTGGTTCATCAGTTCCATGTACTGTCTCTGGTAGAACTTAATTTCTCTTAAAATTTCATGAGACTTTGGCTTTGATCTCAATTTTTTTTCACCTTCTTTTATTCTTTCCAAAATCTTATCTTTCTTTTCATTCTGTCTCTTCTTTTTTAAAGTGTTCTGCTGTATCAAAAATCCTCGCATAACGGCTTTACTTGCGTCCCAAATTGTTCTTTTCTCCACCTCTGTTTTCAGATTTATCTCAAAATAGTCTTTCATAGTTTTCTGGGCCTTTCTGTACACCTCTTCATCTCTAAATAGGGAGTCATTCATCCTCAATCTAAAAGAACCAGCTGTTGTTATGTTCATTTCCATCTTTACAGCATTATGGTCGGAGCAAGTCTTTGGGCAGATTTCCACTTTTTTTATCTTAGGTGCCATCCCACTAGTTATCCAAATTTGGTCGATTCTAGTCCAGGTCATTTTTGCTTCTGAGAAGAAAGTTCCCTCTCTCTCTAGAGGGTTTCTTGTTCTCCAAATGTCAATCAAGTCCATATTGTCTGTCATTTTGAAGAAAGTCTTAGGTAGTCTCCCATCCTTGGAAACCACCTGTCTTAGTGCTTTGTCCATATTTGTAGAGACCACTCCATTCATATCTCCCATCATAATTACATTGTAATCCAAATAGTCCATTAATGTCTCATGCAATTTCTTGAAAAACTCTGACTTCCCTTCATTCAGAGCATAAATCCCAATTATCAATAATTTTTCTCCTTGGACTTGTATTTCAATTGCCAAATACCTTTCTTGATCATCTTTAAATATTAACTTAGGGGCCAATTTTTCCTTTGCATAAATCACCACTCCTCTTTTCTTCACTTTGTCTGATGAGATAAATTCCTGTCCCAACCTTTTATTAACAAGTAATTTTCTATGTATTCTAGTCACGTGAGTTTCTTGTAGACAAATCAAGTCCAATTGTTCCTTTTTTAAAATGTGGAAAACCTCACGTCTTTTTCTGGGAAGGTTCAGTCCATTACAATTCCAACTTAAAAATTGTAAAGCCATCTTATTATTTACTTAGTTGCTCCTCCAACTGCCCCAAGCAGTTGTTCTTCCTTTGTCGGAGTTTTAAGTCCAAATGTCAAGTTCGAAATGTCTGTTGCGTCCTTTGCCTCAGTAGTCAGGTCCACCACTTCCTTCACGAGGTCCTCCTCGTTTCTTTCCAGAAATTGTTCTTTGTCTTGCACTGTTTTTATTTTAATTTATTTCCCTTTGTAGTTAAAAGACAAGCCTTGTGGAAACTCCCATCTAAATAATATATTGTTCTTCTTCAACAAAGTGGTCAAGTCCTTGTAATAGGCTCTCACTTCCAAGATGTATTTGGGAATGTCTTTATAAATCTGCACAAAAGAATCTTCAATCTCCAGAGATCTTTGAAACTGTAAGCTTAGTATTTTATCTCTCTCCTCCTTAGATCTCAAAGTTATCAGGCAATCCCTTGGCTTCTTTCTATTTTGTCTTCTGCCCAGTCTAAAAGCAGTAACTATCTTAAATTCCTCCTCTTTCAAATTTACTTGCCAAAATTCCGAAAATTCTTTTGTAAGGAAATCTGCCAAATTGTCCTGTTCACTTTCTGGTACCAATCTCAATCTCAGATTCCTCTCCTTTCTCTGAAGTTCCAGTAGAGACAGGGCCGCTTCATGCTCCTCCAGCTTTTTACAAACTGGTACTAACTTTTCCTGTGTAGATTCCGCAATGGTTTTTGCCTCTTCAGCAGTCTTACGAATTGTAACATTTTCTTCAATTAATTTATTTATAGTCTCTGTATTGGATGTAACACTTTTGGTATTTAAATCTAACTTCGTTGATAACTCTGTCAACTGCTTAGAATTTTCTGTACCTTGCTTAGTCAAGGCTTCCAAGGCCTCATTTATCTTTATTAATGCTTGTGTCACTGGATCCATAGGTAATGAAGTCACTTTTTCCTGCCCATCTGCACCTGCAGGGACTGAGCCTGATATGGAACCCCTTTTCTTTTGTGCAATTTTAGTTTTAGCTCTTGTTTTTATCTCTTCTTCTTGGCCACTCATGTCCCAAGGTCGTTCCCACAGGAATTATTTCCAGATGGAAAACTCCACTGACTTACTTTTTACAAACTTGTCTTTATAGCTATTTCCCCACAACCCTCTAGAGGGAGTAGCTCACAGTTCAGAGTACAAAGAAGCAAAGAGAAAAATGGCTACAAATCTTCCAGTAAATTTCCACTAAAAGGCTGTCAGTTTGTATCTTCAACAGAGTTCCTAATAATAGCAAATAAAGTCCCAACTTTATATCAAGCAAGCAAAACACCAACTTTGTAGCTAGTTTCAAATGACAGTTTCCAATCCCGGTGACTTACTCTCCTTTTAGGGCAGTCCTTCCCAAGGGTTTAAAACGGCAGAAAGTTCCTTTTAACCTCTTTCAAACAGGTAGTACAAGTTCAAATTCTTCCCCCCCGCTCCTGCTGCTAAGGGGGGAGGCTCAAGTTCAATGTCTGGGTTAAATAGGTTTTAAGGTTATCTTCCGTCAAATTGCAGCTTTGTATTTCGTTGCTTTAGCTGTCATGCAGTCCGGGAAAGGCAGACTTCCTTATTTTTACCCTTTCCCGTTTTCGGCCAAATTTTCAAAATTTTTGCTTTAAATCCCAAAAGCTTTCCAATCCTACTCACAGGTATTTTGTAAATCCAAATGCCAGGAAGGAATCGGCGCTCTCCGTCTATGGCGACGCGGCTTCACTCCACGGGCTGGGTAGCGACTCTCAGCACCGCGCTCTCACCCGATGCTGCTCCGGAGCCTTTAAAAAGGCTCCTTCGCAGTAAAGGGGGGCGCTTAAGGTGCCCACCGAGTCTCCTTGCTCACAGGCTTCCGCGCCTGTGATTTTAAGGGTCCCCGCTTCGCCGTAGCGGTCAGACCCGAACTCGCGGAGCTCAGCGGGAGACCGCCATTAAACGCTGGCACCGACCGGAAGTCAATCCAGGGACACTTTTCAACTTCCTACTAAATAGCTGGATTTTTTCAGGGGACTGACTTGTAAATCTGAGGACTGTCCCTGGGAAACGGGGACGTCTGGTAACCTTAGGCTACTTCTCTGCCATCCTCAAACCCCAATTCCGCTTTCTTCACTCTCTCAGCAGGAAACTTGAGGAGGAAACACTTCTGCCCAGAGTGTGGCCAATGCTTTGCCTTCAGATTGGCTCTTGCTAGACACCAGAGAATCCACACAGGGGAGAAGAACCAGGAAAGCTCTGAGAGCGGGGAATGTTTTGGTCAGAGTTCAGAGCTTGCCAGCGATTCGGAAACCCCTAAGTCTTTGGATTTTGTGGAGGTTCTTGCTCATCAGCCCATCGTTCTGATCCACCGGAACGTCCATGCAGGAGGAGATAAGTCATATCGCTGCTTGGAGTGTGGAGAAGGTTTTTCCCAACTCTCTGATTTTGTGAAACATGAAAGAGGCCACACAGGAGAGAAACCCCGCAAATACGCCGAGAGTAGGATCGGGTTCCCCAAGAGATCACAGCTTCATGGACCCCATAAAGTCCACACAGGAGAGAAGCCGCACAAATGCAGTGTGTGTGGGTTATGCTTTTCTGTTGGGTCAAAACTTGTTACCCATCAGCGAACCCACACTGGAGAAAAACCCTACAAATGCTTGGAGTGTGGGAAATCATTTGCTCAAAAGTCAGGCCTTGTGATCCATCAGAGGCTCCACACAGGAGAAAGGCCCTATGAATGCTGGGAGTGCGGGAAATGTTTTTCTCAAAACGCACAGCTTTGGAGCCATCGGTTGGTTCACACAGGGGAGAAGCGGTATAAATGCTTTGAATGTGAAAAAAAGTTTACTTCCCGTTCCAACCTTGTAACACATCAGAGAACCCACACAGGAGAAAGGCCCCATAAGTGTCTGGAGTGTGGCAAATGTTTCCCCACAAATGTAAGTCTCAGGCGACACCAGAGAATCCACACAGGAGAGAAACCCTATGAATGTAGAGAGTGTGGCAAATGTTTTCATGAGAAAGCTGAACTTCTGAGACATCAGACTGTGCACACCGGGGAGAGGCCTCATAAATGTGCGGAGTGTGGGAAAAGCTGTATTTCAGCATCAGAACTTGTAATCCACCGGAGAATCCATACGGGAGAGAAACCATTTGAATGTGTGGAGTGTGGGAGATGGTTTTCCCAGAAACAACACCTCTGCAGACATCAGAAGGTCCATACGGGAGAGAAACCCTACAAATGCATGAAATGTGGAAAATGCTTTGCTGGCCTATCAGACCTTCGTATACATGACAGGATACACACAGGATTGAGGCCATATGAGTGTGGAGAATGTGGAAAACGTTTTTCTACTACATCAGCTTTTATTATGCATAAGAGAGTCCACACAGGAGAGAAACCATATAAATGTTTAGACTGTGGAATGTCATTTACTTTATCAAAAAGCCTTACGGATCACCAGAGAACCCACACAGGAGAGAAACCCCACAAATGCTTGGAGTGTGGGAAATGTTTTTCAAGGAAAGACACCCTTGTGAAACATCAGAGAACCCACACAGGAGAGAAACCCTATAAATGCTTGGAGTGTGAGAAATCATTTTCTCAGAAGTCACCCCTTGTGATTCATCAGAGAACCCACACAGGAGAGAAACCCTATAAATGCTTGGAGTGTGAGAAATCATTTCCTCGGAAGTCACACCTTGTGATCCATCAGAGAACCCACACAGGAGAGAAACCCTATAAATGCTTGGAGTGTGAGAAATCATTTCCTCGGAAGTCACGCCTTGTGATCCATCAGAGGATCCACACAGGAGAGAAACCTTACAGGTGCCTGGAGTGTGGGAAATGTTTTTCTCGGTCACAACATCTTCACAAACACCACAAAGTCCACACAGGAGAAGAGCTAGCCAACGTGTAGAGTGGGGGAAATGTTGAAGGTGGTAACCTTCAAAGACTCCATGTGGAATAAAGAGCATATAAATGTTGGGAGTGTGGGGAATATTTTGATCAGTGGTCAGCCCTCATGGCACACCAGAGTGTCCATCCCAAAAGGAGGACGGACAGACATTAGGAGTGTGGAATATGCTTTGTAAAGAAATGAATCTTTATCAACATTGGTGACTCCACAAAGGAAATTCATTGCAAGTGTCAGGAGTGGGGGAAATGATTTGCTGCTCATTCGGACCTTCAAAGGCACCAGAGAATCCACAATAAAAGGAAACCCATTAATGTTTCGAGTGTGGGAAATGTTTTGCCTGGAAGGGGCAGGCTGGGGCTGCATCAGGGAGTCCACACAGGAGAGAAACCACAAATGTACTTTTGAGTATGTGTATTGCCAGATAATTTCAGAAAGCGGTGTCTCCTAATCTCAATGTAATGGTAGCTTTAAATCCTTTTAACTCTATCTGTACATATAATGAGGACTTTCCCATGAATTTATCTGTATGATGAGGACTTGGCATCAACCAGAGGTCTAGACAGCTGGCCTGATAAGGAGTCAACTAGCGGACAGACCTGTCTTGACCCAGCCATGGAATTGGCAATTAGACATAGACTTTGGCTCACCGCTGTGAACAGAGGGAGTAACTTTGCTCTGTGCCAACGGAGGAGATAAGGAAGGATGGCAACAGAACTTAAAGAGCCCTCCTGCTATTAGATCGTGTTTAAAATCCTCCATATAAGGGCTCAGCGACAGCAGCTCTCTAAGTCCCTCGTTCGAGTTCTGCTGGTGAATGTCAACGTTGGCCCTATAGAGGGAAGGGAAGGATCTCCTGCTCCCAGGGTCTCTGCTGCAAATGAGATGAACCGTGAACTTCGCTTTTGCAGTTATCTCCATTATATCCTTTTGATCTTGTATCCTAAGTGTCCCTCATTACTGAGTATGGAACATAGATGTTAGACTGCTAGAATAATATTTAGAATATACTGGACCCCATTACGTTTGTTTTAAAAAGGGCTATCTCAGGTATCTTAACTGTTGGAGATGCACTAGGGATAATGCTTCTCTAAAACATATGTTTTTTCATGGCCCTATAACTGAAACTATGAACAGAACTGTACGGAACAACCTTACATTTACTGAGAAAAATATCCTCTTGAATTACCGTATTTTTTGCACCATAACACTCACTTTTTTCCTCCTAGAAAGTAAGGGGAAATGTCTGTGCGTGTTATGGAGGGAATGCCTACGGGTGACATGCCTACGGATTTTCCTCCTCTAAAAACTACGTGCGTGTTATGGTCGGGTGCGTGTTATAGAGCGAAAAATACGGTATATACCCAGCACATGGAACCTTACAAAAGGACTATACGAGTGGACTCTCCATCCCCTGACCGCAGCAAAAGGACTGATACTGATGAATTGGAAAAATAAAAATGCGGCTCACTTCTACGATTGGATTGGAAAGTTATACAAACTCGCAACATATAAATGACTTGCATATAAATGCAGACTTGCCATGGACAAGTTCAATGACATTTTGGATCCATTTTTACAAATACTGTAATGTAATAGGTTAAGGTCTGGTGAAGTACAATAACAACCTTCTAAAATATACAGATTGGGGTTTCCACCTATCTCCCCTTTATTTCCCCCTCTTACTTGGTTTCTGTTTCTCTTTTTCTCTTATTTATGTCTCACCATGTTTAGTGCACGTATAATTTTGTACTTTTTCAACTTTCAATAAAGATTGTTTTTTTAAGAAAGTTAGACTGCTTATTTGCTTTCTCTTTGCTTAAATTAATAAAAGCTTCGTCCTGTTCCATCGTCACCACCAAAGAGTACATTGAGCTTGGGAATTCAAAAATGTTTTAAGCCATGAACAAAATATTCCCTTCACTCCTCATCTCTGAAACAAGCAGGACAAAAACCCTCCCAAAAATCTTTGGAATGTGAAAAATCCTACTTCCTCCCCCCTTTTAAAAATTTCATTTATTGAAAATCAAAGCACTGCATACAAAAAACTCAAAGTCAGAAAAACACTCTCAGTGAATTCAGCCTGATGCAATCTCACTTTATGCAAGATAAGTAAGAAAAACAAAACAAAAAATTAAAGGAAGGGGAGAAAAAACTAAAGAGTAAGACTACTAACATACTAAGTACATTGAAGTTTGAATTTCAAAGCATCATAAAGTAAATGTATTTTTTCCATTTTGCTGATGGTATTCCTTTTACTGATATTTTCCCCATTCTGCTTTGAGGTTAGTTTCTTGAATGGTCCAGTGGAGGACAACTTTCAGGAAACAAACGAATAAGATCTCCTTGGTTTTGAAAACTGCCAAATTCTCCTGACAACCTTGATGGGGCTTAAGGCAGTTTTACACTGGAAGTGAGGGAGGTTGCCCAGCATCTCCCTCTTTCGCCTCCTGCAAACTGAGAGGGGATTGCATATTCCAAAATCCTTATTTCTGTCCCCGCTCCTAGAACTGTCTTGGGCGAGCCTTAGCCGGAAGGCAGGACCCGCCTGCACCAGCCCAGCTGCATTTCTCCTCTCCCGCCTTTTCCCTGTTACCGGAAAAATTTGAGGGCTCCCTTGGGCAAAAAGTAAAGACACCAACCAGAGTAAATTGAAGCAAATCAGCAGCCTGTAGGCTTGGTCTTTATTGAAGAAAGACTGTCGCGACAGGGTGCTCCCCTCACCTGCAGGTGAGAGGAAAGACCCAGAAAAATAGTGTGCAAGGTCTTATAAAAACTTTTTGAAATTCCCCTCCTCTAGGTCAAGCCCACCCCCAGAAACATCATGCATACATTACAGAAAGGAGGGGTTGTGGGAGGAGTTGGTGGTAACCTGAGTGTCTTGTCACCTGGCTGGTTCCTCCTTTCCCCCCTCCCCATGAGTCACTTTCAGGAGACAAAGGGGAGTTTGCAGTTTCCTGCCCCCAGAGGGAAGATCTGATCATTGTCCTTTGTTTCAGTCCATGCTGAATCCACTCCCATATGCAACTTCTTTGTGATCTTGATTGTCTTCTGTCTGGGACCATCAGGGTTGGCATAGCAACTGGGCAGGGCTCCTGTGGATGTGCTGAGACGGTGAAGGGATTATGGCTGACCAGGACCAAGGCACCCCCCTTTGATAGTTCTTGTCATATGGAGTAAAATAAAATGGAACAGTGCAAATCCGATGTATGGTTGATTTTCTATGAATTTATAACAGAAATGTGGCGTATGTAGTGTGTGTGTGTGTGTGAAGTTTGTACAAACAGACTGATTGGGGTGGGGGGGTTCCTGCTACAGTATCCAATGGGCTCAGGGCGGCCTCTGCTGCTCTCCACTTCCACAGCTACCATCACAACAACCCTGTGAGGTGGGGCAGCTTGAGAGGCCGCCAGCAGCCACAGGTCGCTCCCTGATCAATACTTTAGGTTTAGATGGGGATTCTTAATCTTAGGGTCACGGGTTTGAGTCCCACGTGAGACAAGAGTGCTGCGTTGCCGGGGGTTGGACTGGATGACCTCGGGGTCCCTTCCAACTCTAGAATCCAACCGCGTGGACAAGCAAGTTGGTTTCATCTTCTCATTCTTTTTGCCGGGCACCACTGTGACGTGTTAGGCAGTACAGAGAGGTGTGCAAGTAGGTGAGTAAATAGAAAGGGAAAATAAAAATAAAGGAGCACCCTTCCCCAGAGCCGCCCCAAAGGCACTTTTTCCCCCCATCACAGAGGAACAGACTACAAATCCCAAAATCCTTTGCGTCTGGGAAAAGGGAAGAAGCGAAGGGGCAGGACGTCTCAAGAGGTGCCTGTTTCCTCTGGCCAGCCCCCATTTGTGAGGGTCTTTTGCAGGAGGCGTCCGGCCATCGCGATCTCTGGGGTGCAAAGAGGTTTTGCAGGGGAGGCTGAAGGTGGGAGCAGGAAGGAGTCTTTGCTGGCAGAGGCGCCCTTCGGAAGCAGCTCTACGCGGGTGAGAGGGGACCGTCTGAACCCTGCAACACGTGAATGCCGGTGAGGGGGCGGGGCAGGAAAGGGCGGCGGGAAAGATGAGCCATTTTGGCTTTTCCCATTGCACGGATAAGTTTGCACGTTGCATCGGGGTGAAAGAGGAGGAAGGGGAGATTCTCGAGAGCAGAAGAAGGGATCTCTTTCACTTGTTTATTCCTCATGGAAAGCTTTGAAATGAAATGATAAAGTGTAAAATTATGTAAAAGGCAATGGTAACCAGAGATAAATATGAATATGAAACGTAGTACTAGTAGATGATAAATATGCGCCAAGAATGGAGTGCCAAATGGTATTAATTTGTATAAAGCCTATAAAAATAACTGACAAAAAATGAAATGAAATGAAAGCTTGGTGGTAGATTGTGCATATTTTGAATTAAAAAATCTGGACATTAAGAAAAATCAGATAACATTACCATCCCTTTTTTAGAAATGCAAAAAGGTTGCAATTGGAGTACCCCCCTGAATATTTTAAAGTGTTCCCAAATGTCCTGTATATCATGGGGATGGGGTGTGTGGAAATCTCAGACCCTGGGGCCAAACGGGGGTCTAGCTGGACTCCTCATTCCCCCCCCCCATGCCAGCCCCATCTCCCTAGGCTGCTTCAGCCCTGCTCTAAGTCGGGTGCTTTTGCCTGGCTAGAATATGCCATCAATTATTCCTCTGACCTGCTTGGCTGGAGTTGTGTGTGCATGTAAATAGACCTCTGGTTTCTGTGCGGCTGGAATGTATCCCATGGGTTGTGTGTATTCTACTTCCTTGCATTCATACCCCACCCATCCTGGAAGGAGCTCAAGGTAGTTTGCATGTTCCCCATCTCTCCATTTCTTCCCCACAACAACCCTGTGAGGGAGGCCAGACTGAGAGACGGTGACCGGCCCAAGATCACCCAGTGGGCTTCATGGCCAGGTGGGGATTTGAACCCCGAGCACAGAACTCTAACCACTACACCACATTGCCACTCTGGACTAGCAGTGCTTCTTGGTATTAGACGGGGGTCTTTTCCCAGCCTCTCTTAGATAGATCACGAATTGGACTTGGGGGTATTTGCTCTGTCAATTGAGCTAAGGCTGCTCTCCAATCTCTTTTTTATATTTTTTTGACTTAATTATTTATTTAATTTTTAAATATTGCATATTCTTTTAAAATACAATTGTAACTACTCTCTCATATCGGTTGACTTCCCATCCACCCTGCCATGGTGTTTTTCTATTCCCTTACAAAGCTGCAACGTTACTTATATCCATTCTTGACTTAACCATCCACGGGTCCTTTATCTTTTTTTATTAAAAAAGAATGTAAAAGAATGAAAGTCTGCTATCCTCTTTCACTCCCACACTTTTTAGACTTGCATCATTTTGTGACGCAGTAATTCGGCTTCCCTAGCAAACCAGAGGTTAAACTAACCCCTTTCCAGCCCCGGTAGGAACGTGGGGAGTGTTTAAACGCCACACCTACACACTGCAGCTGACACACTAACGTGTCACGACATTAGTGGCAAAAGTCCAGTACAGAGCATTAAACATTGAATACAAAGGATCCAAAGACAGGACTTTTATGATTTGAAAACGGAGACAACTTATGTACTTTTTTGGTAACACAAGAATATCAATAATAATAATAATAATAATAATAATAATAATAATAATAATAATAATAGTAATAGAATGTAGTTGGAACGATCTATGGGGAAGACCGAGATTCCCACTCTGCTCTTGCCACCAAAGGCGTTCCTGAGGTGCTGCAGTTTTTGCTGAGGGCGTTTTGTCATTACAGAGACTGCCAACCTTTGATTACGGGGCTGTTTATTTCTCCAGGGTCGAAAGGGCCCTCCCTGCTGGACGTTGGCCGAAGAGCAAGGGAGGCCATGCTGGAGAATGAGGGGGACGTGGGCTCTTTGGGTAAGGAGCCTCCTTCCTTGAGTCTGAAGCAGTCCTTCCGGGACATTTTCTTGTCACTCTTCTTTTGGGGTGGAGGGGAAGGTGGGGAGCAGATTTGTTCCACAAGAGCTGCAAATGTACTTTATTCTTAATGCCATCCATTTTAATCCCAACCTTTCCACTCCAAGGAGCTCAATGTGGGGCACACGGGTCTCCCCCTCATTTAATCCCCACAACAAGCCCTAAATGGCCTTGGCCCCATATACTAAGAAGCATCTACATCCCATCATTTAGCCAGGACACTGAGGTCCAGCTCTGAGGGGCTTCTGCCGGTTCCCTCAACATGAGAAGTGAAGCGATAGGGAACCAGGCAGGCGCCTTCTTTGTAGTGGCGCCCTCCTGTGAAACACCCTCCCTTCATATATCAAGGAAATAAATAACTATATAACCTTTAGGAGCCCTGTGTCAGGAAGTTTTTAATGTTGGACATTTGATTATGTTTTTATATGTGCTGGAAGCTGCCCAGAGTGGGTGGGGTGACCCCGTCAGATGGGTGGGGTTCAAATCAAAAAGTATTAGTCTCCCAGGTTCTAGTCGGGCACTTTAACCACTGCGCTGCACTCTAGCTGTGCAAAATGGGTTTGCTGGCATGTGAGGGACTCCCACCAGCGTAACAGCAGCAGTCTGGAAGTGCCAACCAAGACCCCTTCCCTCCTGGCAGTGCAGTCCTGACCCTCCACCCCGCAGCCATCTTCAGCCGTCCTCCCTTCTCCTTCTGGCACAGAGCAAAGGAGCACCTTGCCCCCTACAAACACCCAGCCCCCTAACCCAAGGTATTGTTTAGTTACGGGTTCTCCATCCCCATAAATGTTTGAGATGGGCGGTCGTTGGGGATAGTTTGGACCATAAGGCCGAATGCTTCCTCACTTCTTCTTCTTCTTCTTCCTTCTTCTCACTTCTTTCCCGCATAGCACTGCCGCTTCGCAAGACGAGCCTTGTCGCCAGCGCAGAGCAAGCGGAAGAGCCCAGGACGCCACAATATCAGATCTCAGACGGAACAGGTGCTGCCGTTTTGGACACCAGCTCAGGTGAGGCCGTCTGGGTGGGATGCCAAGTCCGTTCAGAGTTTCCCCTCTCTTGCTGAGAATGGGCAAGAAAAATGTTCTTTGTTACTTCATTTTAAAAGGCGCTTTCACTGGTTATACCTTATGCAGTGGGGGTTGTGGGCGGGGGGAGGGGGAGAAGTGGTACGACCTCCGTCTCTCACGCATCATCTGATCCAATGATTTCAGTCTGGATTCTGAAGCTACTTCTCTGCCATCTTCAAACCCTGATTCCACTTTCTTCACTCTCTCAGCAGGTATTTCAAGGAGGAAACACTTCTGTCCAGAGAGTGGCCAATGCTTTGCCTTCAGATTGGCTCTTGCTAGACACCAGAGAATCCACACAGGGGAGAAGATCCAGGAAAGCTCTGAGAGTGGGGAATGTTTTGGTCAGAGTTCAGAGCTTGTGAGCCATTTGGAAACCCCTATGTCTTTGGAGTTCAGGAAGGTTCTTGCTCATCAGCCCATCGTTCTGATCCACCGGAACGTCCACGCAGGAGGAGATAAGTCATATCGCTGCTTGGAGTGTGGGGAAGGTTTTTCCCAACTCTCAGATTTTGTGAAACATGAAAGAGGCCACACAGGAGAGAAACCCCACAAATATGGCAAGAGTAGGATCAGGTTCCCCAAGAGATCACAGCTTCATGGACACCATAAAGTCCACACAGGAGAGAAGCCCCACAAATGCAGTGTGTGTGGGTTATGCTTTTCTGTTAGGTCAGAACTTGTTACCCATCAGCGAACCCACACTGGAGAAAAACCCTATGAATGCCCAGAGTGTGGAAAATCATTTGCTCACAAATCAGGCCTTGTGGTCCATCGGAGGCTCCACACAGGAGAGAAGCCCTATGAATGCTGGGAGTGTGGGAAATGTTTTCCTCAAAATGCACAACTTTGGAGCCATCGGTTGGTTCACACAGGGGAGAAACGGTATAAATGCTTTGAATGTGGGAAAAAGTTTACTTCCCGTTCCGGCCTTGTAACCCATCAGAAAACCCACACAGGAGAAAGGCCCCATAAGTGTCTGGAGTGTGGCAAATGTTTCCCCACAAATGTAAGTCTCAGGCGACACCAGAGAATCCACACAGGAGAGAAACCCTATGAATGTAGAGAGTGTGGGAAATGTTTTCATGAGAAAGGTGAACTTCTGAGGCATCAGACTGTGCACACTGGGGAGAGGCCTCATAAATGTGCAGAGTGTGGGAAAAGTTTTCTTGTACCATCACATCTTGCAATCCACCAGAGAATCCATACGGGAGAGAAACCCTACAAATGCACGGAGTGTGAAAAATGCTTTTCCCAGAAACAACACCTCAAGCAGCATGAAAAAATCCACACTTGGCAGAAACCCTACAAATGTGTGGAGTGTGGAAAATGTTTTGCCAACAAATCACACCTTCATGTACACCAGAGAATCCACACAGGAGTGAGACCATATGAATGTGGAGAGTGTGGGAAATGTTTTTCCACTTCATCACATCTTATTTCTCATAAAAGAATCCACACAGGAGAAAAGCCATATAAATGTTTAGACTGTGGAATGTCATTTACTTTAGCACAAAGCCTTAGGGGGCACCAGAAGATCCACACAGGAGAGAAACCTTACAAGTGCTTGGAGTGTGGGAAATGTTTTTCAAGGAAAGACAACCTTGTGAAACATCAGAGAACCCACACAGGAGGGAAACCCTAATAATGAATGGAGTGGGGGAAATGTTTTTCTCCATCATCACATGTTCGCAAACACCAGAAAGTCCACACAGGAGAGAGGCCTTACCAATGTGTAGAGTGTGGGAAATGGTTTTCACAGAGTGGAAGCCTTCGAAAACACCAGAGACTCCATATGGAATAGAAAGCATATAAATGTTGGGAGTGCGGGGAATGCTTTGTAAAGAAATGAATCTTTTATCAACACTGGAGTCTCCACGAAGGAAATAAATTGCAAGTGTCTGGAGTGTGGGAAATGATTTGCTGCTCATTTGGACCTTCAAAGGCACCAGAGAATCCACTAAAAAGGGAAACCCATTAATGTTTCGAGTGCGGGAAATATTTGGCCTGGAAGGGGCAGGCTGGTGCTGCATCAGGGAGTCCACACAGGAGAGAAACCACACCAACGCTCTGAGTATGTGTATTGCCGGAAAATTTTTAGAAGGTGGTGTCTCCTGATCTCGATGTAATGGTAGCTTTAAATCCTTTTAAATCTATCTATACATATAACGAGGGCTTCCCCATGAATTTATCTGTATAATATATGTAACAAGGACTGAGAGATTGTGGGGGGAGGGAGGTTCATTTAATCTCAATGAAAACAAGTGGTACAGTGACAATAAAGTATTTCTATATATTTCTATATAATGAGAACATGGCATCAACCAGAGGTCTAGACAGCTGGCCTGATAAGGCGTCAACTAGCGGACAGGCCTGTCTTGACGAAGCCATGGAACTGGCAATTAGATATAGACTTTGGCTCACCTCTAGGAAAAGAGAGAGTAACTTTGCTCTGTGCCAACTGCAGAGATAAGGGAGAATGGCAACAGAACTTAAAGAGCCCTCCTGCTATTGGATCATGTTTAAAAGCCTCTATATAAGAGCTCAGCGACAGCACTCTCTGAGTCCCTCGTTCGAGTTCTGCCGGAGAACATCAGTGTTGGCCCTATTGAGGGAAGGGAAGGATTTCCTGCTCCCGGGGTCTTTGCACCAAATGAGATGAACCTTGAAATTCGCTTTTGCAGTTATCTCCATAATATCCTTTTAATCTTGTATCTTAAGTGTCGCTCATTAGTGAGTGTGGAACATAGATGTTAGCCTGCTAGAATAATATTTAGAATATACTGGACCCCATTACCTTTGTTTTAAATTGAGCTATCTTGGGTATCTAACTGTTGGAGATGTACTAGGGATAATGCTTCTCTAAAACATAAGTTTTTTCATTGTCCTATAACTGAAACTATCAACAGAACTGTATGGAAGAACCTTACATTTACTGAGCAAAATATCCTCTTGAATTATATACCCAGCACATGGAACCTTACAAAAGGACTACAGGAGTGGACTTTCCGAGCCCTGACTGCAGCAAAAGGACTGATACTGCTGAATTGGAAAAATAAAAATACGGCTCCCTTCTACGAATGGATTGGAGACTTCTACAAACTCACAACATATAAACAACTTGCATATAAATGCAGACTTGCCATGGACAAGTTCAATGATATTTTGGATCCATTTTTACAACTACTGTAATAGGTTAAGGTCTGGTGAAGTACAATAACAACCTTGTAAAATATACAGTTTGGGGTTTCCATCTCCCCCCCCCCCTTTATTTCCCCCTCTTACACGGTTTCTATTTCTCTTTCTCTCTCTTATTTACATATTACCATGTTTAGTTCACGTATAATTTTGTACTTTTTCAACTTTCAGTTAATTTTTTTTTAAAAAAAGTTAGACTGATTATTTGCCTTCTCTTTGCTTAAATTAATAAGAGCTTCTTGGACTTCCGGTTTGGGTCGCGGACAGCGAGGAAGCGCAGAGAGCCCCTGTAAAGGGCTTTCTGAACAACACGGAGGCTTGGGGGAGTCGCAAAGGCACTGCGCCCCCCAAAAATCCCAGGGGGGAGACCCCTGGGGGCTAGGCTTCCCGGCAGCGTGGGAGCGGTTTTTTGCCGTCTTTTCGGGTTTTTTTTATGGAAGAAACTCGGGACGGGACCGCGAGCGCAAAATGGGAGAGCACCTACTCCGTGTTGTGATGCCTCTAGCTTCTGCTGAGAAAGGCAACGAACCTCCTCAAGATAAAAATGGATTTTCCTGCGTGCTATGATTTAAAACATCCTAAAAAATTGGAACCTAAGCGAGGAGAATCCTGGATGTTTTAAGATTCGGCAAGGAATTCATCCGGTTGAGAGCAGAAAATGGCGCGGGCTACAGAATCGCAGATATATAAAAAAGGGAAGTAGCTGCTTACCGGCCTGACTGAGTGAGTACAGAACGCCGCGGCAACTTTGCTAAGGCTAACAAATTACTAAACACAAAGTAGCAAAGAAGATGCCTGCTTGAATGTATATTTTATCCCCCCCCCCCCCGCATACCTTGTTTCTTTTGCGGAGGGATACAGTTGCAAATAATCAATTGAACTCAGCGGTTGGGGAGGACAAATATATATGCATTTAAAGGCTGCAAGAGCTTACTGCAAGTGGCACTGAAAGGCGAAATATAAAGAGGCAGAAGGGAGAACTTTGTTACAGACGTCTTGGAAGTTTGAACACAGTGAACTAAAATACAGCGAGGAACGTAAAGCCCCGCTGAGCGGCACCAGTTCCTTTTTGGCTACTTAATAACTATAGCGACCAGTCCTGTAACCCCTCAGCTGCTGGAATATAGCGTGAAAGTAAATTTGAGCACTAGACCACCTATCTATAATATAGAGGGGCCGGTGTATTTAATCAACTAGAACTGATCTCTTAGCCTCAACGTAACAGACTTCTTAAATCTCTGTTGGATAGATACTTTGTTGGATAGACATTTACCGCCTACTCCTTGGGACTGTGTTAGATACCTTTAGAACAAAACAAACAAACAAAAAAAAGCAAGAAGGTTGTAGAACAAAGATGACCTTTTCTCCTTATTTTTATGAATTTTAAGTGGACTGGACTACATTACCATGGTATATGTTACCACGTTGGATTAGGCCGTCAAGTGGCTGAAGAGTATAGGACCACGCCGATGTGGCTAAAGTAACTTTTGTGAAATACCTTGGGTAACATCTTTGAACCTTGTCCTGTGTACTTCAAAAAGACTGCTGACTTGACTTAGCCCAGTTAACTACCTTATATGGAAGAAGAAATCTCTACCGCTGGGTCTTTAATTTGACATACTTCATTGTGGTTTAACCTTCTTTGCGGTTGGGTTTATACTCTTACCACCTTTGGAAAATAATTGCAAAATATTTACATATTCCATTCCCCCCTATTTTTGCTTATTTTTGTGAGATAAGATTATTCGTCCTTTGGTTTAAAAAGGAATGATGAGTAATTTGTAAGCATAGTAAATTGGGTTTGGAAGATATATTCGTAGACCCAATTTAGATATTCGACTGAGACATTTTATAAGACTTTAGAAGAGATTGTGAGCCCTTAAAGGGAGAGAGTCAGTTGTAAAATATAAAGTGTGAAAATAAGGACATAATGTTGGGGGAAAATGGGGAAAAGATGGGGGGGACCCCAGCGGAAAGGAAGACATCCAGACAAGAGGAAATTAAAGATCTAGATTTTTTATGGTTAAAAATCAAGGATGAGTTTAAACAGAGTGAAATACATATGGAAAATAAACTAGGAGAAGTGCAGGAGATGATAGACAGAAAGATAGAAGAGGCAGTAGGTGAACTTTCCACTAAAATCCAAGAATTATCAGTTAAGTCAAAAATATTTGAAGAAACTAATAAAAAAATTCAGAAAGAGATGAGAGAACAGAAAAAGGAGACAGAAAAAATAAAGGAAGAAATGAAAGAGGTGAATAAAATGCAAGAGCAAATATGGGATAGCTTAGCGATGACAGAAATGCGACAGAAACAACTTCACTTGAAATTTAGAGGAATAGGAGAAGAAGTGAAAGAGAATGTAAAAGAGAAAATGATTAAGGAGCTAACTAAATGGCTGGAACTAAAAGAGGAAGAGGTAGCATATGCGATAGAGAACGCCTTTAGAATAAGAACGAGAGGCCAACAAAATAAGCTAAAAAAACCCCTTGGGGACTGTCTAGTAATCTTTAACTCAATAGAGATGAAGAACTTAATATTAAAAACGAGCTACCATAAAAAATTAATAATTGATGGCAGACCAATTATTGTCCTTAAAGAAATACCAGTTAGACTCCTTCGTAAAAGAGAGGGATACAGACAAATAGTAGGCGTCCTGAAGAGAAATGCCATACAATATAGATGGGAGTTCCCTGAAGGGATTGCCTTCTTTTTTAAAGATAAAAGGTTTAAGCTGACAGACGTCCAAGAGGTGGAAATTTTTTTGAGAAGGTATGAGAAAGAGTTGGGTAAGGTTGAAGACGGGATAAGAGACAGAGAGGGAAGCAAAACCGAGAAAAGAGGAAGGAAAGAGGAGAGGGGCACGGGAAGAGAAAGAAGACGAAGAAGAAGTAGTAGAAGAGGGAAAAGGTGCCGTGGGAGGTGAAGAGGCAGAAGAAGAAGAGTATACAGAGAACGGAAGCTCCAAAACACAAGTTTGAAAATCTAAATTGAATAAATAGAAATTAATTTTAATAATGTCTTTGAATTTTTTGTCCAGGAATGTAAACGGTTTAAATGAAAAATCGAAAAGGAATAAAATAGAGAAAGTTTTGAGGAATAAAAGCTATGATGTGATTTGTTGTCAAGAGATGCACGTGGCCAAAAAACACAAACATATATTGATAAATAAAAAGTTGGGAGTTGAATTTATTAACTCAGATGTAAATAAAAAAAGAGGATTGGTGATTTACGTTAAGGAGAAATGGGAACCTGTATTAATTTGCAAAGATGATGAGGGAAGAATCTTGGGAGTCCAAATCAACCACCAAGGTGAAAAATTTAATGTGGTAAATGTTTATGCCCCTAATACAAATAAAGCAGAGTTCTTCAAAAAATTAGAACAAGTACTATTAGAATTAGAAAATCACAAATTAATTCTGCTTGCAGATCTGAATGGAGTACCAATACCAGAATTAGACAGAAGTGGAAAAAAGAGGAAATCGAACCAAGGGAAACTTCCAAAATCCTTTAATAACCTTGAAGAAAATCTAGATTTGATCGATATTTGGAGGCATAAAAACCCAATAACGAGACAATTTACACATTTCTCAGAACCACACCAGAGCTGGGGTAGAATTGACCAGATATGGGTCTCAAGAGAACTATCGACAAGAACAACGAGATGTGTAATACAACCCAGAACCCTTTCCGATCACAACCCAATCATTTTGGAAATAAAGTGTAAGTCATCTGGGCCATATAGGTGGAGAATGAATGAATACTTACTTGAAAATGACGAGACGGCCGAGAAGGCTAAAAATACCCTAAAAGACTATTTTGACATAAACTTAAATAAAGAAACAAAAATTGATACAGTTTGGGACGCCAGCAAGGCGGTTCTTAGAGGATTCTTAATCCAACAGAACAATTATAGAAGGAAACTAAGAGAATCGAAGAAAGAAGAAATTATTAAGCAATTAAGAGACTGTGAGAAAAAATTAACAATAAACCCTAGGGATGAAAGGACTAAACAAATGTCTAGAATGCTGCAAACACAATATTCAATATTAATAAGCCAAGAAGTAGAATGGAGAATCAAATCAATGAAGCAGAAATACTTTGAATCTGCAAACAAAACGGGGAAACTACTGGCGTGGCAATTAAGAAAAAGGAAAAAACAAAATGTGATCAACAAAATCAAAATAGAAGAGCAGATATTAGAAGACCCCAATGAAATAAAGGAAAGGTTCCTTCAATTCTATGAAAACCTGTATAAAAAGGAAGATGAGAATATAGTAGAAATAGAAAAATATCTGGAAAGAAATGGAGGAAAACACTTGATGGATGAAGAGAAAACTTACTTAAATAAATCAATAACAGTAGATGAGATTAAGGAGGCAATTAAGAAGATGAAACCAGGGAAAGCACCAGGTCCAGATGGTTTGTCACAAAAGTATTACAAAGTTTTGGAAGAGCATCTGACCCCGGTTTTATGCGACGTAATGAACAATATTCTACAAGGAGGGAGGATACCTGACTCCTGGAAAGAGGCACACATCACGTTAATACCCAAATCAGATTCTGATAAACTGGACATAAGAAATTATAGACCGATATCACTACTCAATAATGATTACAAAATCTTCGCAGAAATAATGGCGAATAGACTTAAGAAATATTTAACAAAATCCATTCATAAAGATCAAGCTGGATTCCTCCCTAACAGGCAATTAAAAGACAATGTAAGGCACATAATAAATATTATTGAATATTTGGAACTCAAGAATGAAATCCCCGCGGCACTAATCTTCATCGGTGCCGAAAAGGCTTTCGACTATGTATCCTGGCGGTTTTTATTAAAATGCATGGAGAGGGTAGGAATAGAGGGGCCTTTTATGGAAGGTATAAAAGCGATTTATTCAAGCCAAAGGGCTAACTTAATTATTAACAATAATCTAATCCGTTTGTGATTTCGAAGGGTACAAGACAGGGGTGCCCTCTGTCCCCTCTCTTATTTATTATGGTGTTGGAAGTAATTGCAAATAAAATAAGGGAAACCCCAGAAATAAGAGGAATCAGAATTGGAACAAAAGAATATAAATTAAAGGCTTACGCCGATGATTTGGTAATATCGTTAGAAGATCCAGTAAAAAGTATCAGTAAAGTCTTAGAGTTATTAGAAGAATTTGGGAAACTGTCCGGTTTTAAGCTAAATAAGGTCAAAACCAAGATGCTGACAAAGAATTTGGCAAAAGATTTAAGAAATCAGTTAGAGTTACAATCAGGAATTAAGGTGGTGAAAAAGGTGAAGTATTTGGGTATTTGGGTCTCCACAAAAAACATAAACTTAGTAGAAGATAACTACATTAGGACCTGGAGAGAAATTAAAAAAGACTTAGACACCTGGAGTAGGATAAAACTCTCCTGGTCGGGCAGAATGGCCGCAATTAAGATGAACATTCTTCCAAGACTGCTGTTCCTATTTCAGAACATCCCGGTGATTAGAGGTACGACAATGTTTAAAGATTGGCAGAAAACACTTTCCAGATTTATTTGGCAGGGCAAGAGAGCAAGAATTAAGTTTAAATTACTCACAGACTGAAGAGATAGAGGAGGGTTTGCTGTCCCGAACCTGAAATTATACTATGAGGCCTCGTGTTTGTGTTGGATCAAGGAGTGGGTTGTTTTGAAAAATACAGACTTGTTGGACTTAGAGGGATTTAACACCAGATTTGGCTGGCATGCTTATCTATGGCATGATAAAGAGAGGGTACATAAAGGATTCTCTGACCATATTATTAGAGGTGCGTTACTCGAGGTATGGAACAGAAATAAAAGATTTTTAGAAAAAGACACCCCCTGGTGGTTATCACCAATTGATATCCTAACCATTAAAAAATTAAACATGGAAAGCCAAAGATGGACCTATGAAGACCTCCTGGTAAGAACAGATAAAGGGTGGAAAATTAGAACATATGAGGACTTAAAGGACAAATTATTGGGTTGGCTACAATTTCACCAAATTAACGCTTTATGGAATGAACATAAAAAAACAGGGATGAATGAGAAAAAGTCTAGATACCAGGTGGAAATACTAGAAGGAAACTCCAAACTCTTATCCAAAATGTATAATCAATTATTAGAGTGGGACACCAAGGATGAAGAGATAAAGGAGGTTATGATCAAATGGGCTATAGATTTGGGATATAACCTAGATTATGATAGGTGGGTAAAACTTTGGAATAAGGATATGAAATTCACAGCATGCGTTGGACTCCGAGAAAATATGGAAAAAATGATGTACAGATGGTACATCACCCCCGTGAAATTGGAAAAAATGTATAAGACTGGGGACAAAACGTGCTGGAAATGCAAAACAAAAGAAGGTGATTTCCACCATATGTGGTGGGCTTGTGAAGAAGTGAAAAGGTTTTGGGGACTTCTCTATGATGAATTAAAAAAAAATCTGAAATATCAGGTCGCTCCCTGATCAGTACTTTTGGTTTAGATGGGGACTCTTAATCTTAGGGTCACGGGTTTGAGCCCCACGTGAGGTAAAAGAGCGCTGTGTTGTCGGGGGTTGGACTGGATGACCCTCGGAGTCCCAAGTCTAGAATCCAACCGCGTGTACAAGCAAGTTGGTTTCATCTTCTCATTCTTTTTGCCGGGCACCGCTGTGACGTGTTAGGCGGTGCAGAGAGGTGTGCAAGTAGGTGAGTAAATAGAAAGGGAAAATAAAAATAAAGGAGCACCCTTCCCCAGAGCCGCCCCAAAGGCACTTTTTCCCCCCATCACAGAGGAACAGACTACAAATCCCAAAATCCTTTGCGTCTGGGAAAAGGGAAGAAGCGAAGGGGCAGGACGTCTCAAGAGGTGCCTGTTTCCTCTGGCCAGCCCCCTTTTGTGTGGGTCTTTTGCAGGAGGCGTCCGGCCATCGCGATCTCTGGGGTGCAAAGAGGTTTTGCAGGGGAGGCTGAAGGTGGGAGCAGGAAGGAGTCTTTGCTGGCAGAGGCGCCCTTCGGAAGCAGCTCTACGCGGGTGAGAGGGGACCGTCTGAACCCTGCAACACGTGAATGCCGGTGAGGGGGCGGGGCAGGAAAGGGCGGCGGGAAAGATGAGCCATTTTGGCTTTTCCCATTGCACGGATAAGCTTGCACGTTGCATCGGGGTGAAAGAGGAGGAAGGGGAGATTCTCGAGAGCAGAAGAAGGGAACTCTTTCACTTGTTTATTCCTCATTGAAAGCTTTGAAATGAAATGATAAAGTGTAAAATTATGTAAAAGGCAATGGTAACCAGAGATAAATATGAATATGAAACGTAGTACTAGTAGATGATAAATATGCGCCAAGAATGGAGTGCCAAATGGTATTAATTTGTATAAAGCCTATAAAAATAACTGACAAAAAATGAAATGAAATGAAAGCTTGGTGGTAGATTGTGCATATTTTGAATTAAAAAATCTGGACATTAAGAAAAATCAGATAACATTACCATCCCTTTTTTAGAAATGCAAAAAGGTTGCAATTGGAGTACCCCCCTGAATATTTTAAAGTGTTCCCAAGTGTCCTGTATATCATGGTGATGGGGTGTGTGGAAATCTCAGATCCTGGGGCCAAACGGGGGTCTAGCTGGACTCCTCATTCCCCCCCCCCCATGCCAGCCCCATCTCCCTAGGCTGCTTCAGCCCTGCTCTAAGTCGGGTGCTTTTGCCTGGCTAGAATATGCCATCAATTATTCCTCTGACCTGCTTGGCTGGAGTTGTGTGTGCATGTAAATAGACCTCTGGTTTCTGTGCGGCTGGAATGTATCCCATGGGTTGTGTGTATTCTACTTCCTTGCATTCATACCCCACCCATCCTGGAAGGAGCTCAAGGTAGTTTGCATGTTCCCCATCTCTCCATTTCTTCCCCACAACAACCCTGTGAGGGAGGCCAGACTGAGAGACGGTGACCGGCCCAAGATCACCCAGTGGGCTTCATGGCCAGGTGGGGATTTGAACCCCGAGCACAGAACTCTAACCACTACACCACATTGCCACTCTGGACCAGCAGTGCTTCTTGGTATTAGACGGGGGTCTTTTCCCAGCCTCTCTTAGATAGATCACGAATTGGACTTGGGGGTATTTGCTCTGTCAATTGAGCTAAGGCTGCTCTCCAATCTCTTTTTTATATTTTTTGACTTATTTATTTATTTATTCAATTTTCAAATATTGCATATTCTTTTAAAATACAATTGTAACTACTCTCTCCTATCCGTTGACTTCCCATCCACCCTGCCATGGTGTTTTTCTATTCCCTTACAAAGCTGCAACGTTACTTATATTATATTCATTCTTGACTTAACCATCCAGGGGTCCTTTATCTTTTTTTATTAAAAAAGAATGTAAAAGAATGAAAGTCTGCTATCCTCCTTCACTCCCACACTTTTTAGACTTGCATCATTTTGTGACGCAGTAATTCGGCTTCCCTAGCAAACCAGAGGTTAAACTAACCCCTTTCCAGCCCCGGTAGGAACGTGGGGAGTGTTTAAACGCCACACCTACACACTGCAGCTGACACACTAACATGTCACGACATTAGTGGCAAAAGTCCAGTACAGAGCATTAAACATTGAATACAAAGGATCCAAAGACAGGACTTTTATGATTTGAAAACGGAGACAGCTTATGTACTTTTTTGGTAACACAAGAATATCAATAATAATAATAATAATAATAATAATAATAATAATAATAATAATAATAATAATAGAATGTAGTTGGAACGATCTATGGGGAAGACCGAGATTCCCACTCTGCTCTTGCCACCAAAGGCGTTCCTGAGGTGCTGCAGTTTTTGCTGAGGGCGTTTTGTCATCACAGAGACCGCCAACCTTTGATTACGGGGCTGTTTATTTCTCCAGGGTCGAAAGGGCCCTCCCTGCTGGACGTTGGCCGAAGAGCAAGGGAGGCCATGCTGGAGAATGAGGGGGACGTGGGCTCTTTGGGTAAGGAGCCTCCTTCCTTGAGTCTGAAGCAGTCCTTCCGGGACATTTTCTTGTCACTCTTCTTTTGGGGTGGAGGGGTAGGGGGGGAGCAGGTTTGTTGCACCAGAGCTGCAAATGTACTTTATTCTTAACGCCATCCATTTTAATCCCAACCTTTCCACTCCAAGGAGCTCAATGTGGGGCACACGGGTCTCCCCCTCATTTAATCCCCACAACAAGCCCTAAATGGCCTTGGCCCCATATACTAAGAAGCATCTACATCCCATCATTTAGCCAGGACACTGAGGTCCAGCTCTGAGGGGCTTCTGCCGGTTCCCTCAACGTGAGAAGTGAAGCGATAGGGAACCAGGCAGGCGCCTTCTTTGTAGTGGCGCCCTCCTGTGAAACACCCTCCCTTCATATATCAAGGAAATAAATAACTATATAACCTTTAGGAGCCCTGTGTCAGGAAGTTTTTAATGTTGGACATTTGATTATGTTTTTATATGTGCTGGAAGCTGCCCAGAGTGGGTGGGGTGACCCCGTCAGATGGGTGGGGTTCAAATCAAAAAGTATTAGTCTCCCAGGTTCTAGTCGGGCACTTTAACCACTGCGCTGCACTCTAGCTGTGCAAAATGGGTTTGCTGGCATGTGAGGGACTCCCACCAGCGTAACAGCAGCAGTCTGGAAGTGCCAACCAAGACCCCTTCCCTCCTGGCAGTGCAGTCCTGACCCTCCACCCCGCAGCCATCTTCAGCCGTCCTCCCTTCTCCTTCTGGCACAGAGCAAAGGAGCACCTTGCCCCCTACAAACACCCAGCCCCCTAACCCAAGGTATTGTTTAGTTACGGGTTCTCCATCCCCATAAATGTTTGAGATGGGCGGTCGTTGGGGATAGTTTGGACCATAAGGCCGAATGCTTCCTCACTTCTTCTTCTTCTTCTTCCTTCTTCTCACTTCTTTCCCGCATAGCACTGCCGCTTCGCAAGACGAGCCTTGTCGCCAGCGCAGAGCAAGCGGAAGAGCCCAGGACGCCACAATATCAGATCTCAGACGGAACAGGTGCTGCCGTTTTGGACACCAGCTCAGGTGAGGCCGTCTGGGTGGGATGCCAAGTCCGTTCAGAGTTTCCCCTCTCTTGCTGAGAATGGGCAAGAAAAATGTTCTTTGTTACTTCATTTTAAAAGGCGCTTTCACTGGTTATACCTTATGCAGTGGGGGTTGTGGGCGGGGGGAGGGGGAGAAGTGGTACGACCTCCGTCTCTCACGCATCATCTGATCCAATGATTTCAGTCTGGATTCTGAAGCTACTTCTCTGCCATCTTCAAACCCTGATTCCGCTTTCTTCACTCTCTCAGCAGGTATTTCAAGGAGGAAACACTTCTGCCCAGAGAGTGGCCAATGCTTTGCCTTCAGATTGGCTCTTGCTAGACACCAGAGAATCCACACAGGGGAGAAGATCCAGGAAAGCTCTGAGAGTGGGGAATGTTTTGGTCAGAGTTCAGAGCTTGTGAGCCATTTGGAAACCCCTATGTCTTTGGAGTTCAGGAAGATTCTTGCTCATCAGCCCATCGTTCTGATCCACCGGAACGTCCATGCTGGAGGAGATAAGTCATATCGCTGCTTGGAGTGTGGGGAAGGTTTTTCCCAACTCTCAGATTTTGTGAAACATGAAAGAGGCCACACAGGAGAGAAACCCCACAAATATGGCAAGAGTAGGATCAGGTTCCCCAAGAGATCACAGCTTCATGGACACCATAAAGTCCACACAGGAGGGAAGCCCCACAAATGCAGTGTGTGTGGGTTATGCTTTTCTGTTAGGTCAGAACTTGTTACCCATCAGCGAACCCACACTGGAGAAAAACCCTATGAATGCCCAGAGTGTGGAAAATCATTTGCTCACAAATCAGGCCTTGTGGCCCATTGGAGGCTCCACACAGGAGAGAAGCCCTATGAATGCTGGGAGTGTGGGAAATGTTTTCCTCAAAACGCACAGCTTTGGAGCCATCGGTTGGTTCACACAGGGGAGAAACGGTATAAATGCTTTGAATGTGGGAAAAAGTTTACTTCCCGTTCCGGCCTTGTAACCCATCAGAAAACCCACACAGGAGAAAGGCCCCATAAGTGTCTGGAGTGTGGCAAATGTTTCCCCACAAATGTAAGTCTCAGGCGACACCAGAGAATCCACACAGGAGAGAAACCCTATGAATGTAGAGAGTGTGGGAAATGTTTTCATGAGAAAGGTGAACTTCTGAGGCATCAGACTGTGCACACCGGGGAGAGGCCTCATAAATGTGCAGAGTGTGGGAAAAGTTTTCTTGTACCATCACATCTTGCAATCCACCAGAGAATCCATACGGGAGAGAAACCCTACAAATGCACGGAGTGTGAAAAATGCTTTTCCCAGAAACAACACCTCAAGCAGCACGAAAAAATCCACACTGGGCAGAAACCCTACAAATGCATGGAGTGTGAAAAATGTTTTGCCAACAAATCACACCTTCATGTACACCAGAGAATCCACACAGGAGTGAGACCATATGAATGTGGAGAGTGTGGGAAATGTTTTTCCACTTCATCACATCTTATTTCTCATAAAAGAGTCCACACAGGAGAAAAGCCATATAAATGTTTAGACTGTGGAATGTCATTTACTTTCGCACAAAGCCTTAGGGGGCACCAGAGAACCCACACAGGAGAGAAACCTTACAAGTGCTTGGAGTGTGGGAAATGTTTTTCAAGGAAAGACAACCTTGTGAAACATCAGAGAACCCACACAGGAGAGAAACCCTATAAATGCTTGGAGTGTGGGGAATACTTTGCAAGAAAATCAGAGCTTAACATGCATCAAAGGATACACACAGGAGAGGAACCTTACAAGTGCTTGGAGTGTGGGAAATGTTTTTCAAGGAAAGACAACCTTGTGAAACATCAGAGAACCCACACAGGAGGGAAACCCTAATAATGAATGGAGTGGGGGAAATGTTTTTCTCCATCATCACATGTTCGCAAACACCAGAAAGTCCACACAGGAGAGAGGCCTTACCAATGTGTAGAGTGTGGGAAATGGTTTTCACAGAGTGGAAGCCTTCGAAAACACCAGAGACTCCATATGGAATAGAAAGCATATAAATGTTGGGAGTGCGGGGAATGCTTTGTAAAGAAATGAATCTTTTATCAACACTGGAGTCTCCACGAAGGAAATACAATGCAAGTGTCTGGAGTGTGGGAAATGATTTGCTGCTCATTTGGACCTTCAAAGGCACCAGAGAATCCACAAAAAAGGGAAACCCATTAATGTTTCGAGCGTGGGAAATGTTTGGCCTGGAAGGGGCAGGCTGGTGCTGCATCAGGGAGTCCACACAGGAGAGAAACCACACCAACGCTCTGAGTATGTGTATTGCCAGAAAATTTTTAGAAGGTGGTGTCTCCTGATCTCGATGTAATGGTAGCTTTAAATCCTTTTAACTCTATCTGTACATATAACGAGGGCTTCCCCATGAATTTATCTATATGATGAGAACTTTGCATCAACCAGAGGTCTAGACAGCTGGCCTGATAAGGAGTCAACTACCAGACAGGCCTGTCTTGACCCAACCATGGAACTGGCAGTTAGACATAGACTTTTGCTCACCGCTGGGAACAGACGGAGTAACTTTGCTCTGTGCCAACCACAAAGATAATGGAGGATGGCAACAGAACTTAAAGAGCCCACCTGCTATTAGATCGTGTTTAAAAGCCTCTATATAAGGGCTCAGCGACAGCAGCTCTCTAAGTCCCTCGTTCGAGTTCTGCTGGTAAATGTCAACGTTGGCCCTATTGAGGGAAGGGAAGGATCTCCTGCTCAAGGGGTCTGCACCAAATGAGATGAACCATGAACTTCGCTTTTGCAGTTATCTCCATAATATCCTTTTGATCTTGTATCTTAAGTGTCACTCATTAGTGAGTATGGAACATAGATGTTAGACTGCGAGAATAATATTTAGAATATACTGGATCCCATTACCTTTGTTTTAAAAAGGGCTGTCTCAGGTATCTAACTGTTGGAGATGCACTAGGGATAATGCTTCTCTAAAACATACGTTTTTTCATTGTCCTATAACTGAAACTATCAACAGAACTTTATGGAAGAACCTTACATTTACTGAGAAAAATATCCTCTTGAATTATATACCCAGCACATGGAACCTTACAAAAGGACTACAGGAGTGGACTTTCCGAGCCCTGACTGCAGCAAAAGGACTGATACTGATGAATTGGAAAAATAAAAATGCGGCTCCCTTCTACGAATGGATTGGAAAGTTATACAAACTCACAACATATAAACAACTTGCATATAAATACAGACTTGCCATGGACAAGTTCAATGACATTTTGGATCCATTTTTACAAATACTGTAATGTAATAGGTTAAGGTCTGGTGAAGTACAATAACAACCTTCTAAAATATACAGATTGGGGTTTCCACCTATCCCCCCTTTATTTCCCCCTCTTACATGGTTTCTGTTTCTCTTTTTCTCTCTCTTATTTACGTCTCACCATGTTTAGTGCACATATAATTTTGTACTTTTTCAACTTTCAATAAAGATTGTTTTTTTAAGAAAGTTAGACTGCTTATTTGCTTTCTCTTTGCTTAAATTAATAAAAGCTTCGTCCTGTTCCATCGTCACCACCAAAGAGTACATTGAGCTTGGGAATTCAAAAATGTTTTAAGCCATGAACAAAATATTCCCTTCACTCCTCATCTCCTCATCAAGCAGGACAAAAAGCCTCCCTTCATCACTGCAAGAGTCTGAAGCAGTCCTTCCGGGACATTTTCTTGTCACTCTTCTTTTGGGGTGGAGGGGTAGGTGGGGAGCAGGTTTGTTGCACGAGAGCTGCAAATGTACTTTATTCCAAATGCCTTGCATTTTGATCCCACCTTTTCCCCCTCCAAGGAGCTCAAGGTGGGGCGCACGGGTCTCCCCCTCATTTAATCTCCACAACAAACCCTAGACAGCCTTGGCCCACTATACCTGAAGAAGCATCTCCAGCCCCATCGTTGAGCCTGGACACTGGGGCCCACCTCCTCCGAGGGTCTTCTGCCGGTTCCCTCACCACAAGAAGCAAAGTTACAGGGAACCAGCCAAAGGCAGCCTTCTTGGTAGTGGCTCCCTCTCTTTGGAACGCCCTCCCACCAGATGTCAAGGAAATAAACAACTATATCACCTTTAGAAGACGTTTGAATGCAGCCCTGTATCAGGAAGTGTTTATGTTTGAGGGACTCCCATCAGCATCACAGCCACATTCGGGAAGCCCCAACCGTGTTCCTTCCCTGGGTTCCCTGGCAGTGCAGTCCCCACCCCCCACCCTGCAGCCATCTTCAGCCGTCCTCCCTCCTCCTTCTGGCACAGAGCGAAGGACCACCTTGCCCCCTACAAACACCCAGCCCCCTAACCCAAGGTATTGTTTAGTTACGGGTTCTCCTTCCCCATAAATGTTTGAGATGAGCGGTCATTGGGGATAGTTTGGACCATAAGGCCAAATGCTTCCTCACTTCTTCTTTCTCCTCTTCTTCCTTCTTCTTCCTTCTTCTTCCTTCTTTCCCGCATAGCACTGCCGTTTCTCCAGACGAGCCTCGTCCCCAGCGCAGAGCAAGTGGAAGAGCCCAGGACGCCACAATATCAGATCTCAGACGGAACAGGGGCTGCCATTTCGGACACCAGCTCAGGTGAGGCCGTCTGGGTGGAATGCTGAGTCCGTTCAGAGTTTCTCCTTCTTTGCGAAGAAATGGCAAGAAAATGTTCTCTGTTACTTCATTTTAAAAAAGTTCTTCCACTGGTTATACATTATGCAGTGGGTGTTGTGGGCGGGGGGAGGGGGAGAAGTGGTACAACCTCCGTCTCTCACGTATCATCTTATGCAACGATTTCAGTTTGGATTCTGAAGCTACTTCTCTGCCATCTTCAAACCCTGAATCCACTTTCTTCACTCTCTCAGCAGGTATTTCAAGGAGGAAACACTTCTGCCCAGAGAGTGGCCAATGCTTTGCCTTCAGATTGTTTCTTGCTAGACACCAGAGAATCCACACAGGCTCTTGCTAGACACTAGAGAATCCACACAGGAAAGCTCTGAGAGCGGGGAATGTTTTGGTCAGAGTTCAGAGCTTATGAGCCCTTTGGAAACCCCTATGTCTTTGGAGTTCAGGAAGATTCTTGCTCATCAGCCCATCGTTCTAATCCGCCGGAACGTCCATGCAGGAGGAGATAAGTCATATCGCTGCTTGGAGTGTGGGGAAGGTTTTTCCCAACTCTCAGATTTTGTGAAACATGAAAGAGGCCACACAGCGGAGAAACCCCGCAAATATGGCGAGAGTAGGAATGGGTTCCCCAAGAGATCACAGCTTCATGGACACCATAAAGTCCACACAGAAGAGAAGCCCCACAAATGCAGTGTGTGTGGGTTATGCTTTTCTGTTAGGTCAGAACTTGTGGGAAATGTTTTCATGAGAAAGCTGTCCTTCTGAGCCATCAGACTGTGCACACCGGGGAGAGGCCTCATAAATGTGCGGAGTGTGGGAAATGTTTTCTTGTACCATCACAACTTGCAATCCACCAGAGAATCCATACAGGAGAGAAACCCTACAAATGCATGGAGTGTGAAAAATGCTTCAACCAGAAACAACACCTCAAGGGGCACGAAAAAATCCACACTGGGGAGAAACCCTACAAATGCATGGAGTGTGGAAAGTGTTTTACCAACAAATACTCCCTTCATGTACACCAGAGAATCCACACAGGAGTGAGACCATATGAATGTGGAGAGTGTGGGAAATGTTTTTCCTGTTCATCACATTTTATTTCTCATAAAAGAGTCCACACAGGAGAAAGGTCACATAAATGTTTAGACTGTGGAATGTCATTTACTTTAGCACAAAGCCTTAGGGGGCACCAGAAGATCCACACAGGAGAGAAACCCCACAAATGTTTGGAGTGTGGGAAATGTTTTTCAAGGAGAGACACCCTTGTGACCCATCAGAGAACCCACACAGGAGAGAAACCCTATAAATGTTTCGAGTGTGGGGAATGTTTTCGTCAGAAAGGGAGTATTTTGAAACACCAGGGAATTCACACAATAAGTCAATCCTATAAATGTAGAGCAACAAAATCCCGTAAGGAGCACCAGAGAATACACACAGGAGGGAAACCCTACAAATGCTTGGAGTGTGGGAAATACTTTGGTAGAAAATCAGAGCTTAATATTCATCAAAGGATACACACAGGAGAGAGGCCTTACCAATGTGTAGAGTGTGGGAAATGGTTTTCACAGAGTGGAAACCTTCGAAAACACCAGAGACTCCATATGGAATAGAAAGCATATAAATGTTGGGAGTGCGGGGAATGCTTTGTAAAGAAATGAATCTTTTATCAACACTGGAGACTCCATGAAGGAAATACAATGCAAGTGTCTGGAGTGTGGGAAATGATTTGCTGCTCATTTGGACCTTCGAAGGCACCAGAGAATCCACAAAAAAGGGAAACCCATTAATGTTTCGAGTGCGGGAAATATTTGGCCTGGAAGGGGCAGGCTGGTGCTGCATCAGGGAGTCCACACAGGAGAGAAACCACACCCAAGCTCTGAGTATGTGTAATGCCGGATATTTTTAGAAGGAGGTGTCTCCTGATCTCGATGTAATGGTAGCTTTAAATCCTTTTAACTCTATCTGTACATATAATGAGGGCTTTCCCATGAATTTATCTATATGATGAGGACTTGGCATCAACCAGAGATCTAGACAGCTGGCCTGATAAGGAGTCAACTAGCGGACAGGCCTGTCTTGACCAAGCCATGGAACTGGCAATTAGATATAGACTTTGACTCACCGCTAGGAAAAGAGAGAGTAACTTTGCTCTGTGCCAACCGCAGAGATAAGGGAGAATGGCAACAGAACTTAAAGAGCCCACCTGCTATTAGATCGTGTTTAAAAGCCTCTATATAAGGGCTCAGCGGCAGCAGCTCTCTAAATCCCTCGCTCGAGTTCTGCCGGTGAACATAAACGTTGCTCCGATTGAGGGAAGGGAAGGATCTCCTACTCCCGGGGGCTGCAGCAAATGAGATGAACCATGAACTTCACTTTTGCAGTTATCTCCATAATAGCCTTTTGATCTTGTATCATAATTGTCACTCATTAGTGAGTATGGAACATAGATGTTAGACTGCTAGAATAATATTTAGAATATATTGGACCCCATTACCTTTGTTTTAAATTGAGCTATCTCTGGTATCTACCTATTGGAGATGCACTAGGGATAATGCTTCTCTAAAACATACGTTTTTTCATTGTCCTGTAACTGAAACTATGAACAGAACTGTACGGAACAACCTTATATTTACTGAGCAAAATATCCTCTTGAATTATATACCCAGCACATGGAACCTTACAGAAGGACTATACGAGTGGACTCTCCATGCCCTGACCGCAGCAAAAGGACTGATACTGATGCATGGGAAAAATAAAAATGCAGCTCCCTTCTACGATTGGATTGGAGACTCGCAACATATAAACGACTTGCATATAAATGCAGACTTGCCATGGACAAGTTCAATGAAATTTTTTATCCATTTATACAAGCACTGTTAGTAGGTTAAGGTTGCAATAACAACCTTGTAAAATATACAGTTTGGGCTTTTTTCCCCTCCCCCCTTCTTTCCCCCCTCTACACAGTTTCTGTTTCTTTTTCTCTCTTTTATTTATGTCTCACCACGTTTAGTTCAAGTATAATTAAGTACTTTTTGAACTTTCAATAAAGATTTTTTTTTTTAAATAAAAAAGTTAGACTGCTTATTTGGCTTCTCTTGCTTTGCTTAAATTAATAAAAGCTTTCTTCCAAATAGTACATTGAGGTAGAGAATTCAAAAAAATGTGTTTTAAGCCATGAGCAAAATATTTTCGTCACTCTTCACCTCTGAAACATCTTATCTATAGTCATGAAGTATGTGAAAATTCCTACTTCCTCCCCCATTTAAAAGATTTTATTTATTGAAAATCAAAGCAGTGCATACAAAAAACTCAAAGTCAGAAAAACACGTGTCAGTGAATTCAGCCTGATGCAATCTCACTTTATGCAAGGTAAGTATGAAAAACAAAACAAAAAAATAAAGGAAGGGAAGAAAAAATTAATGAGTAAGACTACTAGCAGCCCGGGGAAAAGGGACTGCCGACGTCCTACCGCTGCCTGCTCACAAAAATGAAATGTTCTTTCATTTCTGCCTCCTCTCCCACACCTCTTTCACACCGATGCCCCTTGCAAAGGAAAACTGGGGCAAAGGGAAGAGGCGACCCTCCCGCCTCTAGTGATCCCAAAGATCAAAGTCTGACCCGCATTTCCCCGCATTCACACATTACAGGAGTCAGGCGCAGCTTCTCCATCAAGATCTCCCAAGCCTCATCCTTTGCATGCAGGAAAGGGCTCAGATGCACAAGCAGCTCCCGGAAAGATCCGTGTCTGGAGCTCAAGTCTCCAGGAGGGACCTAGCAAGCTCCTGGCAGCCGCGGATCTCCCTTAGTCCGCGGATATTCCTCCCTTAGTCCAGCATTTCCCCCATCTGAAAGCAACGCTCAAGTCGCCTCCCCTCCTGCAAAAGAGCCTTTCCCCTCCAAAGCCTAGCAAGAAAAAGCTCCTTCTGCCTCTTGCCCCGCAAAAGCCCCTGATCTTGGGGACTGGTGAGAGAAAAAAGCAAAAGCCCTTTCGCCTTGTGGGACTCCCCACTCCTGGGCTCCTTTCCTTCTCAGACGCAAAGGCTTCTGGGAGATTTAGTTTCAGGCTTTGGCCCTGAGCCCCAGGCAGGCTGAGATTTTGGGGTTGTGGGAGGGTGCTTTAGAAAAACAACAACCCAGTAGGGTAACTGTGCCCCTGAAGGACCAGGTGTGCAGCTTGGGAGTCATTTTGGACTCACAGTTGTCCATGGTGGCGCAGGTCAATTCTGTGTCCAGGGCAGCTGTCTACCAGCTCCACCTGGTATGCAGGCTGAGACCCTACCTGCCTGCGGACTGTCTCGCCAGAGTGGTGCCTGCTCTGGTTATCTCCCGCTTGGACTACTGCCATGCGCTCTACGTGGGGCTACCTTTGAAGGTGACCCGGAAACTGCAATTAATCCAGAATGTGGCAGCTAGACTGGTGACTGGGAGTGGCCACCGAGACCATATAGCACCGGTCCTGAAAGATCTACATTGTCTCCCAGTACGTTTCCGAGCACAATTCAAAGTATTGGTGCTGACCTTTAAAGCCCTAAACTGTGGGATGTGAAACACAAGAGCAGTCAAGTACAACATTCCTAGAGTGAACATGTTTGCACATGGGGTTGGATGTTTGTCCAGCCAGCAGGTAGACTTTCTGTTTCCCTCTGGGCTGGGACAGACTTCCTCTACATGTGACTAGAGGTGGGTGTGGCCTCACCTGTGCAGGTAATGATATAAACGGCCTTGGTCCTGTATACCTGAAGGAGTGTCTCCACCCCCATCATTCTGCCCGGACACTGAGGTCCAGCGCCAAGGGCCTTCTGGCAGTTCCCTCATTGCGAGAAGTGAGGTTACAGGGAACCAGACAGAGGGCCTTCTCGGTAGTGGCGCCTGCCCTGTGGAATGCCCTCCCATCAGATGTGTTGTGACGTGGGATTTGTGATTTCAGCTCTCTTGACCTAATATGCTGGAGACAGTTCTGTAGTAACACTTCTTTATTAAAGCAAACAAGACTGAGAACTGAGGAGGGGAGAGCTACATTTATAGGGACAGGGAACTAGCTAGAAAAGATACATTTTGGAGGGAACAATATCAGGCAATCACAGTCCTGCCTTTTGGAGGAAACCAATAAGACAGAGGATCCAAATACAGCAGCTTAAATGAACCAATAGTAGCTGTACCCTCTGGAACCAAAAGGCAGTTACTTTACCCTAATGCAAATACAGACAATAATAATACAGATATAAAATCCTTTGACTCAATACACAACAAGATGTGAAGGAAATAAGCAGCTATCTTCTCTTTAAAAGACATCTGAAGGCGGCCCTGTTTAGGGAGGTTTTTAATATTTAATGCTGTATTGTTTTTAACACTTGATTGGAAGCCGCCCAGAGTGGCTGGGTAAACTCAGCCAGATGGGTGGGGTCTAAATAATGAAATTATTATTATTATCATCATCATTATTATTATTATTATTATTGCACATTCGTGGGCTGTTGGAAAACACCAGAAATCACCATCGCATTCTGCAACGAAAAGAATCTTAGGCAGCCAGCCTTTCTCAACTTAGCCTACCTCCCAGGTCTGTTGTGATGATGTCCAATGTAGGCAATCAAAAGCTCTTTAGAGGAAGGATGTGGCAGAATATGTTTAAATAAGCCAGAATGACCTAAGAAGAGCTGGGCTGGATCAGGCCAGTGGCCCATCTAGTCCCCCATGCTGTTCTCGCAGAGACCAACTGGGTGCCATGTTGCAGCCTCTCCGATTTCCTCTCAACCCTCAGAAGGGCGCAGGAGGTTCGGTCTGCCCTCCATCTTGTCCCCCTTCCTCCAGTCTAGGACAGAGGGATGGTCGGTGAGGCTTCTCTGAAGTGCAAAATGACAAGGGCTGCAATCCTGCTAACCGTGTCTCTCTTAAGTCCCAATTCACTCAACGGGGGCTTCCTTCCATGGACTCGCTGCTACGGCCCGTGTTCATGGAAGACAATCTTACCCGGCTACGAGTGATCGCCAAAGAAGAAGGCAACTTCCAGGAACGTGAGGTCAAGAGGGCTGCAGCTGAAGGTCACAGGAGGACTCTCAGGAGGAATCCTTTCCACCTTGGGAGTCAAAATGCAGTCAATCAGGGATCATTATGCCCAGTGCAACAACAACAATGCCCACTGCTTTTTTCCTTTAAAAATGTTAGGGGTATTCTCATTTTCCTGCTCATATTTAAATACTACCCCCCAATGAGGCCAAACTTAGACTCACAATTTTTTAAAAAATGCTTTATTGGTTTCAAAACCGTACAACAAAAATTTTCAGTAAATGTTGTAAACAAAATAGAAATAAACAGTTCTTCATTCAATGTTTGATACTTGTTTGTACACTATTTTGTAATTAAACTTGACATCCGATCTTCCCATTATGTTCTCAAATTAAATTCTTTAGAACTGCACATTGACTTTGTTTCTCCGTGTTATTTAACTTACATTAGATTTTGTAAAATTGTCCTTCTTAAAGCAGAGAAGCTCAATCAAAACCTGCTAACGGATTTATCATTTGACAATATTATTTGACATAGACTTTACAAATATCCCATTCTTTAGTAATTTTTTTCATCTGAGATATCTCATAACCTTGCTGATAAATCTCGCTAATTCAGCATATTCTTAATTTACTTTGCCAATCCGATCCAATTTGGTTGGGATATCCTCTCCCTTCCATCCTTCCGCAACCAGATTTCTGGCAGCCACTGTGGCATACATAAGTACGCTCTTCTACTTTTTTTGGAATTCCATTTCCCATAATTCCTAGCAGGACAGCCTCTGGTTTCTTAGGGAGAGAGCATTTGAACATTTTCTTAAGTCAATTGCAGGTCATTTCCCAGAACTGCCTACTCTTATTACAGTTCCACTACATGTGGATCTATGTACCTTCAGCCTCCCTGCATTTCCAGCAAATATTTGTCCTAGATCTAGGACATTTTTTGATTCACAAAATGTTTAAGGGCATGCGTACCCCCCACGAGCCCCCAGAAAAAAACCCCACTGATTATACTGCAAGGGGTTTCCAACACACCTTTGGCTGGCGAACTATCAGCTTCATCTCCTACACAGGGATGTTGTGCCATGGAGCTTTTCTGATATGGGCAGGGGAAATTCTCTTTGTCTACCATCCTCATCCAACCTTGTATAAATTGAAGATCTGGAATCATTTCCTTCAATTGCCATTTCCCGAAAACCCACCCTTCCTTCCTTCCTTCCTTCCTTCCCTCCATCTCTTCCCTTTTCACTCCGATGCAAATTGACACAAAGGGAAGAGCCATCCCCACAATGATGCTGCGGAATAGAATGGAGCATCTCCTGCTCCCCGCTGCCCCTTCACAAGTTGCAAGATACAAAGTCACTGGAATGTGCTTTGGTAAGACGAACACTAGGAAGCTCTTTTATTCCTTTTTTTTTAATAATAAAATAAAATAAAATTCATTCTAGTTGCACCTTAGAGACCAAGTAAGTTTGTTATTGAGTATGAGCTTTTGTGTGCATGCACACATCTTTTTTATTTATTTTTATTTTGTTTCGACTACGGCAGACCAACACGGCTACCTACCTGTATCTTTTTTAATAAATATTTTTATTAATTTTCACAATTAAACCAAATCATCACAGATGATAAAAATGGAAAAAAGATTTCAAACAACTGTATTTACGTAGTATTAAATCCACATTATGGGATTGACTCCCTCCCCCTGGTTCCTTATGTTATCTCAATTTATGCATGTCAATCATCCAAGATTAAACATTCTCCATAATCTTACAAGTGTTTTTAAAATCCTGCTAATGTATTAACTTCCTTACAATGCTTTCGTACATATGCAATAAACATTTCCCGTTCTTTTAAATATTTGTGGTCATCTTGATTTTTAAGTTTCCCAGTTAATTTGGCCATTTCCACATACTCTGTTAACTTCATTTGCCATTCCTTTTTCCATTGTGGGGCTAACAATATCTGTGAGGCTGTTGAACAAACTCTTATATTCTTTAGGTATATCCATTCCTGTAATACCTAAAAGAAAAGCTTCTGGTTTTTAAACAAAGGTTGTTTTTAACATTTTTTCTATTCATTATATATCATTTCCCAAAAAGTTTTAATAACCTTGCAATGCCACCACATATGATAAAACGTACCTTCTGCTAGGAAGCTCTTAAGGTGGAGATGGGAGATGTAATAAGATTAAGATTGCCGGAAGAAATATCAACAACCTCAAATATGCAGATGTCACAAAAAAGTGAGGAGGAATTAAAGAACCTCTTATTGAGGGTGAAAGAAGAGAGCACAAAATATAGTCTGAAGCTCAGCATCAAGAAAACTAAGATCATGACCACTGGTCCCATCACCTCCTGGCTCCATGATCACTGCAGATGGTGACAGCAGTCACGAAATTAAAAGACGCCTGCTTTTTGGAAGAAAAGCGATGACAAACCTAGACAGCGTCTTAAAAAGCAGAGACATCACCATGCCAACAAAGGTCCATACGTATAGTTAAAGCTATGGTTCTCCCAGTAGTGATGTATGGAAGTGAGAGCTGGACCATAAAGAAGGCTGATTGCTGAAGAATTGATACTTTTGAATTATGGTGCTGGAGGAGACTCTTGAGAGTCCCATGGACTGCAAGAAGATCAAACCTATCCATTCTTAAGGAAATCAGCCCTGAGTGCTCACTGGAAGGTCAGATCCTGAAGCTGAGGCTCCAATACTTTGGCCACCTCATGAGAAGAGAAGACTCCCTGGAAAAGACCCTGATGTTGGGAAAGATGGAGGGCCCAAGGAGAAGGGGACGACAGAGGACGAGATGGTGGGACAGTGTTCTCAAAGCTACCAGCATGAGTTTGACCAAACTGCGGGAGGCAGTGGAAGACAGGAGTGCCTGGAGTGCTCTGGTCCATGGGGTCACGAAGAGTCGGACAGGACTAAACAACAACAATGAGATTGAATTGTTAATAAGATCAAGCACATTCCTTATGGCAAACATGTCATTGGGCATTCCAGTGACTGTTGGCATCCTCCTTGATGAGCAAATAAAAATGATTAGAGCGGAGTTTAATGAAATGGGGAATGAAAGCGGACTAGAGAAGGATGAAATGCTACATTTTTGTATATATATATTGCACAGATTGCTCTTGGAATGGCACACAAGAGATGAA
Source organism: Podarcis filfolensis (assembly GCF_964270895.1). Classification (NCBI taxonomy): domain Eukaryota; kingdom Metazoa; phylum Chordata; class Lepidosauria; order Squamata; family Lacertidae; genus Podarcis; species Podarcis filfolensis. Next base: position 8,704,326 of record NC_139605.1, read on the forward strand.
CAGGTCAAATCTGTAATGATACACTGAGCAAAGGACTTGGGGCACAACATTCAGATTGCAGGTTGGGGAAAGTTATGGAAAATGGATTTGAAATTTAGGGCTGAAAGAAAACTATATGAAGATGATGTACCAGCGGTAGTTGACTTCTAGTAAGATAGCAACAATGTATAGAACCAGTACAAATACCTGCTGGAAATGTAAAGAGAAAGAAGGTACCTTTTATCATATGTGGTGGCTGTGCGAGGTAATAAAAGCTTTCTGGGAGATGATATATAATGAATTGAAAAAAAATGTTTTAAATAACTTTTGTATATATAAAAAAAACCAGAAGCTTTTTTATTAGCAGGAAAACCTTTTATGCATGTGACAAGAGCCACACGGTTGCTACTAGGCTAGAGGTGGAACGAAGACAAAATCCCGCCCAGAGAAGAATGGTAAATCAAGCTGTTGGACTATGCCAAAATGGCAAAACTGACTGGAAAGTTCAGGAACCAAGAAGACAAAAACTTCAAGAAAGAATGGGGAAAATTTATAATTTATTTAGGAGACTACTGTAAGCAAATGAAAACATTAGCAGGATTTTAATCTCATTTGTAATGTAACAAATTCGATGGATAATATGGATAGATATAAAATATAGATTTGATAATAATAAGCAGTTGAAAACGCTGACATTAGGACCCATGGAGGGGATGGGGGTGTCTCAAGATTCGGAGAAAACTCTGTATGTGGAAATGTATTTGGTTTTGTTGTAAATCTGTATTTGAAAAATCAAATAAGAACTAAGAGAGAGAGAGAGAGAGAAGGATGAAATGGAAAATGGAAACAAAGAGGACACAGAGACTTCAGGGAGCTATTTCGATAAAGGGTTGCCAGAAAATGGAAAAGCTCTTCGCAGAGGTGTTTAGAGGAATGAAAAAGTAGAATTGTTGTGATGTCGGAGGACTGGAATGAAGCCATGGATGGAGAAATTAAGAGACACCCTGAGCCAGCAGAGAGAGAGTTGAGAGAGAAAGGTCTCTGTCTACAACCTGGAAATTCAGTTAATGAATACACAATAAAAAAAGGATTGTGGCATACTATTTTAATATATAAATAGAATAAACTCTTGTGTGGACAAAGATGGAAAGATATTTTAACATTTACTATGGAGGAATGGTTGAAGTTAATAGAGGTAAAGTTCATATGTTTGTTTAGAGGAAAATTATTGCTGAAATTTATTAATAGCAATAATTAGAGAACCCCCTTTGGACTTTTTGTTTATAAAGGAATATGAACTAATCAGATACATTTGGAATAGAAGACTGGGAAAATATTACCTAACAGAAAGTAGATCTGTTGGATGTCATTCTAGGGTGAATATTTTTAATAATTTATTTTATGTAACAGACAGGCGGGAGAATCAGAAGTCGTTTTCTCTTTTCTTTTCTTCTATATTGTTGTTGTTTTCCTTTGGTATTTTCTCTTATCCATCTCTCTTTGTTTCTGTTTTTTATTTAGATTTGTTTCTTTTATCTTATTGTATTATTAAAAATCTGTAAGAAAATCTTATTTAAATAACATTTCCCGCACTCCCAACATTTATATGCTTTCTATTCTTTATGGAGTCTCTGGTGTTTTTTAAGGTTTCTCTGTGAGAAACATTTCCCACACTCTACACACTGGTAAGGCCTCTCTCCTGTGTGGACTCTCTTGGGTATAAGAAACTCCAACTTTTCAGAAAAACATTTTTCACACTCCAAACATTTGTAGGGCTTGTCTCCTGTATTGATTGTCCAAGGGATTATGAGATATGCTTACTAAGGTTCTGATTTATTATGATTTCTCTCGTGTCTACGAAGGTTCTTACTCTTGGTAAATAATTTTCCACATTCCGTGCATTTGTAGGGTTTATCTCCTGCATGGCTTTTCTGATGGATCATAAGCCGCCATTCGCTAGCAAAACATTCCTCACACTCTGTGCATTTATAGACTATCTTTCCTGTGTGGATTCTCTGATGTTTCAGAAGACCGTCTCTTCTCGAAAAGAATTTCCCACACTCTGAGCATTTGTAGGGCTTCTCCCCTGTGTGGGTTCTCTGGTGAAGCACAAGACAGTGTTTCCTAGAAAAACATTTCCCACATTCCAAGCATTTATGACATCTATTTACTGTATGCTTTTTCTGGTGCCCCTTAAGGGTATGCGAATGAGAAAATATCATTCCACAGTCCAAACATTTATATGGCTTTCTTGGGTGAATTCTCTTATGTCTCATAAGATGTGCTGAAACAGAAAAACATTTCCCACAATCTTCACATTTATAAGGCCCCTCTCCTATGTGCACTGTCTGGTGTTCATCAAGGTCTGCTAGGCTGGCAAAGTGTTTTCGACATTCCACGCATTTGTAGGGTTCCAAATTAGTATGATTTCTCTCGTGTCTACGAAGGTTATTACTCTTGGTAAAGACTTTTCCACATTCCATGCATTTGTAGGGTTTCTTTCCTGCATGGCTTTTCTGATGGATGATAAACTGTGATTCGCTGGTAAAACATTCCTCACACTCTGTGCATTTATAGGATATCTCACCTGTGTGGACTCTCCGATGTTTTACAAGACTGTCTCTCCTTGAAAAGCATTTCCCACACTCTGAGCATTTGTAGGGCTTCTCCCCTGTGTGGATTCTCTGATGAGTCACAAGACCGTCTCTCCTAGAAAAACATTTCCCACATTCCAAGCATTCATGGCATCTATTTACTGTATGCGTTTTCTGGTGCCCCTTAAGGGTATGTGAATGAGAAAATATCATTCCACAGTCCAAACATATATATGGCTTCCCTGGGTGGGCTTTCTTATGTCTATTAAGATGTGATGAAGTAGAAAAACATTTCCCACAATCTCTACATTCATAAGGCCCCTTTATTGTGTGCACTCTCTGGTGTTCATCAAGGTCTGCTAGGCCGGCAAAGCATTTTCCACATTCCCTGCATTTGTAGGGTTTCTCTCCTGTGTGGATTCCCTGATGGATTTCAAGTTCTGATGGCGAAACAAACCTTTCCCCACACTCCGCACATTTATGTGGCCTCTCTCCACTGTGAACCGTCTGATGGCTCAAAAGGGCAGATTTATCAAGAAAACATTTCCCACACACTGTGCATTGATAGGGTTTCTTTCCTGGGTGGATTATCTGGTGTTGAACAAGATCTGATTTTGTGGGGAAGCGTTTCCCACACTCCAAGCACATATGAGGCTTTTCTCCTGAATGGGTTCGCTGATGAATAACAAGTTGTGGCCTACAAGAGAAGGATGACTCACAATCACTGCATTTGTGGCATTTCTGTCCTGTGGGGATTTTCTGGTGTACAAGAAGCTGTGATCTCCAGAGAAAACTTTTCCTGCACCCATCACATCTGTGGGACCCTGTGTGGATTCTCTGATGTTTCACAAAAACTGATCGGCTAGGGAAATTTTCCCCACACTCCAAGCATTTATATGGTTTATTTCCCGAGTGGCCCTTCCGATGGATCACAAGGACAGTGTGCTGAGCAAACGATTTGCCACATTTCATGCACTTATAGGGTTTACCCCCCTTATAGATCTGCTGACGTCTCACCAGTTGCTGCCGTCTAGAAAAGCTCGTCTCAGACTGTAAGTATTTGTGTCGTTTATTTCCTGTGTGGACTCTCTGGTGTTCACAAAGCTGCAATTCCTGAGGGAAACATTTCCCACACTCCAAGCATTTGTACGGTTTTATTCTTGCGTGGGCTCTGAGATGCTTCACAAAATCCGAGAGTGGGGAATGTTTCTCTCCACACTTCCGGCAGTGATAGGAGTTGTCTGCTGCATGGACCTTCCGATGGAGCTGAAGGACAGATCGATGAGAAAACGTTTCCCCACACTCTGCACACTTATGGGGTTTTTCTCTTTGGTGGGTACTTTGGTGGCTCAAAAGCCCTGAACTCTGACCAAAACATTCCCCACTCTCACTGCCGTCCTGGGCCTTCTCTCCTGTGTGGATTCTCTGGTGTCTGTCAACAGCCAACGTGGAGGCAAAGCACTCGCCACAGATCGGGCAGATATATTTTCTGCTGGTGTCATCTGCTTAGAGAGAGAGAAGGGGGGAAAGTTAGTCTGAGTCTGGAAGAGAAGGAACCACACAATACAAACTGAATAATGGTTGTGCTATGATATGCAAGATATGAAGCCTGAACCTGTGAAAGCTCTCACAACCCCCTACAATTTACATTAAGTGTAGCCAGGGGTAGGCCCAGATTTGGGCATAATGCCCACAGCCCCTCTGTTCTCCACACAAAGTGGCCTCACTTTAGTCATCATCATCACTTTTAATTTGAAAACCGTCTTTCTGTCTTACGATACCCAAAGCGGTTTACATGCTGAAGAAACAAAGAACGTACACCATAACAATCTAATGTGCTAATAAAACATAACTTTAAAATAAGCAACCTACATCAAATAAATTAGCATTCAACAATCACTAGAATAGTATAAAATCATATTAAATATCAGCATATAAAAATTAAACAGAAACCCACTCTTAACAATTACAATAAATAACTTCCAAGCTACAATCATTAACACAACAGCAAGCCACATAACATAATAGAATAAAAAAATTGAGAAGCAGAGACTGGAGGATGGGACAAGGCAGGTGGAAGAAGGCCTTGCCTGATGAAGTCTCTCCCTCACAGAAGTGGCTTTTCAGGATGTGCAAGTGAGTGTACAAGGCTGCCATCCAGATCACCTTATCATTGGGGTCAAGTTCCCAGCAGCAGTTTTGATGTTTCTTGCTGGCATTCCATGAAGGTGACTAAACTTCCAAACTTTTCCAAACACAGCTTTTTTCGGCTGTGGCCCCGATCTGGTGGAACGCTCTGTCACAAGAGACTAGGGCCCTGCGGGACTTGACATCTTTCCGCAGGGTCTGCAAGACAGAGCTGTTCCACCAGGCCTTTGGCCAAGGCAAAGTCTGACCTCCTCCTTTGGTAATCCTCACAGAACTCTAGCCCAATGCTTGCCATTAATTTGATTTTGAATTGATTTTAGAATGAATTGTTTTTAGAATGCTGTGTTACTTTTATTTTACTTTAGAATGCTGTGTTACTTTTACTTTAGCTGCTCTGAGCCCGGCTTCGGCTCGGGAGGGCGGGGTATAAATAAATTATTATTATTTATTATTATTATTATTAAACCTTGTCATGAGGTAGTGATAGGTTGTTACAATCCCACCCCCCACCTTGAAAGCTACACTGAGCCACACAAGGAAGGTGTGAGTGCATGGCGGACTTTGGGCTTTGAAATTTCAACACCGCCCCGTGAAACACCGAAATTTGGTGCCCCAAACAACTCTCCCCTTCCAATGTTCCTCATTGTTGTGGTGCCCCCAGCGGCTCCCTCTTGGCTTGGTGTTCCCCTTAACCTGCCTTTGGTGAGTGTGACACTCTCCTCTGGCACAGTCTGTGGCATAATGTCACTGTCTGCATAAATTGCTCCTTATTTCTTCTTTCCAGAAGATTCCCCGGTGCACAACGACCTCTGGATTCCTCTTTAACAACAACAACAACAACAACTTTATTGCTTATACCGTGCCCAACAGGGTGGGTTTCCCCAGCCACTCTGGGCGGCTCCCAACAGAGGACTAAAAACAAAATAAAACTCCAAACATTAAAAACTTCCCTACACAGGGCTGCCTTCAGATGTCTTCTAAAAGTCAGTTAGTTGCTTATTTCCTTGACATCTAAAGGGAGGGCATTCCACAGGGCATATGCATGTGAAAACCATTTAGTTGCTGACCTACCTGGACTGGCTGGGCGACAGTAAGAGTGCTCCAGCAATAACATCGCTCCCAGGGAAAGGCACTTCTGCATCGTTCTCCTTGGCTTTCAGCTGATGGCTTGGCGGAGGATCACGACGGATGTGGGGCCGCCTCTTTTTACCACCCTGTATGAAAATAGAACTTTCAGCAGTGGCCTCTCATTGGCCTATGAAATAATAATAATAATAATAATAATAATAATAATAATAATAATAATTTATTTATGCCCCAGCCACTCTGGGTGGCTCCCAACAGAATTAAAAGCACAAGAAAATATCAAACATTAAAAACTTCCTTAAACAGGGCTACCTTCAGGTGTGTTCTAAAAGTCAGATAGTTGTTTATTTCCTTGACATCTGATGGGAGGGTGTTCCACAGGGCAGGAGCCCAACATTTTGAATTGCACCAACACTTTGAATTGTGCTCGGAAACCTACTGGCATTGACTGACCAGCAAGAAGACCTTGGGGTCATAGGGAACAGCTCAAAGATTTTGGCCCAGTGTGTGTACAGAGTCTGAAAAAGGCAATTTCTCCATACAATATCATATACAAATCTATGGTGCAACTGCATTTGGAATAATACAGGTCACCTCACATCAAAAAGCATTTGGGGCTTTTCAGAAAAGCAAAGTGAGAGGTGACACGATAGAAATTTATAAAATTATGCATGGCATAATTTTAGTGGAAAGGGTGAAGTTTAGTGGAAAGGGTGAAGTTTCACCTCCTTTCTCCAAACACTGTTGTTTCAACTTGTCCGGACCATTGTGTGTCTCACCGATCCTTAGGGTTGCCATATTTCAAAAAGTAAAAATCCGGACACAAGTTTTTGAGCTTTTTTTTCCATGGAAATTCACCAAATTCTACACTTCTGACATGGGTTGCTGTACGTCTGGATTTTTCCGGACATTACAGCAATTTCCACCCGGACACCATTTCTGACATCCGGATCCTGGCTATTTCCAGGAAGTTCCAGATGCATGGCAACCCAACAATCCTGTCTGCCAATCTACCCACCGCCCCGCACAACCAGAAGCTTCTTATGGGAAGTCTGTTGTGTCCCGAAAATCCCTGTTGTTTTCCTGCCACCACCAGTGCAGGATTAAACCCTGTGGAGGCCCCTAGGCAGTCGAAATCTCGGGGGCCCTCTTGTAAATGGCATCCTAATAAGTTTTTGATTTTACCAACCAACAATTTAAACAAGCCAATTTTGATCCACTTATTTTGATCCAATTATTTCCAATGATACTGCTGCAGTCTAATAGAGCACCCACCGATTTTAGGAACAAAAGTCCAAGGGGACTTCACCTCCCCCTTTACTCTCACATACACACCTCACTTTCCATGAAGGTTTTCAAGCAGAGGTTGTAATGTATGATTTAGCTGAATTTGGCACTACAATCAGAATTCTATGGCAAAAGAAAATACAAAATAGGACACAAACAAAAAAACCCAGAAATGCAATCATCTGACTTCGGGAGGGTGGAGCGAGGGCTCTGGGATGGTGCCAGAGCCCTGGCAACGCCCTATCTATCTATCTATTTACACACACAATTATTTGTGCCTTTTTCATTACAAGTTTTCGTATTCCATTGATTTACTCACACAATCATGGTCATCGACTTCCCTTCCCCCTTCCAGATTCCGTACTCTCTAATTCTACCACTCCCTGCTCTTTCCCTCACACATCCGCTTAGGAAAGCATGTGTCTGAGCAGTTTCTGCCTTGCCCCACTCCTTTCCAGGGGAAAACTTGCTCTTTAGTATAGGTTGGATCAAAGGCCAATATAAGAAGCAAAAGAAACACCAGAATTACAATCATCTGGCTTCGGGGATGGCAGAGCAAGGGCTCTGCTATGGTGCCAGAGCCCTGGCACTGCATTCTCTTAATATATATATTATCTTAATATATATATATATTTATGCTTTTTTCCATTACAAGATTACAACTGCATATTCCACTGGCTCCATTGCAGGGGGTTGGACTAGATGACCCTCAGATCCCCTTCCAACTCTACAATTCTTTGATTCTATGATTCAGCCTCTCCCCACTCTTTCCCTCACACATCTGCTTAGGAAAGCACATGTCTGGGCAGTTTCCCCCTTGCTCCGCTGCTTTCCAAGGGAAAAACTTGCTCTTTAGGGATAGGCTGGATCAAAGGTCAGTCTGGGGGAAATCTGAATTGCTGCTTGCTCCTCTAACTGAGCACGAAAGAGCAGTTTTGGAGCTTAGGTGGGGGGCCAATAGTGTGGATAAGCTCTTAGACGCATACCTCCCCTCTCCTACTTCTCACCCACATTCACACATTACATGAGTCAGCTGCAGCTTCTCTTCTGTGATAAGCTCCCACAGGAAACCCTGCAAGTGACCTCTGTCTTGCTCCAATGTGCTTTTCCTTATCACAACAATCCTGTTCCGCCTCTTCCCCTTCCTGCCAAGAAGAGTACCTGAGGGCTGATGGGATAAAGCAAAAGTGCATTGCACTGTGAGGCTTCTCAAGCCTTCTTTTTTATCCAGACCCAGAGCCTTCTGGGAGATGTGGTTTCTTCCAGAGTTTCTCAAATTTGGGTACCCACCCTACAAAGTCTCATCATTCCTGACCACTGGTCCTGCAAGCAAAGGATTATGGGAGTTGTAGTCCAACAACAACTGGGAGCTCAAGTTTGATATACAGTACAGCACAATATAAGGAGATTCCAACTAGACTTACGAAAGAACTTTCTGATAATAAGAGCTGTTCAGCCGTGGGAACGGTCTCCCTTGCGAGGTTCCAGAATCTCCTTCCTTGGAAGCCTTTAAGCAGAAGTTGGATGGCCATCTGTCATGGATGCGTTAGCTGAGTTTCTTGCATTGCAGGGGGTTGGACTAGATGACCGCTGGGTCCCCTTCCAGTCCAAAGATTCTATGATTCTATTAAACAAAAGAAGCACAAGAAATATAATTATCTGGCTAAAGGAAGGCGGAGTGAGGGGCTCTGGGATGCTACCCGAGCCCTTGCACCACTCATTCACTCATTCATTCATATATACATTATAAATAACATTCCAAGAGTTGGCTGCAGCTTCGTTTCCCAAAACTCCCTAAGGGCATCCTGCAAGCGATCCCCCCCAAAGTGCTTTTCCTTATCACAACAATCTTGTTCTGCGTCCGCCCCTTCCCACTTTAATTGCTTCTTTTATTTCTTATTTTGAATCATATTTTTATATTGCATTTTATTGGTATTACAATTGGAATTCCATGGCACAAGAAAAGATAATATAAGAAGCAAAAGAAACACCAGAATTAACATTATTTGGCTTCTGGGAGGGCAGAGCAAGGGCTCTGGTATGATGCCAGAGCCCAGGCACTGCATTCTCTTAAAAAAAAATATGCTTTTTTCCATTACAAGTTTTCATATTCCATTCAATTTACTCACACAATCATAGTCATCAACTTCCCTCCCCCCCTTCCATGGTTCTAGATATCTACCCATTACAACTGCATATTCTACTGGCTCCATTGCAGGGGGTTGGACTAGATGACCCTCAGATCCCTTTCCAACTCTACAATTCTTTGATTGTACGATTCAGCCTCTCCCCACTCTTTCCCTCACACATCTGCTTAGGAAAGCGCATGTCTGGGCAGTTTCCCCCTTGCTCCTCTCCTGCAAGCATTGTTTCTCAAACTTGAGTCTCCTGGTGTTTTTGCACTACAACTCCCAAAAACTTGCTCTTTATGGGTAAGCTGGATCAAAGGCCAATCTGGGGGAAATCTGAATGGCTGCTTGCTCCTCTGAGCACGAAAGAGCAGTTTTTATGGGGCCGGGGTTCAAGAGTAAGTGTGGATAAGCCCTTAGACCCGTGTCTTCCCTTTCCGGCTTCTCACCCACATTCACCTGTTACACAATTCAGCTGCAGCTTCTCTTCTGTGATGAGCTCCCAAAGGACACCTTTCAAGCAACCTCCATCCTGCCCCATGTGCAGCCTTCACAGAAAGGCTTTTCCCTCTAAAGTCCTATTGCAAACCCCTTGTTTTTCCTCCTCCACTTCCTGCCCTGATAAGGAGGACTCAGGGGAGAAAGCAAGAGCCCATTGCATTGTGGGGCTTCCCACGCCTGGCATTCTTTCTTTTCCAGACCCAAAGCCTTCTGGGAGATGTAGTATCTTCCAGTGTTTCTCAATCTTGCTCCTGTTTTTTTGGACTACAATTCCCATAATCCCTGGTCCTGCAAGCAAAGAATGATGGGAGTTGTAGTCCAACAACACCTGGGGACTAAAGTTTGATATACAGTACAATATGATATAAGGAGATTCCAACTAGACGTACGAAAGAACTTTCTGATAATAAGAGCTGTTCGACCGTGGGAACGGTCTCCCTCGGGAGGTTGCAGAATCTCCTTCCTTGGAGGTTTTTAGGCAGAGGTTGGATGGCCCTCTGTCATGGATGCGTTAGCTGAGATTCCTGCATTGCAGGGGGTTAGGCTAGATGACCCTCAGGACCCCTTCCAGTCCAAAGATTCTATGATTCTATTAAACAAAAGAAGCACAATAAATATAATTATTTGGCTTAAGGAAGGCAGAGTGAGGGGCTCTAGGATGCTACCTGAGCCCTTGCACCACTCACTCACTCATTCATATATATGTTATATATAACATTACACAAGTCAGCTGCAGCTTCTCTTCCCAAAACTCCCTAAGGACACCCTGCAAACACCCCCCTGCATCCTTCCCTTCCCACCAAGAAGATTCCTTGAAAAAGAGGGCTGAGGGGAGAAAGCAAAATCCCATTGCATTCTGGGGCTGCCCAGTCCTTGTCTTCTTTCTTATCCAGACCCAAAGCCTTCTGGGAGATGTAGTCTCTTCCAGTATTTATCAAACTTAGGCACCCACCCAAACAATGCTAGACTACAAACTCCCATCATTCCTGACCACTGGTCTTGCTAGCTAGGGATGATGGGAGTTGTAGTCCAAAAACACCTCAAGTTTGAGAAACAATGCTTGCAGCTGAGCCCTATGTAAGCTGTCATTTATGGGATCTGGGAGGGTGTTTTTTTAAAAAAACAGAACTTAAAACTGTAGACTGTTGAAAAACAGATGCTGTATGTTTGTTCAGTTGCATTTTAATTACTTCTTTTATTTCTTATTTTGAATCTTATTTTTATATTTCATTTTATTGCTATTACAATTGGAATTCCATGGCACAAGAAAAGACAATATAAGAGGCAAAAGAAAAACCAGAATTACAATTACAGTGGTACCTCTGGATGCGAACGAGAACTGTTCCGGAGCCCCATTCACATCCTGAATAGAAAGTAACACGTAACTGTGCATCTGCGCATGTGCGGGTTGTGTTTTGCCTCTTCTGGGCATGCGCATGATGTTATTTTGAGCATCTGCGCATGCACGAGCGGCGAAACCCAGAAGTAACACATTCCGTTACTTCCAGGTCACCGTGGAGCGTAACCTGAAAACGCTCAACCTGAAGCATATTTAACCCGAGGTATGACTGTATCTGGCTTTGGGGATGGCAGAGCAAGGGCTCTGGTTTGATGCTAGAGCCCTGACACTGCATTCTCTTTTTAATTTTTTTTAATTGTGCTTTTTCCATTACAAGTTTTCATGTTCCATTCAATTTACTCACACAATCATAGTCATCAACTTCCCTCCCCCCCTTCCATGGTTCTAGATATCTACCCATTACAACTGCATATTCCAATGGCTCTATTGCAGGGGTTGGATTAGATGGCCCTCAGATCCTCTTCTAACTCTACAATTCTTTTGATTCTACAATTCAGCCTCTCCCCACTCTTTTCTTTACACATCCGCTTAGGAAAGTACATGTCTGGGCAGTTTTCCCCTTATCCCACTCCTTTCCAAGGGAAAAACCTGCTCTTTAGGTTGGATTAAAGGCCAAACTGGGGGAAATCTGAATTGCTGCTTGCTCCTCTAACTGAGCACGATCAGTGGCATAGCGTGGGGGGTGCAGGGGGGGCGGGCCGCACCGGGCGCAACATCTGGGGTTAGGGCAAATCCATGGGTTAGGGGGCGCAAATCCACGGGTTAGGGGGCGCAAATCCACAGGTTAGGGGCGCAAATTACTTGCCTTGCCCCGGGTGCTGACAACCCACGCTACACCACTGAGCACGATAGAGCCGTTTTGGGGGTGGGGTATTCAAGAGTAAGTGTGGATAAACCCTTAGACCTGTGTCTTCCCTCTCTTGCTTCTCACCCGCATTCACCCGTTACAAGAGTCAGCTGCAGCTTCTCTTCCGTGATGAGCTCCCAAAGCAACCTGCAGTGCGGGAAATGCTTCTACCGGAGAGCCTGTTGCATTGTGGGACTTCCCACGCCTAGCGGTCTTTCTTATCCAGACCCAAAGCCTTCTGGGGGATGTAGTATCTTCCAGTGTTTCTCAAACTTTCACCTCCCTGGTTTTTTTGGGACTACAATTCCCACCATCCCTGACCACTGGACCTGCTAGCTAGGGATTATGGGAGTTGTAGTCCAACAACACCTGGACTCAAGTTTGATATACGGTACAATACAATATAAGGAGATTCCAGCTAGACTTACGAAAGAACTTTCTGATAACAAGAGCTGTTCAACCGTGGGAACGGTCTCCCTTGGGAGGTTGCAGAATCTCCTTCCTTGGAAGTTTTTAAGCAGAAGTTTGAGTAAAAATGCTTCGTGTTGAGACCCAAATAAGCTGCTGTTTATGAGGAACTGGAAGAGTGCTTTTTAAAAAAATACTTAAAACTGTAGTGTTGAAAAACAACTCAAATCACCATAGCATTGGGCAACAAAAAGGAATCAAACCACCCCAGGATAAGATAAAACACAACAATGAATTGTGTAGACAGGTGGTGTGAGTGGGTGTCTGTGTGGGGGGTGAGGCTCAAGTACAAAATGTGTGTTCCGTGTTCAAATTAAGGCTTAAAAAGGGCAAAGCTGTGATCACAACCCAGGCAGAAAACTTTGTTCCTGGCATCATCTGATCACAGAGAAAGAGAAAGGGGAAGACAGGGTTTGTTTCTGAACCCGGCACAGTAGAAACCTCAGAACAAAGGAACATAGGAATCTGCCTTATCCCGATTCACACATTTGTGTCACTTGAAACCAGATCACATGAAAATTGCTGGTGGCCTTGGTGGACCACTTAATGCCTTTTCCATCTGTTGCAGCAACTGTAATGCTCTGTGGTAGATGCTGCATGTTTGTTTAACTGCATTTTTATTTCTTCTATTGAATCTTATTTCTCATATTACATTTTATTGGTAATACAATTGGAATTCCATGGCACAAGGAAAGACAAAGTAAGAAACAAAAGAAGAACTAGCTTCAGGAGGATGGAGGAAGGGCTCTAGTATGATGCCAGAGCCCTGGCACTGCATTCTCATTCTCTCTCTTTCCATTACAAGTTTTCATATTCCGTTCAATTTACTCACACAGTCATAGTCACTGACTTCCCTCCCCCCCTTTCATGGTTCTAGATATTAACGCATTACAACTGCATATTCTTATTACTCCATAATTTCCCCTCTCCCTCCGCATTACATCTTCATATACTTTAAACTGCTGAATTTACTCCAACCCTGCTTAACCTGTTTGACATGATTTTTCAGATATTCTGCAAACATTTTTCACTCCTCCTTAAATACTTCACCTTCCTGGTCTCTTCTTCTATAATTCATATTTGCTAATTCCACACGTTCCATCAATTTCATTTGCCATTCCTCCTTCGTTGGCGTGGTTCCCTCTGTCCATTTCCGAGCATATATCATTTGGGCTGCTGTGATTGCGTCAAGTAACAAATCATTTTGATCTGTGAGGACATCCTAATATTCCTAATAAGGAGATTTCTGGTCTTTTTATATAAATCCTTTAAAACACCCCCCTCCATTTCATTATATATCATCTATATTGTTACAGATCATCTCCCATAAATCCTTTGCTGATTTACATGTCCACCACATATGATGAAATGTACCCTCCATTTCTTGATACACCAGAAATACAATTAAAATCAATATTTCATACAAACCACCACAGACCACAATTTGGGAACCCTTGTACTAGAGTTTGGTGTCCGCCCGCAAAAATGGGCCTGTTTAAACAATATGCTCCTAAAGATCAATGGTGCTGTGATTTTCAAGTACTACACTTGGTGCACATGCATTATGGGCTTGAGACTGGAGGGCAAAGTGGAAGTCAGTCTGGTCAGAAATGTTTCCTCCTGGCATTATCTGTTGGGGGAGAGAGACAGAGAGAAGAGAAAGCAGGGTTTACTCCTGAACTTGGTGCAGAAGGAACCTCAGCAATACAGTCTGAACGGAGGCCAGGATTTGTTATGTGAAATAAGGTTTCTTCCTTGGGTGACAATAAAATGTTCTTGTTAAGCAGGGATGTTTTGCTTGGTGTCCGGGCAGCTGGTGAAAGAACTGAGGATTATTTATTGAGGTTCTAAATAATTTTTAATGGCTCCTTTTCCTGATTTTATTCTCTTGTGCTGTATTCCACTTGAAGATGAGTGCCTTTTCCATAATCAAATTCTGGACACCTTCTTGAAGCTCATTTGAGATAATTTATTAAGGAACAAAATGCCATCAGACCAACCGCCTGTCAGAACAAACCAACCCAAAACTAAACATCACACACAAACAAATACAGGGCTGAGTGGAGTACATCTTCAATTCATTACAGTGTCACTCACCCAGGCTTTCCCACAGTAGGGTAGGCATGTGTGTGTGTGAGAGAGAGAGAGAGAGAGAGAGAGAGAGAGGATGGCGTAAGCCAGAGGTCAGCAACCTAAGGCCCATGGGTTCCAGCCCATGAGCTTCCTAGAACCGGCCCACGGCCGTTCCATGGATTGGCGTGGGGATTCCATGCTTTATTCCATGCTTTTTCCCCCCACGGCACCATTTTTTTTCTCGCTGCGGGGACTGACTTCTGGTTTGGAAGAGCGCCGGAAATAGCATGTGGACATGCACACGGGTGTTCCTCCGTCCTGGAAGTGCACCAGAAAAAGTGTGTGTGCACACGTATGGGAGTGCCTGCACACTCTATTTCCGGCGCACTTTCGGGACAGAGGAACGCCCATGCGTATACGCACACGCTATTTCCAGCGCTCTTCTGACCTGGAAGAGCGCCGGAAATAGCTTGAACGTACGCACGAGCACGCTCTGGCCCACTGAGAGGTCTGCTGGGGAGTGGGACCAGCCCCGCCTCAAAAAATGTTGCTGACCCCTGGTGTAAGCAGATGTCACCTGATGGAACAGCTTTTAGTTTTTGTAAGAATTGGAATATCTGTTCTCAGTGCTTTTTTTCTTTAAAAAAAATGTATAGGGGTACTCTCATTTTGACTCAGGAAAACCACGATTCTATAGTTCAAATCGGGGGAAATGAATACAGTAAATGGGCAAAAGTACAAAGATTCACAAAATGTTTAGGGGTATGCATACCCCTGCGTCCCCCCAGAGAAAAAGGACTGTGTGTTCTTATCCAGAACCAAAGAACAACGCCGATTCAAAGGCAGAATTCAGAAGCACGGTACAGCTAATGAGGAAAAACAATGATATAGTGACAAAAATCAGGACAACACGAATACAACAATCTGGGACAGGCTTCCCCCAACATTGAAAGAGGCAGGCCTAATCTGAGACAGTTACTGGATGCCTTTAAGGGCTTCTCCAGATGTCCTTAAAGGACCTTCATGAGAAAGGACCTTTAGCTACAAAGGCCTTGTCCCTCCTCTGTTTCTGCTTGTCTAAGGAAAAGTTTGGATGAAGGCAGAAGGGAGAGGACATCAACACCTGCGAATTAGGTGTAAAGGAAAGCATGGGGAATAACTGTTTTAAGCAAGCTGCTAGTGTCTGACCACAATTGTATATTTTCATGCATTGCAGTTGGAACTGTCTGCTTTGTGGCTTTTTGCGGCCCTGGTTTTGACAGCATTTTAAAATGCCGGCTGGTTTGCTTTTGATCCGCAGGGGAGACCCTCTGCCTGATTGATCACGTCCCTCCAACATAATCACCTTCCTTCGATCAACATGGGCTCTTGAACTTAAGCCTAACCACAGCGTGGACTCGTTTCCTTCCGCAAATGTATTGGGGGAGAGGGGAGCGGACACAACCCGCTTTCAGTACTGCTTGCACCTGAAAAAGGGCAAACTGCTTTGCTCCCATTTTGCACAGGCACCCAGAGCTTCCGGCTGAAATCCAGTAACTGTTGGGTGAGTGGCTGCCCTGCGTTGGTTCACCATAATGCAAAAGCTTGTGTCCCCAACCCCACACCAAGGTATCTGGTTGGCCACTGTGAAAACAGGATGCTGGACTAGATTTTGTGCAAATAAAAGATAACGGAAGAGGAGATTGTGGGAGAGATACCTGATGTGAAGGAGGGGGATGACAACAGGAGAAATACGTCTATACTTTACACATCCAACCTGCAAATGTCTACGTCCTAAGTGACATTTTACACTTATTTTCAGCTGCTTTTCGTTTTAATGTGAAAAGGAGTTGTGTCCCATGGGGAGGAATCCAAGGCGCCATACGGCTCGAAGGGCCAGAGGGCCCCCGAACTCAGCAGGGATGGTTCACTGTGTTTTGAAGTAAATTCACGTTCCCATCTAAGAAATGGAGGAGGGATGTCTATGACGTCCGGAGGCCAAAGTTACGTACTCCACGGCACCACTGAGGAAAAGCTGCCCCTAGTTCCAAGCTGCTTCAGAAAGGGTGATTTTCTGTGTGGATTCTCCGATGTGTAAGAATGTTCTCCCAACCAAGAGGCGACTGTCATTACCTCAGTGCCTCAATTTCAGGAGTAGACAGCAGGCCTGGTTTGATCCAGCAAGACTCTGTTTCTCTCTTCTGTATTTATCCTTATATTTGGTAAGCCCCAAATTACAGCAGAAACCTTCTCCAACATCGGTCTCAAATGATTCTGAAACGTGATGCATTTTGCCCAAAACTTATTACACTTTGGGAGCAGGGTTTTGTTTTTTTAAAAAAGAGGAAACATTCATAAGGTGTCAAGCCCTGCGTGGGTTTTCTGATGATGCATGAGCTTATCTTTCTGGGGGAAGGTTTTTTGGCACTTTGAGCATTCATGCGGTTTTGATTCCGCATGGGTTCTCTGGTGTCTTACCAGCTTCTCCTTCTGGAAGAAGCTTTTCCCACACTCAGAACACGCGAATGGCTTCTCCCCCGTGTGGATCCGCTGGTGCCGGATCAACTGGGCACTCTGGCAGAAGCTTTTCCCGCACTCGGGGCACCCGTAAGGCTTCTCTCCTGTGTGCATCCGCAGGTGAATGTCAAGGTATGACTTCCTGCTGAAGTTTTTCCCGCACTGAAGGCACTCATAAGGCTTCTCGCCTGTGTGCATCCTCTGGTGTCTGATCAGCTGTCCTCTCTGGCAGAAGCATTTCCCACACTGTAGGCAAGCGTAGGGCTTCTCTCCCGTGTGGATTCTCTGGTGTCTGATTAGCTGCCCGCTCTGGCAGAAGCTCTTCCCGCACTGCGGACACTCGTAAGGCTTCTCGCCCGTGTGGATTCTCTGGTGGGTGACGAGCGAGGACTTGTTGCTGAAGCTCTTCGCACAGTGCAGACACTCGTACGGCTTCTCGCCCGTGTGGATTCTCTGGTGAGTGATAAGATGCGACCGCGTGCTGAAGCTCTTCCCGCACTGCGGGCACTCGTAAGGCCTCTCCCCCAAGTGGATTCTCTGGTGTGCAAGAAGGTTCTCCCTCTGGCAGAAGCTCTTCCCGCACTCGAGGCACTCATAGGGCCTCTCGGCCGTGTGGATCATCTGGTGCACGATGAGCCCCGATTGGTGCTCGAACGCCTGTCCGCATTTGCGGCACATGTGGCACTCCTCTCTTGCACGGATCGTGCCGGCGTTATCAGCCACGGCGGTTTCAACCTCCTGGATGGAGATGCCCCACATCTTCACGGCCCGCTGCCACTGCTGCCTGTCGGACTTGTAGCCCTGATCGAAGGCTTCGGACTTCACAGAAACGTCCCTGAGGGAAACCCCCAGGAACCTCCCGTCAGAACTGGCTGACCTAGGGCCATCTTGATGCGTCCTGCCCATCTCGCTCTCACTGGCAGTGCCGTCGCCTGAAGAGATTAGAGAGACAAGAAGACAGAGGCGGTGATATCACTCCATCTGACAGGGGAGGAGGAAAACAGAAGGTACCATGGAGGCAGAACAATGGACTCCATCCTAATGCTTCAAAACAAAGATGGCAAGAGTTTTGAGGTGATAGGATGAAGACCATTGTGTCTGACTGGAATATTTCTTCTCAAACTCTGAGGTTTGGGTTGTGAGTGTTGCTGCTTTTTAAGACAAAACAGCACCATTTACACGCAATATATTAGGCTCAGGGGAACTGCAAGGTTTAGTGAGGTGTAGACACACAGAGAGAAAAACTTTAGAAGTAGTAGTAATAATAATAATAATAATAATAATAATAATAATAATAATTTATTTATACTCCACCCACCTGGCTGGGTTTCCCCAGCCATGCTGGGCGGCTCCCAATCGAGTGTTAAAAACAATACAGCATTAAATATTAAAAACTTCCCTAAACAAGGCTGCCTTCAGATGTCTTTTAAAGATAAGATAGCTGCTTATTTCCTTCACATCTGAAGGGAGGGCGTTCCACAGGGCGGGTGCCACAGAAAAGGCTCTTTGTCTGGTTCCCTGTAACCTTGCTTCTCGCAGCGAGGGAACTGCCAGAAGGCCCTCGGCGCTGGATCTCAGTGTCCCGGCAGAACGATGGGGGTGGAAACGCTCCTTCAGGTATACTGGGCCAAGGCCGTTTAGGGCTTTAAAGGTCAGCACCAACACTTTGAATTGTGCTCGGAAATGTACTGGGAGAAAAACAACCCAGAGGAGTCCCTAACCCAACAAACACCCCCTGAGCTGTGGCGCTCCTTCCTTTTGAATACTTACTTTCACAGTACTCGGCTGCCAGGAAAATGTCATCCTGAGATCCCCCTGGGAAAACTTGGGGCGCGTCTTCCAGATGTGGGATCCCTTCTACCGGAGGAGGTTCTTCTTTGATCTCATTTGCAGCTGTGACACAGGGAAAGACCAGGAGGGAAATAGGAGTCCCTCTTTCAGAAAAGGGAAGAAACTTCAGAAAACAGAGAGGGTTCTAGACTGCACACAACCCATACAGTAGTGGAAACACCGGAAAGTATATTGTAACCCTGGCTGGATCTAGAGACATCAAAGAAGCGTTTCAGTTAAACACGTTGTAAACTCATACAGGGAAATTGGGTTGGGAAAGACGGGACTCAACAACGTCATCTGGTGTCACGGTGTTATACTGCATATACAACACATATAAAAGGCTTTTTTCTTTACCAATCCAGCTGAGTCCCCAGGGTTTCCCAAATGTGGATGTCCTGTTGTTTTGGACTACAACTCCCATCATCCCTAGCTAGCAGGTTCCATGGTCAGGGGTGATGGGAATTGTAGTCCAAAAACAACAGGCAGGAAATCCACATTTGGGAAACACTGTTGTAACCCGGGGAGGTGTAAGTGGCCTGGCACAACTGTTTCTGAAGGCAACCCTGTTTAGGGAAGTTTTTTATGTCTGATGTTTTATCGTCTTTTTAATATTCTGTTGGGAGCCGTCCAGGGTGGCTGGGCAAGTGGTGATGATGATGTCCACCATTGTGTGTGGCCTTTCATAGAAGCAGGCCTTCACTGCTCTCCTAAGCCTGACAGTGGTTAATGCTGAATTGTGTTGAACTATCTGCTTTCCAAGCCTCAATTCCTAATTCATGGGATTGTTCCCTGTACTGCAGTACACTGGGAGGATCCCAATATCCTGTTTGCCTGCCAGCCCACATCATGAGATCCCTGGTGCCCAGTGCAGGTAATTTAGCAATTGCACCTCATGGATGTAAGCCCTAGCATTTGACCTAGAGAGCTGAGCTTTGGCGTAGGCCGGAAGGCTGCCATCAGATTTTGTGCAACCCATTGGCCAGCTTGAGGTCTCTCTGTCTCTTTGCAGCTGAAGGGAGGTGTCGCCATCGGCTTGCTTGGTACGTTGTTGCTCTTGCGAATGATTTTGCTGCTGTTTGATAAATCTTAAGACTTCTTCACCACGTATATCACACATTTATTTCCAAACCCCTGGGGGGGAAAAGAACCCCCTTGCCTTTGGCAAGACCTTCAAAGCACATTATTTCCCACAAAATGTGAGGGGTCAACTGCAGTACCACCCACAATTCTTAAAAGGAAATAATGTGCTTCTAATACGCTTTAAAAGGTCCAGCACCGAGGGCCTTCTGGTGGCTCCCTCACTGCAAGAAGTGAGGTTACAAGGTAGAGGGCCTTCTTAGCAGTGGCGTCTGCCCTGTGGGACGCCCTCCCATCAGATGTTAAGGAAATAAGCAACTATCTTGTCTTTTAAAAGTAAGAAGGCAGCCCTGTTTAGGGAAGTTTTTAATGTTTAATGCTGTATTGTGCTTTTAATAATTGGTTGGAAGCCGCCCAGAGTGGCTGGGGAAACCCAGCCAGATGGGCGGGGTATTAATAATAATAATAATAATAATAATAATAATAATAATAATAATAATAATTTCTTATTATGCATACACAGCCCAGGGTCAAACTTAAAAACAATGAATCTTGAGGGGATCATCTTCCTGCACTCTTTAGTACAGTGGTACCTCAGGTTACATACGCTTCAGGTTACATACGCTTCAGGTTACAGACTCCGCTAACCCAGAAATAGTGCTTCAGGTTAAGAACTTTGCTTCAGGATAAGAACAGAAATCAGGCTCCGGCAGTGCAGCAGCAGCAGAAGGCTCCATTAGCTAAAGTGGTGCTTCAGGTTAAGAACAGTTTCAGGTTAAGAATGGACCTCTGGAACAAATTAAATACTTAACCTGAGGTACCACTGTATATGCAATTTTTTGTACAGCTTATTTGGTCAGAGAACTCCACTGCAAAATTTGGGGAGGTGCAAATTTAGAAAGATATCTGTGTTTCAGTTTATGTATTGCTTCAGAAAGTACGAGAGAATATAATTTCTCCCTCATCCCTAGCTCTGTCACTGAACTACAGGGGATTCCTCAAAGGCCTAGGAACATGAGGAGATACCCTATGTGGATTAGACCATTTGGCCATCCAGTTCTTACTGCCAACTGTACTGCAATCCAGTGTTGCAGGCAGAGGCCTTTTTCTAGTCCTGCTCCTTGGGATACTTTGAGTGGGGATGGACCTACGGTACTCTGTATGCTTATCGTCCTGGAGCTATGTCTCACTCACAGAACCAAAAGGGTACAGTCACTCCAATCACCTGGGCAGGAGTCCCAGACAAACTCCACAGTCTCCATTTGTTGCACTGAAAGATGTGCTTGGGTTGTTTTGGTGATGGCAAATACAATTCTGAGTGAGGACATCACTTCCAAAATCAGCCCAAACAATTTCTGAACTCTTTGGAATTATAAAATAACTCCTCAAATTGTTTGGGTGTGTTTTTGAAATATAAATATTATTTAGATCTATATATAGTGCACATGATTGATGCTTTCGAATTATGGTGCTGGAGGAGACTCTTGAGAGTCCCATGGACTGCAAGAAGATCAAACCTCTCCATTCTTAAGGAGATCAGCCCTGAGTGCTCACTGGAAGGTCAGATCCTGAAGCTGAGGCTCCAATAATTTGGCCACCTCATGAGAAGAGAAGACTCCCTGGAAAAGACCCTGATGCTGGGAAAGATGGAGGGCACAAGGAGAAGGGGACGACAGAGGACGAGATGGTTGGACAGTGTTCTCGAAGCTACCAGCGTGAGTTTGACCAAACTGCGGGAGGCAGTGGAAGACAGGAGTGCCTGGCATGCTCTGGTCCATGGGGTCACGAGGAGTCGGACACGACTAAACGACTAAACAACATAGTGCACATGAGAATAAATTTTGGCAACCTCACCAGCCCTTAGAGGGGATTATAATTTTTTTTAGGCATGAATGGTCCCATCACACAGGTGAGCAGTT
Organism: Podarcis filfolensis; assembly: GCF_964270895.1. Taxonomy (NCBI): domain Eukaryota; kingdom Metazoa; phylum Chordata; class Lepidosauria; order Squamata; family Lacertidae; genus Podarcis; species Podarcis filfolensis. The sequence goes on from NC_139605.1 coordinate 8,726,123, forward strand.
ACCTGCAAAACCTCCTTTTCCTGTTTCCTCAGGGTCTTGAGTGAATAAATCTTCCTTTCCTTCTGGCCAGGGGACGGGGTCTGGTTTGGGAATCAAAAGTCCTTTACAGAAGGGAAGAAAACACAGGAAGTTAAGGAGTGATTTCTGTCATCTCAAGTCATCTAAGTTAGAAAAACGCGTCCTTGACCTGCTACTTTTCTATCTACGGGGAAATATCTCCCTGTTTTTAAAAAAGATGAAGGAACACTTAAAAACATGCCACTGCAGAGCTGCAATTCCCAGAGTAGCTTAACAACCAGTCCCTCTCTACCAGGGAATTCTGGGACTTGTAGCTCTGTGAGGGGAATAATACTTTTATTATTTATATGCTGCTCATCTGACTATATACCAAAACCCTCCAACGGTCTCCTATCTTTCAGTATATGTTGGAGGACAGAGTGGAAAGCTGAGCAGAAGGGGAAATCAAATGAGAGAAAAAAGGGTGCAGCCAGCCAGAATTCCAAACTGAAGTCTACTCTGCTGCAACATTTTATCGCAGGTTCCACTTGTAAGAAACGGAAGGGACATACAGTCGTACCTTGGTTTCCAAACAGCTTAGTTCTCGAGCGTTTTGGCTCCCAAACGCCGCAAACCCGGAAGTGAGTGTTCCGGTTTGCGAACTATTTTTAGAAGCCGAATGTCCGACGGGCCTTCCGCAGCTTCCAATTGGCTGCAGGAGCTTCCTGAAGCCAATCAAAAGCCACGCTTTGTTTCCAAACGTTTTGGAAGTCGAACGGACTTCCGGAACGGATTCCGTTTGACTTCCAATGTACGACTGTACTAGGGTCAATTCTATTTTTAAAGAGGATACTATCCCTGATAAATAGTCGTGGCTGACATACATGGAAGACACAAGCTGCTCTTTCCCTCCCCCTTGCTCCCTTACAGGCTGCTTCAGAAGAGATTCTTACCCAATGAGGCCATATTCCCATAATTCTCCAACGTGACCTCCTTGTACAGAACTCTTTGGTCTGGATCCAGCAAGGCCCATTCTTCCTCTGCAAAGTAAACCGCCACCTCCTCGAAGGCCAACGGTCCCTGAAATGAGGAAAATGTTACTTCCTCAACGCTTGCTGTCTATATTATTATTTATTGCCTTTATATCCCCCCAGGAGCTCAATCGGATGTAATTGGTTCACACTCCCCCCCAGCTCATCTCCTGTTGTTATCATATAATTATAGAGTTGGAAGGGGATCCCAAGGGTCATCTAGTCCAACCCCCGGCAATAGAGGGGGGTCATCACCTCAACAACCCTGTAAGGTGGGTTAGGCTAAGAGACAGTGACAGGCCCAAGGTCGCCCAGTAAGGTTCATGGCTGGGATTACCCAGGTTCTAGTCCGACACTCTAACCCAGGGGTCAGCAAACATTTTCAGCCACTGTCCCTCAGACCTTGTGGGAGGCCAGGCTATATTTTGAAAGGAAAAAAATAAATGAATTCCTATGCCCCACAAATAACCCAGAGATGCATTTTAAATACAGTGGTACCCCGGGTTACAGACGCTTCAGGTTACAGACTCCACTAACCCAGAAATAGTACCTCGGGTTAAGAACTTTGCTTCAGGATGAGAACACAAATCACGCGGCGATGGCACTGGGAGGCCCCATTAACTAAAGTGGTACCTCAGGTTAAGAACAGTTTCAGGTTAAGAACGGGCCTCCAGAACGAATTAAGTTCTTAACCAGAGGTACCACTGTAAAAGCACACATTCTACTCATGTAAAAATACCAGGCAGGCCCCACAAATAACCCAGAGATGCATTTTAAATAAAAGCGCACATTCTACTCATGTAAAAACACGCTGATTCGTGGACCATCCGAGGGCTGGATTTAGAAGGCGATTGGGCCAGATCTGGCCCCCAGGCCTTAGTTTGCCTACCCCTGCTCTAACCACTACACCACACTGATTTTCCCAGGAAGGATGCAAGAATTCTCCTTGTTAGCTTACAAGAGAGGTGGGGAACCTGTTTTGACCCAATGGGACAGACCCTTATTAATCTCCATCCCGCTCCATTGGCCAACTTTGACAGGTGGGTGGGGTAACCCATCTGATGTCATTGTGATGTCGGGTGGTTGACAGGTGGGTTGTCCCGCCCGCCAGTCCAAGACCCTTGGCACGGCTCCTCCCAAGCTCCTGGCAGTCAGTTGCCCAGGAAAGTATAAAGACAAGGAAAAGTTTCTTACTGACCCTTTTTTACTTCAATATAACAGAGAGAGGCTATAGAACCCAGTCTCTTGGATAATGGCATTGTCCTGAGTGAATCTCCACCCCCCCACCCCCCCGGTCTCTCCCACTTCCTTGTTCGTCATTCTCATCATCTCCTCTACAGGTTCCACTAAGTGTGCTCTGCCTTTGAGCTCTTTGCTCTCCTACTTCTACGGCTCACTGGGTTCTGGGAGATGGAGGTTCTGGGATGCTTTCTAATGACACCATGTCAGGATAGGGAGGCAGTCTCCACCATTCCTCCTCTGCCCAGTCCCTGACAGGAGGCAGAGCATGGTATCGGGGTTAGTAAGACGCTTTGAGATTTGTTTTACTGCAAAGTGATAAATAAATGCAATACAGGGGTACCTCTGGATGCGAAGGGGATCCGTTCCGGAGCCCCATTCACATCCTGAAGCAAACACAATCCACGTCTGCGCGTGCACGGGTCACAACTCACTGCTTCCGCTCATGCGCATGACATCATTTTGAGCGTCTGCGCATGCACGAGTGGCTAAACCCGGATGTAACATGCTCCATTACTTCCGGGTCGCCGCAGAGCGCAACCCAAAAATGCTTAACCTGAAGCTACTTCAACCCGAGGTATGACTATAGAGTCGTACCTTGGATCCCGAATGCCTTGGAACTCGGACGTTTTGGCTCCCGAACACTACAAAACCGGAAGTGAGTGTTCCGGTTTGCAAACGTTCTTTGGAACCTGGACATCCAACAGGGCTTCCGATTAGCTGCAGGAGCTTCCTGTAGCCAATCAGAAGCTGCACTTTGGTTTCCAAACGTTTTGGAAGTCGAACGGACTTCTGGAATGGATTCCGTTTTACTTCCAAGGTACGAACCAGAAAAAAGCGTGCGCATCCAACATCCGGCAAATTCTCAACCACATGGCAAACCACCTCAACTACATCTCTATTCCCTCTTCCTTGCCTTCCCTCCCCAACCTCCGCAACTCCCATGTTGAGGCCTCACCTGAGTTGGCTCCGGAGCAGGATGAAGAGATGAGCCACAGGAAATCAGAGGCTGCGTCCCACTGGCTACAAGGCGGGAAGGGATGGGAGAAGCAAAATGGGAGACAGGCCACCATTACGTTCATTTCATTTATTCAAAACATTTCTCAGGTCCCCACTCTTCTAATTCTGCAATTATATTATTCTACTCTACAATACTGTACTATTGTTCTAAAGTTATCAGCTACAATATTTAAAAGGGATGCGGGTGGCGCTGTGGGTAAAACCACAGAGCCTAGGACTTGCCGATCAGAAGGTCGGCGGTTCGAATCCCTGCGACGGGGTGAGCTTCCTTTGCTCAGTCCCTGCTCCTGCCAACCTAGCAGTTCAAAAGCACGTCAAAGTGCAAGTAGATAAATAGGGACTGCTCCGGTGGGAAGGTAAACGGCGTTTCCATGTGCTGCTCTGGTTCGCCAGAAGCGGCTTAGTCATGCTGGCCACATGACCCGGAAGCTGTACGCCGGCTCCCTCGGCCAGTAAAGCGAGATGAGCGCCACAACCCGAGTCGGTCACAACTGGACCTAATGGTCAGGGGTCCCATTACCTTTTTATTATTGTAAAACCGCTCTGGGAATTGTGGCTCTGGGAACAGAATAGGGGTCTTCCCGGGATCCTTTGGGGGAAGCCGTGACGGTATGAATCAGCTTTAAATGTAGGTTGTTTATGTTTAATGTTATACACATATACCTAGGCCTATGCCCCCTTGAATTCATGACTGAAGGAAACAAAACCTTTGTAAACAAGCTGCTTTTGTAAAGTCTCATCCATCCCATAACTCCTTACCAAGCAGACTGGCATCTTCATTCTCCTCCTCCTCCTCCTTGCATAAAGGTCCTGGCTGAATACCCAAAGGTGAGAGGAGACCCAGAGCAGTCTCCCTTTTTTCCTCCTCAGGTACCTGGAGCAACAGAGAGGACATAACAGCATCAGAAGAGTGTTTTGGATCAGACCAGTTGGCCCCTCTAGTCCAGCATCCTGTTCTTACTAGATGCCTGTGGGCAAGGACCCCCTTGTTCAGGGCAGAGTGACGGAAGTTAGAAGGAGCACCAAAAGGAAACAGTGCTATTCTAGCCAGGAGTGGGGAAATCTGCAAGCACCTCCAGATGTTGCTGAACTACAACTCCCACCATCCCAGACCATTGACCATGCTAGCTGCAAAGGCTGATGGGAGTTGGGAGTCCAGCAACACCCAGAAGGCACGGGGCTGGCAAAGCTTGTTTTAGGGGAGTGGGGTGGGTTCTGTTGCCGTTGATAATAAACGGGCAGCCAGAAAATGTCATGAGTATTGAGTGAACAGGATCCCATTTAATGGGTTTTGATGTTTTGCTTGAATTGTTTAATTTGGCAGTTTGATGGCCTTGATGTATACAGTGGTACTGCGGGTTACATATGCTTCAGGTTACAGACTCTGCTAACCCAGAAATAGTACCTCAAGTTAAGAACTTTGCTTCAGGATGAGAACAGAAATCGTGCTTCAGCGGCGCGGCAGCAGCAGGAGGCCCCATTAGCTAAAGTGGTGCTTCAGGTTAAGAACAGTTTCAGGTTAAGAACAGACCTCCAGGACGAATTAAGTTCTTAACCTGAGGTACCACTGTACTGCTCTCCAAAAAAGAAAAGAATTTTTTAAAAAAATGATAAGTGCCCCTTCGGATATTTGGTGGCCTCACCTTCCGTTCCCATCCCTGAGGCTCATCCTCTTCCTGGCTCAGCAGGAAGTCCTCTGCCAGGGCCACCGCTTCGGCACAGCTCTCTGCGCCCCCTGCCTTGACCCAGCCCTGCATTTCCTGAGGCAGGACAGCCAAGAACTGCTCCAGGACCAGCATCTCAACCATCTGCTCCTTGGTGTGCTTCTCCGGCATCAGCCACTGACAGCACAGCTCCCGGAGCCGCCTGCAAATCTCTCGGGGTCCCTCCATCTCCCGGTAGCAGAAATGTCTGAAGCGTTTACGCTGGATTTCGGCGCTAATGTCACCCGGGACAGTTCCCCTTTCCACCTTGGCATTTTCCCTCCCTCTGGCATGCAGGCTCTTTGGGGCTTCCGCGTTGAGATCTGGCGAGATTTGGGTCAACCTCTCCGCTCTAGGACACAGGTCACTTTGGGCTTCCTCTCCGATGGAGACCTTATCGCCCCATCGAAGCTGCAGATTATGCCATCCTGCTTGAGGCAGCTGCAGGCCCCTCAAAAAGTCATGCCACTGGATTTCTCTGTGTTGGGCCAAACCTTCCTCGGGTTCCTGTTTAATCTGTAGCAGTGGTGGACCTTTGGAAAAGCATTGGGCCGTCCCAGCTTGCACAAAATGGCGGCCTTTGTCTCCTTGTTCTTCTCCAATTGAATAGTCTGGTGCTTCTGCCCCTTCCAATTTAATTCCTGCAGGCAACTCGTGAGCAAATAAAGGCTGAAATTGGAAGCCTACAGTTGCCATCCCTGATCCTCCAGACATCGAAGAGGCCTCTTTCTCTTTCGCCTCAACGGACCTGGATCTACAGATTTGCTCCGTGCTTCTTAACTAGAGGGAGGCTGCTTCGGCCCTGTAAAACGCAAAATCTTTAGGAAAGGCTGCAGGGCTAGATCTTTAGGGATCTTTAGAGGATAGAGACAGGTCACCCAGAAGGTGGATTCATTCTCAAGCCAGGGGACAGGCTTCTCCCTAAAGAAAAGAAGACATAAGCATATCGGATGAAGAGTTCTGCTGGATCAGACCTGTCTTGTCCACCATGTTGGAAAATGCCACCTCCCTGGGCTGGATGTAACTAGGAGGGCAGGCAGGTTGAGTCAGTCAGAGGTTGGTGGGGCAGTGCCCCATTTGCCCTAGGGCCTCAAGGACCAGCCTCCATTGCTCTTTCTTCTTTACAACTATTAAGGGCACAGGACCCCTGCCCTCTTTTTCATCTGACTACCCCTCTTTAGAGAGACGTGGGTGGCGCTGTGGGTTAAACCACAGAGCCTAGGACTTGCTGACGGGGTGAGCTCCCTTTGCTTGGTCCCTGCTCCTGCCAACCTAGAAGTTCGAAAGCAACCAACTAAATGATTTAAGATAGTTAAAAATAAAGGTTTCAGTTGTGAAATATCAAGATTTCAAAAAGATTTGTGAGAAAATAATGTTAAATTATTATCTAAAATGTATAGCTTGCTTTTAGAGTGGCATACAAAAGATTAACAGGTCAAGTTGGTAATGGACAAAGGATTTGGGACATAATGGGTTAAACCACAGAGCCTAGGACTTGCTGATCAGAAGGTCGGCGGTTCGAATCCCCGCGACGGGGTGAGCTCCCGTTGCTTGGTCCCAGCTCCTGCCAACCTAGCAGTTCAAAAGCAAGTCCAAGTGCAAGTAGATAAATAGGTACCACTCCGGTGGGAAGGTAAACGGCGTTTCCGTGCTCTGCTCTGGCTCGCCAGAAGTGGCTTAGTCATGCTGGCCACATGACCCGGAAGCTGTACACCGGCTCCCTCGGCCAATAACGCGAGATGAGCGCCGCAACCCCAGAGTCGGCCACAACTGGACTTAACGGTCAGGGGTCCCTTTACCTTTACTCCTCTTTAGACAGACTTACCTTCCATCAGGAGGCACCCCCCCCCCATTTCTTTCATTTCAGAGAATCCCTGAAAGCAAAGTTGTGCAGAATTCCCTACAAGCTGCATTTGATGTTAAAATTAGAACCCACCTCCTCCTGGTTGCTTTAGTTAGAAGAGGCAGATGGCTAAATAAGCACGTGTGGCTTATTCCATTGTGTACACATTAGAGAAGACTCTTATTTTGCTCCTGCTGAAAGGATCCAAAACGTGGGATAGCTCAGTCGGTAGAGCACGAGACCCTTAATCTCAGGGTTGGTGGGTTTGAGCCCCATGTTGTGCAAAAAATTATAATCCTGCATTGCAGGGGGTTGGACAAGACAACACTTGAGGTTCCTTCTAATTTTATAATTCAGCAACTCAGACCCTTACAACTATCCCTGACAACACCCCCACAAAAAAACTCCTGCCAGAATTGTAGAAAAACCATTAGGTCGCCACCTTCCTTAGAAGAAGAAGAAGAAGAAGAGTTTGGATTTGATATCCCACCTTTCACTCCCTTTAAGGAGTCTCAAAGCGGCTAACAATCTCCTTTCCCTTCCTCCCCCACAACAAACACTCTGTGAGGTGAGTGGGGCTGAGAGACTTCAGAGAAGTGTGACTGGCACAAGGTCACCCAGCAGCTGAATGTGGAGGAGCAGAGACATGAACCCGGTTCCCCAGATTACGAGTCCACCGCTCTCAACCACTACACCACACCGGCTCTCTTACCTCTGTCACGTTCCTGTGCAGCCTGAGAGACACAGAAATTAAGCAAAGGGACATTTTTTCCTGACACCCTCCCCTAAATTTTGCCTTCTAATATGTGTGAATATTATTGCTGCCACCTTTCCACCCCGTCTCACTCCTGTACCTATTACAGCAGCCAGAGACACTGAAAATAAACAAGGGGGACATTTGTTTCCTGACACCCCTTCTCCCAATTTTCCCTCCTGAACTGCAGAATCAACATTAGTCGCCACCTTTCTGCATCTACCATGCTCCTGTGTTCATTACAGAAGCCAGAGGCACGGAAAATAAACATTTTCTCCTGACATTCACACTCTGCACAGTTGCCACCTGTGTTGTGGGAACAAAACTGAGTTGCCACATTTCCTCCCTGTGTCAAGCTCCTGTGCTTTTTCCCCCAGCAGCCTGAGACAACAAGAAATAAACAAGAGAATCTCCCCTGTCTTCGTGGTCGTGGTTTGCCTGCTTTTTTGACAAAAACAACAAAAGCAAACCGTAATCATAAATCTTTGCACCCCAGTGGAGTTTCTTCCTCTTATTCTGTTTATTTCAGACTCAGCTCCCCACACGTGAGCAATAGATGCAAACAATAATAATAATGACTACATCCTTGCAACCTCATGCAAGGACCGGGGTGAGAGAGCATCATCCCTGCTCCTTACAGGCCCTTGTTCAGATGCCTTTTCTCCCTCTTTTTACTCCTCCATCCCTTGCAGATGAAATATTCCCTTTGTCCGAAAACAGCCACCAGCCTTTCCCCCGCTTTCTTTCAACTCACCCCTCCAGCACGCCCTGCAAGCAGCACCTCTGCCCCTTTCCAAAGATCCCTGTGTGTGTCTCTGAGCAAAGGAGGCCTCTGCATCCCCAGAAGGGAGGGAGAGAAGGAGGCAGAATAAGAAGAATAGCAATAACAACACAGGAAGGTCCTTTTGGCATCCCTCCTTCTCGGGAGCCTTTCTAGGAAGCTGGGCTCCATCTTCTCCTTTTTCTTAACCCTTTCCAAAGGCAGAGTATATACGCAAAGGTGCGTATAGTTAAAGCTATGGTTTTCCCAGTAGTGATGTATGGAAGTGAGAGCTGGACCATAAAGAAGGCTGATCGATGAAGAATTGATGCTTTTGAATTATGGTGCTGGAGGAGACTCTTGAGAGTCCCATGGACTGCAAGAAGATCAAACCTCTCCATTCTGAAGGAAATCAGCCCTGAGTGCTCACTGGAAGGACAGATCCTGAGGCTGAGGCTCCAATACTTTGGCCACCTCATGAGAAGAGAAGACTCCCTGGAAAAGACCCTGATGTTGGGAAAGATGGAGGGCACAAGGAGAAGGGGACGACAGAGGACGAGATGGTGGGACAGTGTTCTCGAAGCCACAAACATGAGTCTGACCAAACAGTGGGAGGCAGTGGAAGACAGGAGTGCCTGGCGTGCTCTGGTCCAGGGGGTCACGAAGAGTCGGACACGACTAAACAACAACAAAGTCAGAGTAGAAGGCAAGCAGGGAACTGCCGCTGGAGGGAGAAGGAATCGATTTCACATCATGGTTCAAAACCACACCAGGGACATTAGGAATCTACCCATAGCTGTCAACGTTTCCTTTTTTTAAAGAGAAATTCCCTTATTCCGAATAGGATTCCTCGCAAGAAAAGGGAAAAGTTGACAGCTATGAATCTACCTTAGGCCAAGTCGGACTGTTGGTCCATCTAGCTCAGGATGTCTGCTCTGACTGGCGACAGCTCTCCAGGGCAGGAGAATCTTTTAATCTCGGGGTTGTGGGTTCGAGACCCAGGTTGGGCAAAATGATTCCTGCATTGCTGGGAGGGGGTAGGTCTAGATGACCCTCGGGGGTCCCTTCCAATTCTACAATTCTATTATTATTTGTTCTTACCCTCTCAGGGCTATGGTTCCCACAGAGATTTAGTAAGGGGGAGCCATGACTGTTTAAACTGGCATTATGCTGTTTTCAAAGAATCAGAGTTGCAGACTTGGAAGGGAGCTCAGTGGTCCTGTAGTCCAACCCTTGCCTTGCAATGCAGGAATCTCTACTGAATCATTCACGACAGGTGGCCCTCCAACCGCTGCTTAAAAACTTCCAAGAAAGCATTCGGGGAACTTCAGTAATAGTTGCAAGGTAGATATAAGAAATTAGATTTATTAAGAATAAGTTTAATTATGATAAAAGTGTGTTTTGGCAATAAGTAATATAAATTTGAAATATGGAATAGACGGGAGGTTGGGTCTTTAGTGTTAAGACCAATAGATGTTTTATTGTTTGCTAAGAAAATTATGTGTCTATGGTTATTCTTGTGTGTAATTTGGTATTTGTGTTGTTGGTTTTTTTGTTTTTTCTTCTCGTATTAATAAAAATCTTTAAAAAAAAATTCCAAGAAAGGAGAGTCCACCATCTTCCGACGGAGTCCGTTCCACCGTTGAACAGCTTTTACTGTCCAATTGCGAGCACCATGATTTAAGGAGGATATACAAAATGAACTGGACTCCTTGGCAGGTTTTGAATAAACATACACAAATTTATTGGTTGATAACGTGATAGATAGACAACGCAAGGATATGTATAATTTTATAACATGCAGAGAATAGTATGTGCAGAGAAATCAGAGAGAGGAGCTGAGGGAAGTCTGGGGGGGAGGGAGGGAGGAAAGGGGGGAAATAATGTATGTGATTATATGATTTGATAATTTGTTATGTTGAAATTGCTTACTAAAAACATTTTTTGAAAAAAATTAAGGAGGATATTGACAAGCCAAAACGGAGGACAGAGGAGGGCAACCAAGATGATCAAGGGTTTGGAAACCAAGCCTTATGAGGCATGTTTGAAGGAGCTGGGTGTGTTTAGCCAGGAAAAGAGGAGACTGAGAGGAGATACGCGATCTCAAGGGCTGTCAGGTGGAAGAGGGAACATGCTTGTTTTCTCCTGCTCTGGATGGCGGGACTCGAACCAATGGCTTCAAGCTGCAAAAAAGGGGATTCCAAATAAACTTCAGGAAGAACTTTCTGGGGCAGATGAGGCCTAGCATGTAGTGCAGGCTAAGAATTAATGATTTCCTAGAAACTAGTGACTTTTCAGAATAAACACCATGGCTTTTAAATCAGGGACAAACTGGAAAACAGGGTAAACAAATGCACGTTTATCACTGAATCACAGAGCTGGAAGGGACCCAAGGGTCATCTAGTCCAACCCCCTGCAATGCAGGAATCTCAGAGAAAGCATCCCTGACAGAGGGCCCTCCAACCTCTGCTTAGAAAGCTCCAAGGAAGGAGAGTCCACAACCTCCAGAGGGAGACATTTCCACTGTCAAACAACTCTCACTGTCAGAAAGTTTTTCCTGATGCTTAGTCGGAATCTCCTTTCTTGCATTTTGAAGCCATGGGTTCGAGTCGGACCCTCCAGAGCAGGAGGAAACAAGCGTGCGCCCTCTTCCATGGGACAGCCCTTGAGATATTGGAAGACGGCTATCATCTCTTTAGTGCTGAAGGAAAAAACGAGTGACTCCATCTGTACATTAGCAGAGGAGTGTGTATTGCTGTCATTTGTTAAGGGCGCTGGGCGTTGTCAAGAGACACCCCCCTCCAAATTCCCCTCACAGAGCTACAATTCCCAGAGTTTCTTGGGAAGAGGGACTGATGGTTAACCCACCCAAGGAATTATGAATCTGGGCAGGGAACAGGGCATCTCCTTAAGCTCTCTGCACCCTTAACAAATGATCATCATCAAACCTTTATTGGCATCATTTACAAACATTCAGAATAACTAGGCCAATGCGATCGTGTTGCCATTTCAACAGTACAGTCATTTGCCAAAGGGAAGAAGAGGCGAGCAATCTAGTATTTCACCTCTGTGGGACTCCAGCAAGGGCAGGGTCCTGTAGCGTACTTTGGCGGCAGAAAATCAAAAAGAGGAACTTGGCTACTGTCTTGGTGAGCTCCTGGTCTCTCCCCTGTAATAAGAAGCATATAACCTCTGTCTCTGGTTTCCATGTTGGGATACATATGTGGTCTATGAATTGTTGGCGGAGATCATCATATATTTTGCAATTAGGGGCCATGTGAGCTAGAGTTTCCACCAGGGGGGGCATTGCATGGGCAGGTCCTATCTCCTTTTGCCATATCCGCAAACCTACCCCAAAGGAGGTTAGAAGGATTACAATTGAACCTAGCCAGTGAAAAAGCCCTTCTTTTTTGCGGGTTAAACAAAAATTGTAAATAATTAAGGTTAAATTCCTGCGCCCCGGGGAGTCGAAAATAAAGAGGGGAACATGTTTTTTCCACAGCTGAGGTTAGTTCCTGGCGGTCTATGTCCCACAGCCTAGTTTTTAACATGGCCTTGGTGATTGGAAAAGCCACAGCACCCAGGAGATCCTCTGAAAGCCCAAATTGCCATAACTTTGTGCAAAACAGTTGTAGCCCTGGGGAAGGGAAGGGGTCTGACAGAACTTTACTAAGTGAAGTATATTTGTCTACTGAAAAACAAATGTTTAGCCAGCATAAAAGAAAACTCGTCCAGGCATCTGTCTTTGCCCTTAACAAATGACAATACCCAGAATTCTTTGAGGGAAGCTGTGACTACATAAAATGGCAAAATGGTTTCATAGGTATGCCATACAGTCATACCTCACGTTACGGATGCTTCAGGTTACGTGTTTTCGGGTTGCGGCCTGTGGGAAACTCGGAAGTACCAGAACGGGTTACTTCTGGGTTTCGCCGCTCGCGCATGCGCAGAAGCACCAAATCGCACCTGCGCAGACATGGCACTTCAGGATGCGAATGCTGCAGGTTGCGGACATGCCTCCGTCACGGATTACGTCCTGAATCTAAGGTTCCACTGTATATCAAAAAGTGAAAATCCATTCACAAAATTTGTTGAGCATTTTTTTAGTTTTGCCCAAAGTTCTTGAGATTTTTGAGCAAAAAAGATATTTTTGAGCTCTTTTAAGGAAAAATGGCAAAAACAGCACTGCTGACAGGGGTTGCCATATGTCCGGATTTTCCCATTTTGACGATTTCCGCCCGGACACTGCTTCCGACTGCAGTATTCTGAGTATGTCCAGACGTATGGCAACCCTAGTTTAAAAATATGGTGTGAATGTGGCCGCAACCAGAGTCTTGGAAAGCACATAGAGCTGAAAGAGGAAGTGGGAAAGAATGCCCGTCTTCAGACTTCCTTCTTTTCAAGGGATAGAAGGGTAACCACCCTCTCTCCCCACCTCATGACCAAGGGGGCAGAGGTGGACTTCATGGGTGCCAGAGGAAGACCTTAAGGGCAACATTGCACCCAGGGGACGAGCCTTAATTCTGCAGGACTCTCCTTATACGACACTGAAATCTTTGTTGGTATTATTATTTGAGAAACAGCTGTTGCAAGACGCATGGAAGCTCTCGAGTAACAAAAGCGAAAAGACACAATGACTTACTAGAACCGAGACTGCATTTCGCACCAACTTTTTATTTAAATAATGGATAAGAACACGACAGTTATTTTCTACTCGCAAAAACAAGGACGTGGGATATCGGTTTTGCTCAACAGAAAAAGGAAGCTTATTTATATAGAAAGAGGCTTAAAACAAACATAGCCATTCAAAGGTTCCAGAAGTGAGAAACTTTCTCCAATGTTATACAGTGGTACCTCAGGTTACATACGCTTCAGGTTACATACGCTTCGGGTTACAGACTCCACTAACCCAGAAATAGTGCTTCAGGTTAAGAACTTTGCTTCAGGATGAGAACAGAAATTGTGCTCTGACAGCGCAGCAGGAGGCCCCATTAACTAAAATGGTGCTTCAGGTTAAGAACAGTTTCAGGTTAAGAACGGACCTCCAGAACGAATTAAGTACTTAACCCAAAGTACCACTGTATATGAGTTAAAAACAGAATTGTAGAGTAGGGAGGGCCATATGAGGTATGTGTCCCAGGGGGTTGCCAACACTATCAGGCCTCGTGGACACCTTTGGGATTTTTTGTAGTGAGCATCACTCCCACTGGTCAACTCTATCTTCAACTTCCCCCCCCCCTGCCACCCAAAATAGTCATCTGCTTTGCCTCACTTTTCCAAGGGATCTGAGCAAAAGTCTGTCAAGGAGAAGTTATCTGAGCACAAAGAAATGAAAGAGGAACTGGGAAAGAGCATCACTTTTTAAACTTCCTCGGAGGGCTTGCGGGCACAAGGGGACGACTTCAAGGGTGTCCGTGCGCCCACGAGCCCCTTGTTGGCAACCGCCGATGTATCCCACGCATGCTCAGTGGATGATCTGCAATGCAAGATGCAGCTACAGCATTCCAGCCTCTGCTTACAAACCTGCAGCGCCTCCTGAGGCGGTGAGTTCCACTGGTGATCATCTCCCAGACTCAACCCCTGGCATCACCGGGGAGAGCTGAGAAAGACCCCTGTCTGAAAGCAGAGCTTCTGTCAGCCAGCATGGACAATAGTGAGCTGGAAAAACCAATGGTATAGTCTTTTGCATGTATGGCAGATGTGCTGCCCCTTCCCCAAACCTCTGGAGGGCAACATTTTTTAAGAACGCTCAATCGAAAGCATGTGTCTCTCTCATAAGAGCCAAAAGTAAGAGAGAAACCAGTTTGAACGTGAAATAATAACGACCAGCATGGCTAATAATCTTCTGTACTAAACATGATTCTCTGTGATCCTTCCAGGTGAATCAAATAATCTAATGAGATCTTACTGTATGTTTCCTCTCAGACGATACGGAACAAATTTCCATATTTTTGTAACCATTAAAATAACACTGTCACTTTGGAGGCATCGCCGCCTGCGGTACTGAACTCTGTACACCGTGCAAGCTTCCTAAGTGTGCAGAAGCACGTTAATTTGTAAGCTAAAAGAAAAAGGATATTAATAATAAAAACAAGAACCTGCGAGCTTCCAGGCCCTGTGGAATGTTGAAGGTGTCTGCTGAGGGTTTGGAAATGGAGGGAAATGTGGCCTGCAAGATTCCCTAATGGATTATCTTATATATTGCCTCCGACGGCGGGCAGCAGTCACAGATAGTGGATTTGCTCCACCCCCTTTTTAAAGCCACCCGCTGGTGGCCACCTTGTGGCAGTGAGTTCCACAGTTTTTAACTATGTGCTGTCTGAAGAAGTGCCTCCTAAACCTTCTAACGTTCAGCTTTATTCGATGTCCCGGGTGTGATGAGAGAGGGAGAAAAACTCCTCCCTATTTGCTTATTCTATATACCATACATAATTTTATACATCTCCATCTTGTCCCCTCCCTCCCTTTCCTTCCCCACCTTTTCCCTAAACCAAAAAAGCCCTTAACGCTGCAACCTCTCCTTGCAAGTTAGCTGCTTCAGCCCCTTGGTCATTTTGGTTCCCCATTTTTTTTTTGTACTTTTCCAGCTGTACAACATCCTTTTGGAGGGGAAGAAAAGAGAACTGGACATTTTTTTCCTACACTTCAGAAGCCTCCAGCTGCCCTGAGTAGGAATGAAGTGCTCATGCTCAGCGCTGGCAAGTTAACTTTCCCCTCCTGGCAGTCCCTGGACATGGCTAAAAGTCCCCTCTTGAAGCACGGAATAGGAGCAGTCCCTTCTCAGTCTCCAATTGTTATTGCTTCGTTTAGTGCTCTTTAAAAGTATTTTTTACCCTGCTCTTTAGCTAAAAAAAAAAAAAAAAAGGGCTCCCTGAGCAGGTTTAGCACGATCGTCCTTGCTCTTTGATCTGCAATTTTTCTATTTTAAAAAAACACGACATGAAAGGAAAAAGGATTGGGGAGGGAGAAGGAAAACAAGCAGCCCAGGCAGTGGCGTAGCGTGGGTTGTCAGCACCCAGGGCAAGGCAAGTAATTTGCGCCCCCTAACCCGTGGATTTGCGCCCCCTAACCCGTGGATTTGCGCCCCCTAACCCATGGATTTGCCCTACCCCAGATGTTGCGCCCGGTGCGGCCGGCCCCCCCTGCACCCCCCACGCTACGCCACTGAGCCCAGGTACCAGTTCTTCGTTTGCAAAGTACTTCTAAGTGTTCTTTCTTGGAGGGTGAAGCTAGCTGGCAGACACAGCCAGGTTGCCATGATGTTCTCATTTCATTTCTACCTCCCAGCAGCCCTTGGCTCATAGCCCAGGCTTGTGCAGGCTGCCCAAATGGTGCTTCGCAAACCACAAGAGGGCCAGTCCCTGGCCCGAGGAGCTTACAATCTAAAATTCCATATGCGTGAAACCACAGATGGGAGAGGGAGGAAAGAACAATGGACGTTGCATTTATGTAATGCATTTAAGACTTAGTTGCTATAGGCAGGGTGTAGGGACTACAGAGGAGGTGCGGAACCTGTGGCCAGATGCTGCTCAACTACAACTCCCATAATCCCTAGCTGTCAGCCGTGCTGCAATTTTTCTTAAAAACAAAAAACACGAGACGAAAGGAAAAAGGATTGGGAGGGAGAAGGAAAACTACAAACCCAGGAGCTGATGGGAGATGGAGTCCAATGATATCTGAAGAGCCATAGGCTCACCCTCTGGACTAAGGGGCTGTTTCAAAGGTTATACACACACTACACATTCAAAGAAAATGACGCCTCTACAAAGAATTGTGGGAAGTGTAGTTTACCCCTCACAGACCTACAATTCCCAGCACCTATAACAGCCTACAGTTCCCAGGGTTCTTTGGGGGAAGCCTGTGTGCTTCAAACCTGTTTTCCATGTATGGTGTGTATGCAAACTTCAAAGCACATTCTCCTTGCCTCAAAGAATTCTGGGCATTGTAGTTTTCTTCAGCGCTGCCGGGGATTGCACCTCTGTGAGCGGAAAACTACAGTGCCCAGAATTCTCTGAGGGAAATAATGTGCTTCAAACTTGTTTCAAAGGTAGCATGTATACAGCCCAAAACTCCATGGAAAACCTTTTCCAAGAACAAAGCCTAATATTACAGGTACGGAGGCCTCCTTTGTCCGATTCTTACTCGCCACATCGAAGTGCTAGTGATGCAAGACACTCAACCGAGATATTGTGTAAACAGAGATACTGCAACTTCCTTCACACGAAGATCAGGTGCCTGCTCCTGGGTTCCTGTCTTCATTTTTCTTCTTTTATTTCTGATTCCATTTTCAACTGGGGAAAAAAAAATGCCGTATAAGAATTATATTAATACCATCAACAGATAAAAGAAAATCATGCATGAGTATGTCATTTTAGGGGGTGAAATATAATTTTTGCTAATTTCTTCAGAGAATGGTCTTTAAAATATGTTTTTGGGTGTGAGGCATACAAATCTGCTATTATTTTTGTGACTGGACTACATTTAGCTTGGCAAGCATACCTTTGATGAAGAAGCCCACAAGCTGCTTTCAGAAAAGCAAAGGATTTTAAATTTACCTTCTGAAAATGTCAGGTAATTCTTGGCTGATTAGAGCGTGTCCAGACGAGGTGCGGGCCCCCCTGGGTGATATCATCAATTTGTCCCTTGGCACCGGGATATTCCCAGGGGAACTGAAGGAGGCAGTGGTGCGTCCGCTCTTAAAGAAAACATCATTAGATCCCTTAGATCTATCCAATTACCGCCCGGTTTCGAATCTTCCATTCCTGGGTAAGGTGAGTGAGATAGCGGTTGCTGAACAGCTTGGTAGGTTTCTGGATGAAACATCAGCTCTCGATCCATTCCAGTCCGGCTTCTGCGCTGGTCATGGGACCGAGACGGCTCTGGTCGCCCTAACAGATGATCTCCGCAGGCAGCTGGATCGAGGCGGGTCGGGGCTGCTGATTCTTCTAGACCTGTCAGCAGCCTTCGACATGGTCGATCACGAACTCCTAGACCACCGCCTTGCCGATGTGGGGATCCAGGGCACAGTCCTCCAATGGCTGTGCTCGTTTCTCTCTGGTCGGGGACAGAGGGTGGCGCTTGGGGGGGAATTGTCATCGCACCACTCCTTGGTGTGTGGAGTGCCTCAGGGTGCGATACTCTCCCCGATGCTTTTAAACATCTTTATGCGCCCCCTCGCCCAGCTTGTCTGGAGTTTTGGGCTGGGTTGCCATCAGTATGCCGAAGACACCCAACTCTATCTGTTGATGGATGGCCATCCTGACTCGGCCCCAGACACACTGACCAGATGTCTGGAAGCTGTGGCTGGATGGTTACGTGGGAGCCGGTTGAAGTTAAATCCTTCAAAGACAGAGGTCCTCTGGCTGGGACGGAGCGATATGGGATTGAGGGGGCAACTCCCATCTCTTGCGGGGGTGCAATTAGTGCCAGCATCGTCCGTTAAGAGTTTGGGTGTAATCTTCGATACCTCCCTCTCTATGGAGGCGCAGATTGCAGCTATAACAAAGGTGGCATTTTTTCATCTCCGCCAAGCTAAGCAGTTGGCTCCTTATCTCTCTCGCCCTGACCTAGCCACTGTGATCCACGCAACGGTCACCTCCAGACTGGATTATTGTAACTCGCTCTATGTGGGGCTGCCCTTGAGACTGACCCAGAAACTCCAGCGGGTGCAGAATGCCGCGGCGAGGTTCCTTATGGGGTCTTCGCTGCAAGATCATATTCATCCGGTACTATACCAGCTGCACTGGCTCCCGGTGGAGTACAGGATCAGGTTTAAGGTGCTGGTTTTAACCTTTAAAGCCCTATACGGCCTAGGACCCTCGTACCTACGGGACCGCCTCTCCTGGTATGTCCCACAGAGAAATTTACGGTCTGCAAATAAAACATCCTGAAGATCCCAGGTCACAGAGAGGTTAGGCTGGCCTCAACTAGAGCCAGGGCTTTTGCGGCCGCGGCTCCAATCTGGTGGAACGCTCTGTCACAAGAGACTAGGGCCCTGCAGGACCTGACATCTTTCCGCAGGGCCTGCAAGACAGAGTTGTTCCACCAGGCCTTTGGTCAGGGCGCAGCCTGACCCCCTCCTCTGGCAATCTGCACAGAATTTTGCTTAATGGTTGCCATCAATTTGATTTTAATTTGATTTTAATTAATTTTATAATGAATGTTTTTAGAATGTTGGATTATTTTGATTGTTGTTAGCCGCCCTGAGCCCAGCTTCGGCTGGGGAGGGCGGGATATAAATAAAATTTTTTATTATTATTATTATTATTATTATTATTATTATTATTATTAAACTGCTAGTATTTGGCAACCATTTTTAATTATTTCTATGGAATTTTACACACATTTTACTTACCAGGCAAAACTAAATTGTATTAATTTAACCAATATACCTATCAAATTCCCAAGTCATGTTAAAACTTTTAAGTGCCCCTCATTTTTGGAATTTGAACGTTCTAGACTCCCTAACACAAAAGTCACTGAAGCACATGCCTCATATGAACAAGGTTAACAGACCAACCTGTTGAAGAATAGAAACCAGATTAAATTTTACCTACAAAGGTGTGGAGAAAGCAGATGGGGGTAAGCTTTTTCTCTTTCTCTCATAATACGAGAACTCGGGGACATCCAACGAAGCTGAGTGTTGGAATATTTCGGACGTACAAAAGGGAACAATTTCTTCCCACAAGAGGCAATGATGGCCACCGACTCTGACCGGCTTTGACAAGAGGACTGGACCAGGGAAACCTTTGGCTTGCCAGAGGTTGCTGAACTACAACTCCCATCAACCCCCACCATTTAAAAAACTTCCCTAAACAGGGCCACCTTCAGTTGTCTTTTAAAAGTAAAATACAGTGGTACCTCGGGTTAAGTACTTAATTCGTTCCGGAGACCCGTTCTTAACCTGAAGCACCACTTTAGCTCATGGGGCCTCCTGCTGCCGCTGCGCCGCCAGAGCACAATTTCTGTTCTCATCCTGAAGCAAAGTTCTTAACCCGAGGTACTATTTCTGGGTTAGCAGAGTCTGTAACCTGAAGCGTCTGTAGCCTGAAGTGTATGTAACCCGAGGTACCACTGTAGTTGTTTATTGCCTTGACATCTGGTGGGAGGGTGTTCCACAGGGCGGGTGCCACTAACGAGAAGGCCCTGTGTCTGGTTCCCCGTAACCTCACTTCTTGCAGGGATGGAACCACCAGAAGGCCCTCGGCGCTGGACCTCAGTGTCCGGGCTGGATGATGGGGTGAAGACGCTCCTTCAGGTATACAGGGCCAAGGCCATTTAGGGCTTTAAAGGTCAGCACCAACACTTTGAATTATGCTTGGAAAAAGGCTCCCCACACCTGGATTAAGACAAATTCACGGAGTATAAGTCAATCAATGGCTACCAGCCACGATGGCTGTTTCACCCTCACAGTCGGAGGCAACATGCCTCTGAATGCCAGTTGCTGCAGGCCGCAAGGGAAGAGGGCGCTGTGGCCCTCGAGCCCTGCTTCCAAGCTTCCCACTGGGGCATCTGGCAGTGCCGGATTTCCAAATTGTCAGAGTATGTCTATGGGCCCTTTTAGTGGCCCTGTGACAACGGATCAAAATAACATTGATGTGATCTTGAAAGAAAATTGCAAGCAAGCTTTCTTAGTTCAGTGCTATACCACCAGAGCCTGCGCATGAGAAGGGCCCGAGATTTTGACTACACAGGGTTAATCCGGCCCTGGCGTCTGGTTAACCATTTCTAAAGTAGGACGAGGTGGGCCTCTGGCCTCATCCAGCAGGCGGGCTCTTCTTATAGACGTGTGGGGCTGGACAGGGATATGTGAGTGGGGTTTCTAAGTAGTCTTGGCCACACTGGCTGCTGACGCCCAGCTTCAATGTCACCCGCAAGGGCTAGGGAATGTGCCTTCAGATATCAGGGACTGGACTGAGGGGGAATGGGGGAGACCGTCCCCTTCTCCTCCTGCACTTCCCAGAGAAGAGGGAGACAGTATAGATTCAGAACAGTGGTTTGCAGAAGGTCACAGTTCAGAGGCTGCAGATGGGAGAAGCTGGGGAATACTGGGAGAGGAACAGGAGGAAGAAGCAGCACCAGGGGAGAGACAGCTGACAGACTCAGTGTCTTTGGAACGCATGCCAGACCTCCACTCTCCCAGGACCCAGCGGGCATTGAGAGTAGGAGAACAGAAAGCTCAGAGGCAGAAAGTCTCAGTTTCTTAGTGCAGAAAGTATTGATCTGATGTGTGGAGATCTTTCCTATTCTACTTAATTCAAGAGGGTTCTGGAAGCTTCCAGAAGTTTCTCTGTGTGAAAGAAACAAGCAGAAGGTCCAAGATGTTTGGGTTATTCCTTCAGAGAAGCTGAGTACAGCTGGCTTAAACTGGTCCTGTTATCTCTTCTGTCAAGGTCATGCCGACTATAATAGCAAGGCCAGATGGAGCCTGGGTTTCTCTCTTTCTTTCTGGTGTGGTGTACAAAGTATGCTTAGTGTTAAGTTTTAGTCTTATTATAAGTTATTGTAAGTTAAAGTCTGTTGCAACTGGATTTCTTATGGACAGTGCCAGTCCTGAGTGTATTGGATTTGTGACCATTATGCTCATTTGCCTTCAGTAGCGATAAAGCTCTACTGGATGAAATATTCATTGCCTCTGGTCTATTTTTTGGGGAATCCCGCAATGTGCTCAAGTTTTTACTCTGCTAACTATACACTGGAATCTGCTAGGGATCAATATTGAGTAAAATGATCCATATTGACTAGAATGCTGCAGCGAGGCTCCTCACGGGGTCCCTGCCATGGGAGCATATTCACCCAGTCCTTTACCAGTTGCACTGGCTCCCGGTGGAGTATAGAGTCAGCTTTAAGGTGCTGGTTTTGACCTTTAAAGCCCTTTGTGGCTTAGGGCCCTCGTATCTACGGGACCGCCTCTCCTGGTATGCCCTGCAGAGGACCTTAAGGTCCATGAATAATCATAGTTTAGAGGTCCCGGGCCCTAAGGAAGTCAGATTATCCTCCACCAGGGCCAGGGCCTTCTCAGTGATGGCTCCAACCCGGTGGAATGAGACCAGGGCCCTGCAGGATTTAACTTCCTTCCGCAGGGCCTGTAAGACAGAACTATTCTGCCTGGCTTTCCATTTGAACTTAGCCTGATCTTTTATTTCCCTTCCTTCCCTCCCCCTCCCCCTTTTATGAAGATTATCTGCTCTGGGATCCCACAGCTAATTCTCCCCTGGTCTCCTCACTGGCCCAAATAGGACTAATTTAGCCAGCTAGCCCTGGTGATCATCTAATGTTTATTGGATGGATTTCCCCCCTAAACTGATTTTTGAATTCTGAATTTATTGTTATTCCCATTTTATACTGTATTTTATGCTGTTTTTTGTTGCATCAATTAAGTGTTTTAAATTTGTTGTTAGCCGCCCTGAGCCTGGTTTTCTGAACCGGGAAGGGCGGGGTATAAATAAAAAATTATTATTATTACATTTATTAGAATTCCTTGACGTGTGATAGGAGAGATGGAAGGGGTGGGACTTGACTCGGAACAACACCATTCCTGGAAAGGAGAGGCCCTTTTCAAAGCCTCTCTCTGTGAATAGTGAATAAAAGGCTTGGTAAGAGCTCTTCTTGTCATCTGCCTCTTGGCTGCCCACCGTGGGAAGGGTCGGATTGCCTGAAGCCTGACCCCAATGCCCTGTCTTAAGAAGAGAAGAAGAAGAGTTTGGATTTGATATCCCGCCTTTCACTCCCCTTCAGGAGTCTCAAAGCGGCTAACATTCTCCTTTCCCTTCCTCCCCCACAACAAACACTCTGTGAGGTGAGTGGGGCTGAGAGACTTCAGAGAAGTGTGACTGGCCCAAGGTCACCCAGCAGCTGCATGTGGAGGAGCGGAGACGCGAACCCGGTTCCCCAGATTACGAGACTACCGCCCTTAACCACTACACCACACTGGCTCAATCACTTGCCAGGCTCCTCACTTGCCTTGAGATAGAAAGAGCAACTCTCGTGATGAATCGGGTGCTGTACCACCGGGATGCCATGGATCCTGGAAAGGGGCCGCTTTGGCGCAAAACACACCCCGCACTCCAGACACTTGAAGCGTTCCTCTCCTGTGTGCGTCCCCTGGTGGTAAACAAAGGACGACCTGTCGGAATAAGACTTCCCGCACTCCAGGCACTGGTAAGGTTTCTCTCCCGTGTGGGACCTCTCGTGGCAAACGAGGGACGAGCGGAAGGAGTACGATTTCCCGCACTCCAGGCAGGTGTACGGCTTCTCCCCTGTGTGGACCCTCTCGTGGCATATGAGGCCCGACTTGTCGGCAAAGCTTATCAGGCACTCCACACACTGGTAAGGCTTCTCGCCGGTGTGGGTCCTCCGGTGGCAAACCAGGGAGGACCGACTGGCAAAGCTCCTCCCACACTCGAAGCAGTTGTACGGCTTCTCTCCTGTGTGGCCTCTCTCGTGGTACTGGAGCGACGAGCGGTCGGCGAAATCCTTCCCGCACTCCAGGCACTTGAAGGGCTTCTCTCCGGTGTGGCCTCGGTAGTGGTAGGTGAGGGACGAGCGGCCCGCGAAGCACATCCCGCACACTGAGCACTTGTACGGCTTCTCCCCCGTGTGGATTCTCTGGTGATCGTCAAGGTTCGACTTCCGGGAAAAGTACTTCCCGCAGGCCAAGCACTTGAAAGGTTTTTCTCCCGTGTGGACCCGCCGGTGTTCGATGAGAAGGCCCTTGTGAGGGAAGCACTTCCCGCACTCGAAGCATTTGAAAAGCTCCTCGTGGACTCTCTGGTGACCGACCAGCTTCGACTGCTGCGCAAAGGACATCCCGCACTCCATGCATTTGTGAGGCTTCTCGGTCATGTGGAGTCTCCGGTGACCGGAAAGGTTCCCTTTCCGAGCGAACGACTTCCCGCACTCCAAGCACTTGTAAGGCTTTTCCCCCGTGTGGATGCGCATGTGCGTCGCCAGGGTGGACTTGAAATCAAAGGACTTCCCGCACTCCAAGCATTTGTGAGGTTTCTCTCCCGTGTGGATTCCCTGATGGCCGACGATGACTGTTTTGATGTCCAAACCTTCCTCGGACTCGGAGGACTGAGAAGCTTTCTCAGCCACGTGGACTCTGTGGTGCGTCAAAAGCTCTGAAAACCCAGGGAAACATTTCCCGCAATCCACGCATTTATACGGTCTCCATGTCGAGTGGCATCTCCGATGTTCAAGAAGGACGGACATGTCAGAGAAGCATCTTCCACACTCCGGACACACGTTTTTCTTCTTCAAGTCTCCTGTTGGGAGAAAATACACCAGCAAAATTTACTCTTCGAGTCTGGAAGGAAATGCTTCACCTAAGGATTATCAGTATTCAGCTGAAATCCTTGGCACACTGAATTCCCTGAGGCTTCCTTCTCAGCAGTGGTGCTAGTAAGTAACTTTTTGTTATGGACTTAATCTAGATCAGGGTTTCCAGATCAGGTCTCCAGCTGTTTTTGGACTCCAGTTCCCATCATCCCTGACCACTAGCCCTGCTACCTAGGAATGAAGGGTGTACTAATGCAAGAGGCCTTTTTTCAGATGACAAATAAAAAGGACAATGTTGAGAATGGATTAAATACATTTTTATTTATTCTTTTATTTAAGCACTGCATCCTGATTCAGTATTTTGTTTCTCTGCCACTCTTTTTTCAAAATGGCTGGAGGGGGGGAGATTATTGCCATTAAAGTGGTACCTCGGGTTAAGTACTTAATTCATTCCGGAGGTCCGTATTTAACCTGAAACTGTTCTTAACCTGGAGCACCACTTTAGCTAATGGGGCCTCCTGCTGCTGCCGCTACACCGCCGGAGCACGATTTCTGTTTTCATGCCGAAGCAAAGTTCTTAACCTGAAGCACTATTTCTGGGTTAGTGGAGTCTGTAACCTGAAGCGTATGTAACCTGAAGCGTATGTAACCCGAGGTACCACTGTATTGCAGATCTCAGAGCAGAGGTGTTCATGCAGGCAGGGTCTCACTCCTGCCACTCACTCGGATGCTGCCTCGTTGGCCCATTCTGGCTGTCTCACCTGAGGTTGCCTTGAGCGCCTCTTCGCCCAGGCGCCGAAGATTAGCCACCCATGGCTCTTTCCCTCGCTCCAGCTGGCAAATCAGGGCCGGCTTGGGGTCTTCAGATCCTCCTTGGGAAATCAGAAGAAGGGAAAAAATAAAGAGGGATTTGCCTGAACTCCCATACCCATCTCTGTTTTTTAAAATTTCATTCATTTGCTATGTTCACGCAGGTCAGGGGTGGGGACCTGATATTCCCAGGGCCACATGCCTCTGGTGGGCGTGGCCAGAGGCAAAAGTGGGCGGAGCAATTGATGGAAATTTTACTTTCGCACAATAGGCTAGTTGCGGCAGCTAGACTGGTGACTGGGAGCGGCCGCTGAGACCACATAACGCTGGTCTTGAAAGACCTACACTGGCTCCCAGTACATTTCCGAGCACAATTCAAAGTGTTGGTGCTGACCTTTAAAGCCCTAAATGGCCTCATTCCAGTATACCTGAAGGAGCGTCTCCACCTCCATCGTTCAGCCCGGACACTGAGGTCCAGCTCCGAGGGCCTCCTGGCGGTTCCCTCACTGCAAGAAGCCAAGTTACAGGGAACCAGGCAGAGGGCCTTCTCGGCAGTGGCGCCCACCCTGTGGAAGGCCCTCCCATCAGATGTCAAAGAGAAAAACAACTACCAGACTTTTATAAGACATCTGAAGGCAGCCCTGTTTAGGGAAACTTTTAATGTTCTATTTCAATAATGTTCAATAATCTATTAGATTATTGTATTTTAATATTCGGTTGAAAGCCGCCCAGAGTGGCTGGGGAAACCCAGCCAGATGGGCGGGGTACAAATAAATAATAATAATAATAATAATAATAATTATTATTATTATTATTATTATTATTTCTTCTGCACACAATTGTTATTCAGAGGCATTTACTGGCTCTGAAAGTGGAAGTGGGACACGGCCATCATTGTTTTCAATCATTAAAAAACAATTACACCAAACTCCTTCTCTTAAATAAGAGGGGAAGGGGGAAGGCACTGATCAATATACGTATTTATTTTACTTGCAAAAATTTCTCTTGCCCCAACGTTAAACACAGATCATGGGATGAGCAGCGTAAAGTCAACAACTGCATTCATAATAAAAGTACAAAAAGCATCGCAGAATAATAGATCCGCTTGATGCATCAAATCCTCCACAGGGAAAGTGTGGGCGAACAGGTGCGTTTTAAGCAGACACCTGGATTCCAGTGGTGCAAATGACTTCCAGCTGTCCATTTGGGAATGTATTCCAATTGGCCAGTTTAACTAGATCCAGAAGAGGCAGGAGGGTTGGAAACCTTCTGTAGAATATTTAAAGCATCATTGTAAACATGTAAAAACACAGGTAGGATCTGAATGAAGAACTGCAGTAAAATGAATGGAAAGCATAGGACACAGAATAGCTATAATATGCAGCGATATTAGAAAAGATAGGGAAACCCTGGAGGGGTGGAGGGGAAGTCAAATGGCAAATGGAAATCAATTGGAAAGTATTACATTTGTAAACCTTCAAAACTCACAAATAAGAATTGAAAAGGGTGGGGTGTGCATTCCAAGGGACAGAGGCCGCCACACTAAAAGCCCTGGACGTAGCAGACATAAGGCAAAGCAAACTTCTGCTCAACATGAACATCAACAAGTCTTCTGGCCGAAATGGGAAAGGAGGTTGCTTACCCAATGAGGCGATGTTCCCATAATTTTCCAGCATGACCTCCTTGTACAAGGACCTTTGGGCTGGATCCAGCAAAGCGGCCTGGCCCTCCGTGAAATATACGGCCACATCTTCGAAGGTCACCGGCTCCTGCAAGGACAAAGAGAACTCAGCCAGGTAGCCAAGCCCCAGAATCCCTGTAAGTGGCAAATGCAGAAGAAAATCCTACAGGTACTAGAGAGGACCCGCAAGTGGGTTAAACACCTGTTTGTTAAAGGTAAAGGGACCCCTGACCATTAGGTCCAGTCGTGACTGACTCTGGGGTTGCGGCGCTCATCTCTTAACCCACAGCACCTAAAAAATCTATACTTCACTGTAAAACACAGGAAAATTGATGAATGACATTGGAATCAATTGCACAACAGTCTCCAGCTCACAAATCGGCAATAAAACTTTTTTTGTTCCGTTTTACCTAATGTCTGTTTCAGCAGCGATATCGTAAAAGCCGATTTGTAAGGTCGCAAATTTAAGCCACACTTTAACTTTTCACAGTTGGAATTTGGAAAAAAAAAGTGTGGCTTATATTCGGGCCAATAAAAGTACCTGATTTGCACTTCACACCCATCCTTTGAAGTTCACATTTCCCTGAATCTTGCGTTGTAGTTCTCCAAGCAAACGGTAAGTACAAAAATGCATATATTGGAAGAAATTGTGCATAAAAATGCAGCTATTGTTGTTGTTGTTGTTGTTGTTGTTGTTGTTGTTGTTGTTGTTGTTGTTATTTACAACCACCACCTGCCATTCACCAGCAGGTCCCAGGGCGGGTTATGACAATTTAAGATTCAGAATTTGAAACAGCTAAAACAGATTGCGATCATGGAAATAGAGTGGGCTCCGTAGCCGCAAGGCTATTGATTGCGAAAAATTGGAAAAGTAATATTGTACCGACAAAAATAGAGTGGCTTGCCAAATTATTGGAGTACTACAATATATCCAAAACAATGGGAGAAATTGGAAGGATCTCAAAAGAGAAGATAGATAGGGACTGGAAGGTGTTTGAAAGATACTTGCAAAATCATATCGAAAAATCAGAACTCCTATTAGACTAAACAAGTTCCGTTTCAAATACTGAAATACTAAATAAGATGGATAACAATGTGTAATAGAGAAAGAAGTATGAAATTAGGTTAAAAGTGTGTGAAAGAAAGTAATAGAAGTGGAAAGAAATTGTAATTGAGCAGATTGGAAGTCTAACACAAGGGTGGGGTGAGGGGTGGTGGATGGTGATGGGAAAAGGAATTATCTGTGGGATTCAGTGTAGGTATGTTTGAACACGTTTAAGGTTTGTATGAAATGTATGTTTGTATGCTTGTATGTTTGTAGCGTATGTGTATTAATCCTGAATTATTTTAACAATAATAATAATAATAAATTAATAATAATAATAAAAAAGGAAATAGAGTGGGCTCCAAAAACACCTCAGGTGTCTAAGGTAAAGAGGTGCGTCTTCAGCATCCACCAAAATCTGAATACCGAGGTGTCAGACACACCTCTATGGGGGGGGAGTACCACTATTTAGGAGCTGCCACAGAGCATTGTCTCTCCTGGGACGCTGCCACTCTGAACTTCTCAACAAGATGGAAGAACCAAGAAGAGGCAGGAATGCCTCTGGATACCAGTGCTGGAAATTCCATTGATTCCAGAACAAAATCTTGCGTGCACAGAGGCATATTATGATAAGACATCTCTTACCTGAACTGGATCTGTTTCGTTCATTTTCTTTCCAGTGGAAGGAGAGGATAATCCAGTTTGAGTCTGGTCTATGGTTCTGTACCCTGTGGGCTGAAGAAAAGCAATGAATTTTGGAGCGATGCTTTCCCCCAACATCATATATATAGATTGATAAAGATTTCTTACACAGTGGGTTACAACAATGTAATACAGAGTTATTAAAACAAACAGAACCGTGGAGTTGGAAGGGATGATCCAATCCAATCAAACCCTCTGCAATGCAGGAATCTCAGCGAAAGCATCCCTGGCGGATAGCCATCCAACCTCTGCTTTAAAACCTCCAATGAAAGCCAGTCCTCCACCTTCCGAGGAAGTCCATTCAACTGCTCTTACCGCCAGAAAAGCTCTTCCTAATGTTTAACCGTGATCTCCTTTCTTGTTTTTTTGAACCCACTGGCTCCACCCTCTAGAGCAGCAGGAAACAATCTTGCTCCATGTTCCTTGCGACAGCCCTTCAGACGGCTATCGCATCACCCCACAGTCTTGCCTTCTCCAGGCATACCCAACTCCTTCAACCATTCCTCATAAGGCTTGGTTTCCAGACCCCTTTATCATCTTGATTGCCCTCCTCTGCGCATGTTCCAGCTTGTCAACGTCCTTTGTAAATTTTGGTGCCCTGAACTGGACACGGTATTCCAGGTGTGGTCTGACTAAGGCAGAATAGAGTGGGCCTATGACTTCCCTTGACGCAAGTGGCGCTGTGGTCTAAACCACTGAGCCTCTTGGGCTTGCCTATCAGAAAGTCGGCGGTTCGAATCCCCGCGACGGGGTGAGCTCCCGTTGCTCAGTCCCTGCTCCTGCCAACCTAGCAGTTTGAAAGCACGCCAGTGCAAGCAGATAAATAGGTACCGCTCCGGCGGGAAGGTAAACAGCATTTCCCTGCGCTGCTCTGGTTTCGCCAGAAGCGGCTTAGTCATGCTGGCCACATGACCCGGAAGCTGTCTGTGGACAAACGCCGGCTCCCTCGGCCTATAGAGCGAGATGAGCGCGCAACGCCAGAGTCATCCGCAACTGGACTTAACAGTCAGGGGTCCCTTTACCTTTACCTTTTATGCCTTCCCTTGATCTGGACACTAGACTTCTGTTGATGCAGTCCAGAAGAGCATTAGCTTTCTTCATGGCTGCATCACACTGTTGACTCATGCTAAGCTTGTGGATCACCAAGACCCCTAGATCCTTTTCACATGTATTACTGCCAAGCCAGGCGGCGGCGGCCCCCATCCAATATTTGTGCATCTGGTTCTTCCTGCCTAAGAAGACGGCTACAATTATTTTAAAAAGCAAACCAATCTCTAGAATAAAGCCATTCCAACCAAACAGAAGTGTACAGCTTCAGAAAAAGAAGTTCCTTAACTGTCCAACCGTCTCCAGTAACAAAACAAAACAAAAGCTGGTTCAGGCCGTCTGGAGTGAATAGGTGGTTTTCAACGCTAGCGGATTGTGCAACATGTTCCTTACACAATAACAGCACATTAACGGTGGATTTGTTCTGCTTTTGTTTGCTCGGCAACGGTTCCCCGATGCTGCCCCATGACCGCTGCCTGGAGGGGGGGCTGCAACTCCACAAAAACGGGGAGCGGGAACATTTGTGGTATGAAAAGTGACAGCATTTCAGCAGGAAGCTACGGAATATGCATCAACTGCAAAATGGAGCAGCGCAACCACCTCCAAACAACTGCAAGTGTATACAGTTTTGGGGGTGGGGTTGTGTGTGGCCTTGCCCAGAGCATCAGGAGGAAAATCACCACAAATGCACGATCAAAAGGGTGTCTTGCAAGGGGCCTCATATGCCGAAATAACTTGCGGAGCCTTGGATGCTATTCACTGTGACTTGGCTGAGGGTTTGCCAATTGCCTCCCCCCCAGCAGATAATTATGCTTTATATACGAAGCAAAATATAAAGACTCCCCATTATATTATTTACCAGATCTCAGTGAATAAAGCTATTTCTCTCCAGGTAAGAAAAATCAAAGAAAAAAAGAAAGAAACAAGCAGATTTGAGTCTGTGAGCTTTGAGTCTGTGGTTTTCTTTTCTTACAAATGCAACAAACAAAACAACAAACTAAAATGCATAATGAAGAATAAACATAAATGGAAGAGGAATAACAAGTTTAAAAAGCTGAAGAAATAATGTACAGTGGTACCTCAGGTTAAGTACTTAATTCGTTCCGGAGGTCCGTTCTTAACCTGAAACTGTTCTTAACCTGAGGTACCACTTTAGCTAATGGGGCCTCCCGCTGTCGCCACGCCGCGATTTCTGTTCTCATCCTGAAGCAAAGTTCTTAACCTGAATCACTATTTCTGGGTCAGCGGAGTCTGTAACCTGAAGCAGTATGTAACCTGAAGCGTATGTAACCCGAGGTACCACTGTATAGCATAAAATATATTTCATGGCGGGGTACAAAGTTCGAATTTATTGCAAAATATATGAGGAATTCATAAAACGTCAACAGATAAAATCACACTCATGTGCCAACCATGAGATTGGTTGGTCCTATAAACCACAAACAGCCCCCCAACCTGAGGCGAAATATGAGGGTCCCCATTACTATTATTATGATTTATTAAATTTCTATACTGCCCTTCATCCAAGGATCGCAGCGTGGTTTATAATATAAAAACACAAAAAGGCGCTCCATAATAACAAGCAAAATCAATATGTGCTGCAATTGCCTTTGGCAGCACATATCTTATAGGATCAGTTTTTCAGAATCGGCAATGGGCACAGCTTTTTAAAACCACATGCTGAAAGAGTAGCAAGATGCAGCCTTCCATTCTTGAGAGATCACTAAACAAGCGGCAGGTATCAAATTAATTAATTAATGCTGCGATTCCTGAATTGCAGGGGGTTGGGCTAGATGACCCTCAGGGTTCTCCTGCCCAACCCTAACATACCAATTCTAACTGCTGACAAATAAGTTCAGCCTTAGCACCCTCAAAGATGGATAAAAGGCGTAACTGAGCATCCCAAGTGACCCGTTTGCCAGTAACAACGGGGTTTCCTTACCCACGGTGAAATACCGTAGTACAGAGTCTCTTACGGCAAGCGGCTTGCCTGCCCGTAGAATCACAGAATTGTAGAGTCGGAAGGGACCCCGAGGGTCATCTAGTCCAACCCGCTGCAGTGCAGGAATCTCAGCTAAAACATATGTGACAGATGACCATAAAGTAAAAAATAGAAATAAAAATCAGCACTTGGTCATGGCTTTGCCTTAAGGGATCTCTCCCTGCTCTCTTCTACCTTGTTATCATGGACACTTTAGCTGCGATTCCTGCATTGCAGCGGGTTGGACTAGATGACCCTTGGGGTCCCTTCCAACTCTACAATTCTGTGATTCCGTGACAGGGTCCCCGTCTTCTTTTAAGCTGATGTGTATCCAGTCAAGTTTCAAATCCCCCCCGACGGGGTGAGCTCCCGTTGCTCGGTCCCAGCTCCTGCCAACCTAGCAGTTCGAAAGCATGTCAAAGTGCAAGTAGATAAATAGGTACCACTCCGGCAGGAAGGTAAACGGCGTTTCCGTGCACTGCTCTGGTTCGCCAGAAGCGGCTTAGTCATGCTGGCCACATGACCCAGAAGCTGTACGCCGGCTCCCTCAGCCAATAAAGCGAGATGAGCGCCGCAACCCCAGAGTCGTCCGCGACTGGACTTAACGGTCAGGGGTCCTTTAACTTTACCTTTATATCCAGTCAGACCATGGTTCCATTGAGCTCCAGTGTTGCCTGCTCGGGCTGGCAGAAGCATTTCAAGGTGTTTCAGCCAACTGTCCCCCTAGCTTTACCCAGACAGGCCAGAGATTGGACCTTGCACCTTCTGCATGCAGAGCAGCTTCCAAGGCTATTATTATTATTATTATTATTATTATTATTCCACTGCATGTAATTTAAGGCAGGCTCCTGCAAGGGGGGAGCGCACCCCTCTCCCCCATTTATTCCAGGCACTTACAGCAGGACAAGCTCCCTCTCTCTCAACCCCCAACCTACCCCAGATCTGCCCCCCACCGCTTCCCAGCACTCACAGGCTGTGCAGGATTCAAGCAGGCAAGATCCAGAGCCTACTTCTCCAATGCACTCAAAGGAAGCTCCTGCAAGCAAGGAGGGTCCTTACAGCCCCCGGGGTGTGGGGCTGCAGGGCCCCGATTTCCCAACAAAGCTGCTTCCCCTCCAGGAAGACATCGCCCCCGCCGCCCCCCCCCCCCGCCAGTGACCTCACCGCAGCAAGATCCCCTCCCCTCCTTTGAAAATGGGGATGGAGAAAAAGGCATTGTGTGCAAGGAATGCTGGGACTTGTAGTGCTTCTCCCTTTACCACCCTTTCCTGATCCAAAGCTTTATGGGATTTGTAGTCTTTTCTGATGCATGGAAGTGAGAGCTGGACCATAAAGAAGGCTGATCGCTAAAGAATTGATGCTTTTGAATTCTGGTGCTGGAGGAGACTCTTGAGAGTCCCATGGACTGCAAGAAGATCAAACGTATCCATTCTTAAGGAAATCAGCCCTGAGTGCTCACTGGAAGGACAGATCCTGAAGCTGAGGCTCCAATACTTTGGCCACCTCATGAGAAGAGAAGACTCCCTGGAAAAGACCCTGATGTTGGGAAAGATGGAGGGCACAAGGAGAAGGGGACGACAGAGGACGAGATGGTTGGATAATGTTCTCGAAGCCACAAACATGAGTCTGACCAAACTGTGGGAGGCAGTGGAAGACAGGAGGGCCTGGCATGCTCTGGTCCAGGGGGTCACGAAGAGTCGGACATGAATGTGCTGCAGGTGGCAGCACATTCGGAGCGCAAGATGTTGTGATGAGTGGAATGCTGTTTGGGGGCAGAAACACTTTTTAAATTAAAAGATTATTAATTATTATTAATACTAATTTATATTTATATTAAATCATTTCAACATATTACATTATACAGATAAAAAAATGAAACATCCCACCCTAACCCAGATGGCAATACATACACAACCAGTTCTTTTTTTCCTTAAAAAAAATTTAGGGGGTACTCTCAGTTTGACTCAAGAAAATCACCATTTTATAGTTAAAATCTGGAAAACTAAATACTGTAAATGGACAAAATTAAAAAGATTCACAAAATGTTTAGGGATATGTGTACCCTTGTGTACCCCCATAAAAAATGTACTGTACATAACTGCGACCTCATAACATTAAGTTCTTATCGCAAACAACTATTTGTGCAGAAGGCAACAGTTTAACCAAAATGACTTATAACATGTGGGGAGTCCTCTGTTTTTGTTTATAGCCACACGCGTTATAACAATAATGATTTATTCCTTGGCCTTCACCCTAAGTTCCAGGTTGGTCACAACAATTTTAAATTCAATTAATTCACAAGACCTTTAACAACTGCTGTACCGGATACCTCAAGGCCCATCTGCTCCCTTATATCCCTTCTGGGAATTATAGGGCCAGAACTATCTAATTTGTACTTATGGAATATGCAGAAATGGCAAAATTTACTGGAAAAATAAGAAATCAAGATAACAAACTTTTTATAAAAGAATGGAAATGGTTTATTGAATTTTTACGGATAAATTGCAAACAGATAAAAACATTTTAATAACCTGCAGTTTTATAATATATATTTAAAGCAGATGAATAAATAAATTAAATGAATTTGGATATGCAGAAGATATTAAAAAATAAATTTAAGGAACCACAGAAAGAGGAAGGAAGTCAAGTTCTGACACGTTAAAATGATTGTAAAATTAATGAAATGTATAAACCTGAAAAGTATATATATTTCATTAAAAATATATTTTTTAAAATGCTGCGCCATATCCATATCCATATTCATATGCAATGGCAGGATTCAGCCCCGCTTCTTAGCTAAATCATACAGCCGAGTCTCTCAGAGGCAGAAGTTGAATTGCCATAAACAATTATTCCAACCAGCACTTCCTCTCTGTCAGCCAATCCCCGCCTCAGCCTCCCAATCTTAGCCAATCAGACTCTTCAATTGCAAAGCGTTGCTGGGAGTTGTGGTTTTCCTTTTCCCCGGCAACCTTTCCAGGCGCAAGGGTTGCTGGGATCCGTAGTCTTTGCCTTCGTCTTGCTCGCGGAGTCTGCGTTTCCTAGAGAGGCTCTACGGAGCGAAGAGCAGGCGAAGGAAGGAGCGTCACTTCCGGGCCTCCCAAGCCTACCGTGGGAAAGTGGCCCTCGCCTTTCCCACGGGTGCAGGATGAACGACTCCAGCGGGGCTGGTGAGTTGAGGGTGGGTTATATATATATATAGTGGAAGTGAAGGAGGTGAGGACAGGTGACCCCACCTAGGCCTGAAGTCACCCCTGGCCTCAAAACCAAATTTCCCCTTTAGAATGAATGAATGAATGAATGAATGAATAAATGAGAGTCATCTTGGCCAGTAGCCATTGAAAATCCTCCTTGAATTTGCCTAACACGTTTAAAGCCAGCCAAGATGGCAGCCCACCCCAACATTTTGTGGTAGCAAGATGGGAAGGTGCAAGAGAAGGGCACCCTTCTGAGGCCGGATCTCCCTTCTCCAGGTAGCACAAGACCCAGGGTGGCTGGCAGGTGGTTGTCTCAGACTTGCAACTCCCCTGAGTCTCACCCAGCATAGACAACGGTCAGGGATGGTGGGAGTTATAGCTCAGTTGGTAGAGCTTCTTAACCTGCGGGTTGTAAGTTCAAGCCCCACATTGGACAAAAGATCCCTGCATTTCAGGAGGTTAGACTAGATGGCCCTCATGGTCCCTTCCAACTCTACAATTCTATGACATCTGGAGGGCCACAGGTTTCCATGCCTTTTGCTTAAAACATACCTGTGTCTTAAATGAATGAATGAATTTATGCCTTATTTTGAAGGTGCTGTTTCTTCCTTGCTGTCTTAAACTATCACTCTCTATATGTGTATTTGCCAGCAGATGCCATTTGGGAGAACAAGGAGCAGAAGGACAGAACATCCAGGATGTCACAAGAAAGGATCGTGACCATGGAAGTGGAAATGAAGATTGGGAACCCAGATGAACCACATAGACGGGATGAAACCCTACCAGAGGACGGCAGGAAAGAATCCACTGCTTTTCAAGGTGGAGATCTCCCAGATGTTCAGGAGATGATAGACACTGAAGAGGACAGGAATAAATGTATCACATGTGGGAAAGTATTCAGAGACGACTCAAACCTTAAGCGGCATCGGAGAACCCACACAGGAGAAAAACCCTATCAGTGTTTGTACTGCGGGAAGAGTTTTAGCCGGAACACGAACCTTGCTTCACATCACAGAACCCACACAGGGGAGAAACCGTATATGTGTTCCGTTTGTAGCAAGACTTTTTGTGATAAATCGAGCCTTAACCGACATCAGAGAACCCATACAGGGGAGAGACCGTATGAATGTGACGAGTGTGGGAAGAGCTTTGATCTGAGCCAGTCTCTCATTAGCCACCAGAGAACCCACACAGGAGAGAGGCCCTATAGGTGCTCAGAATGTGGGAAGACTTTCAACCGGAGTCAGAACCTCCGTAGCCACAAGAGAATCCACACGGGAGAGAAACAGCACAAGTGCTTGGAATGCGGGAAAAGTTTCAGCCGCAGCCAGAACCTTACGAGGCATCAGAGCAGCCACACAGAGGATAAACTGTATAAGTGCCATGAGTGTGGGAAAAGCTTCCGTCTCAGCCAGTCCCTTATAAGTCACCAGAGAATTCACACGGGAGAGAAACCATATACGTGCTCCCAGTGCGGGAAAAGCTTCAACCGGAGCCAGAACCTTATCAGCCATCAGAGAATCCACACTGGAGAAAAACAGTACAAGTGTTCAGAATGTGGGAAAAGCTTCAACTGGAGCCAAGATCTCCTCCGTCATCAGAGGATCCACACAGGAGAGCAACCCTATCGCTGCACGGAATGTGGGGAACGCTTCAATCGGCGGGAGAATCTTATCAGACACATGAGAATACATCTGGGAGACACCACTTAAGTTGTAATGAGTGGGGTGGGGGGGAAGTGAAGAGAAGCCAGTTCCTTATCATTCATCTGACAATCCACTTTTATTTTTAAAAGCATGCCATTAGAGAAATCTATGGTGCGACTGCATTTCAAATAGTGTGTACAGTTCTAGTTGTCTCACCTCAAAAAGGATATTGTGTAGTTGGGAAAATTTCCGAAAACAGCAACCCAAATGATCAAGGGAATGGATTGACTTCTCCGCCCTGTGTCAGAATTTGGATTGTAAGCTCCTGGAGGACAGAGACCTATCGTCTTAATATTACTATGTAACGAAACATGCACAACAACATTTCTATTCAAATAATTTAAAAAGTTTATGTCCCCTAGAAAAGGTGTGTTCCATCGTAAGGCAGAATATAACATTCACAACAGCTTGTTTAAGTTTGTGAGAAAAAGTGGTTTTAAACATGCCTTGTTTCCTTGTTGGATATTTTTTGCTTCACTTAATATTTATTAAACTGATATCCCCCCTTTATTTCTGAATGAGTCTATATGCAATGCATTGCTAGCAACAGGAGATTTATTCAGAAAATTCTACTACCCCCATCATTCAGCCCGGACACTGAAGTCCAGCTCCGAGGGCCTTCTCGCAGTTCTCTCCCTGCGAGAAGCCAAGTTACAGGGAACCAGGCAGAGAGCCTTCTCAGTAGCGGCACCCGCCTTGTGGAACACCCTCCCATCAGATGTTAGGGAGATAAACAACTATCTGACTTTTGGAATACATCTGAAGGCAGCCCTGTTTAGGGAAGTTCTTAATGTTTGATGTTTTATTGTGTTTTTCATATTCTGTTGGGAGCCTCCCAGAGTGGCTGGGGAAACCCAGCCTGATGGATGGGGTATAAATAATAAATTATTGTTATTATTACTAAATCCCATTGTGCTTGCTTCTACACCTGTCTTTGCCAATCTGGTGGAATCCAGATGTTTCAGACTACAACTCCCATCAGCCTCAGGCAGCAGGTGAATTTGCCTGATTTTTTATATGACTGAATCATAAATTGCACTGTGCATTTAAAAACCACTCTTCTTCTTCTTCTTCTTCTTCTTCTTCTTCTTCTTCTTCTTCTTCTTCTTCTTCTTCTTCATTCCTGGTAATTCACTAGTAATACAGTGGTACCTAGGGTTACAGACGCTTCAGGTTACAGACGCTCCCCCCCCCCTTTTTAAACTGTCAGTATGTTTATTTTTCTTCCATAGCGGTAATTTTTCTTCAATTACAATGTTTATTTTTTGGCCATAAAAAATGTTACTTGACGAAACCTTTAAAAAGCAAACAAACAAAACCGGACAACTCAATTTCTTAGCGCAGTTAAAAAACAACAACTCCCACCCCCCAAAAAATAGTTATTCTCTCATTTCTCCATCTTCTTCTTCCACACCCCTTATATAAAGGGCATTATTGCGCCTTATCAGAACTTCACCAAGGTGTCCAGATAATGCACTATCAATATATTCTTCTGCATGTGCAAGCTGCATGTTCATGTAGCCATCGGCGGAGCCGAGGTAGCCTTTGTATTCCGCCCCCCACTTCAGCTTCACCATCACTGGCTTCCCGCTCAGCCCGTTTAGGAAGAGCTTTGGATGGAGAGGCAGACTCATCGCAACCAGACCAACCTAAGGGCGGCTGCGGCAATAACAAAAATCACTCGCAGGCAGCACGTGCGCCCGCCGAAGCTCTAAAAAGAAAAAGCTGTCCATGCATTCCTAAAGAAAAGCGAGTCCTCCAAGGGGCGGCGAAAGGGGCGCATCCTCAGCGCTGGCCACCTTGGGAGCGCGCCCGCGCGCGAAGAGTTAAAACGATAGAGCTGCGGCGGCGAGGAGAGGCGCCCGGGGAACGTTCTCTGCCCATCCTTAGTTCAGGAGAGGGAGGCTGGGACAGAGCGGAGGCCCCTCGCTGCTCCCTCGCCCTCCCGGCCCGGAAGACCCAGCGCCCGGCCAGGGTTCCTTGCAGAGCGGAGGCAGCTGCGCCCGGGAAGCCGCTCCGGGAGGTCAGTTGCCAGGAGGGACCTGAGGGCTTCTCCAAGCCGCCCGGGCGTCGCTCGGGGGTGTTGCAGGCAAGGGGAGGGGGGGTCCGGGAGGGGCGGGGAGGGGCGCCCTTGACAGCCAGCCCGGCAGCTAAGCCAGATCCAGGAAGGTGGATAGCCCTGCGCCCCGCCCCCCCTACAAGATTTTTGCGGTCCTGCTCCTTTTAGGAAAGAGGGGCTGGGTGGGGAGGATGTGGCCTTTGCATTCCCGCACAAAACCCCTCTGCCGATTCTTGTTCCCCTCCGCCGATTCTTGTTTTCCCCACGCACAAAACCCCTCTGCCGATTCTTGTTTCCCCCCCGCACAAAACCCCTCTGCCGATTCTTGTTCCCCTGCACAAAACCCCTCTGCCGATTCTTGTTCCCCCGCACAAAACCCCTCTGCTGATTCTTGTTCCCCCGCACAAAACCCCTCTGCTGATTCTTATTCCCCCGTACAAAACCCCTCTGCCGATTCTTGTTCCCCCGCACAAAACCCCTCTGCCGATTCTTGTTCCCCCCGCACAAAACCCCTCTGCCGATTCTTGTTTTCCCCCCAGCACAAAACCTCCTCCTGGTTTCCCCGAGCGCCGTCCATTTGCGAGGACGGGCCTGTGGCAAAGTGGCAAGAGGCGACTGTGCAGGTCTCTGCCTCGATGAGCTTGCAGTGCAAAGGGGTAGGAGAAGGCAGAGGCAGGAAATGGACAAATGGACAAGAAAGCAGTCTGGGGAAATGCATTTATTTATTAGATTGCAATCCCAGCTGCCCCTCCCTGCCAAAGAGTTTGAGGCGGCAGCATTTATGGTTTCCCTGCCATTTTCGTCTCTGTGGAATGGTAGAATTTATAGAGTTGGAAGGGACCCCAAGGGCCATCTCGTCCAACCCCCTGCAAGAACCCTGCGACGTAGGTTAGGCTAACAGACTGTGACTGGCTTGGGGTTACCTGGTGAGTTTCATGGCCAAGCAAGGATTTGAACCCTGGTCTTCCAGGTCCTGGTCCAGTGCTTTAACCACGATTCCACCACTGGCTCTCTTTCAGCTACATGTGTTTAGGCTTGGTTACAGTAAGGCCTGAGGACTAAGAGGTGTTGTCCCCATTTGCTGCTTTCCCCTCCTTCTGGAAAGAGCCTTTATCCACCCGAAAGGTCCTACAATTTCAGAGCAGCCTTAGACTGACTTCAGTCTGTTATTGTTACTCTTTTCCCAAAACTGGAATCCTGTGTTATTCTGATACATAAAAGCTGAAGGGCCATAGCTCAGTGGTAAAAGTTCAGTCTTCAAGTGGAGCTGGGAGACATCCCTGCCTGAAACCCGGGAGAGCTGCTGCCAGTCTGGGTTGACAATATTGAACCTGATGGACCGGCGCCCCAATTCAGTCGTAAGGTAGTTCCTAGGTTTCCTGGCCACATTCTCAGACCCAATGACGAAGCAAGCGAATATTCAGGATCTGTTTATAGCTGTTGCTGTTAATTATTATTTTTGTTCTATTTATTGTTTAACATGACAACACAGTCCCTGACTGAAAGCCTGCGGTCTAATAACCCACCTGAGAACTGGTGGGTTAGGCCAGAGGGTGGCTCTCTATGACCTTGAGGGCCCTGCACTAACCCTGCAACTTGGTCTGTAAAACGACCCAGAAATAGCAAGTGTAGAAGGAACTGGTTTGGCCACATCTTTGGCCAGGATTTTTCTCCTGTGTGTTGATGGATGGTTATTGGCTGAATGACTACCTACCCTGAATGGCTGAGAAGGGCCCAGGGAAAGATGGGGCTGTGTGATGCCCTTATGTCTTCTGCCTGGCGAGGGTTTAGGGCAGAGGCTGGTGGTGGTAGGAGTGGGCACCATACATTTAAAGCACATGACTTGCCCCAAATAATCCTGGAAACTGCAGTTTTCTCCCTTGCAGAACTGAACTTCAGTTCCCAGTACTCTTAACAATTCCCAGAAGTCTTTGGTGGTGGTGTTATAAAAATGTTAAGGTGCACACACATAGTAGATACACACTCTGTTTAAAACCAATCCTTTAACCTTCAAAAATTAGGAAGCATTCCCAAAGAAAAATGCACTTTTTACACAGCGCCATCTTGGCTCATCTTGGAAAACTTCTCCCAATAGTTCTTCCCACTTGCAAATCCTTCAAATCCTGTGACTAGATAAATTTCTTGGAATGAATGGGCTTCCCCTCTGCAAAACCTGCCTGGCAAGTATTTGTTAAAAGCAAAGCTTTTTAAAGATGTCCAAAGAACATCTGTGTATCAGTAGGTGTAGGTCTGAGAAATGGATTCAAGAACTAAGGTGTCTACCATTTCTACGGACTTGGCAAGCTTGATCAGGTATCTTGACAGACAAGAGATAAGCCATACTCTCAAATTTCTATTGTAAACCACCTCTAAGGCTTTCAGCTTTCAGCTGTACACAGTTATTTCCCAAATATTCAATAAACGTTTTCCAATCTTCTCTAAACGTATGTTCTTCTTGTTTTCTTATTCTATATGTTAAGACTGCAAGCTGCGCATATTCTGTCATCTTAAGTTGCTGTTCTTCTTTAGTTGGGACCTCACTCGTTTTCCATTTTGGGGCTAACAAAACACAGGCCACAGTAGTAGCATACATAAACAACCTTTTTTGACAGCCCGGGAATTTCAGTCTGAATTATCCCCAACTGAAAGGACTCTGGGGGTTTTTTGGGAAAGTACTTTTGAACATTTTTTTTCAATTCATTATGGATCATTCCCTAATACTCTTTTACCCTTTTACAAGTCCACCTTGGAATCTTTCTGTTTTGGCTGATCAGTACTGTGCTACTTTTGTTTGGAATTGTTCTACTCGTTCTACTTGGTTTTATAATTGCGTACACCATTTTACCCGCTTTTAATTGTATGGTTATGTTGTTGTAACCCCCCAGGACCTTATGGTGAAGGGTGGGAAAGGAATCTCAGACACACACAGAGAGAGAAATATTATTCCGAATAGCATCTTTCATCTTCAAGGTTTTGGGTTATCATCGCTTTGCCTTCTGTTGCTGTGGCATAATTTGTATTTGAGAGGCATATTCAGTGAGCATAGGCAGATATTTTAGCACTTATGTGCCGTTTTCACGGCAATGTTGTAAAGTACAGTGGTACCTCAGGTTACATACGCTTCAGGTTACAGACTCCGCTAACCCAGAAATAGTACCTCGGGTTAAGCAATTTGCTTCAGGATGAGAACAGAAATCATGCTCCAGAGGCACAGCCGCAGCAGGAGGCCCCATTAGCTAAATTGGTGCTTCAGGTTAAGAACAGTTTCAGGTTAAGAACGGAACTCCAGAACGAATTAAGTACTTAACCCAAGATACCACTGTAGAATCATAGAATCATCTCATTCACACAGAGAGAAAACAAATGGTAACAGCAATTATGACAACACAATCATGAATTTGATATGTTCTTTATGTTATGTCCTTTAGTGCTTACATGGTTTTGATGCTGATTCTGTTGAACTTCTAGCGGTATAATTTTATTTGGGCACTTTTATTTATTATTTCTTTCTTTATAATATTTATAGCCTGCCCTTCCTCTGTACGAATACCAGGGCGGGGAACGGAACATAAAATAATAACAGCCAACTGCGTCATGAAATGGACAACAATGCGTGCTAAAATACACCAAACAAATAAGGGCCAGCTGAAAAGAGCAAGTTAAACAAGCATCCACTTAAAAAAAACCTTAAACTTGATATACTGTCGATTCAACCCATTTGATTAATGTTATGCTGTAAATGCATCAAGAGCAATTTTAGGAGAATTAA
Source organism: Podarcis filfolensis (assembly GCF_964270895.1). Lineage (NCBI taxonomy): Eukaryota > Metazoa > Chordata > Lepidosauria > Squamata > Lacertidae > Podarcis > Podarcis filfolensis. Next base: position 8,767,746 of record NC_139605.1, read on the forward strand.
TCCAACAAGGGAAGCATTTCATTGCTACAATGCATTTTTTTAAAATGCTGGTTTTTACCTTGTAAAATTTAAGATTTAAATTTGCCCCTTCAAGAGCTACAATTCTCCAGCTTCCCAGGAGAAAGGGATTGTTTGTTAAACCACTTTGAGAATTGTAGTTCTGTGAGGGGAATAGGCATCCCCTGACAACTCTCAGCACCCCAAACAAACTACAGCTCCCAGGATTCTTTGGGGGAAGCCAGGAGTGTTTACTGCTTTAAATGTATGGCCCAATTAATGTTTACTCGGAATTCAATCCCCCTGGGTTCAGTGGGGCTTACTCTAAGTATGTAAATCAGGGATGTTGTGGTAAGCTGTGCCTTCGGATCCCAGACTCCAACTCCCATCATCCGTGAACATCGGCTCTGCTTGCAGGGGCTGATGGGAGTTGGAGTCTGGCAACATCAAGAGGCCTCCTGGTTGGGAAGGATGATATATAGCATGAAACCTGCTCAACTGTTAAAAAAATTGTCTGCATTTCGCTCTTCCTTTGCCTCCTCAAGTTGAGCTGTCGTGATTAAGTTTCCTAAACAATTCCAGTTGCTCAGCTGATAGCTCATCCAGGAGATGCACTCTGTCACGCGCCAGAAGGATTTCTAATAGAACTGCAACCCATATTTCCAGACATTTAACTTTGTTTATTTGTATTTTGTTATGATAAATGTTCATAACTGTATATATAAACCATATGTCTGAAACCCCACTTTAAAAATCCTGGAACTGTTTTGTCCCTCCCAAATTGACCTCAAATATTTCTCGGCAAGGTCAAAGGAAAGTGGAAAAGCCTCCCCATTGTCTTTTCGTTCACAAATCCTGTCTTAAGGGTATGTCTGTGTATGAACAGGGTGAGCCTGTGACCTGGCTCAGGAACTAAGTATTTATCATTACAAAAGGCTGGCCAGGCTCCCCAGGAAATCCAATCAGGTGACCATTAATAGGTAACCTGCCAGACAGGAGATAAACAACGCACTCAGATTTCTGTTGTAGACCGCCTTTTCTGTGATGGAGGTATGATGTATCGGGAGGGTGGTTTTGGTCTACACCCCTTCTGTGATGTATGTATGGAGGGGTGGTCTGGAGCTCCAGGGCAGGGAATTGCAAAATGGATATATAAGGCCTTGCGTACCATTGTTCGAGGTCCTCCTCATCCTCTCTCCTGTGTGTGGGGGAGCACCCTGTTGCAACAGTCAATAAAGATCAGGCTTACTAGCTGCTTTGCTTCTCAATTTTCTCTGGTTGGCCTCTGTTATTTTCTCCTACCGATAGAGAACCTACAAAAGGACTCTATATGTGCTCTTGGGTACCCCATAAGGGAAAAGGAGCAGTTTTTTTTTTACTTATATCAACCCTGTTCTGAAGCAAGAAGTGGGTTTTCTTTGTTTTCAAATGATTTATTTGTTGCTTTACTATCAAGGGTTCCTTGCCTTGCCCTTCACCGCAAGGTCCCACAGAAAGGTTATAACAATACAATCCACGGTTATAAAAACACAGTTAAAAACTGCTCCAAGCAAAACACAGTACAGTTTATAGTTTCAATAAAAGAGGTAAACTGGAGGCTTCGCAACAAAGGTGATGGTTGGAATTGCACAATCTTGGTCAATAATGTCAGAAGAAACATTCTTAGATCCTGATTTTCTAGGACATGGGGGTTAAATCATGCCAGAAATGTCTTTAAAAAGCTCCAAAACTCAAAAATTCTTGTAGCTTTTACTAAAAAAAGCCCAACAATTTTGGTTCCCCTAAAAACACAACCCAAAAAATCTCATCAACTTTTGGGTTTTTGTTAATAAGGCTCAACAATTTTGGTGGTTTCCTTAAAAAAGTCTTTGAAATATATATAATATAATAATATAATAATTTATTATTTATACCCCGCCCATCTGGCTGGGTTTTCCCAGCCACTCTGGGCAGCTCCCAACTGAATATTAAAAACACAATACAACATTAAACATTAAAAACTTCCCTTAACAGGGCTGCCTTCAGATGTCTTTTAAAAGTAAAATAGTTGCTTATTTCCTTGACAACCCTATTAAGGGAGAGTGAAGACTGGAAGCTTATTTTAAGATGAGGCTTGTCCTCTCCATTTCCCCATAGGTCTTTTTAACTGAATAAAAGTGACATTTCCCCACAAAATATTCTACTGCCTGGATCATCAGGGTTCAAGAGATGGAAACTTTTAACCAATTAAAGGGTGTGTTAAAAAGAAAAAGGTTCAAATTAATCTAAGCAGTTAATTGACTGAATGTTGCTCCCTTCATTTCCACAGGCTGTTTGCTTTATTTTATTTATTTGAAAATATTTATATCTTGCCTGTCTTCTAAGGAGCTCAAGGTGGTATAGACAGCCAGCTTCCCCACCTGGTTTTTGGCCCTCATGACCATCCCGTGAGGTAGGTCAGGCTGAGGGCAATTGTGACTTGCCCAAGGTCTCCCAGCGAGTGTCATGGCTGAGTGAGAGTTCGAACTCGGGTCTCTCGAGGACTTGACTGGGACTTTGCTGGGTACCTTCACCTGTCTCTTCACCTGACACCCATTTGTGTTTCTTTTCTTCAGGGAGAAAATGCCAGCCACTTCCGTATGACCTTCATCTCTCCCAAGACGAACAACAAAAATTCGTCCCGCGCGCCCTGCGGAACGGCCCGTTTCGCCGTGATGTAACTGCAGGCCCCAAAGCCCAGGCCTTCCCAATTCCGTCGCAGCCGAGGGCAGGAGGAGGAGAAAACGTCTGTAGCGGGACAAAATGGCGGCCCAACGGAGAGACGCGTTGCCTCTGGATCTCCAGTTCCGGGCTGGGCTCAAACAAGGGGCGAATTTAGCCCTGAAAATGGAAGACGTGGAGCCGGCGGGCTTGAAGCAAGAGGTGGTATTGGAGGGGCAGGGTGCCAGCCCCAGTGCCACCCAGACGGGGCCCGACAGGCAAGGCCCGAGATGGAGAGGACCGCAGCACATCAAACAAGAACCAGAGGATGGGATGTCGTCGCAGCAGTGGGAGGCACAATGGCAGGAGTTTCTGGGCGGGGTGCAGTCTCCTCGCTCGGGATGGGGCCCCCGACAGCTTCCGGGCACCACCTCGTGGGGGGACATGAAGGCACCCGCGGCGCATTTTGACGGGGGAGCCACGACCAGCCACCGGCCCGCAGAAGGGCTCTTCGTCCCCCCGCCGGCCGGCTTTGACGGGACAGGGCCGCCGGCCGGCCGAGATCAGAGGAAAGTGAAGGAGGAGATGGAGAGCAGCGAGGACCCCGCCGGCGCCGAGACAAACCGCCAGCACTTCCGGCAGTTCCACTACCAGGAAGCCGAGGGTCCCCGTGAGGTCTGCAGCCGCCTCTGGGACCTGTGCCAGCAATGGCTGAAGCCCGAGAGGCGCACCAAGGAGCAGATCCTGGAGCTTCTGGTGCTGGAGCAGTTTCTGACTGTCCTGCCCTCGGAGATGGAGGGCTGGGTCAAGGAATGCCGCCCTCACAATTGCGCCCAGGCGGTGGCCCTGGCAGAGGATTTCCTGCAGAGGCACCAGGAGGAGGGCAGGCAGGATCAGAAGGTGAGGAGATCCGCTTCCAGATGGGGGGGCCCACATCTGCACAATACATCCAAAGCCCTCTTATACCACTCGAATCATTGTGGCCTCCTCCAGAAGCACCCTGGGAACTGCAGTTTGTTAAGGGTACTGAGAGCCGTTGGGCAATCCCATTCCCCTCACAGCGCTACAGTTCCCAAAGTTCTCTGGGAAAAGGGATTAAGCCACTCTGGGAATTGTAGCTTTGTGCACGTGTGTCTCATGACAACTCTCAGCGCCCTTAAGAAACACTGGTTGTCATTTTCTCTTTTGAAGCGCCGGGTGAAAACTTTCCGTTTTACCTCAGTCCCTTGGTTTGAAAGGTTTTTAAGTATTTGTGGCCTCTTTTAGTAGGGAAGGATCTGTAAGACCTGTCTTTTACTTGTGCAGATGTGGGTTTTTAAGCTTTGGCTGTGTTTTATCATAATTGATGTTAGCATTTCTGTTGCGCCTGTAAGCCACAGAGCCATTTCCGCGAGGAAAGCGACTAAATGACGACAACAAACAAACTACAGTTCCAAAGAGCCTTTGGGGGAAGCAGGACCATCCTAAGACATTTTGCTGCCCAAAGTTAATTTAATTTTTTTTTAAAAAAAATAATAGTTAAATTGTTAATTAATGGTTTTGAGTTAACCGTGGGCCTTAGGGTGAGCATGGTTTCTGATTGTACTAAATTGCTCGTGTTAATGAGAACGAAAAGGGATTGTGGAGATGTCTAATCTCTTCAAACTGAGTGAACGGGCAATAAAATGTCAAATGCAATTCAGTGCAAACTATATATACGCATTGGGGCAAAATGTTGTTGCTGTTGTTGTTACAGTTTATTGCCTGCCCCTCTCCTTAAGGTCCCAGGGTGGCTTACAACAAATAAAACATAGCATTAATATTGAAACACAAGATTGCACAACACTAGAAACCCGTTTAAAGCAACTTAGAATTACAAAAATACAAAAATAAGGATGCTGACCGGGAACTGACCAGGAGCAGTTACAGTAAATAGCTCGATGAAGGGTGCGGCAGCTGTGGGGAAAGGCAAATTCCACGTAAGGGATCATGAGGAGAAATTGGAAATAAAACTGCCGCTCTCATGACACTGTTAAACAAATCTGTGGCAGTTCTGGTCTCCTCACCTCAAAAAGGATATTGTAGGTCCAGAATAGGGCAACTGAAACGATGAAGGCGATGGAGCAAAGATTTTGAGGAAAGGGTACAAGGTTTGGGGTTTACAGAAAAGGTGGCAAGTAATAGGAGACATGGTAAAGGTGTAAAAAGTTATTCATGGTGTGAAGAATGTGGATGGGGAGACACATACACGCCCCAGTAGCACTAGACCTTGTAGGTCAGGCATGTCCAACTGGACGTCCGTGGTAGATAGTGGTAGATCTCGGCTACCCTAAAAAAAGCTCAATAACTTTGACTGTGAGTACCGGATTTTTCGCTCTATAGGACGCACCGGACCATGGGACGGAGCCCTCTGTCTCGCTGTTCTGGCTTGGGAACAGCCTTTCCAGCCTCTGCAGGGCAGCGGGGTGAAGGCACCCCACTGCCCTGCAGAGGCTTTGTGCAGCTAACCCCAAGCTAGAACAGCGAGACGGAGCACTGTGCAGTGCTCCGTCTCCCTGTTCTGGCTTTGGGCTTAGCGGCGCAGCCTGCATTCGCTTTCCCCCTAAATTTTTGGAGGGGAAAAAGTGTGTCCTATAGAGCGAAAAATATGGTAGATTGCAGTCTCTTGGGAGTTGGCCACCCCTGTCGTTGGTGGACCATGAAGCTAAAGTCCTTCTTCACACAGTGAATTTGCTGCCACAAGAGGCAGCGATGGCCTGGGAATAATTCGGCCACTTGCTCGTTGAGGCACTCTCCCCGCATCTGGGCTCCATCTGAGGAGGAAGGGCGGGGTATAAATTCACTAAATAATAACGACAAAGCAAAATAAAATGCTCGCTGCTGTTTTCAGGGCCCAGGGATGTTCCATGTGGTGACCGTAAATTTCCCCGACGCTGAACACGTGGCAAGCAGGAGCGCAGAAAGGCAGCTTGGGAGGCCCGTCAAGGAGGAAGTCGAAGAAGACGGCCACTCCGTGGGTAAGGCATTCTCCTGACCGAGGAGCAAGGTGTCTCACCTGTAGCCTCTCAGATGCTGCTGCAGCACAGCTCCCGTCATCCCTGAACAACAGCCAGGCTGGCTGGGGGCTGATAGGAGTTGGAGTTCCGGAATGAGGAACCCAATGTCTTCCAGGCATTGTTGGACTACAGCTTCCGTAATCTCTGGCCATCTGAAGTGCCACTGTTAAGCCATTCCTGCTGTGTAGATTTGCAGAGTCGGAAGGGCCTTCAAGGGCCATCTAGTCCAACCCCTTGTGATGCAGGAATCTTTTGCACAACATGAGACTCGAACCCATGACTCCGGGATTAAGAGTCTCAGGCTTTGCCGACTAAGCTAACCCAGCAGCTGCATCTGTGTGTGTCAAAACTCAGGAGTCTTGAGACCTGGTTTATACCAAATGTGCAGGTGGGTTGTATGTTTATTTCGGAGCAAACACTTCGAGCCACAGAGGGGTTCAGATGGGCACGTTTTTCCCATTTGTACTTCGTTCATGGCTGTCGGGGATTAGCCCTGCCCAGACCTTGACCCTTAAGAAGAAGCAGATCTCTACACTGCCATGAGAAGCCATTGGATTTAGACCTCGTTGCACCCAGTGATGGATACTGGGGTCTCCAATTTCAGGAGCGCCCAAATTCAGTGCTCCCCTAAAAGGGTAACAGGGCTTAGTGAGTGGGGAGAGTCTGTGGCAGAGAGAAGCCTGGAATCAGATGCAGAAGCTGAACTGGAGGAAGAGGGAGGCCAAGAGGCAGTGATGGGCCAGGCTGGTGGAGGGTCACAGGTGTCTCCCCATCCCGCTGCAAAAAGCTTCTCTTCCCCCTGGTCTCCCAGAACCAGGGGAGGCATGAAGCAGGGGAAGCAAAGGCAGCCACGCAGGCACAGTCTCCGATTGCTTAGAGAGAACCCTGGAGAGGGGGCACAGAACTTCAGCCTCGGCAACTGCTCCACGGGGCCAAGACCTGAGTTGCTGTGCTGATTAGGCCCGACACTCATGTGTGGATCCTGTTTTGCTAATAAAGGGTTTTGCTAATATAGGGACGTGGGTGGCGTTATGGTCTAAACCACTCAGCCTCTTGGGCTTGCCTATTAGAAGGTCGGCGGTTCAAATGGGTAAGCTCTCGTTTCCCTGTACCGGCTTCTGCCAACCTAGGAGTTTGAAAGCATGCTAGTGCAAGTAGATAAATAGGTACCACTGCGGCGGGAAGGTAAACAGCGTTTCCATGCGCCCTGGCTTCCGTCACAGTGTTCTATTGCACCAGAAGCGGTTTAGTCATGCTGCCCACATGACCCGGAAAGCTGTCTGTGGACAAACGCCGGCTCCCTCAGCCTGAAAGCGAGATGATCTTTGCACCCCATACAGTGGTACCTCGGGTTAAGAACTTAATTTGTTCCAAAGGTCCGTTCTTAACCTGAAACTGTTCTTAACCTGAAGCCCCACTTTAGCTAATGGGGCCTCTTGCTGCTGCCGTGCCGCCGGAGCACGATTTATGTTCTCATCCTGAAGCAAAGTTCTTAACCTGAGGTACTATTTCTGGGTTAGTGGAGTCTGTAACCTGAAGCGTCTGTAACCTGAAGCATCTGTAACCCGAGGTACCACTCTAGTTGCCTTTGGCTGAACTTAACTGTCCAGGGGTCCTCAGTGTGATTTATTGCTGACTTGCTCCTGTCCGACCCCCGAGGGACATCTAGTCCAACCCCCCACGATGCCTGCTCTCTGCAGGGGACACAAACCTAACTTGTTTTCGGATTTTCTTTTTTTCTTCCAGCAGATGATGGGCAAATCAACGAGAATGAGGCCAACAGGTGGAAAACCCTTCAGGGAGCGGAATCTCACGGGCTCTCAGCAGACGGGACGGAATCCGCTGGCCGTTTCCGTGAGATGGAAGAGAGCTACAAGGGTCAGAGCGGGCCCGAGGGGCATCACGAGAACGGCCCAGAAGGGGCCACCGCAGAAGGGACCCCGCCGGGAGAGAAGCAGTCGCTGTGCTCCAACTGCGGGGGGAGTTTCAACCCCAGCTCGGGGTTCCTCGGGCCGGAGGGCTTCCCTCCGGGGGCCAACCCCTACAAGTGCTCCGTGTGCGAGAAGAGCTTCTGCCAGGTGGCCAAGCTCATCGCCCACGAGCGCCTGCACACGGGCGACTGGCCCTACAAGTGCTCCTTCTGCGGGAAGAGCTTCAACCGCAGCTCAGACGTCTCCCGGCACGAGAGGATCCACACGGGCGAGAAGCCCTTCAAGTGCGCCACGTGCGAGAAGTGCTTCAGCCAGAGGTCCAAGCTGATCGTGCACGAGCGCTTCCACACGGGCGACAAGCCCCACACGTGCTCCTACTGCGGCCGCAGCTTCCACCAGAGGTCGGACCTGGTCAAGCACGAGCGGATCCACACGGGCGAGAAGCCCTACAAGTGTTCCGACTGCGGCGGCAGCTTCCACCGCAGCTCAGACCTGGTGAAGCACAAGTGGATCCACACGGGCGAGAGGCCCTACAAGTGCTCCACGTGCGAGAAGAGCTTCCGCCAGCGCTCCGCCCTCCTCTACCACGAGAGGACGCACACGGGCGAGAAGCCCTACACCTGCACCGCCTGCGGCAAGGGCTTCAGCTGCAAGGCACACCTCGTTCTCCACAAACGGACCCACACCGGCGAGAAGCCCTACAAGTGCAACTTCTGCGGGAAGAGCTTCACCACCAGCTCGTACTTCGTGAAGCATCAGAGGATGCACCTAGGGCAGGAGGCCTTGCCCGTGCTCTGAGCTGCTCTCGGAAGACTTCCCCAGAGCAGAAGCAGGAGGACCACCGCGGGACGTGTCTCTCAACGGGGCTGGACCAAGGATCAGGCCGCAGGTGGGAAGCTTCGTCTTTGAATGCTCTCACCGTACGTTTATTTTTTAAGGACATCACCCCGTGTGTAGAAAGCTAGCATCTCAGGGCCTTTCCCCTGACATGCTAGGTTTCTTACGTGCAAGAATTGAGAGCAAGAGAGAGAGGAGCAGTCAAGCATTCCATTCTCTACCTGCAATCAGAAATGGTGCAGGAAAGCTGCTGGTTGTGAAGATTGGATTTTATGTTTTGCGAGAGGCGAGAGAATATTTGAGGCTAGGCAAGGTGGGGGGAACCGCCAAAGCCTTGCCGCTCGTGGGAAAATTAGCCGCATTTGCTTTCCTGAGGAGCAGAGAATATAAATAAAAGCACATGCCTCATTGAGCGGACTCGTTTCATAAAGACAGTGGAGAGAGGGAGAAAGGCTACTCAGTTTCCCCAGGATATGAGGTTCAATTTCAAAGTATGATCCGTTAGCAAGTGGTGTAGGAGAGACACCTACCCCCCCCCCCCGTTTGAGAGCTGCTGCCAGTTAAGTCAACACCACCAAGCAAGACGGAGCAGGTGTAAAGCAGAACCCTAATAAATTATTTGCCGAGCACCTAAAAGCCTAGGCAGTGTACAGAACGCAGACGAGACCCTGCCCCAAGCAGGGATGCCATCTTATGTAGGCAAAACAAACACTGCTGTATACCAAAACGAACATCCAGATTGGAAGGACAGAAAGAAAAGGAGGTTCTTGGAATTAAAAGCTTACTTTAAAGGCAATTCCGATAGGTTCAGGACTGGCAAAAAAAAAAAATGGAGACACCTTCACGCAGGAAATGGTGAACTTGTAACGGAACCAGCTGTCAAAAAGAGGCGGTGACGCTTAGATGGATTTTAAAAAAGAAAGAAAAAGATCAGATGGATTCATGGAGGTCAAGTCTGCTGATGAAGGCGACATCCGGAACCTCCATTTTCAGTTGCCGTATACCAGATGCTGGAGAGAAACCCCTGGGGGTGGGGAGTTGGTGTTTCCCGCCCGGCTTGGTGAGCTTCCCAAAGATGCCAAATGGGTTTCTTAGGGACTGATCTGGAAATGAGCCCAAAAGCTTTAACACTCAGGACTTAGCGCCAAGGTTCTCCTGGGCTTGGTGAGCCCTGTTCTTAGGGGAGAGTTGCAACCCGTAAACGTGTAAATAAGGTGTTGGCGTGCGCCCCTTCTTCTTTTCCTGTGGCTCAGAAGCAAAAGGCAACACTTGTGCGCTTCCTGGAAGTGTCCGATTGGCCGCTTTGGGGAACAGGACTCTGGGAGAGATGGGCCCTTTGGTGTGGCTGGCAGCTTCTCCTTCTGCTCTGGCTAGAGAGAAATTTGGGGGGCGAGAGGGCTTTTGTGAGCCATGAGCCTCCAGGTCCAAAAGCAGTCTACCTCTAAAAACCAGCAGTTGCGGGGTGGGAGGGGAACAGCGAGGAAGCGCTGCTGCTTCTGGTCTTGGTTGGCCACAGCAGGACTGGGTGGATCTTTGGCGTGATCCAACAGGGCTCTTAAGTTTCCTCCCACCTGGTATTGGACAGATAGTTTTGAGTGCTCGTCCCCTACATTACGGGCTGCGTCAGGGGTAAGGAACCTTTTCCAGCCTCACGTTCCTTTCTAGGCAACCTTCTGGGCTCCACCTGCCGGAAGCAAATGAGGCCGGAGCGGCAAATTCACATTTTTCCCTTTGTACAATAGGCTAGTTTCTCCACACCTTCACAGACCCTTCTCTTCTTCCCTGTTCAGAGGCAGTTTGGGGATGATGTTCGCTGTCCAGCAGAAACTCTCCAGAAGGGTGTGGAGTGAGGCTGGTGTTGGTCTAGAGAGACTCCCAAGGGCCACATAATGAGGCCTCAGGGGCCACATTTATCCCCCTTTCCCTGCACCCAGACTCCTGTTTGTCATCCCTGGGATATGGGACTTGGCCCCCGAATCATAAAAGGAAGGTGAGGTCTTCCTATCTGAGCCACGCCATACATTTGGAGAACATGGCTTCCTTCCCCAAAAAATATTGGGAACCAGTTTGTTAAGGGTGCTGGGAATTATAGCTCCGTTAGTGATAAACCACCGTTCCAACGATTTGGGAGGGGGCCCCGCTGTGTGCTTTAAATATCCAGTATGGCTGTGGCCTTTATCTCAGCTTGCAAAGATCCTGCCACTGTTTATCCTGGGGGAGAGTCCTTTTACAGTGCAATCCTACACCATGTCTACTCAGAAGTAAGTCTCAGGCCCCAGCTGCACCTTACATTGGAGACTCTGTGATGCCACTTTTAAGCAGTTGGGGATTTCCCCTAAGATATCCTGGGAACTGTAGTTCATTAAGGGTGCTAAGAGTTAAGGCGGTCAATGGATTGAGGTTGAATCCTGACAAGACTGTTTTTGTGGGATGGGGTGGGTGGGGGGACTCCTTGGTCCTGAACAGGGTAACTGTCCCCCTGAAGGACCAGGTGTGCAGCCTGGGCATCGTTTTGGACTCACAGTTGTCCATGGAGGCGCAGGTCAGTTCTTTGTCAAGGGCAGCTGTCTACCAGCTTCATCTGGTACACAGGCTGAGACCCTACCTGCCTGCAGACTGTCTGGCCAGAGTGGTGCCTGCTCTGGTTATCTCCTGCTTGGACTACTGCAATGTGCTCTATGTGGGGCTACCTTTGAAGGAAACTGCAACTAATCCAGAATGCGGCAGCTAGACTGGTGACTGGGAGTGGCCACCGAGACCATATAACACCTATCCTGAAAGGCCTACATTGGCTCCCAGTATGTTTCCAAGCACAATTCAAAGTGTTGATGCTGACCTTTAATGCCCTAAACAGCCTCAGCCCAGTATACCTGAAGTAGCATCTCCATCCCATTGTTCAGCCCAGACACTGAGGTCCACCTACGAGGGCCTTCTGGCAGTTCCCTCACTTCGAGAAATGAAGTTACAGGCAACCAGGCAGAGGGTCTTGTCGGTAGTGGTGTCCGCCCTGTGGAACTATTTCCGTGTGGAAATAAACAACTAATCCCCGCGACGGGGTGAGCTCCCGTTGCTCGGTCCCTGCTCCTGCCCACCTAGCAGTTTGAAAGCACGTCAAAGTGCAAGTAGATAAATAGGTACCGCTCCAGCGGGAAGGTAAACGGCGTTTCCATATGCTGCTCTGGTTTGCCAGAAGCGGCTTAGTCATGCTGACCACATGACCTGGAAGCTGTCTGTGGACAAACGCCGGCTCCCTTGGCCTATAGAGCGAGATGAGCGCGCAACCCCAGAGCCATCCGTGACTGGAATTAACGGTCAGGGGTACCTTTACCTTTACCTTTAAGATGGCAGCTCTGTATAGGGAAGTTTTTAATGTTTGGTGTTTCACTGTGCCTGGTGTTTTAATTTGCCGGAAGCTGCCCAGAGTGGCGTATAAATTATAAATTATAATAATTATTAGGAGACACAAAGCCCCCCTCACACTATCCCCCTCACAGAGCAACAATTCCCGGAGTGGTTTAACAATTGGTCCCCCTTCCCAGTGAACTCTGGGGTTTGTTGTTCTGTGAGGGGGGATAGTAGGGTCTTCTGACAACTCTCAGTAACCTCAACAAACTACATTTCCCATGTTTCTTCGGGGGAAGCCATGACTGCCTCAGGTGGCATGATACTGCTTTCACTATACAGTGGTACCTTGGTTTAAGAACAGCTTACAGTATTTTATGAAAAACTTGGATAAAGAATGTTGCAAACCCAGAAGTAGGTGTTTTGGTACGAACTTTGCCTTGGAAGCAGAACATGTTCTGCTTCCTGTTGCGTGTGTTCCATTTGTAAATCGAGTCCCTCGCTGCTATGGGAAAGCACACCTTGGTTTAAGAACGCTCTGGTTTAAGAACGGACTTCCGGAACAGATTCAGTTTGTAAACCAAGGTACCACTGTATAGGGCAGATGGCACCTGAGTCTCCAGGCTGCCGGTTCGTAACACTAAACATGTATACAAATCATAGCATTGCTCCGAAAACTCATTTCATGTGATCCTGAATGCCTCTCGTTTGCCGAATTGTCTGTTTAAAAGGCCACGGTAGGTGGGTGATGTATTGTCTAAACGGAATATGTATGTGTCTTTATATTTTGTTTAGTTTTTTCTTTGCAAATATGCATGGGTAACAAATTTTTTTTTACTGTCCTTGTGGTTTGGGATGCTATGTTTATATGCCTGTATATAGTATATGCTTGTGCACTTATGTATGCCTTGGCGGACTCCGTATGTGTTAAATTGTCAACAATGCCATTCAGGTACCCATGATTTCTTAACCTGCGGCTATGCAACTCTGGAAAGTTCATTTGCAGCGTTCTCCATTCCACCACGCCCCTGACTTTGCCAAAGAACTCTTTGCCTTACTCTAGACTTTGCAACTTGTCTGCAAAAGTTACTAATCCTCATCAGAGGAAGAAAGAATAAGCTGTCCAAGCAGACTTGTATTAGCCGCACAGTACCAATGGCCTAGATTGTGGGGGTTTTTTGGGGGGGAATCTCTTCTAATTTTACAAAAGCTTCCCAGTCTATTTGCCCCAGGCAAGTAGTTATTTCTTTATCCTTCCTTAGTTGACACCCTATTGAATTTTGCTCACGTACTTTGGACTATGAACTCTGTCTGGCTCAGAGGGGATTCTGCAGTCACTCCACCAGGAACCATTTTCTGGCGCCCAAAATATATTTATGTGCAATGCATGAATACCTCTATAGATTTCCTGCATCTTTTGGCTGTGTGTGTGTTATTTTATTTTAGCAGCTGGTCCCTGTAAAGGATGCCCTTGTTTAATGGATATCCATCAACACTTCTTTCCAGGAGAGAAAATCTGGACCTTTTCCTGTTCTTGCTTTGATATCAATGCTTTATATTGCATTGCCTTCTCAACCAAACCGATGCCATCTTGTTTGCACCAAGAGATTCCATTTTGAGGCCGCGAAGTTCTGTTTACAAATGGAGGCCATCGATTTTAGGGAAGAGATCAGCCATTGCTTCTCCAAGCCTTAAGTCATTTTCAGTTTGATTTCCGGCGGGTCGAATCCTGGCAGAGCAACGGCACAAGAGCTGCCACACACCTGTTGTCTGGCTGATCTTCCTTACCTTTATTTTTAATCCCACTTCCCCACCCCCAGGAGGAAAAATATATGCTTGATGTTACTCCAAATCTGCATGATTAATTAAGCCATTGAACTCACGGGAGGGGAGGGATTTTCTTGGGATTTTCTAAATGCCCTGGGGGCTTTGATGCCACGTGGCCACCAGCCAAGGATGCTTTAGCTGAGAATCCTGCCTTGCAGCAGGTTGGACTAGATGATCCTCGTGAGTCCCTTCCAACTCTACAATTCCATGATTCTATGATCGCAGGCACCTACCCAGCTGGAGTTCATTGACCTTAAGCGATGGTGTTTTGGGAACGTTTGGGATTCTTCGTCCGGCTCTTATATGGCGGGACTTTTTCTGTGAAACGCATGCAATGTGGACAGCCCGTCTCTGCTTTCCGACTCGAGTGGTAAATTACACTCCAAAGATCCGATACCCTGCCGTCTCTGGCTGGGAACAACCGAAGGCAGCGCTAGCTAGTGGTTTCAGTGTTGATGATTATCGTCTCGTCTGCCAGTTGTGTGTGCCTGATATGCTGTATTTCTTAAATAAATATTCTTTTGATTTAATAATGCTAGAGAGTTTTTGTCCCGGGTGTTCAGGGGCTCTGCCCCAGGTCTCTCTATAAGAAGAGTACTAGAGCCATCTGCTACATTACATTGATATCTCGCCTTTTCTCCAATGAGGTCCTCGCAGCAGCAGCAGCAGCAGCAGCAGCAACAACCCTGTGAGGTAGGTTAGGCTGAGAGTGAGTGACAGGCCCAAGGTTACCCAGTGAGCTTCCTGACTGAGTGGGGATTCGAACCCTAGTCTCCCAGGTCCTAGTCCTGCACTCTAACCACTGTACCACACTGGCTTTTTAATGCAGCATTTGTCCTAATTAACTTGCAAGCTTACACAGTGGTGCTTTTTTCCTGCAAGGTCATCGTTGCAGAAAAACAGTGCATTGGGGGTGGGTTTATACAGCACCATTTGCACATCGTTCTGTTTTATTAATTGTTCTGTGTTATTGGGCTATTGCCATCTGAAGGGGCCTCGCGCAAGAAGCAGCAGTGGAGTCTTAAGGACCCTCGCAAGTGTCCGTATTTTCCAGGGACAGACCTGGATTTACAGAAGCCGTCCCAGTTTTGGATTTCATCTCAGAATTTTCCGCTTTTCCCTGGGACGTCCCACTTTTCGTCAGAGAAATGTTGGAGGGTACGGAGTTATGCAACCCTGGAGCCAAGGAGATAAGTAACTATACAAGCTTTAGAAGACATCTGAAGGCAGCCCTGTATAGGGAAGTTTTTTAATGTTTAATGTTTTATTATGTTTTATGTGTGTTAGAAGCTGCTCAGAGTGGCTGGGGCATCCCAATCAGATGGGCAGGGTATGAATATTATTATTGTTGTTGTTGTTGTTGTTAGAATAGGGCATTCCTATTTTCATATAGGGACGCGGGTGGCGCTGTGGTTAAAAGCCTCAGAGCCTAGGGCTTGCCGATCGAAAGGTCGGCGGTTCGAATCCCCGCGGCGGGGTGCGCTCCCGTCGCTCGGTCCCAGCGCCTGCCAACCTAGCAGTTCGAAAGCACCCCCGGGTGCAAGTAGATAAATAGGGACCGCTTACTGGCGGGAAGGTAAACGGCATTTCCGTGTGCTGCGCTGGCTCGCCAGATGCAGCTTGTCACGCTGGCCACGTGACCCGGAAGTGTCTCCGGACAGCGCTGGCTCCCGGCCTCTAGAGTGAGATGAGCGCACAACCCTAGAGTCTGTCAAGACTGGCCCGTACGGGCAGGGGTACCTTTACCTTTTACCTATTTTCATCAGAGAAATGTTGGAGGGTATGCCACCCCCTCTGGCCCAGCCAGGTGTCCCTGTTTTTATCAGCCAAGGGGGCAAGGGTTCAGAGACATAAGCTATTTAGGAAAGCTCAGTTGGTAGAGCATGAGATTCTTAAATCCCAGGGTCATGGGTTCTAATCCCGTTGCCTTGATGATCTTCGTGGTCCCTTCCAACTTTACAATTCTATGATTCTCTCTTCTTTTTTACAAGTTCTGCTTCACAATGTAGAGCCATCGATTCAGTGTACTAGAAGATTAAAAGTGAGATGAGATTCAAGTTCTAAACCCAAAGCCATTCCTACACCCCCCCAAAAAAACCCAATGAAAGCATTTCTACAGGTGTATAATTGATTTTTTATAAAATGACTGGGCCAAAGATCTCAGGGAAAACCACTTTTAACAAGGGGCGCCTAGAATTCATGAGCCCTAAGTACCTGTTTAATATTAGCTGGGAATTAAAACAGTTAAAGACATTGTTCGGGTGCCTGATTATCGTCTTCCAAAGCAACTACTCTATTCCAAACTTAAAAATGGAAAGCGTAATGCTGGTGGTCAACAAAAGAGGTTCAAAGATTCTCTCAAGGCAAATTTTTAAAAATGTAGTATAAACACCAACAATTGGGAAACACTGCCCTGCGAGTGCTCCAATTGGAGAACAGCCTTTACCAATAGTGTCACAGGCTTTGAAGAAATTCGAACTCAGGACCCAAGAAAGAAACATGCTAAGAGGCAGGCACGCTTGGCAAACCCTCACTGTGATCAACTCCCGCCCAGAAACCTATGTCCCCACTGTGGAAGGATGTGTGGATCCAGAATTGGCCTCCACAGTCACTTACGGACTCACTGTTTAGACCGTGTTCGTTACTCGGTTACGAGTGATCACCAAAGAAGCAGAAGAATAGACTAGATCATGAAACAAGGGATGCTACAAACCTTCAAATTGCATGGGAATCTGGCCACCCAATTTAAGATCACAAATGGGAGGCAAACCCTCACTGTGATCAACTCCCGCCCGGAAACCTATGTCCCCATTGTGGAAGGACGTGTGGGTCCAGAATTGGCCTCCACAGTTTCTTACGGACTCATTGTTAAAATCATGTTTATGGAAGACAATCTTACTCAGCTACAAGTGATCACCAAATGAGGAGGAGGAGGAGGAGGGTCAGCACAGTCTGGAGCATCGGGAACCTTTCCCACACTGGGAGCATTGATACAGCCTCTCTCTGGTGTGGATTCGCAGGTGACTCACCAAATTGGTTCTCTGGCTGAAGCTTTTCCCACAGTGGGAGGACTTTTGCAGTTTCTCCTCAGTGTGGATCCTCCGATGCCGCATCAGCGTTGCTCTGTAACTGAATAATAATAATAATAATAATAATAATAATAATAATAATAATTTATTAGTTATACCCCGCCATTCTGGGCAGATTCCAACAAAGTATTAAAATACAATAATCCATCAAATATTAAAACTTCCCTAAACAGGGCTGCATTCAGATGTCTCCTAAAAGTCTGGTAGTTGTTTATTCCCTTGACTTCTGATGGGAGGGCGTTCCACAGGGTGGGTGCCACTACTGAGAAGGCCCTGTGCCTGGTTCCCTGTAATTTGGCTTCTTGCAGTGAGGGAACCGCCAAAAGGCCCTTGGCACTGGACCTCAGTGTCCGGGCAGAACGATGGGGGTGGAGATGCTCCTTCAGGTATACTGAACTGAAGCCGTTCAGGGCTTCAAAGGTCAGCACCAACACCTTGAATTGTGCTCGGAAACATACTGGGAGCCAATCTAGGTCTTTCAAGACCGGTGTTATGTGCTTCCGGCTGCTGCTCCCAGTCACCAGTCTAGCTGCTGCATTCTGGATTAGTTGTAGTTTCTGAGTCACCTTCACAGGTAGCCCCACTTAGAGCACATTGCAGTAGTCCAAGCGGGAGATAACTAGAGCATGCACCACTCTGGCGAGACACTCCATGGGCAGGTAGGGTCTCAGCCTGTGTACCAGATGGAGCTGGTAGACAGCTGCCCTGGGCACAGAATTGACCTGCACCTCCATGGACAGCTGTGAGTCCAGAATGACTCCCAGGCTGCGCACCTGGTTCTTCAGGGGCACAGTTACCCCATTCAGGACCAGGGAGTCCCCCACACCCACCCGCCTCCTTTCCCCCAAAAACAGTACTTGTCAGGAGTACTGTCTTGTCAGGATTCAACCTCAATTCATTAGCCGCCATCCATCCTCCAACCGCCTCCAGGCACTCACACAGGACCTTCACTGCCTTCACTGGTTCTGATTTGAAAGCGAGGTAGAGCTGGGTATCATCTGCATATTGATGGACACCCAGCCCAAACCCCCTGATGATCTCTCCCAGTGGCTTCATATAGATATTAAAAAGCATGGGGGAGAGGACAGGACCCTGAGGCACCCCACAAGTGAGGGCCCAGGGGTCTGAACACTCATCCCCCAACACCACTTTTCTGGGCACAGCCCAGGATGAAGGAGCAGAACCACTGTATAACGGTGCCCCCAGCTCCCAGCCCCACCAGACGGTCCAGAAGGATGTTATGGTCGATGGTATCAAAGGCTGCTGAGAGATCCAGCAGAACTAGGAAACAGCTCTCACCTTTGTCCCTAGCCCGCTGGAGATCATCCACCAGTGCGACCAAGGCAGGTTCAGTCCCATGATGAGGCCTGAATCCCGACCGGAAGGGATCCAAATGGTTCGCGTCTTCCAGGCGTGCCTGGAGTTGTTCAGCAACCACTCGCTCAATCACCTTGCCCAAGAATGGAAGGTTTGAGATTGGGCGGTATTGGCCGGGTCTAAAGATGTTTTCTTAAGAAGGTTTAATAACCGCCTCTTTCAGCGGTTCTGGGAAGGCTCCCTCACAGAGAGAAGCATTCACAGGTTTGAACATTTGACAGGTTTTCATTATTTTTTCCTTTTGCAAGACAGTAGGTACATTTTACACTAAAAAAGTTACATTTCGTACAGAGCGTTCAGTAGGGAGACAACGTAAAAGTAACATTAAAGAAATAACATTAGTACAGAGACGGTGAACACAATTATAATATCTCACAATGGCTGGAAAAGGAAGCAATACAGCAGACTATACCGTGCTTTTGAGCATCACAGGGAGCAATGCAGGGGGGCAGACAAGTGGGGAGACTTTATTGATAGCAAATATTTATTCCCTTATTGATACAGAGGAAAAGAAACCTTTATTCAACTCAAAATTCTTATAACACAATCAAAAATCATTCGCTGCTGCTTGTGAAAACATTCAGGAACTGCAAAGACCTGGGGACATTTTAAAAGAAAGCGGGGGGGGGGGGGGGAGATCACGTGGTCACTGAGTTTCTGAATCATTTCCAGGAAGGGAAACTCCCAGTAGCTGAAAACTGAGAAAGTGAAACTTAACTCGGATCTTTGGTGCGAGGGAGCCATGGCTGCTGCAGGGGGTCACATCCAGCGTCTCCGTGATGAAGCCACTTGCTCCATCTGCCTGGATTACTTCAAGGATCCAGTGACCATCCCAGAGTGTGGGCACAACTTCTGCCGATCCTGCTTGATCCAGTGCTGGGGGGAATCGGAGGCAGAGACTTCCTGCCCTCAGTGTAGAGAAAGAGTCCAGAGAAGGAGCCTCATCCCCAACCGGCAACTGGCTAATATGGTAG
The DNA here is from genome assembly GCF_964270895.1 of Podarcis filfolensis. Lineage (NCBI taxonomy): Eukaryota > Metazoa > Chordata > Lepidosauria > Squamata > Lacertidae > Podarcis > Podarcis filfolensis. The sequence continues at coordinate 8,786,834 of NC_139605.1, forward strand.
AAATAGCCCAGAATCTCAGCCTTCAAGAGGGAAAGGAGGAAGGAGGGAAAGGAGGAGTCTGCGAGGAGCACCAGGAGCCCCTGAAGCTCTTTTGCAAGGAGGATGAAGCCCCCATTTGTGTGGTTTGTGACAGATCCAAGGAGCACAAACACCACGAGGTGATTCCTCTGAAGGAGGCTTCCGAGGAATACAAGGTAGGAGATCCCTGGATCTTGAGGGGGAGAAATAGCTGTGGATTCTTCTTGGGAAGTTTCCTTTTTAATTCTCAGGTCCAAAGTAGGCATGGCATGAATTCATCGTTGTTTATTATGTAAAAAGCAGCCAAGGGGAAGCCTGAGGGCTCCTGGGATGACTCAGAAGAAGGAGTCACAGTCTTTCTCTCTGCCAGGGGGACAAAGGGATCTCCCTTGATATCCCTGAGTAGCATCTGCAAAGACTAGATAGAAGTCTGTAAGCAAGGGGTGACCTAACTGGGTCCCTGAGCCCCACAGGGATGCCACAGAAAAAAGGTAGCTGGTCCAGGGAGCCATGGACCCAGAAAGGTTGAAAATCTCTGGACTTTTATTTCCTTGAATAAATTACTTTGCTATTATAGCAAGACCACTGGGCGCAAGAAGCCAGCACACTATTCACCTCCTCTCTGTGTGTCTCAATCAAACCTGAGTTTTTCCTTTTCTCTTTAGGAAGAGATCTGTCGCCGCCTGGAGATTCTGAGGAAAGAGAGAGAGGAAATTCTGGCCCATCAAGCAGCTCTGGACAAGGAAAGTAAAGACCTCCTTGTAAGTGCCACTCTTATTACTAAGGAGGGAACAAGCACTTGAAGAGTCAGGACTGAGGAGGGGTGGGGAAATCTGCCCATTTCAGCTCCTCCCCATTTCTCATTTCTCCATATCAGTTTGTTTATTCATTTATTATTCTGAAAATGAATCAGATGTTAGGGTAGCTACTTCTTTGTATAAATATTTTTATATATACTTTACCCTCATAAATACATTTTTTGTGAACATTGTGAACATTACCTTGAACAATTCAGAGGTGTGGATTTCAAAGGATTGCTCTGTTTCGTTCTCCATACTTTTTCAGCAATAGCAACTTAGGTAAATTCACCTTTGAATGCAGCCAATTTGAGTTTACGGTGGTACCTTTAGTTACGAACTTAATTTGTTCTGGAGGTCCATTCTTAACTTGAAACTGTTCTTAACTTTCACTAATGGGGCCTCTTGCTGCCGTTGCGCTGCCGGCACACAATTTCCATTCTCATCCTGGGGCAAAGTTCTCAGCTCAAGGTAACTCTTCCAAGTTAGTGGAATTTGTAACCTGAAGTGTTTGTAAATTCACTTTTGAATGCAGCTAATTTGAGTTTATTTCCCATTGTTGTTTATTACATGAATAGCAGTGAAGGAGAAGCCTGAGGACTTGTGAGCTGAGAGGGTGGAAGCAGGTCAATTCAAATCCTGATTTGCCATAAAGATTTCTCCATAAAGAAAGAGTTGTCTTTCTAAATGTGTGCTATTGTTCATCTTTAGGAAATTCAGGGAGCTATGGGGATAAACTCTGCACTTTCTCTTCATCCGCCTCTGTTTCTGCTGCCTTCCTACACCTCAATGGTCCCAGTCTAAACTGAGGGTGTTTTATGTCCATGGACGTTCTCTGGACAGCTATGAACTCTGGTTATGCCATGCCCCAAATCCTGCAGGGAATATCCTGTGGGATGTTTATGGAGGCAGGAGAAGATATATTATTTTATTATATCCTTCCTAACTTTTGCCAGCAAGTTCTATAACTTAGCAGAGTTGTTAAATAATTCCCCTTTTAAATTACACAGCGGTTAGCTAGTTGCAGGCTCATCTGAACCTCACTATTTAGGATTCCTGGTTTCCCTATTTTATATCCGTCCTAAAAGAATAGACACGACCATCTGATTAAAGTGATCATAAAACTAGTTTACTTACAATCATCCAGTTCACAATAAGATCCCTGAAGGCAGACTTCATTTACAGAACAACATATAACTTTGTGAACTGAAATATACTCAGAGTCGCAAAGTGATTTCATGCTCTTTATTCAGCTCATAGTAGTGAGGAGGAATGAATGAATGTCCCCTCAAAGTATCTGCTTTATATACATTATTTACACAATGGGCTGCACATGATTGGCTAATTCCGGAATTCTACTGTAAGCCAATCAGGTTGTGGATTCACTTCTATCTGGAGCATGATTGGGTGGTTCCTGCCAACCAATCATACTGCTGCATTGTTCTAGGACCAATCAGACTGCTGCCTTTTGGATCCTATTCAACTCAGTACATAACATGAACCATCCCATTAGAGAAATAGTCTCAAGTGATCGCAACTGAGCAGCCACTTCTCCTAACTCTTAGGAACACACAATGGAGAAGACACAGAGCAGAACATGGAGGCCGTGTGCTCCTCTCCCAAGAACAGACCACACTCACATTAAGTCACATGCAAAGGAAGTCTGTCCCAGCTCAGGAGGAACTAGCAAGTTTTCTCCTGAGTGATACAAAGCATTCCCCAGCATGTGCATTGTAGGACTCTTGTATTTGACTGCAATATGTTTTTACATCCCACATATCCATGGCTAGGAAAAAAATGCTCCTTCCTTTAGGCTGTAGCTCTCTGCAAAATAGAAGTCAACAGGAACAGCAATGGAGAGGGCCTCCCCTCAAAATAAAGGTTTACTTCTTTAGCCACTGAAGGTTTCATGTCTATTAAAAATCAGAAGTGTCGTCCCTGTGGAATTCTCATAATTCTCTTCCTGATGTTTTGAAGGCTGAGCACCTTCCACACTCAAACCTCCTCTTTTCTTGCAGAAATTAACAGAAACGGAGAGGCTGAAGGCTGTGGAGAAGTTCAGAGAACTGCGCCAGTTCCTGGAAGAACAAGAAAAACGTCTGTTGACACACGTGGCAGAGGTGGAGAAGGAGATTGCAGGGAGAAGGGATGAGCAACTGGCCAAACTCTCCAGGAAACTCTCCTCTCTTGAGAGGATCATCCAGGAGATGGAGGAGAAGGGTCAGCAGCCAGCGAGTGAACTCCTGCAGGTAAGATGGTGGAAGGACAGCCCAAGGCTGTGCTCCAGGAAAAGGCTGCCCCTTTCATGTATGCAAGGAGTGCAGGGGCTGAGTTGATGGAGCCTCTAGTCAGGTTTGTAATGGACAGGAAGACCCAAGAGACCTGGGATGCTTAACTCACCTGAATGCAGACTAGAGATTTGTCTGTATTCTTGATGGAACAGGAGCTGATCTTCTGCTTTTTGCTGGTTATTTGTCTCCGAATGCCTTTCAGCTGTGGGGGGCTTCATCTAGGATGCGTTCAGGCCTCCTTCCGACATGAGCCAGTCTCTTCACCAAGCTTCTTTTCCCGTGCCCTCCACAACTTCTGGGTTGATCCCCTTCCCCATGGATACAGATCAGCCCAAAATGGTGCTCAGTCACAGTGACCAAAGAGCAAGACAGAGGGACTCATCCAGACTGCTGCTTGTCCCACCCCTTTCCTCCAGGAAAACCCGCTGTTTACTGCAGAATTAGAGCAAACCTCAGCCAGGTTTTCTCTGGATTGACGTTTGCTTTGATGTTGCACCAAGGAGCAGGTGTTTCCTGAGGGAAAGCGGCAGGGCAAAGACAAAACCACTTGGACTCATGTTTTCTGGGCAAAGGAAAAGCAGAAGTGTGGGCAAGCCCAAAGAAACACTGAGCTTTTTTATACGCCTTTGGAGGCATTTTATGCTGCAGGTGCTTTTTTTTATTTCCAGATGGAAAATAGAATTTGAAATTTGGGGACTGGGACAGTGCCCTGGCAGGATCATCCTGCAGGCTTACGTTTGTCTGAATTGCACAATGCAAACAGGATTAAAGTTATTAAAATATGGAAATGTGGAGAACTTGAAATTGGAACAATTAATAATATCAGATTGGAAAAATAAAAGCTGTGAGAAACCAAAACTGGCTGATTCTGCCATCCCTGCCAGGCAGACTGACATCCGAGGGCCAGGGTCTGAGGGGGTCTTCCTAGTGTGGCCTGTGGTGTGCAGTGAATTCCCTTCTTCTTTTCCCTCTAGGATGTGAGAAGGACCTTGCAGAGGTAAGTGGATCTGGCTCATTTCCATTAGCATCACTCTTTGAAGCTGAGATGCAAGAACCTCAGACATGGGCCCCCAGGGCTGCAAGGGGGGAGACTGTAGGACTCACTCCCTGCAGCATCTCACAGGTAAAAGTAGAGCCCCCTCTTCTGAATTTGTAGCCCCCCAATTCTCCCTCCAAGGATCAAGGTCAGCTGCCTCCTCCCTCCCTCCCCACATCACTTCACACAGGGATGGGGGCTCTTTTCTTTCTCTTGCACTTTCTGTTCATGGACTTTTTGGTAATTTCAAACATCTAGAAGAGAAAGTGCCAAAGATGCTTGGGAAGAGCTTAGGATGTACCAACAGATTTCAATGTCCAACTAGAAGCCCCCCAACTCTGGTAACTCAGCCCCTTTGGGGCACTAAGGGAGGGAAGGTCTGTTGGTCTAGAATGGGTGGGTTCTTTTTTTGGGGAGCATTTCCACCGTGAGAGGCTGAAGGTGGTCTTGAGTGGGGGGTGAAAGTCCGGTTGTTTCCTGCCTCTGGAGGGGAATCCCATTGGGCATGGAGTTGTGCCCTTCCTGGGTGAGAGAGGGGGTGAAGGGAGGGTGGAGGTTGTTCTCCTTGACCACTGGGCAGCTTTGGACATCACTCACATCCTCTGGAGAAGCTCAGGGAGGGAGGGGTTGCAGGCATTCCACCTCAGGGGTTTGGTTCTTCCGTCCTGGGACCTTCCCAGAAAGCTGTTAGGGGGCAGCATTGTTTGAAGCCATGGGAGCCCTCCGGTGGTGTCGCTTGGGGTTACATCTTGTCCCTTGTGCTGTTTAGCATCCTTACAAAGCCACTGACCAGGGCTTGGAGGTGGGTGTCAAGAGATGAAGCTGAATCCTGAAAATTACCTGTTGCGAAATGAACTTCAACTTTGTTCATGTTACTGAGATCTCCTGCAAGAATTAGGGAGATGGGGCCACAATGGGGCCATTCATTGTTTTTCTTTTCACCAGGTATGAGGAAAGAGGGAGTCCAGAGAAGCCACTGGCTTTCCCTCCAGAGCTGAGGAACAGGATCTTGGAATCGTGTGATCTAAATCACCTTGTGGAGGATACAATGAAACAATGGAAAGGTAATGAAAAATGGCTGCCAGGATTTCACCCTGGGAATTCTGTTACTTCTTCAGAACTGAACATGCCAGGCTCTTACTGCATGGAATTGAGTAACCCCAGGATACCTTCCTTCTTGGTGCTCCAGCCTTAATTTCCTGTCTCCCAGAATGGCCCATGTATATTGTGACGCTGGATCCTGTAAAGGAAGCCTGAACCAGAGTGTAGAGCAAAGTCAGGATTTTTTCCTCCCATGTGCATCGGTTTACAATTATATGGAACCTCCTTTTCCTTGTGGTTCCCTGTCTGCACAATCTGAGTTTGTCCTTTTGGAGGTTCTCCTGCTCTGAATGGAGTCAAAGGGCATTAAGAAGCCACCAGTTCCCCCTCTGCCTCCTGCTCAGGCTTGTTTCTCAGCCGTGGAGCCAAGGCCTGAGCTGTCTCCTCCTCAGACGTCCCCCTGCAGGATCAGCTCCTGTTACATCAAGAATACAGACAAATCTCTAGTCTGCATTCAGGTGAGTTAAGCTTCCCAGGTCTCTTGGCTGTTCCTGTCCATTACAAGCTAGAGGCTCCATTAACTCAGCCCCTGCACTCCTTGCATATATGAAAGGGGCAGCCTTTTCCTGGAGCAGAGCCCTGGACTGTTCCTGCCACCATCTTACCTGCAGGAGTTCACTCGCTGGCTGCTGACCCTTTTCTTCCATCTCCTGGATGATCCTCTCAAGAGAGGAGAGTTTCCTGGAGAGTCTGGCCAGCTGCTCATCTATATACTGCTTGTTTGTAGGGAAAAGCCTCAGAGCCTTACAATATCTTACAAAAGCCCTTAAGGAGAATCCTGCAGGGTCAGTCCAATGTCCATTTTGTCGAGTTCTCATGTATAAGGAATCTCCCTTGCATTTTGTTATCCCTCCACACAATCTGAGGATGCTATTTTGGGGCTTCTCTAGATTTGCTTGGATTTCCCCCTCGTGAAGTATGTTAAGAAGGGCACCCGCAAGCACCCAGTCCCTCCTCCACCTCCTGCCAGGCTGGTCTCCCAGCAGCAGAGGCAAGGCCTGAGCCACCTCTTCCTCAGTTTCAACCTCACCAGCCCTTTCTCGTGCTTCAGCCATCCCCATCGCCTGAGAGTTCCCACACTTCTTTTGTTAGATCAGCCCCATTCCATGAGGGATGACTTCCCATTGCATGAGATTCTTGGAATTACAGGGTAAAGCTCTGCCAATTCTTCCTCTGCAATTTGGTTTGTCAGCATACTTGGAAATTCCAGTTTCAACAGCTTTTCCCCACCAGTTCACTTGGGGCAGATGTTAAACCTTTCTTCATCCATCCAGTTCAGACCCCCATTTCACTTGTGGATTTTGAATGATTGTATTCCGCAATTTTTCTAGTATGGTTTACCATTTCTGATTTTCCCATGAAATCATGGAATGGCAGAGTTTGAAAGGATCCCAAGGATCATCTAGTCCAACCCCCTGCAATGCAGGAATCACAGCTAAACTCGTTAGTTGTTTTAATTCCTTAGGCCTAGTGATATTACATTCTCAAGAATTATATTTTGGAGAATAATTAACATCACTACTTAGTCCTACAGTTGTCGTCTTGGCATGATTTCATCTTTTGCTTGAAATAAGGAAACAACAGATGCTATGATTTGGTGATGTTTTGTAAAAAAAGATTTCTTTTTTAGCTACTGCATTGTAGCCTGTTAAGCCTGTCTTTTTGCTTCCTCAGATGTTCAGTCATTCAGAAATCTTCAGAGAGGTAAATTTCACCTGGAGACCCCAATTCACAGGAGGGGGGGACTCGTGTTTCATGGGGGTCAAGGGTCTCTTGTACCACAAAGGCAGAGAGGGTGGACTTGAAGGTGCAGAAGGGGGGGGGAGAGAAACTCCCCAGAAGGATCAGATAAAAGAGGGAAGAGTTTCATTCCTGCCTAGAGAGAGTTGGCTTGCTTTTCCATGTGACCTTTTTCTCAGACAGGTCCTCTATTTTCATGATTAAAATTTCTCCCCTGGGCGGATTTTTAAAATTTGGCAAAATGTCTCAAGTTGCTTGGTTTGGTTTACAGTAACCCATGAAAAAAATTCTAGTGCATTAGATTCAGATCTAAGGCACCCAGCTAAGCTAGCCTAGAGCAGAGAATCGCAACAGAGCAGCATCTTAAGCTAGCCACATCCTGTATAAAACCCTTCTCTTGTGGCTGAACTAAAAGGACTCTGGCTCAGCTACAAGATCTTGGAGAAGGAATCTGGGAGGGCAAGAGTTAACACCCCCCTGCCCTTAAGGAGAGTCCACATGTACATGTTTAACAGTTTAATAAATTGTTCTGTGCACACTTGCGTTCACAAAGATGTGAACACGAGCCCAAATACTTTAAAGTGGCAAGTGAGGGAGCAATTTGTATTATTATTATTATTATTATTATTATTATTATTATTATTATTATTCTTTGGTTGTTGAAAGTTAAGAACATTGCTACTAGCAGTATATCACAGCTTTGAAAGCCTACATAGAGTAGGGGTATTTAAAACGAGTGTCGTCATAGCGATCCATGGTTAAGAGTAGAAGTTGGCAAATGTGTCCTCTTTTTGCTCTTCGAAATACAGCAACTCTACACTTGCCTGCCATGAATGTCTAAGCCCCTAACGGGTAACTTTTTGAGTTATTCCTCCTTCTCCCAGGGAACTAGTCTTATAGTATATGTTACGTCCAAAAGAGAAGCATGGAATAAGCAGTCCTTTGTAAAATTGCCCTGCCACCTGCCTCCTCTTCCCTGGCGGCAAGGCCGAAACTTCCAAGATGGTAGAGAGGAAGGAAAGGAGAGATCAAGTGGGTGAGAGAGATGGGGAGCAGGAATAAACAGGCTCCCCATTTAACACCATTTTCACTTGTGGGCACGAGAGCCCAGAACATGACCCCAGTGAAAGTGAGGAGAGGCCTATATGTGGTTTTATGTTGTATTTTTATGCTGTGAACGCCCTGAGACCTATGGATAAAGGGCAGTATGCTATCATCATCATCATCATCATCATCATCATCATCCTTATTATTAGAACAGGCCAATTCCCACAGAGATTGTCAGAGCAAAGCAGCTTCTCTCCTCTCCTGCCTCCTCCAATTCTCCTCTCTTTCCCCTTAGATAACACAGAAGAGACGAGTAAAAGGTTTCCTGGGTGGTTTTTCCTCCTAGAAAATGCCTGGGTTGAGAGGAGGGCAGGCACAATACACATCGAATATAAGAAAGTGAAGGGAACTGATTTAAAAACCATCAAGGAAGATATTTTATTCTGATGAGAGTCTGCAAGGAGGAGTCTCAGTCTAGCATGCGATGCAAAGAAATCCCCTTGATCTGAAAGGGAATCTGGGGTTTTCGGGGGTTTTTTATTATTATTATCAGGATGTCTGTTTCTGTCTCTCGGCTGACTCTGCCTAATCTTCTCTTTCCCTCATTTCTCCCCAACAGCAAATGTCACTCTGGATCCAGACACAGCCCATCCCCAACTCATCCTGTCCAAGGATCGGAAAAGCCTGAGATTGGGAGACAAACCTCAAGCCCTGCCTGATAATCTTGAGAGATTCCGTTACCAGCCTTCTGTGTTGGGACGTGAGGGATTCACAAAAGGCAGACATTTCTGGGAAGTGACTGTGGGAAGTGGGGAATATTGGGCTTTGGGGGTCGCCAGGAAGTCTGTGGAGAGAAAGGGCCGCTTCTCCTTTAGCCCTGAGAGAGGGATCTGGGCTGTGGGGAAGTCGGGAGAGAAGTACTTGGCCTGCATCTCCCCTCATTACTCTCCTCTGTCCCTGAGTGAGAAGCCCAGGAGGATCTGGGTGACTCTGGACTATGAAGGGGGACGTGTGTCTTTTTCTGACGCTGACTCAGGAGCCGAACTCTACACGTTCTCAGGAGCCTCGTTCTCTGGAGAGACCCTCCTCCCTTTTCATCTGTGGGGAAATTATAAAACCCACCTCATTATCTCCTGAGGAGACTAAATCTGCCTCTCAGGCCCAGCAGGAGTTTCTCTCCAGACCAGAGTGACTGATATAAAAAACATTTACCCGCCAAGAGCAGGTTGGGCAGTTTTCCAAGAGCCCTTTGAGAGGATTCATTCCAGTCAAAATCAGCAGAAATAACCAAACAAAAATGGGTTGCTCTTGCTTTGCATTTTCCTTCCTTTTCCCAGAATTCCCTCTGCAGCTTACTTCTTAAAGAGACAGTCACACTTTTAGGAGTCCTAATAAATTTCCTCACCTTCAATCTTGTTTTCCATTTGAGATGTCTGATTTGGCAGAGGATGAGACTCTTAATCCCAGGGTTGTGGGTTTGAGCCCCACGTTGGGCAAATGTTTCCTGCACTGCAGGGGGTGGGACTAGATGACCCTCAGGGTCCCTCACAACTCTGTAATTCTAGGAAACCTTCCTCTCCACACAAGACCTTATGCAGTTGTGAAAATGCATGCATCATTGGATTAATAGAGGAGTATAAAATGAACCCCTTGACCCATGTCACGCAGGATAGCTTCTTGCTCTAGAGGCCTCAGATGGGAAGAAAAATAAAAAGAAATTGAACAGGGCATCATCTTCAAATGCCCTCTGCAAATACAGCCTCGCCATCCCCACACCTTGTCAGAAGTAAACCTTGCATTGAGTGGGGCTTCTGCTCAGTTAAATGTGTTTAGGGTTGATGCATTAACGTTCCTTATTTACAGGCTGGATTCTCTCTATCGGGGGCATCAAATGGGGTGTCCTCTGGATAATGCTGGACTCCAGCTCCCCTCTGACTCATTCAGCATGGCCAGGGGTCAGAGAGGATGAGAGTTGCAATCCAGGAGATTCTAGAAGGAGCCCCATGGCCTGTGCTGCCCCATACATTACACAGGGCACCTTCCTTGTGTTCCTGAGCCCCACCCCAAATACGCAGTGCTCCCCCAAGGAGCGTCATTTCGCCACCAGGTGCATCTGATTTCTCTCCTTGGATACTGTCAGAGCTACCCTAGGTCCCAGCTCACAAAGGACCAACGCTGCTTCGTTGTTAAGTATAAAAGTCTTTATTGAAGTTCAATTTCACTTCCAGAGCCGCAGCGCGCAGCCCCACGTCTAAAGTCTCAGACCACTGATGCTCCGTCTGAGTCTCCTCCCCCTTGACACCAATTTAAGATTCTAGCCTTGCTCCACCTTCTCCGCTGCTCCTTCCTCCTCTGGGTCCGCCTGCCCGCCGGGGTTCCGCCCTTTCTAGCCTCTTCTCCCGCTGATTCCCCTGAGCCTTCTCCCTCCCTCCGGCGGGCTTTAGGAGCTGGTTCCCCATCCGGGTCTCCTGCTGTTCCGCGCGCCTGCACATTTGAACTTGGCGCGCGCGCCCAGCCAGCAGCTTTCCTCCTGACCGTTCCACTGCTGCTGTCACTGCTTCCCCCATGGGGGGGGGGGCTAGCTGCAACTGACCTCCCCTCCGTTGGAGGCGTGGTCAGCCCTGACTCCCTCTCTGGAGGAGACACTGCTCCTGACACATGTGACTCCTCCCCCCCACTACGCTCTGGTGGGGAAACTGGTCCCGATCCTCCACTGCTGCTTTGGGGTTCCCCTCTGCCTCCTTGTTTCTGGTGCGTCCCCCCTGGGACCCCCCTTGCCCTGACCATCGGCGCCCCCTTCTGGGAATCTTCTGATTCGCTGGAGAAGCTCATGGAATCTCTAGGGCCACTGTCATACTCCCCTACGCTGCCTTCAGATTCTTCCCCTTCGCTCTCCCAATCCTCTCTCCCTAGTGCTCCTGCTCCTGATTCCCTGACAGATACTAACAGCTGGAACAACACATGCCTGTGGAATTGACCCCTCTCAAAGATCAGGCAGGACTCTCTGGCTCCACTATTGGCACCACTGACTACTGACCGGTGCAGCCTGCTCTCCTTTCCCTGCGTTTTCCACGGGGTGGTGGCACATGATGGAATAAAGACACCTCCCCCCCACCCCTGCCTAAGGGCTGCCTCCCCTTCCTCCATCCCCTACATGATGTTGGTCTCCTTTGTGTGTCATCATAGGTTCCCTGTGAGCCTCCACTCACCACGTGGAAAGACACAAAAGTGTCCCATTTGGTCCAGCGCCCAAGAGAGGCCACCCAGACGCCTGTGCAAAACCTGCAAGGACCAGAGAGCAAAAGCAGCCTTGCCCCCCCCTGCAGCCTCCAGCAAACCGATCTTTACAAGCATGGGAGCCAACTTGAATAAAAATATTATTGGTGAGGGGAGCAGATAAGCCCTAATCCCCTCCACTTTGGCTTGGTTTTATCCCTCGGTCCCCTCCAGCACCTTCCCCTGCTCCTTGGCGGTGGCACGCACCCCTTGCCCCGGGCACCCTGAGCTGGGGGTCTGGCCCAATGCCCACCCCCACTGCTGACAGGCAACACCACGCAGCCCCACACCATCCTTGGTCAAAAAAAGCAGCCCTCGTTACAAATGGGAGGGGCCAAAGGCCACATTGGGAACCCCAGGGAGAAGCTGACTTGAGTGGCCACTTTGCCTAGAATGGACAACGCCCCTGAAATATACTCGGAGTTGAGAGTGGATTTCATGCTATGTATTCAGCTCATAGTTGGTGAGGAGGAATGGAAGTTCCCCCAGAATGTCTACTTTATATACATTATTTACACAATGGGCCACACATGATTGGCTAATTCCGGGATTCTCCCGTAGGCCAATCAGGTTCAGCGGCGTAGCGTGGGTTGTCAGCACCTGGGGCAAGGCAAGTAATTTGCGCCCCCTAACCCGGGGCAAGGCAAGTAATTTGCGCCCCCTAACCCGGGGCAAGGCAAGTAATTTGCGCCCCCTAACCCCTAACCTGCCGCCGCTGCCAGCTTCTTCTTGCTGCTGCCTGGGCTGGTCTGGTGTGGTTCTCTCCCGCACTCAGTGCTGCGCTGGGCGGCCGCTGCACTGTCCCTCCTCCAGATAGTCCCTCTCTCTCTCTCCACACCGCACGCCTGGCACCCACCCCCTCCACAGTGGGCGGTGACCCGGCGGCTCGGATCGGATTCGCACAGCCAGCACTGCAGTGAGAGAGAGTGAGTGAGCCAGGTAGGGGCAGAGAGCTGCGAGTGCGAACGCGCCCCCCCAGATGTTGCGCCCGGTGCGGCTGGCCCCCCCTGCACCCCCACGCTACGCCACTGATCAGGTTGCAGATTCACATCCACCTGGAGGTGGATTGGGTGGCTCCTGTGGATCAATCATTCTGTTGCATTCTGGACCCTATTCTAGGACCAATCAGACTGCTTCATTCTGGACCCTCTTGTTTTAGGACCAATCAGACTGCTGCCTTTTGGATCCTATTCAACTCAGTACATAACATACCCACTCTGGGCAGCTCCCAACAGAATATTATTAATAATAATTACAGAGCAATAAAACTTCAACCATAAAAAACTTCTCTACATAGGGCTGCCTTCAGATGTCTTCTAAAAGATAGTTGTTTATTTTGTTGACATCTGATGGGAGGGCATTCCACGGGGTGGTGTCACATGTCGGAATAAAGACACTTTCCCCTCCACCTGTCAGAGGGCTGCCTCCCCTTGCTCCCTCCCCTATACGATGTTGGCGATGTTTGTGTGTCATCATAGGTTGAAGGACACAAAAGTGGTCCATTAGGTCCAGCACCCAAGAAGGGCACAAAGACGCCTGTGGAAAACCTTCAAGCAGGACCAGACCTTGTGATTACTGTAGACGATCCAAAGAATAGTTTACCAAAGGTTCTGGAGAGGATCCAAGAATTTGGACAAGTAGTAGGCTTTAAATTAAATAAAAATAAAACTAAGGCCTTAGTGAAAAATGTGGCGGAACAATATAAAAAGGAGCTACAACAACTTACAGATATAGGTATACATAAGAAAATTAAATATTTGGGGGTATGGTTTAAAGCTAAAAATATTAACATACAGACATTTATGTAAATACTTGGAAAGAGATTCTAGAGAAATTTAGAAATATCGGGTAGGATGAAGTTATCTTTTGGGGGAAGAATATCAGTAATAAAAATGAATGTAATGCCAATAATGTTACTTTTATTTCAGTCCGTACCAGTGATCAGCAACACAGGATGCCTCAATGAATGGCAAAAAGTTATTTCTGGCAAAGGAAGAAACCTAGAATAAAATATAAATTGTTAACAGATGCTAAAGAAAGAGGCTTCACCCTGCCAGATTTAAAATTATATTATGAGGTGTCCTGGCTTTGTTGGCTCTGGGAAAGGATAACATTGAAAAATGCAGGTTTACTAGATTTGGAAGGACATGATAACAGATTTGGATGGCATGCATACTTATGGTATGAAAAGCTAAGGTGCATAAAGGTGTTCAGAATGATCTAAGAAAATCAATCTTTATGGTATGAGAAATATACTTATTACAGCAGAAAAACACCCTGGTGCCTTTCCCCTTTAGAAGCAATATCTTAGAAAAAAGTGAATACAGTGGTACCTCGGTTTAAGAACAGTCCTGTTTATGAACGATTCAGTTTAAGAACTCCACAAAAGTGGAAATAATGTCCCGGTTTGAGAACTTTACCTTGGACTAAGAACGGAATTCGAATGGTGGAAGGGCACTGGCAGCGGGAGATCTCGTTAGGGAAAGTGTGCCTCGGTTGAAGAATGGTTTTGGTTTAAGAACGGACTTCCGGAATGGATTAAGTTCGTAAACTGAGGTACCACTGTATGAGAATCAATTGGCCAACATATAGAGAGCTGTTAACCAAAGTAGAATATCAGGTGAAACTAAAACACTGTGATGAGATAAGGGATTTATTAACGGACTGGTTACACTTTCACCAACTAAATGATATATTTAAGATAGTTAAAAATAAAGGTTTTAGTTGTGAAATATCAAGATTCCAAAAAGATTTGTGAGAAAATAATGTTAAATTATTATCCAAAATGTATAGCTTGCTTTTAGAGTGGCATACAAAAGATTAACAGGTTAAGTTGGTAATGATACATTGGGCAAAGGATTTGGGACATAATATTCATGTGGCAGATTGGGAAAGGTTATTTGAAATTTATGGAATGTTGCACATTGAAAGAAACTTATATGAAAATGATGTACCAGTGGTATTTGACCCCTACTAAACTAGCAAAGATGTTTAAGACATTACTGGCAAGCAGACTTCGAATCCTTCATGGCTTCTTCACTGGTAAGCGACATGTGACTGATCACTGGACCTCTCCTTATCCAGACTCCACAGCGACAGTCGCTGCTTTTTTAATTAGGCATGGATTTAACATGTCCCAAACTTTTCTTCTTTTGCAGAGAGAGGCAATAAGGATGACTGTCCTCCGAGCCCAAAACACCTCCTAGCCTAAGGACTCCCAATTAATCTCGCCTCTTCACAACCCCCTGATGACTCGGCCAAGTGAGCAAGCATGGCTGTTTGTTCCACAGATAATTTTGGGGGGTGAACTTCTGCATTATCAGGAAACTTAAGCGATCCACACTGAACAATTACAGTTATCAGGGGATTCTGATTATCACTTTCTACTCCCGCCACAGATTCCTGAAGGGAGTCTCTCTAACTTTGGGTTAAAAAGGTAAAGGGACCCCTGACCATTAGGTCCAGTCGTGACCGACTCTGGGGTTGCGGCGCTCATCTCACTTGATTGGCCGAGGGAGCCGGCGTCCACTCCATGTGACCGGCATGACTAAGCCGCTTCTGGCTAACCAGAGCAGCGCACGGAAACGCTGTTTATCTTCCTGCCAGAGTGGTAGGTATTTATCTACTTGCACTTTGACATGCTTTCGAACTGCTAGGTTGGCAGGAGCAGGGACCGAGCAACGGGAGCTCACCCCGTCACGGGGATTCGAACCACCGACCTTCTGATCGGCAAGTCCTAGGCTCTGTGGTTTAACCCACAGCACCACCCGTGTCCCTTAACTTTGGGTTATAAGTATGCAAAAAGAGCTCCGCTGGAGCAGCCAAAGGCCCACAGAATCCAACGTCCTCTTCTTCCTGGGGCCGACAACACCCTCCCCACTTGTTATTCTCAGCAATGGGCATTCAGAGGCATCTCCCCCCCCCGTCCCCCCCCAAGCACAGGTGGAAAACAGGGTCATCCTCCATTAACTTGTCCTAAGGCCAGCCAAATTCGTGGCCACAGTTATCTTTTGTGGCAGCAAATCCCACTGTTTAACGATGCAGCCTGTGAAGAAGTCCTTTCTCATGTCAGTCCTGAATCTTTAAAGGTATTTTTTAGCCTGGTGGTGGGAGCGGGAGCAGTCAGGGCAGGCATCGGCTGTGGCCCTTGCCATAGCACAGTGGCCCCCGGCAGCTGTCGAAGAATGTCAGGGGCCAGCAGCACCCAGAGCTCTTCTCAAACTGCAAGCATCACCCAGCAGGTTTCAGCAGCCTCCTTTACCTGGCTCTGGTTCCTGCAAGAGCATCTTCCCCCCCTTTTCCGTTTGGAAGGAAAGGTCCAGTTTGGGAATCAGAAGCCCCTCTGGGGTTGGGAAGAGAGAGAGAGAATGATTCTTATTTGCAGAATCTGGATCCAGATAATATTCCTGGAATTTAGTCTACTCTGGACACTGGACACATTCCTTTTTCGAGATTTTCATCCCCCTTCTTAAGACAAAACAAGCAAGAGATAAATATGAAAAGAACCACAGAAAAATTAACAGTTATATGCTGCTGTGTTAGAACTTTATTTCTCAGTTGAGTGACATGCAGAACGGGACTTATGAAGTAGGGATACTTACCGTATTTTTCGCCCCATAGGACACACTTTTTCCCCTCCAAAAATGAAGGGGAAATCTGGGTGCGTCCTATGGGGCAAATGCAGGCTTTCGTTGAAGCTTGGAGAGCGAGAGGGGTCGGTGCGCACCGACCCCTCTCGCTCTCCAGGCTTCAGGAAGACATCCGCAGCCTAGGCAGCCCTGTGGGAGTTCCCGCAGGGCTGTCTAGGCTGCGGATAGCAGCCTGCCGCCCGGCGCGCGGGGCACCCTGAAGCAGAGCGCCCCTCGCGCCGGGCAGACATCAGCCAGCCCCACATGCTCGGGGGACAGCGCCGCCATCCCGATGTTCCCCGACCTGGTTTTGGGGGAGAAATAAAGGAAAACATTTTTTCCTTTATTTCCCCCCCAAAAAACTAGTGCGTCCTATGGGACGAAAAATACGGTATTTTGGCTTGTGGTTTTCAATGAGTATAGACTTATGGACTAAGTTGTTGTGTTTTTATCTCCTTATAATATAATATAATAATTAAAAAGAAAAATAAACAGATTGTTTTCATAAACAATATGCCAGCAGAGTACATTTAAATTGTTTAGTACACACAGATTTTTATCGTTTATGGGACACAACCTAGCCAAAATGAAGCATCTTCTAAATCCCACTAATTTAAAATGGAAGGAACCTAAGCTGCACTCCCAAACCATGTTTATTGGGGGGGTAGGACTCACTGAACACACAAGACTTGCCTCTGAGGAAACAGGAGATTCCACTGTGCTTGAATCGTAGCCAATGGGCCCTGGTAGAGTTGAGTATGAAAAGAAAGTGCTGCCGTCTCCCCAGTGGGGCTGACCCCTTGGAAACACGCTTAGGATTGCAGCCTGAAATGTTTGTGGGGTTTGCTGCAATCCTCACCCCACTTACCTGGGAGTAGGCCCCCCCAGGGGACTTACTTCTGAGTAGACCTAATCAGGGCTGAAGCCCTAGGCCAGCTGTTGGGAACCTTTGACCCTCAGATGTTGCTGAACTACAAATCCCATCATCCTTGGCCACGCTTGCTGGGGCTGAGGGGAGATGTGGCTCAGCCCCACCTGGAGGACCATAGATTATCTTCTCTAAAACGCTATTCCTTACCCAGAGAGCGCACAATGCCACAGTTCTCCTCTTTGACTTGCCAGAGCATCGTCCTCTGGCCTGGCTGTGTCAGGGATGCCTCCTCCTTGCCGAAAGGCCGCTCCTTCTCCTTGGCGCTCGCTGGGCCCTGAAACAGCCAAACATCCAGTGCTCGCTTCGGCAGCACATATACTAAAATTGGAACGATACAGAGAAACAGCCAAACATCCCCCACTCAGGTTCTGCTGTTCTGGAAAACGCCATTTAAAGATGGATGCCCAAGATCCCACACACACTCCCACTCCCGATTTCGCAATGCCAAGCCTGGTAAAATCAGAGTCCCCAGTCCCATCCATAAGCAGCTACTGAGAGGCAGTGTGGTGTAGTGGTTAGAGTTAGAGTGTGGCACCAGGACCTGGGAGGCCAGGGTTCAAATCCCCACTCGGGCGTGAAGCTCATTGGTGACCTTGAGCCAGTCACGGGCTCTGCCTAGCCCACCTCACAGGAAATTATTTTATAATTTCCACTCTTTATCATTGTATGGAATACCTTGTGCACTGCTTAGAGACAATGGCAATCCAGCAGTACAGAAATGGTTGAGACAAATTAAACGGGGCTGGGAAGTTGCTCAGTGATGGGGCATATGCGCTCTGCACGTGCTCAGGTGCGCTCTGGTCCTTAGCTGGTCTGTTACATTCACCCTGCTCAAGGGAACACCCCAGGCCTGCCGCTAAGTGAGGTGTCCACTTACGTGAGTCCGCCCATCTCTGTCCATTTCCAGTCCCTTAGGAGGAAGCAAAGAACAGGGGTGACTTGGGAGCGTCATTCTGTTGTCGGTGCTATGTACTGAAGTTCTCACCCTGGGCCAGCAGGAGGATACTGTAGATAGTTTTCACTCAGGTCCACATATGCAAATAAGGGATTGAAAGTGACATTCAGTGATTGGCTAGTTACAGAAAGTGGTTCCTGACTGACGACTGACGACCACTTTCTTTCAGCAGCAAGGGTTATAGTGGCAAAACACTGGAAAGATAAAAATACACCCACTAAAGAGGAATGGGTAGTTAAATTGTGCGAGCACTTGGAGCTTGCAAAGCTGACAGATGCAATAGGAGATAAACCTAAAAAATTGGTGAAAGAAGAATTATTATTATTATTAAGGAATTTTCCTTTGTAATTTTGGTTGTCTATATTTATATGTACTTGTTTAAAGCAAAATAAAAGTATTAAAAAAGAAAGAAAGAAAGAGGTTCCTGTTGCGTTGTAGTGGAGCTCTGTATAAGCAGGCTGGCTGAACCCTTCAGTTCAGTTCTCTTCTGGCCTGTGAATAAACAAGAGCTGTTTGAAGAATCTTCTGATATGTTGACCCACAACTTAACCGTCTGTGAGTCCCCATTTGGCGTGGTGAGGAATCGAGTCGGGGCCCGAGGGGAAAGGAAGTCTGTTTGGAAAGAGGAGAAATGAAGTTTCAAGGAATGAAAGTCATGCAAGCCTTGATTTCGTAGGCTTCCCTAAAGTTGTGCGTCTTTTCCTTTCGGTTGTCAGTTTTGGGGCAAGGGGCTTGGCGTTTGTGGTTCGAATGTAATGGTTGTTTCCTGACTTGCGAAGATGGCAAGGTTTGTCCCGGCTGCGTGGCTTGTTGTGAGCTTGGGGGTGGTGGGGTTGGAAGCAGCCGCTAAAGAAGGAGCTGAGCTGTTTTGGGAGGGGAATAGCGGCCAAGCAAGGGGGCTGGGAGCGTAGCCTGGAAGTGCTAGTGTGGGTGCGCCATGTATCCCGTGCTGATTGGCTCAGGCGCAGCGGTATGCAAATATCGAGTTCCGTTGTCGGGTCTTCCCACCTAGTTGAGGTTTCTGTGCTGCTAGTTGCGACATTGAAGAGGAAAAGGAGACCCCCCCTTTTGCCGGTTAGTTGATGGTCTCATGCCCGTGTGCGTGTGTCTGTGAGTGGGTGGGGGGCAGCTGCGGCCTGTGGCTTATGTGCCCCCCCTCCGTTCCGTAATGGGCTGGTACTCCTCGAAGCCCTAATAGAGCTGCCTTGGCTGGCAGGTTGTTTCTGGGGTTAATTTTAGGTGCTCCTGCTCGTGTTTCAAGCTCTGCTTTCCAGAGTGGACGGTACTGCCCCCTGGGAAAGGGGAGGGGTGGGGGGTGGAAATGGCCAGCAGACTTGGGAAAGCTAGCCTCACTGGGACAAGTTCATCAATTCCGTTGCGCTCATTAAACTAGGATAGTCTCAATTGGATTTTGAATAAATGTGCAATTAAAGGAGTTGTCTTGAGGGATTCAAGTCCCGCTTGCTCAATCAGAACTCGCGTCCATTTAGGGCAGCAGCAGATGTTCTCCAATTCAAAAAGGGCAAGGAAGCCTTTGAATGAAAATGTATGAATACCACAAGTTACTAGGTAACTGTGTGTTTGTGTGTGTAATCAAAAGCATGGGAAGCAATGAAGAATAAAACATTCAGCAGCTGCCAAGATCTGGGAACATACTTTATGTGGGTTTTTTTTAAAAAAAATATCACGTGGTTCCTGAGTTCCTGAGTCATTTCTAGGAAAGGAAACACCCACTGACTAAACACTGAAAAAGTGAAACTTAACTCGGGTCTTTTGCGTGAGGGAGCCATGGCTGCTTCTGGGCGTCCCGTCCAGAATCTTTGCGATGAAGCCACTTGCTCCATCTGCCTGGAATATTTTAAGGATCCAGTGATCATCGTAGAGTGTGGGCACAACTTCTGCCGATCCTGCTTGATCCAGTGCTGGGGGGAATCAGAGGCAGAGGCTTCCTGCCCTCAGTGCAGAAAAAGAGTCCAGAGGAGGAGCCTCGTCTCCAACAGGCAACTGGCTAATATGGTAGAAATAGCTAAGAATCTCGGCCTTCAAGAGGGAAAGGAGGAAGGAGGGAAAGGAGGAGTCTGTGAGAAGCACCAGGAGCCCCTGAAGCTCTTCTGCAAAGTCCACGAAGCCCCCATTTGCCTGGTGTGTGACAGATCAAAGGAACATGAAAATCACAAGGTGATTCCTCTGGAGGAGGCTTTTGAGGAATACAAGGTAGGAGATCCCTGGATCTTGAGGGGGAGAAATAGCTGTGAATTCAGGTCGGAAGGAGGCATGGCGTTAATTGGTTGTTTCTTACATTAAAAGCAGCCAAGGGGAAGCCTGAGGTCTGGGAGGAGGGAGTTGAAGTCTTTCTCTCTGCCAGGGGGACAAAGGGATCTTCCCTAGAAATACTCACAGCCGCTTCAAATATTTGAACTGGGACTGTGGGAGGGAGAGAAAGGGTTAACCTCAATCACATCCCCCAGCAGGTTGCTTTGTACATATGAAGAACACTACAAGTGTAAATTGCATGTACACAACTAACTACAAGTCTCTTTTGGCTAGCAGGATCCCTCCTCAATGCCCTGCAAAGCAGAAAGCAGAAAGGGATCAGCTGGGGGGGGGCTGGTGGCCAGGAATTGACCAGATGGTGCAGGATCCCTGCCCCACAAGTATCTGTTGGATGCAGATTTAGGAGTGGTGGGGTGGAAGCACCTTCTGGTGGGGAGCACGCTTATTCTGGGGGTGCTGTGGGGCCTGTGCAATGAGGTTTCAGCAGGGGGTGGGCCGGAGGATCTTCTCCCATCCCAAATGGCAAAGGACTCAGTGGTTCAGAGTAGCACCTTCCTCCTCCTCCTCTTCGCACTTCTCCCTGGGACCTCAAGATGAGAAGTCAGGCTGGGACTATCCGCAGAGAAGTTCAAAGGAGCAAGCATGGCTGCCTCTGCTCTTCTCCAGACTAGTTACAGTGGTACCTTGGGTTAAGAACTTAATTTGTTCCGGAGGTCTGTTCTTAACCTGAAACTGTTCTTAGCCTGCTGGCGCCATTTCCGTTCTCATCCTGAGGTAAAGTTCTCAACCCAAGGTACTATTTCTGGGTTAGCGGAGTTTGTAACCTGAAGAGTTTGAAACCTGAGGTACCACTGTAGTGGCACTAGAAAACTTTCCCATCCCAGTTCTGCCATGCTTTTCAACCCGTGTGCTGTGGCACCTGGGGTGCCCTGAATGATGCTCAGGGGTGCTGCTGGCAACACTGGCCTCTGTCCCTCAAGCTCTTTGTTGCAGCAGCCCTGGCTACAAGCTCCGCTGGCGAATGGTGCCTCTGCGGCTGGCCAGGGGGTGTTGGCTGCCAGGAGCTGAGACGGCCTCGGAGTAAGCAAGCAAACTGGCGAGGAGCCCTTGCTGTTGGAAATGGACAGACAAGTCCCAGGCCCCTGTGGGGCAGCGTGAGGAGGCACCTCTCTTTGGGGCAGCTCAGAGACCAAGAGGAGGACTCCTAAGGAGAGGGGAGAGGAGGCTGAGAGAGCCCTCCACAAGGGAGGGTGTGGGGCTGCAAGCTCTGCAAGCAAGGGGGGACCTAACTGGGATCCTGAGCCCAACAGGGACACCGCAGAAAGAAGGTAGTTGGTCAAGGGAGTCATGCACCCAAAAAGGTTGAAAACCTCTAGACTCTTATTTCCTCCAGTAAACTACTTCGCTATTATAGCAAGGCCACTGGGCCCAAGAAGCCAGTGTAATATTCATCTCTCTGTGCGTCTCTATCAAACATGAGTTCTTCCTTTTCTTTTCAGGGAGAGATCTGTCACCGCCTGGAGATTCTGAGGAGAGAGAGAGGGGAAATTCTGGCCTATCAAGCAGCTGTGGACAAGGAAAGCAAAGACCTCCTTGTAAGTGTCTCTGTTGTTACTGGACAGGGAACAAGCACTTGAAGAGTCGAGTCAGGACTGAGGAGGGATGGGGAAATCTGCCCATTTCAGCTTCTCCCCATTTCTCCTTTTTCCATATCAGTCTGTTTATTCATTTATTATTCTGAAAATGAATCAGATGTTAGGGTTTGCGGAAATAAAACCTACGTCCAGTCAGGCTTCCCTGCGTTGCTCTGCTTGGGAGCTGACCTGGCAGGAGAGCAGAGTAGCAGCGGTCCTGCGTCCGTGTGAGATGAGGGATAAATCAAGTCCAGAGACAGTTCGGTTCTTATCTCTAGAAGCGTTTATTTACAAAGCAATAAATCCATCAGAAACTTCCGACATCTCTCCGTGCTTTTTCCAAAAGCACACACGCAGCCTCTCTGAGCTGAACTGTGTCTCAGTCAGAATCGAAAGCAAGACTGAATGCAGACACACACTGTGACGCACTTCTCTGCGTCAAGCTCCTCCCAGATACAGGACACCACGGAGTTTTAACCCTGTCAGTTCCAAACTCCACAGCTACTTCCTTGTATAAATATTTTTATATGTACTTTACCCTCATAAATACATTTTTGTGAAGATTACCTGGCTGGGTCAACCTTGAACAATTCAGAGGTGTGAATTTCAAAGAAGAAGAGGAGTTTGGATTTGATATCCCGCCTTTCACTCCCTTTAAGGAGTCTCAAAGCGGCTAACATTCTCCTTTCCCTTCCTCCCCCACAACAAACACTCTGTGAGGTGAGTGGGGCTGAGAGACTTCAGAGAAGTGTGACTGGCCCAAGGTCACCCAGCAGCTGCATGTGGAGGAGCGGAGACGCGAACCCGGTTCCCCAGATCACGAGACTACCGCTCTTAACCACTACACCACATTGGCTCTTAATTGCTCTGTTTTGTTCTCCATAATTATTCAGCAATAGCAAATTAGGTAAATTCACTTTTGAATGCAGCTAATTTCAGTTTCCCCTTCATGGATCACTGCCTTGCCGTGGCGAAGGGGCTTGAATAACTCAGAGAAGCTATGAGCTATGCCCTGCAGGGCCACCCAAGATGGACAGGTCATAGTGGAGAGTTTTGACCAAACGTGATCCACCTGGAGCAGGAACCAACAAGCCACTCCAGTATCCCTGCCAAGAAACTCCATGGACAAAGACAACAGGCATATAAAAGTTATGACGCTGGAAGATGAGCCCCTCAGGTCGGAAGGCGTCCAACATGCTACTGAGGAAGAGCGGAGGACAAGTACAAGTAGATTCAGAGCTGATGAAGCAGCTGGCCAAAGCCGAAAGGATGCTCAGTTGCGGATATGCCTGGAAGCGAAAGGAAAGTCCAATGCTATAAAGAAAAATATGTAAAGAAAAGGAAATGCAAGAAAGCAAAGTGGCTGTCCAACGAGGCCTTACAAATAGCGGGGGAGAGAAGGCAAGCAAAATGCGAGGGAGATAGTGAAAGATGCAGGAAATTGAATGCAGATTTCCAAAAAATAGCAAGGAGAGACAAGAAGGCCTTCTTAAACGAGCAATGCAAAGAAATAGAGGAAAACAATAGAATGGGAAAAACCAGAGATCTGTTCAAGAAAATTGGAAATATGAAAGGAACATTTCGTACAAAGATTTCCATAATAAAAGACAAAAGTGGAAAGGACCTAACAGAAGCAGGAGACATCAAGAAGAGGTGGCAAGAATACACAGAGGAACTATACCAGAAAGAAATGGATATCTCGTATATCCCAGGTAGTGTGGTTGCTGACCTTGAGCCAGACATCCTGGAGAGTGAAGTCAAATGGGCCTTAGAAAGCACTGCTAATAACAAGGCCAGTGGAAGTGATAGTATTCCAGCTGAACTATTTAAAATTTTAAAAGATGATGCTGTTAAAGTGCTACACTCAATATGCCAGCAAATTTGGAAAACTCAGTAGTGGCCAGAGGATTGGAGAAGATCAGTCTACATTCCAATCCCAAAGAAGGGCAGTGCCAAAGAATGCTCCAACTACCGCACAATTGCACTCATTTCACACGCTAGCAAGGTTATGCTTAAAATTCTACAAGGCAGGCTTAAGCAGTATGTGGACCAAGAACTTACAGAAGTGCAAGCTGGATTTCGAAGGGGCAGAGGAACCAGAGACCAAATTGCAAACATGCGCTGGATTATGGAGAAAGCTAGAGAGTTCCAGAAAGACATCTACTTCTGCTTCATTGACTATGCAAAAGCCTTTGACTATGTCGACCACAGCAAACTATGGCAAGTTCTTAAAGAAATGGGAGTGCCTGATCACCTCATCTGTCTCCTGAGAAATCTCTATGTGGGACAAGAAGCTACAGTTAGAACTGGATATGGAACAACTGATTGGTTCAAAATTGGGAAAGGAGTACGACAAGGCTGTATATTGTCACCCTGCTTATTTAACTTATATGCAGAATTCATCATGCGAAAGGCTGGGCTGGATGAATCCCAAGCCGGAATTAAGATTGCCGGAAGAAATATCAACAACCTCAGATATGCAGATGACACAACCTTGATGGAAGAAAGTGAGGAGGAATTAAAGAACCTTTTAATGAGGGTGAAAAAGGAGAGCGCAAAATATGGTCTGAAGCTCAACATAAAAAAAACGAAGATCATGGCCACTGGGACTCTCAAGAGTCTCCTCCTGAACCATAATTCAAAAGCATCAATTCTTCGGCGATCAGCCTCTTTATGGTCCAGCTCTCACTTCCATACATCACCACAAGGAAAGCCATAGCTTTTACTATACGGACCTTTATTGACAAGGTGATGTCTCTGCTTTTTAAGATGTTGTCTTGGTTTGTCATTGCTTTTCTCCCAAGAAGCATGGGTCTTTTAATTTCGTGGCTGCTGTCACCATCTGCAGTGATCATGGAGCCCAAGACGCCTTCCGACCTGAGGGGCTCATCTTCCAGCATCATAACTTTTATATGCCTGTTGTCTTTGTCCATGGAGTTTTCTTGGCAGGGATACTGGAGTGGCTTGCCGGTTCCTGCTCCAGGTGGATCACGTTTGGTCAAAATTCTCCACTATGATCTATCCATCTTGGGTACCCTGCACAGCATAGTTCATAGCTTCTCTGAGTTATTCAAGCCCCTTCGCCACGGCAAGGCAGTGATCCATGAAGGGGCCTTTAGGCTGTAGCTCTCTGCAAAATAGAAGTCAATAGAAACAGTAATGGAGAGGGTCTCCCCTCAAAATAAAGGTTTACTTCTTTAGTAACTGGAGATTTCATGTCTATGAAAAATCAGAAGTGTCATCCCTGTGGAATTCTCACTATTCTCTTCCTCATGTTTTGAAGGCTGAGCACCTTCCACACTCAGACCTCCTCTTTTCCTGCAGAAATTAACAGAAACGGAGAGGCTGAAGGCCGTGGAGAAGTTCAGAGAACTGCGCCGGTTCCTGGAAGAACAAGAAAAACGTCTGCTGACTCACGTGGAAGAGGTGGAGAAGGAGATTGGAGGGAGAAAGGATGAGCAGCTGGCCAGACTCTCCAGGAAACTCTCCTCTCTTGAGAGGATCATCCAGGAGATGGAGGAGAAGCGTCAGCAGCCAGCGAGTGAACTCCTGCAGGTAAGATGGTGGCAGGAACAGCCCAAGGCTCCAGGAAAAGGCCGCCCCTTTCATGTATGCAAGGAGTGCAGGGGCTGAGATGATGGAGCCTCTAGTCAGGTTTGTTATGGACAGGAAGACCCAAGAGACGTGGGATGCTGAACTCACCTGAATGCAGACTAGAGATTCTTGATGGAACGGGAGCTGATCTTCTGCTCTTTGCTGATGCTTTGTCTCCGAACGCCTTTCAGCTGTGGGGGGGCTTCGTCTAGGATGCATTCAGGTCTCCTTCTGACATGAGCCAGTCTTTTGACCAAGCTTCTCTTCCCGTTTCCTGCACAACTTCTGGGATGATCTCCTTCCCCATGGATACAAATTGGCCCAAAATGGTGCTCAGTCACAGTGACCAAAGAGCAAGACAGAGGGACTCATCCAGACTGCTGCTTGTCCCACCCCTTTCCTCCAGGAAAACCGACTGTTTACTGCTGAATTAGAGCAAACCAGGTTTTCTCTGGATTGACGTTTGCTTTGATGTTGCACTAAGGAGCAGGTTTTTCCTGGGGGAAAGCGGCAGGCCAAAGATAAAACCACTTGGACTTGTGTTTTCTGGGCACAGGAAAAGCAGAAGTGTGGATGAGCCCAAAGAAACACAGAATTGTTTTATTACCCCCTGGGAGGCATTTTATGCTGCAGGTGCTTTTTTTACTTCCAGATGGAAAATAGTATTTGAAATTTGGGGACTGGGACAGTGCCCTGGCAGGATTATCCTGTAGGCTTACGTTTGTCTGAATAGCACAATGCAAACTGGATTAAAGTTATTAAAATATGGAAATGTGGAGAACTTGAAATCAGAACAATTAATAATTTCAGATTGGAAAAATAAAAGCTGTGAGAAACGAAAACTGGCTGATTCCGCCATCCCTACCCCAAACCTTGGCATGTGCCAGGCAGACTGACATCTGAGGGGCAGAGTCTGAGGGGGTCTTCCTAGTGTGGCCTGTGGTGTGCAGTGAATTCCCTTCTCTTTTTCCCTCTAGGATGTGAGAAGGACCTTGCAGAGGTAAGTGGATCTGGCTCATTTCCGTTAGCATCACTCTTTGAAGCTGAGATGCAAGAACCTCAGACATGGCCCTCCAGGGGCTGCAGGGGGGAGACTGGAGGAATCACTCCCTGAGGCATCTCACAGGTAAAAGTAGAGCCCCCTCTTTGAAACTTGTAGCCCCCAATTCTCCCTCCAAGGTTCAAGGTCAACTGCCTCCTCCCTCCCTCCCCACATCACTTCACACAGGGATGGGGGCTCTTTTCTTTCTCTTGAACTTTCTGTTCATGGAGTTTGTGGTAATTTCAAACATCTAGAAGAGAAAGTGCCAAAGATGCTTGGGAAGAGTTTAGGACAGATTTCAATGTCCAACTAGAAGCCCCCCAACTCTGGTAACTCAGCCCCTTTGAGGCACTGAGGGAGGGAAGGTCTGTTGGTCTAGAATGGGTGGGTTCTTTTTCTTGGGAGTGTTTCCAGCATGAGAGGCTGAAGGTGGTCTTGAGTGGGGGGTGAAAGTCTAGTTGTTGATGCCTCTGGAGGGAGAGTCCAATTGGGCATGGAGTTGTGCCCTTCCTGGGTGAGAGAGGGGGTGAAGGGAGGGTGGAGGTGGTTCTCCTTGACCACTGGGCAGTTTTGGACATCACTCACATCCTCTGGAGAAACTCAGGGAGGGAGGGGTTGCCGGCATTCCACCTCAGGGGTTTGCTTCTTAAGTCCTGGCACCTTCCCAGAAAGTTGTTAGGGGGCAGCATAGTTTGAAGCCATGGGAGCCCTCCGGTGGTGTCGCTTGGGGTTACATCTTGTCCCTTGTGCTGTTTAGCATCCCTACGAAGCCACTGACCAGGGCTTGGAGGTGGGTGTCAAGAGATGAAGCTGAATCCTGAAAATTACCTGGTGGGAAATGAAGTTCCACTTTGTCCATGTTATTGAGATCTCCTGCAAGAATTAGGGAGATGGGGCCACAATGGGGCCATTCATTGTTTTTCTTTTCACCAGGTATGAGAAAAGAGAGAGTCCAGAGAAGCCACTGGCTTTCCCTCCAGAGCTGAGGAACAGGATCTTGGACTCCTGTGATCTAAATCACCTTGTGGAGGATGCAATGAAACAATTTAAAGGTAATGAAAAATGGCTGCCAGGATTTCACACTGGGAATTCTGTTACTTCTTCAGAACTGAACATGCCAGGCTCTTATTGCATGGAATTGAGTAACCCCAGGATACCTTCCTTCTTGGTGCTCCAGCCTTCATTTCCTGTCCCCCAGAATGGCCCATGTATATTGTGACGCTGGATCCTGTAAAGAAAGCCTGAACCAGAGTGTAGAGCAAAGTCAGGATTTTTTCCTCCCATGTGCATCTGTTTACAGTTATACAAAACCTCCTTTTCCTTGTGGTTCCGTCTGCACAATCTGGGGTTGTCCTTTTGGAAGTTCTCCTTCTCTGAATGGAGTCAAAGGGCATTAAGGAGCCCCCAGTTCCCCCTCTGCCTCCTGCTCAGGCTTCTTTCTCAGCCGTGGAGCCAAGGCCTGAGCCGTCTCCTCCTCAGACGTCCCCCTACAGCTGTCATATCTAGGGCTTCAGCCTTCAAGATCTCCTGAGAGTTCCCCCATTGAGAGAGGAAGCAAGAGCACATGAGCCCCAAAGGGAACAATTATGCTTGTTAACAACCTTAAAGATTTGTAGAAGGTTTGTGAGGAAGGGTTTCCTTTTGCCTGAGAGCTCTGCCAATCCTTCCTCACCAAACTATGCTTCTCCTTATGTTTCACAATCTTGGCTTTAATGATTCCCCCACCACTTTACTTGGGGAAGATGTTAAGGCTGCCTCCATCTCCCCTCTGCCTCCTTTGACGGGATTCCTCTTGCTCTGCCTCCCCTCCAGTCCAAGAATGTAGAGCCCAATTTAGGGACAAAGTTCAGAGACCAGCAGGATTCATGCTGAATATTTTTATTCTCTTATTTGTAAGCTTGCTTTATGATTGCTGAGTTTTAAAGCTTTAGTTATTTTCATAGATTGTAGAAGGTTTGTGAGGAAGGGTTTCCTTTTGCCTGAGAGCTCTGCCAATTCTTCCTCATCAAACTATGCTTCTCCTTATGTTTCACAATTTTGGCTTTAATGATCCCCCCCCACTTGGGGAAGATGTTAAGGCTGCCCCCATCTCCCCTTTAAAGCTTTAGTTATTTTCATAGATTCTTCCTATGATTTTCTTGTTTTTAATTATTTTTTGTACAATTTAATGAATATTTAATAATTGTGCTTGAATTTAAGGATGCCACGTTATGAAGTGTTACTTTTGTATGGAGATTTATTTCAGGTGGAAGAGTGTTGCCCTTACACTTTATATCTTTCTGCTTCCTCAGATGCTCTGTTATACAGAAAACCGATTCAGAAAGGTAAATTTCCAGGGGAGGAACAATTTGACAGGAGGGATGGGGACTGATATTTCATGGGTGTTGAGCAGTCTGTTCTGCAGACTTTGGGACTCCCATCAATGGTGTAACTCTGGGAAACAGTCCTCTACTGGCGTTTGGGTTCTTTGTCTGTCCCATGAATGAACTGGGAGGGAGGTTGAAGCCTTGGATTGGGGGCAAAGCTTGTCCCTGCGAAGAACCTGCACACCAGTCTGAGTTCCATTCCTACCTATAGACAATTATCCTGGTTTTTTGTTTAATTTTATATATTGTGTTTTCTTTCATAAAATGTATATACTGCTTTGTGGTAGGAAAAAGCCTTAGAGCCTTACAATATCTTACAAAAGCCTTTAAGGAGGATCCTGCAGGGTCAGTCCAATGTCCATCTTGTCGAGTTCTCATGTATAAGGAATAAGTGTGTTAAAAGGGGCACCCGCAAGCACCCAGTCCCTCCACCTCCTGCCAGGCTGGTCTCCCAGCAGCAGAGCCAAGGCCTGAGCCGCCTTTTCCTCAGAGTTTCAACCTCACCAGCCATTTCTCGTGCTTCAGCCATCCCCATCTCCTCAGAGTTCCCACAGTTCTTTCGAGATCAGCCCTATTCTATGAGGATAGACTTCCCATTGCACGAGACTCTTGGAATTACATGGCAAAGCTCTGCCGATTTCCCCTGTGCAATTTGGTTTGTCAGCATACTTGGAAATTCCAGTTTCAACAGCTTTTCCCGACCATTTTACTTGGGGCAGATGTTAAACCTTTCTTCATCCATCCAGTTCAGATCCCCATTTCATTTGTGGATTTTGAATGATTGTATCCCATCATTTTCTAGTATGGTTTACCATTTCTGATTTTCCCATGAAATCATGGAATAGCAGAGTTTGAAAGGAACCCAAAGATCATCTAGTCCAGCCCCCTGCAATGCGGGAATCACAGCTAAACTCGTTAGTTGTTTTAATTCCTTAGGCCTAGTGATATTACATTCTCAAGAATTATATTTTGGAGAATAATTAACATCACTACTTAGGCCTACAGTTGTTGTCTTTGCATGATTTCATCTTTTGCTTGAAATAAGGAAACAACAGAGGCTATGTTATGGTGATGTTTTGTAAAAATATATATATATTTTTAGCTACTGCATTGTAGCCTGTTAAGCTAAAAGGACGCTGGCTCAGCTACAAGATCTTGGAGGAGGAATCTGGGAGGGCAAGAGTTAACACCCCCCTGCCCTTAAGGAAAGTCCATATGTACGGCAACCCCACACTTGCCTGTCATGACTGTCTAAGCTCCTAACTGGTAACTTTTTGAGTTATTCCCTCTTCCCTCCATGGAACTAGTCTTATGTTATATATTACATCCAAAAGAGAAGCATGGAATAAGCAGTCCTTTGTAAAATTGCTGTGCCACCTGCCTTTTATTTTCCCCAGACTTCCAAGATGGTGGGGAGGAAGGCAAAGACAGGCCAAGTGGGTGAGAGCGATGGAGAGCAGGAATAAACAGGCTCCCCATTTAACACAATTTTCACTTGTAGGCACAAGGGCCCAGAACGTGATCCCCGCGAAAGTGAGGGGAGGCCTATATGTTGTTTAATGTTGTATTTTTATGCTGTGAACCACCCTGAGACCAATGGATGAAGGGCAGTATGCAAATATTATTATCATTATTATCATTATTATTATTATTATTATTATTATTATTATTATTACAGGGGGGTCCTCATATCCCAACCCAGAGCTCCCCAAAGGCCAATCCCCTCTCCTGCCTCCTCCAATTCTCCTCTCTTTCCCCTTGGATAACACAGAGGAGACGAGTAAAAGGTTTCCTGGGTGGTTTTTCCCCTTAGAAAATGCCTGGGTTGAGAGGAGAGCAGGAATAATACACATTGAATATAAGAAAGTGACGGGAACTGATTTAAAAACCATCAAGGAAAATATTTATTCTGATGAGAGTCTGCAAGGAGGAGTCTCAGTCTAGCATGCAATGCAAAGAAATCCCCTTGATCTGAAAGGGAATCTGGGTTTTTTGGGTGTTATTTATTTATTTATCAAGGTGTCCGTTTCTGTCTCTCGGCTGACTCTGCCTATTCTTCTTTTTCCCTCATCTTTTCCCCAACAGCAAATGTCACTCTAGATCCAGACACAGCCCATCCTGAACTCATCCTGTCCGAGGATCAGAAAAGCGTGAGAAAGGGAGACAAACCTCAAGCCCTGCCTGATAATCCTGAGAGATTCAGTGACTGGCCTTGTGTGTTGGGACGTGAGGGATTCACAGCAGGCAGACATTTCTGGGAAGTGACTGTGGAAAGTGGGGGATGGTGGGCTTTGGGGGTCGCCAGGAAGTCTGTGAGGAGAAAGGACATCTTCCCCTTATTCCCTGAGACAGGGATCTGGGCTGTGGGGAAGTCGGGAGGGAAGTACTGGGCCTGCAGTTCCCCTGATGACTCTCCTCTGTCCCTGAGGGAGAAGCCCAGGAGGATCCGGGTGACTCTGGACTATGAAGGGGGACGTGTGTCTTTTTCTGACGCTGACTCAGGAGCCGAACTCTACACGTTCTCAGGAGCCTCGTTCTCTGGCGAGACCCTCCTCCCTTTCTTTTGTCTGTGGGAAAATAAAACCCACCTCAGGATCTCCTGAGGAGACTAAATCTGCCTCTCAGGCCCAGCAGGAGTTTCTCTCCAGACCAGAGTGACTGACATAAAAAAGAGCAGGTTGGGCAGTTTTCCAAGGGCCATTTGAGAGGATTCATTCCAGTCAAAATCAGCAGAAACAACAAAACAAAAATGGGTTGCTCTTGCTTTGCATTTTCCTTCCTTTTCCCAGAATTCCCTCTGCAGCTTACTTCTTAGAGAGACAGTCACACTTTTAGGAGTCCTAATAAATTTTCTCACCTTCAATCTTGTTTTCCATTTGAGGTGTCTGATTTGGCAGAGGACAAGACTCTTAATCCCAGGGTTGTGGGTCTGAGCCCCACGTTGGGCAACTGTTTCCTGCACTGCAGGGGGTGGGACTAGATGAGCCTCAGGGTCCCTCACAACTCTGTAATTCTAGGAAACCTTCCTCTCCCCACAAGACCTTATGCAGTTGTGAAAATGCATGCATCGTTGGAGTAATAGAGGACAAAAAAATGAACCCCTTCCCCCACGTCAGGCAGGATAGCTCCTTGCTCTGGAGACCTAAGACAGGAAGAAAAAGAAAAAGCAAAAGAAATTGAACAGGGCATCATCTTCAAATGCCCTCTGTAGAAACAGCCTCACCATCTCCTCACGTTGTCAGAAGTAAACCTTATTGCATTGAGTGGGGCTTCTGCTCAGTTAAATGTGTTTTGAGTGGATGCATTAATGTTCCTTATTCACAGGCTGGATTCTGTCTATCGGGGGCATCAAATGGGGTGTCCTCTGGATAATGCTGGACTCTAACTCCCCTCTGACGCATCAGCATGGCCAGGCGACAGAGAGGGTGGGAGCTGCAGTCTGGCAGCTTCCGGAAGGGGCCCCAGGGGCTCTGCTGCCCCATACATTACACAGGGCACCTTCCTTGTGTTCCTCAGCCCCACCCCAAATACACAGTGCTCCCCCAAGGAGCGTCATTTCGCCACCAGGTGCATCTGATTTCCCTCCTTGGATACTAACAGCTGGAACAACACATGCCTGTGGAATTGACCTCTCTCAAAGATCAGGCAGGACTCACTCTGGCTCCACTATCAGGGCCACTGACTACTGACTGGTGCAGCCTGCTCTCCTTTCCCTGCGTTTCCCACGGGGTGGTAGCACATGATGG
Source organism: Podarcis filfolensis (assembly GCF_964270895.1). Lineage (NCBI taxonomy): Eukaryota > Metazoa > Chordata > Lepidosauria > Squamata > Lacertidae > Podarcis > Podarcis filfolensis. The sequence continues at coordinate 8,819,310 of NC_139605.1, forward strand.
AATAAATACACCTCCCCCCCCCACCTGCCTAAGGGCTGCCTCCCCTTGCTCCATCCCCTACATGATGTTGGTCTCCTTTGTGTGTCATCATAAGTTCCCTGTGAGCCTCCACTCTCACCCCGTGGAAGGAAGGACACAAAAGTGTCCCATTTGGTCCAGCGCCCAAGAGGGGTCACCCAGACGCCTGTGCAAAACCTGCAAGGAGGACCAGAGAGCAAAAGCAGCCTTGCCCCCCCCCCCCGCAGCCTCCAGCAAACCGATCTTTACAAGCATGGGCGCCAACTTGAATAAAAATATTATTGGCGAAGGGAGCAGATAAGCCCTTATCCCCTCCACCTTCGGCTTGGTTTTATCCCTCGGTCCCCTCCAGCACCTTCCCCTGCTCCTTGGCGGTGGCACGCACCCCTTGCCCCGGGCACCCTGAGTTGGGGGTCTGGCCCGATGCCCACCCCCACTGCTGACAGGCAACGCCACGCAGCCCCTTCCACACCACCCTTGGTCAAAATGGGAGGGGCCAAAGGCCACGTTGTGAACCCCAGGTAGAAGCTGACTTGAGTGGCCACTTTGCCTAGAATGGACAACGCCCCCCAAACACACAAATGTTGTTGGCTGTGTCCCTTACACATTTCTCTTGCATTGGCAGTCAGAATGCAGAAAAACAATGTGAGCAATAAAAATGTTCAAGAATGCTGTTTGAAGGCGCACAACACAGTGTGACTTAAAAAGACACAATGGATTAAACATCAGGGCTTAGACTGAACCCTTTTTAAAGTAGGCCATGCTGGGAGTAGGCTTACATAGAACTGAGCAAATGCCAATATTGCATGAGGTTGCAGAGCAGAGAGAGAGAGAGAGAGAGAGAGAAACCAATAAGGGTTATTCCATTGCTATGGTTCAGAGCTGCCTTGGGCTCTTCCGCAACTGTCACCTAGTAACAGTCACTCCATCACTGTTTCTACCCCAAATGGTCATTATAACTTGAAGAACTAGTACTGAGCTTGTTCCTTTCCTCCTCCCTCCCCATTCCCCTTTCCTTTTATGTCACCTATTTTAGCTTGTTTTTCATTGATCTGTGAAACTGCATTCTTATTTCACCACAAACAGATGCTTATGTTCAAAGAAAGTGGTTTGAGAAGCACATTCACACTAAATCAAGCATTGCTGCAACCAGCAAGTTTTCAAACCGTAGTGATGCGTGGAGAAGAGAAACAAACTGCTATGACTGTCGGAAATGCAGCTTAAATTGTGGCAAGGTGTTGTGAGCAGGTGCTAGCAACCTGGGTCTCTAGTGCTGGTGAAATGGCTTATTCCCCCCTCACCCCACTTTTTATCCCTAAAACAGCTCTGTGAGGTTGACTAGTATCAGGAAGAGCAACTGGTCCAGGGGACTCTGAATTCCTAAAGCTAAAAAGCGACTTGAACCCAACTCTCCCCAAGCCCAAGTTCTCTAGGCATCTGGTTGTCTCCCCCCCCCCCTGCACCCAAAGTCAACGAAGGACGGCTGAAAAGTTATGCATTTACCTGCTTGCGCATATTGTTGTTGTTGTTTAGTCATTTAGTCGTGTCTGACTCTTCGTGACCCCATGGACCAGAGCACGCCAGGCACTCCTGTCTTCCACTGCCTCCCGCAGTTTGGTCAAACTCATGCTGGTAGCTTCGAGAACACCGTCCAACCATCCCATCCTCCGTTGTCTCCTTATCCTTGTGCCCTCCACCTTTCCCAACATCAGGGTCTTTTCCAGGGTCTTCTCATGAGGTGGCCAAAGTATTGGAGCCTCAGCTTCAGGATCTGTCCTTCCAGTGAGCACTCAGGGCTGATTTCCTTAAGAATGGATCGGTTTGATCTTCTTGCAGTCCATGGGACCCACCTTATTTTGGTGACAGTAAGTTGTTTTAAATTGTTTTTAATTACTGTCTTTAATGGTTGTAAACAGGGGATAAAGGGCTGATTCATAGCAAGAATAAGAATAAGTGGGGAGCTTTATCCTCCAAGATGCACTCTAATTTCTTAAAATGCTAAACAACTGGGAGCTGCTTCTCTCGCCCAGTGGAGCAAGCAGTTTGCATTCTTTTCTTCGTTAGATTGTGGGCGAACATATCAGACGACATAGCAATTCTTCCAAAGCAGCTCTTTATTTGTAAGCTGGAACAGAACTGAACTGAAGGCCTCAGTCAGCCTGCTTATATAGAGCTCCAGTACCTTGTTACTGTAACTATCCAATCACTGCACGTCACTTTCGATCCTTCATTTGCATACAAACTATCCAATCACTGCACGTCACTTTCGATCCTTCATTTGCATACAAAATATCCAATCACTGAACGTCACTTTCGATCCTTCATTTGCATACAAACTATCCAATCACTGAACGTCACTTTCGATCCTTCATTTGCATAACTATCTACAGTATCCCCCTGCTGGCCCAGGGTGAGAACTTCAGTACATAACAGTTTTTTCTGCTCAAATCACAAAGGCCTCATTTTCTGGTGTTCCCTTAAGTTGCATGGGTGGTCGGAGATTCTCCCACCACTGGGGCATTAGCATGGCTCTATTGTGTTATATACAATAAACAACTATCTAATCCCCACGATGGGGTGAGCTCCCATTGCTCGGTCCCAGCTCCTTCCCACCTAGCAGTTTGAAAGCACGTCAAAGTGCAAGTAGATAAATAGGTACTGCTATGACGGGAAGGTAAACGAAGTTTCCGTGCGCTGCTCTTGTTTGCCAGAGTCATGCTGGCCACATGACCTGGAAGCTGTCTGTGGACAAACACCAGCTCCCTTGGCCTGTAGAGCACAGCAGCTCTATATAGGGAAGTTTTTAATGTTTGGTGTTTCACTGTGCCTGGTGTTTTAATTTGCTAGAAGCTGCCCAGAGTGCCATATAAATTATAAATTATAAATTATAAAAATTATAAATTATAAATTATAAATTATAAATTATAAATTATATAAATTTTATAAATTTTATAAATTTTATAAATTTTATAAATTTTATAAATTTTATAAATTATAATAATTATTAGGAGACACCCCCCCCTTACACTATCCCCCTCACAGAGCAACAATTCCCGGAGTGGTTTAACAATTGGTCCCCCTTCCCAGTGAACTCTGGGATTTGTTGTTCTGTGAGGGGGGGTAGTGGGGTCTTCTGACAACTCTCAGCAACCTCAACAAACTACATTTCCCATGATTCTTCGGGGGAAGCCATGACTGCCTCAGGTGGCATGATACTGCTTTCAATATACAGTGGTACCTTGGTTTAAGAACAGCTTACAGTATTTTATGAAAAACTTGGATTAAGAATGCGGCAAACCCAGAAGTAGGTGTTTTGGTGCGAACTTTGCCTTGGAAGCAGAACATGTTCTGCTTCCTGTTGCGTGTGTTCCATTTGTAAATTGAGTCCCTCGCTGCTATGGGAAAGCACGCCTTGGTTTAAGAACGCTCTGGTTTAAGAACGGACTTCCGGAACAGATTCAGTTTGTAAACCAAGGTACCACTGTATAGGGCAGATGGCACCTGAGGCTGCCGGTTCATAACACTAAACAGGCAGGTACCCATGATTTCTTCACCTGCGGCTATGCAACTCTGGAAAGTTCATTTGCAGCGTTCTCCATTCCACCACGCCCCTGACTTTGCCAAAGAACTCTTTGCCTTACTCTAGACTTTGCAACTTGTCTGCAAAAGTTACCGGTACTAATCCTCATCAGAGGAAGAAAGAATAAGCTGTCCAAGCAGACTTGTATTAGCCGCACAGTACCAATGGCCTAGATTGTGGGGGGTTTTGTGGGTGAAATCTCTTCTAATTTTACAAAAGCTTCCCAGTCTATTTGCCCCAGGCAAGTAGTTATTTCTTTATCCTTCCTTAGTTGACACCCTATTGAATTTTGCTCACGTACTTTGGACTATGAACTCTGTCTGGCTCAGAGGGGATTCTGCAGTCACTCCACCAGGAACCATTTTCTGGCGCCCAAAATATATTTATGTGCAATGCATGAATACCTCTATAGATTTCCCGCATCTTTTGGCTGTGTGTGTGTTATTTTATTTTAGCAGCTGGTCCCTGTAAAGGATGCCCTTGTTTAATGGATATCCATCAACACTTCTTTCCAGGAGAGAAAATCTGGACCTTTTCCTGTTCTTGCTTTGATATCAATGCTTTATATTGCATTGCCTTCTCAACCAAACCGATGCCATCTTGTTTGCACCAAGAGATTCCATTTTGAGGCCGCAAAGTTCTGTTTACAAATGGAGGCCATCGATTTTAGGGAAGAGATCAGCCATTGCTTCTCCAAGCCTTAAGTCATTTTCAGTTTGATTTCCGGTGGGTCGAATCCTGGCAGAACAACTGCACAAGAGCTGCCACACACCTGTTTTCCGGCTGATCTTCCTTACCTTTATTTTTAATCCCACTTCCCCACCCCAAGAAAGAAAAATATATGCTTGATGTTACTCCAAATCTGCATGATTAATTAAGCCATTGAACTCACGGGAGGGGAGGGATTTTCTCGGGATTTTCTAAATGCCACGCATGCTTTAGCTGAGATTCCTGCCTTGCAGCAGGTTGGACTAGATGATCCTCGTGAGTCCCTTCCAACTCTACAATTCCGTGATTCTGTGATCGCAGGCACCTACCCAGCTGGAGTTCATTGTCCTTAAGCAATGGTGTTTCGGGAACGTTTGGGATTCTTCGTCCGGCTCTTACATGGCGGGACTTTGTCTGTGAAACGCATGCAATGTGGACAGCCCTTCTCTGCTTTCCGACTCGAGTGATAAATTACACTCAAAAGATCCAATACCCTGCCGTCTCTGGCTGGGAACAACCGAAGGCAGCGCTAGCTAGTGGTTTCAGTGTTGATGATTATCGTCTCGTCTGCCAGTTGTGTGTGCCTGATATGCTGTATTTCTTAAATAAATATTCTTTTGATTTAATAATGCTAGAGAGTTTTTGTCCCGGGTGTTCAGGGGCTCTGCCCCAGGTCTCTCTATAAGAAGAGTACTATAGCCAGCTGCTACATTACCTTGATATCTCGCCTTTTCTTCAGTGAGGTCCTCGCAGCAGCAGCAGCAACAACCCTGTGATGTAGGTTAGGCTGAGAGTGAGTGACAGGCCCAAGGTTACCCAGTGAGCTTCCTGAGTGAGTGGGGATTCGAACCCTAGTCTCCCAGGTCTAGTCCTGCACTCTAACCACTGCACCACACTAGCTTTTTAATGCAGCATTTGTCCTAATTAACTTGCAAGCTTACACAGTGGTGCTTTTTCCCTGCAAGGTCATTGTTGCAGAAAAACAGTGCATTGGAGGTGGGTTTATACAACACCATTTGCACATCATTCTGTTTTATTAATTGTTCAGTGTTATTGGGCTATTGCCATCTGAAGGGGCCCTCTTGCGCCAGAAGCAACAGTGGAGTCTTATGGACCCTCCAAGTGTCTGTATTTTCTAGGGACAGACCTGGATTTACTGAAGCCGGCCCAGTTTTGGATTTGATCCCAGAATGTTCTGCTTTCCCCTGGGACGTCCCGCTTTTCATCAGAGAAATGTTGGAGGGTACAGAGTTATGCGACCCCGGAGCCCAGGAGATAAGTAACTATACAACCTTTAGAAGACATCTGAAGGCAGCCCTGTATAGGGAAGTTTTTTAATGTTTAATGTTTTATTATGTTTTATATATGTTAGAAGCTGCTCAGAGTGGCTGGGACATCACAGTCAGATTAGCAGGGCGTAAATATTATTATTGTTGTTATTGTTATTATTATTAGCACAGGGCACCCCTATTTTCATCAGAGAAATGTCGGAGGGTATGCCACCCCCTCGGGCCCAGCCGGGTGCCCCTGTTTTTCATCAGCCAAGGGGGCAAGGTTTCAGAGACATAAGCTATTTAGGAAAGCTCAGTTGGTAGAGCATGAGATTCTTAAATCCCAGGGTCATGGGTTCTAATCCTGTTGCCTTGATGATCCTCGTGGTCCCTTCCAACTTTACAATTCTATGAGTCTCTCTTCTTCTTTTTTACAAGTTCTGCTTCACAATGTAGAGCCTTCAATGCAGTGTACTAGAAAATTAAACACCAACAATTGGGAAACACTGCCCTGCGAGTGCTCCAATTGGAGAACAGTCTTTACCAAAGGTGTCACGGGCTTTGAAGACATTCGAACTCAGGACCCAAGAAAGAAACATGCTAAGAGGCAGGCACGCTTGGCAAACCCTCACTGTGATCAACTCCCGCCCAGAAACCTATGTCCCCACTGTGGAAGGACGTGTGGGGCTAGAATTGGCCTCCACAGTCACTTATGGACTCACTGTTTAGACTGTGTTTGTTACTTGGTTACGAGTGATCACCAAAGAAGCAGAAGAATAGACTAGATCATGAAACAAGGGATGCTACAAACCTTCAAATTGCATGGGAATTTGGCCACCCAATTTAAAATCACAAATGGGAGGCAAACCCTCACTGTGATCAACTCCCGCCCAGAAACCAATGTCCCCACTGTGGAAGGACGTGTGGGTCCAGAATTGGCCTCCACAGTTACTTACGGACTCATTGTTAAGACTGTGTTCATGGAAGACAATCTTACTCAGCTACGAGTGATCGCCAGAGGAGGAGGAGGAGGAAGAGGGTCAGCACAGACTGGAGCATCGGAAGCCTTTCCCACACTGGGAGCATTGATATGGCCTCTCTCCGGTGTGGATTCGCAGGTGACTCACCAAATTGGTTCTCTGGCTGAAGCTTTTCCACAATGGGAGGACTTGTGCGGTTTCTCCTCAGTGTGGATCCTCCGATGCCGCATAAGCGTTGCTCTGTAACTGAATAATAATAATAATAATAATAATAATAATAATAATAATAATATTAAAATAATAATAAAAAATTATTTATACCCCACCACTCTGGGCAGCTTCCAACAAAGTATTAAAATACAATAATCCATCAAATATTAAAACGCCACTCTGGGCGTCTTCCAACCAAGTATTAAAAACAGTACAGCATCAAACATTAAAAACTTCACTAAACAGGGCTGCCTTCAGATGTCTCCTAAAAGTCTGGTAGTTGTTTATTTCCTTGACTTCTGATGGGAGGGTGTTCCACAGGGCGGACACCACTACCGAGAAGGCCCTCTGCCTGGTTCCCTGTAACCTCACTTCTCAGAGGGAGGGAACCGCCAGAAGGCCCTCGGAGCTGGACCTCAGTGTCCGGGCAGAACGATGAGGGTGGAGATGCTCCTTCAGGTATACTGAACCGAAGCCGTTTAGGGTTTTAAAGGTCAGCACCAACACCTTGAATTGTGCTCGGAAACATACTGGGAGCCAATCTAGGTCTTTCAAGACCGGTGTTATGTGGTCCCGGCGGCCGCTCCCAGTCACCAGTCTAGCTGCCGCATTCAGAATTAGTTGTAATTTCCAGGTCACCTTCACAGGCACAGAGCACATTGCAGTAGTCCAAGAGGGAGATAACTAGAGCATGCACCACTCTGGCGAGGTCCATGGGCAGGTAGGGTGTCAGTCTGCATGCCAGATGGAGCTGGTAGACAGCTGTCCTGGACACAGAATTGAACTGCGCCTCCATGGACAGCTGTGAGTCCAGAATGACTCCCAGGCTGCACACCTGGTCCTTCAGAGGCACAGTTACCCCATTCAGGACCAGGGAGTCCCCCACACCAGCCCGCCCCCTGTCCCCCAAGAACAGTACTTCTATTTTGTTAGGATTCAACCTCAATCGTTAGCCATCATCCATCCAACCACCTCCAGACACTCACACAGGACCTTCAGTACCTTCAGTTTTTCTGATTTGAAAGAAAGGTAGAGCTGGGTATCATCCGCATACTGATGGACACCCAGTCCAAACCCCCTGATGATCTCTCCCAGCGGCTTCATGTAGATGTTAAAAAGCATGGGGAAGAGGATAATGCTTTTTACAGGGTTGCACAGGGGCCACTGGGATGAGTTTGTGGAACCAAGGGGCAGTGGCCCACAAAGAACCCCAAGGCACCCCACAAGTAAGAGCCCAGGAGTCTGAACACTTATCCCCCAACACCACTTTTCTGGGCATAGCCCAGGAGGAAGGAGCGGAACCACTGTATAACAGTGCCCCCAGCTCCCAGCCCCACCAGACGGTCCAGAAGGATGTTATGGTCGATTGTATCAAAGGCCGCTGAGAGATCCAGCAGAACTAGGAAACAGCTCTCACCTTTGTCCCTAGCCCGCCGGAGATCATCGACCAATGCGACCAAGGCAGTTTCAGTCCCATGATGAGGCCTGAATCTCGACTGGAAGGGATCCAAATGGTTCGCGTCTTCCAGGTGTGCTTGGAGTTGTTCAGCAACCACCCGCTCAGTCACCTTGCCCAAGAATGGAAGATTTGAGACTGGGTGATAGTTGGCCCTATTGGCAGCATCTAAAGATTTATTTTTTTAAGAAGTGGTTTGATAACCACCTCTTTCAGCGGGTTTGGGAAGGCTCCCTCACAGAGAGAAGCGTTCACAGGTTTGAACATTTGACAGGTTTTCATTATTTTTTCTTTTGGCAAGACAGTAGGTACATTTTACACTTAAAAAGTTACATTTAGTACAGAGATTCGAAGTTACATTCAGCAGGGAGACAACAAAAAACTAACATTAAAGAAAGTAACATTAGTACAGAGATGGTGAACACAATTATAATATCTCACAGTGTCTGGAAAAGGAAGCAATACAGCAGACTATACCGTGGTTTTGAGCATGACAGGGAGCAATGCAGGGGGGCAGAGAAGTGGGGAGACTTTACTGATAGCAAATATTTATTCCCTTATTGATACAGAGGAAAATAAACCTCTATTCAACTCAAAATTCTTATAACACAGTCAAAAAGAATTCGCTGCTTCTTGAGAAAACATTCAACAACTGCAAAGACCTGGAGACATTTTATTAAAAAAGGGGAGGGGGAGATCACGTGATCACTGAGTCATTTCCAGGAAGGGAAACTCCTGGTAGCTGAAAACGGAGAAAGTGAAACTTAACTCGGATCCTTGGTGCGAGGGAGCCATGGCTGCTGCGGGGGGTCACATCCAGCGTCTCCGTGATGAAGCCACTTGCTCCATCTGCCTGGATTACTTCAAGGATCCAGTGACCATCCCAGAGTGTGGGCACAACTTCTGCCGATCCTGCTTGATCCAGTGCTGGGGGGAATCGGAGGCAGAGACTTCCTGCCCTCAGTGCAGAGAAAGAGTCCGGAGAAGGAGCCTCGTCTCCAACAGGCAACTGGCTAATATGGTGGAAATAGCCCAGAATCTCAGCCTTCAGGAGGGAAAGGAGGAAGGAGGGAAAGGAGGAGTCTGCGAGGAGCACCAGGAGCCCCTGAAACTCTTTTGCAAGGAGGATGAAGCCCCCATCTGCGTGGTGTGTGACAGATCCAAGGAGCACAAAAACCACGAGGTGATTCCTCTGAAGGAGGCTTTCGAGGAATACAAGGTAGGAGATCCCTGGATCTTGAGGGGGAGAAATAGCTGTGGATTCTTCTTGGGAGGTTTCCTTTTTAATTCTCAGCTCCAAAGTATGAATTGGCATGAACTGGTGGTTGTTTATTATGTAAAAAGCAGCCAAGGGGAAGCCTGAGGGCTCCTGGGATGGCTGGGAGGAGGGAGTTGAAGTCTTTCTCTCTGCCAGGGGGACAAAGGGATCTCCCTTGATATCCCTGAGTAGCATCTGCAAAGACTAGATGGAAGTCTGTAACCAAGCGGTGACCTAACTGGGTCCCTGAGCCCCACAGGGATGCCACAGAAAAAAGGGAGCTGGTCCAGGGAGCCATGGACCCAAAAAGGTTGAAAACCACTGGATTTTTATTTCCTCGAAAAAACTACTTTGCTATTATAGCAAGGCCAGTGGGCGCAAGAAGCCAGCACACTATTCACCTCCTCTCTGTGTGTCTCAGTCAAACCTGAGTTTTCCCTTTTCTCTTTAGGGAGAGATCTGTCACCGCCTGGAGATTCTGAGGAAAGAGAGAGAGGAAATTCTGGCCCATCAAGCAGCCCTGGACAAGGAAAGCAAAGACCTCCTGGTAAGTGTCTCTATTGTTACTAGTGAGGGAAGAAGCACTTGAAGAGTCGAGTCAGGACTGAGGAGGGATGGGGAAATCTGCCCATTTCAGCTTCTTCCTATTTCTCCTTTTCCATATCAGTTTGTTTATTCATTTATTATTCTGAAAATGAATTAGATATTAGGGTGGCTACCTCCTTGTATAAATATTTTGAAATGTACTTCACCCTCATAAACATTACCTGGCTTGTTCAACCTTGAAAAATTCAGAGGTGTGAATTTCAAAAGATTGCTCTGTTTCGTTCTCCATATTTTTTCAGCAGTTGCGAATTAGGCAAGTTCACCTTTGAATGCAGCTAAATTGAGTTTGTTTCCCATTGTCGTTTATTATATGAATAATATAATAAGGAGAAGCCTGAGGAATTGTGAGATGAGAGGCTGGAAGCAGGTCAATTCAAATCCTGATTTACCAAAAATATTACTAAAGAATTGTCTTTCTAAATGTGTGCTCTCCTTCATCTTTAGGAAACTCAGGCCATTTTGAACCTTTACAGAAAACAAGGGAGCTCCTGGGATGAACTCCGCACTTTGTCCTTCTCCTCCTCTGCCTGCTCTGTTTCTCTTGCCTTCCTACACCTAAATGGCCCTAGCCGAAACTGAGGGGTGTTTTATGTCCCTGGATGTTCCCTGAACAACTTCGAACTCTGGTTATGCCGTGCCCCAAAACATGCAGGGAACATCCGTGGCTAGAAAAAATGCTCCTTCCTTTAGTCTGCAGCTCTCTGCAAAATAGAAGTAAATAGAAAGAACAATGGAGAGGGTCTCCCTTCAAAATAAAGGTTTACTTCTTTAGTAACTGGAGGTTTCATGTCTCTGAAAAATCAGAAGTGTCCTCCCTGGGGAATTCTCACTATTCTCTTCCTGATGTTTTGAGGGCTGATCACCTTCCACACTCAGACCTCCTCTTTTCTTGCAGAAATTAACAGAAACGGAGAGGCTGAAGACAGTGGAGAAGTTCAGAGAACTGCGCCAGTTCCTGGAAGAACAAGAAAAACGTCTGCTGACTCACGTGGAAGAGGTGGAGAAGGAGATTGCAGGAAGAAGGGATGAGCAGCTGGCCAGACTCTCCAGGAAACTCTCCTCTCTTGAGAAGATCATCCAGGAGATGAAGGAGAAGAGTCAGCAGCCAGCGAGTGAACTCCTGCAGGTAAGATGGTGGCAGGAACAGGCCAAGGCTCCAGGAAAAGGCTGCCCCTTTCATGTATGCAAGGAGTGAAGGGACTGAGTTGATGGAGCCTCTAGACAGGTTGTAATGGACAGGAAGACCCAAGAGACCTGGGATCCTTATCTCACCTGAATGCAGACTAGAGATTCATCTGTGTTCTTGATGGAACGGGAGGTGATCTTCCGCTCTTTGCTGATGCTTTGTCTCCGAACGCCTTTCAGCTGTGGGGGCTTCGTCTAGGATGCGTTCAGGCCTCCTTCCGACATGAGCCAGTCTTTTGACCAAGCTTCTCTTCCCGTTTCCTGCACAACTTCTGGGTTGATCCCCTTCCCCATGGATACAGATCGGCCCAAAATGGTGCTCAGTCACAGTGAGCAAAGAGCAAGACAGAGGGACTCATCCAGACTGCTGCTTGTCCCACCCCTTTCCTCCAAGAAAACCCACTGTTTACTGCTGAATTACAGCAAACCTCAGCCAGGTTTTCTCCAGACTGACGTTTGCTTTGATGTTGCACCAAGGAGCAGGTTTTTCCTGAGGGAAAGCGGCAGGGCAAAGATAAAACCACTTGGACTCGTGTTTTCTGGGCACAGGAAAAGCAGAAGTGTGGATGAGCCCAAAGAAACACGGAGTTGTTTTATTACCCCTTTGGAGACATTTTATGCTGCAGGTGCTTTTTTTATTTCCAGATGGAAAATAGAATTTGAAATTTGGGGACTGGGACAGTGCCCTGGCAGGATTATCCTGTAGGCTTACGTTTGTCTGAATAGCACAATGCAAACTGGATTAAAGTTATTAAAATATGGAAATGTGGAGAACTTGAAATCTCAGAACAATTAATAATTTCAGATTGGAAAAATAAAAGCTGTGAGAAACCCAAACTGGCTGATTCCGCCATCCCTACCCAAAACCTTGGCATGTTCCAGGCAGACTGACTTCCGAGGGCCAGGGTTTGAGGGGGTCTTCCTAGTGTGGCCTGTGGTGTGCAGTGAATTCCCTTCTCTTTTTCCCTCTAGGATGTGAGAAGGACCTTGCAGAGGTAAGTGGATCTGGCTCATTTCCATTAGCATCACTCTTTGAAGCTGAGATGCCAGAACCTCAGACATGGCCCTCCAGGGGCTGCAGGGGGGAGACTGGAGGACTCACTCCCCGCAGCACCTCACAGGTAAAAGAAGGGTCCCCTCTTTGAAACTTGTAGCCCCCAATTCTCCCGCCAAGGTTCAAGGTCAGCTGCCTCCTCCCTCCCTCCCCACATCACTTCACACAGGGATGGGGGCTCTTTTCTTTCTCTTGCACTTTCTGTTCATGGACTTTTTGGTAATTTCAAACACCTAGAAGAGAAAGTGCCAAAGATGCTTGGGAAGAGCTTAGGATGTACCAACAGATTTCAATGTCCAACTAGAAGCCCCCCAACTCTGCAAACTCAGCTCCTTTGAGGCACTTAGGGAGGGAAGGTCTGTTGGTCTAGAATAGGTGGGATCTTTTTCTTGGGAGTGTTTCCAGCATGAGAGGCTGAAGGTGGTCTTGAGTGGGGGGTGAAAGTCTAGTTGTTTGATGCCTCTGGAGGGAGAGTCCAATTGGGCATGGAGTTGTGCCCTTCCTGGATGAGAGAGGGGGTGAAGGGAGGGTGGAGGTGGTTCTCCTTGACCACTGGGCAGCTTTGGACATCACTCACATCCTCTGGAGAAGCTCAGGGAGGGAGGGATTGCAGGCATTCCACCTCAGGGGTTTGCTTCTTAAGTCCTGGGACCTTCCCAGAGAGCTGTTAGGGGGCAGCATAGTTTGAAGCCATGGGGGCACTCCGGTGGTGTCGTTTGGGCTTACATCTTGTCCCTTGTGCTGTTTAGCATCCTTACGAAGCCACTGACCAGGGCTTGGAGGTGGGTGTCAAGAGATGAAGTTGAATCCTGAAATTACCTGGTGGGAAATGAACTTCAACTTTGTTCATGTTATTGAGATCTCCTCCAATAATCAGGGAGATGGGGCCACAATGGGGCCATTCATTGTTTTTCTTTTCACCAGGTATGAGAAAAGAGAGAGTCCAGAGAAGCCACTGGCTTTCCCTCCAGAACTGAGGAACAGGATCTTCAAATCCTGTGATCTGAATCACCTTGTGGAGGATGCAATGAAACAATTTAAAGGTAATGAAAAATGGCTGCCAGGATTTCACCCTGGGAATTCTGTTTCTTCTTCAGAACTGAACATACCAGGCTCTTATTGAATGGAATTGAGCAATCCCAGGATACCTTCCTTCTTGATGCTCCAGCCTTCATTTCCTGTCCCCCAGAATGGCCCATGTATATTGTGACGCTGGATCCTGTAAAGAAAGCCTGAACCAGAGTGTAGAGCAAAGTCAGGATTTTTTCCTCCCATGTGCATCTGTTTACAGTTATACGAAACCTCCTTTTCCTTGTGGTTCCCTGTCTGCACAATCTGGGGTTGTCCTTTTGGAGGTTCTCCTTCTCTGAATGGAGTCAAAGGGCATTGAGAAGCCCCCAGTTCCCCCTCTGCCTCCTGCTCAGGCTTGTTTCTCAGCCGTGGAGCCAAGGCCTGAGCCGTCTCCTCCTCAGACGTCCCCCTGCAGCTGCCATATCTAGGGCTTCAGCCTTCAAGATCTCCTGAGAGTTCCCCCCTGAGAGTGGAAGCAAGAGCACATGAGCCTCAAAGGGCACAATTATGCTTGTTAACAACCTTAAAGATTTGTAGAAGGTTTGTGAGGAAGGGTTTCCTTTTGCCTGAGAGCTCTGCCAATTCTTCCTCATCAAACTATGCTTCTCCTTATATTTCACAATTTTGGCTTTAATGATCCCCCCCCACTTGGGGAAGATGTTAAGGCTGCCCCCATCTCCCCTTTAAAGCTTTAGTTATTTTCATAGATTCTTCCTATGATTTTCTTGTTTTTAATTATTTTTTGTACAATTTAATTAATATTTAATAATTTTGCTTGAATTTAAGGATGCCACATTATGAAGTGTTACTTTTGTATGGATATTTATTTCTGGTGGAAGAGTGTTGCCCTTACACTTTATATCTTTCTGCTTCCTCAGATGCTCTGTTATACAGAAAACCGATCCAGAAAGGTAAATTTCCAGGGGAGGAACAATTTGACAGGAGGGATGGGGACTGATATTTCATGGGTGTTGAGCAGTCTGTTCTGCAGACTTTGGGACCCCCATCAATGGCGTCACTCTGGGTAACAGTCCTCTAGTGGTGTTTGGGTTCTTTGTCTGTCCCATGAATGAACTGGGAGGGAGGTTGAAGCCTTGGATTGGGGGCAAAGCGTGTCCCTGCGAAGAACCTGCACACCACTGGTAAATTTCACATGGAGACCCCAATTCACAGCATGGGAGGGACTAGTATTTCATGGGGGTCAAGAGTCTCTTCTGTACAGCTTGACTCTGGCCCTGCTGTTTGTACCACAAAGGCAGAGAGGGTGGACTTGAAGGTGCAGAAGGCAGGGACAGAAATTGCCCAGAAGGTTCAGATAAAAGAGGGAAGAGTTTCATTCCTGCCTAGAGAGAGTTGGGTTGCTTTTCCATGTGACCTTTTTCTCAGACAGGTCCTCTATTTTCATGATTAAAATTTCTCCCCTGGGCGGATTTTTAAAATTTGGCAAAATGTCTCAAGTTGCTTGGTTTGGTTTACAGTAACCCGTGAAAATATTTCTAGTGCATTAGACTCAGATCTAAGGCACCCAGCTAAGCTAGCCTAGAGCAGAGAATCGCAACAGAGCAGCATCTTAAGCTAGCCACATCCTGTATAAAACCCTTCTCTTGTGGCTGAACTAAAAGGACGCTGGCTCAGCTACAAGATCTTGGAGGAGGAATCTGGGAGGGCAAGAGTTAACACCCCCCTGCCCTTAAGGAAAGTCCATATGTACGGCAACCCCACACTTGCCTGTCATGACTGTCTAAGCTCCTAACTGGTAACTTTTTGAGTTATTCCCTCTTCCCTCCATGGAATTAGTCTTATGTTATATATTACATCCAAAAGAGAAGCATGGAATAAGCAGTCCTTTGTAAAATTGCTGTGCCACCTGCCTTTTATTTTCCCCAGACTTCCAAGATGGTGGGGAGGAAGGCAAAGACAGGCCAAGTGGGTGAGAGCGATGGAGAGCAGGAATAAACAGGCTCCCCACTTAGCACTATTTTCACTTGTGGGCACAAGGGCCCAGAACGTGACCCCCACGAAAGTGAGGGGAGGCCTATATGTGGTTTAATGTTGTATTTTTATGCTGTGAACCACCCTGAGACCAATGGATGAAGGGCAGTATGCAAATATTATTATTATTATTATTATTATTATTATTATTATTATTATTATTACAGGGGGGTCCTCATATCCCAACCCAAAGCTCCCCAAAGGCCAATCCTCTCCTGCCTCCTCCAATTCTCCTCTCTTTCTCCTTAGATAACACGGAAAAGCTGATTAAAAGGTTTCCTGGGTGGTTTTTCCTCTTAGAAAATGCCTGGGTTGAGAGGAGGGCAGGAATAATACACATCGGATATAAGAAAGTGAAGGGAACTTATTTAAAAACCAACAAGGAAGATATTTATTCTGATGAGAATCTGCAAGGAGGTGTCTCAGTCTAGCATGTGATGCAAAGAAATCCCCTTGATCTGAAAGGGAATCTGGGGTTTTTGGGATGTTATTTATTTATTTATCAGGATGTCCGTTTCTGTCTCTCAGCTGACTCTGCCTATTCTTCCCTTTCCCTCATTTTCTCCCCAACAGCAAATGTCACTCTGGATCCAGACACAGCCCATCCCAGGCTCATCCTGTCCAAGGATCAGAAAAGCGTGAGATGGGGAGACAAACTTCAAGCCCTGCCTGATAATCCTGAGAGATTCAGTGACTGGCCTTGTGTGTTGGGACGTGAGGGATTCACAGCAGGCAGACATTTCTGGGAAGTGACTGTGGAAAGTGGGGAATGGTGGGCTTTGGGGGTCGCCAGGAAGTCTGTGAGGAGAAAGGACATCTTCCCCTTATTCCCTGAGAGAGGGATCTGGGCTGTGGGGAAGAGGGGAGATGAGTACTGTGCCTTCACCTCCCCTGTTTCCTCTCCTCTGTCCCTGAGTGAGGAGCCCAGGAGGATCCAGGTGACTCTGGACTGTGAAGGGGGACGTGTGTCTTTTTCTGACGCTGACTCAGGAGCCGAACTCTACACGTTCTCAGGAGCCTCGTTCTCGGGAGAGACCCTCCTCCCTTTCTTTCTTCTGTGGGAAAATAAAACCCACCTCAGTATCTCCTGAGGAGACTAAACCTGCCTCTCAGGCCCAGCCGGGGTTTCTCTCCAGACCAGAGTGACTGACATAAAAAAGAGCAGGTTGGGCAGTTTTCCAAGGGCCCTTTGAGAGGATTCATTCCAGTCAAAATCAGCAGAAATAACAAAACAAAAATGGGTTGCTCTTGCTTTGCATTTTCCTTCCTTTCCCCAGAATTCCCTCTGCAGCTTACTTCTTAAAGAGACAGTCACACTTTTAGGAGTCCTAATAAATTTCCTCACCTTCAATCTTGTTTTCCATTTGAGATGTCTGATTTGGCAGAGGACCAGACTCTTGATCCCAGGGTTGTGGGTCTGAGCCCCACGTTGGGCAACTGTTTCCTGCACTGCAGGGGGTGGGACTAGATGACCCTCAGGGTCCCTCACAACTCTGTAATTCTAGGAAACCTTCCTCTCCCCACAAGACCTTATGCAGTTGTGAAAATGCATGCATCGTTGGAGTAATAGATGAGTATAAAATGAACCCCTTGACCCATGTCAGGTAGGATAGCTTCTTGCTCTAGAGGCTTCAGACGGCAAGAAAAATAAAAAGAAATTGAACAGGGCATCATCTTCAAATGCCCTCTGCAAATACAGCCTCGCTATCTCCACACATTGTCAATGCAACCTTATTGCATTGAGTGGGGCTTCTGCTCAGTTAAATGTGTTTTGAGTGGATGCATTAATGTTCCTTATTCACAGGCTGGATTCTGTCTATCGGGGGCATCAAATGGGGTGTCCTCTGGATAATGCTGGACTCCAACTTCCCTCCAACCCATCCAGTATGGCCAGGGGTCAGAGAGGATGAGAGTTGCAATCCGGCAGCTTCCAGAAGGGGCCCCATGGGCTGTGCTGCCCCATACATTATGCAGGGCACCTTCCCTTTACTCCTCAGCCCCGCCCCAAATACACAGTGCTCCCCCAAGGAGCGTCATTTCACCACCAGGTGCATCTGATTTCCCTCCTTGGATACTAACAGCTGGAACAACACATGCCTGTGGAATTGACCTCTCTCAAAGATCAGGCAGGACTCACTCTGGCTCCACTATCAGGGCCACTGATTACTGACTGGTGCAGCCTGCTCTCCTTTCCCTGCGTTTCCCACGGGGTGGTAGCACATGATGGAATAAATATACCTTCCTCCCCCCCCCCCCGCCTAAGGGCTGCCTCCCCTTGCTCCATCCCCTACATGATGTTGGTCTCCTTTGTGTGTCATCATAAGTTCCCTGGGAGCCTCCACTCTCACCACGTGGAAAGACACAAAAGTGTCCCATTTGGTCCAGCGCCCAAGAGGGGCCACCCAGACGCCTGTGCAAAACCTGCAAGGAGGACCAGAGAGCAAAAGCAGCCTTGCCCCCCCTGCAGCCTCCAGCAAACCGATCTTTACAAGCATGGGCGCCAACTTGCATAAAAATATTTTTGGCAGGGGGAGCAGATAAGCCCTAATCCTCTCACCTTCGGCTTGGTTTTATCCCTTGGTCCCCTCCGGCACCTTCCCCTGCTCCTTGGCGGTGGCACGCACCCCTTGCCCCGGGCACCCTGAGTTGGGGGTCTGGCCCGATGCCCACCCCCACTGCTGACAGGCAACACCACGCAGCCCCCTCCACACCACCCTTGGTCAAAAAAGCAGCCCTCATTACAAATGGGAGGGGCCAAAGGCCACATTGGGAACCCCAGGGAGAAGCTGACCGGAGTGGCCATTTTGACTAGAATGGACAAATGTTGGCTGTGTCCCTAACACATTTCGCTTGTATTGGCAGTCAGAATCCAGAAAAACAATGGGAGCAATAAGCATGTTCAAGAATGCTGTTTGAAGGTGCACAACACAGTGTGACTTAAACTGACACAATGGATGAAACATCAGGGCTTAGACTGGACCCTTTTTAAAGTAGGCCATGCTGGAAATAGGCATACATAGAACTCAACAAATGCCAATATTGCATGAGGTTGCAGAGCAGAGAGAGAGAAACCAATAAGGGTTATTCTGTCACTGTGGCTCAGAGCTGCCTTGGGCTCTTATGCAACTGTCACCTGGTAACAGTCACTCCATCACTGTTTCTATCCCAACTGGTCATTATAACTTTAAGAACTAGTACCTGAGCTTGTTCCTTTCCTCCTCCCTCCTCATTCCCCTTTCCTTTTATGTCACCTATTTTAGCTTGTTTTTCATTGATCTGTGAAACTGCATTCTTATTTCACCACAAACAGATGCTTATGTTCAAAGAAAGTGGTTTGAGAAGCACATTCACACTAAATCAAGCATTGCTGCAGCCAGCAAGGTTTCAAACCGTAGTGATGTGTGGAGAAGAGAAACAAACTGCTCTGACTGTAAAAACACAGTTTAAATCATGGCAAGGTGTTGTGAGGAGGTGCTAGCAACATGGGTCCCTAGTGCTGGTGAAATGGCTTATTCCCCCCTCACCCCACTTTTTATCCCCAAAACAGCTCAGTGAGGTTGACTGGTATCAGGAAGAGCAACTGGTCCAGGGGACTCTGAATTCCTAAAGCTAAAAAGGGACTTGAACCCAACTCTCCCCAAGCCCAAGTTTCTAGGCATATAGTTGTCCCCCCCCCTCTCTGCCGCCCAAAGTCAACGAGGGCCAGCTGAAAAAAGTTATGCATTTACCTGCTTGCACATATTGTTGCTGTTTAGTCGTGTCCGACTCTTCGTGACCCCCTGGACCAGAGCACGCCAGGCACTCCTGTCTTCCACTGCCTCCCACAGTTTGGTCAAACTCATGTTAGTAGCTTTGAGAACACTGTCCAACCATCTTGTCCTCTGTCATCCCCTTCTCCTTGTGCCCTCCATCTTTCCCAGCATCAGGGTCTTTTCCAGGGAGTCTTCTCTTCTCATGAGGTGGCCAAAGTACTGGAGCCTTAGCTTCAGGATCTGCCCTTCCAGTGAGCACTCAGGGCTGATTTCCTTCAGAATGGAGAGGTTTGATCTTCTTGCAGTCCATGGGACCCACCTTATTTTGGTGACAGTAAGTTGTTTTAAATTTCTTTTAATTACTGTCTTTAATGGTTGTAACCGGGGGGTAAAGGGCTAATTCATAGCAAGAATAAGAATAAGTGGGGAGCTTTATCCTCCAAGTTACACTCCAAATTTAATTTCTTAACATGCTAAGCAACTGGGAGCTGCTTCTCTCGCCCAGTGGAGCAAGCAGTTTGCATTCTTTTCTCCATTTTCTCTCTGCTCAAATCACAAAGGCTTCGTTTTCTGGTGTTCTCTTAAGTTGCACAAATGGTCGGAGATTCTCCCACCATTGGGGCTTTAGCATGGCTCTAACACCGATCAGATGTTTGGAAGCTGTCGCTGGATGGTTACGTGGGAGCCGGTTGAAGTTAAATCCTTCGAAGACAGAGGTCCTCTGGCTGGGACAGGATGATATGGGATTGAAGGGGCAACTCCCATCTCTTGCGGGGGTGCAATTAGTGCCAGCACCGTCCATTATGAGTTTGGGTGTAATCTTCGATAGCTCCTGTTGTGACGTGGGGTTTGTGATTTCAGCTCTCTTGACATAATATGCTGGAGACAGTTCTGTAGTAACACTTCTTTATTAAAGCAAACAAGACTGAGAACTGAGGAGGGGAGAGCTACATTTATAGGGACAGGGAAAGGATACATTTTGGAGGGAACAATATCAGGCAATCACAGTCCTGCCTTTTGGAGGAAACCAGTAAGACAGAGGATCCAAATACAGCAGCTTAAATGAACCAATAGTAGCTGTACCCTCTGGAACCAAAAGGCAGTTACTTTACCCTAATGCAAATACAGACAATAATAATACAGATATAAAATCCTTAGACTCAATACACAACAGCCCTCCCCCCCAGTGAGCACCGCAGACGTAATCTCTCAGGTACTGTGGGGTCCTACAACTTCTACTTGATCTCCTGACAACAGGTGTTGCCGGTTCTGGATTGGATGTTACCTGTGGTAGGGGGGTGCTATAGGGGTTTCGTCAGAAACAGATGGAGTCCCAGACATCGCAGGGTCCCCTACCTGTACCTCGTCATCCTGAGGACTAGCAGACCCTGGTTCATTTGCTGAAGCCCCTGGTGACTGCACCTCTGGGCCATTTTCACTCTGGTCTTGCAGCTCTGCGTCGTTAGCCAGGGATGAATTATCTGACACCTCCCTGCTGAGCGCCCGGCGCCTCAGCTGATCTATATGTCTCTTCCAAACTTGCCCATTTTCCAAGGTCACATAATAGGACACAGGTCCACTAGTCCGGGTGACCACACCAGCCACCCACCGCGAACCTCGTGAATAGTTCCTCACCCAGACCAGATCTTCAGGGGCAAGATACCTTGTTGTGTCAGTCTCAGCCTGGGGGGTTGCTCTTGAATTACGGTTTGGCATTTTATCCGGGTGGACATAATCCAGCACCGTTACCAGTCTTCTACCCAAGAGCAGCTCAGCTGGCGACTTGCCCGTCGCAGTACACGGCGTCGCATGCTGCAAAAATAACATTCGCGCAATGCGAGCTGACCAGTTACCCTCCATTAAGCGCACAATGGATTCTTTGGCTGTTCTTACCATGCGCTCAGCCTGCCCATTGGAGGATGGGTGAAAGGGCGCGGATGTGACCCCTCTTATGAAGTTATCAGCCAAGAATGCCCTGAATTCTTGGGATACAAAAGCTGCCCCATTATCTGATACAATGGTCTCAGGTAACCCGTGGGTTGCAAACAGCTGCCTCAACACCTTGATTACGGCAGCTGATGCCATGCTAGGGACCATCGCCACTTCTAACCACTTGAAATATGCATCGACGATAACCAAAAAGACCTTCCCCTGGAATGGCCCAGCAAAATCTAAGTGCAGCCGGCTCCAGGGAGATCTGGACTGCTCCCACCAGTGAACTGGTGCTCTGGCCACTTCTGGCCGCACCTCTTGGCATGCCTTGCATGTTCGTACCCATTGTTCTATGTTCTGGTACATTCCAGGCCACCACACATAACATCGGGCTAGCGACTTCATCCTGACCATTCCCGGGTGTCCCATGTGAAGCGTCTCAAGAACCCTGTTTCTCAGTGGTGCTGGGATGATCACCCCATCTCCCCACAGGAGACAACCCTTATGCATGGACAACTCGTGCTGCCTTGTCGCATAAGGCCTGAATTTGTCTTCATGCGGACCACCTGGCCACCCCCTCCCCACCCAAGTGAGCACACAGGAGAGAACAGCATCTTTCCTCGTTTTCTCAGCTATATCAGTAGCCGTTACAGGAGCCCCCGGAAGTGTTTCCAGCATCATTATGTGCTCCGCTGGAGCAGGATCCTCATTGCTCCCGCCAGGAAGAGGCAATCGACTCAGCGCATCAGCGTGGCACAACCGTTTCCCTGGCACATGGGTCAAGGTGTACTGGAACCCGTTCAGGAATATAGACCAACGCAACATTCTGGGGGAGAGAATTTGTGGCGTTTGTTTGTTCGGGTTGAACAACCCTAACAGTGGTTTGTGGTCCGTTTCAATGGAGAAATGGCGACCATACACATAATCATGGAACTTTTTGATTCCTGCCACAATTGCAAGCGCCTCTTTGTCAATTTGAGCATAGTTGCGCTCCGTGGGCGACAACGTACGGGAATAAAAAGAGATGGGCTTTTCCGACCCATCCGGTTCCCTATGACTCAGCACCGCCCCCAGGCCGTATTGAGAGGCATCACATGCCAGGACCAGCGGCTTCGACTCATCATAATGAGCAAGAACGCTCCTGCTACTCAGCATTCCGCGCAAGGAGTCAAAAGCCTTCTGCTGCCCCTGCCCCCATCGCCACACATTCTTTTTCTGCAACAGTCGATGTAATGGTTCAGCTACCGAAGCTTTTTGGGGTAAGAACGAATGATAAAAGTTAATAAGTCCCAGGAATGATTGCAACTCCGTCTTGTTCTGTGGTCGTGGTGCCTCGATGATGGCCTTAATCTTAGCATCTGTGGGGTGGATGCCTGATGCATCAATTTTAAACCCCAAGAAATCCACAGTTGGCACCCCAAAACTGCATTTTTCCTTTTTCAGTTGCAACCCCACCTCCTTGAACTTGAGCAACACTGCACGGACACGCGCAACCAGTTCCTGTGGGTCTTTTCCAGCAATCAAAACGTCATCAAAAAATGGCAAGACCCCCGGCAGACCTCTTAACAGGCGTTCCATGAGCCCTTGAAAAATCCCTGGGGCCACACAAACTCCAAATTGTAATCTGTTAACTCTGAACGCCCCTTTATGTGTGACAATAGTCTGTGCTTCCGCTGATTGTGGGGTTACTGGCAGCTGTTGGTAAGCTTGTGCCAGGTCAATTTTGGCGAACACCTTGCCCCCAGCCAGTTTAGCCAACAGATGTGATACGACTGGAATGGGGTATGAGTTTCCCCTGAGTGCCTTATTGATAGTACATTTGTAATCTGCACAGATCCTGACTTCCCCATTTGCTTTAAGGGGCGTGACGATTGGAGTCTCCCACTTAGCAGAGTCCACAGGTGAGAGAACTCCCTGCTTGACCAATTTATCCAGCTCTGCTTCGATCTTGGGTTGCAGTGCAAATGGCACTCGCCTTGGTTTGAGTCGGATTGGGGCCACCCCAGGGTCCAATTCGAAGTCAACTGGGGGCCCTTTATAACAACCCAGTTTTCCATTAAAGAGACCAGCAAATTCTTTGCATAATGCCTCGCTCATCTCAGGGCAGGTTTGGATTGAATTAAGCCCTGATATACTCAGTCCCAGGGCGGGGACCCAGTCAGTGCCCAGGAGACTGGGGCGACTGCCCTTCGCAATCACCAGTTTGAGTACCGCCTGTTTGTCCCGGAACTGTACTCTCACGGCACACATTCCCATGACATGGATGCGGCCCGCTGAGTATGACTGCAAAGTTGCCGGGAAGGGCTCCAGAGGGGGCAACTTACCCCTGGGGAAGAATGTCCTCGCGGTCTGGTCCGACACGATAGTGAATCCAGATCCGGAGTCCACCTCCATGTCGCACAGCGGACGCTCAATCTTCACCTTGACGTGTGCCTTGCCTTGCGCTGGAAACTGCACGACCCTCCCGTTGATCTCCGTTACGTAGTGGCAGTCCTTTAGAACATGGTTTGCCGTGGGCGGTCTACGATGCTCCAGTCTAGGTGCTCCTGTCGCTCCCAACGCCGCCGATCTACAGACCCTGGCGATGTGACCTGTCTTCCCGCACGTCCGGCACATAGCATCCCGGAAACGACAACTCTTCCGCTCATGGTTTCCGCCACAACCAGGGCACCTGCCTCGGTGATCTTTGTGCACTGTGCAGGCCTGACGCACTGACTCGACCCCACGGACTGGGCTTTGGCTCGGAGTAGCCTCTAGCTCGTCCATGGCATGCGCAACTTCTATCTGTGGCTTAGGGGCCTTGCGACTGGCATCAAGCTCCTCTCTTTCATAATTCTCCGTGTCGGTGGCCTCCTTCAAGGCTGAAGCAAGGGTAACCTCTTCTTTAGCCACGATGCGTCTTCTGGCTTTCTTGATGCTCAGACCACCGATAAACCGATCCAGGAGAGTCTCTTCCAGATCTCGGAAGTCGCAGTGCTGAGCGAGCTTCCGCAGTTCAGCTAGGAATGCAGATACAGACTCCCCAGCACACTGCTGCCTCTTATGAAACTCCAACCGCCGGGCCATCTTGGTCTCAGTAGGCGCCAAATGGCTTGTCAGGCAGGCAAGAATATCTTTGAGAGGTGTCTCACTTAGCTTCGCTGGAGCAAGCAATGCCTTGGCCAGCTTGAAGGTCTCAGGCCCACAGTAGATCAGGAATGTGGCCCTTCTTTTGCTGGCATCGGTGATCCCTTGAGCCACTGCGAAGAACTCGAAGCGTTCGACGTAGTCTTCCCACGTGTGGGGCTCTGATGGCCGGAAGGGCTCCAATACCCTTGGACTCTCCATTGTCCTGTGGGCAGGGTCGTCTTCTCAGCTGGCCAGTGAGTCTTGTTCTTAGGTACAATCCGGACTCTGAGGCAGGGCTGCGTTTAACCGCTCCTCAGCATTCCGGATCCCACCTTCGTTGCCAGTTGTTGTGACGTGGGGTTTGTGATTTCAGCTCTCTTGACATAATATGCTGGAGACAGTTCTGTAGTAACACTTCTTTATTAAAGCAAACAAGACTGAGAACTGAGGAGGGGAGAGCTACATTTATAGGGACAGGGAAAGGATACATTTTGGAGGGAACAATATCAGGCAATCACAGTCCTGCCTTTTGGAGGAAACCAGTAAGACAGAGGATCCAAATACAGCAGCTTAAATGAACCAATAGTAGCTGTACCCTCTGGAACCAAAAGGCAGTTACTTTACCCTAATGCAAATACAGACAATAATAATACAGATATAAAATCCTTTGACTCAATACACAACAGCTCCCTCTCCATGGAGGCGCAGATTGCAGCTATAACAAAGGCGGCATTTTTTCATCTCCGCCAAGCTAAGCAGTTGGCTCCTTATCTCTCTCGCCCTGACCTAGCCACTGTGATCCACGTGACGGTCACCGCAACAAAAATGGATTATTGTAACTCGCTCTACGTGGGGCTGCCCTTGAGACTGACCCAGAAACTGCAGCATGTGCAGAATGCCGCGGCGTGACTCCTTACGGGGTCCTCGCTGTGAGATCACATTCACCCGGTGCTATACTAGCTGCACTGGCTCCCGGTGGAGTACAGGATCAGGTTTAAGGTGCTGGTTTTAACCTTTAAAGGCCTATATGGCTTAGGACCCTTGTACCTACGGGACCGCCTCTCCTGGTATGTCCCACAGAGGAACTTACGGTCTTCAAATAAAACATCCTGAAGGTCGCAGGCCACAAAGAGGTTAGGCTGGCCTCAACTAGAGCCAGGGCTTTTTCGGCTGTGGCTCCAATCTGGTGGAACGCTCTGTCACAAGAGACTAGGGCCCTGCGGGATTTGACATCTTTCCGCAGGGCCTGCAAGACAGAGCTGTTCCACCAGGCCTTTGGTCAGGGCACAGCCTGACTCCCTCCTTTGGCAATCATTACAGAACTTAAGCTTATGGTTGCCATCAATTTGATTTTAATTAATTTGTATAATGGAATGTTTTTAGAATGTTGCACTATTTTATTGTTGTTAGCCGCCCTGAGCCCGGCTTCAGCTGGGGAGGGCGGGATATAAATAAAATTTATTATTATTATTATTATGTTATTGCTCTATTGCCATCTGAAGGGGCCCTCTTGTGCAAGAAGCAACAGTGGAGTCTTATGGACCGTCCAAGTGTCTGTATTTTCCATGGACAGACCTGGATTTACTGAAGCCGCCCCAGTTTTGGATTTGATCCCAGAATGTTCCGCTTTTCCCTGGGACGTCCCTCTTTCCGTCAGATAAATGTTGGAGGGTACGCTGGTGCTGTGTGCCCTTTGTCTCTTAACAGAGTGGGTTCTCTGGCGGGCAGCAGTTTTCTTTAGGTGCTTCTCACCACCTGCCCCAGAAACGGATCCATCCTCTCTCTCCCCTGAGCGGCTTTGCTGTGGATGCTCCAGTCTGTGCTGACCCTACAGAGCATTTCGCACTCGGAACTCCAGGAAACATTGTCCCTTTCTTCTCGTCCTCTCACTGAGGATCTTGAAGGGACCGATTCCCTTCGCTGTCAACACTCGTCTAACCTTCACCTGCTGGAGAGACGAGAACACCCCCCCAAAAAACAACTAATTTTCCGGTCTAGAAAAATACAAAACTAAAAAGAGAGGAAATGAATACTCTAAAAGACCTTGTAGGAAATCTCTCAAAGGGACAGAGAACACCACAGAACTGTCTGAGCTCTGGACATCTCCTTTTGCCTGCTTGTTGAATCAGAGAATCTGTGACTCCAATACTCACCTGCCCTCCCAGCAGCGGGCAAGCTGAGAAGCAGAGCTCACTCCCTCAGCTCTGCTGTAACAGACCAGAGCCATCAGGCCTCTTGCAGAAATTCCTTCAGTGGGAGAGATAGGAAGTCGGGCGAATTTCACCAGTTTCACTGCCCCTGAACTCCCTGAACGGATACATAGCAATGTTCAAAACCCTGCTTCCTACCACAGTGCTGTGAGGTGTCGGGGTGAAATCACTGAGACAGTTTCACCTCAGCGCTGCAAGCAAGCCGGAGAAGCATCAGGGAGCCTCAGCTGGGGGGCGGGAGCACTTTAAGGGAGTCCCCAGCTCGCCGTCAGCTTGCAGAGTGGGATGGCAGATTCACTCAGTGGTATATCGCTGGTGAAACCGCCACCACTCCTAAGCTGGAGGGTGTCAAGAGCGGCTATGATTTCATCTGTGATATATTGCTGAGTGAAGCCGCCATTGCGGTCTGCCCCTTCTGCCGGTCCTGGGCGATGTATCGATGCACCCAGGCCTACTGCTGAGGAGGATTAGACTTGAGGTACAGAGAGTTGGTGGCGCTGTGGGTTAAACCACAGAGCCTAGGACTTGCCGATCAGAAGGTCGGTGGTTCGAATCCCCGCGACCGTTGCTCGGTCCCTGCTCCAGCCAACCTAGCAGTTCGAAAGCACGTCAAAGTGCAAGTAAATAAATAGGTACCGCTCCGGCGGGAAGGTAAACGGTGTTTACATGCACTGCTCTGGTTTGCCAGAAGTGGCTTAGTCATGCTGGCCACAGGACCCGGAAGCTGTACGCCAGCTCCCTCGGCCAGTAAAGTGAGATGAGTGCCGCAACCACAGAGTCGGCCACGACTGGACCTAATGGTCAGGGGTCCCTTTGCCTTTATACAGAGAGTTTGTTAGGAAATGTAGAATCCAGACACAAGACTTATCCAGCAAACCAGCTTCTTCTTCATCTCTTTCCTGCTTGATCTCCGTGGCCAGCAGCCTCTGGTCAGTGTCTGATGCGGCCTGCCAATCCGCCGTGGAGAAGTTCACTGCTGCCTGGTCCTGAAATGGTGCTGACACCTGAAATAGCAACATGGAGTCGCTTTTGAGATGGCAGGGACAGGCCTTAGGAGGGTTGAGCTCTACCGGCAACATTATGATCCTACATCAGTCTACTGAGAAGTAGACTCCTGAGTCTGTGGAAGCAGACATACCCCAAGTCAACCCTGCAGGTACCACAAAGACCCATCTTATCCCAGTCAGCATCTGTATTGAATCAAATCTGCACTTTGGACTATGCTGAAATGGTGAAACTGACCGGAAAGCTCAGGAACCAAGAAGACAAAAACTTCAAGAAATAATGGGTGGGAAATATAATTTATTTAGGAGACCACTGTAAGCAGATGAAAACATTAGCAGGATTTTAATATTGCTTGTAACATAACAAACACTTTGGACAATATGGACAGATACAAAAATTAGATTATGGAATAATATGCAATTGAAAATGTTGACAATAAGACCCATGGAAAGG
Organism: Podarcis filfolensis; assembly: GCF_964270895.1. Lineage (NCBI taxonomy): Eukaryota > Metazoa > Chordata > Lepidosauria > Squamata > Lacertidae > Podarcis > Podarcis filfolensis. The sequence goes on from NC_139605.1 coordinate 8,847,159, forward strand.
ATGGTGGGAAGTCTTGAGATTCAGAGAAATCTTTATATACGGATGTGCATTTGTTATAAATTTATATTTGCAAAACCAAATAAAAACGATTTCGGATCAAATCCAGACTTTCCTTTTAAAGCCCTCTTATGCCACTTTAAAGGTACGCAGGTGGCACTGTGGTTTAAACCACAGAGCCTAGGATTTGCCGATCAGAAGGTCGGTGGTTCAAATCCCCGCGACGGGGTGAGCTCCCATTGCTCGGTCCCTGCTCCTGCCAACCTAGCAGTTCGAAAGCACCTCAAAGTGCAAGTAGATAAATAGGTACCGCACCGGCGGGAAGGTAAATGGCGTTTCCGTGTGCTGCTCTGGTTCGCCAGAAGCGGCTTAGTCATACTGGCCACATGACCCGGAAGCTGTACGCCGGCTCCCTCGGCCAGTAAAGTGAGATGAGCGCCGTAACCCCAGAGTCGGCCACGACTGGACCTAATCGTCAGGGGTCCCTTTACCTTTACCTTTATGCCACTTTAAACTTTTCCCCTCCTAAAGCTACAACTCTCAGAGCAGATTAATAATCAAACCCTCTTTCCAGGGAACTCTGGGAATTGTAGCTCTGCGAGGGGGATAAAGGCTGTTTCTTAACTACTCTCCGCACCTTTAACAAACTACAGCTCCCAGGATTCCTTGGGGGAAAGCCATGACTGTTTGAAGTGGGATAAGGATGCTTTAAATATATAATGCAGATGGGAGTTTCACACATACCGACCGACAACCTCACCTCTTTCCCTTGCCTCTGGGTCTCCTGCTGCACCCGAAGGAACCCCTCGGCCAGTCACCTGGGAGCAGGTCCGGGCCGCACTCCCTCACCTTGGCTCTGGATCTCTGGCAGCAGGATGGTCAGGAACTGCTCCAGGACCAGCAGCTCCAGGACCTGCTCCTTGGTGTGCCTCTCCATGTTCAGCCACTGGGAGCAAAGCTCCTGGAGTCGGCTGTAGGCCCTGCTGGGCCCCTCGGCCTCCTGGTAGCAGAAGCGCCTAAAGTGCTGGCGCTGCATTTCCCTCCTCAAGGCGTCCCTGCGCAAGATGGCTGCCTTCACTTTCCCATAATCCTCTCTGTCTCCGGTCTCCAGCCTCTGAAAGGCCCGCTCCTTTGTAATGACATCTATTATGGATCTGAACCTATATGTACAGTACTGTATTAATTCAGAATTTAAATAACATAAAGACGCAGGGATGAAAAAACTTGTATGAGTCACCCCATAACAGAGGCCTGTTTTATCCTTTTCCTTACACAGTGGTACAATCAGTCCTCTTGAACAAGTTGCACAACTGCAGGATGTATTTATAATGACTGAGTTGGATGAATAAATGTTTTTTTTAAAAAAAAATCTTAATCATTATTCAGGGATTATTTAACAGCTTCATTCACGGATTGTGGCATCACATGGGGGAGAGCCTGGCAAGCGCATCGGTGGCACACTGTAGGTGCCATGACAACCCATGGGTGCCACCCTGGAGAAGGCAGAGGGAGGCGATAATACAGTGGTACCTCGGGGTTAAGAACTTAGTTTGTTCTGGAGGTCCATTCTTAACCTGAAACTGTTCTTAACCTGAAGCACCACTTTAGCTAATGGGGCCTCCTGCTGCCACCACACGATTTCTGTTCTCATCCTGAAGCAAAGTTCTTAACCTGAGGTACTATTTCTGGGTTAGCGGAGTCTGTAACCTGAAGCGTACGTAACCTGAAGCGCATGTAACTCGAGGTACCACTGTACTGAGCTAGGGAGAGCAATGGCCTGATGGGGTTCAAGGCAGCATCCAGCATTTGCTGCACAAATTTGCTGGTTTAATCTTCTGAAATGACAGCTGAAAGGATCCCAGGCCAAAGCTATGTAGGTGCAGCAAACAAAGGAGCTCTGACTAACCTTAATTTCCTTTGGTGAAGCTGGTGAGGTTTTCTCATGACACCCCCTGCGAAAGCAATGAGGAGAACTACAGGGCTCAAGTGCCAACCAGCTTTAAAGCTATGTGAAAGCATTTATAAACCACTTAATTTCTTATTCTGTTTTTTTAATCTCTTAAACCGTGCACAATATAAAATCAATAAAGCACAGCATTAATAATACAACACAAATGGTGTAAAAGCATATGAAAACAAGTAAAACAAGTAAAAATTCAGGGAATTCCTCTTTTTTTAAAAAAGAATCTATGCCTAGTCACCTTCCCTGGAAGGAGTTAAAACCAATAAGAAGCTTGCCAGAGAGGACTGAAAAGGGGGACTGTAAATAGTGCAAAGTCCCTTCCTGTTCTCCTTCCTTCACCCCCCCCTCCCCACCCCCTACTCTATTCCCGGGATCATCTACCTTTTGAATTTTTGTACCTTCGGCTCTTGAGTTAATGTGATGCTGCCTTAAGAAGTCTTTGCAGCAGATCTCAAGTGCAGGTAATTTTTCAAAAAATAATATTTTTTTTAAAGGCTTGGGTGGGGGGTCGGAGTGCCCTGTTCATTTTTGCGGATGCGGAGGAGGAGAAGGAAAAGAAATTAGGAGCCCACCCTCAACTCAGGCAGTCCCCCTCTGGCGGATTTCTGAAAAGGCGTTTGGTGTTGAAAACTTAGCAAGCCGGCAGAAAGCGCAGCTGGAATGACTGCAATGGGTCCTAGCAAGGAAACATAAGGGGGAAAATATAGATACACACACGGGGAGGGGGGCTCTTATTGCGCTGAGGGCGGTGGGAGACCCCATAGCTTCCTATGGGTGATGAGGAGAAATTTAAAAGCAGTTTATGGCAAGGGTATAACCACAGACTTCAAGATCCCTAGCTGCATTCAAACTATACATCTAAAGCACATTTTCTCCACCCCCATCCCTGAAACCTTGGAATAGTAGTTTGTTAAGGGTGGGGGGGGTGTTAAACTACAGTTCCCAGGATTATTTGTGGTTGTGTGTGTGCTTTAAATGTTCCAGAGGTCTGTTCTTAACCTGAAACTGTTCTTAACCTGAAGCACCACTTTAGCTAATGGGGCCTCCTGCTGCTGCCGCGCCGCCGGAGCCTGATTTCTGTTCTCATCCTGAAGCAAAGTTCTTAACCTGAAGCACTATTTCTGGGTTAGTGGAGTCTGTAACCTGAAGCGTATGTAAGCTGAAGCGTATGTAACCCAAGGAACCACTGTACACAGCTTGGGTGTCTCCAGACAAGGCACCTTATTGAGCATTCATCCCGATTCATTGCCAATTTAAAGAGCATTCATTTGAAGGTTAGATGATGTTGCATCAAAGCGGGAAGCGGGTTCAGCTGTAATTTTGCAACCTGAATTTACCAGTACAGTGGTACCTCGGGTTACATACACTTCAGGTTACAGACTCCGCTAACCCAGAAATAGTACCTCGGGTTAAGAACTTTGCTTCAGGATGAGAACAGAAATCACACGGCTGTGGCATGGTGGCAGCGGGAGGCCCCATTAGCTAAAGTGGTGCTTCAGGTTAAGAACAGTTTCAGGTTAAGAATGGACCTCCAGAACAAATTAAGTACTTAACCCAAGGTTCTGCTGTATGTGATTAGAAGCCACCTGCAAAGTTCCTTGGTGCTGTTTCAGAGCTGTGGAAAGGGAACTGACAGGTAATCCTGGTACCGATTTCTGAGGACTGCCCCCCCCCCATGGACTTCCACTGTGCGGCTTAAGTTTTATCACCTTTTTTGCCAGCGAAACCGATGCTGGGTTGCCAGGTCACGTGACCGAGCTGAACAAGTTTATGATCAGAGTAAGTTCCCCAGAGTAAGTCCCTCAGATTGCCCTGTTTCTTCTGGGTCTACGCTGGCATGAGCCCCGACTAAGATGGGATGGGAGACTTATGTCTGGCTGAGATCTGAGCACAGGATTGTGCCCTGATTCAATAAAATTCTGTTCACAAGATCAGAAGCACTAGAATGAAAGTTGAAAGCTTAGGTAATAAATGTTGGAAATGTAAAGAAAAAGAAGGAACGTTTTATCACATGTGGTGGAAATGTAAAAAAGTGAAAAACTTCTGGGAAATTATTTATAATGAGATGAAAAAAATGTTGAAATATACATTTATTAAGAAACCAGAAGCATTTTTACTTGGCATTGTAGGAGATGATATAAATAGAAAGGATTGTAAGTTGTTTTTATATGCAATGACTGCAGCAAGAATACTACTGGCCCAAAACTGGAAGCAAGAAGAATTATCGATAAAAGAAGAATGGAGGATGAAACTGATGGACTATGCAGAATTAGATAAACTAACAGGAAGGATTTGAAACCTGTGGGACCAGAGATTCTCAGAGAACTGGAGTAAATTTGCGGACTATTTGAAAAGTAATTGTGTGATGAACAGATTACGCTAGTAGGTTTGCAAGAAGTTTTGTAAGGTGAATTATTAGAAATATTGCAAAAAAAAAAAAGTAATGAGAAGAATTATTAGTTAAAGATATCTAATGGTAATATGAAATTAAGAAATGCATAATAAGTGATAAGTACAGAAATCATCAGAGGTGTTGACGGAAGTCCCCAAAAAATTGTATAAGATGAGAAGTGCTGTTGTATGAATGTTAATTAATATGTTAAAAATTAATAAAAATGTATAAATCAAAAGAAAGTTGAAAGCTTAGTTTCTTTCCCTTTCCGACAGGAATAGGAGGAAATCCTTCAAATTTCCGGAAGAAGATGTGGAGTACAAAGAGCCCTTCAGGCTGTTTGGAGTAGTCCTTTGGCGACATCCCCTACGCACTGAAAACGCGTGGCAGAATATATTTCTGTGGCATTTGCAGAAAACAGTTGGCATGCACTGAAATCCTGCAGGAGGCGGAATTATTTGCTCTCTCCTTGCCCTGCGGTCCGAGGCTGCGCTGGAGCAAAGGGGCCGGATCCCGAGGTGAAAATGGAGGAGCAGGAATCGGCAAGCCCGGAGCTGGAGACGGGATCAGGGAGAGCAGGAGAACCCCCTGGCATCCTTCAAGCGGGGACCCTCACACAGAGTCCCAGAGAGGTGGCACCTCCGCAGCGCATGAAAGAGGAGCCGGAAGAGGGCCTGTCGTCTCAGCGCTGGGAAGCCCAGTGGCAAGAGTTCCTCAAGGCCGTGCAATGCCCTCAGCCTGGATGGGGGAGCCCGCTTCTTCCACATCCTGCGCCAGCAGGCCGCACAACAGCTCCTCTGCTCCCTGGCAGCTTGGAAGGACGGCTTCAGAGCTTCAGGCATTTCTCCTACCAGGAAGCCGCAGGCCCACGGGAGACATACAGTCGGCTGCGGGAGCTTTGCTACCAGTGGCTGAAGCCGGAGAGGCACACCAAGGAGCAGATCCTGGAGCTGGTGATTCTGGAGCAGTTCCTGGCTGTCCTTCCCCAGGAAATCCGGAGCCGGGTGACGGAACAAGGCCCAGAGACCTGTATCCAGGCTGTGACCCTGGCAGAGAGCTTACTGCCCAGACGGGAAGGAGGAGAGCAACGGAGAGAGCAGGTGAGCCGCTTCCGGCGATGGGATGTCCCCATTAGTGTCCCCCTTCTGCATGAAAAGCAGGTGTTCTAGTGCTGAGCTACGCCCTTCTTTTGTTTGTTTTAATTTATTTAATCAATTTTCTATACAAACATCAACCGCAAAAGACACATACCGCATTTTTGCTCTATAAGATGCACCTGACCATAAGACGCACCTAGTTTTTAGAGGAGGAAAAGAAGAGTAAAAAAAATTGTGAATCAAATGTTGTACTAAACTACAATGGTACCTCCGGTTAAGAACTTAATTTGTTCTGGAGGTCCGTTCTTAACCTGAAACTGTTCTTGAGCTGAAGCACCACTTTAGCTAATGGGGCCTCCTGCTGCCGCCGTGCCGCCAGAGCACGATTTCTGTTCTCATCCTGAAGCAAAGTTCTTAACTACCTGACTTTTAGACGACATCGGAAGGCAGCCCTGTTTAGGGAAGTTTTTAATGTTTGATGTTTTATCATGTTTTTTATATTCTGTTGGGAGCCACCCAGAGTGGCTGGAAAAACCCAGTCAGATGGGCGGGAAATTATTATTATTATTATTATTATTATTATTATTATTATTATTATTAATTTGTACCCCCGCCCATCTGGCTGGGTTTCCCCAGCCACTCTGGGCGGCTTCCAACAAAGATTAAAAGATTTAAAATAAATTAAAATGTCACACATTAATAATAATAATAATAATAATAATAATAATAATAATAATAATAATTTATTATTTATACCCCGCCCATCTGGCTGGGCCTCCCCAGCCACTCTGGGCGGCTTCCATAGAAACCAAAAATACAGTAAAATATCACACGTTAAAAACTTCCCTAAACAGGCAGCCTTCAGATGTCTTCTAAATGTCAGGTAGTTGTTTATCGCTTTGACATCTGCTGGAAGGGCGTTCCACAGGGCGGGTGCCACTTCCGAGAAGGCCCTCTGCCTGGTTCCCTGTAGCTTTGCTTCTCGCAATGAGGGAACCGCCAGAAGGCCCTCAGCGCTGGACCTCAGCATCCGGGCAGAACGATGGTAATATACCGTATTTTTCACCCTATAGGGCGCACCGGCCCATAGGGCGCACCTAATTTTTTGGGGGGAAATAAAGGGAAAAAAATTATTTCCCCCCCATGCGCGGGGCTGGGGCGGGGGAAGCCCAAGCTTCCCCCGATCCCAGCCCCCAGAACAGGCTGCTGTCCGCAAGCCTTGGGAGCCCGGCGGGAACTCCCGCTGGTCTCCCCAGGCTTGTGGATATCTGCCTGAAGCCCGGGGCGCGCTGCTCAGTGCGCCCCAGGCTTTGGGAAGCAGGCTGCTATCCGCAAGCCTAGGGAGCCTGGCGGAAAGTCGCGCCGGGCTCCCAAGGCTTGCAGATATTTGCCCGAAGCCCGGGACGTGCTCCGCTGCGCTCCCCGGGTTTTGGGCTGCAGGCTGCTGTCCGCAAGACTTGGGAGCCCGGCGGGAAGTTGTGCCAGGCTCCCAAGGCTTGCGGATAGCTTCCTGAAGCCTGGAGAGCGAGAGGGGTCGGTGCGCACCGACCCCTCTCGCTCTCCAGGCTTCAGCGAAAGCCTGCATTCGCCCCATAGGACACACACACATTTCCCCTTCATTTTTGGAGGGGAAAGAGTGCGTCCTATAGGGCGAAAAATACGGTAATATAAGTAATAAATAATAATATAAGTAATAAATTGTTGTTGTTGTTGTGCTACCTCAACTAAAACTTCCACTATTGTTTCCAGGGGACAGAGAGGCTGATCCAGGAAGTGTCTGCAAATATCCCAGTGGAAGATGACGCTGTGCTGGAAATCACCCAGAGGCCGCTGTGCAGAGAGGTCAAGCAAGAGGTCAAGGAGGATGTCAGCTCGCTTGGTAAGTGTAAGCAGTCCATGGATTTTAGTTGCGGCTGTGGGGTGTTCGGTGGTGCTCTGTCTCCTGCTTGTGGGTTTCCCGGGGGGGGGCATCTGGGTGGCCACTGTGAGAATAGGATGCTGGACTAGAGGGGTCATTGGCCTGATCCAGCAGGACTATTTTTAAGCTCTTAAAAGTAAAGGGACCCCTGACCATTAGGTCCAGTCGTGACCGACTCTGGGGTTGCGGCGCTCATCTCGCTTCATTGGCCAAGGGAGCTGGCGTACAACTTCCGTGTCATGTGGCCAGCACACGGAAACGCCCTTTACCTTCCCGCCAGAGCGGTACCTATTTATCTACTTGCACTTTGACGTGCTTTTGAACTGCTAGGTTGGCAGGAGCAGGGACCGAGCAATGGGATGTCACCCCATCGTCGGATTCGAACCGCCGACCTTCCAATCGGCAAGTTCTAGGCTCTGTGGTTTAACCCACAGCACCACTCGCGTCCCTTCTTAAGCTCTTAACAACTAATAAATCAGGACAATGTTTGGACAGTCCATTATAAATCCACTACTAAGGCACTAACCTACTTCACAGAATTGTTGTAAAGATAAAATAGGGAGGAAGAGAACCATATACAGTGGTACCTCTGGGTTAAGAACTTAATTCGTTCTGGAGGTCCGTTCTTAACCTGAAACTGTTCTTAACCTGAGGTACCACTTTAGCTAATGCGGCCTCCCGCTGCCGCTGCTGTGCAATTTCTGTTCTCATCCTGAAGCAAAGTTCTTAACCCGAGGTACTATTTCTGGGTTAGCGGAGTCTGTAACCTGAAGCGTCTGTAACCCGAGGTACCACTGTATGCCACCTTGAGCTCCTTGGAGGAAAAGATGGAACATGAATGCAATCAATCAATCAATCAATCAATCAATCAATCAATAATATTATTTATTGAATTTATACACCGCCCTATACCCGGAGGTCTGAGGGCGGTTCACGAAAAAGATCACAATATATAAAATAAAAATAAAAGCAATAACCCAATAATACATACACCCCCCCAAAAAAGAGCCACTTTTAAAAAGGGTATAGGATGTTGATCAGGTCAACCAAAGGCCTGGTTAAAAAGGAACTTTTTTTCCTGCTGCCTAAAGCTGTATAATGAACTCTCCCCTGGGGGAGAGCATTACACAGACACAGAACCACTGCAGAGAAGGCCCTGTTCTCGTGTTGCCACCCTCCGGACCTCTCAAGAAGGTGGCACACGAAGGAAGGTCTCAGATCTCATGGTCTGGGTAGGTTTATATGGAAAGAGGTGGTCCTTAAGGTATTGCAGTTCTGTTCTATTTAAGGCTTTCTAGGTCAAAACTAGCACTTTGAATTGGGCCTGGTAGCCAGCGTAGTCGGACCAGGACCAGTATAATATGCTCAAAGCGTCTTGCTCCGGTGAGCATCCTGGCCGTAAACTAATCCGCCTTGTCTCTTGATTTCAGGAGCTGACGAATGGCCTAGTAAGGATGAGAGGGAGCCACATGGAGTGTTGATGGAAGTTGCTGATCATCAGGCAGTGGACGAAGACGATGGGGACGTGGATGGGCCAGAGTGGGAGCAAGGGAACAAAGTGGAGGAATGGCCAAACAAATCCATTGCTTATGAAGGCGGCCACTTCCACGAAATCACAGTGCATCAGAGAATCCACAGCAGGAAAAGGAGGAACAAGTGTGACGTGTGTGGGAAGGTGTTCAGAGACGAAGCTTACCTTAGTAAGCACCAGAGAACCCACACCGGGGAGAAACCCTATGAATGCTCAGACTGTGGAAAGAGCTTCCGTTGGAGTTCAGACTTCCACAGGCACCAGAGAACCCACACGGGAGAAAAACCATACAAATGTTCCGACTGTGGGAAAAGTTTTCGCCGGAGCTCTAACCTCCATAGGCACCAGAGAACCCACACGGGGGAGAAATCGTACGAATGTTCAGAGTGCGGGAAAAGTTTCCGATGCAGCTCAAGCCTGATTAGCCACAGGCGAACCCACACCGGGGAGAAACCCTACGAATGTTCAGACTGTGGGAAAAGCTTCCGGCTGAGTTCAAACCTTATCAGCCACAAGAGAACCCACACCGGAGAGAAACCCTACGAATGCCCTGATTGCGAGAAATGCTTCCGTCGGAGCTCGCACCTTAATACCCACAAGAGAATCCACACGGGGCAGAAACCCTATAAATGCTCAGATTGTTCCAAAACCTTTTCGGACCGATCCAACCTTCTCAGCCACCTGAGAATCCACACCGGGCAAAAGCCGTACACGTGCTCGGATTGTACCAAGACGTTTTCCAATAAATCTAACCTTCTCAGCCATCAGAGAATCCACTCAGGAGAGAAGCCGTATGAATGCTTAGACTGTGGGAAAAGTTTCAGCGTGTGCCAGTACCTGACCAGGCACCAGAGGAGACACACGACAGAGAAGCTGCACGAGTGTGTGGATTGTGGGAAGAGGTTCAGTCAGAGCCAGTATCTTATCCGCCATCAAAAGCATTCGCACAGGAGGAAAATGGGAGTTTGCACCGTAATAGACATACAATGAACTTTACAGGAGATGGGAACATTATCAGTACTTGAATTGTCGGAAGAGATTGAACCTCAACACAAATCTTAATAAACACCAGAGATTCTACACAGAACTGGAAATCCTACAAATCTGTGTCACAGGGTAGTCTTCTTTTCATGCAACTCATATTCCTCATAGAGAATTCCCCGCCTTCCAGATATCTACGTACAGCTAGTTAGAGAGAAATGTAAGCTTCTAAACAAACAGCGCAGGGCTGTTGTCCACATGGTTAGTGTTTGATGTAGCCCATTTGCCTCACTGGATACTGGAAAATCAGCCCTAGAAAGAACAGGTAGCTAGGTTCACCTTTTAGCAGTTGAAGTCTTAAAGCAGGGATAAGGAACCTGTGGTCCTTCATCTGCCGCTGGGCTCCCATCTCCCATCATGGTCCACTGGCCAGGAGTTGCAGTCCAGCAACATCCAAAGGGCTTCTGGATCCCATCCTTGCCTTACCGCAGGCATGTCCAACTCCCAAGAGACTGTGATCTACTCCCACTATTAAAAAGTTGTTGAGCTTTTGGGGGCGGGGTGGGATCACACAATCGACCAGGGACGCCCCACGGTCGACCAGTAGATCTCGATTGACTGGTTGGATGGATATTTTTCCTTGTTTGTGGTTGTGGTTGTTTGTTTTATTTTTATTTTTGTTGAAAATTTAATAAAATATTATTTTTTAAAAAGGGATGTCAATAATTACGTCCTATCTGCCATTTCCCTCACAGAGCAGCAGGGCTGGCCCACCCATGAGGCAAGGTAAGGTGATTGCTTCAGACAGCAGGATCCACAGGGGCAGCTGATCCAGCCTCCATCATGGGCTGCTACCTTGGTGACAGCGATGGCTGAGGCACACTCCTTGGAGGCCGAATCTTCTGCCTCCCTGGCAGCCGTCACACAATGCTGCCTCTGCTGTGGCCTCTTGAATAGGAGGCGCTGCTAGACTCCTCCCAAGGGCGGAAATGGCACGGGGGGACCTCCTGGAATCCACACCCACCCAACAGCCTTTGATTCTCATTTCAACCATAAGGAAAGGTTGATGGAGATCGCCCCTCACCCCTTCTTCCCTGGCAGGGAGGGGAGACACCATTTTGTGGTTTGCCTCAGGCGCCAAAATGTCTTTGGCCTGCCCTGCAGAGCTGCAATTTGCAGAGTGGTTTAAGAGTCGATCGCTCTCCCCAGGCAACTCTGAGAACTGGAGCTCAGTGAGGGGAGTAGGGGTTCTCCAACAACTCTCTGCCTCCTTCACTGCAGCTCCCAGGAGTTTTCAGGGGGAAGCTGTGGATGTTAAAAGTGGTATCGGAGTGCTCTGAATGTAAGCACAGATTGGGGTCGCACACGGAGACATTCCAAGGCTCCATTCAAGGTTTGAGATGAAACCTGCCTGAGATGGGCCATCTGTGGTCCTTGTTCTCATTCGGCCCACAGAGATAGGGTGGCAGAGAGAGCATGAGATAGTTCATGCAGGAGCTTCAATGAACTCTGCCCCCAAACCATCTGATTTATAGCTAACTAGCCTGTTCGCCTACGTGCCTTGCCCGGCAAGCTATGTGCAGATTATTCATCAGCTAGCCACCTCTTCCCATGCCCCACGTTCTCCAAACAATGTCTAACATCAAAAAAGGCCAGAAGCTACCCTTCATTATCACTTCCTTCCAACAGATTAAAGGCTGTTCTCAGCCATCAAAGAGGTGAACAAGAGATAGAGAGGGGAAGCAAACAGAGACAGGAAGGAATGACCATGCTAGATCAACTAACGCCTCGAAATATAATTGTCTTCCGGATAGATTGCCCATTAACCAAATGCATCAGGTCTATGAGCATTTTGTCTTTCATCAAGGCTGCTGCACATTTTGTGATATGGAAGCTCTCTCTCCCAGGCTGCACTATCCTTGGAAGGCTGGGGTTGGGTGAACCTGTGGCCTTTCAAATGGTGCTGGACTCCAACTCCCATCATCCCTGGCCATTGGCCATGCTGGCTGGGGCTGATGGGAGTTGGAGTCCAACCGAACCAGTGGAAAGCCACAGGTTCCCTTTCCCTGTATTGCCTGGAATGTTTAATTTTGTGTCAACCATGTACAACCACGATCCCTTACTTGAATAAATATGCTCTTGTGTAGTTTGAAGTGCTGGGGGAAATTCAGGGTGGAATGGTCCGTTTGGGAACAGGACAAAGGCCTGCATCTTTAAAGAAATATGCCTCATAATTCCTATACAATACCCAAAAGGAGCTTATTCTGCGGTAACCCAGAACTCATCTGTTGTCAGTCTTTTGGCTACCACACTTTTAAGGAGGATGGAGACAAATTGGAGGAAGCTCAGAAGACAACAAGGATGCTTGAGGGATTTGGAAAAAAGATCTGTGAGGAAAAGACAGGGATAGCATCTCCCCTATGTATGCGAAGAGGGCAAAAACTTGTGCCACATCTGCAACATACATTCAAAGCACTATCATATCACACTGTCATGGCTTCCCCCAAAGAATCCTGGCAAGTGTCGTTAATTGTTAGGAAAACCCTCATTTCTGTGAGGGAAATAGGGATTTCTCTCTCACACAAGATGGCTCCCAAATGGCCACCTACTCTCCCAGTGACCAGAGCGAGCAAGATGGTAGCCTCATGCGCCACCTCAGACTAGCCATTGCCTTTTCATTCATAGCCATCCACAATTTGGCGGCCATCACCACAGCTTGTGTCAGCAAATGCCATTTTTTAAATTGTGCAAGTCTTCCTTTCGCCTGCTCTGAATCTCCTGCTATTCAGCTTCAGCCTTGGGGTCCAAGCTGATGAGGGAGAAAAACCTCTCCCTAGCCATTTTCTCTCTGCCAGTAGTGGCGGCTGGTGCTCATTAGGGCTACATTTGCACCATATATTTAAAATACTATAATACCCAATGCTTTCTTTCTGGGGGGATGCAGGGGTACGCATAACCCTAAACATTTTGTGAATCTAATGGGAGAAGAAACTAAAATAATAAAAATTAGTTTCTTCTCCAGAGCTGTGAATCGTCAGTTCCGTTGCTACCCCTGATGGCAGCCTCATTTCCTGTCATGGTGTTTCCCGAGTCTCAGAGGGAAGCGAGCGTTTAATGTGTGAAGTAGGAGTTGGAATCTAGCACGGTGATTGGTCAGTTTCATTGTTACCACCTCTGACTGCGGCTTCCTTTCCTTTCCCAGTGATTTTCTTGAGTCAAAATGAGAGTACCCCAAAACATTTTAAGAAAAAAAAGCTCCGATAATACCCCTTGGGGAAAAAATTAATGTAAAGAGTGAATGGGCAGCTTATGAAGAGCTGTTAACAGAAGAACAATCGGAGGCCTCGGAAGCCGTGTTGGACGTTCAGGTTCCAAAGAAAGTTTGCAAACCAGAGCATTCACTTCTGGGTTTGCAGCGTTCGGGAGCCAAAACATTCCAACTCACAAGGTGTTCAAGAACCAAGGTTCGACTGTAAATGTGGTCCTCATATTGAGGAATCAAGCAGTTTGGGTCTGGGTCAGAATGCTGCAAAACCCACATGACCCAAGGTACTGATGCACAGGTTAGGGCTCTTGATAAAGAAGGCCTGCACACAAAACAACCATCTATTTATTACCATGAAATAACATACAGTAATGCATGAAAAACCCATTTATTTATTTTTTGCACCGACGGTTCGATTCTGTAGCTGTTTCCCTGCCTGCAGTTGCTCTTGCAGCTGCGTCTCTCCTCCGCACCCAAAATCCCATGACCCAGAGTGCCTTAGCACAATATATGCTCTGATCCCTTGCACGAATGTGTCGCTGGGTTCCATTGATATCGGTAGGGCAGAAGGCAGGGAGGCTGACAGTAGGTGGCGCCAGAGAGCCAGCGACAGGCACAGCCAACTAACGCCGCCCTTGATCCCCTCTTACAGAGTTCTGCAAGGGCCACACTGAGACCAAGGAGGAAGAAGCCGACAGACAGCGCCACCCCTTGGACTGGATGCAAATGGGACGCATGTCAAGGATGGAGGTTGGTGGGATGGCGCCCCATTTGCCCTAAAAACAGGCCGGGGGTCCACTGACTGCAACGAGAAACCTGGTCAGGTTCACTTTGGCGTTACCGCCTGCGCTACTCAGCGAAGTACAGGAACAGGCCTGTGTGGAAATGTTATGGCTTCTTTCCTAGCTGGGCAGGAATTTCCGCCCCCCATGCATAATACGATTAAATTGGCTACAGTGGTACCTCTGGTTACGTACTTAATTCGTTCCGGAGGTCCGTTCTTAATCTAAAACTGTTCTTAACCTGAAGCACCACTTTAGCTAATGGGGCCTCCTGCTGCCGCCACATGATTTCTGTTCTCATCCTGAAGCAAAGTTCTTAACCCGAGGTACTATTTCTGGGTTAGCGGAGTCTGTAACCTGAAGCGTCTGTAACCCGAGGTAAAGGTAAAGTGACCCCTGACCATTAGGTCCAGTCATGGCCGACTCTGGGGTTGCGGCGCTCATCTCGCTTTATTGGCCTAGAGAGCCGGCGTACAGTTTCCGGGTCATGTGGCCAGCATGACTAAGCCGCTTCTGGCGAACCAGAGCAGTGCACGGAAACGCCGTTTACCTTCCCACCTGAAGCACCACTTTAGCTAATGGGGCCTTGTGCCGTCACCGCACGATTTCTGTTCTCATCTTGAAGCAAAGTTCTTAACCTGAGGTACTATTTCTGGGTTAGCGGAGTCTGTAACCTGAAGCGTCTGTAACCTGAAGCGTCTGTAACCCAAGGTACCACTGTACTAATTTTTTCTGCTTCACACACTCCTATAAAAACAGGCTCCATATTGTTTTTATAAAAGTCTGGTTTAAGCAACTGCATAGTACGCTCCTAAGCATAGCTGTCAATGTTTCCCTTTTTTAAAGGGAAATTCCCTTATTCCGAATAGGATTCCTCGCAAGAAAAGGGAAAAGTTGACAGCTATGCTCCTAAGATTCCCTCTCTCTTTTTTTGCATGGGATCTTTGCTGCTCAACTATGTCAAGACCAGGGAGTAAAGCCGTTTCCATTCCCTATCCTGCAGGAAGCACTCCCCACACCCCACAAAACCCCAAAGGCCAGAAGAGTTTAGGCTTGCAAAGCCTCCCGGTCTTTGTGGGTTCTTTTATGGACCACGAGGTGCGCGCTGCAGGTGAAGCACCTCCCGCAGACGAGGCACATGTACGGCTTCTCCCCCGTGTGGATCCTCTGGTGCTGCATGAGGTGTGCGCTCTGGCTGAAGCTCTTCCCGCAGGTGCCGCACTTGTAGGGCTTCTCGCCCGTGTGGGTCCGTTCGTGCTTCACCACGTCCGAGCTGGTGGTGAAGCTTTTCCCGCACAGCGAGCACTTGTAGGGCTTCTCGCCCGTGTGGGTCCTCTTGTGCTTGACGAGGTCGGAGCTGGAGCGGAAGCTCTTTCCGCAGATGAGGCACTTGCAGGGCTTCTCGCCCGTGTGGGTCCTCTCGTGCTGCGTGAGGATCATGCTCTGGCTGAAGCTCTTGCCGCAGTAGGAGCATTTGTATGGCCTCTCGCCCGTGTGGCTCCTCTGGTGCTTCACCAGGCCCGAGTTGGACGCGAAGCTCTCCCCGCACGTCAAGCAGGTGTAGGGCCTCTCGCCCGTGTGGGTCCTCTCGTGCTGGATGAGGTTTGAGCTGCGCTTGAAGCTCTTCTCACAGAGGGAGCAGCTGAACGGCTTCTCCTCCGTGTGGGTCTTCTTGTGGTTGACGAAGTTCGAGCTGGTGCTGAAGCGCTTCCCGCAGTCGGGGCACTGGTAAGGCCTCTCGCCCGTGTGGGTCCTCTGGTGCGTCATGAGGTGGGCGTTGGAGCAGAAGCTCTTGCCGCACAGGAAGCACTTGTAGGGCTTCTCCTTCGTGTGGAAGCGCTCGTGGACGATCAGGTAGGAGCGCTGGTTGAAGCGCTTCTCGCACACCGAGCACTGGTACGGCTTCTCGCCCGTGTGGATCCGCTCGTGCTTCACCAGGTCCGAACTCTGGTGGAAGCTGCGCCCGCAGTCGGAGCACTTGTAGGGCTTCTCCCCCGAGTGGTTCCTCTTCTGGTGGCTGATGAGGCTCGAGATGCTGCCGAAGCTCTTCCCACATTCGGTACAGATGTAGGACGTCCCTTCGACCGAGCCGCCTTCGTCCAAGACGGGGAGGAGGCTCGGCGGGCCTTCCGGGAGATGGCTGATCTCGCAGATGCCTTCCATGTCGTGAAAGCCGGAAAGGCCGTCGGGCGCCTCCAGCAAGGGCCCACACGCTTCCATGAGGTCGGGGGTTTTCGTCTCAGTGGCCTCCTCTTTGCTGTCACTCATTTGTTCTCCGGCGGCGGGAATTTTCTTTGAAAGATATGTTTTTCAGGCTAAAAAAGGAAAACGAGAGTGAGAAGCGACCTAAACAGGACTCATTCTCTGTGCCACAGGTGAGTTTGACCATGGGTCCCTCTATAATAATAATAATAATAAGAAGAAGAATAGTAATAATAATAATAATTTATTATTTATACCCCGCTTCCCCAGCCACTCTGGGCGGCTTCCAACAAAACACTAAAATACAATAACCTATTAAACATTAAAAGCTTCCCTAAACAGGGCTGCCTTTAGATGTCTTCTAAAAGTTTGGTAGTTATTTTTCTCTTTGACATCTGGTGGAAGGGCGTTCCACAGGGCGGGTGCCACTACCGAGAAGGCCCTCTGCCTGGTTCCCTGTAACTTGGCTTCTTGCAGCGAGGGAACCGCCAGAAGGCCCTCGGCGCTGGACCTCAGTGTCCGGGCAGACCGATGGGGGTGGAGACGCTCCTTCAGGTATACTGGACCGAGGCCTCTAACTCAGTATTTCCCACACTGACTGGCAGTGGCTCTCCTGTAGGGTCAGATTAAGACCTTTAGAGGCCCCTGAGCACTTAAATGATTTTGGTTCCCCCAAAGAGATCTAATTCAAAATAGAAACAATAGAATAAACAATAATACAGTGGTACCCCGGGTTACAAACGCTTCAGGTTACAGACTCCGCTAACCCAGAAATAGTACCTCGGGTTAAGAACTTTGCTTCAGGATGAGAACAGAAATCGCGTGGAGGCAGCAGCAGGAGGCCCCATTAGCTAAAGAGGTGCTTCAGGTTAAGAACAGTTTCAGGTTAAGAATGGACCTCCAGAACGAATTAAGTTCTTAACCAGAGGGACCACTGTAAACCGCAAAGTAAAATTTTATTTTTCGAAATGAAACAAAACAATGGGAAAGATGGAAAACAATGGTTATTTTCATATACTTCCACTTCATTTATATATATATTTTAAATCCCCTACTTTTCTAGTTGCAAAGTCATGACTGGACCTAATGGTCAGGGGTCCCTTTACCTTTACCTTTAAAGGGACCCCTGACCATTAGGTCCAGTCTTGGTCAACTCTGGGGTTGCAGCGCTCATCTTGCTTTACTGGCCGATGAGCTGGCGTACAGCTTCCGGGTCATGTGGCCAGCATGACTAAGACGCTTCTGGCGAACCAGAGCAGCGCACGGAAACACCGTTTACCTTCCCGCCTGAGCGGTACCTATTTATCTACTTGCACTTTGATGTGCTTTCGAACTGCTAGGTTGGCAGGAGCAGGGACCGAGCAACGGGAGCTCACTCCGTCGCGGGGATTCAAACCGCCAACCTTCTGATTGGCAAGTCCTAGGCTCTGTGGTTTAACCCACAGTGCCACCTGCGTCCTGACGGAATGACCGTTAGCCCACATTAATTCACCCGGACACAAAAGATGCTCTTTTGAATATGCAACACTTGACATTGCAATGACCTCCGGAGCAAAGGATAAGTTATGAAAGGGCCACAGGAACTCGCTCCCCAAAAACTTTCCCCAAGGCTGCCCCTTATACAGTGGTGCCCCGCAAGACGAATGCCTTGCTAAACGAAAAACCCGCAAGACGAAAGGGTTTTCCGGTTTTTTAGCGGCTTCGCAAGACGAATTTCCCTATGGGCTTGCTTCGCAAGACGAAAGCCCATAGGGAAATCTCCAGGGACAGCGGGGAAGCGCAGCGCGCCTTCTCCTCTGTTCCCGGACCTGTCCTGAAGGCTTGCGGTGGGAGGTCCGGGAACAGAGGAGAAGGCGCGCAGCGCTTCTCCTCTGTTCCCGGGGCTTGCGGTGGGAGGAGGGTTTTTCCTCCCCACCGCCAGCCTTCAGAACAGCATTCTGAATGTTGGCGGTGGGGAGGAAAGCCCTCCTCCCACCGCAAGCCTTCAGGACAGGTCCGGGAACAGAGGAGAAGGACCTGTCTTGAAGACTTGCAGTGGGAGGAAGGTTTTCCTCCCCACCGCCAACATTCAGAAGGCTGTTCTGAAGGCTGGCGGTGGGAAGAAAAGCCCTCCTCCCACCGCAAGCCCCGGGAACAGAGCAGAAGGCTGTTATGAAGGCGGTCTCCATAGGAACGCATTAATTGATTTTCAATGCATTCCTATGGGAAACCGTGCTTCGCAAGACGAAAAACTCACAAGAAGAAAAAACTTGCGGAACGAATTAATTTCGTCTTGCGAGGCACCACTGTACCTCATACACACTAATCTGCAAGCTTCTCCCAAGGGGCCCTTTAAAGCCAGGGCTGACTCAAGTTTGTGGGGGAAAATTATTATTATTATTATTATTATTATTATTATTATTATTTCTTTATTTATACCCTGCCCATCTAACTGGGCTTCCCCAGCCGCTCTGGGCAGCTCCCCTAAAAATATTTAAAACACGATAAAACATCAAACGTTAAAAACTTCCCTAAACAGGGCTGCCTTCAGATGTCTTCTGAAAGTCAGAGAGTTGCTTATGTCCTTGACATCTGATGGGAGGGCGTTCCACAGGGTGGGCGCCACCACCGAGAAGGCCCTCTGCCTGGTTCCTGGAAGCACCGTAGCTCAGGGTCGGAGCGTCTGCCTTATCCCGGGTGCGATTCCCGGTGCCTCTGGGCAAGAACGAGAAAAGTTGCTACCCCAAACCCTGGAGAGCCTCTGCCAGTCAGTGTTGATTTTCCGACGCGGAATAAGACAGCTTCCGGTTTTGTTCCTGTGTCAGTGCTGAGCCACCTTGTAACAGAGTTCTGGACTGTTGGCCCATCCGGCTGAGAACTGCGCTGATTGGCAGAAGCTCTCCGGGGGTTTCAGGCACAGCAGTATTATTGCTATTATTTAATTAATTAAATCCACATCTTGCCCTTTGTCTGAGGACCACGCAGTAACTGGAGAGGCCACTGAGGCTCGAACCTAGGAGCTTCTGCTTGCCTTGTACAGAGAAACAGGAAGCTGTCATGTACCGGAGCTAGACCGCGGACTGTCTTGCCAGAGTGGTGCCTGCTCTGGTTATCTCCTGCTTGGACTACTGCAATGCGCTCTATGTGGGGCTACTTTTGAAGGTGACCCGGAAACTGCAACTAATCCAGAATGCAGCAGCTAGACTGGTGACTGGGGGCGGCTGCCGAGACCACATAACACCGGGCTTGAAAGGTCTACATTGGCTCCCAGTACGTTTCCGAGCACAATTCAAAGTGTTGGTGTTGACCTTGAAAGCCCTAAACGGCCTCGGCCCAGTATACCTGAAGGAGCGTCTCCACCTCCATCGTTCTGCACTGAGCTCCAGTGCCGAGGGCCTTCTGGCGGTTCCCTCACTGCGAGAAGCCAAGTTACAGGGAACCTGGCAGAGGGCCTTCTCGGTAGTGGCGCCCGCCCTGTGGAAGGCCCTCCCATCAGATGTCAAAGCGATAAACAACTACCTGACATTCAGAAGACATCTGAAGGCAGCCCTGTTCAGGGAAGTTTTTAATGTGTGACATTTTAGTGTATCTTTCATCTTTGTTGGAAGCCGCCCAGAGTGGCTGGGGAAACCCAGCCAGACGGGCGGGGTACAAATAATAAATTATTATTATTATTCACTGAGCTCAGTATTGTCTACACTGACTGGCAGCCGCTCTCTGGGATTTCATTGCCAGCGGAGATGGCAGGGATTTTGGACCTTTTGCATGCAGGACAGCTACTCTGCCACTGAGCTCTGGCCGTTCCCTGGGGCATTTCTCAGATCGACCTGCATTTAAAAGGAGGAGGAAGAGGGTAGGTAGGAGGGGTTGCTAACTTTTCCAACACAGCCTGCAGCTGTGCCTTTGGACAGCATCCCGATCTGCAGGCGTCTTTGTCCCTGTGTGGCAAAAAAGCTCCACACCTGCTTTTTTTCTTGCACATCCACGTTTCTGCACATCCAGCCACCGTCCAAGAGCAAAATCAGGCTTTCGCACCCTGCATTGGCAACCTTAAAAAGGCCCCCTCTGCCATAATCCTGGATTATGAAGGTTTCTCTTTTCCCACCTCCTCCCCTGTTCCAGACAGAGATCTAAATATTTGCGATCCAGCTTTTCCAGCCACCCAAGACGGGGAGGGGAGTTTCCTATTGTCCCCCCTCGCTGCACTACCTCGCCTTTTGTCTCTCCTCCTCCCCCACTGGAAAAAAAGAGAAAAGAGAAGGAAGACTAAGCATGATTTTAAGGGAAGCAACTTTCCTACCTCCGCAAGCCCTCCGGACGCACCGCCGCCTGCAAGAGCGCAGCGCGCAGCAACACGCGCACAAAAGAAGCGGCTCTGCTGAACAGCTCCTGCAACTGCCGATTTGCAAATGGGTTTTGCTGGAGCGATTGAAAAGGAGACAGAGAGAGAGGAAGGAACAGGAAGTGGCCGTCGCCGTTTATCGTCCCCCTTTGCAAAAAAAAAGAGACACGAAAACAGAGTCTCTCTAGCAATCGTGGATTTTGGGCGACTCCTTCCAAACGCGCAAGGGCGGGGAGGGAGAGAAAATAAATAAATTCCAAATTATCCGTGAAACTGCGAGGAAGTTTCTGGTGAAGAATTCTGGACAACTCCCAAGCCTGCTGGCTTTTGGGGGCGGAGGGGGGTGATGTTTGGGGTGAGCCTAACAAAGGAAGATGCCATATGCAGAGTCAGAAAATTGGTCCATTTAGCGCAATGTTGTCTACACTGACTGGCAGCGGCTGTCCAGGGTTCCAGGCAAGGCGCCTCTCCCAATCCTCTTTTTAAAAAAAATATATTTATACTATTTAGATGTATACATGTCACTGATTTTACACTCATTTTGACATTTTAAATCTTGACTTCCTTCCCCCGCTTTCTGTGGTTCCTTAAATTTATTTTTATTTTAAATATCTTCTGCATATTCAAATTAACTTAACTTATTTGTTTATCTCCTTTAAATATATACAGTGGTACCTCGGGTTACATACGCTTCAGATTACATACGCTTCAGGTTACAGATGCTTCAGGTTACAGACTCTGCTAACCCAGAAATAGTACCTCGGGTTAAGAACTTTGCTTCAGGATGAGAACAGAAATTGCACGACGGCGGCGCAGCAGCAGCGGGAGGCCCCATTAGCTAAAGTGGTGCTTCAGGTTAAGAACAGTTTCAGGTTAAGAATGGACCTCCAGAACGAATTGAGTACATAACCAGAGGTACCACTGTACAGTACTCTTAATGTAGCTGCAGGTTATTACAATAATCCTGCCAGTGTTTTTATCTGTTTACAATTTATCTGTAAATATTCAATAAACAATTTCCATTCTTTTATAAAAGTTTGTTTTCTTGATTTCTTATTCTTCCAGTAAGTTTCGCCGTTTCCATAAGTTTTTGTATTCCTTTTTCCTTTGCTGGGATTTCTTTCCATTTTGCGAAAAGTAATATTCTTGCCGCTGTAGTCACATAAATGAATAAATTGCTATACAGTGGTATCTCAGGTTAAGTACTTAATTTGTTCTGGAGGTCCGTTCTTAACCTGAAACTGTTCTTAACCTGAAGCACCACTTTAGCTAATGGGGCCTCCTGCTGCCACTGCGCCACCAGAGCACGATTTCTGTTCTCACCCTGAAGCAAAGTTCTTAACCTGAAGCACGATTTCTGGGTTAGCGGAGTCTGTAACCTGAAGCGTATGTAACCCGAGGTACCACTGTACAATTTAGGTAGTTCTGTTCCTATGATTCCCAAGAGCGCCTCTCTCATCCTACCAAGAGAATGTTACTGGGGACTCAAAGGGGAAGGCAAAGGGGCGACTTGGGAAACGTTTGTGATAGAACATAGGGTGGCATTCACCTACATATGCATTTAAAACACGATGATTACTATTATAAACAGTAATGCCTCCCCTCCCCTGCAAAAAAATAATAATAAATCTAGGAGTTGTAGTTTGTTAATGGTGCTGACAGTTGCTAGGAGACCACTGTTCCCCTTGAAATAAAAAAAATTAAGGCCATATATATATATATATATATATATATATATATATATATACACACACACATACATACATACATACATACACAGTGGTACCTCGGGTTAAGTACTTAATTTGTTCCGGAGGTCTGTTCTTAACCTGAAACTGTTCTTAACCTGAAGCACCACTTTAGCTAATGCCTCCCACTGCCGCCGCGCCGCTGGACCACGATTTCTGTTCTTATCCTGAAGCAAAGTTCTTAACCTGAAGCACTATTTCTGGGTTAGCGGAGTCTGTAACCTGAAGTGTATGTAACTGGAGGTAGCACTGTGTGTGTGTGTGTGTGTGTGTGTGTGTGTGTGTATATAAAATGTTCATAACTGCATATATAAACCACATGTCTGAAACCCCACAGAAAAAGTCCTGAAACCATTTTGTCCCTCCCAAATTGACCTCAAATATTTCTCTGCAAGGTCGAAGGAAAATGGAAAAGCCTCCCCATTGTCTTTTTGTTCACAAATCCTGTCTTAAGGGTATGTCTGTGTATGAATAGGATGAGCCCGTGACCTGGCTCAGGAACTAAGTATTTATCATTACAAAAGACTGGCCAGGCTCCCCAGGTAATCCAGTCAAGTGACCATTAACAGGTAACCTGCCAGACAGAAGATAAACAACGCACTCAGATTTCTGTTGTGGACTGCCCTTTCTGTGATGTAGGTATGATATTATCTGGGGGTGGTCTTGAGCTACACCCCTTCTGTGATGTATGATGTTTCTGGGGAGCGTGTCTTGGACTCCAGGGCGGGCAATTTAAAATGTCTATATAAGGGCGGGCACACCTTTGTTCGGGGTCCTCCTCCTTCTCCTGCGTGTGAAGGGGGCACCCTGTTGCAACAATTCAATAAAGACCAGGCTTACTAGCTGCTTTGCTTCTCAATATTCTCTGGTTGGCCTCTGTTATTTTCTCCGACCGATGGAGAACCTACAAAGGACTCTATAAGGGCTCTTGTGTCCCCTATAAGGGAATAAGGGCAGATTTTTGTTTATCACACCCTCATGGAGCTACAGTTCCCAAAATTCCCTGTGAAGCCGGATTTATTGTTAAACGGCTCTGAGGACTGTAGCTCTGTGAACGGAATAGGCATTTGTGAACAACTCACAGCACCCTTAACAAACTATAGATCCCAATATTGTTATTTTGTAGGTGTGTGTGTGTAGCCATGGCTGTTTAGAGTAGTGTGCTCATTTGAAAACAGCTGTGGGTGGTCTCAGCAATGTGGGGTTTATCCACACCTGCCAGATGACTGCAGTTGGGTGAAGCATCCCAAGACTGCTTCTTTCTCCTTTCACCTGGGCATGTGCAGAGAGGAAAAGGTGTGAGCATAATTAAGGGGAGGGTTTCAATTCACATACACTTCCAGACAGAGGCAAACATTTTTTTCTTCTACAGATGGGTTAGTGTGTAATCTGTCTGTATCTGCCCAGATTTGTAAGGTTGGCAGGCGTTTGGTTGATCTCACTAACATCCTATGACCTTTTAAAATGTGTGTGTGTGTTTTTGAGGGGGCTATTGGGTTGTTGTTTTTATTTTGTATTAGGTATTTTGTGGTTTTATATCTTGATTTTATTCTGTGAACCGCCCTGGGACCCCTGGGTATGTTGTTGTTTAGCCGTTTAGTCGTGTCCGACTCTTCATGACCCCATGGACCCTGGGTATAGGGTGGTATATAAATTCAATAAACTATAATTATAATTAGCATTTGCGGGAAATATACTTTTAACTGCTGGTTTTATTTATAATTTATTCCATATCAATTTATTTTTAACGTTTGGCTTTTCCTCTCTCATGACACAGAAATTATAGAAAAGAAAGGGGGAATCCCTTTAGTCTACTCTGTGGTCTGGTTGTCACAAAGGGTTAAGCTGAGAGAGTCGGGATTTCCAGAGCGGCACTTCGAACGAAATTGTTCTGACTATCGAAGGCCCTCCTCTTCCTTTTCTCCCCCTTAGCGACTCTATGATGCTTTTCTTTGCTGCAAAGTAGAGGCTGGGAAAAGAGATTTTTCAGCTCCTGGGAGGGAATCCGGTAAGTGTGAAGCGCCTTGAGGCAGGAGCAGAGAGCTGGCCTGGAATAGGAAGGTTTGCTTTAGGGATCTGCTGGATCAGACAGACCCCTCCCAAACCAGCCTCCTGCTCCCAACAGTGGGCAGCCAGACCTCTCTGGGATGCTCAGAGGCAGCAAGGCAGCAGCAAACCTCTTGCTGCTCTCTGCCTCCAGCATCTTGTGATCACAGGTAAACTGCTCCTGAACATGCAGGTTCCACGGAGCTCTGATGAGTTTTAGAACATCCTCTGTGGATTTCTCTGTCCCACCCCTTTTAAACATAAAGTCTATCAAGGACTATTCTTCATCATGGCTAGGTCTTCAGGGACATTATGTCGGGGTGGTCAGAAGTCAGACGGGGTGATTTGCAGTAGATCACTAAGAGTCTCTAAGGCTCCTTGATTGCCAGTTGGTTAGAAATAGCAGCAACAACTCCTTCTCCCACCCTGCAAAAATGAAAGGACCATTCTGAATGTGAGAAAGTGCAGTGGGAAACCAGGACTGGACTCTCATGTGAAAGGGCTGTAATCAGGGGGCCATCTGCACTATGCATTTAGCGCAATGACATGGGTAGTGCTGTGGGTTAAACCACAGAGCCTAGGACTTGCCGATCAGAAGGTCAGCGGTTCGAATCCCTGCGACGGAGTGAGCTCCCGTTGCTCGGTCCCTGCTCCTGCCAACCTAGCAGTTCGAAAGCACGTCAAAGTGCAAGTAAATAAATAGGTACCACTCCAGCGGGAAGGTAAACGGCGTTTCCGTGCATTGCTCTGGTTCGCCAGAAGCGGCATAGTCATGCTGGCCACATGACCTGGAAGCTGAACGCCAGCTCCCTCGGCAAATAAAGCGAGATGAGCGCTGCAACCCCAGAGTCAGCCATGACCGGACCTGATGGTCAGGGGTCCTTTACCTTTAAACTGTCATGGCTTCCCCCAAAGAATCCTGGGAACTGTAGTTTGTTAAGAGTGCTGAGAGGAGACCCCCTATGCCCCTCACAGAGCTACAGTTCTCTGAGGACTGAGCATGCTCAGTGTGCACAGAATGCTGGCTGCTGATTGGTGGGATGGAAAACATGGGGGCAGAGAATGGAATGGAGTATCCTGAACAGGAGTGTTCCACGCTCCAACTTTTTGCTGCAGATCCCACTGATTCTCTTTCCTTGCAGAGGCACCGGGCCTTATAAACAATCCTGGACCTGGCAGTTGACATCACTGAGAAACATGGGATAACAGTGTGTGAGTGACCCCTGCCAAGTTAAGAGAGGTGATGGCGTCCGATGGCAGTTGACATCACTGAGAAACATGGGATAACAGTGTGTGAGTGACCCCTGCCAAGTTAAGAGAGGTGATGGCGTCCGAACGCAGGAATGCAGCTGTCTGGGCTGTCCCCCGAGATGCCCTGCTGGAGGACACAGTGAAGACGGAGGCCCAGGAGGAGGCATCGGAGTCTGAACCGGAGGAGGCTGCAGGAACAGGCCCCTTGGCCGTCCGCTCAGAGAGCCTCAAGGAATTGTGGGAAGGGACCATAACAGAGCACATTAAGCAGGAACCCGAGGAAGTGCCTCAGGAGGAGTGCTGGGAAGCTCAGTGTCAGGGGCTCCTGAAGGCTGTGAGATCTCCACAGTCTGAGCCAGGAAACCTGCAGCTGGCCAGCAATGGCCCAAGGGACGCGCAGGCTTCCTTTGAGGGGCGACCGGACATTGGGCGAGGCAGGGTGATCCGCCACCTGCCCGGCCCTGGAGGAGACGTCCCCCCGCCCACCCAGAGCATTTTGGCCCTGGATCGTGGGGAAGTGAAGAAGGAGGCTCCCAGCCAGGAGGTGGAGCGCCTGTGCTTCAGGCAGTTCCTCTACCAGGAGGCCGAGGGGCCGCGAGATCTCTGTGGGATGCTGTGGAGGCTCTGCCATCGGTGGCTGCAGCCGGAGAAGCGCACCAAGGAGCAGATCCTGGAGCTGGTGATCCTGGAGCAGTTCCTGGCTGTCCTGCCCCCGGAGATGCAGAACTGGGTCAGGGAAGGCGGGCCGGAGACTTGCGGTCAGGCAGTCGGCCTGGCGGAGGATTTCCTGGAGAGGCAGCAAGAGAACGAGCACGAAATACAACAGGTGAGAGGGCAGGAGAGCAGTCCTGGGAAGAACAAAACGAACAGTGGCAAGGAGCCCAGAGGACTAGCCATTGGGGCAGTTTTTGCTGACTGTAAATATGCATTGGACTGACTGCTCCCTTAGATCAGGCATAGGCAGACTCGACCCTCCAGATGTCTTGGGACTACAATTCCCATCATCCTTGACCCAGTGGTCCTGCTAGCTAGGGATCATGGGAGTTGAAGGTCAAAAACATCTGGAGGGCCGAGTTTGCCTATGCTTGCCCTAGATGGTTCGAAAATGGGATCTGGCCGAATCAGCAGGGGTTGGCTTCATTGGCAAAGTAGAACCTCCAGGTTCTGAGGCAGTGTACCTTAGAACGCCACTTGCTGGGGGAAGACTAAGGATGGTGGGCAACACTCTCTCTGCCCTAATGGACCAGCTTCCACTGCTGTGAACAGGCAGGCAGGGCTCTGTATCTGGCATCTTGAGAGAGAAGAGAGAGGCTATGTGGATGGTTTCCTGTGCTCCAGTTCCTGTCTTGAGATCCTGCCCCAGCTGGTTTAATGCATCCCCCTTCAAAGACAGCACAGAGGACAGCCTTTGCCTGAAGAAGGTCTCCTTGAGATTCTGGAGAGCTGCTGCCAGTCAGTGTAGGCAGTACTGTGAAAGATGGGCCAATGGCCTGACTCAGTCTTTGGCCCTCCAGATGTTGCTGGACTCCCACTCCCCTGACCCTTGGCCATGCTGGCTGGGGGCTGATGGGAATTAAAGTCCTGTAGCGTCTGGAGAAGCTCCAGAGGTTCCCCACCCCTGAATATCAGGCGATTCGCACCCATTTCTTTGTCTTGTTCTTTCTGCTGTTTCAGGTCCTCTGGCCCTTCAAGGAGAAAGCAGATGATTCCCCTGAGGCCGACAGGGCTCTGTCAGACTCCGGCGAGTGGTCGCTCATCAGAGTGGTCAAGCAGGAGGATACAGCTGCTGATGCCCCTTGGCTGGGTGAGGAGTCTTTGGCTGGGGGGAGTTCTCTTGTGGAGCAAGTTATGGAAGTGAGGGGCCATCACAATACAGGCTCTGGCCAGAGATCTAGTGCCCACCAATCTAACTGACCTTAGAGGTGCACTAGCAATCAGGATCTCTGAAGCCACTCTTAGGGCTTGTGTGGGTTCCTGTAGGTGGTCCTTCAAATAACTGGGCCCCAAACCCCTTACAGTGGTACCTCGCAAGACAAATGCCTCGTAAGACGAAAAACTCGCAAGACGAAAGAGTTTTTCGTTTTTTGAGTTGCTTCGCAAGACGAATTTCCCTATGGGCTTGCTTCGCAAGACGAAAACGTCTTGCAAGTTTGTTTCCTTTTTCTTAAAACCGTTAATACCCAGGGTGCATTGCTTGAAGAGGTGCAGTTGCGACTTGACTTCTAGGAGCAACTCATAGCACGCGGTGTGGTAGCCTTTTTTGAGTTTTTTGAAGACTTCGGTGATTTTTGAAGCTTTTCCAAAACTTCTTTTGCAGCCATTTGATAAGTTAAACTTTTAAAACTTTTTTGGGGGGTTTTGGGTTTTGGGTTGGGGTGTTTGGAATTCAAGGACTTGGTGTTGGGGAGGGGTTTGCAAGAATCTGGAAGCTTGTGTTTTTTTTCTGCATTTTTATGATTTTTTGTGACCATTGGGGCACTCTGCTGTTGTTAAAAAAAAGATTTCTGGGTTTGGATTTCTGTGTGGTGGGTGGCTGGGGGAATAGTTGAGGAGGGGTTTGCAAGAATCTGGAAGCTTGTGTGTTTTTTTTCTGCGTTTTTATGATTTTTTGTGACCATTGGGGCACTCTGCTGTTGTTAAAAAAAAGATTTCTGGGTTTGAATTTCTGTGTGGTGGGTGGCTGGGGGAATACAGTGGTGCCTCGCAAGACGAAATTAATTCGTTCTGCGAGTTTTTTCGTCCAGCGAATTTTTCGTCTTGCGAAGCACGAAATCCCATAGGAATGCATTGAAAATCAATTAATGCGTTCCTATGGTCAAAAAAAGTCCAAACAAAGCCAAAGTTGGTACAACAAGAGTTTATTAACTGCTCTTTAAAGTCACACATACTGTAAAGAGCATTTCAAAAATTGAAGGAACAATAAATTAAGTTTCTAAACATGACAGAAAAACATTTAAAAATCAACAAAGTGTACAGTACATTTTCTAAGACTCTGGGGGACAACTCGAAGAAGGTTCCTCTTCCACTCTTTGCTTCTTGCTGAAGAACCTGTCCATGGTCTGCTGCTTCATCCGCCTTTTCAGCACCTCCCTGAAAGGCGACATGACCCTCGTATCAAAAGTGTTCGCAAGGTCATGTGTCAGGTCCTTGTCAGGGTGGTGCCGCTGTGCAAAAGCCTGCACATTTTTCCACTTCAGGCAAATGTCCCTCAGTTCTTTGGAGGACAGCCGTTCCTCAGTTGCTTCCTCCTCTTCCAGCGAGGCCTGTTCCTGCGCAGCCTCTGCCTGCAGTTCGACCAGCTCCTGGGTGGTCAGCTCGTGGTCGTGCTCCTCCACCAGCTCGCTGACGTCCTCCTCTGTGACCTCCAGGCCCATGGTCCTCCCCAAGGAAACAATGTCCTGCACCACTGTTGACTCTGGTGCATCAGAGTCACTTGGTGCCACACAGTCTGGCCACAGGCTGCGCCAAGCGCAATTCAAAGTTCTCTGGCTAATCCCGTTCCAGGCCGTGGTGATCATCTTCAAGCAGGTGACGATGTCGAAGTGGTCCTTCCAGAATTCCCGCAGGGTGATGGTGGTGCAATCAGTCACCTCGAAGCATTGCCTGAAAAGCTCCTTGGTGTAGAGTTTTTTGAAATTGGCGATGACCTGCTGATCCATCGGCTGGAGCAGTGGTGTGGTGTTAGGCGGCAGGAACATGATGCTGATGAAGCTGAACTCCTCCAACAAGTCCTCCTCAAGGCTTTTAGGATGAGCAGGAGCATTGTCCATCAGAAGCAAAGCCTTCAGCGGCAGGTCGTTGTCCAGCAGGTACTGTTTGACAGCAGGGCCAAAAGCAAGATTGACCCAGTCCACAAACAGCACACGTGTGACCCAAGCCTTACTGTTGGATCGCCACATGACACTCAGCTGCTCCTTGTCGACCTTGTGTTTCTTGAAGGCCCGTGGATTCTCCGAGTGGTACACCAGCAGGGGCTTGATCTTCAGGTCGCCGCTTGCGTTGGCACAGAAGAGCAGGGTCAGACGGTCCTTCATGGGCTTGTGGCCAGGCAACTTGGCCTCCTCCTGTGTGATGAAAGTCCTTTTGGGCATCCTCTTCCAAAACAGCCCAGTCTCGTCGCAGTTGAAGACCTGCTGTGGAACGTAGCCCTCCGTCTTCACAACCTCCAGGAACTCCGCTGCAAAGTCTTCAGCCGCAGGAACATCAGAACTGGCAGCCTCTTCATGCCTGACCACGCTGTGGATTCCAGATCTTGCCTTGAACCAGTCAAACCAACCTCTGCTTGCCTTGAAGACTTCTGGCTCGCCTGAGGTTCCTGGCTGTTCCCGGACGAGGTCTGCGTGCAAGGCCTTGGCCTTCTCACAAATGACGGCCTCAGTCACTGTGTCCCCTGCACGCTGCTTCTCTTCTAACCAGATGAGCAGCAACTTCTCCACCTCCTCCAGAACAGCTGGGCGGTTCTTCACGATCCTGGTGACTCCCTTGGCTGCATCAGTCGCAAGGATCTTCTCCCTCATCTTCAGGATGGTCCCGATGGTCGATGGATTCCTCCCGTATTCCCTGGCGAGGTCTGTCACACGCATTCCACCGTCGTGCTTCCAGATGATCTCCTTCTTCATTTCCAGCGTAACCTTCTCCTTCTTCCTCTCGCCGGCCTCTGCAGCAGCAGTCTTCTTGGGCCCCATGACAGCACAGCTCCTACCTTCGCAAACCCCCCCAAAAAAATCAGTGCTTCACATCCAAAAAATTCAAAAGCACCCAGCCACCCACCACATAGAAATTCAAACCCAAAATCCAAAAACCCCCAAAAAAGTTTTAAAAGTTTAACTTACCAAATGGCTGCAAAAGAAGTTTTGGAAAAGCTTCAAAAATCACCAAAGTCTTCAAAAACCTCAACTGTTCCCCCAGCCACCCACCACACAGAAATTGCAAACCCCTCCCCAACTGTTGCAAACCCCTCCCCAACTGTTCCCCCAGCCCCTCCCCAACTGTTGCAAACCCCTCCCCAACTGTTCCCCCAGCCACCCACCGCACAGAAATTCAAACCCATAAATTTTTTTTAAAAAAACAACAACATGGCCCAATGGTCACAGAAAATCATAAAAATGCAGAAAAAACCACACAAGCTCCCAGATTCTTGCAAACCCCTCCCCAACTGTTCCCCCAGCCACCCACCACACAGAAATTCAAACCCATAATTTAAAAAAAAAAAAAACAACATGGCCCAATGGTCACAGAAAATCATAAAAATGCAGAAAAAACCACACAAGCTCCCAGATTCTTGCAAACCCCTCCTCAACTGTTCCCCCAGCCACCCACCACACAGAAATTCAAACCCAGAAATTTTTTTTAAACAACAGCAGAGTGGCCCAATGGTCACAGAAAATAATAAAAATTCAAAAAAAAAAAAAAACAAGCTCCCAGATTCTTGCAAACCCCTCCTCAACTGTTCCCCCAGTCACCCACCACACAGAAATTCAAATCCAGAAATTTTTTAAAACAGCAGAGTGGCCCAATGGTCACAAAAAATCATAAAAATTCAAAAAAAAAAACCACACAAGTTCCCAGATTCTTGCAAACCCCTCCTCAACTGTTCCCCCAGCCACCCACTACACAGAAATTCAAACCCAGATTTTTTTTTTAAAAAACAGCAGAGTGGCCCAATGGTCACAAAAAATCATAAAAATGCAGAAAAAAACCACACAAGCTTCCAGATTCTTGCAAACCCCTCCCCAACACCAAGTCCTTGAATTCCAAGCACCCCAACCAAAAATCCAAAACCCCCCAAAAAAGTTTTAAAAGTTTAACTTACCAAATGGCTGCAAAAGAAGTTTTGGAAAAGCTTCAAAAATCACCAAAGTCTTCAAAAACCTCAAAAAAGGCTACCACACCGCGTGCTATGAGTTGCTCCTCGAAGTCAAGTCGCAACTGCACCTCTTCAAGCAATGCACCCTGGGTATTAACAGTTTTACGAAAAAGGAAACAAACTTGCAAGACGTTTTCGTCTTGCGAAGCAAGCCCATAGGGAAATTCGTCTTGCGAAACACCTCAAAAAACGAAAAACCCTTTCGTCTAGCGAGTTTTTCGTCTTACGAGGCATTCATCTTGTGGGGCACCACTGTAGTTGAGAAGGGGTTTGCAAGAATCTGGAAGCTTGTGTGTTTTCTAGGAGGTTTGGTGCTTTTTAATTTTTTGAATGTGAAGCACTGATTTCTTTTTTGGGGGGGTTTGCGAAGGTAGGAGCTGTGCTGTCATGGGGCCCAAGAAGACTGCTGCTGCAGAGGCCGGCGAGAGGAAGAAGGAGAAGGTTACGCTGGAAATGAAGAAGGAGATCATCCGGAAGCACGACGGTGGAATGCGTGTGACAGACCTCGCCAGGGAGTACGGGAGGAATCCATCGACCATCGGGACCATCCTGAAGATGAGGGAGAAGATCCTTGCGACTGATGCAGCCAAGGGAGTCACCAGGATCGTGAAGAACCGCCCAGCTGTTCTGGAGGAGGTGGAGAAGTTGCTGCTCATTTGGTTAGAAGAGAAGCAGCGTGCAGGGGACACAGTGACTGAGGCCGTCATTTGTGAGAAGGCCAAGGCCTTGCACGCAGACCTCGTCCGGGAACAGCCAGGAACCTCAGGTGAGCCAGAAGTCTTCAAGGCAAGCAGAGGCTGGTTTGACCGGTTCAAGACGAGATCTGGAATCCACAGCGTGGTCAGGCATGGAGAGGCTGCCAGTTCTGATGTTCCTGCGGCTGAAGACTTTGCAGCGGAGTTCCTGGAGGTTGTGAAGACGGAGGGCTACGTTCCACAGCAGGTCTTCAACTGTGACGAGACCGGGCTGTTTTGGAAGAGGATGCCCAAAAGGACTTTCATCACTCAGGAGGAGGCCAAGTTGCCTGGCCACAAGCCCATGAAGGACCGTCTGACCCTGCTCTTCTGTGCCAACGCAAGCGGCGACCTGAAGATCAAGCCCCTGCTGGTGTACCACTTGGAGAACCCACGGGCCTTCAAGAAACACAAGGTCGACAAGGAGCAGCTGAGTGTCATGTGGCGATCCAACAGTAAGGCTTGGGTCACACGTGTGCTGTTTGTGGACTGGGTCAATCTTGCTTTTGGCCCTGCTGTCAAACAGTACCTGCTGGACAACGACCTGCCGCTGAAGGCTTTGCTTCTGATGGACAATGCTCCTGCTCATCCTAAAAGCCTTGAGGAGGACTTGTTGGAGGAGTTCAGCTTCATCAGCATCATGTTCCTGCCGCCTAACACCACACCACTGCTCCAGCCGATGGATCAGCAGGTCATCGCCAATTTCAAAAAACTCTACACCAAGGAGCTTTTCAGGCGATGCTTCGAGGTGACTGATTGCACCACCATCACCCTGCGGGAATTCTGGAAAGACCACTTCGACATCGTCACCTGCTTGAAGATGATCACCACGGCCTGGAACGGGATCAGCCAGAGAACTTTGAATTGTGCTTGGCGCAGCCTGTGGCCGGACTGTGTGGCACCAAGTGACTCTGATGCACCAGAGTCAACAGTGGTGCAGCACATTGTTTCCTTGGGGAGGACCATGGGCCTGGAGGTCACAGAGGAGGACGTCAGCGAGCTGGTGGAGGAGCACGACCACGAGCTGACCACCCAGGAGCTGGTCGAACTGCAGGCAGAGGCTGCGCAGGAGCAGGCCTCGCTGGAAGAGGAGGAAGCAACTGAGGAACGGCTGTCCTCCAAAGAACTGAGGGACATTTGCCTGAAGTGGAAAAATGTGCAGGCTTTTGCACAGCGGCACCACCCTGACAAGCATGTGGCACATGACCTTGCGAACACTTTTGATACGAGGGTCATGTCGTCTTTCAGGGAGGTGCTGAAAAGGCGGATGAAGCAGCAGACCATGGACAGGTTCTTCAGCAAGAAGCAAAGAGTGGAAGAGGAACCTTCTTCGAGTTGTCCCCCAGAGTCTTAGAAAATGTATGTACACTACTGTACACTTTGGTGATTTTTAAATGTTTTTCTGTCATGTTTAGAAACTTAATTTATTGTTCCTTCAATTTTTGAAATGCTCTTCACAGTATGTGTGACTTTAAAGAGCACTTAATAAACTCTTTTTGTACCAAATTTGGCTTTGTTTGGACTTTTTTTGACCATAGGAACACATTAATTGATTTTCAATGCATTCCTATGGGAATCTGTGCTTCGCAAGACGAAAAATTCGCTAGACGAAAAAACTCGCAGAACGAATTAATTTTGTCTTGTGAGGCACCACTGTATTTGATTGTTATCCAGGCCCTCCTTTTTCCTTGGGGAAGGAAAACCTCTCTTTCTAAGGATCCCTTTCCCCCCCCCCAACAGATGGCGAGGAGAAGAAGATTGTGCCAGTCAGTTCTGAAGAAGCTGAACCACATTGGATGCTGCCAGGGAGAGCAGAACGGACTGTATCACGATATGCCGACTGGGGAGCAGCATCCGAAAACCAGCAGGAAACTCACCCCCATAATGAAGTAGGCAAATCCATTCCTTTCCAGCTCCCTGCCATGCCAGTCCAGCAAAGGTTCCTCAAGGGTGAGACATGCGCTGAGTGCGGAAAATCCTTTCGCTGCAAGGCAGAACTCACCGAACACCAGAGAATGCACTCAGGAGAGAAACCCTACATCTGCTCCGACTGTGGGAAAAGCTTCTGCAGGAGGAATGTCCTAGTTGCACATCAGAGAATCCACACTGGGGAGAAGCCCTTCAACTGCCCGGACTGCGGGAAAAACTTCAACCAGCGATCGCATCTTACGGCACATGAGAGAACCCACACGCAAGAGAAGCCCTTTGCTTGCCTGGACTGTGGACAGAGCTTTAGTAGGCGCACTGGGCTTGTGTCTCACCAGAGGATCCACACGGGAGAGAAGCCCTATCGCTGCCAAGACTGCGGGAAAAGTTTCAGGCAGAGATTCGATCTTATTCGACATCAGAGAATCCACACGGGCGAGAAGCCACACCAGTGCCCCGACTGCGCCAAAAGCTTCAGGAACAAATCCGCTTTCCTCGTGCACAGACGGATCCACACCGAGGAGAAACCGTACCCGTGCTCTGGGTGCGGGAAGAACTTCCGTCATCGCACCAACCTCCTCGCGCACGAAAGGATCCACACGGGAGAGAAGCCCTACAAGTGCGGAGAGTGCGGGAAGAGTTTTGGTGACGGGTCGTCCCTCATGAAACACAAGCGAGCTCACACGGGTGAGAAGCCGTACAAGTGTGCCGAGTGTGGGAAATGCTTCTCTCAGAACGCCGGCCTGGTTCAGCACGAGAAGATCCACACGGGAGAAAAACCCTTCCAGTGCCCGGACTGTCCCAAAAGCTTCCGGGACAAGTCGGCCTTTGTCGTTCACCACAGGACACACACGAGGGAGAAACCGTTTCACTGCTCGGTCTGCGAGAAGAACTTCAGCCATCGCTCCAACCTTCTCAAACACGAAAGAACCCACACTGGGGTGAAGCCATACAAGTGCCTGGAGTGCGGAAAGGGCTTCACTCAGAAGCCAAATCTCCTCGTACATGCGAGAAGCCATTTGAAACAGGAAGGGGAGATTGGCTAAGAGGGTGGGGAGAACTACCTCAATGGGCATCCCCGGTTGGAAAATAAAATAAGGTCCTGAGTTTTAGAAATCTCTATTTTGTTGCCATTTGCCACTGTTATTGAGTGGCAAAGAGGAAGGTCAGGAGAAGTATGTGCTTTTTATCTGTGGCATAAAAGGAAGGGGAGGGTGTCAGGCTGCGGTCAAATCTCATAGCAGATGGAGAGACCACCTTGAAAAGGTCCTTTCCGCATCATTCAGTAATTAAATTAAATTAAGAATACAGTCATACCTCATGTTACATTCCCTTCATGTTACGTTCTTTCAGGATACGTCCCGTGGCGACCCGGAAGTACCGGAAAGGGTTACTTCCGGGTTTCGTCGCTCGCACATGTGCAGATGCACAAAATGATGTCACGCGCATGCGCAGAAGCAACGAATCACAACCTGCGCATGCCCAGACGTGCCACTGCAGGTTGCTCTCTTTTCATGTTGCGAATGGGCCTCCGGAACGGATCCCGTTCGCAACCAGAGGTACCACTGTACAGTCGTACCTTGGATCTCAAACGCCTTGGCTCCCAAACTACCAAAACCTAGAAGTGAGCGTTCCGGCTTTCAAGCGATTTTTGGAAGCCGAATGTCTGGCATGGCTTCCACAGCTTCCGATTGGCTGCAGGATGGTCCTGCAGCCAATCGGAAGCCGCACCTTGGTTTTTGAACAGCTCCGAGGAGTCGAATGGACTCCCGGAACGTATTCTGTTCGAGAACCAAGGTACGACTTTATCAGGAAAGCCAAAGGTCTGTTTAGTCCAACATCAAGTTTTGCACAGCTCAGTTTAGTTTCTTCTTCAAATGTCGCTGTCCAAGGAAGCTTTGCCCCAAAGCCACTCACAATGAACATTAACGTCTTCTCAGTATACATTACAGTTAATTTATTTTAAAACAAAAACAGAAACCTGCCCATCTGCTGCAACAAATGTCAATGGTGTGGGGGAGGTGTCTTTATTCCATGATGTGCCACCACCCTGTGGGAAACGCAGGGAAAGGAGCAGGCTGCACCGGTCAGTAGTCAGTGGCCCTGATAGTGGAGCCAGAGAGACTCCTGCCTGGTCTTTGAGAGGGGTCAATTCCACAGGCATGTGTTATTCCAGCTGTTAGTATCCCAGGAGAGAAATCAGATGTACCTGGTGCCGAAATGACGCTCCTTGGGGGAGCACTGTGTTTTTGGGGTGGTGCTCAGGAACACAGGGAAGGTGCCCTGCATAATGTATGGGGCAGCACAGCCCATGGGGCCCCTTCTGGAAGCTGCCGGACTGCAACTCCCATCCTCTCTGACCCCTGGCCATGCTGGATGGGTCAGAGGGGAGTTGGAGTCCAGCATTATCCAGAGGACACCCCATTTGATGCCCCCGATAGACAGAATCCAGCCTGTAAATAAGGAACGTTAATGCATCCACTCAAAACACATTTAACTGGGCAGAAGCCCCACTCAATGCAATAAGGTTTACTTCTGACAAGGTGTGGAGATGGGGAGGCTGTATTTGCAGAGGGCATTTGAAGATGATGCCCTATTCAATTTATTTTTCTCTTCCCGTCTGAGGTCTCCAGAGCAAGGAGCTATCCTGCCTGACGTGGGTGAAGGGGTTCATTTTTTTGTCCTCTATTAATCCAATGATGCATGCATTTTCACAGCTGCATAAGGTCTTGTGGGGAGAGGAAGATTTCCTAGAATTGCTGAGTTGCGAGGGACTCTGAAGGTCATCTAGTCCTACCCCTTGCAGTGCAGGAAACTTTTGCCCAATGTGGGGCTCAGACCCATAACCCTGGGATCAAGAGTCTCATCCTCTGCCAAATCAGACATCTCAAAACGAAAACAAGATTGAAGGTGAGAAAATTTATTAGGACTCCTAATAAAAGTGTGACTGCTCTCTAAGAAGCTGCAGAGGAAATTCTGGGAAAAGGAAAGAAAATGCAAAGCAAAAGCAACCCATTTTTGTTTTGTTATTTCTGCTGATTTTGACTGGAATGAATCATCTCAAAGGGCCCTTGGAAAACTGCCCAACCTGCTCTTGGCGAGTGAAGGTTTTTTACGTCAGTCACTCTGGTCTGGAGAGAAACTCCTGCTGGGCCTGAGAGGCAGATTTAGTCTCCTCAGGAGATACTGAGGTGGGTTTCAAAGTCATCTAGATGAAAGAAAGGGAGGAGGGTCTCTGCAGAGAACGAGGCTCCTGAGAAAGTGTAGAGTTCGGCTCCTGAGTCAGCGTCAGAAAAAGACACACGTCCCCCTTCATAGTCCAGAGTCACCCGGATCCTCCTGGGCTTCTCCCTCAGGGACAGAGGAGAGTAATGAGGGGAGATGCAGGCCAAGTACTCATCTCCCCACTTCCACACAGCCCAGATCCCCTCCTCAGGACTGAAGTCAAAATAGCCCTTTCTCTCCACAGACTTCCTGGCGACCCCCAAAGCCCAATATCCCCCACTTCCCACAGTCACTTCCCAGAAATGTCTGCCTGTTGTGAATCCCTCACGTCCCAACACACAAGAGTCGCATCTGAATCTCTCAGGATTATCAGGCAGGGCTTGAGGTTTGTCTCCCCTTCTCACGCTTTTCCCATCCTCGGACAGGATGAGGCTGGGATGGGCTGTGTCTGGATCCAGAGTGACATTTGCTGTGGGGGAGAAGATGAGGGAAAGAGAAGATTAGGCAGAGTCAGCTGAGAGACAGAAATGGACACCTTGATAAATAAATAAATAACACCCAAAAAAACCAGATTCCCTTTCAGATCAAGGGGATTTCTTTGCGTCACATGCTAGACTGAGACTCCTCCTTGCAGACTCTCATCAGAATATATTCCTTGATGGTTTTTAAATCAGTTCCCTTCACTTTCTTATATTCGATGTGTATTGTGCTTGCCCTCCTCTCAACCCAGGCATTTTCTAAGGGGAAAAACCACCCGGTAAACCTTTTAATCAGTTCTTCTGTGTTATCTAAGGGGAAAGAGAGGAGAATTGGAGGAGGCAGGAGAGGGGATTGGCCTTTAGGGAGCTCTGGGTTGGGCTCGGATATGAGGACCCCCCGTAACAACAACAACAACAACAACAACAACAACAACAACAACAACCCCAATAATAATAATAATAATAATAAATTTATATTTGCATACTGCCCTTCATCCATTGGTCTCAGGGTGGTTCACAGCATAAAAATACAACATTAAACAGCATATAGGCCTCCCCTCACTTTCGTGGGGGTCACGTTCTGGGCCTCGTGCCTACAAGTGAAAATTGTGTTAAATGGGGAGCCTGTTTATTCCTGCTCTCCATCGCTCTCACCCACTTGGCCTGTCTTTGCCTTCCTCCCCACCATCTTGGAAGTTTAGGGAAAATAAAAGGCAGGTGGCACAGCAATTTTACAAAGGACAGCTTATTCCATGCTTCTCTTTTGGATGTAATATATAACATAAGACTAGTTCCATGGAGGGAAGAGGGAATAAGTCAAAAAGTTACCAGTTAGGAGCTTAGACAGTCATGACAGGCAAGTGTGGGGTTGCCGTACATATGGACTTTCCTTAAGGGCAGGGGGTGTTAACTCTTGCCCTCCCAGATTCCTCCTCCAAGATCTTGTAGCTGAGCCAGCGTCCTTTTAGTTCAGCCACAAGACAAGGGTTTTATACAGGATGTGGCTAGCTTAAGATGCTGCTCTGTTGCGATTCTCTGCTCTAGGCTAGCTTAGCTGGGTGCCTTAGATCTGAGTCTAATGCACTAGAAATATTTTCACGGGTTACTGTAAACCAAACCAAGCAACTTGAGACATTTTGCCAAATTTTAAAAATCCGCCCAGGGGAGAAATTTTAATCATGAAAATAGAGGACCTGTCTGAGAAAAAGGTCACATGGAAAAGCAACCCAACTCTCTCTAGGCAGGAATGAAACTCTTCCCTCTTTTATCTGATCCTTCTGGGGACTTTCTCTCCCCCCCCTTCTGCACCTTCAAGTCCACCCTCTCTGCCTTTGTGGTACAAGAGACCCTTGACCCCCATGAAACACGAGTCCCCCCCTCCTGTGAATTGGGGTCTCCGTGTGAAATTTATCTCTCTGAAGATGTCTGAATGACTGAACATCTGAGGAAGCAAAAAGACAGGCTTAACAGGCTACAATGCAATAGCTAAAAAATAAATCTTTTTTTACAAAACATCACCATATCATAGCACCTGTTGTTTCCTTATTACAAGCAAAAGATTAAATCATGCAAAGACGACAACTGTAGGGCTAAGTAGCGATGTTAACTATTGTCCAAAAGATTATTCCTGAGAATGTAATATCACTAGGCCTAAGGAATTAAAACTACCGTATTTTTCGCTCTATAGGACGCACTTTTTCCCCTCCAAAAATTAAGGGGAAATGTGTGTGCGTCCTATGGAGTGAATGCAGGCTCCTTGGCTTCAGCGATAGCAACGCGAAGCCTCTGGAGCACGGAGGGAGCGCTCCAGAGGCTTCGCATTGCTTCTGAAGCCTGCAGAGCAAGACTCTCCTGGCTTCAGCAGAGAGGGAGAGCTGCGCAGCACCCCTTCAGCCAAGTGGGAGGAGAAATGGAAGGGGCTCTGTTTCTCCTGTGGCTTCGCTGAAGGGGCGCTGAGCAGAGAGGGGGAGAATTTTTTTCTCGTTCTCCCCCTCTAAAACAAGGTGCTCCGCTAGGGGCACCACGGAAGATGGCCAACAATACCATCTCTCCAGCTCACACGCGGTAATTTAGAGGCTGAGATGGGAGTAATCAGCCTCCCAAATTCTTCCCGGTGGAAGGTAAGATGCAGTCTCATCCGCGGCTGCCCACAAACCACCCCCGAGTTTGTAAAGAAGGAGGGGGTGGGGGCACTGGATGGAAAGCCCTTGAGAGAGCTCGGATCTCCTGGACGCTGTCTTCGTGAGCACTCCCAGTTCCATTTCTTAAGATTAAAAATTGGATTTAAGATTGTACATGCTTTGGGCGAAGAAAGGGTATTTAATCTGCCAACTACAGCCACTGAGGTGCTAAGAGTGACAGAAGGAAAAAGATAACATCAAAGAATAACATCTAAGCTGGTATGTTGGAACGGAACGGAAAGGAGGGGATAAAACTTTTTCTTTTTCTACTACAATAATACCTAACAACGACCCCCCCAGAAGAACCGTCTACACTACCTATAGCAAGTGAGATCAGAAAATATAAACTGTGTGGAAATAATAATACTAACTGAAGCCTTTGTTTTTTTAAATACTTGGAAGAAGATAAATGACTCTCCTGTGACGCACTATTTAATCGGGATCTGCCATTATGAGACAGACTGAGTTGCAGAGATTAATAGTCAGAGGGGGAGGCGAGCTCTTACTTTGTTATCATATCTGTACTTCAAGTCCGACTTGGCAAACCTCCCCTGGAAAGACTAATGTTTGGTGCAACCTGTCTGAGAAAATTAATGAGCAAATGCCTAGATTTTATTTCATCGGAACTGGGAAAAGATGGTGTCTGCCACGAGAGAAGGACTTTTGGATGGATTCGACATAAACACCAGCGTGTGAGGACATACTGCAAGTAAAAGACTTACCAGCTGCAAAAAAAAAAAAAAAGAGTCACACAAAGTTCACACAGAAGCATATTATTGCAAAACTCAGAGGCTATGAAAGAAAGAAGGATAACAACAGGAAGATTTAAAGAAGGGACTATTGGAAACTTAAGGCAGTAGAAATATGATGATTGGACCCCACTGAACTTGAAGCACGGGAACCCCCAATAAAATTTAAAAATTGGCAAAATATTTGGACTTTATGATATGTATTTGTACAATTTGGAATATTTAATGTGATTTGATTGGATTGTTAAAATGGAAAACTTAATAAAAAACTATTATTTAAAAAAACAAAACAAGGTGCGTCCTATGGTTGGGTGCATCCAATAGAGCGAAAAATACGGTAACGTGTTTAGCTGTGATTCCTGCATTGCAGGGGGTTGGACTAGATGATCCTTGGGATCCTTTCAAACTTCGCTATTCCATGATTATATGGAAAAATCAGAAATGGTAAACCATACTAGGAAATGGAGGAATACAATCATTCAAAATCCACAAATGAAATGGGGGTCTGAACTGGATGGATGAAGGAAGGTTTAACATCTGCCCCAAGTAAACTGGTGGGGAAAAGCTGTTGAAACTGGAATTTCCAAGTATGCTGACAAACTAAATTGCAGAGGAAGAATCGGCAGAGCTTTACCCTGTAATTCCAAGAATCTCGTGCAATGGGAAGTCCTCCCTCATGGAATAGGGCTGATCTCATAAGAACTGTGGGAACTCTCAGGCGATGGGGATGGCTGAAGCACGAGAAATGGCTGGTGAGGTTGAAACTCTGAGGAAGAGGCGGCTCAGGCCTTGGCTCTGCTGCTGGGAGACCAGTCTGGCAGGAGGTGGAGGAGGCACTGGGTGCTTGTGGGTGCCACTTTTAACACACTTATTCCTTATACATGAGAACTCGACAAGATGGACATTGGACTGACCCTGCAGGATTCTCCTTAAGGGCTTTTGTAACATATTGTAAGGCTCTGAGGCTTTTCCCCACAATCAAGCAGTATATAAATTTTATGAAAGAAAGCAAAATCAATAAAATTAAGGGGGAAAGCAGGATAATAGTCTATAGGCAGGAATGGAACTCAGACTGGTGTGCAGGTTCTTCGCAGGGACAAGCTCTGCCCCCAGTCCAAGCCTTCAACCTCTCTCCCAGTTCATTCATGGGACATGGAAAGAACCCAAACACCAGTAGAGGACTGTTACCCAGAGTTATGCCATTAATGGGGGACCCAAAGTCTGCAGAACAGACGGTTCAAAACCCATGAAATATCAGTCCCCACCCCTCCTGTCAAATTGTTCCTCCCCTGGAAATTTACCTTTCTGAATCGGTTTTCTGTATAACAGAGCATCTGAGGAAGCAAAAATATATAAAGTGTAAGGGCAACACTCTTCCACCAGAAATAAATCTCCATACAAAAGTAACATCCTTAAATTCAAGTACAATTATTATGTATTAATTAAATTGTACAAAAAATAATTATAAACATGAAAATCATAGGAAGAATCTATGAAAATAACTAAAACTTTAAAACTCAGCAATCATAAAGCAAGCTTACAAATAAGAGAATAAAAATATTCAGCAAGGTGGTTATCACCTATGGAAGCGAAAGCTATGAAAAAACTTAACATGGAGGCAAAATGGCCAAAGTATTGTGAAATTTTGGAACAGGAAGGTGACAAGTTGAAATTGCAGAGTTATGACAAGCTTAAAGGGAAGGTGCGAGACTGGTTACATTATTTTCAAATAAGAGAGGTTTATAACCAAGATAAAAAAATTGGTTTTCAGGTGGAAAAATCAAAGTTGGAAACAGAACTGTTAGAACCCAATGCTAAGATATTATCAAGAATGTATAATCTGCTGTTGAAATGGAGTACTGAGGAAGAAATGGTAAAATCTGCTATGATTAAATGGGCACAAGATATAGGACATAATATTATGTTTGCTGATTGGGAGCAGTTGTGGACCACTGGGATTAAATTTACGGCATGTAATGCCTTAAGAGAGAATATTATTAAAATGATGTACAGGTGGTACATGACCCCAGTCAAGCTTGCAAAAATCTACCATTTGCCCGAGAATAAATGTTGGAAATGTAATGAAACTGAAGGTACATTCTTTCACCTTTCGTGGACATGTCCTAGGATTAAGGCTTTCTGGGAAATGATTTATAATGAAAT
Source organism: Podarcis filfolensis (assembly GCF_964270895.1). Taxonomy (NCBI): domain Eukaryota; kingdom Metazoa; phylum Chordata; class Lepidosauria; order Squamata; family Lacertidae; genus Podarcis; species Podarcis filfolensis. Next base: position 8,889,975 of record NC_139605.1, read on the forward strand.
GAAAAAGGTCCTTAAATGCACTTTCGTGAAGAAACCAGAGGCCTTTCTCCTAGGCATAGTTGGCCAATTGGTGCCAAAAAAGGACAGAACTTTCTTTATGTACACTACAGCAGCGGCAAGAATACTCATTGCGAAGCATTGGAAGACGCAAGATCTACCCACCTTGGAAGAATGGCAGATGCAAGTAATTGACTATATGGAAATGGCTGAGATGACCGGCAGAATCCGAGACCAGGGAGAAGAGTTGGTGGAAGAAGATTGGAAGAAATTTAAAATTTATTTACAGAAGTATTGTAAAATGTATGAATGTGGATGACATTGAAATAAAATGAAGAGGTTCTAGTAACAAGAGATAAAAATTTGAATCTATAAATTTGGGAGATAAAATATTTAAGGACAAAGTAGTACGATATGAATTTGCTGAGCTAATTGTTAAAGAGGGATACAAAAAAGGGAGGTGTGAGGAAGTCAGGAAAATAAGTTAATCAAAGATGAATAACTAGAAAAGAGTGATTTGTGTTTGCCTTATTTTATTTGTTGTGTGTTGATTGTTTTTTCTTTTTTTGTGAAAGATTGTATTGTTGTGTCTTATATTTTTTGTGTGTTTTTATTGTATTGTATTGTTTGGTTGTATCCTTTTATTGTTAAACCTAATAAAATATTATTATAAAAAAATAAAAATAAAACTCAGCAATCATAGTACGAAGATTGGGAAAGATTGTGGAAAACAGATTTAAAATTTACAGGTTGTTCCCTTTTAAAAGAAAACTACATGAAAATGATGTATAGACGGTACATTACACCAGTACAGATTGCAAAAATGTACAAAACTGGGTCAAATATATGCTAGAAATGCAAGGAAAAAGAAGGGACTTTTTATCACATGTGGTGGGATTGTAGAGAAATTTTTAAAAAATTGGGAAATGATGTATAATGAGTGAGAGAAAATGTTCAAATTAACATTTGTAAAAAAGCTTGAGGCATTTTTGTTAGGGATTGTAGGTAGAGACCTGCCAAGGAAAATGAAGAACATGCTTATGTATGCGAGAGTGGTGGCAAGAGTCTTAATAGCACAAGGATGGAAGAATGAAGAAACCCTGACAAAAGAACAGTGGCAAGGGAAACGGATGGAATATGCGGAATTGGCAAACTAACATAGAAACTGTGTGATAAGGACAACTGTGACTTTAAAGAAGAATGGGAACCTTTTACAAAGTATTTAAAGAAACAACAAAATGAACTGGACTCCTTGGCAGGTTTTGAATAAACATACACTTTTTTTTATTGTTAACATAATAGATAGATAGCTTAAGGATCTTTACCATTTTATAAAATGCAGAGAATAATATGTGTTGGAAAACCAGAGAGAGGAGCTGAGGGAAGTCCGGGTGGGAGGGAGGGGGAAAATGGGGGGGGGGGAATGAGGATGATATGTTTTTGATCATTTGTTGTGTTGAAACTTTTAATAAAAATCTTTTAAGAAAACAGACCAAAGAAACCCTCAGCAATCATAAAGCAAGCTTACAAATAAGAGAATAAAAATATTCAGCATGAATCCTGCTGGTCTCTGAACTTTGCCCCTAAATTGGGCTCTACATTGGAGGACTGGAGGGGAAGCAGAGCAATAAGAATCCCGTAAAAGGATGCAGAGGGGAGATGGAGGCAGCCTTAACATCTTCCCCAAGTAAAGTGGTGGGGGGAATCATTAAAGCCAAAATTGTGAAACATAAGGAGAAGTGAAAGTTGATGAGGAAGGATTGGCAAAGCTCTCATGAAGAAGGAAATGCTTCCTCACAAACCTTCTACAAATCTTTAAGGTTGTTAACAAGCATAATTGTTCCCTTTGGGGCTCATGTACTCTTGCTTCCACTCTCAATGGGGGAACTCTCAGGAGATCTTGAAGGCCAAAGCCCTAGATATGGCAGCTGCAGGGGGATGTCTGAGGAGGAGACGGCTCAGGCCTTGGCTCCACGGCTGAGAAACAAGCCTGAGCAGGAGGCAGAGGGGGAACTGAGGGCTTCTTAATGCCCTTTGACTCCATTCAGAGCAGGAGAACCTCCAAAAGGACAAACTCAGATTGTGCAGACAGGGAACCACAAGGAAAAGGAGGTTCCGTATAACTGTAAACAGATGCACACAGGAGGAAAAAATCCTGACTTTGCTCTACACTCTGGTTCAGGCTTTCTTTACAGGATCCAGCGTCACAATATGCATGGGCCATTCTGGGCGACAGGAAATTAAAGCTGGAGCCCCAAGAAGGAAGGTATCCTGGGGTTACTCAATTCCATGCAATAAGAGCCTGGCATGTTCAGTTCTGAAGAAGTAACAGAATCCCCAGTGTGAAATCCTGGCAGCCAGTTTTCATTACCTTTCCATTGTCTCATTGTATCCTCCACAAGGTGATTTAGATCACAGGATTCCAAGATCCTGTTCCTCAGTTCTGGAGGGAAAGCCAGTGGCTTCTCTGGACTCTCTCTTTCCTCATACCTGGTGAAAAGAAAAACAATGAATGGCCCCATTGTGGCCCCATCTCCCTAATTATTGCAGGCGATTTCAATAAGACGAACAAAGTGGAAGTTTATTTCCCAACAGGTTTATTTCCACCACAGATGAGACCTCAGTCCAAAACCCCTGAGGACAGCTGTCAGTGGCTTCGTAAGGATGCTAAACAGCACAAGGGACAAGATGTAACCCCAAGCGACACCACCGGAGGACTCCCATGGCTTCAAACAATGCTGCCCCATAACAACTTTCTGGGAAGGTGCCAGGATGGAAGAACCAAACCCCTGAGGTGGAATGCAACCTCAACCCTCCCTTCACCCCCTCTCTCACCCAGGAAGGACACAACCCCATGCCCCATGGGACTCTCCCTCCAGAGGCAGGAAACAACTAGACCCGCCACTCCAGACCACCTTCAGCCTCTCACGGTGGAAATGCTCCCAAGAAAAAGATCCCACCTATTCTAGACCAACAGACCTTCCCTCCCTAAGTGCCTCAAAGGAGCTGTGTTACCAGAGTTGAAGGGCTTCTAGTTGGACACTGAAATATGTCCTAAGCTCTTCCCAAGCATCTTTGGGACTTTCTCTTCTAGATGTTTGAAATTACCAAAAAGTCAATGAACAGAAAGTGTGAGGTGCTGCAGCGAGTGAGTCCTACACTCTCCCCCCTGCAGCCATTGGAGGGCCATGTTTGAGGTTCCTGCATCTCTGCTTCAAAGAATGGAAATGAGCCAGAACCACTTACCTCTGCAGGGTCCTTCTCACATCCTAGAGGGGAAAAGAGAAGGGAATTCACTGCACACCACAGGCCAAACTAGGAAGACCCCATCAGACCCTGGGGTGGAGGAACAGCCTGGCCCTCTGACGTCAGTCTGCCTGACACATGCCAAGGTTTGGGATAGGAATGGCTGAATCAGCCAGTTTTCGTTTCTCACAGCTTTTATTTTTCCAGTCTTAAAAACTTAATTGTTCTGATATCAAGTTCTCCACATTTCCACATCAGTTTGCCATTATTGTTTAAAATCCTTATGAAAATCCACCAGCATTTTAGGGAAATTGCACATTTGTGGGTTCAAGAGACGATTCACACCATCTCTAGTCTTAGATTATAATTTAGTAACTTTAATTTAGTTTGCATTGTGCAATTCAGATGTAAGTAAGCCTACAGGATAATCCTACCAGGGCACTGTCTTCAATAGAAGTCCCAAAATTTCAAATTCTGTTTTCCATCTGGAAGTAAAAAAAGCACCTGCAGCATAAAATGCCTCCAACGGGGTAATAAAACAGCTCAGTGTTTCTTTGGTCTTGTCCACACTTCTGCTTTTCCTGTGCCCAGAAAACACGAGTCCAAGTGGTTTTGCCTTTGCCCTGCCACTTTCCCTCAGGAAAAACCTCCTCCTTGGTTCAACATCAAAGCAAATGTCAGTCCACCATCTTCCTGCCACCATCTTACCTGCAGGAGTTCACTCGCTGGCTGCTGACTCTTCTCCTCCATCTCCTGGATGATCCTCTCAAGAGAGGAGAGTTTCCTGGAGAGTCTCGCCAGTTGCTCATCCCTTCTCCCTGCAATCTCCTTCTCCACCTCTTCCACATGAGTCAGTAGACGTTTCTCTTGTTCTTTCAGGAACTGGCGCAGTTCTCTGAACTTCTCCACAGTCTTCAGCCTCTCCATTTCTGTTAATTTCTGCAAGAAAAGAGGAGGTCTGTGTGTGGAAGGTGCTCAGCCTTCAAAACATCAGGAAGAGAATAGTGAGAATTCCACAGGGAGGATACTTCTGATTTTTCAGAGACATGAAACCTCCAGTTACTAAAGAAGTAAACCTTTAATTTGAGGGGAGGCCCTCTCCACTGAATTTTCTGTAGACTTCTATTTCACAGAGGGCTACAGCCTAAAGGAAGGAGCATTTTTTTCTAGCCATGGATATGTGGGATGTAAAAACGTATTGCAAGCAAATACAAGAGTCCTACAATGCACATGCTGGGGAATGCTTTGTATCACTCAGGAGAAAACTTGCTAGTTCCTCCTGAGCTGGGACAGACTTCCTTTGCATGTGACTTAATGTGAGTGTGGTCTGTTCCTGGGAGAGGAGCACACGGCCTCCATGTTCTGCTCTGTGTCTTCTCCATTGTGTGTTCCTAAGAGTTAGGAGAAGTGACTGCTCAGTCGCGGTCACTTGAGACTATTTCTCTTATGGGATAGTTCACATAGTTATATGTTGTTCTGTAAATTAAGTCTGCCTGCAGGAATCTCATTGTGAACTGGATGATTGTAAGTAAACTAGCTTTATGTTAACTTTAAGCAGATGGTCGTGTCTATTCTTTTAGGAGGGATATAAAAAAGGGACACCAGGAATCCTAAAATAGTGAGGCTCAGATGAGCCTGCAACTAGGTACCCGCTGTGTAATTTAAAAGGGGGAATGTTTAACAACTCTGCTAAGTTATAGAACTTGCTGGTGAAAATTATGAAGGATATAATAAAATAATATATCTTCTCCTGCCTCCATAAACATCCCCACAGGATATTCCCTGCATGTTTTGGGGAATGGCATAACCAGAGTTCAGAGTTGTTCAGAGAATGTCCAGGAACATAAAACACCCTCAGTTTAGACTGGGACCATTGAGGTGTAAGGAAAGTAACAGAAAGAGAGGAGGATGAGGAGAAAGTGCAGAGTTTATCCCCATAGCTCCCTGAATTTCCTAAAGATGAACAAGAGCGCACATTTAGAAAGACAACTCTTTAGTAATATTTATGGTAAATCAGGAGTTGAATTGACCTGCTTCCACCCTCTCAGCTCACAATTCCTGTCTTGTCCTTGACTGCTATTCACATAATAAATGACAATGGAAAATAAACTCAAATTAGCTGCATTCAAAAGTGAATTTACCTACCGTAATTTACTATTGCTGAAAAAATATGGAGAATGAAACAGAGCAATCTTTTGAAATTCACACCTCTGAATTTTTCAAGGTTGAACAAGCCAGGTAATGTTCACAAAAAATGTATTTATGAAGATAAAGTACATTTCAAAATATTTATACAAGGAGGTAGCCACCCTAACATCTGATTCATTTTCAGAACGATAAATTAATAAACAGTGATATGGAAAAAGGAGAAATGGGGAGAAGTTGAAATGGGCAGATTTCCCCATCCCTCCTCAGTCCTGACTCGACTCTTCAAGTGCTTGTTCCCTCCTTAGTAATAAGAGTGGCACTTACAAGGAGGTCTTTGCTTTCCTTGTCCACGGCTGCTAGATAGGCCAGAATTTCCTCTCTCTCTTTCCTCAGAATCTCCAGGCGGCGACAGATCTCTTCCTAAACAGAAAAGGAAAAACTCAGGTTTGATTGAGACACACAGAGAGGAGGTGAATAGTATGCTGGCTTCTTGCGCCCAGTGGCCTTGCTATAATAGCAAAGTAGTTTACTGGAGGAAATAAAAGTCCAGAGGTTTTCTACCTTTTTGGGTCCATGGCTCCCTGGACCAGCTCCCTTTTTTCTGTGGCAGCCCTGTGGGGCTCAGGGACCCAGTTAGGTCACCCCTTGCTTACAGACTTCTATCTAGTCTTTGCAGATGCTACTCAGGGATATCAAGGGAGATCCCTTTGTCCCCCTGGCAGAGAGAAAGACTGTGACTCCTTCTTCTGAGTCATCCCAGGAGCCCTCAGGCTTCCCCTTGGCTGCTTTTTACATAATAAACAACGATGAATTCATGCCATGCCTACTTTGGACCTGAGAATTAAAAAGGAAACTTCCCAAGAAGAATCCACAGCTATTTCCCCCCCTCAAGATCCAGGGATCTCCTACCTTGTATTCCTGGAAAGCCTCCTTCAGAGGAATCACCTCGTGATGTTTGTGCTCCTTTGATTTGTCACAAACCACACAAATGGGGGCTTCATCCTCCTTGCAAAAGAGCTTGAGGGGCTCCTGGTGATCCTCGCAGACTCCTCCTTTCCCTCCTTCCTCCTTTCCCTCTTGAAGGCTGAGATTCTTAGCTATTTCAACGAAGTCTGCCAGTTGCCTGTTGGAGACGAGGCTCCTTCTCTGGACTCTTTCTCTGCACTGAGGGCAGGAAGCCTCTGCCTCCGATTCCCCCCAGCACTGGATCAAGCAGGATCGGCAGAAGTTGTGCCCACACTCTGCGATGGTCACTGGATCCTTGAAGTAATCCAGGCAGATGGAGCAAGTGGCTTCATCGCGGAGACGCTGGATGTGACCCCCTGCAGCAGCCATGGCTCCCTCGCGCCAAAGATCCGAGTTAAGTTTCACTTTCTCCGTTTTCAGCCACTGGGAGTTTCCCTTCCTGGAAATGACTCAGTGATCACATGATCTTTATTTTATTTTTTAAAACTAATATGTCTCCAGTGCTTTGCAGTTCCTGAATGTTTTCTCAAAGAGCAGCGAATGCTTTTGATTGTGTTATAAGAATTTTGAGTTGAATAAAGGTTTATTTTCCTCTGTATCAATAAGGGAATAAATATTTGCTATCAGTAAAGTCTCCCCACTTGTCTGCCCCCCTGCATTGCACCCTGTGATGCTCAAAACCACGGTATAGTCTGCTGTATTGCTTCCTTTTCCAGCCACTGTGAGATATTATAATTGTGTTCACCGTCTCTGTACTAATGTTATTTCTTTGATGTTAGTTTTATGTTGTCTCCCTACTGAATGTAACTTTGTATCTCTGAACTAAATGTAACTTTTTAAGTGTAAAATGTACCCACTGTCTTGCGAAAGGAGAAAATAATGAAAACCTGTCAAATGTTCAAACCAGTGAATGCTTCTCTCTGTGAGGGAGCCTTCCCAGAACCGCTGAAAGAGGCGGTTATCAAACCGCTTCTTAAAAAAAATATCTTTAGATGCTGCCAATAGGGCCAGCTCAACCCAGTCTCAAACCTTCCATTCTTGGGCAAGGTGATTGAGCGAGTGGTTGCTGAACAACTCCAGGCACGCTTGGAAGAAGCGGACCATTTGGATCCCTTCCAGTCGGGATTCAGGTCTCATCATGGGACTGAAACTGCCTTGGTCGCGCTGGTTGATGATCTCTGGTGGGCTAGGGACAAAGGTGAGAGCTGTTTCCTAGTTCTGCTGCTGGATCTCTCAGCGGCCTTTGATACCATCGACCATAACATCCTTCTGGACCGTCTGGGAGCTGGGGGCACTGTTATGAAGTGGTTCCGCTCCTTCCTCCTGGGCTGTGCCCAGAAAAGTGGTGTTTGATTTCTGTGACCCAACTTTCCAGTCACACCTTGTCGCATCCTGTTCTCACTGCAGCCAAGCAGATGCCCAAGGGAAAGTCTGCAGGTGCGATCCAAGTGCAAGAGCCCTCTCCCCTCCTGCAGATCCCAGCAACCTGGATTCAGGGTATTCAGAAGCATCTCTGCCTCCAACCGCAGAGGCAGAGCACAGCCATCATGGCCGGTAGCCATTGGTAGCCCCCATGAATTTGCCTAATCCACTTTTAAAGCCATCCAGGTTGCAGTTTTGCAACATGAGGAGGGGGCGGCAGCAAGAGGGTCCTTTGTGGCAAAGCAGAAGTCCCACTCTTTCTCCCCGGGACCCTGGGAACTGTAGTTCTGCAGGTGAAGGTTAATGGGTTGCTCATAGAATTGTAGACTTGGAAGGGACCCCAAGGGTCATCTAGCCCAACCCCCTGCAATGCAGGAATCTTCTCGCCCAACACGGGACTCAAACCCACAACCCTGTGATTAAGAGTCTCACGCTCTATCAGCTGAGCTACTCATTCAGTTCAGTAAGCTTTAGTTGAACTTCCTGCATTTCAGGGGGTTGGACTAGATGACCCTCGGGGGTCTCTTCTGTTAACAGAGAAATCTGAGGGCTCCCTTGGACAAAAAACAAGGACACCAGCCAGGAATACCAGAGCCAAACAGCAGCCAGTAGGCTTGGTCTTTATTGAAGACCATTGAAGGTGGGAGTCCTGTCACAATAGTGGAACAAGATGGAAGCCCTGAATAAAAGAGCCCCCAAACTTTTTTTAGCTGCTAATCCCCATATTACATCCCCCCCAAACTACATCACTCATACATCACGGTTATATCATGAAAGGGGAGGTCTGGTGGCAGTAATCTGAGCATCCTGGACCCTGCCCCATGGTTCTCCTTGCCCTCCACCAAACACCCATCAAGTGTAACAAAAAAGATCTTCACATTTCCCTGTTTCCCAGCCAAGTTTATCACACCCTTTCGTCTTCATCTGGGTTTGTTATTTATGGGATGGCTACCTGTCTGGCACTCAGGTACAGTGGTACCTTGGGTTAAGTACTTCATTCGTTCCGGAGGTCCGTTCTTAACCTGAAACTGTTCTTAACCTGAAGTACCACTTTAGCTAATGGGGCCTCCTGCTGCCGCCGCGCCGCCGGACCATGATTTCTGTTCTCATCCTGAAGCAAAGTTCTTAACCTGAAGCACTATTTCTGGGTTAGCGGAGTCTGTAACCTGAAGCGTTTGTAACCTGAGGTACCACTTTATCAGGATGCCAGGGATTATCACTCAGGCAGAGGGGCTGCTGAGTAGCTGAGCTCACGTCTATATGAATTTCTGAAGTTTTCCCAGTGAGCCAGTACATTTATCAGTGAATTCTTACCTTTGGTATTGTGCAGCAGAGGCCCTTTGAATAGTTTTGTGGGGACGAAAAACAAGTCACAAAAGCGATTGTGCCGATTTTGGTAGTGGGCTGCATGTGCATGATATCTGCTGGAGGGGCAACATCCCCCCCCCAACCTATACATAAATTCCTGCAACACTTTCAATTGGAATTGGAACCTGAGCAACGTTGCCGCTGTTTTAGGACTACAACTCCCGTCATCCCTCAGCACTGGCCATGGTAAGCTGGGGCTGATGGGAGTTGGAGTCCAGCAGCAAGAAAACAAAAATATATGGGGGGTGGGGGAAAGACACGCGTTTCCAATCCAAGCCTTGAAAGACACGCGTTTCCAATCCAAGCCTTGAAAGACACGCGTTTCCAATCCAAGCCTTGAAAGACCCGCGTTTCCAATCCCCCTTTCCTTTCCCAGGAATTTCCTCCATTTCCCCCACCCCCACCCCGCCTCGCGGGTCTTTGTTTCTCCCAGGGTCGGGGGCGGAGATGATTCTGGGATCCACCCCAGTTTTGTGCAGGTTGCAACCGCCGAAGGGGGTCGATCCTCAGAAAGACTTCCTCGCAAACGGGTTGCGCCTGTGCGGAGTCACTTCCTGCTCCGCCTTCTCCCGGGGGAAGCCTGGTGGGAGAGGGGAGACCCAAAGTAGCTTTTTCATATATGCTGTATATATTGCATCTCCGGAAAGCGGGAGGATCTCCTGGGATTTGAGGGATCAGGTGAGTTAACTCGCTTGCAAGGGGCTGGGAGATGGGGCTGCGTGCAGTGCAAAAGAGAGGAGGAGGGAAAGGGAAAAGAAGATGTGATTTACGAATTTCTAGATCGATATAAATAAAAAGAAGCCACAAAAGGTGGGGGGAGTCAAATATATGTTTACTAGAAATGTATGGGATTTTTTTCAAGATACGCAGACAAACAAATTACAAAAATAGAAATCCCGCACATTTCTAGTACACATATATTTGCCTTCCCTCCCCCCGTTTTGTGGTCTCTTTTTAGTTTTGATTTTCATACTGCATTTTCCACATTACTCCATCATTAAGTTATTCTTTAGTTTCTCTGAATAATACATCTAACTGCTTGTTTTATGTTAATCCTGCTAATAAACTTATTTGCATAAATGAGTTTTTTCAAATATTGCACAAATTCTCCCCAATTTTTAATTTAAAAAAAATATTCTCGGTTTCTTATTGCACCCGTTAACCTTGCCATTTTGGCATAATCCATTAATTTAATTAGCTACTTGGCTGGTACTGCAACTTTTTTCCATTTCTGGGCAGTGATATATGAATTCCTAAACCACACTTTCCTCAAAACATTCCAAGGCAGCATGCAACATCTGGGAATCAAACCAGCAGAAAGCTTTAACTGGAAAAAATAATCAGTAAATATTGATTGATTGATTGATTGATTGATTGATGCAGGCAGGCAACTCATGTGGTGGGCTTCAGAGCACAAATGGTGCTAATGGGCATTTGTTTCATTTTTGTAAAAATAATAAATTTGGGGGCTGCCTTTCATTGCAAAGAAATAGCAAGTCACTTTATGGGGATGTGGAACGTAACAGAACATGCCGATCGAAGCCATATCGAGAAAGTAAAACAGTCTCAGCCCAGGGGGTGAGGAGTGGTTTGGTTTGGTTTTGAAGAGTAATACATTTATGTGTTTTTCCTTTTTTTCCAAATATATTTAATTTTTCAGATTTTGAAATTTACAAAGATTTGTCAAACAACCAAAATAAAAAGAGAATTTCATAGGTTCCCCTGGACTTCCCTCCTCCCCATTGTGGGTCCTTATGTTAACTTTTTTCCTCCTGCATCTTCTCTATTAATCCAAATCTATTAAATCTCCATTACAACCATAGTTCGACGTTAAACTACAAGTTCCATTCCAATCCTACTAATAATTTTAATTGTTTACAATGATTTTTAAAGTAAATTATATATTTCCCCCATTCTTTATTAAAATTTTGCTCCTCCTGGTTTTTAATTCTTCTGGTCATTTTTGCCATTTCAGAATAATCCATCAATTTAATCTGCCATTTTTCTCTGGTAGGGACTTCTTTCCACCTCTGGGCTAGTAACATACATTTATTTGTGTTTTTCCAAGTCACTTGGAGACCTCCGGGCAACAAGCAAATAACAGATCTAAAGAAGAAGCAATAATCGGCATTGATTGGCAGCACTCTTTGCACCCTGGGAGAAGGAAACTCATGTTATCAGTTCCCAGTCAGCTCTACAAAATTTTGTTGCAGGTCCTGCTTATCCCCTCTGATTCAGAAATGTTCTTTCGTTCTTTCTTTTTTCCTCAGGCAAAGGATCCCGACCTAGAATCCAGCTGTGAACTCTGGAGGGCCTGTTATTTCCGCACCTGATTTGGTGGGAGGCTCGTTTCACACACCCCAATTCAGGCCAGCCTTGGCCCCGGAACCAAAATGGCGGCAGATCATGGCAATGCGTCCGATTTTGGTGCGGAGACTATCGGAAAGTTGGGTGTGAAGACTGAGAAGCAGGACCCAGTGGATACCGAGCCAGGGAACGGCACAGCGAAAGAGCCTCGTGCCGCCCTGCCTGAGAGTGCCAAGGGATTCTGGGAAGGTGCCGCACTGGACCATGTCAAATGGGAGCCCGAGGGGGCAGCGCAAGGATGCTGGGAGACTCAGTGGCAGCGGTTTTTGAAGGCGGCACAGTCCCCGCACTTGGAACGAGGAAAGGTCCCCCAGCCGGGACCTGCACTGAGGGATATTTCTCAGGCCGATCTGCCTCCCTTTGAGGGAGCGTCAGAGAGAGGCCTGCAGCTGAGGAGGCAGGAAGGGGCTCAGCTCCTGCCCAGCGGTGAAGCCCATAAGAACTTGGGGGCCGAAGGCGAGGTCCTCATTCCTAGAACAGTAAAGGAAGAGGACCTGGATGCGGAGAGTGTCCGCCAGCGCTTTCGGCAGTTTTGCTACCAGGCAGCTGAGGGCCCCCGCGAGGTTTGCAGCCGCCTCCGGGACCTTTGCCGACAGTGGCTGCAGCCGGAGAGGCACACCAAGGAGCAGATCCTGGAGCTGCTGGTGTTGGAGCAGTTTCTGACCGTCCTGCCTCCGGAAGTCCAGGCCTGGGTCCGGAAGGGGAGCCCCGAGTCCTGCACGCAAGCAGTGGCCCTGGCTGAGGACTTCCTGCTGCAGCAATCCCGAGTGGAAAGATGGGAAGAGGAGGTGAGCCAGGTGGTTTCAGCGAGGTCATATTTTGGTTGTTAATAATAATAATAATAATAATAATAATACAGTCATACCTCGGGTTAAATGTGCTTCACGTTGAACGTTTTCAAGTTACGCTCCGCGGCGACCCGGAAGTAACAGAGCGCATTACTTCCGGGTTTCGCCGCTCTCACATGCTCAGATGCTAAAAATGACGTCACGTGCATGCGCGGAAGCGGCAAAACGCGACATGCGCAGATGTGCAGTCATGTCTTACGTTCTACTCAGAATGTGAACGGGGCTCCGGAACGGATCCCATTCGCATCCAGAGGTACCACTGTAATAAAATTAATTTATATACAGTCGTAGCTTGGTTGACTAATGCCTTGCGACTCAAACGTTTTGGCTCCCGAATGCCGCAAACCCAGAAGTGAGTGTTCCGGTTCGCAAAGGTTCTTTAGAACCTGAATGTCCGACGTAGCTTCCGCAGCTTCTGATTGCCTGCAGTAGCTTCGTCTTGGTTTATGAACGTTTTGGAAGTTGAATGGACTTCCGGAACGGATTCCATTTGACTTCCTTGGTACCCACAGGTCTCAGGGCATCTCACAGAATAAAATCAGAATATAAAACCACAAAGTACATCATCAAACAAAAACAACCACCTAGTAACCCCCCTCCCCCATTTTAAAAGGGCATAGGATGTCAATCAAATCAACCAAAGGACTGGTTAAAAAGGAACGTTTCTTCTTGGCGCTTAAAGGTGTATAATGAGGGTGCCATGTGAACTTCCCTGGGCAGAGCATTCCACAGATGGGGAGCTACTTCAGAGAAGGCCCTGTTCTTGTGTTGCCACCCTCTGGGCTTGCAAGAAAAACCTGGTTAATACAGATTTAGAGCAGCTGTGGCTTCTCCTGAAGACTCCTGGGAGCTGCAGTTTTTAAGGTGCTGAGAGCTCTTAGGAGACTGCCTCCCTATTCCCGTCCCATGGCCACAATTCCCAGAGTGGTTTATTAACAACCCCTTTTCCCGGGAACTCTGGGAATTATAGCTCTGGGAGGGGAGTAGAGTGTCTCCAAAGAGCTCTCAGCAGCCTTAACAAACTCAACTTCCCAGGAGTCTTTGGGGGAAGCCACAACTGTTTAAAGTGGTATCATAGCACTTTAAATGTACGCTGTGGATGAGCACTCTCTTCCAGGACAAAAACAGCAGACACCTTCACTTTTGACTCTTAGAGACCTTTTTATGCCAATGGGCCTCAGCAGCTGCTTAATTTCTATTTCTGCTTTTATTTTTCCAGGTGCCAGGGGTGTCTAAGGAGGTAGCTGCTGAGTCTTCAGAGGCAGAGCGGGCTCCGACGGACACCTGGAAGGCGGGGCTCTGCAGAGAGGTCAAGCAAGAGGGAGACGGAGAAACCACCTGTGCAGGTGAGGATGCTTTGCACCTGATTACCAGCCACAGTTACCCCAGGGAGGTGGTCGAGAAATGTGTCCCTCCCTCCCATAAGAACTGCATAAATTGCCTAATGGGGCAGTAACCTCACCCGCACCTAGCCAAATAGAGAGTGAGCGTGCTCTGTAACTCACCAGAGTGTCTGTTAGAAAAGAAACAATGGAACACTAGGAGCGGGACAAGTCAAAGTGGCCGGCTGGAAGAGATGCGTCTCAACAATTTTACAGCGTGTACTAAATCTGTGTAATTTGGCATTTCCAAGGTCTGCCTTTAAATTGCTATGTATATATTTATTTCTATTATAGATTTTGTTTACTGATACTTCTGTTGTACTCTGTTTTGAAAACATGTTTTGGGAAGAAGTTTACTTACAATCTTACTGGAAATTTATTTACAATCTTAAATAAACACATTGTGATGTTTTGTTGTAGGTCCCATTTATTATTACTGGGGTACCTTGGTTTACAACCATAATCCGTTCTGGGGGTCCGTTTGTAAACCAAAACAGGTTGTAACCCAAGTCGCGCTTTCGCCAATGGGGCCTCCAAAACTTTTTTGTTCGTAACCAAAAAAAGTGGGATGTAATCCAAAACAAGTTTGCAAACTGGGAAATGCACTTCCGGGTTGGACGTGTTTGTAATCCAAAACGTATGCAAACCAGACTGTTTGCAAACCAAGGTACCACTGTATTTTCATATTGATGATGGTGATGATATAATTTTTTAACTTACCTGTTTCTAATAGTAGTAATGATTCACATCAGAGTTGCATCAGAGTCAGGTTAGAACCATTGGAATGAATGAACCAGTTAGTCATGTCCATTAAATTTGGTGGGTTAACTCTGAGTAGGGCCAGCCTACTGAAGTGGAAAGATGTGCAGGCTTTTGCACAGCGGCACCACCCTGACAAGCACCCTGACAAGCACGTGGCACATGACCTTGCAAACACTTTTGATACGAGGGTCATGTCGTCTTTCAGGGAGGTGCTGAAAAGGCGGATGAAGCAGCAGACCATGGACAGGTTCTTCAGCAAGAAGCAAAGAGTGGAAGAGGAACCTTCTTCGAGTTGTCCTCCAGAGTCTTAGAAAATGTATGTACAGTACTGTACACTTTGGTGATTTTTAAATGTTTTTCTGTCATGTTTAGAAACTTAAATTATTGTTCCTTCAATTTTTGAAATGCTCTTTACAGTATGTGTGACTTTAAAGAGCACTTAATAAACTCTTTTTGTACCAAATTTGGCTTTGTTTGGACTTTTTTTGACCATAGGAACGCATTAATTGATTTTCAATGCATTCCTATGGGAATCCGTGCTTCGCAAGACGAAAAATTCGCAAGATGAAAAAACTCGCAGAACGAATTAATCTTGTCTTGCGAGGCACCACTGTATTTGATTGTTATCCAGGCCCTCCTTTTTCCTTGGGGAAGGAAAACCTCTCTTTCTAAGGATCCCTTTCTCATAGCAGATGGAGAGACCACCTTGAAAAGGTCCTTTCTGCATCATTCAGTAATTAAATTAAATTAAGAATACAGTCATACCTCATGTTACATTCCCTTCATGTTACGTTCTTTCAGGATATGTCCCGTGGCGACCCGGAAGTACCGGAAAGGGTTACTTCCGGGTTTCGTCGCTCGCACATGTGCAGATGCACAAAATGATGTCACGCGCATGCGCAGAAGTAACGAATCACAACCTGCACGTGCCCAGACGTGCCACTGCAGGTTGCTCTCTTTTCATGTTGCGAATGGGCCTCCGTAACGGATCCCGTTCGCAACCAGAGGTACCACTGTACAGTCGTACCTTGGATCTCAAACGCCTTGGCTCCCAAACTACCAAAACCTAGAAGTGAGCGTTCCGGCTTTCAAGCGATTTTTGGAAGCCGAATGTCTGGCATGGCTTCCACAGCTTCCGATTGGCTGCAGGACGGTCCTGCGGCCAATCGGAAGCCGCACCTTGGTTTTTGAACAGTTTCGAGGAGTCGAATGGACTCCCGGAACGTATTCTGTTCGAGAACCAAGGTACGACTTTATCAGGAAAGCCAAAGGTCTGTTTAGTCCCACATCAAGTTTTACACAGCTCAGTTTAGTTTCTTCTTCAAACGTCGCTGTCCGAGGAAGCTTTGGCCCAAAGCCCCTCACAATGAACATTAACGTCTTCTCAGTATACATTACAGTTAATTTATTTTAAAACAAAAACAGAAACCTGCCCATCTGCTGCAACAAATGTCAATGGTGTGGGGGAGGTGTCTTTATTCCATGATGTGCCACCACCCTGTGGGAAACGCAGGGAAAGGAGAGCAGGCTGCACCGGTCAGTAGTCAGTGGCCATGATAGTGGAGCCAGAGACTCCTGCCTGGTCTTTGAGAGGGGTCAATTCCACAGGCATGTGTTATTCCAGCTGTTAGTATCCCAGCAGAGAAATCAGATGCACCTGGTGCCGAAATGACGCTCCTTGGGGGAGCACTGTGTTTTTGGGGTGGGGCTCAGGAACACAGGGAAGGTGCCCTGCATAATGTATGGGGCAGCACAGCCCATGGGGCCCCTTCTGGAAGCTGCCGGACTGTGACTCCCATCCTCTCTGACCCCTGGCCATGCTGGATGGGTCAGAGGGGAGTTGGAGTCCAGCATTATCCAGAGGACACCCCATTTGATGCCCCCGATAGACAGAATCCAGGCTGTAAATAAGGAACGTTAATGCATCCACTCAAAACACATTTAACTGAGCAGAAGCCCCACTCAATGCAAGAAGGTTTACTTCTGACAACATGTGGAGATGGCGAGGCTGTTTCTACAGAGGGCATTTGAAGATGATGCCCTATTCAATTTCTTTTTCTCTCTCTTCCCGTCTGAGGTCTCCAGAGCAAGGAGCTATCCTGCCTGACGTGGGTGAAGGGGTTCATTTTTGAGTTCTCTTATTAATCCAATGATGCATGCATTTTCACAGCTGCATAAGGTCTTGTGGGGAGAGGAAGGTTTCCTAGAATTGCTGAGTTGCGAGGGACTCTGAAGGTCATCTAGTCCCACCCCTTGCAGTGCAGGAAACTTTTGCCCAATGTGGGGCTCAGACCCATAACCCTGGGATCAAGAGTCTCATCCTCTGCCAAATCAGACATCTCAAAACGAAAACAAGATTGAAGGTGAGAAAATTTATTAGGACTCCTAATAAAAGTGTGACTGTCTCTTTAAGAAGTAAGCAGCAGAGGGAATTCTGGGAAAAGGAAGGAAAATGCAAAGCAAGAGCAACCCATTTTTGTTTGGTTATTTCTGCTGAATTGACTGGAATGAATCCTCTCAAAGGGCCCTTGGAAAACTGCCCAACCTGCTCTTGGCGAGTGAAGGTTTTTTATGTCAGTCACTCTGGTCTGGAGAGAAACTCCTGCTGGGCCTGAGAGGCAGATTTAGTCTCCTCAGGAGATACTGAGGTGGGTTTCAAAGTCATCTAGATGAAAGAAAGGGAGGAGGGTCTCTGCAGAGAACGAGGCTCCTGAGAAAGTGTAGAGTTCGGCTCCTGAGTCAGCGTCAGAAAAAGACACACGTCCCCCTTCATAGTCCAGAGTCACCCGGATCCTCCTGGGCTTCTCCCTCAGGGACAGAGGAGAGTAATGAGGGGAGATGCAGGCCAAGTACTCATCTCCCCACTTCCACACAGCCCAGATCCCCTCCTCAGGACTGAAGTCAAAATAGCCCTTTCTCTCCACAGACTTCCTGGCGACCCCCAAAGCCCACCATTCCCCACTTCCCACAGTCACTTCCCAGAAATGTCTGCCTGTTGTGAATCCCTCACGTCCCAACACACAAGAGTCGCATCTGAATCTCTCAGGATTATCAGGCAGGGCTTGAGGTTTGTCTCCCCTTCTCACGCTTTTCCCATCCTCGGACAGGATGAGGCTGGGATGGGCTGTGTCTGGATCCAGAGTGACATTTGCTGTGGGGGAGAAGATGAGGGAAAGAGAAGATTAGGCAGAGTCAGCTGAGAGACAGAAATGGACACCTTGATAAATAAATAAATAACACCCAAAAAAACCAGATTCCCTTTCAGATCAAGGGGATTTCTTTGCGTCACATGCTAGACTGAGACTCCTCCTTGCAGACTCTCATCAGAATATATTCCTTGATGGTTTTTAAATCAGTTCCCTTCACTTTCTTATATTCGATGTGTATTGTGCTTGCCCTCCTCTCAACCCAGGCATTTTCTAAGGGGAAAAACCACCCGGTAAACCTTTTAATCAGTTCTTCTGTGTTATCTAAGGGGAAAGAGAGGAGAATTGGAGGAGGCAGGAGAGGGGATTGGCCTTTAGGGAGCTCTGGGTTGGGCTCGGATATGAGGACCCCCCGTAACAACAACAACAACAACAACAACAACAACAACAATAATAACCCCAATAATAATAATAATAATAATAATAATAATAATAATAATAAATTTATATTTGCATACTGCCCTTCATCCATTGGTCTCAGGGTGGTTCACAGCATAAAAATACAACATTAAACAACATATAGGCCTCCCCTCACTTTCACGGGGATCACGTTCTGGGCCTTGTGCCTACAAGTGAAAATTGTGTTAAATGGGGAGCCTGTTTATTCCTGCTCTCCATCGCTCTCACCCACTTGGCCTGTCTTTGCCTTCCTCCCCACCATCTTGGAAGTCTGGGGAAAATAAAAGGCAGGTGGCACAGCAATTTTACAAAGGACAGCTTATTCCATGCTTCTCTTTTGGATGTAATATATAACATAAGACTAGTTCCATGGAGGGAAGAGGGAATAAGTCAAAAAGTTACCAGTCAGGGGCTAAGACAGTCATGATAGGCAAGTGTAGAGTTGCCGTATTTTGAAGAACAAAAAAGAGGACACATTTGCCAACTTCTACTCTTAACCATGGATCGCTATGACAACTCTCATTTTAAATACCCCTACTCTATGTAGGCTTTCAAAGCTGTGATATACTGCTAATAGCAATGTTCTTAACTTTCAACAACCAAATAATAATAATAATAATAATAATACATATTGCTCCCTTGCTTGCCACATGAAAGTATTTGGGCTCATGTTCACATCTTTGTGAACGCAAGTATGCACAGAACAATTTATTAAACTGTTAAACATGTACATATGGACTCTCCTTAAGGGCAGGGGGATGTTAACTCTTGCCCTCCCAGATTTCTTCTCCAAGATCTTGTAGCTGAGCCAGCGTCCTTTTAGTTCAGCCACAAGAGAAGGGTTTTATACAGGATGTGGCTAGCTTAAGATGCTGCTCTGTTGCGATTCTCTGCTCTAGGCTAGCTTAGCTGGGTGCCTTAGATCTGAGTCTAATGCACTAGAAATTTTTTTCATGGGTTACTGTAAACCAAACCAAATAACTTGAGACATTTTGCCAAATTTGAAAAATCCGCCCAGGGGAGAAATTTTAATCATGAAAATAGAAGGCCTGTCTGAGAAAAAGAGGACATGTGGCAACCAGTCCTGAAAAAGGTCACATGGAAAAGCAACCCAACTCTCTCTAGGCAGGAATGAAACTCTTCCCTCTTTTATCTGATCCTTCTGGGGACTTTCTCTCCCCCCCCTTCTGCACCTTCAAGTCCACCCTCTCTGCCTTTGTGGTACAAGAGACCCTTGACCCCCATGAAACACGAGTCCCCCCCTCCTGTGAATTGGGGTCTCCGTGTGAAATTTATCTCTCTGAAGATGTCTGAATGACTGAACATCTGAGGAAGCAAAAAGACAGGCTTAACAGGCTACAATGCAATAGCTAAAAAATAAATCTTTTTTTACAAAACATCACCATATCATAGCACCTGTTGCTTCCTTATTACAAGCAAAAGATTAAATCATGCAAAGACGACAACTGTAGGGCTAAGTAGCGATGTTAACTATTGTCCAAAAGATTATTCCTGAGAATGTAATATCACTAGGCCTAAGGAATTAAAACTACCGTATTTTTCGCTCTATAGGACGCACTTTTTCCCCTCCAAAAATTAAGGGGAAATGTGTGTGCGTCCTATGGAGTGAATGCAGGCTCCTTGGCTTCAGCGATAGCAACGCGAAGCCTCTGGAGCACGGAGGGAGCGCTCCAAAGGCTTCGCATTGCTTCTGAAGCCTGCAGAGCAAGACTCTCCTGGCTTCAGCAGAGAGGGAGAGCTGCGCAGCGCCCCTTCAGCCAAGTGGGAGGAGAAATGGAAGGGGCTCTGTTTCTCCTGTGGCTTCGCTGAAGGGGCGCTGAGCAGAGAGAGTCGGAGAATTTTTTTCTCGTTCTCCCCCTCTAAAACAAGGTGCTCCGCTAGGGGCACCACGGAAGATGGCCAACAATACCATCTCTCCAGCTCACACGCGGTAATTTAGAGGCTGAGATGGGAGTAATCAGCCTCCCAAATTCTTCCCGGTGGAAGGTAAGATGCAGTCTCATCCGCGGCTGCCCACAAACCACCCCCGAGTTTGTAAAGAAGGAGGGGGTGGGGGCACTGGATGGAAAGCCCTTGAGAGAGCTTGGATCTCCTGGACGCTGTCTTCGTGAGCACTCCCAGTTCCATTTCTTAAGATTAAAAATTGGATTTAAGATTGTACATGCTTTGGGCGAAGAAAGGGTATTTAATCTGCCAACTACAGCCACTGAGGTGCTAAGAGTGACAGAAGGAAAAAGATAACATCAAAGAATAACATCTAAGCTGGTATGTTGGAACGGAACGGAAAGGAGGGGATAAAACTTTTTCTTTTTCTACTACAATAATACCTAACAACGACCCCCCCAGAAGAACCGTCTACACTACCTATAGCAAGTGAGATCAGAAAATATAAACTGTGTGGAAATAATAATACTAACTGAAGCCTTTGTTTTTTTAAATACTTGAAAGAAGATAAATGACTCTCCTGTGACGCACTATTTAATCGGGATCTGCCATTATGAGACAGACTGAGTTGCAGAGATTAATAGTCAGAGGGGGAGGCGAGCTCTTACTTTGTTATCATATCTGTACTTCAAGTCCGACTTGGCAAACCTCCCCTGGAAAGACTAATGTTTGGTGCAACCTGTCTGAGAAAATTAATGAGCAAATGCCTAGATTTTATTTCATCGGAACTGGGAAAAGATGGTGTCTGCCACGAGAGAAGGACTTTTGGATGGATTCGACATAAACACCAGCGTGTGAGGACATACTGCAAGTAAAAGACTTACCAGCTGCAAAAAAAAAAAAAAAAAAGAGTCACACAAAGTTCACACAGAAGCATATTATTGCAAAACTCAGAGGCTATGAAAGAAAGAAGGATAACAACAGGAAGATTTAAAGAAGGGACTATTGGAAACTTAAGGCAGTAGAAATATGATGATTGGACCCCACTGAACTTGAAGCACGGGAACCCCCAATAAAATTTAAAAATTGGCAAAATATTTGGACTTTATGATATGTATTTGTACAATTTGGAATATTTAATGTGATTTGATTGGATTGTTAAAATGGAAAACTTAATAAAAAACTATTATTTAAAAAAACAAAACAAGGTGCGTCCTATGGTTGGGTGCATCCAATAGAGCGAAAAATACGGTAACGTGTTTAGCTGTGATTCCTGCATTGCAGGGGGTTGGACTAGATGATCCTTGGGATCCTTTCAAACTTCGCTATTCCATGATTATATGGAAAAATCAGAAATGGTAAACCATACTAGGAAATGGAGGAATACAATCATTCAAAATCCACAAATGAAATGGGGGTCTGAACTGGATGGATGAAGGAAGGTTTAACATCTGCCCCAAGTAAACTGGTGGGGAAAAGCTGTTGAAACTGGAATTTCCAAGCATGCTGACAAACAAAATTGCAGAGGAAGAATCGGCAGAGCTTTACCCTGTAATTCCAAGAATCTCGTGCAATGGGAAGTCCTCCCTCATGGAATAGGGCTGATCTCATAAGAACTGTGGGAACTCTCAGGCGATGGGGATGGCTGAAGCACGAGAAATGGCTGGTGAGGTTGAAACTCTGAGGAAGAGGCGGCTCAGGCCTTGGCTCTGCTGCTGGGAGACCAGTCTGGCAGGAGGTGGAGGAGGCACTGGGTGCTTGTGGGTGCCACTTTTAACACACTTATTCCTTATACATGAGAACTCGACAAGATGGACATTGGACTGACCCTGCAGGATTCTCCTTAAGGGCTTTTGTAACATATTGTAAGGCTCTGAGGCTTTTCCCCACAATCAAGCAGTATATAAATTTTATGAAAGAAAGCAAAATCAATAAAATTAAGGGGGAAAGCAGGATAATAGTCTATAGGCAGGAATGGAACTCAGACTGGTGTGCAGGTTCTTCGCAGGGACAAGCTCTGCCCCCAGTCCAAGCCTTCAACCTCCTGCCCAGTTCATTCATAGGACACAGAAATAACCCAAACACCAGTAGAGGACTGTTACCCAGAGTTATGCCATTGATGGGGGTCCCAAAGTCTGCAGAACAGACGGTTCAAAACCCATGAAATATCAGTCCCCACCCCTCCTGTCAAATTGTTCCTCCCCTGGAAATTTACCTTTCTGAATCGGTTTTCTGTATAACAGAGCATCTGAGGAAGCAAAAATATATAAAGTGTAAGGGCAACACTCTTCCACCAGAAATAAATCTCCATACAAAAGTAACATCCTTAAATTCAAGTACAATTATTATGTATTAATTAAATTGTACAAAAAATAATTATAAACATGAAAATCATAGGAAGAATCTATGAAAATAACTAAAACTTTAAAACTCAGCAATCATAAAGCAAGCTTACAAATAAGAGAATAAAAATATTCAGCAAGGTGGTTATCACCTATGGAAGCGAAAGCTATGAAAAAACTTAACATGGAGGCAAAATGGCCAAAGTATTGTGAAATTTTGGAACAGGAAGGTGACAAGTTGAAATTGCAGAGTTATGACAAGCTTAAAGGGAAGGTGCGAGACTGGTTACATTATTTTCAAATAAGAGAGGTTTATAACCAAGATAAAAAAATTGGTTTTCAGGTGGAAAAATCAAAGTTGGAAACAGAACTGTTAGAACCCAATGCTAAGATATTATCAAGAATGTATAATCTGCTGTTGAAATGGAGTACTGAGGAAGAAATGGTAAAATCTGCTATGATTAAATGGGCACAAGATATAGGACATAATATTATGTTTGCTGATTGGGAGCAGTTGTGGACCACTGGGATTAAATTTACGGCATGTAATGCCTTAAGAGAGAATATTATTAAAATGATGTACAGGTGGTACATGACCCCAGTCAAGCTTGCAAAAATCTACCATTTGCCCGAGAATAAATGTTGGAAATGTAATGAAACTGAAGGTACATTCTTTCACCTTTCGTGGACATGTCCTAGGATTAAGGCTTTCTGGGAAATGATTTATAATGAAATGAAAAAGGTCCTTAAATGCACTTTCGTGAAGAAACCAGAGGCCTTTCTCCTAGGCATAGTTGGCCAATTGGTGCCAAAAAAGGACAGAACTTTCTTTATGTACACTACAGCAGCGGCAAGAATACTCATTGCGAAGCATTGGAAGACGCAAGATCTACCCACCTTGGAAGAATGGCAGATGCAAGTAATTGACTATATGGAAATGGCTGAGATGACCGGCAGAATCCGAGACCAGGGAGAAGAGTTGGTGGAAGAAGATTGGAAGAAATTTAAAATTTATTTACAGAAGTATTGTAAAATGTATGAATGTGGATGACATTGAAATAAAATGAAGAGGTTCTAGTAACAAGAGATAAAAATTTGAATCTATAAATTTGGGAGATAAAATATTTAAGGACAAAGTAGTACGATATGAATTTGCTGAGCTAATTGTTAAAGAGGGATACAAAAAAGGGAGGTGTGAGGAAGTCAGGAAAATAAGTTAATCAAAGATGAATAACTAGAAAAGAGTGATTTGTGTTTGCCTTATTTTATTTGTTGTGTGTTGATTGTTTTTTCTTTTTTTGTGAAAGATTGTATTGTTGTGTCTTATATTTTTTGTGTGTTTTTATTGTATTGTATTGTTTGGTTGTATCCTTTTATTGTTAAACCTAATAAAATATTATTATAAAAAAATAAAAATAAAACTCAGCAATCATAGTACGAAGATTGGGAAAGATTGTGGAAAACAGATTTAAAATTTACAGGTTGTTCCCTTTTAAAAGAAAACTACATGAAAATGATGTATAGACGGTACATTACACCAGTACAGATTGCAAAAATGTACAAAACTGGGTCAAATATATGCTAGAAATGCAAGGAAAAAGAAGGGACTTTTTATCACATGTGGTGGGATTGTAGAGAAATTTTTAAAAAATTGGGAAATGATGTATAATGAGTGAGAGAAAATGTTCAAATTAACATTTGTAAAAAAGCTTGAGGCATTTTTGTTAGGGATTGTAGGTAGAGACCTGCCAAGGAAAATGAAGAACATGCTTATGTATGCGAGAGTGGTGGCAAGAGTCTTAATAGCACAAGGATGGAAGAATGAAGAAACCCTGACAAAAGAACAGTGGCAAGGGAAACGGATGGAATATGCGGAATTGGCAAACTAACATACAAACTGTGTGATAAGGACAACTGTGACTTTAAAGAAGAATGGGAACCTTTTACAAAGTATTTAAAGAAACAACAAAATGAACTGGACTCCTTGGCAGGTTTTGAATAAACATACACTTTTTTTTATTGTTAACATAATAGATAGATAGCTTAAGGATCTTTACCATTTTATAAAATGCAGAGAATAATATGTGTTGGAAAACCAGAGAGAGGAGCTGAGGGAAGTCCGGGTGGGAGGGAGGGGGAAAATGGGGGGGGGGGAATGAGGATGATATGTTTTTGATCATTTGTTGTGTTGAAACTTTTAATAAAAATCTTTTAAGAAAACAGACCAAAGAAACCCTCAGCAATCATAAAGCAAGCTTACAAATAAGAGAATAAAAATATTCAGCATGAATCCTGCTGGTCTCTGAACTTTGCCCCTAAATTGGGCTCTACATTGGAGGACTGGAGGGGAAGCAGAGCA
Organism: Podarcis filfolensis; assembly: GCF_964270895.1. Classification (NCBI taxonomy): domain Eukaryota; kingdom Metazoa; phylum Chordata; class Lepidosauria; order Squamata; family Lacertidae; genus Podarcis; species Podarcis filfolensis. The sequence continues at coordinate 8,914,692 of NC_139605.1, forward strand.
ATAAGAATCCCGTAAAAGGATGCAGAGGGGAGATGGAGGCAGCCTTAACATCTTCCCCAAGTAAAGTGGTGGGGGGAATCATTAAAGCCAAAATTGTGAAACATAAGGAGAAGTGAAAGTTGATGAGGAAGGATTGGCAAAGCTCTCATGAAGAAGGAAATGCTTCCTCACAAACCTTCTACAAATCTTTAAGGTTGTTAACAAGCATAATTGTTCCCTTTGGGGCTCATGTACTCTTGCTTCCACTCTCAATGGGGGAACTCTCAGGAGATCTTGAAGGCCAAAGCCCTAGATATGGCAGCTGCAGGGGGACGTCTGAGGAGGAGACGGCTCAGGCCTTGGCTCCACGGCTGAGAAACAAGCCTGAGCAGGAGGCAGAGGGGGAGCTGAGGGCTTCTTAATGCCCTTTGACTCCATTCAGAGCAGGAGAACCTCCAAAAGGACAAACTCAGATTGTGCAGACAGGGAACCACAAGGAAAAGGAGGTTCCGTATAACTGTAAACAGATGCACACAGGAGGAAAAAATCCTGACTTTGCTCTACACTCTGGTTCAGGCTTTCTTTACAGGATCCAGCGTCACAATATACATGGGCCATTCTGGGTGACAGGAAATTAAAGCTGGAGCCCCAAGAAGGAAGGTATCCTGGGGTTACTCAATTCCATGCAATAAGAGCCTGGCATGTTCAGTTCTGAAGAAGTAACAGAATTCCCAGTGTGAAATCCTGGCAGCCAGTTTTCATTACCTTTCCATTGTCTCATTGTATCCTCCACAAGGTGATTTAGATCACAGGATTCCAAGATCCTGTTCCTCAGTTCTGGAGGGAAAGCCAGTGGCTTCTCTGGACTCTCTCTTTCCTCATACCTGGTGAAAAGAAAAACAATGAATGGCCCCATTGTGGCCCCATCTCCCTAATTATTGCAGGCGATTTCAATAAGACGAACAAAGTGGAAGTTTATTTCCCAACAGGTTTATTTCCACCACAGATGAGACCTCAGTCCAAAACCCCTGAGGACAGCTGTCAGTGGCTTCGTAAGGATGCTAAACAGCACAAGGGACAAGATGTAACCCCAAGCGACACCACCGGAGGGCTCCCATGGCTTCAAACAATGCTGCCCCATAACAACTTTGTGGGAAGGTGCCAGGACTTAAGAACCAAACTCCTGAGGTGGAATGCAACCTCAACCCTCCCTTCACCCCCTCTCTCACCCAGGAAGGACACAACCCCATGCCCCATGGGACTCTCCCTCCAGAGGCAGGAAACAACTAGACCCGCCACTCCAGACCACCTTCAGCCTCTCACGGTGGAAATGCTCCCAAGAAAAAGATCCCACCTATTCTAGACCAACAGACCTTCCCTCCCTAAGTGCCTCAAAGGAGCTGAGTTACCAGAGTTGAGGGGCTTCTAGTTGGACACTGAAAGATGTCCTAAGATCTTCCCAAGCGCCTTTGGGACTTTCTCTTCTAGATGTTTGAAATTACCAAAAAGTCAATGAACAGAAAGTGTGAGGTGCTGCAGCGAGTGAGTCCTACACTCTCCCCCTTGCAGCCATTGGAGGGCCATGTTTGAGGTTCCTGCATCTCTGCTTCAAAGAATGGAAATGAGCCAGAACCACTTACCTCTGCAAGGTCCTTCTCACATCCTAGAGGGGAAAAGAGAAGGGAATTCACTGCACACCACAGGCCAAACTAGGAAGACCCCATCAGACCCTGGGGTGGAGGAACAGCCTGGCCCTCTGACGTCAGTCTGCCTGACACATGCCAAGGTTTGGGATAGGAATGGCTGAATCAGCCAGTTTTCGTTTCTCACAGCTTTTATTTTTCCAGTCTTAAAAACTTAATTGTTCTGATATCAAGTTCTCCACATTTCCACATCAGTTTGCCATTATTGTTTAAAATCCTTATGAAAATCCACCAGCATTTTAGGGAAATTGCACATTTGTGGGTTCAAGAGACGATTCACACCATCTCTAGTCTTAGATTATAATTTAGTAACTTTAATTTAGTTTGCATTGTGCAATTCAGATGTAAGTAAGCCTACAGGATAATCCTACCAGGGCACTGTCTTCAATAGAAGTCCCAAAATTTCAAATTCTGTTTTCCATCTGGAAGTAAAAAAAGCACCTGCAGCATAAAATGCCTCCAACGGGGTAATAAAACAGCTCAGTGTTTCTTTGGTCTTGTCCACACTTCTGCTTTTCCTGTGCCCAGAAAACACGAGTCCAAGTGGTTTTGCCTTTGCCCTGCCACTTTCCCTCAGGAAAAACCTCCTCCTTGGTTCAACATCAAAGCAAATGTCAGTCCACCATCTTCCTGCCACCATCTTACCTGCAGGAGTTCACTCGCTGGCTGCTGACTCTTCTCCTCCATCTCCTGGATGATCCTCTCAAGAGAGGAGAGTTTCCTGGAGAGTCTCGCCAGTTGCTCATCCCTTCTCCCTGCAATCTCCTTCTCCACCTCTTCCACATGAGTCAGTAGACGTTTCTCTTGTTCTTTCAGGAACTGGCGCAGTTCTCTGAACTTCTCCACAGTCTTCAGCCTCTCCATTTCTGTTAATTTCTGCAAGAAAAGAGGAGGTCTGTGTGTGGAAGGTGCTCAGCCTTCAAAACATCAGGAAGAGAATAGTGAGAATTCCACAGGGAGGATACTTCTGATTTTTCAGAGACATGAAACCTCCAGTTACTAAAGAAGTAAACCTTTAATTTGAGGGGAGGCCCTCTCCACTGAATTTTCTGTAGACTTCTATTTCACAGAGGGCTACAGCCTAAAGGAAGGAGCATTTTTTTCTAGCCATGGATATGTGGGATGTAAAAACGTATTGCAAGCAAATACAAGAGTCCTACAATGCACATGCTGGGGAATGCTTTGTATCACTCAGGAGAAAACTTGCTAGTTCCTCCTGAGCTGGGACAGACTTCCTTTGCATGTGACTTAATGTGAGTGTGGTCTGTTCCTGGGAGAGGAGCACACGGCCTCCATGTTCTGCTCTGTGTCTTCTCCATTGTGTGTTCCTAAGAGTTAGGAGAAGTGACTGCTCAGTCGCGGTCACTTGAGACTATTTCTCTTATGGGATAGTTCACATAGTTATATGTTGTTCTGTAAATTAAGTCTGCCTGCAGGAATCTCATTGTGAACTGGATGATTGTAAGTAAACCAGCTTTATGTTAACTTTAAGCAGATGGTCGTGTCTATTCTTTTAGGAGGGATATAAAAAAGGGACACCAGGAATCCTAAAATAGTGAGGCTCAGATGAGCCTGCAACTAGGTACCCGCTGTGTAATTTAAAAGGGGGAATGTTTAACAACTCTGCTAAGTTATAGAACTTGCTGGTGAAAATTATGAAGGATATAATAAAATAATATATCTTCTCCTGCCTCCATAAACATCCCCACAGGATATTCCCTGCATGTTTTGGGGAATGGCATAACCAGAGTTCAGAGTTGTTCAGAGAATGTCCAGGAACATAAAACACCCTCAGTTTAGACTGGGACCATTGAGGTGTAAGGAAAGTAACAGAAAGAGAGGAGGATGAGGAGAAAGTGCAGAGTTTATCCCCATAGCTCCCTGAATTTCCTAAAGATGAACAAGAGCGCACATTTAGAAAGACAACTCTTTAGTAATATTTATGGTAAATCAGGAGTTGAATTGACCTGCTTCCACCCTCTCAGCTCACAATTCCTGTCTTGTCCTTGACTGCTATTCACATAATAAATGACAATGGAAAATAAACTCAAATTAGCTGCATTCAAAAGTGAATTTACCTACCGTAATTTACTATTGCTGAAAAAATATGGAGAATGAAACAGAGCAATCTTTTGAAATTCACACCTCTGAATTTTTCAAGGTTGAACAAGCCAGGTAATGTTCACAAAAAATGTATTTATGAAGATAAAGTACATTTCAAAATATTTATACAAGGAGGTAGCCACCCTAACATCTGATTCATTTTCAGAACGATAAATTAATAAACAGTGATATGGAAAAAGGAGAAATGGGGAGAAGTTGAAATGGGCAGATTTCCCCATCCCTCCTCAGTCCTGACTCGACTCTTCAAGTGCTTGTTCCCTCCTTAGTAATAAGAGTGGCACTTACAAGGAGGTCTTTGCTTTCCTTGTCCACGGCTGCTAGATAGGCCAGAATTTCCTCTCTCTCTTTCCTCAGAATCTCCAGGCGGCGACAGATCTCTTCCTAAACAGAAAAGGAAAAACTCAGGTTTGATTGAGACACACAGAGAGGAGGTGAATAGTGTGCTGGCTTCTTGCACCCAGTGGCCTTGCTATAATAGCAAAGTAGTTTACTGGAGGAAATAAAAGTCCAGAGGTTTTCAACCTTTTTGGGTCCATGGCTCCCTGGACCAGCTACCTTTTTTCTGTGGCATCCCTGTGGGGCTCAGGGACCCAGTTAGGTCACCCCTTGCTTACAGACTTCTATCTAGTCTTTGCAGATGCTACTCAGGGATATCAAGGGAGATCCCTTTGTCCCCCTGGAAGAGAGAAAGACTTCAACTCCCTCCTCCCAGCCATCCCAGGAGCCCTCAGGCTTCCCCTTGGCTGCTTTTTACATAATAAACAAGGATGAATTCATGCCATGCCTACTTTGGAGCTGAGAAGTAAAAAAAAAAAACTCCCAAGAAGAATCCACAGCTATTTCTCCCCCTCAAGATCCAGGGATCTCCTACCTTGTATTCCTGGAAAGCCTCCTTCAGAGGAATCACCTCGTGGTTTTTGTGCTCCTTGGATCTGTCACACACCAGGCAGATGGGGGCTTCATCCTCCTTGCAGAAGAGCTTGAGGGGCTCCTGGTGCTCCTCGCAGACTCCTCCTTTCCCTCCTTCCTCCTTTCCCTCTTGAAGGCCGAGATTCTGGGCTATTTCCACCATATTAGCCAGTTGCCGGTTGGGGATGAGGCTCCTTCTCTGGACTCTTTCTCTGCACTGAGGGCAGGAAGTCTCTGCCTCCGATTCCCCCCAGCACTGGATCAAGCAGGATCGGCAGAAGTTGTGCCCACACTCTGCGATGGTCACTGGATCCTTGAAGTAATCCAGGCAGATGGAGCAAGTGGCTTCATCGCGGAGACGCTGGATGTGACCCCCTGCAGCAGCCATGGCTCCCTCGCGCCAAAGATCCGAGTTAAGTTTCACTTTCTCAGTTTTCAGCCACTGGGAGTTTCCCTTCCTGGAAATGACTCAGTGATCACATGATCTTTATTTTATTTTTAAAAACTAATATGTCTCCAGTGCTTTGCAGTTCCTGAATGTTTTCTCAAAGAGCAGCGAATGCTTTTGATTGTGTTATAAGAATTTTGAGTTGAATAAAGGTTTATTTTCCTCTGTATCAATAAGGGAATAAATATTTGCTATCAGTAAAGTCTCCCCACTTGTCTGCCCCCCTGCATTGCACCCTGTGATGCTCAAAACCACGGTATAGTCTGCTGTATTGCTTCCTTTTCCAGCCACTGTGAGATATTATAATTGTGTTCACCGTCTCTGTACTAATGTTATTTCTTTGATGTTAGTTTTATGTTGTCTCCCTACTGAATGTAACTTTGTATCTCTGAACTAAATGTAACTTTTTAAGTGTAAAATGTACCCACTGTCTTGCGAAAGGAGAAAATAATGAAAACCTGTCAAATGTTCAAACCAGTGAATGCTTCTCTCTGTGAGGGAGCCTTCCCAGAACCGCTGAAAGAGGCGGTTATCAAACCGCTTCTTAAAAAAAATATCTTTAGATGCTGCCAATAGGGCCAGCTCAACCCAGTCTCAAACCTTCCATTCTTGGGCAAGGTGATTGAGTGAGTGGTTGCTGAACAACTCCAGGCACGCTTGGAAGAAGCGGACCATTTGGATCCCTTCCAGTCGGGATTCAGGTCTCATCATGGGACTGAAATTGCCTTGGTCGCGCTGGTTGATGATCTCTGGTGGGCTAGGGACAAAGGTGAGAGCTGTTTCCTAGTTCTGCTGGATCTCTCAGCGGCCTTTGATACCATCGACCACATGCGCATCGTTTTGCAACATGAGGAGGGGGCGGCAGCAAGAGGGTCCTTTGTGGCAAAGCAGAAGTCCCACTCTTTCTCCCCGGGACCCTGGGAACTGTAGTTCTGCGGGTGAAGGTTAATGGAGTTCTGGGGTTGCTCATAGAATTGTAGACTTGGAAGGGACCCCAAGGGTCATCTAGCCCAACCCCCTGCAATGCAGGAATCTTCTCGCCCAACACGGGACTCAAACCCACAACCCTGTGATTAAGAGTCTCACGCTCTATCAGCTGAGCTACTCATTCAGTTCAGTAAGCTTTAGTTGAACTTCCTGCATTTCAGGGGGTTGGACTAGATGACCCTCGGGGGTCTCTTCTGTTAACAGAGAAATCTGAGGGCTCCCTTGGACAAAAAACAAGGACACCAGCCAGGAATACCAGAGCCAAACAGCAGCCAGTAGGCTTGGTCTTCATTGAAGACTATTGTGACAGGACTCCCACCTGCCACAAGGTGGAACAAGATGGAAGCCCCGGACAAAAGAGCCCCCAAACTTTTATTAGCTGCTAATCCCCATGTTACACCCTCCCAAACTACATCACTCATACATCACAGTTACATCATGAAAGGGGAGGTCTGGTGGCAGTAATCTGAGCATCCTGGACCCTGCCCCATGGTTCTCCTTGCCCTCCACCAAACACCCATCAAGTATCACAAAAAAGATCTTCACATTTCCCTGTTTCCCAGCCAAGTTAATCACACCCTTTCGTCTTCATCTGGGTTTGTTATTTATGGGATGGCTACCTGTCTGGCACTCAGGTACAGTGGTACCTTGGGTTAAGTACTTAATCCGTTCCGGAGGTCCGTTCTTAACCTGAAACTGTTCTTAACCTGAAGTACCACTTTAGCTAATGGGGCCTCCTGCTGCCGCCGCGCCGCCGGACCATGATTTCTGTTCTCATCCTGAAGCAAAGTTCTTAACCTGAAGCACTGTTTCTGGGTTAGCGGAGTCTGTAACCTGAAGCGTTTGTAACCTGAGGTACCACTTTATCAGGATGCCAGGGATTATCACTCAGGCAGAGGGGCTGCTGAGTAGCTGAGCTCACGTCTATATGAATTTCTGAAGTTTTCCCAGTGAGCCAGTACATTTATCAGTGAATTCTTACCTTTGGTATTGTGCAGCAGAGGCCCTTTGAATAGTTTTGTGGGGACGAAAAACAAGTCACAAAAGCGATTGTGCTGATTTTGGTAGTGGGCTGCATGTGCATGATTTCTGCTGGAGGGGCAACATCCCCCCCCCAACCTATACATAAATTCCTGCAACACTTTCAATTGGAATTGGAACCTGAGCAACGTTGCCGCTGTTTTAGGACTACAACTCCCGTCATCCCTCAGCACTGGCCACGGTAAGCTGGGGCTGATGGGAGTTGGAGTCCAGCAGCAAGAAAACAAAAATATATGGGGGGTGGGGGAAAGACACGCGTTTCCAATCCAAGCCTTGAAAGACACGCGTTTCCAATCCAAGCCTTGAAAGACACGCGTTTCCAATCCCCCTTTCCTTTCCCAGGAATTTCCTCCATTTTCCCCACCCCCACCCCGCCTCGCGGGCCTTTGTTTCTCCCAGGGTCGGGGGCGGAGATGATTCTGGGATCCACCCCAGTTTTGTGCAGGTTGCAACCGCCGAAGGGGGTCGATCCTCAGAAAAGACTTCCTCGCAAACGGGTTGCGCCTGTGCGGAGTCACTTCCTGCTCCGCCTTCTCCCGGGGGAAGCCTGGTGGGAGAGGGGAGACCCAAAGTAGCTTTTTCATATATGCTGTATATATTGCATCTCCGGAAAGCGGGAGGCTCTCCTGGGATTTGAGGGATCAGGTGAGTTAACCCGCTTGCAAGGGGCTGGGAGGTGGGGCTGCGTGCAGTGCAAAAGAGAGGAGGAGGGAAAGGGAAAAGAAGATGTGATTTACGAATTTCTAGATCGATATAAATAAAAAGAAGCCACAAAAGGGGGGGGAGTCAAATATATGTGTACTAGAAATGTATGGGATTTTTTTCAAGATACGCAGACAAACAAATTACAAAAATAGAAATCCCGCACATTTCTAGTACACATATATTTGACTTCCCTCCCCCCGTTTTGTGGTCTCTTTTTAGTTTTGATTTTCATACTGCATTTTCCACATTACTCCATCTTTAAGTTATTCTTTAGTTTCTCTGAATAATACATCTAACTGCTTGTTTTATGTTAATCCTGCTAATAAACTTATTTGCATAAACGAGTTTTTTCAAATATTGCACAAATTCTCCCCAATTTTTAATTAAAAAAAAAAATTATCGGTTTCTTATTGCACCCGTTAACCTTGCCATTTTGGCATAATCCATTAATTTAATTAGCTACTTGGCTGGTACTGCAACCTTTTTCCATTTCTGGGCAGTGATATATGAATTCCTAAACCACACTTTCCTCAAAACATTCCAAGGCAGCATGCAACATCTGGGAATCAAACCAGCAGAAAGCTTTAACTGGAAAAAATAATCAGTAAATACTGATTGATTGATTGATTGATTGATGCAGGCAGGCAGGCAACTCATGTGGTGGGCTTCAGAGCACAAATGGTGCTAATGGGCATTTGTTTCATTTTTGTAAAAATAATAAATTTGGGGGCTGCCTTTCATTGCAAAGAAATAGCAAGTCACTTTATGGGGATGTGGAACGTAACAGAACATGCCGATCGAAGCCATATCGAGAAAGTAAAACAGTCTCAGTCCAGGGGGTGAGGAGTGGTTTGGTTTGGTTTTGAAGAGTAATACATTTATGTGTTTTTCCTTTTTCCCCAAATATATTTAATTTTTCAGATTTTGAAATTTACAAACATTTGTCAAACAACCAAAATAAAAAGAGAATTTCATAGGTTCCCCTGGACTTCCCTCCTCCCCATTGTGGGTCCTTATGTTAACTTTTTTCTTCCTGCATCTTCTCTATTAATCCAAATCTATTAAATCTCCATTACAACCATAGTTCGACGTTAAACTACATATTCCATTCCAATCCTACTAATGATTTTAATTGTTTACAATGACTTTTAAAGTAAATTATATATTTCCCCCATTCTTTATTAAAATTTTGCTCCTCCTGGTTTTTAATTCTTCTGGTCATTTTTGCCATTTCAGAATAATCCATCAATTTAATCTGCCATTTTTCTCTGGTAGGGACTTCTTTCCACCTCTGGGCTAGTAACATACATTTATTTGTGTTTTTCCAAGTCACTTGGAGACCTCCGGGCAAGAAGCAAATAACAGATCTAAAGAAGAAGCAATAATCAGCATTGATTGGCAGCACTCTTTGCACCCTGGGAGAAGGAAACTCATGTTATCAGTTACCAGTCGGCTCTACAAAATTTTGTTGCAGGTCCTGCTTATCCCCTCTGATTCAGAAATGTTCTTTCGTTCTTTCTTTTTTCCTCAGGCAAAGGATCCCGACCTAGAATCCAGCTGTGAACTCTGGAGGGCCTGTTATTTCCGCACCTGATTTGGTGGGAGGCTCGTTTCACACATCCCAATTCAGGCCACCAGGAACCAAAATGGCGGCAGATCGTGGCGATGCGTCCGATTTTGGTGCGGAGACTATCGGAAAGTTGGGTGTGAAGACTGAGAAGCAGGACCCAGTGGATACCGAGCCAGGGAACGGCACAGGGAAAGAGCCTCGTGCCGCCCCGCCTGAGAGTGCCAAGGGATTCTGGGAAGGTGCCGCACTGGACCATGTCAAATGGGAGCCTGAGGGGGCAGCGCAAGGATGCTGGGAGACTCAGTGGCAGCGGTTTTTGAAGGCGGCACAGTCCCCGCACTTGGAACGAGGAAAGGTCCCCCAGCCGGGACCTGCACTGAGGGATATTTCTCAGGCCGATCTGCCTCCCTTTGAGGGAGCGTCAGAGAGAGGCCTGCAGCTGAGGAGGCAGGAAGGGGCTCAACTCCTGCCCAGCGGTGAAGCCCATAAGAACTTGGGGGCCGAAGGCGAGGTCCTCATTCCTAGAACAGTAAAGGAAGAGGACCTGGATGCGGAGAGTGTCCGCCAGCGCTTTCGGCAGTTTTGCTACCGGGCAGCTGAGGGCCCCCGCAAGGTTTGCAGCCGCCTCCGGGACCTTTGCCAACAGTGGCTGCAGCCGGAGAGGCACACCAAGGAGCAGATCCTGGAGCTGCTGGTGTTGGAGCAGTTTCTGACTGTCCTGCCTCCGGAAGTCCAGGCCTGGGTCAGGGAGGGGAGCCCCGAGTCCTGCACGCAAGCAGTGGCCCTGGCTGAGGACTTCCTGCTGCAGCAATCCCGAGTGGAAAGATGGGAAGAGGAGGTGAGCCAGGTGGTTTCAGCGAGGTCATATTTTGGTTAATAATAATAATACAGTCATTTGTTGTTGTTGTTTAGTCGTGTCCGACTCTTCGTGACCCCATGGACCAGAGCACGCCAGGCACTTCTGTCTTCCACTGCCTCCCGCAGTTTGGTCAGACTCATGTTTGTAGCTTCAAAGACACTATCCAACCATCTCGTCCTCTGTCGTCCCCGAGTCATACCTCGGGTTAAATGTGCTTCAGGTTGAGCGTTTTCAAGTTACGCTCCGCGGCGACCCGGAAGTAACAGAGCGCATTACTTCCGGGTTTCGCCGCTCTCACATGCTCAGATGCTAAAAATGACGTCACGTGCATGCGCGGAAGCGGCAAAACGCGACATGCGCATATGTGCAGTCATGTCTTACGTTCTACTCAGAATGTGAACGGGGCTCCGGAACGGATCCCATTCACATCCAGAGGTACCACTGTAATAAAATTAATTTATATACAGTCGTAGCTTGGTTGACTAATGCCTTGCGACTCAAACGTTTTGGCTCCCAAATGCCGCAAACCCAGAAGTGAGTGTTCCGGTTCGCAAAGGTTCTTTGGAACCTGAATGTCCGACGCAGCTTCCGCAGCTTCTGATTGCCTGCAGGAGCTTCGTCTTGGTTTATGAACGTTTTGGAAGTTGAATGGACTTCCAGAACGGATTCCATTTGACTTCCTTGGTACCCGCAGGTCTCAGGGCATCTCACAGAATAAAATCAGAATATAAAACCACAAAGTACATCATCAAACAAAAACAACAACCTAGTAACCCCCCTCCCCCATTTTAAAAGGGCATAGGATGTCAATCAAATCAACCAAAGGACTGGTTAAAAAGGGACGTTTCTTCTTGGCGCTTAAAGGTGTATAATGAGGGTGCCATGTGAACTTCCCTGGGCAGAGCATTCCACAGATGGGGAGCTACTTCAGAGAAGGCCCTGTTCTTGTGTTGCCACCCTCTGGGCTTGCAAGAAAAACCTGGTTAATACAGATTGAGAGCAGCTGTGGCTTCTCCTGAAGACTCCTGGGAGCTGCAGTTTTTAAGGTGCTGAGAGCTCTTAGGAGACTGCCTCCCTATTCCCGTCCCATGGCCACAATTCCCAGAGTGGTTTATTAACAACCCCTTTTCCCGGGAACTCTGGGAATTATAGCTCTGGGAGGGGAGTAGAGTGTCTCCAAAGAGCTCTCAGCAGCCTTAACAAACTCAACTTCCCAGGATTCTTTGGGGGAAGCCACAACTATTTAAAGTGGTATCATAGCACTTTAAATATATGCTGTGGATGAGCACTCTCTTCCAGGACAAAAACAGCAGACACCTTCACTTTTGACTCTTAGAGACCTTTTTATGCCAATGGGCCTCAGCAGCTGCTTAATTTCTATTTCTGCTTTTATTTTTCCAGGTGCCAGGGGTGTCTAAGGAGGTAGCTGCTGAGTCTTCAGAGGCAGAGCGGGCTCCGTCGGACACCTGGAAGGCGGGGCTCTGCAGAGAGGTCAAGCAAGAGGGGGACGGAGAAACCACCTGTGCAGGTGAGGATGCTTTGCACCTGATTACCAGCCACAGTTACCCCAGGGAGGTGGTCGAGAAATGTGTCCCTCCCTCCCATAAGAACTGCATAAATTGCCTAATGGGGCAGTAACCTCACCTGCACCTAGCCAAATAGAGAGTGAGCGTGCTGTGTAACTCACCAGAGTGTCTGTTAGAAAAGAAACAATGGAACACTAGGAGCGGGACAAGTCAAAGTGGCCGGCTGGAAGAGATGCGTCTCAACAATTTTACAGCGTGTACTAAATCTGTGTAATTTGGCATTTCCAAGGTTTGCCTTTAAATTGCTATGTATATATTTATTTCTATTATAGATTTTGTTTACTGATACTTCTGTTGTACTCTGTTTTGAAAACATGTTTTGGGAAGAAGTTTACTTACAATCTTACTGGAAATTTATTTACAATCTTAAATAAACACATTGTGATGTTTTGTTGTAGGTCCCATTTATTATTACTGGGGTACCTTGGTTTACAACCATAATCCGTTCTGGGGGTCCGTTTGTAAACCAAAACAGGTTGTAACCCAAGTCGCGCTTTCGCCAATGGGTCCTCCAAAACTTTTTTGTTCGTAACCAAAAAAAGTGGGATGTAATCCAAAACAGGTTTGCAAACTGGGAAATGCACTTCCGGGTTTGACGTGTTTGTAATCCAAAACGTATGCAAACCAGACTGTTTGCAAACCAAGGTACCACTGTATTTTCATATTGATGATGGTGATGATATAATTTTTTAACTTACCTGTTGCTAATAGTAGTAATGATTCACATCAGAGTTGCATCAGAGTCAGGTTAGAACCATTGGAATGAATGAACCAGTTAGTCATGTCCATTAAATTTGGTGGGTTAACTCTGAGTAGGGCCAGCCTTAGCTACAACCCCTTGCTAACTCGCCTTTTAGGAAACCTCCTAATTAGCATTTATCTAGAATTTTAGGGCAAAGGTTCTCAAACCATTCAGCCCCAGAACACGCTTGAGAGAGCTCGAGGCCCACCAGTCACAAAGTGGCAGTTCAAGACTGAAGCCAGGGAGAAAATGGAGATTGGGTCTGGCATAATCAGCTGGCAACAACCAACATTACTGTTACCTAATCCCTCTTTGTCGACTGCTACTTACCGTATTTTTCGCTCTATAGGATGCACTTTTTCCCCTCCAAAAATGAAGGGGAAATGTGTGTGCGTCCTATGGAGCGAATGCAGGCTTTCGCTGAAGCCTGGAGAGCGAGAGGGGTCGGTTCCTGCCGGGCTCCCAAGGCTTGCGGATAGCAGCCTGCAGCCCGAAGCCCGGGGAGGGCAGCTATCCGCAAGCCTTTGGAGCCCGGTGGGAGTTTCTGCCGGGCTCAGAAGGCTTGCGGATAGCAGCAAGCTCCAGGATCGGACCCGTTCTGGGGGCTGGGGTCGGGGGAAGCTCGGGCTAGCTAAAAAGGAAGCCAAGACAGCGAGTGGGATCCATCCGTATGCAGCCTCTCCCGGCTGGAAAGGTTGTGCGTGGCTAAATAGGAAGCTAAGACAGCCTTGGCTTCTTTGCTCTTTGGGGCTGTGGGGGGGGGGTAATAATTCCCCCCCCTTAATTCCCCCCCCCCAAAAAAAAACTAGGTGCGCCCTATGGTCCGGTGCGCCCTATAGAGCGAAAAATACGGGATATCGCCACAAGGATTCCCACTGTGGCAAGGAGTACCATGGCTCCACTTTCCTCAGGAAGCTGCCTCATACTGAGTCAGAACATTGCTCCGTCTAGTTCAGCATTGCCTGATCTGACTGGCAGCAGCTCTCCAGGGTTTGGGCTGGGTGTTCATCAGTATGCAGATGACACCCAGCTCTACCTCTCTTTTAAATCAGAACCAGTGAGGGCAGTGAAGTTCCTGTGTGAGTGCCTGGAGGTGGTTGGAGGATGGAGGGTGGCTAACAGATTGAGGTTGAATCCTGACAAGACAGAAGTACTGTTCTTGGGGGACAGGAGGCGGACGGGTGTGGAGGACTCCCTGGTCCTGAATGGGGTAACTGTGCCCCTGAAGGACCAGGTGCACAGCCTGGGAGTCATTCTGGACTCACAGCTGTCCATGGAGGTGCAGGTTAATTCTGTGTCCAGGGCAGCTGTCTACCAGCTCCACTGGTATGCAGGCTGAGACCCTACCTGCCTGCGGACTGTCTCGCCAGAGTGGTGGATGCTCTGGTTATCTCCCGCTTGGACTACTGCAATGCGCTCTATGTGGGGCTACCTTTGAAGGTGACCCGGAAACTGCCATTAATCCAGAATGCAGCAGCTAGACTGGTGACTGGGAGTGGCCGACGGGACCACATAACACCGGTCCTGAGAGATCTGCTTTCAGTACATTTCCGAGCACAATTCAAAGTGTTGGTGCTGACCTTTAAAGCCCTAAACAGCCTCGGTCCTGTATACCTGAAGTAGCGTCTCCACCCCCATCGTTCAGCCCGGATACTGAGATCCAGCGCCGAGGGCCTTCTGGTGGTTCCCTCATTGCGAGAAGTGGGGTTACAGGGAACCAGACAGAGGGCCTTCTCGGTAGTGGCGCCTGCCCTGTGGAACACCCTCCCTTCAGATGTGAAGGAAATAAGCAGCTATTCTATCTTTAAAAGACATATGAAGGTAGCCCTGTTTAGGGAAGTTTTTAATATTTAATGCTGTATTGGGAGCCGCCAATGGGGAAACTCAGCCAGATGGGCGGGGTATAAATAATAAATTATTATTACTATTCAGAAAAGGAATCTTTCCCAGCCTGGGACTTTCTGCATGCAAAGCACATGTTCTGCCCCTGATCTTCCTTCCTGATGTTGAGCTTGGCCTGTTGTTCCTTCATCCCTTAGCACAGAGAGACTGACATGTGGACGCTCTGCTTCTTCCAGCAGATGATCAGAAGAGGCCATTGGTGATGGAACAAAATTGGACAGGACGTCCCGGGGAAGACGATCCACGTGGGATGTTGGCAGAAAGGGATAAACGAAGCGTTGCCCAATGCCCGGTTCGGGGAGTAACTTCTGAAATCCAAGAGGGAAAGGAAGGGGGTGCAGTCACGAATTCTTGGGGAGGTGAGAAAGGACCGGAGGGAAATGCCAAGGGGGCAAAGGCCGACCTTGAATGCGGGAAAGCGCTTGGACACGATTCCGAAAATGAAATAAACCTTGGGCAAGAGAAGTTGTGCAAGTGCCCAATCTGTGGGCAAAGCCTTAGCAGGAGAACCGGGCTGCTTATACACCAGAGGATCCACACGGGAGAGAAACCCTACAGCTGCTCGGACTGCAGGAAAAGCTTCCGGCACAAGTCGGTCCTTATTCGACATCAGAGAATCCACACGGGCGAGAAGCCGCACAAGTGCCCCGACTGCGCCAAAAGCTTCCGGGACAGATCGGCTTTGGATGTGCACCGGAGAACCCACACGAGGGAAAAACCCTATCAGTGTTCAGACTGTGGGAAAAGCTTCAGCCACCGCTCCAACTTGATTACTCACGAGCGGATCCACACGGGAGAGAAGCCGTTCAAGTGCTTGGAGTGCGAGAAAAGCTTCAGCGACCGGTCATCTCTGACGGCGCACAAACGGGCCCACACCGGAGAGAGGCCGTACAGGTGTGCCGAGTGCGGGAAGAGTTTCTCCCAGAGCTCCAGCCTCCTTTCGCACCAGAGAATCCACACAGGGGAGAGGCCTCACGAGTGCCCGGATTGCGTGAAGTGCTTCCGCGACAAGTCGGCTTTCTTCGTTCACCGGAGGACCCACACGAGAGAGAAGCCGTATAACTGCTCTGGCTGCGGGAAGAGCTTCAGCCATCGCTCCAACCTGAACACACACGAAAGGATACATACAGGGGAGAAGCCTTACAAGTGCTTGGACTGTGGGAAAACCTTCGCCCAGAGACCAAGCCTTACTGCACATGAGAGAATCCATTCCAAAAAGACATTGCAGAGCTGCTGAAAGGTTGGGGACAAATTCCGTGTCCAGAGGAACGCATAGCCGACATCATTAGGAGACGGTGCCTCTGTTTGTCGAGTGCCTTCTCCCGTATTGTACCTCACCTGAACTTCTAAGATCCTCCTCAGAGGCCCTGCTCAGAGATTTCCCGCCAGATGAAGGGATGAGAGTCCCCACTAGGGACAGGACCTTTTTAGAAGTGGCACCCTGGTACTTGAATAGCCTTCCCAGAGAGGTTTTATTTGCCTGGTGCTACCTATTGGGCCCTTTAAATAACTGACCTTTTATTGTCTGGGCCTCTCCGTTATAAACTGAGTTTTAATCGGTGCTTCTTAATTGTGTTTCAGCTTTTTAATTAACTTGTTAGGAGTTTTTGTTGTTTGATACTGTATTTTTAATGTGCTTTATCTTCTTCACCACAACATGCCTAGGGACCTCTTGTCATGGGGTGGCTATATAAATGCAGAAATTAACAAATGAAATGGTACATGGTTTCAGGAGATCTGAGGTTCAGTCCTCATTCACCCATGAAGCCCTTTGTATGGTGCCTGGTGTGTCTCTCTCTCTCTCTCTCTCTCTCCTACTTCACAGGGTTGTTGTGAAAATGAAATGGGGGAGGGGCCTTGCATGCTGTCTCTCAACCTCTTCGGAGGGAGAATGGGATAAAAATGTTAGAAAGTAAATAAAGATCAATTTATTTATGCAAAGAAAAATTGCTGGAGTACTAATAGTGTCTGTTTGGAAGGCAGGCATTGCCCCTGGTTGACAATGTGCTGTCATTGTTCCAACAAAATTCCCTGCCCCAAATCCCTTTCCCAACTATGCTGCTAAGAATTATGTGTTAGATATATACAGTCGTACCTTGGAAGTTGAACGCAATTCGTTCAGAAGTCCATTCGACTTCAAAACGTTTGACTTCCAAGGCATGGCTTCCAATTGGCTGCAGGAACATCCTGCAGCCAATCGGAAGCCGCGGGAGCCATGCCAGATGTTCGGCTTCCGGAAATCATTCGAAAAACGGAACAATCATTTCCGGTTTTTGATTGTTCAGGAGCCGAAACATTTGAGTTTACAAGCGTTCGGCTTCCAAAGTTCCACTGTATCTAGAATATTTTCGGCTATTTTGCTTAATCCTTTTTTGGTTGTTCCCTTCATAATCAGTGAATCGTATTCTGTTGGTGCCCATAGAGGGGTCCATTCTTTGCAGTCAAAGTGAAAACTACAAGCCTAGCATGTAAATATTGGGGAATATTCTTCGATAATGTCAGACTGCCTTAATTGAATTCCCTAATTAAATCACGATACGATATGATAATCTTTATTGTCATTGTCCCATACAGAACAACGAAATTGAAAAATCTACATAAGACATTCAAAACCCAGCTATCCCAACCTGGTTAGCCCCCTAAAAATTCTGATACCCCATTTTTAAATACAGTATACTCCCATACAGACTCCTTACAATGCGTTTAACCCCCCCAAAAAATTTCCGCAATTCTTTGCATTTCCTTGTTGCAAAAAGCTTTTGTCAAAGGTGAAGAGACCCTGGACTTAATTTATGCTAGTATTTATTCCACACCTTAATCAATTTTTGGTACATGGATTAACTTTAGTAATATTTTTAGCAGGTCCCGAACAATACCATAAAGCAGGGTTTGCCACCGTGGTGCCCTAGACTCTGAGCTTTCATTTAATAATAATAAATAGTCTAGTTCAGTGGCACACCACCTGCTTTGTCCCAGGTTTATTCCACAGCATCTCGAGATTGGGCTGGAAATGTCACTGAACCATAGCTGTCAACTTTTCCCTTTTCTTGCGAGGAATCCTATTCGGAATAAAGGAATTTCCCTTTAAAAAAGGGAAACGTTGACAGCTATGCCCCAACTCCATCCCTGGAGAGCATCGCCAGTGATTGCAGTTAACACTGAGCTATTTGGACCCGTGCCCTGACTCGGTCTCTGTGTCCTGTAGTCCCTTTTTCTCCCCTGGAGGAGGAGAGTGCTCACCTTTGGGATTTATTTTTCTCCAAGCAGGTGGCAAGAGGTGCTGGGAGGAAGAGACGGACCGTCCAGAAATGGCCGGGGATCTCCATCTGTACTGGGTCCTGCCGGGGAACGTTGAGCCAAACTTTTCCCAGCGTTTGGATCAGGGCGAAGGTTTGGTGAGCTGGCGAGGAGGCCCCTCAAATAAGGAAAGAGAGGCAGCCTCCGTCGTTTGTTACCAGCGCTTCTATGAGCTGTGTGACAACAGACAGGTACAAGAGAGGCTCACCAAAGGCGGGAGAGAGAAGACATGCCTAGAGTGCGGGAAGGCCTTTCGGCGGAGGGCCGAATTGGTCGCCCACCAGAGGATTCACACCGGAGGGAAGCCGTACGAGTGCCTGGACTGCGGGCGAAACTTTAGCTACAAATCCCGCCTCATCACCCACAAAACGATGCACACGGGGGAGAAGCCGTACAAGTGCCCCGACTGCGGGAAGAGCTTCAGCCGGCAGCCGCACCTCATGTCGCACGAGAGAGTCCACACGGGGGAGAAGCCCTACACGTGCGCCGAGTGCGGGAGGAGCTTCAGCGACCGGTCTAACCTGAACACGCACAAGAGGACCCACACCGGGGAAAAGCCGTACCGGTGCTCGCACTGCAGGAAAAGCTTCAGCCAGAGCTCCATGTGCATGAAGCACGAGAGGACCCACACAGGGGAGAAGCCCTACAAGTGCGGGGAGTGCGGGAAGAGCTTCTGCCAGCGGTCGCAGCTCACCAACCACGAGAGGACCCACACGGGGGAGAAGCCCTACGGATGCTCCGTCTGCGGGAGGGAGTTCAGCAGGAGGATGGTCCTCGTCACTCACCAGAGGAGGCACACGGGAGAGAGGCAGAAAGCGCATCTGCACTGCGAGAAGAGTTTTGCTCATGCTGCCAACTGTACGAGGCACGAAAGAAGCCACGGGACGCAGGGACCGCAGACCGTTGGGTTGGTCCCAGGGCTGTCGTTGGGCACTCCGTGTTTAAATAAATAAACAACACCGCTGTTTCCACCTTAAGCTGAGTTCTGCAACATGTGTTATGAAAATTTTGCATGTCATTGCTCTTGTTTTGCATATTCCATTTTTTCCACTTAAGCACACATAAAGGTAAAGGGACCCCTGACCATTAGGTCCAGTCATGGCCGACTCTGGGGTTGCGGCGCTCATCTCGCTTTACTGGCCGAGGAGCCGGCGTACAGCTTCCAGGTCATGTGGCCAGCATGACTAAGCCGCTTCTGGTGAACCAGAGCAGCGCACAGAAACACCGTTTACCTTCCCGCCAGAGCGGTACCTATTTATCTACTTGCACTTTGATGTGCTTTCAAACTGCTAGGTTGGCAGGAGCAAGGACCGAGCAACCGGAGCTCACCCCATTGCGGGAATTCGAACCGCCAACCTTTTGATCAGCAAGTCCTAGGCTCTGTGGTTTAACCCACAGTGCCACCCACGTCCCTAAGCATGCATACACATACACAAATGTGTGCTGACCTGAAAAAATCCTGTCCAGCCTCTCCTCTGCCTTTTGGTGCTTCAACATGCATTGCCCCGACTTTTCATGCACATACTTGCACCCATAAGGACCAGAGACCTGATTTTTTTTTTTTAAAAGAAAGCAAGTGGAGAGTCGCAGGAAGCAGAATTCTGCAGCCATTGCTGAATTCTATTCCTGTTCTGTGCTGTGCCAGCATGCGGCCCCGGTTGTCCCTTATTACAATAACTATCCCTTCGTTTGGGACACATTTTCCGTCCATTTAAAGAATATTTGTTTAACCCCCAATGCCCCTTATGTCAGTGAGAAATTGCAAGAGGTGGGTCAAAATCAGACAGAAAATTCCAGAGGGCTGGAACTTTGTGGGATGTTGCTCAGAGGGCGATAGGTTCAATCCCTCCAGACATGTCCCTTGCAGATTGAGTGAGAGTCATGCTGGCTTGCCTTGCAGGGTTGTTGTGAAGGATTACAACTAGATGACAGGTGTAAAGCACTTTAGAGCACTTGAAAGCGCTATACCAATGTTAAGTAGTATTTATTATAAGAACGGATTGGATTGACTGTATGGGTTTGGCAGAAATGACCGGCAGAATCCGTGACCAGGGAGAAGAGTCGGCAGAAGAAGACTGGAAGAAATTTAAGGACTATTTACAGAAATATTGCAAAATTAATGAACTTTGAAAGATGCTGGATTGAATTCATGTGGTCTCTAGCTGTTATGATAAAAAGAAATGGGATAAATATTGTTTAAGTTATAAAATTTAAAAAAGTTGATTGGAAAATAAGGTGTTAGTTAAAAGGAATGTTAAGAGATTAGGATTTGCTGGATAATCATTTTGAACTAGAAAACAAGAAGGGGAGGTATGAGGAAGTCAAAGAAACATGTTATTGAAAAATTGATATCGAAATTGATTTGTTTTTAATATTTTTCTTTTTTTTTCTTTATTGTTTGTATAAAATTGAAAAACTGAATAAATATTTATTTAAAAAAATATTATAAGAATGGATTGGTATTATTACAATGATAAGCTGCTGTTCCTCTGAGGAATTTAAGGTGACACACTGGTTCTCTCTCTCCCTGTTTTATCCTCAAAATAATCCTGTAAGGAAAGTTAGGCTGACTGTCCCAAGTTCACTCACTGCCTGGCTGAGTTAGGGATGGAATGCTGCACCACACAACCTTGTACTTAATGGGCGTTTTTATAACCCAAAGAGCAAGCTGGGAGTGCCAAACAAAACAAAACAAAAAACCACTCATTTTGTTAAGGGGGACTTTGCTTCCTGTAGTAATACCTGTCTGCTTGGAAGCAAGTCTCACTCAGTTCTGTGGGGCTTACTCCCACAGGCTGCAATCCTACACTTATTTACCCGGGAGCATGGCCCACTGGTGACAGCAGTCACGAAATTAAAAGACGCCTGCTTCTTGGGAGAAAAGCAATGACAAACTTAGACAGCATCTTAAAAAGCAGAGACATCACCATGCCAACAAAGGTCCATATAGTGAAAGCTATGGTTTTCCCAGTAGTGGAAGTGAGAGCTGGACCATAAAGAAGGCTGATCGCCGAAGAATTGATGCTTTTGAATTATGGTGCTGGAGGAGACTCTTGAGAGTCCCATGGACTGCAAGAAGAGCAAACATCCATTCTTAAGGAAATCAGCCCTGAGTGCTCAATGGAAGGACAGATCCTGAAGCTGAGGCTCCAATACTTTGGCCACCTCATGAGAAGAGAAGACTCCCTGGAAAAGACCCTGATGTTGGGAAAGATGGAGGGCACAAGGAGAAGGGGACGACAGAGGACAAGATGGTTGGACAGTGTTCTCGAAGCTACCAGCATGAGTTTGACCAAACTGCGGGAGGCAGTGGAAGCCTGGCATGCTCTGGTCCATGGGGTCAGGAAGAGTCGGACACAACTAAACAACAACAAGCCCCACTGAATTTAATGAACTTGCTTCCGAGTAGACAAGTATGATAGGGTTGAACTGCAATCCCCACCCCGTACGTCTACCTAGAAAGTAAGATGCATTGTAGACAGTGGGACCTACTTCCGAGTAAACTTGCACCTGAAATCATCGGAGAATGCATCAAAATAAGAGACCAGACATTGAAATGCAGGAAAAAATTGTGCACCACTCAACCAATAGCATTCAGCAAGCACTTTCTGCGGTGGGGGTGGGACGGACCATAGCTAAGGGGCAGAATATTTGCGTTGCAGATTCAATCCCTGGCCTGACAGAGATCCTCCAGTCTGAAAGCCTGGAGAGCTGCTGCAGTACCGAGCCAGTTGGACTCTTGTAGAAGGAAGCTTCCTATGTCCCTACATTATAATTTCTTTCAGAAGGCACTCGGGGCTTCGATCACTTTCAACGGAATAAAATGAATGGAGCTCCCAAACCGGAAGCTGATGGGGGCAGTTTGTGACTCACCCCTTTTCTATCTCTATGAGCCAATAGCGGCTTTCTATGTAATGTCTGCCCACCTCTGATTTGCGGGAAAAGCTGCACCGTAGAGATTTTCTTTCAAAAAGTGAAGAGTGACACGGCCTGCGTTTCTAGTTTCGAAGATGGAGGAGAAACCTATAACCTGCAACTTCCATCATCCCTGACCATTGGCCATGCTGAGTCCCAACAACTTCTAGGTGGGCCACACTCTCCACCCCCCCCAAAAAACACTGCCCAACCAATATTTTATTGTAGTTGTAATTGGTTAAAGGGTCCCCCCCATTCCTAAAGACAACCCCAACCCACAGCAGCATAGATGGGCCTCGTTTGCACGTAATAACAAGAGCCTTGCTGGATGAGAATAAAGGCCTCCTTAGTACCCAGTTTCCAACAGTGGTCAGCCTTTGGGAAACTCGAATGCAGAACGTGACCCTAAGAGCGCTCCACTTCTCCTGATCCTCAGCAACGGGTACCATTTCTGATCCTGAAGAGGTAGCATATATAACTACTCTATCATTAACAGTGGCCGTTGAAAGCCTTCTCCTCCATCAATTGGTCTAATCCCCTTTTCAGTGCATCTAAGGCAGTGGCAGTGAGTTCCACTGGTTAACCCTGTGCCACTTAATATTCCACGCGACTTGCGTTCTTTCGGGTTTCAACGACAGCAGAGCAACTCTGCATTGAGAAGAAGCACAAAGCTTCTGTGTGCAGCCCAGAGCTGGATTTGGACTGGATCATAGCTGTCAACCTTCCCTTTTTTTGCAGGAAATTCCCTTATTCCAGCGCTGCTTCCCACTGCTATCCCGGATTGTTAGCTATCCCGTAGACTGTCCCCAGGACAGGTGAGGCTGCTGATCCCTTATTTTCAAATCTCAAAGTTGACAGCTATGGACTGGATAGGGGGAAGGAAGGAGGGCAGTTTAAATAGCCTTTGCTACAGCTCAAAGGCGAGATTTTCTTTGGCTGCAGATCCAAACCAGCCCCAGCCTGAGCTCCCGACCTAAAACCAAACTACATTGCAGGGTGGTTGTGCGCGGAACTCTCGCCCACTCGTGGCTGAAATGCCGGGGTCATTGCAGCACTGGACTCCACTGCAAGGCTTTTGTGTGCTAGCAACTCAGCTCCAGCCCCACCTTCAGCCTGGCAAAGGGATATGATAATTGGTGCGCCTATATTGCAGGGTTGTTGTTGTTGCAATTAACCACCCATTGCAGGGGGTTGGACTAGATGACCGTTTGGGTCCCATCCAACTCTCCAGTTTTATAGTTCTGCGAGTCTGTCTCAGCCTGGACCCTAACCTGCAACATTAACAATGTGGTTGCTGTAAGCTAGAGCACCCCACCCAACA
Source organism: Podarcis filfolensis (assembly GCF_964270895.1). NCBI lineage: Eukaryota > Metazoa > Chordata > Lepidosauria > Squamata > Lacertidae > Podarcis > Podarcis filfolensis. Next base: position 8,937,780 of record NC_139605.1, read on the forward strand.
ACCTGTAATACTATAATAATTATTATTTATTTCTTATACCCCGCCCATCTGAGGGATAATAGGCTAAATTTGCATTGGGATTATTTGCAAGGTCAGGCTTACTTTTTTTAAAAAAAACCTCACAACCTTGAATTTTATGCACCAAATAAAGAGTGGAGTTATGGATCCTTTTTCCATTGTTATTTTTCTGTTACCTGCTGGGAAACCGCGGTAAAATCCTGCATCTCTCCATAGATAAACAGGTCGTTGGCACCAATATTTTTTTTTTAATGGTTTCTCCAACGTGAACCCGGGAATTTGCTGTTCTCACCATGAGATGTGTCGCTCTTCCCTTTTCTCTCTGCACTCTCTGGATTTTTGGCGAGGGCATCTCTGTGATCATTTCCTCCTTATTCTACTGGGGGAAACCCAAGCGGAGTTTGAATTTCCCAGGCGCGGCCAAGGCGACATCGAAGGAGGAGAAGGGGCGGAAGAAAGCCTTGCAAAAGGATCAGGTGAGAACATGGATATGCACGGGAGCTTCTCTTTCCGCGCCCCCAACGGAATTCCTTGAGGACTAGTGCCTTGCTCAGTGCAGCCTCCCATCTAAACACAAGATTCCTAATCTTAGTATACCTAATAGGAAGGGATGATTTGGTCAGCAGTGGGCCTCACCTTTTACGTTTTCTTCCCAGCTTTTGCTGGTTCTGAATGTATTAGGGTGACCTCCTGCAAAGACCGCAGAGCTTTTTTGCACCTTTAATAATAACTGTGTGTGCAAAAGAGGGCATGTCTGCTAACACAGCATATCCTGCCAAGCTGAAAGAACCTCTTTTGCACAATTAATTAAAGGTACAAGAGTCTGGTCCCCATTTGCAGCCAGCCCAAACCCCTACAATGAAATATACTTAAATGTGGAACAATGTGACTTATATAGTATACGATGGTGATAAGTGATTACAAATGTTGTGTTTTGTTTTAAGCTGGCTTGCATTGTTAAGTGTCTTTTGTTTGCATATTTTTGTCTGCTAATATTAAACGAAAAGGCGAGGTTTAAGGGAGGGCAGCTCCCACCTTCGTTGCCTAGCTTTCAATGCACCTCTTTTCCCTTGCCCTTCCGCACCTGAGAGGTGTGTTTCTGGGGTTCACCCTGTTCTTGTAATTGTACATTGTTTTAGCAGAAGTTTAATCCTGCGTTTTTGCTATTTTTGTAGCCCACACTGGGAGTGTGCTGTGAAGGTGAGAAATCCTATAAATGATTAAGATAGTTCCAATACATCATCATCATCATTTATTTCAATAAATGATGATGATAATAAATTATAGCTATAATAAGCCCAAAAAATGATGAGGAAGATTTTGATAATAAATAAAAATAATAAAAGTACAAATAAATAATGATGGTAATAAATTATAACAATAATTCCAGTAGAGGATAAGGAATAGCAATAATAATAATAATAATAATAATAATAATACAATAAATAATTATAATAATAGATTATAGCTATAAAAAGCCCAATAAATGATGAGGATATTGATAATGAATAAAAATAAAAAGTACAAATAATTAATAATAAATTATTATCATTTTATAACAATAATAATTCCTGTAGAGGATAATGAATAGTAGTAGTAGTAATCATCATCGTCGTCATCTGCTCTGGTGATGACAACCAGCTTGGATGGCTTTAAATGAGAATTGGACAAATTCAGGGAAGAGAAATCTATCTGTGCTACTATCCGTAAAGGCTGGAGGCAGAAATGCTTCTGAATACCGGTTGTTTTTTATGCTCGTGTCCTGCTTGCAGGTTTCCCGTTCATTGCTGTCAACTTTTCCCTTTTCTTGTGATGAATCCTATTCGGAATAAGGGAATTTCCCTTTAAAAAGGGAAACGTTAACAGCTATGTTCCCATTGGGGCCTCTGGTCAGCCACTGTGAGAGCAGGATGCTGGACTAGATAGGCCCTTGACCTGATCTGGCAGGCAGACTCTTATTATGAGAAGCTATGAAGCACAGGCAGATATAATTTATTAGGCTTCTGATTCCACCCTCCAAAAGCCTTTGTGCACGACAGGAGAAGGAACTTTGTCTCTCGTTGCCGCACCACAATTCCCATCAGCCCCAGAAAACGTTGGCCGGTGGCCAGTGATGGAGTTGTAGTTCAGGAGCGTCTGGAGAACCAAAGTTTCCCCACATCTGATTCTTTGTGGCTAAGAGGACGAAAAATCTTTCTCTGGGCACCCCTTTCTTTCCTGTGAAGTGTTGTAAACAAAACATCTGCCCTTCTTCCCTTATGGGGTATCCAAGAGCCCATATAGAGTCCTTACGTAGGTTCCCTATTGGTGGGAGAAAATAACAGAGGCCAACCAGAGAATATTGAGAAGCAAAGCAGCTAGTAAGCTTGATCTTTATTGATCTGTTGCAACAGGGTGTTCCCCTCACACGCAGGAAAGGAGGAGGACCCAGAACAAACGTGTGCCTGCCTTTATATAGACATTTTAAATTCCCTGCCCTGGAGCTCAAGACCACCCCTCCATACATCATACATACATCACTGAAAAGGCGGTCTACAGCAGAAATGCGTTGTTTATCTCATCTGACAGGTTACCTGTTAATGCTCACTTGATTGGATACCCTGGGGAGCCTGACTAGTCTTTTGTAATGATAAATACTTAGTTCCTGAGCCAAGTCACAGGCTCACCCTATTCAAACACAGACAGACATACCCTTAAGACAGGATTTGTGAAGGAAAAGACGATGGGGAGGCTTTTCCATTTTCCTTTGACCTTGCAGAGAAAACATTTGGTCAGTTTGGGAACCAAACATGGTTTCAGGTCGGTCTTCCTGTGCTGATCTATGTACGTGCTTGGTTGGTACATTTCTGAACATTTATTATATATCTAAGAATTTTAAATTCTTATCACAGAAGCACCTGGGTTCTTTCTTTTTTCCCCTGCCTTTTGCAGCAAAACCTTTTTTGTGGGACTGGCTAGCCGCAGCTCGAGCTTCGCCCGCCATTGGCTTGAAAAAGGAAAATGGCCGCCGAGCCAGGAGATACATTGACCTTGAGCCTACCGCCCGGTGCTGTGCTAAAGCAGAGGATGAAAGTGGAGGAGCCAGACCCAGCCGAAGTGGGGAAAGGCTCTCTTGCCATGCAGGATGGGAGTATGAGGGAATTCTGGGAGAGAAACGTGTCGGGCCACGTCAAGCAGGAGCCACAGAAGGGGCCGCAGCAGCCATGGGAGGCCCAGTTGCAGGAGTTCCTCAGAGCGATGGAGTCTTCCCACTCCGACAGGAGAGACCAGCACCAGAGGACGTTGGCGTTGCAGGATGAGGCCCAAGCTGGCCTGTCTCCAGGTGGCGCCAGGCCACGCCAAGTCCCTTTCCCGCCACATCCCAGGAGAGAAGCCAACAACCTGCTGGCCAAAGAGGAAAGAGAGAGTGGGAAAGTGAAGGAAGAGGAGGTTGGTCCTGACGCACTGCGGCAACACTTCCGGCAGTTCGCCTACCAGGAGGGGCCTCGAGAGACTTGCACCCGGCTCCGGGAGCTTTGCCACCGGTGGCTGAAGCCAGAGAGGCACACCAAGGAGCAGATCCTGGAGCTGGTGATCCTGGAGCAGTTCCTGGCCGTCCTGCCCCCGGAGATGCAGAGCTGGGTCGAGGAATGTCGCCCGGAGACCTGCGCCCAAGTCGTTGCCCTGGCAGAGGAGTTCCTACTGAGGCAGCAGGAGGACGAGAGACTCGGAGGGAAGGTGAGAGGTTTTAGCGTAATAAACGGCCCATACCGAGTCAGACCCAGGTCAATATTGTATACACAGACTGGCAGGGGCTCTGCAGGGTTTTCAGGCAGAGGACATTCCCATCTGCTGCATGCAACGCAGATGCTCTGAGCCAGTGCGGTGTAGTGGTTAAGAGCGGTAGTCTCGTAATCTGGGGAACCGGGTTCGCGTCTCCGCTCCTCCACATGCAGCTGCTGGGTGACCTTGGGCCAGTCACACTTCTCTGAAGTCTCTCAGCCCCACTCACCTCACAGAGTGTTTGTTGTGGGGGAGGAAGGGAAAGGAGAATGTTAGCCGCTTTGGTACTCCTGAAGGGGAGTGAAAGGCGGGATATCAAATCCAAACTCCTCTTCTTCTTCTTCTACAGCCCTAATATGGTTCGTCCCAGTGGCTTTGTACCGAACCATAAGGCCGCATCCGCTCTATGCATTTAAAGCCCTGTTGTGCCACTTTATTTTTCTTCCAAAAAAATTTATTCATTTTATAACACAAATAAAAAACACAAACAGAAAAGACAAACCATACAAACAAATTCTTGTCATCTCCTTATTTTCTAAACATTGTTAAGTGGGCTTCCCCAAGTCCCACCTATCTGATTTTCTTTTTACTTCATCTTTAGCAGTTTACATATATCATACCGTATTTTTTGCCCTATAGGACGCACTTTTTCCCCTCCAAAAATGAAGGGGAAATGTATATGCATCCTATGGGGCGAATGCATGCTTTCGCTGAAGCCTGGAGAGCGAGAGGGGTCAGTGCGCACCGACCCCTCTCGCTCTCCAGGCTTCGCGCAGCTCTCCGCAAGCCGTGGGAGCCCGGCGATGGGCTCCCACGGCTTGCGGAGAGCTGCCTGTTCTTGGGGCTGGGGTCGGGGGTAGCTTGGGCTTCCCCCGCCCTAGCCCCGTGCCTGGGGGGGAAAATAATTTCCCCCCCTTTATTTCCCTCCCAATTAACTAGGTGCGCCTTATGGGCCAGTGTCCCCTATGGGGCGAAAAATACGGTAATTTCTAACCATCTTTCCCCCGCTCCACTTATTTTAACCATAAAAACTTCACATTTTATCACTTATAAAATACACTATCTTCTACTTCTAACCCTACCGCCTATATCCACTTCCAAAGCTATTCTAAGATTTAAATATTAACATATTTTTTTCAAATATTCCTTAAACTTCTTCCAATCTTCTTCCACCATCTCTTCTCTCTGGTCTTGGAGTCTCCCGGTCAGTTTGGCAAGTTCAATATAGTCCATCATCTTCATCTGCCATTCTTCGATAGTTGGTAAATCTTGTCTGTTGTGCCACTTTAAACAGTCATGGCTTTCCCCAAAAATTCCTGGGAACTGTAGTTTATTTAGAGTGCTGAGTGGTGTAAGGAGACTGCCTGCATAGAGCTGCAATTTCCAGAGTGGTGTAGCAGTCGGTCCCAGTGAACTCTGCTTCAATTCAGAGAGTGAACTCAACTGCAGAAAGGGCTACTTGTGGGCCACACTACTTGTGTAACCTTTAGGGGGAACTAGCCAGGATTTCATTTCATTTTCATTTTTAGTTTGTATACCGCCTTTCTATGTTACTATACACAAGGCAGATTCCAAGCTGAAGAAGCAACAAAATAGACAGCAAAGATCACACACATAAAAACAAGCTGATCCAACACAAAAAGTCACAGTAACTTTAACTTATATCAATAACTGATTGGAATATAATAGTAAAATTAAATACCAGCAAATAATAATTAAACAATTTACACTTATCAATTACAGCAGGGGTCAGCAAACTTTTTCAGCAGGGAGCCAATCCACTGTCCCTCAGACCTTGTGGGGGGGCAGACTATATTTTGAAAAGGAAAATAAAAAAAGAACAAATTCCTATGCCCCACAAATAACCCAGAGATGCATTTTAAATAAAAGCACACATTCTACTCATGTAAAAACACGCTGATTCCCGGACTGTCCATGGGCCGGATTTAGAAGGCAATTGGGCCGGTTTCGGCCCCTGGGCCTTAGTTTGCCTACCCATGAATTGCAGTAAAGAACTACTGTAATCAATAAAAATAACAGCAAGTCGCAATGCATAAAATTTCACAAAACATACAAAACTATGTAAAAGAATCAAATTTATCGGCTACTTGATTTATCGGCTACTTTTAAAATGAGGCTGCATTTTAAATTGCATTTTAACCTGTATTTTAAATTGTGTTTTTCCCCCCATCATGTTTTTTACTGTGATTTTATTGATGTTAGCTGCCCTGAGCCCAGCTCTGGCTGGGGAGGGTGGGGTATAAAGAAAATTTATTATTATTATTATTATTATTATTATTATTATTATTATTAAATTGAGAAACAAGGATTCCTGTTGGGCAGAGGGCAGGGGTGATTGTCGACAGAAACATGGCACCCACTTTTATTTGGAGGAAAAGCGAGCTGTGGGTCCTCCAATCTGGAACACAGATGAGATCGGAGGGCCTGCGGACACTTTTTCTCCAAAATAAAAGTAGGGCGGTTAAGCAGGCTAGTTTTCAACACAATGTGTAGCTTGGCCCTGCAATAAGAAGATGGGTGGGCATTTTTAGATCTTAACACGACATTCTGAGTGCTTTTATTTATTTATTTAAGTGAGACCCTCGCTGTTTCTGTCTTATGTGCTGTTCAAGGAGGCGGTACGGGCCTTCCCTGAGGCGGAACGGGCTCCACCAGATACCTGGCCGAGGCCTCACTTCAGGGAGATCAAGCAAGAGGCCGACAGAGATGCCACCTTGCTTGGTAAGGCTTTTGTTTTTATTTCTTTGTCTTCTTTTAAGAAAAAATTTGGTGCTCTGAAATCGCAAAAGGGAATGTTGAAGCTGCAGCGGCTCGCTGGGAGAATGGGTGGCGAACTCAGATACAATCATACCCTGGTTCTCGAATTTAATCCATTCGGGGAGTCCGTTTGACTCCCAAAACAGTTTGAAAACCAAGGCACAGCTTCCAACTGGCTGCAGGAGTTTCCTGCAGCCAACCGGAAGCTGCGGAAGCCGTGTCAGATGTTCGGCTTCCCAAAATCATTTGCAAACCAGAACACTCACTTCCGGGTTTGTGAACATTCGGGAGCTGATTTGTTCGACAACTAAAGCGTTCGGCTACCAAGGTACCACTGTATTCTGATTAGGCCCTCTCAGAGGTTCAGAGAAGCCCGGCCTGCTTCCGGCTTTTGAGGCCGCTAGCCATAAAAATAAAAACCGAATGTCTCACACATGTGATCCAGCACCAGCTACAAGTAGTTGTCTATATAATCAGCTAATCTGAGAAGACATGTTCATCCTGGTCTAATTTTGTGCCATCAGGGCCCATATATTTTTATTAGTATTTATTTTTAACTCCTTAAGGTAACAAAATCTGCATCAGCTAACATTTTTTTTGGAAACTAAATGACATCTCTTCCTTGCTTAAATGTGCAGCTCTGAGCTGAGAGTGTGTGTCAAAGGACAAGTTGCAAAACTTATTAAAGACCCCCAAATTTATGTACTGCTTTGAAATCCTGTGTCAAATACCGTTTTGTGCACTGAGCTGACGAACTTTGCCTGTGCTAGCTATGTTGTCGGTTAAGTTTCATATTTACAAGTATAAAATCTTTATCACACACACACAAAAAACCGCTGTGGTGAAGGTGAGTTCAACATCTCCTGAGACATTAGTAGGATCTGCATACAGCGTTAGGGGAAAGGAGAGGAGCAACCCTGAAAAGCTGATCTACCTTCCTGTGGCTTTTTCCAAATCTCTCTCCCCCCCCCCCCGTTTTTAAAAATACAAACCCCACATACCCCCAACCCTGTCAGAAACAGTTCATGCAATATAAATAATAAACATTAAGTTTGTCAATCATTTAGAAATAATTACATCAGTCTTCTGCTCTCCATCTTAACAGATTGTCCCAAAGTGAGTCATGGGCAACTGGCGGTGAGAAGATAACTTTGTCTTTTCCAGAGTAATAATAATAGTAATTTATTACTTATACCCCACCCATCTGGCTGGGCCTCACCAGCCACTTTGGGCAGCTTCCAACATAATATCAAAAACACAATAAAACATCAAACATTAAAAACTCCCCTAAACAGGGCTGTCTTCAGATGTCTTCTAAAAGTCAGATAGTTGTTTATTTCCTTGACGTCTGGTGGGAGGGTGTTCCACAGGCCGGGCGCCACTACCGCACCGTACACTTCCTTCCTGTCTTGAGCCTGATTTTCGCCCACTTTCTCTTTTAGCAGAGGATAATAACACCTGGATTATTTTCCCCACTCTAGCATGTTCTGCGGGGACACGTCGGAAGGAGAGGAATCACCCAGGCAACGCTGAGGAACTGGAGCCGTTTGTAGTGTTGTCAAGGGAAGACGAGCAAAACATCACCAGTCCAGCAGAGGACTCTAAGAGCCTGCAAGGAAACAAACCAGAAGCACAAGGCGGGAAATTCATTAATTCTCAGGGTGGGTACGAGGACCTGGACGACAGCATCGCGCCACAGCCAGCCGCCCTGAAAGGTGAGCAGGAAAACACAGGGGTTCAGTTGGGGCAAGTTCTCAGGCTGAGGTCCGATCTCATAGTGCACGAGAGGACACTGACGGGCGAGTCCCAGTACAAATGTTCAGTTTGCTGGAAAACCTTTTGCCGCAGGAACGTCCTCATCACTCATCAGAGAATCCACACCGGGGAGAAGCCGTACAAATGCTTGGACTGCGGGAAAAGCTTCAGCCAGCGGTCACACTTGATCTTGCACGAGAGGACTCACACCGGCGAGAAGCCCTACAAGTGCTCGGACTGCGGGAAGAGCTTCAGCCAGAGGCCCCACCTGGTCAAGCACGAGAGGATCCACACCGGTGAGAAGCCCTACAAGTGTCCCTACTGCGGGAAGAGCTTCAGCGACCGCTCCACCCTGACGACCCACAAGAGGACCCACACGGGGGAGAAGCCATACACGTGCGCCGACTGCGGGAAGAGCTTCAGCGACCGGTCGTCCCTCATCGCCCACAACCGGACTCACACGGGCGAAAAGCCCTACAAATGCTCCGAGTGCGGGAAGAGCTTCAGTCACCAGTCGACCCTCATTCGACACGAGAGGATCCATAACGGGGACAAGACTCTGAAGTGTTTGGAAGCCGGGAAAAACGCCGTCTCCGTCTTGGGGGCAGATAAGAGACCCCGCTGGGGGGACAAGCCCCCAGTGCCGTGGACCAATTCTGTGAGTTGGGGAGAGCCTCTGTCTCTGAGCCTCAGCAATGCCCCTTCTGAAAAATGAAAATAAAATCATAATCTGCATCAGAGGGTTGTTTGGAATAAAATAAAATAAAATTTAAAAAAGGTAAATACAATAAAGATGATGAAGCATTTTGGAAAACGAAAAGGGTGCTCGTAGTCTTTTTTTGCAGATTTCACCCTGCTAGTTTTGCTAGCAGTTATTTGGACACTTAAAGGTAAAAGGTAAAGGGACCCCTGACCATTAGGTCCAGTCGTGGCCGACTCTGGGGTTGCACCGCTTATCTCGCTTTATTGGCTGAGGGAGCCGGCGTACAGCTTCCGGGTCATGTGGCCAGCATGACTAAACCGCTTCTGGCGAACCAGAGCAGCGCACGAAAATGCCGTTTACCTTCCCGCCGGAGCGGTACCTATTTATCTACTTGCACTTTGACGTGCTTTCGAACTGCTGGGTTGGCAGGAGCAGGGACTGAGCAACGGGAGCTCACCCCATTGCGGGGATTCGAACCGTTGACCTTCTGATCGGCAAGTCCTAGGCTCTGTGGTTTAACACACAGCGCCACCCGCGTCCCATTTGGACACTTACTTTATGGTAAACTTTATGGTGACAGTAGTTTTTCAAATAGATTGTAAAATAAAGATGGTCTTCCTCAGGACTTTTGCAGCTGCCTTGTAATTTTTATAGCAGAGATGGGAAACCTGCTGTGGCCCTCTAAATGTTTGGGCAGATTCGCACCAAATGCACATGATATGCTGCAAAAAATCCTGGTTACTGACGTTTGTTAAGGGGGCTGGGAATTGTAGCTCTGAGGGGAAAACTACAGTCCCCAGAATTATTTCAGACTGGTGCTCATTGGGGCTGGTAGGGCTAATGGCAGGGAGACCAACAGTAGGTGGAGCCAGTGACAGGCAGATCCAACTACAGTTCTAGTTGTCACAGAATCATAGAGTTGGAAGTGACCCCAAGGGTCAACTAAATAGAGATTTTGTCCCAATCCTCTTCCCTGCAGATCTGCATACTGATGGCTTGTCTAGTCTAGCATCCTTTGGACAACCAGAAGCCTCAATGGGAAGCCGCCGCCCCGCCCCCACCAGCAGGACCTTGTATTCAAAGGCATATACAGCCTCTGACGGCAGAAGAAGAACCTAGCTGTCAGGTGTCTTATCCGTTGATAGCCTTACCCTCCATGAATTTGTCTAACTTCCTTTCAAGAGGGCCTTCTCGGTAGTGGCTCCCGCCCTGTGGAACGCCCTCCCATCAGACGTCAAGGAAATAAACAACTATCTGACTTTTAGAAGACATCTGAAGGCAGCCAGGTTTAGGGAAGTTTTTAATGTCTGATTGTGCTTTTAAGAGTCTGTTGGGAGCCGCCCAAAGTGGCTGGGGAAACCCAGTCAGATGGGAGGGGTATAATAAATGATGATGATGGTGATGTTGTTGTTGGCCATCACCGCCTCTTGTGGCGGTGAGTTCCACAGTTTATGCCCTGCGTGAAGAAGTCCCTCCTTTTGTTAGGGGATCCATGCTGTACTGTTAAAGCACCCAATGCACCTTTAAAGAACACAACTCCCACCCCCCAACAATCCTGGGAACTGTAGCTTCACCCTGGCAGAGCTACAATTTCCAGCACCCTTAGCAAACTCCAGTTTCCAGGTCCTTTGAGGGCAGCAATGTGCTTTCAAGGTGCATTGCTTAAATGTATGGGGTGGATGTGCTGGGAGAAAAACTCTTCGCTGCTCCCTTTTTCCACCTCGCGAGTCATTTTTTACCCCCTTTCTCGCCTTTTCTCTAATTAAAATGCCCCAAATTAAATTAAAAATTAATTTAAATTTAAATTTAAGAAATAAATTAAAAAGCCTCTAATTAAAAAGCACCTTTCCCCATAGGGGAGCTAGATATAATTCTATAAAGCAAGGATTTCCCAGACTGGTCCTTGGAGGTTTACGCCCTCATATTGAAGCTTAGGTATCAGGTGCACGAAGGAGTTAAAGCTAACGAGTCGATGCCCAGAGGGGCTAGATTTTTTTAGGCGAGGCGGGAAGGCTGGCGGCGAGCAACCCGTGAGGTCATTTTCTGTTCCGCCCACCGTGGGAAAGTAGCGTTTGAATTTCCCACGCGGGGCAGGCGCAGCTGGATTGTGGTTTCCCTCCTTCTTGGAGCTCCGGTGAGTCGAGGCGGAGGGCGGGGAAGGCTAGTAGAGGAGAAAAGACGAGCCCAGAGGAAAGTGCATGGGATGAGGGCAGGAGGAGGCAAGTCAGATGGGAGGACAGGACGTGAAGGAAGTCTGCATTATGGCATTGTAGAGGTGGAAGGGACACCGAGGGTCATCTAGTCCAACCCCCTGCAATGCAGGAATCCAGGACAGATGGCCTGCCGACCTCCGCTTGAAAGGTTGCTGGCAAGGAGAGAAGAGTTCAGAATCTGCCCCCTTCTCTCCCTCAGCCTGTGTTGTTTGCATTTGCTCAGTACTACGTGCGGTTGGTCCACCCTTTGGGAAGTTTATCCCTTGAGAGTCTGGGCTCTGATGTTGACTATGTTCCCCTAGATGCTCAAATAGGAAAGCGGGAAAGGGGGTTAGGAAGCCCAGAGGCTACTTGATGTGGTCCACACTGATGGACAGTGGCTCTCTGGGGTTTCCTATTCACAAAAGAAGAACTTTTTCACACAATGCATGCATGCAAGCAAAAACAAACAAACAAACAAATAAATAAATAAATAAATAACAGGTAGGTGTTGGTGTGGTTGCTCGAGAGCAAACAGGCAAGACTCCAACCTGTCTTTTCCAGGCTTTATTATCTGTACAAACTATTTTACAGTGCAGAGCGTCACAAGTCCATGTCTGCTCAGTCGCCAGCAGAATCTGGGAGTGGGCGGTCCTTATACCTTCCCCAGCATAACAGTCGTGTGACCCCCCCATCCTTCTCCTCCTCTCTCTGCGCGCAAACCTACTGCGCAACTTGGGCGCTGGCAAAGGGGGACTTGCCTCCCCTCCCCTTTGCTCAGGCTCGGTGTTGAGGCTCTCCCTAGCATCTTCTGATCCCTGCGCCCCCTCCCCACTGGAGGCAGGGCTTCCCTCCTCGCCAGAGGAACAACTGCTTCACAAGACCTTCGGAGGCTCCACCTCTCGCCTCTGAGCTGATGGCAGTTCCCTGACACCGCCCTTCCCGGTTCAGAAAACTGGGCTCAAACAAATTTAAAACACTTAATTGATGCAACAAAAAACACCTTAAAATACAGTATAAAACGTGAATAACATTAAATTCAGAATTCAAAAATCAATTTAGGGGGAAAATCCATCCAATAAACATTAGATGACATTAGCAGATCTATGGAACTCACGCACACAGGTCGCAGCGATAGCCGCCAATTTGGGGGTTTTAAAAGAGGATTATACAAAATGATGGAGGTTATAAATGGCTGCTCAACTATGCTGTGCTTCCACAGCTGGGAGGCAGCAATACCAGTTGCTGGAATACCAGTTCTGGATACCAGTTGTTGGAAACCACAGGAGGGGAGAGGGCTCTTGTGGTCGAATCCTGCTTGCTGGTCTGGTTGGCCACTGTGAGAACAGGACGCTGGACTAAACGGGGCATTGGCCTGATCCAGCAGGCTCTCCGTATGTTCTTAGGACAACAGAGGCTGAGTTACTTGATCAGATCAACCAATGTTTTGACCCTGGAAAACAGCTTCATATACTGTACTTATCCTGTTTACCAGAAGTAGGGAACTTATGAACCTACAGATGTTGTTGGTTTGCAGCTCCCCTCAGCACCAGCCAGCATGCCCAGTAGTCGAGGATGATGGGCTTTGTAGTCACACAACCACCAGCGCTCTTTGGATCTGGTGGGCCAGGCTTCAAATGCCCATTCAGCCATGAAGCCTACTGGGTGGCCTATCTCACAAGGTTGTTACGGGGATGAAATAGGGGGAGAATCAAAGGTTTGAGACATGCTGGTCTAAATATTGTCAGCTGACTCTCTTTCCGCAAGGAGGGAAGAAAACCTTGCTAGTCCGGGAGGTTGAATTCAACCCCTTAGAAACACACATATGTTGTTGTTACGCAGTTAAACAGCAGTGCTGTTTTTCAGGTTGGCTTTGGTCTGGGAGAAGGAGAGGGAAAATGGCGAACGAAGGAGGGGGTTCAGCTAGCGGCGTCCACGTTCAAACTGCGGTGGAGAAGCGGGCGAAAAGAGAGGAGGAGGGCGGAGGAGAAGAATCGCGGCTTGACTCAAGAGAAGACCCACTTGCTATCTGGAGCAAGCGCACGAAACAATTCTGGGTGAGAGCCAGACTGCATGAGATCACAAAGGAAAACTATAAGGGACCACAGCCACACAGGGAGGCCCAATTGCAGGAGTTCCTGAGGAAAGTGGAGTCTCCCCACTCGAGAGAGGACAACTCGCAGCCACTGGTGCTGCAGTCTCTCATTTCAAGGGATGGTTCTCTGTCCTCTTCTGGCAATGCAGCTGATATTGGTTGGCAGGAAATAGGAGAGAAGACTGTGAGCTGAATGATGCCAGGCTTCTGCAGGGGAGGCCAATGGACTGAGAGCGGCCTCTTGGGTGAAGGCAAGGCCAGCCGCAGGGAAGTGAAGGAAGAGATTCCAGATGAGGAGTTGGCCGACCTGTGGCAGATCTTCCGGCGATTCCGCTATCTGGAAGGTGACGACCCCTGCGAGGTTTGCCAAAGGCTCTGAGAACTTTGCCACCGGTGGCTGAAGCCGGAGAGAAGCAGCAAGGAGCAGATCCTGGATCTGGTGATCCTGGAGCAGTTTCTGGCTGTCCTGCCCTTGGAGACGCAGGGCTGGGTCAAGGAACGGGGCCCGGAGACTTGTGCCCAGGCTGTGTTACTGGTGGAAAACGCCTTACTGATGCAGCAAGAAGGCAAGAGACAGGAAGCTCAGGTGAGAGATTGGAAGTTGCTCATTTCTGAAGAGTTTTTAAATACATATGGCCTAGTCAGAACATGAATGGGAGAAATAAGGTACAGTGGTGCCTCGCAAGACGAAATTAATTCGTTCCGCAAGTTTTTTCTTCTTGCGAGTTTTTCGTCTTGCGAAGCACGGTTTCCCATAGGAATGCATTGAAAATCAATTAATGCGTTCCTATGGAGACCGCCTTCAGACCAGGTCCGGGGACAGTCTGTCCCCGGACCTCTTCTGAAGGCTGGCGGGGGGAGAAGGACTTTTCTCCCCACCGCCAGCCTTCAGAACAGCCTTCTGAAGGCTGGCGGTGGGAAGAAAAGCCCTTCTCCCGCCGCCAGCCTTCAGAAGAGTTCCCCCAGGGCTGCCTAGGCTGCGCCCCTCGTGCGGCCCGAGCGCCCCTCGTGCGGGGCAGCAGGCTGCTATCCGCAGCTTGGAGAGCCCTGCGGGGAACTCCTGCAGGGCTCCCCAAGCTGCGAATGTCTGCCCCGCGCGAGGGGCGCTCTGAAGCAGAGTGCCCCTCGCGCGGGGCAGCAGGCTGCTATCCGCAGCCTAGGCAGCCCTGGGGGAACTCTTCTGAAGGCTGGCGGCGGGAGAAGGGCTTTTCTTCCCACCGCCAGCCTTCAGAACAGCCTTCTGAATGTTGGCGGTGGGGAGGAAAACCTTCCTCCCACCGCAAGTCTTCAAGACAGGTCCGGGAACAGAGGAGAAGGCGCTCCGCGCTTCCCTGCTGTCCCCGGAGATTTCCCTATGGGCTTTCATCTTGCGAAGCAAGCCCATAGGGAAATTCGTCTTGCGAAGCCGCTAAAAAATCGGAACACCCTTTCGTCTTGCGGGTTTTTCGTTTAGCGAGGCATTCGTCTTGCGGGGCACCACTGTAGTTGAGTATAGAGGGCAGACAGGGGGGTTGTTCTCACAGTGGCCAAACAGATGTCCATGAGAACAGTAGAAGCCTAGTGCAACAATGGTCTTCCTGATTGTGATTCCCAGTACAGTGGTACCTCGGGTTAAGTACTTAATTCGTTCCAGAGGTCCGTTCTTAACCTGAAACTGTTCTTAACCTGAAGCACCACTTTGGCTAATGGGGCCTCCTGCTGCCGCTGCGCTGCTAGAGCACAATTTCTGTTCTTAACCTGAAGCAGCACTTTAGCTAATGGGGCCTCCTGCTGCTGCCGCGCCACCGGAGCACGATTTCTGCTCTCATCCTGAAGCAAAGTTCTTAACCCGAGGTACTATTTCTGGGTTAGTGGAGTCTGTAACATGAAGCGTATGTAACCTGAAGCGTATGTAACCCGAGGTACCACTGTATGGTATTCAGAGAAACAGTGTTAGAAACACTGATATATAAGCAAATTGTCAAACGGCACCTTAAACCTAGGTTGCGGTCACCACAATGGAAAGTCTAGGCGCCATTTCCCCCTCAATGGAATTTGTTATTATTATTTATTCATTTAATTTTTATACCACCTTATATTTTAAAGAAAAAAATCTCAAAGCAGTTCACGGTACATTGACACATCAAGTAAAACAACCCAGAAGAAAATTAATTGAAGCTTCGATGAAAGTATTTCAGATCCTTCTCGAAGTGACATTTTGCTTTCCCCATATTTATGGACCGACTTAATTTATAGAGATGCCCCATAGCAGAAGAACTCTAGGAAGCCAGTGTGGTGTGGTAGTTAGAATGTCGGACTAGGAACTGAGAGATCAGGGTTCAATTCCCCACTCAGTCATAAAGCTCGATGGGTGACCTTGGGCCAGTCACAGCCCCTTAGCCTACCTTAAAGGGACGTTGTAGGGATTCACTGGGGGGGGCGGTGAACCATAGACTCCTTGGAGAAAAAGGTGGGAGACAAATGCAATAAATGAGCTCTTCTGCTTAGCTACTTAAGAAAGCTGGAAGGGACCAGTCAGGTGGAGATGTCACTAGCCAACCTGGCATACAGAAATCTCACAATTGGACCTGTGCCAGTTGTAAAATGTGCCTGGTGAATTTCAAATACAGTCGTACCTTGGAAGTCGAACGAAATCCATTCCATAAGTCTGTTCGGCTTCCAAAACATTCGAAAACCAAAGAGCAGCTTCTGATTGGCTGCAGGAAGCTCCTGCAGCCAATCAGAAGCCCCGACAGACATTCGGCTTCCAAAAATCATTTGAAAACCAGAACACTCACTTCCAGGTTTTGATCGTTTGGGAGCCGATTTGTTCAGGAGCCAAGGCGTTCGAGATCCAAGGTATGACTGTACAGTGGTACCTCGGATTAAGTACTTCATTCGTTCTGGAGGTCCGTTCTTAACCTGAAACTGTTCTTAACCTGAAGCACCACTTTAGCTAATGGGGCCTCCTGCTGCTGCCGCGCTGCCAGAGCCTGATTTCTGTTCTCATCCTGAAGCAAAGTTCTTAACCTGAAGCAGTATTTCTGGGTTAGCAGAGTTTGTAATCTGAAGCGTATGTAACCTGAGGTACCACTGTACTGCAGAGAAGTATCCTTGCCTGCAACAGCAGCTATTGTGACTAGTAGTCACCAGTAGCCTTATCCTACCTGAATTTAAGAACCTGCAGAAGGCCTTGCACCTGAATCAGGCCAAAGGCCTACCTAGTCCAGCATCGTCTTCCTACAGCGACCAACCAGAGGAGCAGAACCAGAGCACAATACAACTACTCTTCCCAACCTGCAGTTTGGAGCAACTGGTATTTGGTGCCATCACTCCTTCCGCCATTGTGACCAGCAGTCACTGATAGTCGTCTCTTCCCTGCATTTGTCTGGTCCTTTTAAAGCCACCCAATTTGGTGGCCGTCCCTGACTCTTGTGGAAGTGAGTTCTGTAGTTCAGCCCTGTGCTAAAGAAGTCCTTCCTTTTGCCTGCCCTGGATCTCCGAACTTTCTGCCTCATTGTGGTTCCCGCCCCCTGGGGTTCTGGCGTTAGGAGAGAGGGAAGGGAACCCTGCCTTCTGGGACTGCCCTCTCCAAGCCTTGGGCCTGTTCCCTGAATGGGATCCTCACTTGTTCTTCCAGGTTCCGGAGCTTTGCAAAGGAGAGAAGGCGCTTCTATCCGAGGCCAAGGAAGATCAGGCGGACACCTGGCAGGGGCCGGTTTGCATCAAGGAGGAGGACGAGAGTGCGAGTGCCATTTCCTTGGGTAAGAATTTGCTGTTGCTGAGATGGGAGAATTGCTCAGTTGCCTTAGAATGTGTTTCCCCCTCTTTTCCCCTTTCTCCAGTCAAAATGAGGAAGAACATCCAATTGACTCTGGTGAATTTTCGTAACTCTCAGAAAAGAACTTACGCTATTTGGATGCTCTTTTGCACGTATTGCCTAAACACCATCTTCTAAGGCAGCCCTGTTTAGGGAAGGTTTTAATGTTTGATGTTTGATTGCATTTTTAATATTCTGTTGGAAACCACCCAGAGTGGCTGGGGAGGCCCAGCCAGATGGATGGGATATAAGCAATAAATTATATTATTGTTGTTGTTGTTTTAGCCTGCTTCTTGATGTTCTTTCTCCCCTTGAGACATGGAATGACTCATGTTGGGAATCTCTCTTGATGCCCCTAGGCGATGAGAGGACATGGGAGATGGAGCAACATCAGCCAGAACATTGTGGGGTGGTGGAATCACTGGGAAGTACCAAACAGAACATTCCTCACTGTCCTGCCTGGGGGAAAAGTTCTGGAAGCCCACAGCAGAATCCCCTAGTGAGGAAAGAGGACGAAGTTGCTCAGTGCGGGCCTGTCTTTAGACAGAAGCCTCACCTGACTTTGCACGAAAGCCCCCATTCAGGAGAGAAGCCATTCAACTGCTCAGCTTGCGGGAAGAGCTTCAGCCACCGCTCCAACCTCAGTGCCCACGAGACAGTCCACACCAGAGAGAAGCCCTATAAGTGCGCCGACTGTGTGAAGAGCTTCAGCCACCAGTCGCACCTCATCGCTCATCGGAGAATCCATACGGGAGAGAAGCCTCATAAGTGCTCGGACTGTGGAAAAAGCTTCGGTAATCCGTCACATCTCAAAGCCCACCGGAGGATCCATACAGGAGAGAGACCCTACTTGTGCTCCGAGTGCGGGAAGAGCTTCAACCAGAGATCCATCCTTATTGTCCATGCAAGGACCCACACGGGAGTGAAGCCGTACACGTGCGCCGCTTGTGGGAAAAGCTTCAGCCAGAGCGCAAACCTTACAGCTCACGAGAGAATCCATACCACAAGGACATTCCGTTATGCAACAGAGCTCTCCGAGGAAAGGAACTGTCTCAGTACCACAAACATGGCAACAACCTCAGTTGAGGAGACCACATAGAAGAGCTTCTGTACCTGTTTAACGCTTCTTCTTTTTCAACCTAGTAGATTTTTAAGTGGAAAGGAAATGTTTAAAGTTGATAATAAAACTGTAAGCCCTGAAAGGCAGGGGCGATGTGTGGACTCTGCCCTGTGGTTCTGTGAATTCTGTGGCAAGAAAACATGAAGTGTTTGGGAGGGATTTTCTTACAACCTTTTGTCAATTGTTTTTATTTATTTCATGAAATCCATACACCACAAATTACAGATTCGAAAATATTTCAAACCGTCAAACTTAATCGTTTAAAATATCTGCATAAATCAGAAATGATACCCGTGGATGGGGAAAAACAGTGGTTAAAAATACTGTGGTACCTCAGGTTAAGTACTTAATTCATTCCGGAGGTCTGTTCTTAACCTGAAACTGTTCTTAACCTGAAGCACCACTTTAGCTAATGGGGCCTCCAGCTGCTGCCGCACCACCAGAGCACGATTTCTGTTCTCATCCTGAAGCAAAGTTCTTAACCCGAGGTACTATTTTTGGGTTAGCAGAGTCTGTAACCTGAAGCGTATGTAACCTGAAGCGTATGTAACCCGAGCTACCACTGTAATGCAAATTAATTAAAATTCTATTTATATTTAATTTTAAAACTCACCCAGTTAAGTTAATAGATTGTTAAATTATTTAAACTGTAATTTGCTTTGAGACTTTTCTTTTGGTAATAATAAATATAATGGATAAGGATTATTTATTATCAGGCCCAAAAATTATATACAGGGGAATCCCTGCTTACACAAGGGTTCCATTCCTGGCTGCTGTGCACATCAGTGGGACACGCACAAGTCCGTTCTGCTCCTGCCCCGCCCCCTTTCGGCACCCAAAACTGCACATCAGCAGACAACCATGTGCTGATCGTATGTGAGTGGCAAAGGTGCCTGTATTACTATATCAGCACTGACTCTGAAGCAAAGCTGCAAGCTGCCCTTCAGGTCGGCACCTTTCATAGAATTAGAAATACATTCAAAATCAGTTCTTTAGTAAAAAAATAAATAAATCTTAATAAATCCAAATTAATTCATGTATAAAAATATATCTGCCTATGAGACAGCAGGGACTATAGAATTTTTCCAAAATCAGTGCTGACTCATAAATGACTCATAAAGGTAGCTTCAAAGCTAAGCTCTTTTATATATGCCTAAAGTCGTCCACAGGTGTTACTGATACAGAATTATGAGAAACTAAACTTTTCATTACAGGTTCTGGCACCCTTCTGCTGACTGAAACAGGATAACAACCCAAAATCTTGGAATGTATAAGAAATCCAGAACAAATAATAGCCAACCCACACAACCCAGCTGCAAAAGCTAAATCACGTTATTCTGCAGAAACACTGAAATAACATAGCAGTTACGTAACAGGATGAGAGAGATTGAAGGACCTGGGGAAACAAAAGCAAGCTTTTGCTTGGTGCCAGGAAAGCACAAAAACAGAGTCCATGTTAGCCTCTCCAGGGAGAGCATTCCTCTCCCCTCAAAGCCACTGTCAATTTCATTTTGAAAGGCTCAGTGGAAAAGGCTGTAGATGGCCAATAGATTGATTTTTACTCTACTGTCTCCAGGATCAGATGCAGCCTATCTCTTAATACCAGTTTCTGGCGTACAGGGCTACCAAGAAGGCCCTCTGCCTGGCTCCCTGTAACCTCACTTCTCGCAGTAAGGAAACAGCCAGAAGGCCCTTGGCGCTGGACCTCAGATCTGGGCTGAATGCTGACGCTGATGATTATTCCAAGCTCAGACTGCATGGCTCTAAGAAGCCATTTGTGAGTTCCTATACCCATAATTTAGGAACTTTGTAACTGCCTGTGCAATCTGTCCTGAAGCACGTGAATCTCAACTTCAGAGAGGTTGTAAGTAAACCATTAACTTAACAAATGTGTCATCTTTTTCTATGCTAGGGGAAAGAGGGAAACTTTGGAGGGAACTCACAAGGAAAATTTTTTTTTGCTACTCTACAGCAGGTATGGAGAACCTTAGGTCCTTCAAATGTCACCAGTAAGCATGGCCAGGGATGATAGGATTTGCAGTTTAGCAACATCTGGAAGGTTGAAGGCTCCTCCATGTATGCTGCAGGGGGTAAGATCCAAACCAATGGGTTCAAATACCAACAAAAAGAGAAATTTTGACTTAACGTTTGGAAGAACTGAAATGTAAGTGCTACTTTTGACAGTGGAAAATACCATCTTGGCAGGTGCCGGACTCTCCTCTGTTGGAGGCCAGGTGTCAACTTAGCCAGGATGCTGTAGCTGTGGCTTGCCCTGCCTTGCCAGAGGTATGGACTAAACAACCTTTGAGGATCCCTCCCCAAGCCTATGATCCCAGGACTCTCAAGGTTTTGATATGTAAATTTAAAAAGGTACTGCCACTGAGAGAGAATCCAGAAGGGATGCAGTTAAGCCAGGGATGGGGAACCTGTGACCCTGCAGACGTTGGGGGACTCCCGTCAGCCAAAACCAGTATGGCCAGTGATCAGGAATGATGGGAACGGAGAGTCCAATAATATCTTGAGGACCACAGGTCCTTCGTCCTTTATATAAATGACAGTGATCGCAGCCAACAAGGGACAGATGAATGGTAAGGCGGTTGTTACACCAGAGACCTTCAGCTTCTTCTGACTCACAGTGCAATTGTTTAAGAAGGGCATCATTTTTATATTTTTATGCTGTGAACCGCCCTGAGATCTTCGGATGAAGGGCGGTATGAATTCAATCAATCTATCAAACTGAAATATCAGAAGGGGGAACATGGAAAAGGCGTACGAAGAGCCCCCTGGATCAGGCCAAAGGCAGCCAGCATCTGGTTCTCACAAGGACCGACCAGATGCCCGGGGGGAGCCCCAGAAGCAAGGCTTTTCTCCTTCCCTACGGCCCCCAGCCCTTCCCTCCTCCGCCTGACACCCTGGAGCGCTGCTGCCAGCCAGAGCAGGCAACACTGGGTCAGGCGGACAAGGATTCTGACCGGCACAAGCAGGCATCTTATACACCCCAGAAAGAGGCCCTGCGTGGTTCTCTCTCGCAGCTCACAATTCCAGAGCTGCCAGGAAGAATGTATTTCAGCCATCAGCAGCAAACCCCGCTTTGTATTTCATTTAATTGAATTATTCGCTTTCCAAGGGGTTAAAACGAACAAGAGGCGCGGTTTGGTTTCCTAGAGCGGACCGGATGTTGTGGCCGGAGGGCGGGATGTAAACAGTGGCGGTCACTTCCTGCCCCGCCCACCGTGGCTAAGTGGCCTTTGAATTTCCCAGATCCTTCCGTGCTTGTTCCTGGGGAGGGGGAGATCAGGTGAGTTGGGGTGGGGTGGAGCGGGTAAGTGATCCTCTTGGGGGGCAGTTGTGGGGGGAGGGATCCAGGGTGGGAGGTGGGAAATGGGCAGGAAGCCCAAGGGAGCGGGGGGGGGGCTACTTTGCAAGCTCAGAGGGTTGCCAACTTCTCCCTTTAACTCCTGCTCCTCTGCCTTTTAACAGCTGCTTGATTCGCAGAAGGCGGTGCACTTTCCTCCCTCTGGGCTGTTTGATCAAGGCAATATGCAAATTAATTAACATAAAAGCCCTCAAACTTCGCACGTGCAGATGCTGCGAGTAAGTTCTGGGCGCTGCTCTTAAAGGAGGATGTGGCCACTTTTGCAGTGGGGTTGCAGGAGGTCTTGGATGGAGCCTGGCCAGGGGGTATGAGTTGTGGACGCTGGCAGGTTCAGGGTATGGCTCTTGAACACACCAGGAGTGTGTTCTGGAGGCAACGTAGCGCAGGAATGTAAGATCAGGCCAAAGGTCCTGTCCTGTGCTCACAGGAGCTAACCAGAATCCCCATAGAGAAGCCCAGAAGCCGGACTCGACTACGACAGCACTTCTCTCCCCAACTTGTGATTCCCAACAACTGACATTCAGAGGCACACACTACCTCCGAACATGGAGGTAAGAGGAGCTTGGCAGGGGGGCCGATTTCCTGGTTTGAAAATGGAACCAGTTACAGCAGGGAAGGGCATCTGCTTTGCATGGAGAAGTTCCAGCTTCGAACCCTGATTATCTTCGGGTAGGGACGCGGGTGGCGCTGTGGGTTAAACCACAGAGCCTAGGACTTGCAGATAAGAAGGTTGGCAGTTTGAATCCCTGCGACAGGGTGAGCTCCCGTTGCTCGGTCCCGCTCCTGCCAACCTAGCAGTTTGAAAGCACGTCAAAGTGCAAGTAGATAAATAGGTACTGCTCTGGCGGGAAGGTAAACGGCGTTTCCGTGCGCTGCTCTGGTTCGCCAGAAGCAGCTCAGTCATGCTGGCCACATGACCTGGAAGCTGTATGCCGGCTCCCTCGGCCAATAAAGCGAGATGAGCGCCGCAACCCCTGAGTCATCCGCGACTGGACCTAATGGTCAGGGGTCCCTTTACCTTTACCTAGGACTGGGAATATCAGAGAGAGCTGCCGCTGGCAAGTTTAGACAACACTGAGCTAGATGGACCAATGGTCTTACTCGGGATAAAGCAGGTTTGTGCAGGGTGAGTTTTTTAAAAAGAGGCCCCATGGAACATGTGTACTCTGTATCCACGGGGCCTCTTTTAAAGGACTCACCCTGTATATACCTGGAGCAGTGGTGGGGTCTCCATCACTAGAAGTCTTCAAGCAGAGGCTGGGCAGCCATATTTTGGGGAAAAGTTCTAGTTCTGGATTTCTGGCACCTAGCAGGGGGTTGGACTAGATGACCCACAGATCCCTTTTCACTTCCATGATGCTATAGTAGGGACGTGGAGCCTGTGCTCCTCTAAATATTGCCGGACCACAACTCCCATCACCCCAGATCATTGGCCAGGCTGCTGAGGCACATGAAAGTTGCAGTCCAAAAAAACCCAGCTGGAGTTACAGGTTTTCTGAGCCCTGCATTATATCTTGGTAGAAATTAGTTGGGCAGCAAAGCCAGACCAGTAATTGACAGCTGTCCTTGGAAGAACTAGTGGAGATGAACATAACTCTCAAATAAACATAAAAATCCAAGGGTTGTGGGCAGTGCAAGTTGGATCTACATAGGTTCTGAACTGACTCTTGAGTAACTGGGAAAGAGATCTTGGAGATCTGTTTCTTGTATGCATTTGTTTGCTAAATAGGTTAAAATGATGATTTGCCGTATTTGTATTGGGTTGACCTGTGGGTAAACAGAGTTTTATTCATTCAAAATTCAGTAGTAAATAAATATAAGGAGTGACGTTCATAAAATTCTGCATAGTGTAGGAATTGGATAGCTATGTCTCCTATTATTAGAAGGTAAGGTTATTTATGAGTCAAGAATCATAGATTTGAGAGGAGCTTTGTATGCTATCTAGTTCAATTCCCTTGCTTGAAGCAGGAAACCCAGAGCTAGATTATTTCCAACCAGAAACCTCTGCTTGAAAACCTCCAGCCAGAGGGAGCGCACCAGCCTCCCTAGGAATTGGTCCCATTGTGCGACTTCTCTTACCATCAAGAAGTTCTTCCTGTCCTTCAGCTGCAATCAGCCCTCCTATAACCTGATCCCATTAGATCCACTCCTCCCCTTTTCTATGCGACAGCATCTCAGGTGTTTGAAGAGGGTGTCTTGTTTTCTCAAGGCTAACTGATGCACACCACACTATTTAAAGCTCCTGGCTCCCCCGCAGAAGAATTCTGGGAACTGTAGTTCATCTAGGGTGCTGGGGATTGAAGTACTGTGAGGGGAGAATTACAGGTCCCAGGATCCTTTGGGGGAAGCCTTGTGCTTTAAATGGATGGTGTGGCTGTGACATCAGCTCTTTCGAAGGTTCTCCCTAGGACTTATTTTCCAAACCCTTGGCCCACACTGATTGCCTCTAAACATGGAGGAGATGGCTCCCAGCTATGATGGCTGGCCTCCACGGTCAGTTGCTTGAAACTACTAGTGGGTCCTGTTTGCTTGGGTCCTGCTGCTTGCAGGTTTCAAACAGGCATCTGGTTGGCCACTGTGGGAACAGGATGCTGGACTACAGGTGAAACTCGAAAAATTAGAATATCATAGAAAAGTTCCTTTATTTCAGTAATTCAACTTGAAAGGTGAAACTAATATATGAGATAGACTCGTGACACGCAAAGCGAGATATGTCAAGCCTTGCTTTGTTATCATTGTGATGATCATGGCGTACAGCTGATGAAAACCCCAAATTAATCATCTCAGAAAATTAGAATATTCAATGAAATCAGCAAAACAAGGATTGCAAATACAGCAATATTGGACCTCTGAGAAGTGGAAGTATATCTCATATGTTAGTTTCACCTTTTAAGTTGAATTACTGGAATAAAGGAACTTTTCCATGATACTCTAATTTTTTGAGTTTTGCCTGTAGATGGGCCATCAGCCTGATCCGGACTCTTCTTATGCTCTTAAATTCTCCAGAACAGTAGCTTTGATATGCTTTACTGAGAATCCCAGCACTCCCAGTGGGGCTTACTCCTGAGCAGACCTGTGTAGCTTTATGAACTCTAATCTGAGCTGGCCATGGGAAGAATTGGAAGCTGGGCAGTTTTTATTCCACATTAAATGATCTATAACATTATTTGCCTCTGGCTGTGCCCATCATCAGTCCTGGCTCTGACCACTGACCACCTGCAACCCACAAAGGATGACCTCTGAGGGAACCTGGCTTTTGGGTAGAAAAGGCTGCCCGCCCTTGACTAAGTTTGCTCTGATTCTGGCCTCTGGTTTTTCTCTGTTTCAGGGGCCAGGCCTGTTTGGCGTTTGCTTCCCCCTGCACACAACTTCCTTGCGTTGAGAGTTCAGGACTTGGTGGCGCTGCCAGGGCTGACCGACAGAATCGACCGAGGGTGGGGTGGGGGTGGAAATGGCTGCGGAGTCCAGAGATACGTCGGCGCCAGGTCTTCAGCAGGCCGAGCGAGAGAAGAGGGTGGGAGAGCAGAGCCCTGCGGGGCCCGAGGCGGGGAAAGACGGAGGGAGGGGGCCTTGTGTCATCCGTGCAGAGAGCATCCGAGATTTCTGGGAAAGAACTGTCCCTGAGGAAGTGATCCGGGAGCCCCGCAAAGGCCTGCAGCAGCGGTGGGAATCTCAGCTGCAGGAGTTCCTGAAGGCCTTGGAGTCCCCCCATGCGGTTGGGGGCAGCCCGCAGCTCCCGAGAAACAGTGTGCAGACTTCCCTGACCCCTTTTGACAGGATGGCCGACACCAGCCGGCGGCCTAGATGGGAGCCAGACTCCCAAACCCTGCCTGGTCTGAGCGGAGGAGCCTCCCAGGCCGAGAGGGGCCTCCTGGCCAAAGACAAGTCGGACTGCAGGAAGGCCCAGGAGGCTGCCAGCTCGCGTGAAGAGTGCCGCCTCTTCCGGCGGTTTGGCTACCAGGAAGCGGAAGGGCCCCGCGAAGCTTGCCGGCACCTCCGGAGGCTTTGCCACCAGTGGCTGAAGCCGGAGAGGCACACCAAGGAGCAGATCCTGGAGCTGGTCATCCTGGAGCAGTTCCTGGCCATCCTGCCCACGAAGATGCAGAGCTGGGTCCGGGATTGCAGCCCCCAGACCTGCACCCAGGCGGTGATCCTGGCGGAAGATTTCCTGCTGAGGCAGCGGGAGGACGAGGGGCGGGTGGGAGAGCAGCAGGTGAGTGTGGCTGGCCCTGGAGGTGGGGAGGGCATTGGGGACCGGAGGTTTCTTGGGAAGAGGGGATGGGGAAGCTTTGGGTTTAAAGGGGGATGGGGAGCGAAGAAGACTCAAGAGGAAAACGAAGGCAAGAGGAGGAGGAAGACTTGCGATTCTGGATATTATAAAGTGCTGATTTAGACTCAAATGAAATATGCCTTGCGCCAAGTCAGGCGTTAGTTTTTCTAGCTACGCATTGTCCACGCTGACGGCAGAGCCTCTCCAGGGTTTCAGGCGGGGGTCTCTCCCAGCCCTCCTGAGATTCCAGGGCTTAAAACTGGGACTGTCTGCACAGAGAGCAAATGTTCTACCCTTTGAGCTGTAACCTCTTTCCCTTGGTTTCCCCTCCCTTAGCAGTGCACTTGAATGATTGAGGGCTGCCCAGAATAGAAGGCTAGATGCTGCTAGTTTTGGCTGCTAGGTATGCCACTACTCCATCTAGGCATCTAGTGGGTTGCCGGCCTGACTTTTTGCTTGAAAGCACTCCTTGGCTACACTGATCTGGAAAACGCTATTATTATTATTTTTAAGAACCCCACTCTCTCTCTATCCCAATGCAATTTCCCATTGGTGACAGATCACTGCTCTGGTGTCACATTTTTATAACACACGCTTAACGTTATAACGCACCAGTTGTCAAGTACAGGAGCTCCCTCATCCCTTCTTGGTAGCTCACCGATAAAAATTAATGAGCATTTGGTAGATTTGTAGTCTTTTTATTATAGTATCATGTTGTAAGCACAGAGTGGCTACTCTCTGCAAGGATAGCAGTTGCCTACTCTGACTCCTTCCCACTTCCGCAGCAAGAAGGGCACAAACGGGATGTCCCTCCTCTGTTCTCTGACTCGCTCAGACTTCTGAGTTCGGGGGGGAAGGAGGGAGCTTCCCCCACTCTCAATTGATGTATTGCCCAGCTGCTCCCTCCCTTCTGGTTGCTTAGCTACTATCTCAAAGCTGGGTAGCTCCTCCCTCAACTCTGCAGCTTCTGTCTCTGCCTGTTTCTCTGCTTCTGGAAACGCTGGGAATGCGGGGCAGGGATATTCCCCTTCCTTTTTTGTTAGGAGCTGCTCTCCCTGCGATTGCATTCCCCAATCTTCCCATCCAGATCCGCCCCTGGCACCAGTGTAGGTTAGCTCCTTGTTTGGATAAGCATTTACTCCCAACTCAAGGGCAGCCCCATGGGGAATGTGCTGCAGTAATCCAGCTTGAGAGTTCAGTAGCGCCGGAACCCCTGCAACATGATTCCTCCTTTGTTGATGCGCTGCTGGCAAGGTAGTAGTGGGGGGGAAGAATCCATCCACTGTTCCTGCCCCCTTGAACGAGATCCTCTTCCCTGTTTTCAGGCAACCCGCCCATTTGCGGAGGAAGAATCTGCGGAGAAGGCTCCTCTGAACACCTGGCAGAGGCCGCTGCTTGGAGGGATGAAGGAGGAAAGCGAAGGAGACGCCCCCTTGCTGCGTAAGGATCTCTGAGGGGTCGTGCTTGCTCGGTGGCGAGCTGAGCATCATCGCGGCCTCCTTTGCACCCCAGTGACTGGGGACATGGGAGGCAGGAGGCGCCATCGGTCCACCTGGCTCAGAATTGTCAACATTGATGGCCAGTGGCTCGGTGGGCAGGGAAAACTCTTCCAGCCCTACCTGGAAATGCTGGGGATAGAACTTGGGACCTTTGGCTCTTATTTGGGTACTGTGGTGCCCTGTGCGAGTCCAAAAGCTGGGAAAGCACTGGGCTTTGGAAAGGAGGCAGGAGGACCCTAGCGCCCTGTCAGAGCCCTCACGCCTCCTTCCAAAACCCCCCTTGTGCCCAGTGTGTGCTCCTGCCCTGATTCTTCCGCCTTGTGGCCTTTGGGAGACATCCTGCCAAGCCTGATAGCTCAATGCTGTCCTTGTTTTCTCGCGAGGAGGGAAGAAGGGCAGCCTAATGCTGGCACGTGCCACTTCTGACTGTGTATATGTGTATGGAATGTGGCAGAGGGAAGCTTGGAATCAAAGTTTTAGACTTGCGAGGGGCCGCCAAGGGTCATCCAGTCCAACCTTGGATTGCAGGAATCACAGCTGAAGAATCCCGAACGGAGGACCAGCCAACCTCTGTTTAAAAACCTCCAGTGCTGGAGGGTCCATCGTCACGCAAGGGAGCCCATTCCACGGTCAAACATTCTTCCTTGCAAAATTGAAAGCTCCTTCATACAACTCCCCACCCCAAATCTTAGTACTCAGAACAGCAGCATGGCAGAGAGAAATCTATGCTCTTGAGCCCATTTCCCTGTGTGCTTCTCTTCTATGTGTGGGGATTTATTATTACAGTGGTACCTCTGCATGCGAATGAGATCTGTTCTGGAGCCCCATTCGCATCCTGAAGCGATTGCAACCCAGGTCCGCAGGTCGCAATTTGCTGCTTCCGCGCATGCACATGACGTCATTTTGAGCATCTGCGCATGCGTGAGTGGCGAAACCCGGAAGTAACACGCTCCGTTACTTCTGGGTCACCGCGGAGCACAACCCGAAAATGCTTAACCCGAAGCTACTTCAACCCGAGGTATGACTGTATTGTCATCATTATTATTTGCATATTGAAAAGGACTTCATCCTAGAGCCACTGCCCACACTGGGGGCTGATGGGAGTTGGTGTGTGACAGACTCTTTATCTCACGGTCATGGGTTCAAGCCCCACATTGGGCAAAAGACTATTGCAATGCAGGGGGTTGGACTAGATGGCCTGCGTGGTCCCTACCAACTCCTACGATTCTTTGTTTCTATAAGGATTTGGAGGGCTACAGGCAGTTCCCCACCCCTGTCCTTAATGAACGCCATTCCTTTGCCCTTTCTAGCAGGCGACGAGAAGTTGTGCAGCCCGGAGAAGAATGACCCAGAAGCTTCCGGAGAGCTGGAGCCACGCTGGATGTTGTCTGGAAGGGTCGAACAGACCGTTCCCCACTGCCCCGGTCCAGGGGAACCTTCCGAGATGCTGTACGGCGGGAACTGCCTGGAGCGGGAAGCAGGGAAGTTCATCAACTCCCAGGGGACGTACGAGGACTTGGACGAGAGCGCCATGCAGCCGGGGACCCTCCTCCTGCTCCCTGGCGAGAGGGACAACGCCTGCCATGTGTGCGGGAAGGTCTTCCGGCGGCGCTCCAACCTGATCGCGCACGAGAGGATCCACTCGGGGGAGAGGTGGTACAACTGCTCCGAGTGTGGGAAGAGCTTCGTCAGCCGGGCCGCCTTCCTCATCCACCAGAGGGTGCACACCGGGGAGAAGCCCTACAAGTGCTCCTACTGTGGGAAGGGCTTCAACACGGGCTCCAGCCTCATCCGCCACAAGAGGATCCACACGGGCGAGAAGCCCTACAAGTGCCCCGATTGCGGGAAGCGCTTCAACGACTACTCCAACTTCATCGTCCACAAGAGGATCCACACGGGAGAGAAGCCCTACGAGTGCTCTATCTGCGGCAAGCGCTTCAGCGACAACTCCAACTTCATCAAGCACCACCACTGAGAGGTTGGCAGGCTGTGGGTGGGGTGCGGTTTTTTGGGTGGGGACCGGGGGGGGTTGTTTTGCTTGTACTAAACAAAAACTGGTTACAGACTGTATAGCAAGACTACAAAGGAGCATTTCTGTGAGTGAGGGCCGTGGCAAAAAAGAGGTGTCCCAAAGCCTCTGTTGCCTTCGAAAGCAATCGAGAGGGTAGAGAGGGGATGTCTGGGAGACGACAAGGAGAGCAGGTCGTTTGCAGATCAGAGAAAAAGGAAAGCAGAACAAAGAACACACGGAGACTTCTAAAGGTTGCTCCTGTCTTGATGAAGCAGTTGCCCGGACTGGCCTGTAGTTCCCCCTTCACTCCTTCTGTCTACGGTGAGCTGCAAGGGACCCTCTCTGCGTCTGCTTGGCTCTCTGCTTGGCAACATGCAATAAATGCCTTGTTCTGGGGTGGGAGGGACCTGCAAGCTGCCAGCAGAGAAGCTGTAAAGAGTGGCTCTGTGGGAGAACTGCCAAGTCTAACTCCTGATACAGGTAGGTAGCCGTGTTGGTTTGACGCAGTCAAAATAAAAATAAACAAGGAATTGCCCAGTGGCACCTTATAGACCAACTAAGTTTGTTCTGGTATAACCTTTCGTGTGCATGCACACTTCTGAGAAATACCCCACCCCACCCTCCCACTATATATAAGGGTCTGGTGACTTCTTTTTCAGTTTACAGTCATACCTCTTGTTACGTTTGCTTCAGGTTGCGCAATTTCAGGTTGTATCCTGCGATGACCTGGAAGTACCGGAAAGGGTTACTTCTGGGTTTCGCCGCATGCGCAGAAGCGCAAAATGACGTCACACACATGCGCAGAAGCAGCGAATTGTGACCTGTGCACGCACAGGTTGCGTTCTGCTCATGTTGTGAGCGGGGCTCCGGAACGGATCCCGTTTGCAACCAGAGGTACCACCGTATCTGAAGAGGTGTGCATGCACATGAAAGCTTATGAGAGCCAATGTGGTGTAGTGTTTAAGAGCGGTAGTCTCGTAATCTGGTGAACCGGGTTCACGTCTCCGCTCCTCCACATGCAGCTGCTGGGTGACCTTGGGCTAGTCACACTTCTCTGAAGTCTCTCAGCCCCGCTCACCTCACAGAGTGTTTGTTGTGGGGGAGGAAGGGAAAGGAGAATGTTAGCCGCTTTGAGACTCCTTCGGGTAGTGATAAAGCAGGATATCAAATCCAAACTCCTCCTCTTCTTCTCTTCTTCCTCTCCTTTCTGAGCCCCTTAACGGCCAGTAGCCATTTCTCTCCAGCAGGTGAGCAAGCTGAATTTCCCCTTGCCCACCTGCCACAGAGATCTGTAGGCTGGGATCACAAACCCAACACCGGTATGGGGGGCAGCTCAAATGCCTGCCAAAAATACAACCAGCCAGGTAGAGAACAGGCTGGAGGGGCCAGAACCTTCCTACCTCCATTCTGCCCCTCCTGGTTCCTGCCTCCTCAGTGGTGCACCTAGGTAGTTTAGCCTGTGGACAATGTTCATGCTGCAGAAGGGTGGTCCAGGGAACATCCATTTTGGAGGGAATGCGTATTTCTTTCATAGGTGGCAAGCCGGCCACTGCTGTGTTTGGGTATCCCTCCTGCTCATTCCACTGTGTGAGGCTCCAGACTGCAGGGCCCAACGGCCAGCCCTGATGGTGCCACAGTTCTGAGTCTCCCCATAGCGATTTCAGCACCTGTGGTGGCCGCAGAGAAGCTTGCAACTGGCTCTCTGCTTGCTGCAGGCTCTTCCTCAGCCTCTGCTGCCCATACAAGGGTCTCGCGGCCCATCGCGTTCTTCAAGAAAGAGGAAGGGCTGTAGGACCAGCGGTTAGAGTACATGCTTTGGATGCAGAAGCTCCCAGCTAAAACCCTTAGCACCTCCACCTGTGTGGTAAGGTAAGAATTTGCTTCCACACCGCTCTGTCCGTGACGCAGGTGAGGGACCACCTTTTAAATAAAAAATGGGACCCTGGAAATTAATTCCAAGTCCAGCATCTAGGAGGGGCCCGGCGTTTATTATTATAGATACAGTGGTACCTCGGGTTACATACACTTCAGGTTACAGACTCCGCTAACCCAGAAATAGTACCTCGGGTTAAGAACTTTGCTTCAGGATGAGAACAGAAATCACGTGGCAGCGGTGCAGAGGCAGCAGGAGGCCTCATTAGCTAAAGTGGTGCTTCAGGTTAAGAACAGTTTCAGGTTGAGAACTGACCTCCGGAACGATTTAAGTGCGTAACCAGAGGTACCACTGTATTGCCATAGGGCAGAGCTCAACTTAACATGGTTGTTCTAGCCGAACCGCCACCTAAGAAGAAGTTTGGCGTAAGGAGCATCAGAACAAAAGAGTTTCATAGGCGGCACACGAAAAGCCACAAAACATCTAAAAATTCTTGAAACAAAAACATCCTTCTACATACATCAGGAAAGGTTACAGGACATCAGAACTAAAACACACATGGCTCCATATCGGTATCTTCACCCCTGCAATCACCTTGGAGTGACCCAAATGTGCCCAGGCCATGGGTCTCAAATGTCCTCCTATCACAGTTTCTCTAGCAACCAGGTCTTCCTTGGGCTGTTGACATTCTTTCCCTTATCTCACTTCCCTTCCTTCTCCTTTCTCCTAGGAAGTTTTAATGAGAAGTTTGGATTTACGCTCTGGTGCTAACTAGAACGCCCTTAATGACGATTTGTAACACTTTCAGGGTTAGATAGAGGTGGAATGCAGAATAGGCTTGCGAGTCTCAAAATACACATAGGAAACATTTGTGGAAAGGTTAAATGCAATTAATACTGAAATATTATTAAAGTAAACAAAACACTACACTCTGGGTCTCTTATTTTTACATCCTTGGGAAGGACCTCCCCTTGCCAGAGACCCTTTAGAAGTACTGCCATTTATTTTTATTTATTTATACGGAGCCTGCTCTTCATCCAAAAAGGCTCCTTTCTTTGTTTGCTTTACAAACAAAGAAAAAGTCAATCCTGACCCGGCAGGCTTACAATCTTTAAAAAAAGCACGACACACAAGGAAAGGGTGACAGGGAGGGAAGAGGAATATCAAAGCTCAGGCTTTGATTTCTAAACAGTTGTTCCCACCATGACCAGCTGGCATGGTACAGGAGAACCGACCTTTCCACAGCCAAAAGAGCTACGATTCAGGACGTTCTTCCAAATGTTTTGTCGAAATCTCTCTTTGTTCTTATTTGAATCTGTTGGTTTGGGTGCTATCCCCTACAGCAGAAATGGAGGAGCCTTTGCCCCTCCCTATGTTGCTGGACTACAGATCCCATCGTCCCTGACTGTTGGCCATGCTTTCTGGAAACATCTGGAGGCCAAAGGTTCTCCATATCTGCTGTAGAGCAACAGAAAATAAATTGGCTCCATCGTCATGCTGACATCATTTAAGACTTGCAGGTTTGTCTCCTGTAGTCACTTCATTGTTACTGGGGAAATGCCCCACAGGAACAAGGAAGTGGTTAACTGGGAACTGGGATCCAGTGCAGAACTGCGGGAGGCAGTGGAAGGCAGGAGTACCTGGCGCGCTCTGGTCCATGGGGTCACGAAGAGTCGGACACGACTAGACTAAATGACTAAAGAACATCTCTGCCATTGATTGATCTCACTGGCCATGTTCAACGCTGACACAATCACATTGGCTCTTCTTGACTCTCGGCAGCAGAGCATGGACAGTTTTGCTTGTGGATTAGCAATAAATTGACTTTTTTAAAACAGTCAAAAGGGTTCTACATAGAACAAATCCCTTCTAGGCCTTTGGAAGAACCAAAGACATGGAAAAAAAATCACAGATTAAGTACATATTGGGTGGTGCAGTGGTGCTTTTTAAAAAATAAACCCAGTAGCCAATAGAATATAATTAGGTAGTTTTGTTTTTTGTTTTGTTTTGTAAGTCTACTCACTTAGCCCAGAAGACCTCCCTAAAAGCCACTGATGGAAAGCCCTTCAAGAGCTTTTGTGGTTTCTGACATCGTTCTTCTGGCTGTAGACAAAATATTTTAGTTGGCTTACCAAGATCGTTTATTCTCAAGCAATATTTAATACCTCTGCTCAGTGGTTCAGAGGGAAAGCAATTGTCAGCACAGATGCGATAGCATCACCCTTGGTGCCTGGCTTAAGATTGACCTTGTGGACAAATCTGATGGACAGGAGGCAGGCAGGAAGGAAGGAAGGAAGGAGAGAGAGAGAGAGAGAGAGAGAGAGGGAGAGAGAAATCTACATGCCTTTTGGGAGCATGCTAATCACAAGACACCTCCAGACCAGTGTATTTTTTTTGTGGGTAGAGTTTGCAACATGACATTGACGCAATAATAGAGCATGAAATGGAAAAATTATACTGGACCTTCCACACATCGTTCCATGTTATCATTTGTTCTGCAATGCTTCCCAGGATTGAACCTGCAACCTTGGCATTATAAACAAAGCACTCTATATCCACCCCCCAAAAAAGCCTTTTCCAGGTGCAAAGTGCAATCATGTATAACAAGCACAAATCATTGTAAGGGCACAATATAAAGGATGTCTTCCAGGGCCAACATAGTAGATCTGTTGAAAACAATGGACTTAAAAATAATTAAGTGGGTTTACTCAGAGTAGGACCCAGTATACCTTGAAGTGGGTCAGGTAGCTTACTGGCAGGACTGGTGACCTAAAATTGGAGCGCCTTCTCTGTCACCCCAGACAGAGCCCTGGGTTCAAATCTGCAAGTTTATGCAGCGAGCTTAACCTTCCTCACAGGGTTGTGAGGCTGAAAGGCAAGGCTGGTGAATTGGGTTTGTTGCTTTCTTGGAGGAAGGGTGGTTATTAAACCTTTTTAAATGATTGACATGAGATGTATAAGCCTGTAGAAAGAGTAAATAAGTTTCCCCCCCCTTGCTGTGAAAAGCTGGACTCAGCCCAGTGAAATTGGCAGGGGATGTGGCTTCGGGGCACGAAAAAAGGAGCCCTCCTTCACACAACACTAAACTTTCCTGGAATTGAATTCTGTAAGGTGCTGTGAGGGCTGCTGCTTAGATGCCTTTGAACAGTTCCTGTTGGCTGGGGCTGAGGGGAGAAGTCGCCAAAATTATCTGGAGGGCACCTGGTTGGGGAAGGCTGGTAGACAACACGGAAGAGAGCTCTCTTGAGAGGCTATTGGCTGGTGATACCTAAGAGTGGAGCCTCCTTTCTCAGAGGCTTCTGCATACTAAAAGGTTGGGGGTCCACCAAGTCCCCAATGGGGAGCGGCCATCTTTTCCCCCCACGCCTTTCCTTACACCTTCCTCACAAGCTTTCCAGAAGCAGCGATCTCGGGGTAGCAAAGCAACCCGAGTTACGTACAACTTCAGGGTAACAATACAACTGGTTTGAAGAACATGTGGGAACAAAAAAGGACCGGCCTTTCTTGCAGCACGTCGTTTGAGTGTTTATAAAGAAATAAAAATGTTTTGCTCAAGATGGTGTGCTTCATCTTTTTTTTTTCCCCCTTTCGTGATGGTTTGTTTTGTGTTTCCGATGTTATTTCAGCCTCATGGTTCACCTGAGACCCTTTGGGGGCCGGTGAGCTTTCCCTGGTCCACCAAGTCTTTTTCCCAAATGGTCTAGGAACATCATGGCCCTCCCAAAGGGGCAGGAAACATCATGGCCCTCCAGATTTCATTAGGCCCCCAACTCCCCTCAGCCCCAGCTAATGTGGCCGAAAGGTGGCCATGATTGTGGTTGCAGTTCAGCAACCTCTGGACGACGCCTGTCAGCTGTCTGAGAATGGGAGTATACAGTCATACCTCAGGCTACAGATGCTTCAGGTAGTGTTTTTTTCAGGTTACGGATTGACGAAACCCGGAATATGCGCCGCTGCAAGTTGCGAATGCTGCGGATTGCGA
The DNA here is from genome assembly GCF_964270895.1 of Podarcis filfolensis. Lineage (NCBI taxonomy): Eukaryota > Metazoa > Chordata > Lepidosauria > Squamata > Lacertidae > Podarcis > Podarcis filfolensis. The sequence goes on from NC_139605.1 coordinate 8,973,013, forward strand.
ACATGCATCCCGCATGGATCACGTTCGCAACCTGAGCGTCCACTGTATATACATACAGTCATACCTGCCGGTTGCGTGTTTTCGGGTTGCAGACCGCGCCGAATCCGGAAGTACCAGAATGGGTTACTTCCAGGTTTTGGCACTCGCGCATGCGTAGAAACGCAAAATGACATCATGCGCATGCACAGAAGCGCTGAATCATGTCAGTGCGTGCGGCGCTGCAGGTTGTGAATGCTGCGGGTTCCGAACATGCCTCCCGCACGGATCATGTTTGCAACCCGAGGTATAACTGTATATATAAGGCATCAAAAAAGAGGGGGGAAACAGACAGCATTTGTTTTTAAAAAATTATTTTCACAAACACTTTTCTAGCTTCCCCCCACTGTGCAAACACTAATAGTTGAGCGAAATCTCCCTTTTGTGCAATGCAACAGCTGATACCAAGCACATGACAAAACCTGTATGGGGTGGCGGTGGGGAGAGTAAACCTTTTACCAAAGTGCATCTGTTGGGAGCCAGCCGGCACCAAATCACACAGGGTAAGCCAAAACTTAATTAGGATTAACAAGGTCTGCTCAGGAGCACCCGGCCCAATGAGCACAGCAGCTCTTCTTGGTAAGTCAGTTGAGGTGCAAAACTCTGTTGACTAGCTATATATAGACTGCAGATGGGGACACACTTCTGCCAGCATGTAACTGTGGCTCTCAAAAGCTTGGGCTGGCTGCTTGGATGCTACTGGGCTCAGTTCAATATCCACATAATAATTTAAAAGGCCCTTAGCAGCTTGGGGCCAGGATAACTCAAAAGACTGCCTAATCCTTGATATTTCTGCCTGGTCTCCGAGATCCGCAGGGGAGTCTCCCTTAGTGGTTCTTCCCAGCCCAGATGTACAGCTCACATCCCCTAGATTTGTGGGTCCAATTCTGTGGAACACCCTCCCAGCTGAGTTTAGGAAGACCCCTCTCTCCCTGTTGAAATTTCAGGTGTTTGACAAAGGCCTTTCTGTTTGAGCGGGAATGTTAAGTTTCTTCCCATGATTTTCTGATTTATTGTAATTGGTCCTGTCCATTGTATGCTTTGGAATGTGAAATTTGGGGCTTCCCTCGGGCTTGATCCAGTAGTTGCAGTTGGTGCTGAATGCTGCAGCACGATTGCTGACAGGGCGGAGGCATTGTCAGCGTATACTCAGAGATCTGTGCTTGTTGCTGATTTGCTACTGGGCCAAGTTCAAAGTGCTACTATTAGTATACAAATAAATCCCTTTTAGAGACCCTATCCAGATTCGTAGAACAAGGGTGTGTATTTTAACTTGCTTTTTAGTTTCTCACTGATTCTTTATTATTATTATTATTAATGTAATGTTTTAAATAGTTGTGTTTAACTTTATTCTTTTCATGAACCTCTTTAAGGTTTTTTGCAATCAATGGTGTATAAATTTATGAAATGAATAAATAAAATTAATTTGGATGTATACCACTTAGAAACTTTGGCAACTAAGCAATATATTAACCCAGTCAGATGGGTGGCATATAAATAATAAAAAGTTTTATTATTATTGTTATTGTTTCTCTTTCATTGTTTGTCCGATGATAACCAGTAATGGCTGATTGCCTTAAGTAAAGGACCCCGCTTAAATCTTACAGTGGCAACAGAAACAAGCAGGAAAAGGCAGGCAGGAGGACGGCGATGTGATGAGTGTGTCAGGAAGATGCTCCATGAAAGGGGAGGTGTTGGACCGTGCTGAGGAGCGCTGCAATGAGGAGGAATGGTGGGAGCTTCCCCCTGCTCCTGATCAGGATCCTGACTCTTCCCAGGAGCAGGAGGACAGTATAGATTTGGAGTGGTGGTTCGCAGAGGGACTCAGTTTACAAGGCAGAAGCTGGGACATACTGGATGGGGAACAGCTAGGAGGAGAAACATTGGAAGAGAGAGGGTTAACAGATTCACAGTCTCTGGACAGCGTTCACCCTCCTTCTCCAAAGTCACAGAGAGCTCAGAAGGTGGCAGCACAGAAAGCACAGTGGTAGTGAGATCAGGTTACAAGACGCGGTAGTGACGTGGGTGACTAGGGAGGAAGTGGGTGGAGCCCTCAATTGGGAGCACCGCCGTTCCTAGGAAATGGATTCTTTGTTCTCTTGCTGTGATCATTAAAGTTTCTAACTGGTGAGAAGACTCCTTTTCCTTTGTTCTGCTTATCTACTGCCAAAGGTGAGGCAGTTTCTGTGCAAGTGCTGCAGATTTGGCACATTACTCTAAACAGCTGTTCTCAACCTGTGGGTCCCCAGATGTTGTTGGACTACAACTCCCATCATCCCTGAGCTCTGGCCTTGCTAGCTAGGGGTGATGGGAGTTGTAGTTCAACATCTGGAGACCCACAGGTTGAGAAAGGCTGCTCTAAATCCATATGGAAAAGAAACAAGTTTACTGCTGCCCAACAGCCCGACCACTAAAGAGGCCCCCCTCCTGAATGAGTCCTCTCGTGGATAACCAGGTGCGGTCGCTGGCTGAAGCTTTTCCCACAGTTTGTGCACGCATATGGCTTCTCTCCCGTGTGGGTCCTCTTGTGCGTAATGAGGAACGAGCTGCGGGTGAAGCTTTTCCCGCACTTGGGGCATTTGTAGGGCCTCTCCCCTGTGTGGGTCCTTTCATGCGCGACGAGGGCCGAGAGCTGCTTGTAGCTTTTCTCGCAGTCCGCACATTTGTAGGGCCTCTCGCCCGAGTGGGTCCTCTTGTGCTTGACAAGGACGGACCTCTCGTTGAAGCTCTTCCCGCAGTCCGAGCATCTGTAGGGCCTTTCCCCCGTGTGGGTCCTCTCGTGGACGATGAGGGTGGATCGCTGAATGAAGCTCTTCTCGCAGTGGGAGCATCGGTAGGGCCTCTCTCCCGTATGCGTCCTCTTGTGCACTGTCAGTGTCGACTTGTGTTTAAAGTTTTTCTCGCAGTCGGGGCATTTATACTGCGTCTCTCCTGGACAGGGGTTCTCATGTGCCGGAAGGCTGGGCTGAAATAATTTGTTCCCTCCTGGACAACTCCTCTGTTGGCTCTCAGGGGCTGTTCTGTGCTGATCCAGACAGCGCAAAATGTGTTGTTTGCCCCAAACCCCACAGAATTCCAGTTCCCCAGAATTCTCCGGTCGACTCGTCTGCCACTCCTCAGGGTTCTCATCACCTCCTGGAGCAAGAAAAGCATCTTAACATGGCTCATCCCCCAGTAAGAATAAATAAGAAAATCTCAAAAAGGGAGAAGCTGCAGTAAAGAGCAACCCAAATGATGAGCAGGCTCGTGAAACTCTCCTAAGAGGAAATGTTAAAAAGTTGGTGACTTTATAGTTGTGAAGTTCTCCCTATTGGCAGACATGCAAACTGCAGCGTGATGATAGCCTTACCTTTTTATGTATATAGGAAGAAAGGTCTATAAAATTTTGCATGGTGTGAAGAAAGTGGTTAGGGAGAAGTTTTTTCCCTCATGCTAAAGTCTAGATGCCTTAATTAATACATAACAACTCACAAAGCATTACCTGGCAGAGTGGCGTCTGCTTCATCTTCCTGTTTGACCGCGTCGAAGAGCGTCCCTTCCCAAGCCTGTGAGAGAGCTGTCTCTGTGTTGGGAAACTCATCAGCCTCCTCTTTGAACGGCGTCTGAGTAAACAGAAATCAGGGTCAATTGGGAGTGATTATGGCCTAGCGCTACTGTTTGGCAGAGTGAGCAGGCCTGCCTCTATATACTGCCTGGGCTGTGAAGCTTAACAATAAGCCTTGAGGAAGTTCATTTCTTAACGCACCAAGTACCAGGACAACCTTCTCGTCAAGCGGCACAAAACTCTTCAAGCAGTCCAATAATGAGATGAGAACTTTATAATCAACCCTGAAGCTCACTGGATGGCTTTGGCTAAGTCACCAAATCTACTAGTGGCATTTATAACCCATATTCTTTCTGAGTTGTGCAGGAACAGTGGTAGGGAACTTTTTTTTGGCATGGAAGGCCAGATTATTATTATTTATTAAATTTATCAACTGACCATCCAAGGATCACGGGGTGGTTTACAGTATAAAAACACAAAAATATATAATATGATGACAAACAAAAGAAAACCGCCCCCAACACACAGTTTAAAAGGCCTAGATTGTTTATTTAGCCAGAGGCCTGGGTGAAGAGGAATGCTTTTGCCTGCCACACATTTGTCCCCACCCTCCTGGAAGTGATATCATCATGATATCAGGTGATGGACAGGTGGGCTGCTCCCCCACCCACCCATCAAAGTTCCTTGCACAGCTGGTGGCCAGGTGCTTGGGAACCGCAGCACAAGGCCTTATGCTCAGCGACAGGAAAGCACTGAGCACAGGGAGGACAAAGCGCTTTGCACAAGGCTTCAAAAAACACAGGAACTTAGTCCACTGGAAACTTGTGTGCAATCAATCCATCAGGCTTCAACTCAGCACCCATCAGTTGATGACTTGACCCCCTGTAGGGAGCAGCTGCATGCATGATCAGATTCCCACAGAGAATTCAGCAGATCCAGCCACAGCTCTACATGCCTCCACCTGATGTCATCTATGATGTCTTAGGTGACACGAGGTGGCCGTGGTTTGGTGAAAACAGCCTCACAGGCCAAACAGGGACCAATTTTGGGCCACACTTTACTGAGGTAGTGTCAGGCTTCAAGGAATTGGCTTCCTCCCCACCCCCACCCCCCCCGGCAGTAGATAAGCAGAACAAAGTTAGAATTCTTTAATAATCACAACAAGGGATAACGAATGTCTCCCTCTAAGAGTGGTGGTGCTTTCAATTAAGGCTACACACACACCCATCCCTCTCAATCTGTGTCACCCCTACGTCTGGTAACCTCAGCTTGCGCTTTCTGTTTGGCAACTTTCTCAGCTAAGAAGAAGAAAAAGAAGAAGAAGAGTTTGGACTTGATATCCCGCTTTATCACTACCCGAAGGAGTCTCAAAGCGGCTAACAATCTCCTTTCCCTTCCTCCCCCACAACAAACACTCTGTGAGGTGAGTGGGGCTGAGAGACTTCAGAGAAGTGTGACTGGCCCAAGGTCACCCAGCAGCTGCATGTGGAGGAGCAGAGACGTGAACCCGGTTCCCCAGATTACGAGTCCGCCGCTCTTAGCCACTACACCACACTGGCTCTCTGTTAGATGGGCAAGTGACAGGGCACTTGTCGCACTGACTCCACTTCTGGGACGCTTTAGAACAGCACCTTTCCTCCATGGCTTTTCTCCATGGCCCAGGCTCTCTGCCCTATAGAACTGCCAGCATCAAAGCCTCTCACCTCCTCCTCCTCCTCCAGCCGCCTCAGCAGGAAATCCTCGGCCAGGGACACAGCCCGCAAGCAGGTCTCCGGCCCACCTTCTAGAACCCGGGTCCGGATTTCACAGGGCAGGATGGTCAGGAATTGCTCCAGGATCACCAGCTCCAGGATCTCCTCCTTTGTGTGCCTCTCAGGCTCCAGCCACCGGTGGCAAAGATCTCTGAGCTGGCTGCACGCCTCTCGGGGGCCCTCAGCCTCCTGGTAGTGGAACTGCCTGAAGGATTGGCGCTGCGCTTCCAGAGCCCTGATCTCTTCTGGGAGCTCCTCCTTCAGCATCTTGCAGCCTGCCTTGTTTTGGGCCAACTGACTATTGTTGGCAACCTGTTGGGGTGGTCTCTCCCCTCCAAGCTGCTGACCGGGTTCAGCCGCCCTCCTGGCACCATCAATGGGTGAGGTTCTCTCTTCCAATTGCCTGGACTCCACTGCCTTCAGGAAACGACGCCACTGGGCTTCCCAGTGCTGTTGCGGTCCTTCCTCTGCTTCCCCTTTCGTCTCCTCTGAATTACCGTATTTTTTGCTCTATAAGACTCACTTTTTCCCTCCTAAAAAGTAAGGGGAAATGTCTGTGCGTCTTATGGAGCAAATGCAGGCTGCGCAGCTATCCCAGAAGCCAAAACAGCAAGAGGGATTGCTGCTTTCACTGCGCAGCGATCCCTCTTGCTGTTCTGGCTTCTGAGATTCAGAATATTTTTTTTCTTGTTTTCCTCCTCCAAAAACTAGGTGCGTCTTGTGGTCTGCTGCGTCTTATAGAGCGAAAAATACGGTATTTGTTCTTTCCAAATCCCCCAGGTTCTTCGCCCAGGCGGCAGAAGGACACTTTGCTCCAAGTGCTGCAGCATCCGATTCTTCACTCTTCTTTCCTTTTTCTAGCACAGCTCAGAGGTGGAGACCCAGGGCTGCTATTTCCCCAGCCTCGGTGGCCATGTTGTCTTTTCAGGTCATGTGGTTGTGAGGTCAGCGCTTAGGGCTGAGCAAAACAAGAAAAACTGGAATTAAGTCATGAGAAGTCCCTTACCGAGAAAAATAAATAAAAAAATAAAAGTGTTAAGAGTTCCCAGAGGAGGAGTAGGGGAATTTGATCCAGGTTGCATTTAAAAGCAAACGGGACCTAATCTGCAATTTCTGAAACAGCATGAGAACCAAACCACAGCTCTCCTTGGAAATGTTTTCTGAATTTTGCACTGCTGTTCTCCAGCCACGCATACAAAACATTTGCTTAAATACATCTGTTAGAGAAAAGAACATGTTAAAAAGCATTGCATTAAGGAGAAATGTTTATAGCGGGCAGCTTTGCATACAAACATGCGAGGAGCGATTCACAGCGAGGGGAAAGGACAGATTTGCCCCGTCCAGGTTCTGAGAAGACATGCACAGGACTGTGCTGTTGATTTTGCTTCTGAAAATTCAAATAATGGATTGCAGGGGAAGTGCAAGCTGCCAGCCACATTTGATTAACACAATCCAAGGTTTGTAAGCTAGCAATAAACCATGGCTTATGAACATGGTTTGTGGTTAACAAATTATGGTTATACCGTTGGTGGCATGTGTGTTCAGACATTCAAATAAACCATGGTTTAGTGCAACATACAAACCACTGAAGGCTATTCTCCTCAGAGAGCTGCTGCTAACAGAGTCTCCTGTGAAGAGAAATCGACTACTCTAGAAATTAGACTACTCTAAGAACTGTAGTTCTGTGAGGGGGAAATTGTGTCTTTTAACAACTCTCAGCACCCTTAACTACAGCTCCCATGATGCTTTGGTGGGCAGCCATGGCTGTTCATATAGCATTGCTTTAAATATATAGGGCAGATGGGTCCTGTATCTGGACTTTAATTAGCATTTGTTCTGATTTGTTCATGGGACAGTTATTTGACAATCAGTCTTTGTCCTGCATTCATCCTTATTTTGCTTGAGAGTACCCATTCATTTATACTATGTTTTTCAATACATTTCCTTGTTGTTCTCCTAACCACAAAATTTCCTCTCTTTTATAAAGTAGATTTGTTGCTTGAGAGAAACAGAGCCCTTTCATCCACTTTTAAATGTGCAAACCTAAAGTTCTGATATGCACTTAAACCCCTCCTGCAAATCAGCAGCAGGCTGGTTGCCAACCACACATTCAAAGCCACACACACACACACCCCATCACAGGACCACTGGGAGCTGTAGTTTGCCCCTTGTGATGCTGCAATTCCCAGCACCCTAAACAAACGATAATTCCCGGGATTCCTTGAGGGAAGTCAACTGCACCATAAATTTAGCACACATTCAGACCCTTCCCAACAAATAGCATGGAAACTGTAGCCCCTCACACAGCTGCAATTCCCAGCACTCTGAACAAACTACAGATTGGGGTGGGTGTGGGCTAATGCACTTTAAATGGTGCGATCTGGAGGCACCTAAAGGACAAACACACAGATAGCAGACTCATCGGTCAGTTTTACTGACACAGCCGCTCAGCTGCCAAGGAAATCATTTTGTGACATTTTAGTGGGTGCAAATTAAAGCACTGCCTTGGCAGCAGATGCCCACCCTGCCCGCTATCCTGCCATCCCAGGGGACCAGCCCAGCCACCTGGGTTTCCCAGGGGGCCACTCAGTGTGGACCAGTCACCTGACTCAGTCTAAGTAAGGGGGCATCCATGCAGCTGAGTAGGAGTGGAGGGTGGGGGCAAAGCTTCATGGTCTTTAAACCCCCTGCCTGGATATTTCCCCCTCCCCTGGAGCCCCCACTCCCTAAAACGCCCCCTACCCTCTAAACTCACCTGATCCCCTCCCACTGCTAGTGAAAAAAATATCTCCCACTTGAATCCACGCTTGGGAAATTCAAAGGGCAGGTCACGTGGGCAGGCAAAGTAGGAAGTAAATTCCAAGCCGCCCTCTTCTCTCTTTCCAGGAATGAGAGGCATCCAGGCCTGTCTAGGAACCGACTCGGTCATCTTAACTCTTAAAGGACCGAGGCTGTGGCCAAAACCATACACTGAAAAGCACATTTCACATTATGCAAAGAAGCACCTCTGTGGGGAGGTGAGACTAGATGGCTGGTTTACAAGACTGCCCTCCAATTTGATCATTTTGCTTTTTAAAGGAACTCACAACAGGAACAGTCTCTGCTTCAGCTTCCTGGGGGCATGGCGCCCACCGGGTCGCACTGCCGGGACGATGTGCTTCCTCCGCCCTCCTCTTTCTCCGCCAGTGCTTAACAACCAGATAGATTGACATGTCTGAGCTCTTTGTTCCCTCCTCCCTCGGGGGCTGAGGAAATGCACACATCAAACGTATCTACTTATTTATTTCATCGAGAACCTACAAAGCAACACTAGATGTTGTGCTATATCGAGATTAAAAGGGGAGTGGGTTGCCTGCCTCTCAGGCTTACAATCTAAAAATAGGTCACATTTTTAAGATGACATTTTGGAAAGCTTCTCAACAGTCAGCCTAATATTTATCAGGCATTGTGATGTTACCGTGTTTGTTTTGCTGTGTTAAAAGTCTTTTTTGGGGGTGGAAATAGATGAGAAATGCAAGAATTTGGAATAAACCTATTAAACAGGCTTATAAAACCTGCTCCTCAAAACCACAAACTTGCCAAGAGGCTAGTTAGCTTGTGTTTTCATGTTGGCTGAATAAAAGAGGGGTGAAGGATTGTAGCCTGTTAGCGGGCAAGTAATACAGTGGTACCTCGGGTTACAGATGCTTCAGGTTGCAGACTCCGCTAACCCAGAAATAGTACCTCGGGTTAAGAACTTTGCTTCAGGATGAGAACAGAAATCGTGCTCCAGCAGAGCAGCAGCAGCAGGAGGCCCCATTAGCTAAAGTGGTGCTTCAGGTTAAGAACAGTTTCGGGTTAAGAACGGACCTCTGGAACAAATTAAGCACTTAACCTGAGGTACCACAAAGAGCCTTTTACCAAACAGACTGGCATCTCTAAGCAGCCCACCTTTCTGCAAACCCATTCACACACATGGAATTCCTGACTACCAAGGTCCACCAGGAAAGTGGTCAAAGAACAAGGCTGCGTTATGTTAGGCACACCTCACTACTTATTCATGCAGGGCCTCAAATAAGGAGGCCACACAAAAACATGGTAGTGGAAGGTTAACTAAGGTTTGGTTTAGTGTTATGAATCAAACGAACCATGGTTACAGTCAGCTTGCAAATCAAGATCAGAAACCGTGGCTTGAAACGGATTTGTAAACCATGGTTTGTGCTACGACCCCCAAGAGGGAGTTTCAGCAAGCTGAAAATGGCAGCAAACAAGCAATTCTGAAGGATGGTTTGGATTGTAAACCATGGTTTGGCACAAACGTCTCAGCTAAGGCAGTGAGAAAGGGATTCAGCTGACAAGTGCCCCCAAACAGAAGCTCGTGTAAGGACTTCTGATAGCACAACGGGGCTCCCCCTTCTTCCCCAGAAACTGGTTTGGGGGACAAAGAGGAAGGATCATTCAGTCTGCCAAGCTGAAATGCTTGCCCTGATGGAACAGTAAGACCTAAATTCCTTTCCTGAAGCTTCTGTTCATTTTCTGCAAGGGAATCCTTGCACACCATACTTTTTAAAGGTACCATACAGCTTTTTTGCTTTTTTTAAAGACACCCTTTAGTTTCAAATCCAGCACTGATGTAACAAGGAGGTAGGATTGCATCTAAGTGCAAAACGCCCTTAGGCACACACAACATCCCAGAAGGAGGTTCTTCAGATCCTCCTGGCCAAAGGTTGCTTGTCAGAGTGAATATTGCCATGAGCTGATTTCTCTTAGGGCCGTTCAACACAACGGTTTCTACATTATTTAAAAAAAAACAACACATGTCCTTGGGTCAGCAGCTCAGGCTGACTTATCTCCAATTCCCTTCCTGACTTCCTGATTCAGGAAAACCAGAGTTTATTACACGCTAACCGCCAAACTGTGGTTAGCAAGAAACAGGAAACCTGCCTAAACGGTGGTTTGTCCAAAGCAGGAAGTGAGAAAGCAGGAATCTACCAGCCATGACGGCTATGTTGTACATCCACAGCCGGGGGCAGTATATTCTTCTGAACGCCAGTTGCTCTGAATCACGGAGGCTAGTGGTGTTGCGCTTGCAGGCTTCCCATTGGTGGACCTTGTTGGCCAATGTGAGAACAGAATGCCGGACTAGATGGGCCCCATCTAGCAGGACTGTTCTGGATCCAAGCACGCAAGGTGGCAGCGCTCAGCACCAAAGACGGCCGAGTCAAGGGTTGTATCCAAGGCTGGTCCCACTGAGAGTAGACCTACTGAACTAATGGACACAGCTAATGATCTAGGTTCATTACGGAAGTTTTTAATGTCTGATGCTGTATTGATGTTGTATTGTTTTTAATATTCGGTTGGGAGCCGCCCAGAGTGGTTGGGGAAACCCAGCCAGATGGGCGGGGTATAAATAATAAACTATTATTATTATCATTAGTTTCTCTACACAGAACTCCACAGATTACATCAGTGTTTCCTAAAGTGGTCGATACCGCCCCCTGGGGGTCGCTGGAATGATGCAGAGGTGCAATTGGGGACCTTGAATAAAAACAGAGGGGCTGTGGAAGCATAAGGAAAGAAGAAAATTTTGAGAAACTGTTCATACAAATTTCATCTGTTGTGTAATGATGCTTACCGCCACGTTGGGCACTGTTGCAGGACGGTGACAACCCCTCCCCAGGACCCGGTGGTCATGAGGGGCTTTCCCAGGTTTCGGTGACCCCTTTCCGGCTTCACCCAGGCCCAAGAAATGGATCACAGCTTACCTGCCTATTTGGCCAATGGCAAGTGAGCTACGGTGTCAGCCTGACTCCTGGTGTGAATCAGAATGAGCCTGCAGGCTTCACTCTGGTCCGCCACCCCATGAGTTTTTAATCCCAGGGCCTAGTCAATCTCTTCGTCCAGTTTTCACTGTATCTTTCTGTCTGTTTGTTTAAATTTGAAGATAGATTTCCGGTGGGGGGCAGCGCTGAGTATTTTTTTCTTCCTGAAAAGGGGGAGATAGGCCAAGTAAGTTTGGGAACCTCTGGGATACATCCAACGGATTTGGCATCTGAACCAGCCCATTATGGAAACCCAGTGGGTCACCACTAAATGTGCATTTAACCGAGATCTATAACCAATCTTAGGTCTCTCTGGTAAGTCTTACTTTCATGATTACCTGTAGAACACACTTGTTTACTTAATTCACACATTACATTTTCCCGATGTACAAAAGAAGCCATCAAATACTTTAAAAGGTGTGGGGGGTGTTAAGCAGCCTTCTGTAAGGCTTCTTCTATGCAAAACCTTCATTTTAAAAAAACCAACACCCAATTCCACAATATATACAGTCATACCTCGGGTTAAATATGCTTCAGGTTGAGCGTTTGCAGTTTACGCTCCGCGGCGACCCGGAAGTAACGGAGCGCGTTACTTCTGGGTTTCGCAGCTCGTGCATGCGCTCAAAACGGCTTAGCGCGCATGCGCGGAAGCCGCAAAGCACGACCCACGCACGCGCAGACGCGTGTTACGTTCTACTCAGGATGCGAACGGGGCTCCGGAATGGATCCCGTTCGGATCCAGAGGTACCACGGTACAGTTATCAACTGTGAAGAGAATATGGAATAGGGGAAAAGGGCAGCTTCACAACCAGTCAGCGCACTGGAAGGCCTTCTCACGGGTGTGCAGTTTCTGGTGGGTCATGAGGATGTCCCTGCGCCCGAAGCTCTTCCCGCACACCAGACACTTGAAAGGCTTCTCCCCGGTGTGGGCCCTCTCGTGGATGACCAGGCAAGTCCTCTGGCTGAAGCTCTTCCCGCACTCGGAGCACTTGTAGGGCTTCTCGCCCGTGTGGGTCCTGCGGTGGGTGACGAGGAACTGTTTCCTGCTGAAGCTCCTGCCGCAGTCGGGGCAGATGTAGGGCTTCTCTCCCGTGTGGGTCCTCTCATGCTTGATCAGGTCTGACTTGGAGATGAAGCCCTTGCCGCAGTGCGAGCAGATGTAGGGCTTCTCGCCCGTGTGGATCCTCTCGTGCTTGATGATGTACGACTTGCGGCTGAAGCTCTTCCCGCAGTAGGAGCAGGAGTAGGGCCTCTCCCCGGTGTGCGAGCGCTGGTGCTCTATCAGCTCCGACCGCCACACAAAGCCCTTCCCGCATTCCGGGCACTTCTTCAGGCGCTCGTCCTGGATCCGCGGCTGCACAGCCACTCCTCCCTTGGCCGGCTGGTAGCCCTGTGGCCCACAAACCAGTTTGTCCTTCCCGTTCTCCGGGCGGCTTCCCGGCAGGCTCTCGGAGGCTTCCCCTGGATCGGGACTGTTCCACTCGGCAATCCCCAAAAGCATCTTGTGAGGCCTTGGATCTGCGGAATGGTCCGGGTCGTCTCCCCCGCACACTCTCTCGGAAGCTGCCGGAAAGGAGGAAATCAAAACGGAAGTCATTCTGCCAATGAATTACAGTGGTACCTCTGGATACGAACGGGATCCGTTGCGGACCCCCGTTCGCATCCTGAAGTAAACGTAAGATGCGACTGCGTGTCTGCGTTTCGCCGCTTCCGCGCGTGACGTCATTTTGAGCGTCTGCGCATGCGTGAGTGGTGAAACCCGGAAGTAATGTGCTCCGTTACTTCCGGGTCTCCGCGGAGCGCAACCTGAAAATATTCATCCCGGAGCTACTTCAACCCGAGGTATGACTGTATTAGACTGTGTGGAAATGGCTCAACTAACAAATAGGTTAAGAGGTAACACCAAACAATTATTTTCCCAAAAATGGGAAATGTTTAAGAGAGACTTACAAAAAAATAACAGTGACATATTATCTAGGGCTTGTGTACATAAAATATTAAGAAATAAAGGGAAATGGGTACACTAGGTTGTAAGAAAGTATTAGAAAGTATATTAAATGTAAGGTAATAATTATAAGCACATTCAAAATCACAAATGTCAACTATATCGCGAAATGATGGGAAGTCTATATTTATTTTACTTCAGTTTGTTGTTGTTGTTGTTGTTGTTGTTGTTGTTGTTTTATTTTATGTACCATTATATGATTTTAGCTTAGCTGGTATCTAAGTGGAATTAGAAGGTCAAATTAACATTCTAAGTTAAACTAATTTAAGAAAATAGATGATAGATAGATAGATAGATATAGATAGATAGATAGATAGATAGATAGATAGATAGATAGATGATAGATACATAGTATGTGTATGTGTGAAGTTAAATCTGTAATGACATTAATGAATTCCAATAAAGAATTTTTTCATCCAAAAAAACAAAACAAAACAACTCAAGTCATTCCCTGATATGGGGGGGGGTCCCTCAAGAAAGCTTACACACTGCCTGTTGCAGCATCTGACTAGAGACTATGAGGTAAAAGGTAAAGGTAAAAGGTAAAGGACCCCTGGACGGTTAAAGTCCAGTCAAAGGTGACTATGAGGTACAACGCTCATCTTTCTTTCAGGCCAAGGGAGCCGGCATTTGTCCACAGACAGCTTCCCGGGTCATGTGGCCAGCAGGACTAAACTGCTTCTGGCGCAATGGGACACTGTGACGGAAACCAGCGCGCACAGAAATGCCGTTTACCTTCCCGCCAGAGGGGTACCTATTTATCTACTTGCACTGGTGTGCTTTTGAACTGCTAGGTTGGCAGGAGCAGGGACGGAGCAACGGGAGCTCACCCCACTGCAGGGATTTGAACCGGGGTATTTTGGGGTTATTGTTTCTATTTTGATTTTATATACTGTGATCTTTTTATGTGAACCACCCTGAGACCTCTGGGTATAGGGCAGTATATAAATTCTAATACTACTACTACTACTACTACTACTACTACTAATAATAATAATAATAATAATATAAACACCACATACAAATAAATAAAATGAGAGCGCAATACAAGGCTGTATAATTTAGAATTGCTCAAGCAAGGCAACCTCTCACTCATACCACCACTGCCTGACCTCACACCTCTTTAAACCACCAATACATGAGTCACTCACACTCAAAACAGCACAGAAAGAGGAGTCCTCACCCAACAAGGCTGTGTCTCTGTCGTCGTCCTCCTCCTCCTGCTTCATCTCCCCTAAGATGACCCTCCGCCAGGTGTCTGAGGAAGAGTCTTCAGCGGTGGGGAAATGAGCAGCCTCCTCTTTGAACGGGCCCAACATCTGAAACAAGAGCACAGGACGTTGAAAGGAGACGAGGCTGGTTGCTGGCGAGTTCAAGGGGCTGGTTTGAGTGAGCCCTAGAAAGCTTGGGACCTGGCTACCTGAAAAATCACCTCTCCCTTTACAGACCCAACCAGTCACTGCACCACCTGCAGATACAATCATATTTTATTTATTCCTTGCATTTTAATCCCACCTGTTTTCCTCAGACTGATAGAATCTGGCTTCGTCACGGTGTTCCGTTGCACCAGAAGCAGCTTAGTCATTCTGCCTGCATGAACCGGAAAGCTGTCTGTGGCCCAACGCCACCTGCCTCGGCCTGAAGCGAGATGAGCGCCACAGCTCCACAGTCATCTTTGACTGGGCTTAACTGACCAGGGGTCCTTTACCTTTTAGCTTAGAATTGGAAGGGACCCAAAGGTTCATCTAGTCCAACCCCCTGCAATGCAGGAATTCGTGCCCTGGGTGGGCATGAACCACCAACCTTCTGGTTAACAGTCAGACACGCTGAACCACTGCGCCAGAGGAGGAAGAGGATGCCTGTGGAATACCCACAAGCGGGATCCAAGCACAGGAGCCCTCTACCCCGCTGAGGACTCCAGCAAACTGGTATTGAAGGTGACCCGGAAACTAAAATTAATCCAGAATGCAGCAGCTAGACTTTTGACTGGGAATGGCCGCCAAGATCATATAACACCGGTCCTGAAAGACCTACATTGGCTCCCAGTACATTTCATAGCACAATTCAAAGTGTTGGTGCTGACCTTTAAAGCCTGAAATGGCCTCGGCCCAGTATGCCTGAAGGAGCGTCGCCACCCCCATCGTTCAGCCCGGACACTGAGGTCCAGCTCCGAGGGCCTTCTGGCGGTTCCCTCACTGCGAGAAGCCAAATTACAGGGAACCAGGCAGAGGGCCTTCATGGTAGTGGCGCCCGCCCTGTGGAACGCCCTCCCACCAGATGTGAAGGAAATAAACAACTATCTGACTTTTAGGAGACATCTTAGGGCAGCCCTGTTTAGGAAAGTTTTTAATGTTTGATGTTTCATCGTGTTTTTTTAATATTCTGTTGGAAGCCGCCCAGAGTGGCTGGGGAAACCCAGTCAGATGGGTGGCATGTAAATCATATAGCATCATCATCATCATCATCATCATCATCATTTATTATATATACCCTGCCCATCTGGCTGGGCTTCCCCAGCCACTCTGGGTGGCTTCCAACAAAATATCAAAATATAGTAATGCATGAAACATTAAAAGCTTCCTTAACAGGGCTGCCTTCAGATGTCTTCTAAAAGTCTGGTAGTTGTTGTTCTCTTTGACATCTGGTGGGACATCTCGAAGACAGGGCGGGTGCCACTACCGAGAAGGCCCTCTGCCTGATTCCCTGTAACTTGGCTTCTCACAGTGAGGGAACTCCCAGAAGGCCCTTGGAGCTGGACTTCAGTGTCCGGGCTGAATGATGGGGGTGGAGACGCTCCTTCAGATATACTGGACCGAGGCCGTTGTTTATTATTATTGTTGTTGTTGTTTTGTTGTTGTTATTATTATTCAGAAGTGTTACCACTTCCAACTGTGGAGACAGAGCTGGACCACCACGCTAGTAGCCATCGATGGTCCAATTCATGCATTAGTGCAAGACAGTGTGCTTCTGAGTATCAGTTGTTGGAGGCTTCAGGAGGGGAGAGATGCTGTCGTGAGCAGGTCTTGCTCAGGGGCTTCCCATCGGAGCATCTGTTTGGCCACTGTGGGAAACAAGATGCTGGGCTAAAAGGAGCCCCTTTGGCCCAACCTCTTCCTGGGTCCTTTCCAACATCCTTACCAGCTCTTCCTGCCTCTCGTCCTCCTGCTGCCGCAGCAGGAAGTCCTCCACCAGGGCCACAGCCTGGGAACAGTTCTCCGGCTCCACGTCCCTGACCCAGTTCTGCACCTCCGCTGGCAGGACAGCCAGGAACTGCTCCAGCACCACCAGCTCCAGGATCTGCTCCTTGGTGTGCCTCTCGGGCTTCAGCCACAGGTTGCACAGCTCCCAGAGCTGGTTGCACACCTCCCTCGGCCCCTCGTTCTCCTGGTAGCCGAACTGCCGGAAGTGCTGTCGCTGCGCCTCTGAGCTGGCTGGCTCTTCCTCCAGGACCTCCTCCTTCACCTTCAAGCAGCGGACTTTGTCACTGCCCCACAAGCCACTCTCTGACAGCTGGGTTTCTTTACAGAAGTCCGGCAGGAGGCGGGCCATCCTCTCGCTCCCCTCCGAGATGCTGACCGGGGCGACAGCTGTGCTGTTGAAGGAAGAAAAGAAAAATTGGAGCTGGAAATATTCTTTGGCCAAAGGCTACCTGCCAGAGTAGGGGGAGCCTTGCATTAAGGCTGTTGAATGGTTTCTTTAAATGTAAAGGTTCATCATTGTTCCACCCGATGTGTATGTCTTTAAGGGGCCAAAGCAAGGGCCAGAGCAAGATAACAAGACCCAGCTTTACAGCTGTGAAACATAGCAGGTGCTGCTGAGTTGTATTTGATTAAGGTGTGTCAGCATTTGGGTGTAGTATATAAGGAGCAGCACCTAGCTCTCCCATTACCCTGGGGGATGGGTTGATGGTTGGGTTGTTAATGTGTTCAGTGTAAAAGGAGTTTTTGTTTTTCTTATTAAAACCTTGTTTAAGTTATTTTTGAGTCCTTTTTTTTTAATGTATGGTCTCCCCAGCAAGCTCTCTGCAGCGCTACCATACTGCAAACAGTCAACAAAGGCACCAGCCTGGTAGCCACAGAATCATAGAATCATGGAACTGTAGAGTCGAAAGGGACACAGAGCTTCATCCCGTCCAACCCGGTGCTATGCAGGAATATTATTCCTGAACCCATGCTTCTACTTCTGAGAGGTTCAATATTGCTCTATTTGCAGTCCTTGTTTTGCTGATTTCATTTAATATTCTAATTTTCTGAGATTGTTAATTTGGGGTTTTCATCAGCTGTACGCCATGATTGTCACAATTATAACAAATAAAGGCTTGGCATATCTCGCTTTGCATGTCATGAGTCTATCTCATATATTAGTTTCACCTTTTAAGTTGAATTACTAAAATAAATAAATTTTGAATTATGGTGCTGGAGGAGACTCTTGAGAGTCCCATGGACTGCAAGAAGAACAAACCTATACATTCTGAAGGAAATCAGCCCTGAGTGCTCACTGGAAGGACAGATCCTGAAGCTGAGGCTCCAATACTTTGGCCACCTCATGAGAAGAGAACACTCCCTGGAAAAGACCCTGATGTTGGGAAAGATGGAGGGCACAAGGAGAAGGGGACGACAGAGGACGAGATGGTTGGACAGTGTTCTCGAAGCTACAAACATGAGTCTGACCAAACTGCGGGAGGCAGTGGAAGACAGGAGTGCCTGGCGTGTTCTGGTCCATGGGGTCACGAAGAGTCGGGCACGACTAAACAACAACAACAACAATTGAAATAAATATTCTAATATTTATTTCACGATATTCTGATTTTCCGAGTTTCACCTGTATACCTATGTCTACAGGAATGATGTTCTTTACTTTAAAGAACGTGGGTTAGCATTCAAAGGCATGACACCCTGAGAGAGGATCCAGATTGCCACCCCCTCGTTCTGCACAAAGAATCACTCTCTGCTCCACTTGGAAGTGTGCATCATCCCCCCAAAATCGAAGGGCTCCTCGTTTTTCTGCCGCTGTCCCCTACTTGGCAGGCAGAAATCCAACCAAGGATGTTTCCCCAGCCTTCCCTCTCCTCCCCAGCCCCACGGCAAGGAAAAGCTTCTCCAGTTGCACTTCTGCCTGCCATGGAGCCCATTCGAGGCCCAGCACACCCTCCCTTCCCCCCTGCCCTTCCCACTTGCCTGGTTCTTTCGCAGCCACCGGAAAAGTCCTTCCGAGCCCTGATTATCTGCGCGTGGGAAAATTAAAAGGCCACTTTCCCATGGGAAGCGGAACAGGAAGTGGCATTTGATTGTTTTTGTTCCCCCCTTTCCTGCCGCAGAGGAGCTTCCGGTCTCTCTAGGAGGCGGTATTCCCTCACCTTAACCCTTTGCGGAGCAAAAGAGTCTTAACGCAGATTGTGACAAAGCTCGCTGACATGGGGGCGGGCCCTTCAGATGTTGCTGAACTACAACTCCCATCGCCCCTGGCTGGGGATGGCGAGAGCTGCACCCTGTTAATGTCTGGAGGACATGACATTTGAGACTAACACTGGGTTGGGAAACCTGTGGACATTGCTGGACTCAAGATTGCGTACATATCATACATTTTGAGTACATCTTCTTCCCCACCAAAGGGTGGCTGGTGAAACCCAGCCAGATGGGCGAGATATAAATAAAATGATGATGGTGGTGGTGAATTATAGGAGCTGTAATTTTCTATGGGTGTGGGAATTGTAGCTATTTGTGGGGTAAACTGCAGTTCCCGGGATTGGGGCATGTGTGTGCTTTAAATATATGGTTGATTCCCATCAACCCCAGGCAGGATGACCAACAGATGGCATAAAAGGGACATAGCTGTCAACGTTTCCCCTTTTTTAAGGGAAATTCCCTTGTTCCGAATAGGATTCCTTGCAAGAAAAGGGAAAAGTTGACAGCTATGAAATGGGGAGAGGAGACGTTAGCTTCGCACAGGCACAGTCTCCAATTGCTTGGGAAAAACCCTGGAGGGGAGGGGACTTTCAGTCTCAGCAAGGGGGACAGACCTGCCGGAGATCAGTGGCTGTGCTTATTAGGCCTGACACACCTGTGTTTATAGTGTTTTTGCTAATAAAGAGTTAACTCCAACTTGCTGAGTGTGTGTACATAGCACCCCCCAGGGCCTAGCTGCACTCCCAAGGAGGCTAGCGCATGGTGTTTGAAAAACAACAACCAATAAACAAATTTCAGTACAAAACCATCATGTATTTAATGCAAAAGTTCAGAAACCCCATAAAACCACCCAGTCAAACCTTCATAATGAAACCAGATTCCTGCCCCAGGAAGGGCTTGCTTTCAGCACCCAAGGCAAGCCCTGCTTTTGGCAGTGATCAATGTTGCTCTGGAACTTCAGAGTAGAACCAAGCACAGTGGGGCACGGCCAATAGTCAAGGGTCCGAGGAGCTGGAGTCCAGTAACACATTGAGGGCCATAGATTCCCCTTGCCCCCGTAAGACAGGAATGTCCTAAGTTCATGGCCGAGGTGGCCAGCCCATCTCTCTCAGGTGGATTCTCTGATGTCCTGTAAGGTTCCGCCGCTCCCTTAAACTTTCCCTGCTCCCAGAGAAGGCTCTGCCTTCTCCGCCAAGTGGGTCATCTGATGCTTGGAGAAACTCGACCTGTTGCTGAAGCTGCTCCGGCACTCCAGGCAAGAATAGGACTTGTTGCCCGTGTGGATCTTCTCGTGGGCCGTCAAGCTGGAGTGGTGCTTGAAGCACTTCCCGCACTCGGAGCACACATACGGCTTCTCGCCCGTGTGGATCCTCTGGTGGTTCTTCAGGTCGACGCGTTGGCCGAAGCTCCTCCCGCACTCGGAGCACTGGTACGGCCTCTCGCCCGTGTGGATCCTCTGGTGGCGTGCCAGGATGGGCCTCGTGCTGTAACACTTCCAGCAAACTGGGCACCTGTGGAGCTTCTCCCTCGGAGGTTTCGTTTCCCGTGGGACGAGGAATGACTTCCACCGGTAAGTCCTCCCAGAATTGGTCCACACCTCTTCTCTTTCATCTATGAGGAGGCCTCCAGAGGCCTCACCTTTCTGCTCTAGTCTTCCCAAAGATTCCTCTCGTGTTCCCGGGTGCTCAGAACGGAGGAGTGGATCTTCAGCCTCGCCAAACATTCTTTTATTGCACAAAGAGGATGGGGAGAGACTATCCCAGCTCCAAGACTCCTCTGCAGAAGGGAGAAGAGCAGATTGCACCTTACTTGTCTCGGGGAAAAGTTTAAAAGGGAAGCTATCTCTGCCTCAGAAACATTCCCCACCCCCAAAAAAGTATCCTGCTCCCTTAAATAGCTCTTCTTCAAAAAGCTCTTGGTAACGATTACCAAAGGGACGTGGGTGGCACTGTGGGTTAAACCACAGAGCCTAGGCCTTGCTGATCTGAAGGCTGGCGGTTCGAATCCCCGCAATGGAGTGAGCTACCGCTGCTCAGTCCCTGCTCCTGCCAACCTAGCAGTTCAAAAGCACGTCAAAGTGCAAGTAGATAAATAGGTACCGCTCCGGTGGGAAGGTAAACGGCGTTTCCGTGCGCTGCTCTGGTTCACAAGAAGCGGCTTAGTCATGCTGGCCACATGACCCGGAAGCTGTACGCCGGCTCCCTCGGCCAGTAAAGCGAGATGAGCACGGCAACCCCAGAGTCGGCCATGACTGGACCTAAGGGTCAGGGGTCCCTTTACCTTTACTTTAAGGATAACCAAATGATCAAGGGGATGGGTCAGCTCCCCTATGAGGAAAAATTGCAGAGTTTGGGACTACATATGGACTTATCCCTGCTTGTTTCCCCCAAATGTTTTTAATGGGCACTCACTTGAAAAATAAACATTATCCTGGGATCTTCTCATTAAAGTCTGGTTGGCTTTGAAGGAATAATCTTCCGGCTGAAGAGGCTTCTGCTTGGTCTCACTCGCCATGCCACCACCTTTTGGAAGAGAAGAACAAATATATTCACAAATGACAATTTAAAAACTTGTGAGACCGCACACATGCAGCACAACCATAGCTACTGGCTTCCAAAGCAGGTGGCCATTGTTGGGAATGGTTAGACTAATTCATGGAAGAAGATAGGTTTATAAGCCATGGCAGCTAAATGGAGCTTCCCTGTTCCAAGGCAGGTTATCTCCAAATGCCGTAAGTACGTCAACAATATGGCCAGGGCTGTGGGTAGTGACATCATCCAGCCAAGATGGTTCTCTACTCCTTTCTTTCCTTATATTCCAGCACCAAATGAACTGAATTAACACCTTTCCACTCACAACGGCACCGAAAATAAAGGTTTGCGGCTTCTGACACAACTCAGAAGTCTCAAGGATCTAAAGAAAAAGATTTGCGCTCTAATTTTGAATCCTGAGACTCACTTCTGTCAGCGGAGGGGGAGACCAACCAGGTGACTGTCAATACAGCTCCAAAGAACAGAAAAGGCAGGAAACTCAGTTTAGATGTGATGCCAGCTCTTAAACTCTAGCTCAGATACACAAGAATACTGCTCTCTCTACGGAGCAGAAATAAAAAATATTTCAAGATAGGTCGCTGATTTCAAAAACCATTAATTGAGCAAAAGATCAGAGCATAAAGAATAAGAACCACTGTCACCAGACCAGCAATACACTATATGGCTGAGGCTGATGGGAGATGTAGTGCAAAACATTTAGACAGCACCGGGTTGGAAAGGCTGATATAGATATACATATTTTTAAAAACCAACCAACCCACCAGCCCTGAGATACACGTTTTCTGGCTTTACATCTATCTTGTCAGGAAAAGTGTTCAGGAAATATGATGTTCTGACTGAACTAGGAAGATTCAAGCCTGCTGGCCACGTTCTTTGAACGGCATTACCTGAAATTCTCTCCATTTCCTTGGAGTCCTGTACACAGAGGTTGTTGGTGCTTTTGGGCCTGGAAATGAGGGTCAGCTTGGGAAATAAACATCCTCCTTCAGAAGGGAAGACAAAAATACAAGTGGAATTAGGAAAGAAGTTCCTCCTTCTGACACACTTCTCCATACCAACCTAGATCCTAACCAGACCCTGAGATCATCTTTTGTGGCCCTTCTTCGTGTGCCTCCTCCACGAGAAATCCAGAGGGTGGCAGCACGAGAACGGGGCCTTTTCTGCAGTGGCTCCCTGTTTGTGAAAAGCTCTCCCCGGGGACATTCACCTGGCGCCTTCATTATACACCTTTCGGCGGCAGGCAAAAATGTTCCCCTTCAACCAGGCCTGTGGCTGATTAACATTTGTGTCCTTTTAAATGCGTTTTGTGGGAAGGAGGGATATTGGTTTATTTCAGTTTTCATTCTTGTTTTTATTATGCATTTCATGTTTTTATTTTGTATTTTTATGCTGTGAACTTGCCCGAGACCTTCATATGAAAGGTGGTATACAAAATGAATAAATGAATAAATGCAGCTCCCAGAATTCTTTGGGGGAAGCCATGCCTGCTAAAGGAGCATAAGAATGCTTTAAATGTATGGTGAGGATGTGAACTTTTGACAGGGAGCCTTTCTGAACCCTAAATTGATCCTGAGGCCTTCTGTATGCATGCATGAATCGATTTATTTTGGTCCCTGACCAGAGTACAACATATACAGTCAAACCTTGGATCCTGAACGCCTTGGTACTCTGACATTTTGGCTCCCGAGCACCGCAAACCCGGAAGTGAGTGTTCTGGTTTGCGAATGTTCTTTGGAACCCGAATGTCCGACGGGGCTTCCGATTGGCTGCAGGAGCTTCCTACAGCCAATCAGAAGCTGCGCTTTGGTTTCCAAACGTTTTGGAAGTCGAACGGACTTCAGGAATGGATTCTGTTCAACTTCCAAGGTACGACAGTACAACAAAAGAGAACATACAAACATAAATAGATTAAAATTAAGCTCTATGAGTTAATACACAATAAATAATTCAAACTGCTAAAATACATATTTTAGCAGTTTGAATTATTTATTGTGCATTAACTCATAGAGCTTAATTTTAATCTATTTATGTTTAATCTATTTTAGTTAAAGCTTTAATTGCTAATTTAAAACATATTAAGACATTGGCGGTTAGATTCATTCAACGCTTGTCTCTTTAATTTTATAGCAGCAGCACAGAATTTAGCCACTTTTAAGGTAATCTCTAGTTCCCTGTCTTCTATTAAGTATTTCAAGTAATAATCATCAGTTTCGCTTGGGGTTTGCTGCATGATTTGAGCAATAAATACAGTGGTATCTCAGGTTAAGTACTTAATTCGTTCCAGAGGTCCGTTCTTAACCTGAAACTGTTCTTAACCTGAAGCATCACTTTAGCTAATGGGGCCTCCTGCTGCCGCCACACTGCCGGAGCACGATTTCTGTTCTCATCCTGAAGCAAAGTTCTTAACCTGAGGTACTATTTCTGGGTTAGCGGAGTCTGTAATCTGAAGCGTATGTAACCTGAAGGGTATGTAACCCGAGGTACCACTGTATAGAGCGTATAACCTTGTAATAGTGACAATGTATGCAAAGCAAGTGCTCTAGCCACTGAGCTATGGCCCTTTCCTTACTCAAACTGAGAGATGGGAAAAGTAGAGCTATTATATGCTTTCCTAGAGCCTTCCCAAGCCCTCTCAACACCGTTTATTGAGCAGCAAAGAAGGGATGCGTACCCAGAGAGGCCCAGTTGAAGTTGTTCTCTACCATGACATCTATATAGAGAGCTCTTTGGTCCGGATCCAAAAGGGCCCATTCTTCCTCACTGAAGTGGATCGCTACGTCCTGAAAGGTCACCAAAACCTGGAAAGAAGACACAAGAACTTCAGAAGGGGCTTCATCCGAAGTCAGGTTGTTGATCCACCTACTTCAGCAGTTTATAGACTGACCAACCAGAGGATCTCCAGGGTGTCAGGCAAGGAAATTGCATAATACAGAGTCAGACCATCGGTCCATCTATTATCTATGCCAGGGGTAGTCAACAAGGTGCCAAGTTGACATTTTGCTGCACTACAAATCCCATCATCCCTGTCCATTGGCCATGCTGGCTGGGGCTGATGGGAGTTGGAGTCCAAAAACAAATCCAGAGGCCACCACAATAGCTACCCTTGATCAATGCTAACTGGGTTTCAAGACAGGGCTTTTCCTGGGACGTTCTACATGCATAAGAGGTGTTCTACAATTGACCCATATCCCTTCCCCAAAGGGCTTGACGCCTTTGCACAAGCCACATAGTTGATACATCTAATTAATTTTATTTATTGAATTTATTGAAGTCGAACGCCTTGCGAGTTGAATGTGTTTGCTCCCAAACGCCGCAAACCCGGAAGTGAGCGTTCCGGTTTGCAAACGTTCTTTGGAACCCGAATGTCCAATGCAGCTTACGCAGCTTCCGATTGGCTGCAAGAGAGCTTCCTGCAGCCAATCGGAAGCCGCGCCTTGGTTTCTGAACGTTTTGGAAGTCGAACGGACTTCTGGAATGGGTTCCGTTTGACTTCCGAGGTACCACTGTAAATACCGCCCTATACCCGGAGGTCTCAGGGCAGTTCACAGAACAAAATCAAAATATAAAACCACAAAACATATAATCAAAATAAAAACAACAGCCCAATAACCCCCTCCCCAACCCCCCCCCCACATTTTTAAAGGGCATAAGGTAAAGGTAAAGGGACCCCTGACCATTAGGTCCAGTCGTGGCTGACTGTGGGGTTACGGCGCTCATCTCGCTTTACTGGCCAAGGGAGCCAGGGTACAGCTTCCGGGTCATGTGGCCAGCATGACTAAGCCGCTTCTGGCGAACCAGAGCAGCGCATGGAAACGCCCTTTACCTTCCCGCTGGAGCGGTACCTATTTATCTACTTGTACTTTGAAATGCTTTCGAACTGCTAGGTTGGCAGGGACCGAGCAATGGTAGCTCACCCCGTCGCGGGGATTCTAACCGCCGACTTTCTGATCGGCAAGTCCTAGGCTCTGTGGTTTAACCCACAGCGCAGGATGTCTAATTAAGTATTTTCTGCACTGATTGGCAGAGAATCTCCAGGTTTTTGGGTAGGGTCCTTACCAGCTTTATCTGAAGATGGCAGTGATTGTTTATGGGAGACTCTCAAACAAAGTACTTGTGTTATAAAATCCAACACATTCCCACTGCTCCTCTAACGAATTAAGTTCTTAACCCGAGGTACCACTGTACAATCAAAATCCAACAATTCCCATCTCTCCTCTAACTACTACACCTCACTGTCTCTCCATAGAGCTTCTCAGGAGCAGCAGGTGGGGCTAAGGCCACCTTTCATACTGAAGCGAAGGGAAATTGGTAGGTTGTCGCCCCAGAGCCAGTTGTCCCCTTGCCCACCTGAGCTGGAACCAGAGCAACTGTTGCCACACCAGCAGGAAGAGGGGCTGGCCCAGAAAGTGTCAGGGATGCCATCCTTCCGAACGCGGTGGTGAAAATGGGCTCGTCCCCACGATTGAGCGCTGCTAAAAGAAAACAGAAGGGAGACAGCAGGAGAGGTAAGCCTCGAGCATTGTACAAAAGGGAATGAGGGAGGTGGAAGAGGCAAGCCTAAAATATTGTCGTAAAAGGGATTGGGGACAGCAGAAGAGGCAAGCTGCAGAGGTGAACCATGATGGTTGAAGACATGTCACATGCGGCAGTGAAAATGGGCTCATCCCAGTGGTTGGGCGCTGCTGAAAAAAACGTAAGCTGCAAGTAAGGCTACAAAAGGCAACGAGGGAGGTGGAAGAGGCAAGCCATAAAGGAGAATGGGAACAACAGAAGAGCAAGCAAGAGAGTGAACCAGGATGGTGGAAGAGGCAAGCCTGAAATATTGACATAAAACAGAATGGGGACAACAGAAGAGGCAAGCTGCAGAAGTGAACCAGGATGGTGGAAGAGGCAAGCCTCTGTTTTTCTGGCTCACACAGGTATCTTAGGAACCCATGACCTTGTTACTTTCTCCAAACATCCCCTGAGCCACATGCCCACAATTTATTCAACTCCTGACACAAACAGCGAGATGTCACCCTGAATGGCGATTTACAGTATTTACGCCACGCCATTTTAATATTTCAAATGCCCCTACAGATTCTTGGCTCTCTTGCATTTGCAAATCCTCTAAGTAACCATCCAGAACCCCCCAATTCTTTTCATCAGAGCTATTAAGCATGTTTTAATAAAATGCCTTAGACTCAGAATTATAGCATTACAAGGGATCCAAAGGGATCCCAACCCCCTGCAATGTCATGAATGTCCGCCTGCTCATTCCCCAATCCTATAAACCTACAATAAGCCTGCCATTCTCTCAGAGGCTGCCTTCTCGCAGTGCTCCTGTGCTTTTGACAGCTTCATAACAGGCAGAAATGCTTCAGGTGAAGCTTTTCCCAAACATATGGAAATAGTGAGCAGTTTCTGTTTTTTAAAAAATTTAGAGCTACAAACTCTACCTTCCCCAAACTCTGGAAGTTTTGTCAAAGAGGTCCCATCAGCCCTGCTTGGCGTGGAGGCTGATGGGAGTTGTAGTCCAAAGCATTTAGAGAGTGTATCAAGTTAGGGGAGCCTTCACTAATTTTTCTCATTTCTTTGCAAAGTGAATCATGGTTGCCACATTTGTTCTGGCATGGTAAAGTCACTCTGTGTTGGTTTGTTTAGCAATTTGGTTTAAGAATACAGTGGTACCTCGGGTTAAGTACTTAATTCGTTCCGGAGGTCCGTTCTTAACCTGAAACTGTTCTTAACCTAAAGAACCACTTTAGCTAATGGGGCCTCCCGCTACTGCCGGAGCGCGATTTCTGTTCACATCCTGAAGCAAAGTTCTTAACCCGAGGTACTATTTCTGGTGCTGGAGGAGACTCTTGAGAGTCCCATGGACTGCAAAAAGATCAAACCGATCCATTCTTAAGGAAATCAGCCCTGAGTGCTCACTGGAAGGACAGATCATGAAGCTGAGGCTCCAATACTGTGGCCACCTCATGAGAAGAGAAGACTCCCTGGAAAAGACCCTGATGTTGGGAAAGATGGAGGGCACAAGGAGAAGGGGACGACAGAGGACGAGATGGTTGGACAGTGTTCTCGAAGCCACAAACATGAGTCTGACCAAACTGCGGGAGGCAGTGGAAGACAGGAGGGCCTGGCGTGCTCTGGTCCAGGGGGTCACGAAGAGTCGGACACGACTAAACGGCTAAACAACAACAACTATTTCTGGGTTAGCAGAGTCTGTAACCTGAAGCGTATGTAACCCGAGGTACCACTGTAAAAGGAAAACTCCCCTGCCTAGATCCAGGTTTGGGGCACCAACTGCAGCTTCCTGAAAGGCATGCAGGATTAGGAAATTGAGAGTAGAACAACGCCTGCCACCTGGGCTCACCAAAATACCAAATAAATCCAGCTAGGTGTGCTCCACTTTCGCTTGCCTCGCTCTTATTTCATAGAATGACAGAATCATAGAGTTGGAAGGGGTCCCAAGGATCATCCGTACCAACGCCCTGCAGTGCAGGAATCTCAATTTGAAACCATACAAGAGACCCTGCTTAGCTTTGCAAATGTGCCAGAAGCAATTGTTTCGTCGCAGGCTAGAACCTGAGGGCTTCAGCATCGCCCAACCCCGCAAATTGCCAAAACACAGGCTATAAAGGAGAGCTGTTCCCGGCTCATGTGCAGAGCGCTGTTCGATTCCCACCCACGTCTCGCTCGTGAGTGAGCCTTGCATGGCGAGGAAACTTTCAGGGATGATCGGGGTTACAGAAAAGGGATCTCCCACTCCCTTAAAAACAACCCTCCGCTCTGTGATCCGCCCCGCCTGACCGATGCCCGATCCCTCTCTCTCCCCAGGATCTACCTCCGCTTCCTTCCTCGCCCCTCGTGGCGCAGGGCAGCGGGCGTCTTGCTCCACGCAAAGTCTCCCGGGATTGGCCTCCGCCTGCCCCCCGGCTACCCTTGGGGAAATCGAGACCACAAAGGAGCTGGAGGAGGAAGAGGAGAAGAAGTCACCGAAGCCCCGAGCCGCTCTGTTATGGATGAGATTCCTGCATTGCAGGGGGTTGGGCTAGATGACCACCAGGGATCCCCGCTCCCAAGTCTACAGTTCTGTGCCTCGCTTAAAACAGCTGCTTCAGGCTTCCGGTTCCCAGCTTCCGCCTCATCTTTGGCCATCCTGCTTCCGGAGAGGGGAGTTGGCTGGAGGAGGAGGAGGAGGAGGAGGAGCGCAGGAGCTGCCTTGCCACCGACCTCTGAATGCTTTCCAAGCCGCAGCTCAGAGCAGCGCCGCCTATCTCCTGCGCATAAGCGTGAAACTCTGGAAGGGACCCCTGGGCATCATCCAGTCCAACCCCCTGCAGTGCAGGAATATGCAGCTGTCCTCTTGCAACCTTGGCATGATCAGCACCATGCTCTAAGCGGCTATCCTCTACCTCGCCGGCTGTTTTTTGGCTGGTTCCTGGGAGGGGATTTGGTGAGTCCATAGGCAGGGAGTCCCAAAGTGTAGGTGCTGCCACACTAAAAGATCAATTTCCTTAATCCAGTTCACCAATAATTTATTTGGGACTCTCCATCCCTAGCTGCAAACTGTAGTTGCAGGTGAAAAATATAAGATCTCCTTCACCAGGCCCAGCTCTTGAATGTTCTCAGCCCGGACACTGAGATCCAGCGCCGAGGGCCTTGTGGCGGTTCCCTCATTGCGAGAAGTGAGGTTACAGGGAACCAGACAGACGGCCTTCTCGGTAGTGGCACCTGCCCTGTGGAACGCCCTCCCTTCAGATCTGAAGGAAATAAGCAGCTATCCTATCTTTAAAAGACATCTGAATGCAGCCCTGTTTAGGGAAGTTTTTAATATTTAACGCTGTACTGTTTTTAACATTTGATTGGGAGGCGCCCAGATTGGCTGGGGAGACTCAGCCAGATGGGCGGGGTATAAATAAATTATTATTATTATTATTATTATTATTATTATTATTATTATTCTCTCAACTTCAGTCTGGCTCCAACCGGAAACCCACACCCAAGATAACAGATCCTGCAGCTGCTCATCACAGTACAGTCCCTTGACTGTCTTGCCTCTGGAAATCCAGAGCTGAGTTGGGGAATTTATTGCATGGGCCAGAGCTGCACCTTTTGGTTGTCTGCCTGCCATGCACCTGTCAAAAGCACAGAAGCAAGAAAACAGCAAGTCCTCATGACAGCAAAAGATCTTATATTATTGAAGGCAGGCAAAAAGCAGTCTTATTGTTGTTGATTCCTGCATCACAGGGGTTGGACTAGATGCCCCTTAGGATTCTGTCCAACTCTACAATTCTATTATTCGTTAATTTATCACCTTCCATGCAGACTCCCTTGAAATGTGTTGGACCCTCATTCACTGGAGGTTTTTAAACAGAGGCTGGGTGGCAATCTGTCAGGGATTCCTCAGCTGAGATACCTGTGTGGCAGGGGCTTGGACTAGAGGACCTTCGGAGAGTCCCATTCAAAACACTACTATGATTCTATACAATCATCTCAGCTGTCCTCTTACATTTGTCTAGAAGGGAACTATTTATGGCAGTATATTGGAGATGTAATAAGGATAATGCTTCTTCGATACATATGTTTATGCAATATCCTATGCTTATGAAGTTTTGGGAGAAAGTACCAGATTGTAGAAATATTATAAATATTACTTTTTTGGCGGGGGCGGGATGAAGCTAGTACTCTCAGAGGATAACATTATTTTAAATTACGTTGGATTTGACAGCCTGTCAACATAAATGGTTTTGCTGCTCCCTCGCTATGGCTAAAAGACTGAGTCAGTGGAATGGTAAATCTATAGCCCCCTTTATTCTGACAACTCTTGCAACAGACAGACAGATAGCTTATAGACACAAATTGTGCTGGACAAATAGAATGACATTTGGAATACATTTATAAAAAAATACAGTCCATTATAAATAAATGTATATGTATTAGAATAATAATTTCAGTCATATACCTTGGTATTATGGAATTATAGTGGTTGTTTTTTAGTATTTTTTAATGCGCCTTTTTCCTTTTTTCGCGTTATTTTGTTCAGTCGAAATATTTTCATTAAATAGAATTAAAATCATAGCTGTCAACTTTTCCCTTTTCTTGAGAGGAATCCTATTCAGAATAAGGGAATTTCCCTTAAAAAAAGGGAAACGTTGACAGCTATGATTAAAATAAATAAACCAGCAGCAACATCATGCTAAACGAACACTCAAGGCAAAGCTCCATGGTGCTGATGGGAGGGCACCAGCTTGGGGAAGGCTGCATCGTGGCATCTTACGTTGGCAGCCTTTCAGCTGTCACAAGACTCTGAAAATGCTTCTCCCACCCCACCGCCTTCTCCTTCTCCCGTTAAAAGGGTTAAGGAGAGCGAGCCTTCGTTCCTAGAGAGGCCGCGAGAGCCTCTTCCGGCTTCGCTCAACCTTGGCTGGAGGACCCGGGAGAGCAGGGCAGCTTGTGGGCGGTGATGTCGGTGAGTGTGAAAAGCGCCCGCTTTCGGGTTCAGCAGAGCCCTTCGTCAGGCTGGAGGCTAAGCAGAGCAAGGGGCAGAGGAGAGAGGTGGGGGAAAGGGCCTGGCGATGTTGCGGCCACAAAGCCCGCATTTAATCCCAGTCTTCTATGGGGAGGAGACTGCAAGCTCGGTTGGGTAAGGGCGTAGTAGTTTGCTCTGCAAGTTTCAGGTTACACCGAGGGCTGCTGGGAGAAAAGAGCACACAATGACTGACCCCTCGTTTGTTTTAATATATATATATATATATATAATAGATAAATAAAATTGACTTGTCTCCACAGCCCCAGATGGAAATCTGCAATCTCCTCCAACCCTCCCTCTTAAAGCTGTTACTAAATACTATATTTTTATATACCTGTTGTTTTGTCCATGGAGTTTGGTTTTGACCAAGCTGCGGGAGGCAGTAGAAGACAGGAGTGCCTGGTGTGCTCTGGTCCATGGGGTCACAAAGAGTCGGACACGGCTAAACGACAACAACAAATACTATATTTAATAACGCACACCTTCTTGTTTGCTTAGCAGCCAGTCTCTTGACAGCAGGAAGCGGAAAAGTTGGCCTCCGTTTTCCGATATTTTGGTTGTTGTGTCCAAATCGATGCCTTGCTATGAGGATCATTTGAGACTCGCTATTTTTGAGGGTTTGGGGGATTCAGTCACATTGGTACAGCCAATAGAGGTTTCCCAACTGACATTACTGGCTCAAACCACAGCAAAATCTTTACAGTGCAGAGAGGAAACAGGAAAGTCATCAGTTTTCTCAACTGAAATTGAAGTTTTTTTGTGGAGGCGGGGCAGGAATGCAGATGAAAACACAGACATTCATAATTCAACAGCAACAACAATCTCTTCTTAAGATTTGGAAACATGCATTGTCGCTGAATATTGACCTTATTTTTTGTTTCCATTTGGCAGAGGCATTCCCCATGAAGAATATTGATTTATGATTATACCCTGCAGAGAGAGGGTAATATTTTCAGGCAATGCATTGATTTTTGGAGGGAACAAGTACTTGGAGTGC
Source organism: Podarcis filfolensis (assembly GCF_964270895.1). Lineage (NCBI taxonomy): Eukaryota > Metazoa > Chordata > Lepidosauria > Squamata > Lacertidae > Podarcis > Podarcis filfolensis. The sequence goes on from NC_139605.1 coordinate 9,004,621, forward strand.
TTCTGGCTCAGCCCCGTTTTTTATTACAGTGTCGGTTGAGCCGAGAAATGTGTCTGCCTGGGTCTCAAGCTGCGCTCTGCATTAGCAGGACTGAAGCAAAGGGGATTCAGTGCACCTTGAATCAGAGAAAGGAAGAGAAAAGGGCCTTTCTGTCGACATGAAAAAGGTCTTGAAATAGATGATGAGAGGATTATAATTTTAAAAGAGGTCTTGAAGAAGAGAGAGGATTACAGTGGTACCTTGGGTTACATACACTTCAGGTTACATACGCTTCAGGTTACCGACTCCGCTAACCCAGAAACAGTACCTCGGGTTAAGAACTTTGCTTCAGGATGAGAACAGAAATCGTGCTCTGGTGGTGTGGCAACAGCAGGAGGCCCCATTAGCTAAAGTGGTGCTTCAGGTTAAGAACAATTTCAGGTTAAGAATAGACCTCCAGAATGAATTAAGTACTTAACCCGAGGTACCGCTGCATAAATTTTTGATGGAGGCCCTTTAAAAGAAAAATATATGCTTCAGATAGAAATTTCCTGAAGGGATTTCCTTTACTTATAAAGGCAAAAATCAGGTGTGTAGATTTAGACAGAACTATACGGGAAACAGATTCAAAAGAAGGGAAATTACCAATTGCTTTTTTTTTAATATGGTGTCCAGTCTCCCCTCCCATCAGGGCAAGAGGGTAAAGCTTTCCCCAAAGGATCCTGGGAACTGTAGTTTGTTAAGCATCCTCAGAGTTCGTAGGAGTCCCCTCCCCATATTTTCCTCACAGACCTATAATGGGCAGAGTGGTCCTCTTTCCTTTTCTGCACCTCTTTACTGAACAAGATCTCTGCTGCTCTATTGCTAGGTTCTGGGTCCGCAGAAGCAAGAGAAAATGAATCTCCCCGAGACAGAGGACGCTCTTCAAGACACTTGGCAGGGATTGCTCTTCCAGGATATCAAGCAAGAGGCCGATGATGGAGTTGCCACCTTCTCAGGCAAGGACCCTCTTTGCTTCATTTGCCCTCTCATCCTATCCTGGGACTCCCGCCCCCTCCAATTTGACCCCAAAGGATCAGTATTGACCACTTTGGGAAACTGTGCTCTAGAAATGGGGAACGATAGACAGTCTACTGTTAATCACCATGATGGTCATTTATAGATGTAATCTCCATGAATTTAGAGTCACACATACCCTGGTTGGTTTGTTTTTAAAGCCGGAGATTATTTAATTGTTTGATGTATTTATTATCCTACCTTTCTACCACGGCAGCTTACAGGTCAGTACAGCCAAACCTCGGCTCCTGAACGGCTCTGTTTTCAAACGTTTTGGCTCCCAAACACCGAAAACCCGGAAGTAAATGCTCCAGTTTTCTAATGTTTTTCGGAAGCCAATCGTCCGACGCGGTTTCCGCTTGAGTGCAGGAAGCTCTTGCAACCAATCGGAAGCCGTGCCTCGGTTGTCGGACGTTTCAGAGGTCAAATGGGCTTCCGGAATGGATTATGTTCAACAACCTGAGTTTTGACTGTATCAAATACAAAGAAGTAAAACTATCCTGACAAAAAACAATAGTTTAATGTACATTGAAACACATTTAAAACCAGGCTTAAGATGCAGTTTGCCCTGACAGAGGCCTAGTGGTCTGCATCACCTGCACCTTGGTTTTCAAAAGCCTGGATTAATAGGAAGGCCTTAGGATAACAAAAAGGGAGGCAGTTTAACATCTCCTGAGAGGGAATTCCACAGTGTGGGGGCTGCCACAGAAAAGGCTCTGTCCTTCTGACAGAGAGAATGGCCTCACCTGAGGATCTCAGCACCCAGGCAAGTTTGTGTAGGGAGCTATGATGTTTCAGGTGGGGCTTCCAAGCACATTTCAAAGGCAGCCCCACATAGAGCAGGTTACGGTAGTCCAACTGGGATGTAATTCAGCACAGTGGCTGTTTCCATGCAGCTGCTCCTAGTGTGTAGCCAGACCTCCTTGCTTCCTTCCTTCCTTTTTCTTCCCCTCCATCTCTCTCCAAAAAAAAGACGCACATTGCAATTCTGTTCTTATTCCAGCAGATGACGCGTGGATGTGTGGAAATGAGCCAAATCAGGCTGGAAATCCTGCGGAAGTGGAACCACATGCGATGCTACTGAGAGGAGCGGAACAGAATTTATCTTGGAGCCCCAATCTGGGAGATGAAGCCTCTGAGAGCCAGCAGGGAAACTGCCTAGCAGAAGAGGAGGACAACTTGATTGATCACCAGGGCAGGTACGAGGAACTGGAGGACAGAATATTCCAGCAGGGTCTCCCCGAGGATCAGCACGAAAAAGGACCCCTTGGGTGTGTAAAAGTCTTGAGGGAGACGTCTGATCTTCTGGCACATGGAGTAATCCAAGCCAACAGGGCTCTGTTCAAATGCCCAGATTGTGGCCAAAACTTTAACAGTAGATCGGTCCTCATTAAACATCAGAGGATCCACACGGGAGAGAAGCCTTTCAAGTGCTCCGTTTGTGGGAAGGGCTTCCGCCAACACTCTCACCTTGTGAACCACGAGAGAATCCACACCGGAGAGAAACCATACAGCTGTCCCAGCTGCGGGAAAAGCTTTGGTGACCCCTCCCACCTCATCAGGCACAAGAGGACCCACATGAGAGAGAGGCCGTACAAGTGCTTGGTGTGTGGAAAGAGTTTCTGCACAGGGAACGAGCTTCTCATGCATGAGAGAATCCACACGAGCGAGAAACCGTGCCAGTGCGCTGCCTGTGGGCAAAGCTTCACCAGGATGTCGGTCCTCATTAGCCACCAGAGGATGCATACAGGGGAGAAGCCACACAAATGCTCCGAGTGCGAGAAGTGCTTCCAATACAATTCGCAGCTCGCAAAACATCAGAGAATCCACACGGGAGAGAAGCCCTACGAATGCCCCGAGTGCGGGAAGTGCTTCCGGCAGCATTCCCAGCTCGTGAACCACCAGGGCATCCACACGGGCGAGAAGCCCTACAAATGCCCCGAGTGCGGGAAGTGCTTCCGGCAGCAGTCACAACTTGTGAAACACCAGAGAATCCACACGGGAGAGAAGCCCTACAAGTGCACGGAGTGCGGAAAATGCTTCCGGCAGCACTCCCAGCTCGGGAGCCACCAGAGAATCCACACAGGGGAGAGGCCTTATGCGTGTTCAGATTGTGGGAGGGCCTTCAGCGACCCGTCTCACCTCAACAGACACAAAAGAACCCATACCGGAGAGAAACCTTGCGGGTGCTCTGTTTGCGGGAAGAGCTTTAGCACCAGTGCCTATCTTACGACTCACATGAGAATCCACACAGGAGAGAAACCATATCAATGCTCAGAGTGTGGGAAAAGCTTCAACCACAATTCAGGTCTCCTTGCCCATGAGAGAATCCACAGGGGAGAGAAGCCATATAAATGCCCGGAATGTGGCCAAAGCTTTAGCAGTAGATCAGTCCTCATTAAACATCAGAGAATCCACACGGGAGAGAAACCTTTCAAATGCTCTATTTGCGGGAAGGACTTCCGCCAGCACTCGCAGCTCATGAACCATGAGAGAACCCACACAGGGGAGAAACCCTTTAGCTGCCCCGACTGCGGGAAAAGCTTCGGAGACCCCTCGCACCTGATCAGGCACAAGAGGACCCACACACGAGACAGGCCGTACAAATGCCTGGCTTGTGGGAAGAGCTTTTGCACAGGGAACGAGCTACTCGTGCACGAAAGGACCCACACGAGCGACAGGCCGTGTCGGTGCTCGGAATGCGGGAAGTGCTTCCGGAGGAGATCGGCCCTTATCAGTCACCAGAGAATCCACACGGGAGAAAAGCCCTACAAATGCTCCGAGTGCGGGAAGTGCTTCCGAGAGCGCTCCCCGCTTGTGAAACACCAGAGAATCCACACAGGGGAGAAACCGTACACGTGTTTGGAGTGTGGGAAGTGCTTCCGTCAGCTGTCACAGCTTGTGAACCACCGGAGAATCCACACGGGGGAAAGGCCGTTCGTGTGTCCCGAATGTGGGCGGAACTTCAGCGACCCCTCGCACCTCTTCAGGCACAAGAAAATCCACCTAGCACGAGAAGCCTTGTAAAGGTTTGCATTGTCTGCCTTCTTCCTCATCTGAGAATCAAAATCATTGAGTTAGGAGAGAAACCGTATCAGCAATCCGAGAGTGCAGGGTTAAAGCGTCAACCATGTTTATGGCTCAGCAGCAGAGAGAAACTGTACAAAGGCACAGATTGCAGGAAAAGCTTCCATGGTGGCTGACGGATCATCGCACACAGGAAAGCAAAAATGGTGCAGAAACAAGATTACGGGGGCAGATTTTTTTAGCCAGGCTGAGCTAGTTTTTCACCAGAGCAGGGCTGGTCCCAAAACTGTCCACCTCCAGCAAACACTTAAAAGGGCTGAAACTTACTTAACCCACCAGCAACAAACGAGAGGCCCACCAGTCACAAGGTAGAAGGGCAGAGCCAGTCGCAAAATGGTGGCAGATCTGAGATGAAGTTCAGCACAATCAGCTGAAAACCACTGCTCCCTGATCTCAGTTTCTAAATTCTTTGCCTTAGCAATTTATTCGTAACAGAGTTCCACGGTTCAGCTTTCCTCAAGCTGTGAGCAGTATCATGGAAGACTCATGATAGCTTCGTTTTAGGCAGAATTTTGCTCTAAGTGGAGAAATCAAATTACTTTATGTTTCCTTTCTCTCCATGCACCTCTCGCAAGTACTTTTATTCATCTCCTGCTATTTCTTCTCCTTTCCTCCCTTCACCGTTCCCTATGCCCACTCCAAGCTGCCAGTTTCTTTCATTCCTCCTGTAACAGCTTTCTTCCTTTTTTCCTTTCATTGCTATTCTCAGGTGTGTGGGGATTTCTTACGGGAAGGGCGAAATATTATTATTGTTATTTGAAATATTAACCTTTGAATATCTGATTTCCCTCAATATTTCCTCTGGCCGTTTCCCTCCAGAGGAAGGAGATCTTCATTTCTTTCTGCTCCTCTAAATTTCTGTCTCCCAGGAAACTTGACCCAGTGTGCAATAAAATTATGGTGCTGAGATTGGTCCAACAGTTTGGGAACCAGGCAGGCGAGTGAGGAGAAAGCACTGGGCAGGTGATGGCGCTGAGCTCCACCTGAGAGTGGATTGAGATTCCTGGCCCGCTGTTTTAAGAAATACGGTTTGCCCATGGGCAAAAGAAGCCTGATGGACTATTCCAAGTTTAATGAACACCTGTTTACTCACAGAACATAGGAATAGCCTGCTGGATCAAGCCAGGGGCCCGTCTAGTCCAGCATTCTGTTCTCACAGTGGCCAACCAGATGCCTCAATGGGAAGCTGGCTAGCAGGACTGATAAAACTGTCCCTAAATCAGTGGGTGGCACTGTGGTCTAAACCACTGAGTCTCTTGAGCTTGCCGATCCTAAGGTTGGTAGTTTGAATCCCCGTGACGGGGTGAGCTCCCGTTACTCTGCCCCAGCTCCTGCCAACCTAGCAGTTTGAAAGCACACCAGCACGAGTAGATAAATAGGTACCACTGTGGCAGGAAGGTAAATGGCGTTTCCGTGCGCACTGGCACTCGTCATGGTGTCCTGTTGCGCCAGAAGCTGTTTAGTCATGCTGACCGCATGACCCAAAAAGCAGTCTGTGGACAAACACTGGCTCTCTTGGCCTGAAAGCAGAAATGAGTGCTGAACCCAAAGTCGAATTCGACTGGACTTAACCAGACTGGACTTACCTTTACCCCAAATCGGCCATAAATATATAGGCTAAAAAGGTGTGGATTTTGGACTATTGCAGAATGGTAGGGTGTGTGAAAGTATGATGCTGAGACTGTTGTGGGTCAAAATTTTAATACCTTGGAGTTGGAAATAGATTAAAATTTTGATCCACAACAGCCTCAGTATCGACTTCATGGTGCTGATACGTTTGTTCAGGGTGGTCACTCAGTATGAATGCAGCCACACAATCCTTACTGGGTTGTAGAGCTCTTCCTCCAAGAAGGATGAGCCTGACAGGCTGGATTGGACAGGAGGCCCAGCCAGCATCCTGCATTCCCAGTGGCCAAATAGATGCCCAATAGAACCCCAAAAGCAGGACCTGCGTGCAATAGCACTTTGCCCACTTGCAATTCCCAGCAGCTGTTATCCAGAGGTAAACTACCTCTGACAGTGGAGGTAGAACTTAGCTAGCTTTATGCCCCATGAATTTGATTTAAAGCCATTGCATCCTGCAGCAGCGAGTTCCAGAGTTAAACTCTGTGCTTGCCCTGAATCTTCCAACTTCCTGCTTTGCTGGATGTCCCCGAGTTATTAAAATGTGTTCTGAGAATGTAAGAACAGCTGGATCAGGCCAAAGAGCCTATCTGGTCCAGCTTCCTTAATTCCTCCAAACATCCAGCCAGAGTCCTCTGGGTGGGCCATAGCAGAGCATAAAGGACACAGCCCTCCTATGCAACTGATACCCAGTGGTAGACTTACCCTAGAGACGGAGTCTCCATTTGGCTGCCATGGCTAATAGCCTTTGCTTAGGGTTGCCAAAAATTGCTGAGCTTTTTTTAGACAACCCCCCAATTCAGGACAAAGCGCCACCTTTCAGAAATTCACCCCAGACATCAATTCCACCTTTGAAATGTGAAATCCCAGTAATGTCCGGGAAAATCAGGATGCATTAGCAGCCCTATCTTTGAAAAACATTCTCCCACACAACATTAGTTATGTGACTGCCACCTTTATTCTAGATTTTTTAAAACCATTTCTTAACAGATGTGGGTAGAGAAACCCCTGTAAGCTCATGTCAGATTGGAGAATTGTTCCTTTCCCAGTCATGAGAGCACTGTGTTGGTGGTTCAGGAGGGAGAAACTTGCAGATGTGGTCCATTTTGAATTATTCCATATTTCTGAAGCTATGTATAATCCATGGAGAAATAAATATTTGCAGGGGGGGAATTCAGCATGAGTTTGACCAAAGTGCGGGAGGCAGTGGAAGACAGGAGTGCCTGGCGTGCTCTGGTCCAGGGGGTCACGAAGAGTCGGACATAACTAAACGACCAAACAACAAGGGGGGGAATTTGCTTTCAGGCACTCAAAATTCTTCTAGAACCTTTGGGGGAAGTTTTGCTACCTAAATAAATTATCATCTTGCTCAGCATAACCTAGTCTGCAGTTTATGTCTATTTTGCAAAAAGATATGGTAAATTATGGGGAGAAGGAAGGAGATATGCCAGACCCTGCAGCTACCTCCCAGCCCTGGGATCTGATGGACCCTTACTGGGTTCTGTGATTTGAGCAAGCATCACCCACATTGTCTTTCAAGCACCTCTGAATCCACAAGGACTAGAAATTTGCATTTTAAAAAACTGAGTTCCTTAGGAGACTTGAGTTGTGTCTTTCCTCATATTCTCTTTTTGGTGTGCCTGCATTCACAGCCTGTGCAGAACTGTGCTTATGGTTTAACACACCACCCACAAATAAAATATTTTGGAAAGAGCAGCACAGATTTGTGTATGTTTTCTTACTGCCAGTTTCGTAAGCTTTATTCCAGCCTTCCAGCTCCCACCCAATTATGTAACTCTTGATTTGTTTTCCTGCATTTTCTGACTTGTCACTGAAGCTGCAGGCAGTGACAAACTACCCAGACCTGGTTCCAGCCTCCATTTTTCCTAATATTTTATTAATTTTTTAATCCTGAATTGGGAATTCTCCACACCGCAACATTTTATTGCAGAGCCCATTTGCGCCCCTCCCCTTTAACCAGATAGAATCACAGTTACAAATGCACCAATTGGAGTTTGTTTTAAAAAGGAATTCATTCCAGTTCAAGTTTGACCCTTTACAAAACAAAGTTCACAGTTCATCTAAAATAGGGTTTCCCAAACTTTGGTCTCTCTCCAGCTGTTTTTGGACTATAACTCCCATCACCTCTAGCTAGCAGAACCAGTAGTCAAGGGTGATGGAAACTGTAGTCCCAAAAAAAACAGCTGGAGACCCAAGTTTGGGAAACCCTGATCCTTGGCAATCTCCCCCCCAAAAGTATTCAGAAGTTTACATGCTGCTGTGCTGAAATATAAAATATAATAAGACTAATATAACATTAGCACACACAGAGTGGAATATGGATTGTTTATTTCCCCCCAACAATTGCAATCTGTAAACTTAAAGGCCCAAAGGGTTGGATTTCTGAAAGAATGCCATGGGCCTCAGATTGTGACCTGACAGAAAATGGTCCGATGAACTAGAAATCACCCAAGATTTTTGAACTAATTCACTGTTCAACCAATGCACTTAAACAGGACACATGGGAAGATGCCTGTTTTCCAAACCACTAGACATGCATATTTTTTGGGGGGGTGTCAGAATTAGGCCAGACGAAACCAGTCTTCTTTCCTCAGCCCCTCGCCACACACAATCGGTGTTTTGCGGTGTCAAGAAACGTCTCCTTCCCACTGACGTCTCTCCCAAAGCTCCGATTTCAACTTTTGAACTTTTTCTTGCGGAGGCCTGCTTGTCTCTTTGCCCTTTTGGTGCCTGCTTGCAAATCCACCTCCATGGGATCCCCTCTCTCTCCCCCCGCGACACTTTTATCCGCCGCTGGCTCTGCCACCTCTCCGTCGCCGCTCCTTCCCTTGGCTGCTGGGTTTTTCTCCGGGAAAAGCTCAGGCGGGTACAAGTCGCTCATGCTGTCGTCCGTTCCGCTGCTCTCGCTGCTGGACGGGTGCTCCCAGGATCCCTCCCGATCGGACTGCCGGTGGATCCCTGCCGGTGGATCATCCCGGGTGGCACGGGGCTTCCGGAGCAAGCACGCGGGGACGTACTTCGTGCCCTCCTTCTCGCATTCTTCGTACCGTCTCAGCGCCTTCTGATAGCGCCGGCCTTGCACGTGGCGCAGGACGTGCGCCGGGATCCTGTTGATGTGGCGGAGGGTGAGCTTGCAGAAGAGCTGCCCCGGGCTTTTGGTGCTGGGCACGATGTGCGGCCCGTACTCGCCGTAGTCCAGCGCCCCGGCCGCCCGGACCAGCCGAGAGTACTTCTTGCCATTCGTGTAGGCCTGGAGCTCCGGCAGCCGGCAGGGCAGCTCGTGGCCGGTCAGGGCGCAGCGGACTTTGTCCCCCGCGGGCAGGAGGCGCAGAGCGGGATGCTCCCGCAAGAAGCGCTGCACCGCGTCTGCCGGACCCTCGCGCGCCGCCTCGCACATGGCCGCTGTGGGAGGGGCTACGGCGGCCGCGAGGGAAATAAGGAGCGGCGGCAGCCAATCAGGGCCGCCCAGGCTGCCGCTCCTAGAGAAGCGGGACACTATCGCAGGCCTGGCACCCGTCAACACTTCCGGCTCCCTGCCTTCACCTGCGCCATATGCGGGGCGGAAAGCGAGGGTTTATCACGAGGCGTCCTTCCCTCCTGTGTGCGTGAGGAGCTGGCTTCTCAATAATAATAACAGTAATAATAATAATAATAATAATGGTGGTGGTGATGTTTGGGTGACAACTCCGTACAGGAATCTCGGCGAAAGAGACTTAGGCGGTGAAGGGGTTCCCTGTGTGTTTTGTTTATTGTTACTGATTAAATTTGTATACTGCCCTATACCTGCAGGTCTCAGGGTAATTCACCATCTAAAATCACAATCTAAAAATAAAAAATAATAAAAAAAACAACAATAATCCATTAATCCACCCACCCCATTTTGTGGCAGAAGCACCTCCTCAATCCTTTGTGTTTTAACTTTTTGCCTGGGTGGGATGTTCTAATTTTTATTTTTTAAAAAAAGAAATAGAGTTTTCTTCTAGATTTTTTTTTTTTAAATGCTGGTTTTTATATATGTGTGTTTTTGCTTAAATATTTTAAGTCACTTTGAACTGCTGTGTCAATAAACGGGTAATAATTTTAATAAGTAATAAGAGGGACTGATAGTTAACCCCCTCCGAAAACCATGGATCTGTGAGAATGATAGAAATCACTCAACAAGCACCTTTAACAAACAACATGTTCCCAATATTCTTTTAAACAGTCCCATGACTGAAAATGAAAGTAGCAACCCACCGCATTAATGTTGCCCAACTGAGCATTTGGAGAGCATTTGTTTCCTTTTAATCCGGTATTCAGGGTAGCAGACAGGGAAATGTGTGACTGTGGTGCATCAAAACACACTGCCTACAAGCATGTGCTTAAAAACGGGTCTGGGACTCAGTGAAATAAACTTCCTAATTGGCTGAATATCAGAAATCAAAAACTTTGTTTCCAGAAATGTGAGGCATGGATACCAGTAGTAAATAATATTTCCCGGGGCTGGAAATGTCTTCCTATATACATAAAAACCTAAGGCTGTCGTTACACTACAGTTCATATGACTACCTCTCGGGGGACAAGCTATCTCCAACATACAACAGCACGGCAGGCAGCTGAACGAACAAGCAGTGCAGATGGCAGGCAGCTGTTTAAAGGAGAGTGGGAGGTGCACTGTGTTAAACACAGCTGCAGCCACCTTTAACAACCAGGGAGGTGCTTCAGAGATCCATAGAATTACGTATAAAATTGTAGAGCTGGAAGGGACCTCAGGGGTCATCAAGTCCAACCCCCTGCATTGCAGGAATCTCAGCTAAATCCATGACAGATGCCCATCCAACCTCTGCTTTAAAAACTTCAAGGAAGTCCACCACCTCCCAAGGTACACTGTTCCCCTGTCAAACAACTCTTACCGTCAGGGAGTTCTTCCTGATGTTAGTCAGAATCTCCTTTCTTGTAACTTGAAGCCATTGCTTCAGATTTTACCCTCTGGAGCACGAGAAAACAATATTGCTCCATCTTCCACGTGAGAGCATTTGAAATATTTGAAGATGGCTATCATATTTCCTCTCAGTCTTGTCTTATCCAATCTAAACAAACCCAACTTCCTCAACTGTTCTTCACAAGGCTTGATTTCCTGTCGTTTCCACCAAGAGCTCCTGAAGGAGTTTTAAACTCCAAAACCCACAGAGCAAGCTGCAATGAAGAATTTTGCTTCACTGGACACCAGAGCTTACCTCCCCTTCCCACTTTTAAGGTGTTTTGCCCCAGCCCCCATTCTGCTGCATACTCAAATCTTAGAGGCAAAACAAGATGTAATATGCATCCCTTTTAAAACAAGATCTTTTTATTTTTAATTTCCAGATTTCCGTAGTTTCAGAAGCTGCAGTCTTTGCCTATAGATACCAGGCTGCTTTGTAACTGATCCAGCTCACATTCAAACTGAGGCACTTGCACCAAGGCCACCTGTGCACAATCCATTTATAATGCACTTTCAAAAATCATGGCTTCCCTCCAAAGACTTCTGGGAGTTGCGGTTTCCTAAGGGTGCTGAGAGTTGATAGGAGACCCCACTATTCCCCTTCCAGAGTTACTATTCCCATAGTTATTATTATTATTATTACTGTTTATTCAATTTGTACATCTGGGGGTGGAGCAAGGGTCTCCTAACAACTCTTTAACAAACTACAGCTCCCAGAATTATTTTTGGGAAGCCATGACACTTCAAAGTGGTATCATGGTGTCTTAAAATGTGTGGCGTAAATATGGCCAAAGTTCTGAAACTTAACAATTATGACTTGGGGGGGAAATGGGCTGCTAGAACTTCCTGGGGATTCGAGGAAAGGCGAAACCAGGGATGGGGGGATGGCCTGCTGTGAGCACACTAAATGTTGCTGAACTACAATTCGGCTAAGGGGGGTTCAAATGGATAAGCGGTCTGAGGGGATGTGGCAGGTTTGTAAGAAACAGCTTCTACCCCAATACAGTGGTACCTCGGGTTAAATACTTAATTTGTTCTGGAGGTCCGTTCTTAACGTGAAACTGTTCTTAACCTGAGGTACCACTTTAGCTAATGGGGCCTCCTGCCGCCGCCGCCGCATGATTTCTGTTCTCATCCTGAAGCAAAGTTCTTAAGCCAAGGTACTATTTCTGGCTTAGAGGAGTCTGTAACCTGAAGCGTCTGTAACCCGAGGTACCACTGTACAAGAGTTTGTATTTCATTGACACAATGACCGTCTAGGTCTGTGTTGGACTCCCAACTCCCCGGCCAGCATGGTCAGTGGTGAGGGAGGAAGGGAGTTGTAGCCCAGCAAAAATAATGGGGGGGGGGGGGGGAAATCTGAAGGTCCACAGGTTCCCTTCCCCTGCAGTTATGTGTTATGTGACTTCCTTCTCGGAAGCCTCCTCCTTTAGAACGGCTGTTGAGCTGGAGTTTCCCTGCAACTGGGGCTGCCCCAGAGAATCTCTCCCATGTGGGTTTCTTCCTGTTTAATGAGCTGGGCTGGAGCTGGAAAGCTCTCCGGAAGCGGCTTCTCGCCTGTGTGGGTCAATTTGTGCCGCCGGAAGGACGTCCCGTCTCTGTAGCACCTCCCGCAGTCCGAGCACTGATAGGGCTTCTCCCCGGTGTGGATCCTCCGATGCCTCCGCAAGGACGTCCGGGTGCCGAAGCATTTCGCGCACTCGGCGCATTCGTAGGGCTTCTCCCCCGTGTGGGTCTGCCAGTGGATGACCAGGTTGGTCCTCTGGCTGAAGCTGCGGCCGCACTCCGAGCACCCAAAGGCCTTCCCGGCTCCCGCACGTTTCAGGGCGCACTTGGCGAGCGAGCCTTCACTGCACCCTCGGCCCTCGCGCCCCTCCCTCGCGCACACAGGCGATTCCTGCACGGCCGCTTCCCCTTCGCCAGGGGAGCCTCTCTGGTCCTGCTGCTGCTGCTCGCGCCGTTCCCTCACGTGCGTTATGCCGTGCCGGAAAAGGTACTGCGCCTTGCTGAAGCCTTGCGCGCAGACCGAGCACGTGTACGGCTTGTCGCTCGGGTGGCCCTCTTCGTGCTTCAGGAGCTCCTCCAGGTTCTGGAAGCCCTTCCCGCAGTCAGCGCACTTGTGGGCTTTGGTGCGCATTTGGGCCGCGATGTGCCTCCTGGCGGCCGTCCAGTCGCTGAAGCGGCGCCCGCACTCGGTGCACTCGTAGGGCTTCTCTCCCGTGTGGATCCTCTCATGCCTCTTGAAGGAGGTCCTGTCGCTGAAGCTCCTTCCGCACTCGGCGCACTGGAAGGGCCTCTCCCCCGTGTGGGTCCTTCGGTGGCCACTGAGGTGCGCCTGTTGGCTGAAGCACTTCCCGCAGTCGGAGCAGGCAAACGGCTTCTCTCCCGTGTGCGTCCTTTCGTGGATGATGAGCTTCCCTCGGCTGGCCAGCCTTTTCCCGCACACCAAGCACTGGTGCGTCCTCCGTCCCGGAAGACTCGCTTGGTTCGGGACAAGGAGGTCAGGATTCTGCATGAAGGCCTTCATGCTTTCGAAAGCTCCCTCGCTCTGGAAGAGTCCCAGCTGGGCCAAATAATCCTCAGGCTTGCCGTAGCCTTCCAGGCAATTAAGGAACTGGACTTGGCTATCATGCGAGCGGCTCCCCAGTTGCCCCTTGGCGTCTCCTGCCCATGCGCTGCCGAGCGCATCTTCTGGCTCAGCTCTTCTCAACAAAGCCTCACTGCACAGTTCCACATCTCTAGAACTTTCTGGCCCATTCGTCTGCTTCTCATACCCCTTCTCAACCCCTGCCGGAAGAAGCAGAGAATTGTGACATAAGATTTTCGTTGGTTTTTAAAATCTTCTGTCTTGTTTTTTTTTAATGCTGCCTGGTGTTTTGTTTTAATTCTGCTGATAGTTTAGCACAGTGTGTGTGTGTGTGTGTGTAGTTTTCGTGTGGTTTGGACTTTCTGTAAGCCACTTTGGGAACCTATTAAAGAGCAGCGTGTAAATCAAATAAGAGTGAATATAAATAAATACCCAAATAACTCCTTCCTCTTGATCTCTCCTCTCTTTCCGCAGCTCCCTGGACAAATATCTCACTTTCTTCTTCCTCTTCATCCAGCCAGGAGACGAATTCGGGTTTGAGAAGCCAAAGTCCTTCAGAGGAAACAAAACAAAAAACCATCAACACAACCTTTTTACTTTTGTGACTTCTCAAAAAGGGCTCCACTCAACCTTACTGGCCCTCTTCAGACACCAGAAAAGTGGCTAGACTCTTCCACAGGAAAGCTACCTGATGCATGGGTCCATCTATCTCAGTATTGTCTTCACTGACTGGCAGCAGCTATCTGGGGAATCAGGCAAGGAGCCTTTCCTAATCCTGCCTGGAGGTGCCAGGGATTGAAACTGAGACTTTCTGCTCAGCCACTGAGCTGCAACTCTTCCCCGCTTTGTCATGTCCGCCCTCAAACGTGGAGCTGACCCCGGCCGCGTTCCCCTATACATTTAAAGAATTCTTATATCCCTTCAGCAGCCGCAGCTTCTGCACCCAAAACATCCTGGGGACTGTGGTTGGATAAGGGTGCCGAGAGCTGACAGCAGACCCCTGTTCTCCTCACAGAGTAACAATTCCCAGACTGGTTTAACAATCAAGCCCTCTTCCCGGGGAATTATGGGACTTTTACCTCTGTGAAGGGAATAGGGGCCTCCTAATAACTCTTGGCACCCTTAATAAACTACAGCTCCCAGAATTCTTTGGGGGCAGCCATGACTCTTTAAAGTGCTATCACAGAGCTTAAAATATGAAAGTGTCATCTGTGGGGTCAGGTGGATTATGAATCTCCTGCCCCCAGCAGGGAAGGTGTTGAAATTCAGCTGCCAAGAACATCTTGAGATGAACCAAACCAATAACCAGTACTCATATTCTGTGCTTTTTGAACAGCGTCCTTACCCAGGGAGACCACGTTCCCGTAATTCTCCAGCATAACTTCCCTGTACAGGGCTTTTTGGCCGGCATCCAGGAGACTCCACTCGGCGCTGGAGAAATACACAGCCACCTCTTCAAAAGTCACTTGCTCCTGAAAGGAGAAAGCACTGTCAGCTTCTCTGCAGCGCGATTTCTCATTTGCTCACAGTTCATATCAAGCGAGGGCTGTGCCACTGTTTGCAGGGAGCATAGGAAAAAGCATGGGATGTGGAGCTGAGCAAAGAATGCAGCTTCCACGCTTGTTTAAGGTTCTAGTCCTCATGGACACCGGTCTTGAAAGGCCTACATTGGCTCCCAGTACATTTCCAAGCACAATTCAAAGTGTTGGTGCTGACCTTTAAAGCCCTAAATGGCCTCGGTCCAGTATACCTGAAGAAGCATCTCCACCCCCATCATCCTACCCAGACACTGAGGTCCAGCGCCGAGGGCCTTCTGGCGGTTCCCTCATTGAGAGAAGTGAGGTTACAGGGAACCAGACAGAGGGCCTTCTCGGTAGTGGCACCCACCCTGTGGAACACCCTCCCACCAGATGTCAAGGCAATAACTATTTTACTTTTAAAAGACTACTGAAGGCAGCCCTGTTTAGGGAAGCTTTTAATGTTTGATGCATTATTGTATTTTAATATTTTGTTGGAAGCAGCCCAGAGTGGCTGGGGAAGCCCAGCCAGATGGGCGGGGTATAAATAAATTATTATTATTATTATTATTATTATTATTATTATTATTATTATTATTGCAAAGATCCGCTAGAAAGCAGGCAGAGCTACAGTTCCCAGAGTTCCCCGTGAAGAGGGGTTACATGTTAAATAGCTCGGGGAATTGTAGCTCTGTTATGGGGATAGGGGCCCCCTAACAATTCTTTTTCTTATTTTTTAAATAATACTTTTTATTAGTTTTCAATTACAATCCAATAACAGCCTCATTATAACAATGCCAGTTTACAATACAATTACCAATACCAATCGTTCAAATACTGAATTATATAATTTAGATAAAGTGCCACCCCCTACATGCTAAAATTGATGGTTGATGAGTTTCTTGATTTTTGCGTTCCAAAATCTTATTAATTTCAATTACATTCCGGTCATAATAATAATCCCATTATACGACAGCTGCAATATTAATAACTTCTATTCGTGTTGACACATTAAATGATTTATAAAACTACAAGTGAGGTGCTCAAACTATAACCTTATTCTTCCTGTGTGTGGAAATTATTCTGTCCATGTTATTTCTTCCTGTCCTTGTAAAATATTATGTCTATTCTCTCCCCCTCCCCCCCGGTTGTTGCTGTTCTCCATCATGCCTTGGGCAAAGCTGATATTCTATTGTTGTTCCATAAATTTCTCCCTCGCTCTGTCACGTGCTTCGTTGTTTTGAAACTTTAACAATAGCTGCAAAAGTCACTATGTCCCAATAACCCATTTTCGCCATTTTTCCTCTCACCCTGGGAAGAAGAGCAGTCTGTCAAACTGCAGATGACTCAATAATGAACCTTATCAGTTCCTTGGCAAGTTGACAGACTCCTTTCATCCTACCATCCCTGAGAAGTGGTTTTTTGGTGTGTTTTTTAGGATGCCCAGAATCGCCCCCTAACAATTCTGGGCATCCTAAAAAACAACAACCCACTTTCCATGATTCTTTGGGTGAATTCATGACCGTCTAAAGTGGTGTCTCAGCGCTTCAGAGGTATGGCTCCAATGTCACCTAAGAATGCTCATTCCTCTATGGGAATATTTTCAGATTTTCCCCTTTCAAGGTTTTCCGGACCCCCTTATACAGCGGTACCTCGGGTTAAGAACTTAATTCATTCTAGAGGTCCGTTCTTAACCTGAAACTGTTCTTAACCTGAAGCACCACTTCAGCTAATGGGGCCTCCTGCTGCCGTCGTGCCGCCGGAGCACGATTTCTGTTCTCGTCCTGAAGCAAAGTTCTTAACCCAAGGTACTATTTCTGGGTTAGCAGAGTCTGTAACCTGAAGCATATGTAACCCGAGGTACCACTGTAAAGCCTTTTTGTACTTCTGTGGATAGACTGGGGTTACCTAAGCCTGCTGGTGCATCCCCCTTGTGGGTGGTGCTGTTTTGGCTACTTAAGGAACGGCACCCATTTCCCGAAAATCGAGAAAAACGGAACGGCGCAACAGTGGTCAGCAAGCACCTACCTTCTCAACCCCTTCAGATTGCTTGCAGCAAACCATTCTTACCTCTTCTTCTTGCTCCTCACTGCTTCTTTCCCTCGGGAGGAAATTGTCGGCTGCCGCCGCTCGCGAGCCACCCTCTGGCCCAATCGCCCTGACCCAGCTCTGCATTTCTGGGGGCAAGGCCCTCAGGAACTCCTCCAGGGCCACCAGGTCCAAAATCTGCTCCTTGCCGTGTCTCTCGGGCTTCAGCCACCGGCAGCACAGCTCCCAGAGCTGCCGGCAAACTTGCCGCGGCCACTCGGCTTCGTGGTGGCTAAACGGCCGGATATATTGATGCCAAGTGTTGGAGACGCTGCTGGTCCCATTTGGGATATCTTCCCCGCTTCTCCTCTCAAGGCCCCACATGCTCCCGGCTTGAAGAATGCAAGGACCCGCAGCCCTGCCGGCAAGGTAGCTGGCCTGCTCCTCTTCCGCCATTTTCATCCCCACCTTTGGATCCGCCGGCAACTGGAAGCTTGGGGTGTTGGCGCTGCCTTGCTCAGTGGCCATTTTGTGTCTCAGGCCAAGCCGGGCATCTGCGACCGGGGTGACCATTAGTCCAATGTTGACTTTTGGAAGGGTGTTTCGGCACCTCAAAACAACACACACCGCAGGCCAAAGAGGCCCAAATTTGTTCCCGGTGAGCTTCTCCCTAAGGGAAGGAGTAAGCACCATTAAAAAGGTTACGAGAGACTAGAAACGTTTTTATTTATTTTTAATTTCTATAAGGCTGTATATTTTCAAGAAAAATCTCAAAGCGGTTAACAGCATATTAATTCAATAAAACATAAATAAAACAATCTGAAGTCAAATATAGAGTATATAGTGGTATCTTGGGTTAAGTACTTAATTCGTTCTGGAGGTCCATTCTTAACCTGAAACTGTTCTTAACCTGAAGCACCACTTTAGCTAACGGGGCCTCCCGCTGCTGCCGCACCGCCAGAGCACGATTTCTGTTCTCATCCTGAAGCAAAGTTCTTAACCTGAAGCACTATTTCTGGGTTAGCCAGAACAGCCCCCTGGAACACATTGCAGGGAGGCTGCCAGGTTTTCAAATCTGGTTTTAGTTCATTTTAATTATTTTTTAATGTTTTAAGCATTTTGTTTTAAGCAATTTTTGTTTTCGTTTTCATAAAAAAAACCCTTATTTTATGGTTTCATCATTTTTCCGTAAGCCTATCTGATGATGACAGCCAAGCGGTCTATAAACATTGTGAATTTTAAATTAAATTAACTGGTCACTTATTCTTCAGAACAGCCTTCCCTAAGCTCCAGTTGCCCTCCAGATGTTTCAGACTGGCGCTGGCTGGAGTTGTACACCCAAAGCTTCTGAAGGGCATCATATTGGAGCTACAGCTCCCCCCAGCCCCACGAAGCAGGGCTGTTGGGAGTTGTAGTTCAAAGCATCTGCTGGGCACCAGGTTGGCAATGGCTGGCATTTTGTGGATTGCAGTCCACTCCCTCTGGTGCATGAAGTGTTATTTTGTCATTATTATTATTATGATTTTCTGTTACATCCTTGGCTACTCCCCTGCACTCCCCCTGCTTTGGGTTCGCAGCACATTAAAGCCCTATACTGAGCCTGGATGAAAAAGGGGCTGGCGAAGCCCTCCCCTAAAACTCGGGTTTTTTATTTTTATTTTTGCAAACGCCTTTTCTTCCAACCGCCTCCCGCTCCTCTTTCATTAGAATCCTTGCTTTGTTCATCGCCTTCCAAAACCACGATTTGCACATAATTGAAAGCAGCTGGAAACATGAAAATAATAAGAATATATGCATGCAAAAGTCCCTCCAGCCCCAGATCTTTTGCTCTCTCGTCTCCCTGGACTTTTCCCAGGAGCTTTGTTTGAAATCCCGCCCTCTGCAATTGCAACACGCCTGGCACTCACCAAGGATCTTCTTGCAAAAGGTGGAGGGGGCGCGCAGGAGGCATCAACGGGACATCGTGCCCCCCAACCCTCTTGCTGGGCTGCTACTTGGGGGGCAAAGGACCCTGCCGGTGCCCCCCAACCCCACTATGGCCGGCAGGATAGGAAGTGATGTCCTCTGTTCCTCTCCCTCCCCTTCCTCCCAGGCTGTTCTGGGAAACAGGAATCTGTCGCCTTAACCCTGAGAAAGTCATTTCCACCCCCCAACTCCTCCCACCCCACCCCCCAAAAAACCCAACCCTGCTGGATAGGACCCAAAAGGCTCGCCTCTCCTTAAAAAGCCCAGCCTCCTCTTCTGACAGTGGCCAGCCAGAAGACTGCAAGCGCAAGAGCCGCCTCCTTTTTCTGTTGCAAGGATTTAGAGATAGACTGCCACTGGCCCTGGAGGCTCCATTTAGCCCTGGGGGGGGGGGTCGCTAGCTGTTGTAAAATCCTGACAAACGACATCTCTGGGCAGCTCCTGGTCGAATTCAGATGGTTGTGACGTGTACATTTTATGTCTTGTTTTTATAATATTGGCATTTTAGTGATTTTCGTGCAAAGAATGTGCAATAGGGCGGGGGGGGGGGGTTGGAGGAGGAGGAGGAAGATAAGGAGATGAACAACTATATCACCTTTAGAGGACTGAAGCATAGCTGTCAACATTCCCCTTTTTTGGCAGGGAATACCCTTATTCCAGCACCGTTTCCCGCTGCGATCCCGGATTGTTAGATATCCCGTAGACTGTCCCCGGGACTGGTGAGGCTGCTGATCCCTTATTTTTGAGGCTGCTGATCCCTTATTTTCAAATCTGAAAGTTGACAGCTATGATCTGAAGGCAGCCCTATATAGGGAAGTTTTTAAATGTGTAATATGCAATGTTTTACAGTAGTACATTGGTTTGCATACGTCTTGGTTTGCATACGTTTTGGATTACAAACACGTCAAACCCAGACGTGTTTGTCCCGGTTTGCAAGCTTTTTTTGGATTACAACCCTTTTGGGGGGGAGGGAATTACAATTTTTTAATTTTTTTTTTTTGGAAGCCCCATTGGCGAAAGTGCACCTTGGGTTACAACCTGTTTTGATTTACAAACGGACCTCTGGAACAGATTATAATTGTAAACCAAGGTACCACTGTATTATGTTTTTATATACATTGGAAACCGCCCAGACTGGCTGAGGCAACCCCGTCAGATGGGTAGGGTACAAATAATAAAATTATTATTTATTGTCTGTAAGCTGCCAGGGAAGAAGGTGGTGTATAAATAAATAAATGCATAATAATAATAATAGTAATAATAATAATAATAATAATAATAATAATAATAATAATATTCTTGGCATCCATCTGTGGCTGTAGAGACCGATAGGGGAGAGACATGTTTTGTTGCAGCTGGGGCAGAGGAAAGCATCCAGTTGTGCTGCTGCAGAAGCACTGCAACATTTCTTCTCTTTGCAATCCTCCCAGCGGCCATTCCTCCTCTGGTCACTGCTACGGATACATAAGCTCACTGTTTGTTTCCAGTCACATCCATTCAAGAAAGCGACTGGGGTTTGTTCTATCTGGCACATCTCTGCACCAAGAGTGTCCCCGGTCCTTATCTGAGAGGCGTTGTTTGCAGATGACACAGCCTTGACAGTGCACTCTGAGGGAGCCCTACAGAGCCCTATAGTAATGATAGTCTAACGCAGGGGTAGCAGCAGGCCCGGTGCCCTCCAGGTGTTGCAGCTTCAACTCCCATCAGCCCCCAGGGATGATGGGAGTTGTAGTCCAGTCACATTGAGTAAGCCTGCTCTTTATAAGTTGCACTGAGCCTTCTCTGTGGTGGCCCCCCCAGTGATGGATTGCTCCTCCATAAAGGATCTTTTTGGTTCAAAGTGGATCTCAACTAGATCTGGAAGGTTCCACAATGATTACCCCAACTCTTAACCGCTGCACTGACTCTCTTAACAAACAAACCACCACAGTATTAAGAGTTTACAATGATAAACTTTTCAAAGATTTTCCTTTTCAAAGATTAATAATAATAATAATAATAATAATAATTTATTATTTGTACCGCCGCCCAACTCTGGTCGGCTCCCAACAAAGATTAAAAATAAATTAAATTATCACACATTAAAATCTTCCCTAAACAGGGCTGCCTTCAGATATCTTCTAAAAGCCAGGTAGTTGTTTATTTCCTTGACATCTGGTGGGAGGGCGTTCCACAGGGCAGGTGCCACTACCAAGAAGGCCCTCTGCCTGGTTCCCTGTAGCTTTGCTTCTTGCAGTGAGGGAACTCAGTGTCCGGGCAGAACAATGGGGGTGGAGACGCTCCTTCAGGTATACTGGGCCGAGGCCAAGTATATCATGGACATACTTTTCACATTTTTTAAGAACTCCTTTTTATTTGTTATAATCAGTGTTTCTTACATGTCCATAAAAACATTTTCTCTAAAATTCTTGGATTGGGAAAAAATACCCAAACAAACCAAATCTGATCATCATAGAACCCCTAAGCTACCTAGGAACAAAAAAAATCTATTAGCTATGTGAGTCATACGTCTTTCTAATGACAAATTTCCCTATCCTAGGGCAAAGCTAATCCCAAAACATGGAGCCACTCCTGGAAAAACTGCTGACATAGAGGCTGGGCAGTGGGAGAGAAGAGAAATCTTAAGTTTAAAACTCTCTGCATATATACAAATCAGCATTCGTCAGCATCGCGTTTCGTACTCTTCGCCCTTCAAACCCACCTCCCTCCCGCTAGAAGTGGCAAGGAACGTGTACATGCTACAGATTTATACCCTACAAACTTAAAACCTACTAGAAACTTCGGCCTGTACCCCTAACCGCTACTAAGCTACTACTAGGGTTTCGTTCCCCTTGCTAAAAGACATGTGTCAAAGGGGCAGTGGAATTGTGAACAGCACGCCACCGCTGCTGCCGTTTGCTTGAGGACTAGTCTCTTTGTCAGGGCTGCAGAAGCTGGGACCTTCCAGGTTTTTGCTGGAATATGACTCCCATCACCCCTCCAGCTCCGTGTACTTTTCCACCACCTCGCAAGAAAACAGGGCCTTTCCTGAGTGGAGAGTCACAGGTGCTCAGCGGTCAGCAAAGCTTTCCACTTCTCCAGAAATCAGGCAGGAAGTTAAGCAGAGCAGAGGGCAGGAGGGAAAGGGCAGTGAGGAACCACTTAAGATGCTGTAGCCATGAGGTCTGCATTAAGTCACACGGCCTGGCCATACCTCACCTTAATGTGGACTGTGAATCGCTTGCTCATCCTTTAATGATCCACGCGACGGTCACCTCCAGGCTTGATTATTGTAACTCACTCTACGCGGGGCTGCCCTTGAAGCTGACCCAGAAACTCCAGCGGGTGCAGAATGCCGTGGTGAGGCTCCTCACGGGGTCCTTGCCGCGGGATCACATTCATCCAGTGCTTTACCAACTGCACTGGCTCCAGGTGGAGTACAGGGTCAGGTTTAAGGTGCTGGTTTTGACCTTTAAAGCCCCAGGACCCACGTACCTACGGGACCACCTCTCCTGGTATGCCCCGCGGAGGACCTTAAGGTCCACAAATGACAACACTTTGGAGGTCCCAAGCCTCAAGGAGGTTAGATTGGTTTCAACTAGGGCCGGGGCCTTCTCAGCACTGGCCCCGACGTGGTGGAACGCTCTGTCACAAGAGACTAGGGCCCTGCGGGACTTGACATCTTTCCACAGGGCCGGCAAGACAGCTGTTCCGCCTGGCCTTTGGTTTGGACTCAGTCTGACCCTTATGTTTCCCTCCCCTTATGGTCTTGATTTATCAGCTACTTTATAATGAGGCTGCATTTTAAATTACATTTTAACCTGTATTTTAAATAGTTCCCCCCCCCTTTTCCTCCACCCCCTCCCCCTATTATGTTTTTACTGTGATTTTATTGGTGTTAGCCGACCTGAGCCCGGCTTTGGCCGGGGAGGGCAGGGTACAAATAAAATGTATTATTATTATTATTAATCCCCCCTCGTCCGTGTGGTGTTCTCCTCCAAAGGCTGCCGTCCCACACTTTCTCCTCCCTAATCCCAGAGATTCCCTGCGCATTTGCTGTGGCTTTCCTATTCGGATTTTCAAAGCATGTGACTTTGCGGCTAGACAGTGACAGAGCCAGCGATTCCCTCCCTCCCGCTTTGCTTGACGTCCAGCCTGATGGAAGAGTTCTGTGGACCTTGAGAATGGCTTGCGCTTTTCCAGCATCTTGGTTAGCCCTGATAAAGCTATTTATTGCCTGATTGTGGACATCAGACGCTTTCTAGGTCTTCCCACTCAGCCATTTTGGCATGTGGTTCTTATTAAAAGGCAGAAAGATGCATTTTTTAAAAGAGTCTGGGCGTAATCAGGGTAGGTCGTAAGGCAAGTACAGCCACATTCACACCTCTGCCGGATTCAAGTTACAAAAAAAGAGATTCTGACTAAACACCAGGAAGAACTTTTCGACAGTAAAATCTGCTTGACAGTGGAACGATCTCCCTCAGGAGGTTGTGGCCTCTCCTTCCTTGGAGGTTTCTGAGCAGAGTTTGAATGGCCATCTATCATGGATGCTTTAGCTGAGATTCTTGCATTGCAGGGGGTTGAACTAGACGACCCACAGGACCAACTCTACAATTCTATGGTTCAATAAACAGTCATGGTGTCCCCCAAAGAATATGGGAACTGTGGTTTGCTAAGGGTGCTGAGAGGCCTCTATTCCTATCGCAGAGTTACAACTCCCAGAGTGGTTTGATATTAAGCAGAGGGCCTTCTCGGTAGTGGCGCCCACCCTGTGGAACGCCCTTCCACCAGATGTCAAGGAAATAAACAGCTATCTGACTTTTAGAAGACATCTGAAGGCAGCCCTGTTTAGAGAAGTTTTTAATGTTTGATGTTTTACCGTGTTTTTAATGTTCTGTTGGGAGCCACCAGAGTGCCTGGGGAAACCCAGCCAGATGGGCGGGGTATAAATAACAAATTCTTCTTCTTCTTCTTCTTCTTCTTCTTCTTCTTCTTCTTCTTCTTCTTCTTCTTCTTCTTCTTCTTCTTCTTCTTCCCTCTTCACAGGGAGCTCTGGGAATTGTGACTCTGTGAAAGGAAGAGAGGTCTCGCCTAAGAACTCTGAGCACCTTTAACAGAACACAGCTCCCAGAATCCTTTGGGGGGAAGCCATGACTGTTTAAAGTGGTACCGCAGCACGTTAAACGTACAGTGGTACCTCAGGTTACATGCTCTGATAAAGCTATCAGGTTACATGCTTCAGCTTACAGACTCCGCTAACCCAGAAATAGTACCTCGGGTTAAGAACTTTGCTTCAGGATGAGAACAGAAATCGCGCGGCGGCAGCGGGAGGCCCCATTAGCTAAAGTGGTGCTTCAGGTTAAGAACAGTTTCAGGTTAAGAACGGACCTCCGGAACAAATTAAGTACTTAACCCGAGGTACCACTGTACATGTGAGTGGCATACGTGTGTGCATCAAAATGTCGTTTCCCTAGACAGTATGGAACTGTGAAACTCCAGTTTGTGTGTTGTTCCCCCACCACCACCTTTTCTAACACTTCCCCTCTTGGTGGGTGCTCTGATGCCGCATGAGTAGCGAGCGGTCACTGAAGATCTTCCCGCAGTCCGAGCACCTGTAGGGCTTCTCCCCTGTGTGGATCCTCATGTGGACCCTGAGGTTCGAGTTGCCGCCGAAGCTCTTCCCGCAGTCCGTGCACGTGTAGGGCTTCTCTCGCGTGTGGGTCCTCTCGTGCACCAGGAGGCCCGAGCTCTGGCTGAAGCTCTTGCCACAGTCCCTGCACTTGTAGGGCTTCTCTCCCGTGTGGATCCGCTGGTGCCGGATGAGCACCGGCCTCTCCCGGAAGCTCTTCCCGCAGTCCGTGCACTTGTAGGGCCTCTCGCCCGTGTGGGTCCTCCGGTGGACTATCAGGTTGGAGTTGTCGCAGAAGCTCTTGCCGCAGTCCGAGCACTGGTACGGCTTCTCGCCCGTGTGGATCCTCTCGTGGGTGATCAGGTACGCCCTCGTGCTGAAGCCCTTCCCGCAGACGGAGCACTTGTAGGGCTTCTCGCCCGTGTGGGTCCTCTCGTGGGCCTGCAGGTTGCACTTCAGCTGGAAGTCCTTCCCGCAGTGGGCACAGGACTTCTGCCTCTCGTGACCCGGCTTCTGCGACTCGCTTGGTGCAGGGATGGCGAGCTGGGCCGAATTCCCATCGAATTCCACGTACCTGCCCTGGGAATTTATAAACTTATCCCCTTCTTTCTCGGGGTACGCTTCCTCCTGGCTGGCAGATGCTTCGCCCCGATTGGGCCAGCCAGAGGCGTTCTGCCCGCCTCTTCCTGACAACACCCAGTGCGGTTCCCGTTTCCTGGCATCTTCTTGTATGTTCTGCTCCTGCCCACCTCCTGCTGGAATAAGGAGGGAATCTCAATGTTATTTGCTGTTTGCCTGTTAGCTACGAAGCCATGTTCAAAGGCTTGCTATTAATGTGCAGAGCCCTGAGGAGCTCGGCACCAGGTTACCTGAAGGACAATGTTCTCTGTTTAGACTTTGTTTAGTGTGAGGGCTACATTACCTTCTGCAGAACCTTCTGAGGGCCATATGCCAGTGCTGGGCAGGACCAAAGGAAAACATGGGAGAAGCAATGTGCTTAAAACTCTGCCACCAGGAATCCTTACCCAGCAAGGCTGCATCTTTGTCGCCTTCCTGTTTGATCTCTCTGAAGAGAGGCTTTGGCCAGGCACCCAAGGGAGACACCTCCACTTCAGGGATCTTGGCAGCCCCCTCCTTGGACACCCCCGGCACCTGAAACAGAAGGAGAGATTGTTCTTACTTATCCAGCCCCAGCCCAGTGGGCATGGCGCTTGGCCCCTGCCCCAAAGAGCTTACACTAATTTTTTAAAAAAATAATAATAGGTGGGTGGGAGAGGAAGGGGGAAGTGTGTGATTATTTCGGTTACTGTAGGGCATAATCAGACCATTCACAGGCTAGAAGCACACACCCACACCCTGGGTTTCAGATACCTGGGACCTTCTGCTTGCTAAGTGTGGACAATGAATTAAGTTTCTTCCCCATCTAGCTTCGTGTTGTCTGTTCTGACTGGCAGCAGCTATCGAGGTCACATGCAGAGAAGGATTATTGCCATCCCTTGCGGTCAGGCCCTTTTTCGAACTGAATGAACCTGTGAATATTTCTGTATCCGAAGTAAGAGCTCTGCCACTGAGCTACTGTCCGTCCATTAAGGCCAACGTTCACCCCACTTAAAACACTATGAGACCATGTTGAATAGTCATGGCTTCCCCCAAAGAATTATGGGAGTTTGTTATGGGCGCTGAGAGTTGTTGGGAAGCCCCCTTTCCCCCTCAGAGGCCGTCAATTCCCAGAGCTCCCTGAGAAGAGGGGTTGACTGTTAAAGCACTCTGAGAACCGCAGCTCTGTGAGGAAAACGGGGGTTTCCGAACGACGCTCAGCATCCTTAAATCACAGCTCCCAGAATCCTTTGGGAGAAGCCAGGACTGTTATAGTGCCTTAATGTACGCTGTGAATGTGGCCCATCTCTGCTCTGTCCGCAACTCCGAAAGCCTCACAGGTAGCAGGGAGAAAGCAGAATATTCCTCCCAATATTCCTCTATGCCACAGGAGTGGCAAGGATCCTAACTGCTAAAAACTGGAAAAAATAAATTGTGCCAACTAAAAAGGAATGGCAAGACAAAACAGAGTGGCTAGATTAACAGAGGCAATTAGAGATCACACTAGACAAGAGTTTCAAAAAGCATGGGCGAAATGCAGAGAATGCTTCACAAAACAGTGCCCTAAAATACCTACCTGGACTTGTTTCGCTTAATGTCTGCAGGAGACTTTGTGGATATTTAAGTTATAATTAGAAAAATCTTAATAATTATTGATAAAGGAAACAGCTTATAAGAAGTAAATAAGGAGGCCAAATACAGGATAAAGGAAGTCTTTTATTTGGTTGTTTGTATTATTGTATGTTATGCTTATTGTATGTTATGTTCACGTTTAATGAGGGTGGATTTCTGTATTGGGGGGATGGGGGGTTATGTTGTAAATAAAACTTCTAATAAAATAAGAAGGCGGCAGCAGGGAGAAGCAGACACTCACCTGCTCGGGCCGCTTCTCCTCGGGCTGCTGCCTTAGCAGGAAGTCTTCCGCCAAGGCCACTGCCCGTGAGCAGCTCTCTGGCCCGCCTTTCCTGACCCAGCTCTGCATCTCCGAGGGCAGGACAGCCAGGAACTGCTCCAGGATCACCAGCTCCAGGATCTGCTCCTTGCTGCGCCTCTCCGGCTTCAGCCACCAGTGGCAAAGATCCCAGAGGCGGCTGCAAGTCTCTCGAGGCCCCTCGGCCTCCTGGTAGCCGAACTGCCGGAAGCGCTGGCGCTCAGCGTCCATGCCAGTGGTCACGCCGTTCTCCTCCTCCCCCAGGACCTCTTCCTTGACTTTCCCGGACTCTCCTGTCTCTTTGGCCAAGAGGCTGTTAGATGGCTGTTGGGCTTCTCTGCAAGACCCTGGCAGGAGAGGGGTTGCCATCTCTCTCAGATGCGGCCTGGTGCCATCCATTCCCACTGAAGGAGGCAGGACGGGGTGGGCCTCATCCCGCAACGCCAACGTCCGCTGGTGCGGGTTTCTCCCATCGGAGTGGGAAGACTCCATCGCTCTGAGGAACTCCTGCAGCTGGGCCTCCCATGGCTGCTGCAGCCCCTTCTGTGGCTCCTGCTTAACGTGGCCCGACATGTTTCTCTCCCAGAATTCCCTGGTATTCCTGGCCTGCATGACGTGCGGGCCATTCCCCACTCCTGGGTCACGGGCCGCTAGGTCCGGTTGCTCCAATTTCACTCCCTGTTGAGGCCCAGCCTCAGGCTGGAGACCCAGCACCAATCCGTCCCTCGGCTTGGCTGCCATTTTATTTCTTCCCAGCAAACGTCCGCCTGAGCCCAAGTTACCAGTTCTTTCTGCAAGCCCAGACTGTGAAGCTTTTGACCTCATGAAGCTGCTGGGTGTGCAGACATGCAAGCGGTTTGGAAGGGAAGTTTAAGCTTCCTGAGGAGGAAAAAAAAGAGGAGATACAGTGGTACCTCAGGTTACATACGCTTCAGGTTACAGACTCCACTAACCCAGAAATAGTACCTCAGGTTTTGTACTATGCTGCTAGGCTACCTGAGCCAACATAGTTTTCAGAAAAAATTCACTGAGAGTATATATCATTGTAAAGTTAGCTGGGATGAGATTTCATTGCAATCTGATTTTGATCTCAAAGTCCCATAGATTCCCATGGGAGACAGAAGCAAGTTTTATTGTGAAATCTTTAAGATAATATTTTAGTTTTCTGTTATGTTGCTTTGACTGTAAAGTGGTACCTTGGGTTACATACACTTCAAGTTACATACGCTTCAGGTTACAGACTCCGCTAACCCAGAAATAGTGCTTCAGGTTAAGAACTTTGCTTCAGGATGAGAACAGAAATCGTGCTCCGGCCGAGTGGCGGCAGCAGGAGGCCCCATTAGCTAAAGTGGTGCTTCAGGTTAAGAACAGTTTCAGGTTAAGAATGGACCTCCGGAACGAATTAAGTACTTAACCCAAGGTACCACTGTATATACGGTACTAATTTCATAAGAATACAAGACAAGCACTGCAAGATCAAACCAAGGCTAAATATATGCACTTAATACCATTCCACAATCATGGCTTCCTGCAAAGAATCCTGGGAACCGTAGCTTGCTAAGAGTCTCCTAGAGCTGTGGTCTAAACCCCTGAGCCTAGGGCTTGCCGATCGGAAGATCAGTGGTTAGAATCCCCGCGACGGGGTGAGCTCCCATTGTTCGGTCCCAGCTCCTGCCAACCTATCAGTTCAAAAGCACATCAAAGTGCAAGTAGATAAATAGGTACCACTCCGGTGGGAAGGTAAACAGCGTTTCCGTGTGCTGCTCTGGTTCCAGGAGTGGCTTAGTCATCCTGGCCACATGACCCGGAAAAACTGTCTGCGGACAAACATCAGCTCCCTCAGCCAGTAAAGTGAGATGAGTGCCACAACCCCAGAGTTGTTTGTGACTGGACTTAATTGTCAGGGGTCCTTTACCTTTACCAGTCTCCTAACAACTGTCCATGACTCTTAAAATGGAACAAGAGTGTTTCCAAAAGGCGTGAATGTCATTCTCTGTCGCCCCAGGGGATCAGACTAGGTATAGGGCTGCCACATGTACTAGGATTTCAAATGCAGAATTGAAAATTTGCCCTTGATCTTAGGCAAGTCAATTGCAAAATCGTGGTTTTTGGGAGGTTTGGTAAGAAAAAAGCTCAACAACTTTGGGGTCTTCCTAAAAAAAATCAATAACTTTTGGGGTTTCCTGGTTTTTACTTTTTGAAATATGGCAACCCTAGACTAGAACATGTAGGAGGAAACCGCAAGGAAGATGCAGATTTTGGATAAATATCACAATAAACCAATGGGCTCTCCTTCACTGGAGATGTTTAAGCAGAGGCCGGACAGAGACACTTTGAACAAAAGAATTGAATAGATTACCTCCCTGCTCATTTCTAGCTGTGTAATTCTATGAACCTGGGACTTTCCACATGCAAAGCGGGGGATCTACCCATGAGCTATGACATTTTCTTCATTTAGCAGAGATTTATTTCACCCTCCTGCCCATATTTCTCCTTCCATGCCTGTGTTCATACATATTCAATACAATCAACACCCACAGCTCTTTTAGGGAATAACACTAAGGCGTCTTGGGCCAGGACCTGGGAGACCAGGGTTCAAATCCCCCTCGGCCATGAAGTTCACAAGGTGATCTTGGGTAAGGTTACCAGACATCCCCATTTCCCAGGGACAGTCCCCGGATTAACAAATCAGTCCCCATACAAAATCAATTGAAGTTGAAAAGTGTCCCTGGATTCATTCAATCTGGTAACCTTAATCTTGGGCCAGTCAGCAATTCTCAGCCTACCCTACCCCCAAGGGCTGTTCTGAGGATAAACTGGAGAGGACTATGTCTTCCACCTTGAGTTCCATATAACACCGGTCTTGAAAGACCTACACTGGCTCCCAGTACGTTTCCAAGCACAATTCAAACTGGTGGTGCTGACCTTTAAAGCCCTAAACGGCCTCGGTCCAGTATACCTGAAGGAGCGTCTCCACCCCCATCACTCTGCCCGGACACTGGGGTCCAGCTCCGAGGGCCTTCTGGCGGTTCCCTCATTGCGAGAAGCCAAGTTACAGGGAACCAGGCAGAGGGCCTTCTCGGTAGTGGCACCTGCCCTGTGGAACTCCCTCCCACCAGATGTCAAAGAGAAAAATAGAACTTTTAGAAGACACCTGAAGGCAGCCCTGTTTAGGGAAGCCTTTAATGTTTAATAGGTTATTGTATTTTAGTGTTTTGTTGGAAGCCACCCAGAGTGGCTGGGAAAATCCATCCAGATGGGCGGGGTATAAATAAATAAATAAATAATTCTTCCTCATAGGTAAGGTGAGATATAAAATATAATTAGTAAATAAATGGCCCATCTAGTCTGGATTTCTCTTCTCACAGTGGCCAAATCAGACACCCCAATGGGAAACCCCAAGCAGGACATGAGTGTAACAGCACTGACTCCTCCCACTTGTGATTCCCCAAAATTGGTACCAGAGGCGTGTTCTGCCTTTGCCAGCGCAAGAAAAACACAGACACTGTGGCTGGCAGCCACTGAATGCTTTATCAAGCCAAGAAGCATAAAATCACAGAATTGCAGAGTTGGAAGGGACCACAAGAGTCATCTAGTCCTGCCCCCAGCAATGCAGGGATCTTTTGCCCAAAGTGGGGGTCAAACACACAACCCTGAGATTAAGAATCTCATGCTCTACCGACTGAGCTACCTCCTGAGGTCCTTGATTCAGAGCGATCCAACAGAGGAAGGGCGTGTGTGCATGCAAAAAGGCACCATCACAAGCTAACCCCAGTGCAGAAATCCATCAGGTGCAGCTGCTCCCAAACACAGAAATGCCATGATGGAGGAAAGCTTCACCTGTTTAACTTCTGCCTGCCACCCAGTTACGAAGGCATAGAAGCCCAACCGGAAAATCTCTCTACTAAAATTCTCCATCTCTTCCTGCTGCAAACCCACTTTCCCCCACTCACCTGATCTTTCCTAAAAAGAGCAAGGGAGGTGGGAGATTAGCACCGCTGCTCCTCCTGCAGCGCCTGGGAAATTTAAACCCCTGCTTTCCCACAGTAGGCGGGGCAGGAAGTGAGTTGCGCTCTCTTCGCATCCCTCTGCTCCCAAAGCCTCTTAGTATCTCTAGGAAATGCAAGTCTCCATGAACTTAACCCCTTTGGTGAACGGCCATAAAGAAAATTGCTCAGAAAGCGGAGGGCCATTTCTGTTTAGCATCCCTTGGGACCACAGCCCAGCATCCTGTTTCAAGTCACAGTGGCCTGTGGGAAATCTCCAGGGAGGACCAGAGCAAAAGAGCACTTCCCCCGCACTGTGGTTTCCAGCAAGTGGTATTCAGAGGCATTATTGTCTCTGTGTGGTGTAGTGGTTAAGAGTGGTGGACTCTAATCTGGGGAACCAGGTTCGATTCCCCGCTCCTCCACCTGCAGCTGCTGGGTGACCTTGGGCCAGTCACACTTCTCTGAAGTCTCTCAGCCTCACTCACCTCACAGAGTGTTTGTTGTGGGGGAGGAAGGGAAAGGAGAATGTTGGCCACTTTGAGACTCCTTAAGGCGACAAACCTAGACAGCGTCTTAAAAAGCAGAGACATCACCTTGCCGACAAAGGTCTGTATAGTTAAAGCTATGGTTTTCCCAGTAGTGATGTATGGAAGTGAGAGCTGGACCATAAAGAAGGCTGATTGCTGAAGAATTGCTGCTTTTCAATTATGGTGCTGGAGGAGACTCTTGAGAATCCCATGGACTGCAAGAAGATCAAACCTCTCCATTCTGAAGGAAATCAGCCCTGAGTGCTCACTGGAAGGACAGATCCTGAGGCTGAGGCTCCAATACTTTGGCCACCTCATGAGAAGAGAAGACTCCCTGGAAAAGACCCTGATGTTGGGAAAGATGGAGGGCACAAGGAGAAGGGGATGACGGAGGACGAGATGGTTAGATAGTGTTCTCGAAGCTACCAGCATGAGTTTGACCAAACTGCAGGAGGCATTGGAAGACAGGAGTGCCTGGCGTGCTCTGGTCCATGGGGTCACGAAGAGTCAGACACGACTAAACAACAACAATGTTTATTATTATTGACTATACTGTTTATTCTCCCCTGGCCCCAGGGCATTGCTGTTGGGTCTCACACCATCCTCAGAACGACCCCGTGAGGTAGGCTAGAAGCAGAGAGTTGCCCATGTCCTCTTGGGGACAGCTTGATTTACGTCTGATCCCAATGCTGGGGAATAGGGGAGGCCAGACAGGTTGGGTATCAAAGGTTTACAGCTCCCCAGTGTGGAAAACTGGGGCTAGGGAGTGTTTCTGGATCTGTATTCAGAAATGTGGAGGGCCAGAGGCTCTGCTTCAGTCAGCCTCCGGCCCTCCAGATGTCCAACTACAACTCCCATCAGCCCCAGCAAGCACGGGCAATGGCCAGGGATGCGAGTGGTGCTGTGGGTTAAACCACAGAGCCTAGGACTTGCCGATCAGAAGGTCAGCGGTTCGAATCCCTGCGAAGGGGTGAGCTCCCGTTGCTCGGTCCCTGCTCCTGCCAACCTAGCAGTTCTAAAGCACGTCAAAGTGCAAGTAGATAAATAGGTACCACTCTGGCGGGAAGGTAAACGGCGTTTCCGTGCGCTGCTCTGGTTCGCCAGAAGTGGCTTGGTCATGCTGGCCACATGACAAGGAAGCTGTATGCCAGCTCCCTTGGCCAGTAAAGCGAGATGAGCTCCGCAACCCCAGAGTCGGCCACAACTGGACCTAATGGTCAGGGGTCCCTTTACCTTTACCTAACATCTGGCGGGACAATGATTCTGCACAGTTTTGTACCTGCTGCATTAACTCACATCCCCGTCAGTTGTAGCTGCAGCAGAGCAGCCCAGTGTGTTTTGGGGGCTGGGGGGCTGGGCAGAAATTCATGGGGTGCATAGGCAGCAAATGTTTGGGGAAGTGGCACTGGTTGAATTTCTGCCTGCAAACATTCTGCTGCCACCACTCACCCAGTGAGGTGCACAGAACCCGATTTGGAATAGAGCGAGGGCAGAGAACCATTTTCAGGTTTTCCCTTCTGGGGGCCACATGCAAGTGGTGGGAGGGGCAGGAGGCAGTGGGGCCTGGTGTCCACACATGCGCACACAACCCTCTCCACCCTCCATCCAGGCAGTCACTGGATCTCAAGGAAATATCAGCCAGGCCCAAACACTCAGGGAGAATTTGAAGCAATGTTGGTTGGAGGCATGGCCTGGGGAGAGGCTGAATTTGCCCCCCAGCCTCACCCTGTCACTGATCGTCATATCTGTCAGGGATGCTTTAGTTGAGATTCCTGCATTGTAAATTGAAATACTTTATTGTCACTTGTACAACTTGTATACAGTAAGATTACACGAGTACCCCCCACTCAGCTCTCTTAGTCTTAATTCCCCTCCTTTACTGACACACACCCACCAAACCTGAAAGTCAGTTGCTCTGTTGTTATCTTTTCATTCAGCAGCCTAACAGCCTAGGATAGAAGCTGTTCTTTACCCTGTTGGTGCAACTAATCCTGCTTCTATATCTTCTGCCTGAGGGCAGGAGATCAAGAAAGTGCCAGCCAGGGTGTGAATCATCCCTGAGAATTTTCCTCACTCTCCTGAGGCAACGTTCTTCCACTATTTCATCCAGCGGATTCAAGGGACAGCCCATAATATCTTGTGCTGTATTCACCACCCTCTGTAGGCACTTCCTGTCAGACGATGTCAAACCAGCGTACCACTCTGTGATGCAGTATGAAAAGACACTTTCTATTGTTGACCGGTAGAAGGAGATCATCAAATGTTGATTGACACTGTTCTTACGCAATATTCTGAGGAGATGGAGTCTCTGTTGGGCTTTCTTAACTACCTGGGTTGTATTTATTTTCCAAGTAAGGTCTTCACTGAGATAAACTCCTAGGAATTTTAAGGAAGAGACTCTCTCCACACAGCCCTCCCCGATGTACAGCGGGGCTAGTTCTCTTCGCCTCCAAAAGTCCAACACCATCCTTTGTCTTGCTGATATTAAGGTGCAAGTTGTTTCCTAGGTACCATGTAGATATTTTTGGGACCTCCCCTCTATACGCTGATTCATCTCCACCTGTTATTAAACCCATTATGGTGGTGTCATCTGTGAACTTAATAATTGCAGATTATTAATTATTAATAATTGTGTAGGGGGTATTCTATGATTCTATGATATGTGAACGTATTTTCTGTTTTAGCAGAGCCAGCGTTAAGGCAGGTTGTCTTAGGCTGCGATCCGAACCCCCCTTACCCGAGAGAAAGCCCCGCCGGATTCCATCAGGCTTCCTTTTGAGCAGATTTGCGAGGGCTGTGTTGTTGATCTTTCCCGATAGATGCCCTCTTTGCGTCACAAGTGAAAATAAGCAACGCCTTTAAACCACTTGACATTGGGAACCCGTGGCAAACTGAGGAAGCCACCAAGCTGATTTTGATAGTCTGTGTTCTCTACACAGACTGCCAGGGGCATCTCCAAGGTTTCAGAAGTGGAGGTCTCTCCCAATGTTACCTAGAGATGCTGGGGTTTGAACCAGGGACCTTTCTGCAGCATCAGGATCCCAGGAGCTCAAGGTGGTTGAACTAGGTTTCCCCTGGGGTCCCAAATCTATGATTCCACGGTTCCAATGGTGTGTGGTAGCTTAGGCTGAGAGACTGGCCAGCGAGTGTCATGGCCGAGTGGGGATTTTAACCCTAATCTCCCAAGTCCTAGGTCAGCACTCTAACTGCTACACCGCGCTGCCTATTTGCAAGGCAGATGCTCTACCACCTTCCTCATTGCCTGAAAGTCCAGCCAGATTCACTGGATGACCCCCGCTTCTAATGTTATGAGAGAATGCTTTCCTAACCTTCATACAAGACACCACCTTTAAAGCACATTCAGAGTGCATTCTTCCCACCTCAAAGAATTCTGGGCACTGTAGTTTGTTAAGGGCTGCTGGGAATGGTAACTGTGAGGGGTAAACTACAAGGCCCAGAATTCTTTGAGGGAAAGAATGTGCTTTAAAGGTACAGCATATATGCAACCCTGTTCGCCTTCACCACATGAGTCATGGTTTTATAACAAACAATGCTTTCGACCTTGAGGTGTATATTTTCAGGACTCAACTTATTTTTGTAATTTCAAGTTCTTTTACACTCTTTCTAAAATTAATAATGTTTTTTAATTGCTCTAACCTGCCCTGGGATCTTAGGATGAGGGGCAGGTAATAATTTATAATAATAACAGTACTAAAACTACTACAACTACTACTAATAATAATACCCATGTAGCAGTTCGAAAGCACATCCAAGTGCAAGTAGATAAATAGGTACCACTCCAGCGGGAAGGTAAACGGTGTTTCTGTGCGCTGCTCTGGTTTGCCAGAAGCAGCTTAGTCATGCTGGCCACATGACCCGGAAGCTGTACGCCGGCTCCCTCGGCCAATAAAGCGAGATGAGCACCGCAACCCCAGAGTCGTCCGCGACTGGACTTAACTGTCAGGGGTCCCTTTACCTTTTTTATGCCACACAAAGAAACACCAAAGTGGAGGAGCAAGAATCACAATAGAAACATTTGAGAAAGAGCGTTACTAATTTTACCAGCATTTCCTAAACTGCACATAGAAGCACCAGCTCACGATGTCATGGACTGAGACCAGGAGGTTTGGGGAGGGACCTGCCAGTTCAGATCCAAGTTTTTCCCTGTGGCCGTTCATGCTTCCACTATTCAGCTGTGATTCTGCAGTCAAAACGTTCTGAAGCCTTTCTCTCCATTATCAAGACTTTTAAAAATGACTCTTGTCCGAGGCAAGTCCACATTTGGCCCTTGAATGGTTTAAGTGGTTTCTGTCACTGAAGTCACTGAAATCTGTTGGTGGTCGGCTGTGTAAATTGCTTCTCAAAATGTTTGTCCACTGAGCAGAGGGTCTCCCTGCTCAAATTAGCCAGAATAGCTTAGTTTGCACAAATAGACCATCATTCCTCACATTCAGACAAAAAAAAAGGAAATGCACAGCTGTCTAGCCTTATGTGGCTACAAAGATTTTGAGCATACAAGGCTAACCAAAACGAGGCAATAGGTTTTATAAGCAGTTATAAACAGGATAATAGGAAGATGCCTTCTCCTGAACCTGACTGTTGCTCCATCTAGTTCAATAGTGTCTACACTGACTGGCAGCTGCTGTACAGGGTTTCAGGCAGGGAGACTCTTACCTGCTGTACCTGAAAATGCTTTTGGGCAATTGAACCTGGCACCTTCTGCATGAAAGGCGGATGAGATAGGGCCCTTCCACCGAGCAAGTGGATTCTCTCATGTCTGCAGGCTGGTGGGATTTTTGGGGCCTCAGGAGAGTAGCTGTGGTGTCTGACAATGCCAAGGGAGAAGAGGATTTTTTATCATGGAACGATAATTGTTCCTGGAGGAGCATCTCCACCTCCATCATTCAGCCCGGACACTGAGGTCCTCCTCCGAAGGTCTTCCGGCGGTTCCCTCACTGTGAAAAGTGAAGCTACAGGGAACCAGGCAGAGGGCCTTCTCGACAGTGGCAGCTGCCTTGTGGAATGGCCACCTATGGGCGTAGCTGAGGGGGCAGGAGGGCAGCTCCTCCCCAATCAAGTAAGTAAATAAAAATAATTAAATGAATCAGAATATTTGAAATTGAAATGCTCACTGAGGTCACTTGGACGATGTGGTGCATTCTAGCAACTCAACTGAGCGATCAGCATGGCTTCCATGAACTGACCAATCGTGTTGCCGGTAACTCAGTTCTGGAA
Organism: Podarcis filfolensis; assembly: GCF_964270895.1. NCBI lineage: Eukaryota > Metazoa > Chordata > Lepidosauria > Squamata > Lacertidae > Podarcis > Podarcis filfolensis. The sequence continues at coordinate 9,041,330 of NC_139605.1, forward strand.
GCTTCTCATCATTTCCAGCATTTCTCCTGAGAGCGCACACCAGCAGGGCCAGCCTAGAAACAACTGGAAGTTTCTATACAGCAGAAAGCCCTCAGTCGATGATGTTAATTTTTTAGTTAACTTCCTAGCTTTCAAATGACTGAAACCTTTGACAGATTTTTCCCGAGCACTTAGGGTCAAAAGAAAGTAATTTAAAAGAACGGTTGTTGAGACGTTTCATTCCGAATCTGCTGGACAGAGCCAGACAGAGCCAGACAGAGGAGGATGACAGGCGCGTGTCCTGCCACCCCCCCCCCCCCCACATAAATCCTGGCTACACTCATGCATCCTGCCTTCAGATGCCAAGGAGATAATTATACGACTTTCCATAGAGATCTGAAGGCAGCCCTGCATTGGAAAGCTCTTAATGTGCGACGACGGTCTGTGGTGTTGTAGTATACAGTGGTACCTCTGGTTAAGAACTTAATTCATTCTGGAGGTCCGTTCTTAACCTGAGGTACCACTTTAGCTAATGGGGCCTCCCACCGCCACTGCGCGATTTCTGTTCTCATCCTGAAGCAAAGTTCTTAACCCGAGGTACTATTTCTGGGTTAGTGGAGTCTGTAACCTGAAGCGTCTGTAACCCAAGGTACCACTGTATTCTGTGGGAAGCTGCCCAGAGTGGCTGAGGCAACCTGGTCAGATGGTCAGGGTACAAAAATTAAATTATTATAATTATTCCTCCCTAGAGGATCCTGTCGCTCGTGTGGAGTCTCTGGTGTTTGGCGAAGTTCGACACATAGCGGAAGACCTTCCTGCAGTCCTGGCACTCGTAGGCGTTCTCTTCTGCGTGGACCCGTTGGTGCTTGGCGAGGCTTTGCTTGCTGCAGAACCGCCGGCGGCACTCGGCGCACTCATACGGCTTCTCGCCGGTGTGGCTGCGGTGGTGGGAGACCAGGTGGGCCTTGCTGATGAAGGCCTTGCCGCAGAGCACGCACCCGTAGGGCCTCTCGCCCGTGTGGATCCTCAGGTGCTTCACAAACTCCTCCTTCCAGCGGTAGGTCTTCTTGCAGGCCGGGCAGGCGTAGGGCTTCTCGCCGGTATGGATCCTCTGGTGGTTGGTGAGCTTCCCCCTCTCGCGGAAGCTCTTCCCACACTCCAGGCAGACGTGGGGCTTCTGCCCCGTGTGGATCCTCTGGTGGCGGATCAGCTTGTCCCTGCGGCGGAAGCTCTTCCCGCACTCCAGGCAGACGTGGGGCTTCTCGCCCGTGTGCATCTTCTGGTGGCGGATTAAGGTTGATTTGTGCTGGAAGTTCCGGCCACACTCGGGGCAAAGGTACTTGACCGCCACGCCGTGGGGCGCCGCCTCGGGAACAGGCCCCTTGGCTTCCGACCGGTGCGACGGCTCCTCCCATGTCACCGCGGGAAGCCACTCCAGCTGCCGCTTCGATCCGCAAGCTTCCTCAAAGCTCTCGCACCTCAGCGTGAGGCGGCCGGCGGATTTGCCCAGGAACATCCTGCGTGCTTCCGCTAACTCCGAATCTCTTTGCTGCCCGACCTCTTCCTCTTCCTGGGACGTCGTACGGCTGTCTGAAGGAAAAGACACGGTTGAGTCATCGACACCCACATACCCCGGCCAAATCATTTTTAGTTTTATTTAATAAGATTTAGATGCCACTTAAGAATAATTCAAAAACGGAAGCGGTTTCCCATCTAACGTCACTTCTTCCCGCCTTATACAGAGGTACCTCGGGTTAAGTACTTAATTCGTTCTGGAGGTCCGTTCTTAACCTGAAGCTGTTCTTAACCTGAAGCACCACTTTAGTTAATGGGGCCTCCCGCCGCCGCTGCACTGCCAGAGCACGATTTCTGTTCTCATCCTGAAGCAAAGTTCTTAACCTGAGGTACTATTTATGGGTTAGCGGAGTCTGTAACCTGAAGCGTATGTAACCTGAGGTACCACTGTACATTCAAAGCAGTATGATACCACATTAAACAGTACAGTCATACTTTGGTTCTGGAACGCCTTGTGACTCAAACATTTTGGCTCCCGAACGCCACAAACCCGGAAGTGAGTGTTCTGGTTTGCGAACCTTTTTTGGAAGCCAAACATCCAATGTGGCTTCCAATTGAGTGCAGGAAGCTCCTGAAGCCAATCGGAACCTGTGCCTTGGTTTTTGAATGTTTTCGGAAGTGGAACGGACCTCTGGAACAGATTGCGTTCGAGAACCAAGGTACAACTGTAATGGCTTCCCCCAAAGAATCCTGGGAAATGTAGGTGTTTAAGGGCGCTGAGAGCTGTTAGGAGGTGTCCTATTCCCCTCCCAGAGCTACAGTTCCCAGAGTTCCCATGGAAGAGGGATTGATTGACTGTTAAACCACTGTTAAACTGTAGCTCTGTGAGGGGAATAAAGCTGTGTGTGTGTGTGTCTCTTAACAACTCTTGGCACCTTTAACAAACTACAGTTCCCAGGATTCCTTGGCGGAAGCCATGACAAGTGCTTTGAATTAGTGGTGTGGCCTACTTTTCGCTTACAAGTTTAATAATAATAATAATAATAATAATAATAATAATAATAATAATAATAATAATAATAAATTATACCCTTCCCATCTGGTTGGGTTTCCCTCAGCTCCCAACAGAATATAAAAAAGACGATAAAACATCAAACATTAAAAATTTCCCTAAACAGGGCTGCCTTCAGATGTCTTCTAAAAGTCAGATAGTTGTTTATTTCCTTGACATCTGGTGGGAGGGTGTTCCACAGGGCAGGAGCCACTATCAAGAAGGCCCTCTGCCTGGTTCCCTGTAACCTCACTTCTCACAGTGAGGGAATCGCCAGAAGGACCTCGGAGCTGGACCTCAGTGTCTGGGCTGAGCGATGGGGGTGGAGACGCTCCTTCAGGTATATTATTAGCTCCTCCCCCTCCCTCCCCCCCCCACTCCTGCTAGTTAAGTGACTCCATACCGAGTGTTTCTGCATCTCTGTCGCCCTTCTGCTTGATGTCCTTGAAGAGCGGTCTCTGCCAAGCATCCGATGGAACTTGCTCTCCCTCGGGAGAATTCACCATCACCTCCACAAAGGGTCCCAGCTCCTGTAAGAAGAGTGGAAAGGTTTCTGTCAGAGCTGGGACAGGGAAAGGATCCACTAGAGGCAGCAGGGAGAACAGGGTGGGAGGAAATTTTCCCCAATTTTTGTTAAGAAACGCGTAACTTCATAAAGTTAAATTGCAATGGAATGTTTGTGACAGAGCAGCAAAAAAAGCTAATGCTATTCTAGGCTGCACCAACAGAAGTCTAGTGTCCAGATCAAGGGAAGTAATAGGATGGCTCTATTCTGCCTTTCAATGACAAACCTAGACAGCATCTTAAAAAGTAGAGACATCACCTTGCCAACAAAGGCCCATATAGTCAAAGCTATGGCTTTCCCAGTAGTGATGTATGGAAGTGAGAGCTGGACCATAAAGAAAGCTGAGCGCCGAAGAATTGATGCTTTTGAATTATGGTGCTGGAGGAGACTCTTGAGAGTCCCATGGACTGCAAGAAGATAACCTCTCCATTCTGAAGGAAATCAGCCCTGAGTGCTCACTGGAAGGACAGATCCTGAAGCCGAGGCTCCAATATTTTGTCCACCTCATGAGAAGAGAAGACTCCCTGGAAAAGACCCTGATGTTGGGAAAGATGGAGGGCACAAGGAGAAGGGGACGACAGAGGACGAGATGGTTGGACAGTGTTCTTGAAGCTACCAGCATGAGTTTGACCAAACTGCGGGAGGCAGTGGAAGACAGGAGTGCCTGGCGTGCTCTGGTCCAGGGGGTCACGAAGAGTCGGACACAACTAAACAACAACAACATTCTGCCTTTGTCAGAGCACACCTGGAACACTGTAACCAGTTCTGGGCACCACAATGAACCAATCAATTCAAGTTAAAAGAAAGGAGGTTCCGACTAAACATCAGGAAGGACTTTCATTGGAGTTTTTAAGCAGAGCTTGGATGGCATTATACCTCTGTGAGGGGCAAAACTACAGCTCCCAGGAATCTTTGGGGGGAAGCCATGACTGCAAAAAGTGTGATGAATGTGCTTTGAATGTACAGCATGAGACTTTTAACCTCCGGGTCATGGGTTTGAGCCCCAGGTTAGGCAAAAGATTCCTGCATTGCAGGGGGTGGAAACAGATGGCCTTCGTGGTCCCTTCGAACTCTACCATTCTAGGAGTCTACAGTGTGTACTGTGGATGTGGTCAGAGTCCAACCACTACACCACACTGCTCTACACACTATACCACACTTCCAGTTCACTCCCTCCCCCCCTTTGCCCCACCCACTCAGGTTAAACTCTGGTTTATCAACAGATCCAGGCACTCAGCCCCCACCTAATCTAGCAAATTCCCACGTGAACCTCCCAAACTTCAGGCCGGCCACCGCCCCAGTCACCTCCTGCCCCAATTGTTCTGCCTCTTGTTGCCTTAGCAGGAAATCCTCAGCCAGGGCGATCACGTGGGCGCAGGTCTCAGGCTCCCGTTCCCTGACCCAGCTCTGCATCTCCGGGGGCAGGACAGCCAGGAACTGTTCCAAGATCACCAGCTCCAAAATCTGCTCCTTCGAGTGCTTCTCCGGCTTCAGCCACCGATGGCACAGGCTCCGGAGTTGGCCATAGGCGTTGTGCAGACCCTCGGCCTCTTGGTAGCAGAAGCGCCTGAACTGCTGGCGCTGGGCCTCTGCCCCGACCGCACCGCTCAGAAGAACAGCGGCCTTCCCTTTCCTGCTGCCCCTCCTCGTTCTGGCACCGTTTGGCGTGCCAGTCGCTTGCTGCCCTTCCATTTCAGAGGCGGGTGTCCTCTGTCGAGACCCCCACTCTCTGGCCAGCCATTTGCAAGTTGTGAGAGCTCCCTCAAAGGAGGCAGGGAACACTTTGACCCCATCCCAAGGCAGGGCCTCCTGACACGGCGGCAGGCTTCCCCACCCTGAGTGAGGGGATGGCCTCGCCTTCAAGAACACCTCGTTTTCTCGGGTTTCCCAATGCACTTCCTCCAGTTCTGGCTTGACATGGGTCGAGGCAGTCCACCCATGAGGCTCGCCGACGCACACCATCTGGATATTGTGAGCGTCGGCGTCAGCAGGGTCCTGGGCCTCTGTTTTTATCCCGCCGTGCTGTCCGAGCGCAACCCGGAACTGCAGGCCCAGGGATGGCAAGGCGCCTCCTTCCTCAGCGGCCATTTCGTCTTGGCTTTCCCTCAGCCGTGGCTCTCAAACTCGCAGGGCTTAGCACACATCCGAGGGAAACATTGTGCCGGGGCAGATGGCTAAGCATCCAAACATGAGAATCGAAGTCTCTTTTTGTCAAATTGAAGTTGGGGGCCTTCTCAAATGGCAACTGGGCCTTCTCCCTGAAAGAAGATAACCAAGAGAAGGAGAAAGACTGTTAAAGTGCAGTTACTTTTGGAGCAGACTGCTTTCGGCTTCTCACTGCAGCTTATTCCATTTCCCTGTTATTTTGCACATAATATTTGAGCTGCAATGCAATGGCATATGGCACAAGTTTAGCACTCGTTTCTGTGTCATTTGGTTCCCAAAGAAATCTGTTTGCATTCCCCTCAACCTGGTGGTGTTTCCCACTGCAGTTTTGCCACCTTTTTCATGGGGTCAGGCCACTGCCACTCATGTTGCAAGATGCGAGGTGGCATGCGCTGCGCCCTCTTCTCATTTCAAGGTTCACACCTCTTTGTTTTTTGCCTGATGAGAAAGCATGACAATATTTTGGCGTACATTGTCATGCCGGAAAGGGAATTATTTGGCAATTTCCTTTTAAAAAAACGTTCCTTATGAAACTTTGTTAGTGCCCATTTTACCTAAAATAAACCTCTTTCTATGCACTTTTGCCTAATATGTACATTTTGGCAAGCAACTTTCACAAACAGAACACATTTTTGCTATATTCTATGTCTCACAAATATACACAGTTTCATACACATCCTTTTGCCTGGGGAATGGCACTATAAATTTCGGATAAGTGCACATTTTGAAGGATCCCTGTATTTTGGTCACATATTATTTCCAGAAAGTGTAAATTAGGAGGGCTGGGGGGTTATTGGTTTGCTTTGTTCTTGTTTTCATTATGCATTTGTGTTTTTATCTTGTATTTCAATGCTGTGAACCTCCCGGAGATCTATGGATCTCCCTGAGATCTATGGTATGCAAATGTAACTAATAATAAAAATTAGTGAACCAAATTTCTACCCTTGCCCTAGATGCAGAGCTTTATATACGGTACATCAGCCTTCTCCAGCGCCCTCCTGACATTTCGTTTTGGACTACAACTCCCATCAGTGCCATCCTGCACTGGCTGAGGCCGATGGGAGTTGTAGCCTGAAACACCTGGAGAACACAAAGAAACAATAATGATAGTAATAAAATACTCTCCAGGTTTCTAGCTTTCCCCTTTTAAGGGAGACGTATTCAAGACCCTTCCAGGGGAATATTTATTCATTTATTCAATACATACTCTTCCCTTCCCCCAAAGGAGCCCAGGGTGGAATAGGATGATCAAAATATGATTACAGCCAGGAAAATAAGTTTCTACAAAGAGAGAAGGAAGAAGAAAGGGGGATCAAAATATGTAGGGGCCACCTAAAGCCTTATATCCTGGCTCAGATCAGAGGGATCACATCCAGGCTGAAGTGAGAGCAGCAAGAAACGGGAGCCTTTAGGGTCATTGGCCCAGTCCTGTGGAAGGCTCAATAGAGACCCAATGGCTGCCTTCTCTTTAATCTTTAAAAGTCTGTTGCGAACTTTCCCATGCTGCCAGACTTATGCAGGCTACTAAAAATAGTTAGTGGGTGATCTTGGGTTTTCATTTTTACATGTTTCTTTAATGTGTGTTTCTGTGCACTCGTTTGTTGTAAACCACTTTGATATTTTTTAGCGGCATACAAACATTTTTTTTTTTTATTGATCAGATTGGTTTTGTCCGCCTGCCAAAATATTTGACCATTTGCCTTTCTGCCTTATGACAGAACTGCACACCACCCTGTTATGCCAATGAAAGCAGCTCAAAACGAACAGCGCAGCACCAATGTGCCAGTATATACAATTTTCTCTTTCCGGGCACATTTGGGGAGAATGCCCCTCTCTCTTTCCACGGAGCAAAAAGTAATCCCTTCCCCCCCAGCTGTTTCTTTTCCTCTCCAACCCCAGTGAAACCTCCTTCCCCCCACAAAGATCCCCTCCATTCTCCTTCCTCCAACTCACCAGCTCCTTGCAGCAGCTGCTGCCCTGCAAACCCTCTTGGGAATGTCCTGCCAAGGCTCTGGTTTTCCTCTGTACAAAACACAGGAAAGGATTCCTCGCCAGGGCATTGAAGGGAAGAGGAAAGAAGATCTTCCCTTGCAGCCTCTTGCCTTTCCTGGCCTCTCTAGGAAGCAGAGAACTGCCTGGGTGACGCTTTATTTTTTTAACCCTTGTTGCAGACATCTCTCTCTCTCTCTCTCTCTCTCTCTCTCTCTCTGGGACAAGCCACCATCACTGTCACAAGGCCAGGTACTCCTTAAAAAACAAACAAAGCCCTGGCCTTGAAGCAGCAGCGTGACAGGCAGACATTTATCAGGTGCAGCCAGGCACAGCATTGCATTTCCATGCCAGGAGAGAGCTTTGCCTGCTGAATTTCTGCCTGCCACTGTGCTATGAAAGATGCAAGATCCCTTAGTACTCCTTAAAAAATAAACAAAGCCCTGGCCCTTAAGTAGCACCGTGACAGGCAGACATCTAACAGGTGCAGCCAGGCACAGCATTGCATTTCCATGCCCGGGGAGAGCTTTGCCTGCTGAATTTCTGCCTGCCACTTGAAAGACACAAGATCCCTTAGGGGAGAGGATGGTGGAAACCCCCATAACTCAGGAAGGACTGTGTTTGATGTGCACTGCTAGATATTTATAATTTTATACTATAATTTTATTTATAATTTTGCTTATACCCCACCCATCTGGCTGGGTTGGCCCAGTAACACTGGGCGGTTTCCAACACATGTAAAAACATAACAACAACAAATTGCATTCCCCCCACCTTCTCTAAGGAGCTCAAAGGGGCATACAGCATAGGTAGGCAAACTAAGGCCCGGGGGCCGGATGAGGCCCAATCGCCTTCTAAATCTGGCCCAAGGACGGTCCAGGAATCAGCATGTTTTTACATGAGTAGAATGTATCCTTTTATTTAAAATGCATCTCTGGGTGATTTGTGGGGCACAGGAATTCGTTCATTATTATTTTTTCAAAATATAGTCTGGCCCCCCACAAGGTCTGACCGGCCACAAGTGGACCGGCCCCCTGCTGAAAAAGTTTGCTGAACCCTGCTCTAACCACTACCCCACACTGCCTCTGTGTGAAGGTTCAGTCTTATTCGGAAGTTCATGATGAACTAAGAAAGTATCGCGACAGGCCGGGTAGTACCGTGTGGTCCTAAAGTTGCATTGCTAAGCTTGTTCATTGGTGATTTAAAAGAACTAGTGTTTATTTAATTCCTGCATTGCCTTTGGGGGGGGGGCAGAACCTGAGCTTGCTATTGATTTTTATTGCCCCTCTTGGCTATGCCCATGACAGCAACAATTAAAAGCCCAGCACTGAAAAGCAGCAGGCCAGTCTATAGCAGGGCGTGTGGCTGGAAAGAGTCTAAATGCAGCAAATTCAGGGATATAAATGCAACAAATAATTAAAACTCTGGCTGGCAGAGAAAGGCTCCTCCTTCTTCTCGCCCAGCCAAAGCTCCTTGATCCTTTTAACTGAGCTCTTGGGATGCTGCAAAGAGTTAAGTCAACAGAGGCTGTAGTTGCTGGAGAAGGGCCGGAAATCTGTGGGTTTTCCTTTCTTAAAAGTGTGTCTGTGTGTGTGTGGCTGGGGGGTGGAGAATGGGAAACCCTCCAGTCTCCTTCCTGCTCCACCTTCTCCAGGAGGGAACCTGCCTTTTGAATCCCCAGCCTCGGTTTGCACTGCGTTGCTTGGCTGATCTGCAAAAGAGTTTTGCTCTGGATTTATTTCTGCTGCACCTCTGGAAGGGAGGTGAGTTTTAAAGGGGTGGGTGCAAGATCAGAAAAGGGGGGGGAGACACCAGGAGAGGGAGGTAATGGGCTGCAGGGACCAGGCACCAGCACCCACCCACCCTCCAGTCATTTAAAAAGCAAACAAACACCTAGACGCATCTGTGCAAATTTCACCTGCCACAATCAGCTTCTGCTTGGTTATTTCACCTGCTTCCTGCATCCACTATGTGCTTTGGAGTCGTCGTCTTCTTCTTTGGCGATCTCTTGTAGCCGAGTAAGATTGTCTTCCATGAACACAGTCTTAACAGTGAGTCCGTAAGTGACTGTGGGGGCCAGTTCTGGATCCACACGTCCTTCCACAGTGGAGACATTGGTTTCTGGGCAGGAGTTGATCATGGTGAGGGTTTGCCAAGCGTGCCTTCCTCTTAGCACGTTTCTCCCTTTTGTCCTGAGTTTGAGCATCTTCAAAGCCCATAACACCTTTGGTAAAAGCTGTTCTCCAACTGGAGCGCTCGCAGGCCAGTGTTTCACAATTGTTGGTGTTTATACTACATTTTAAAAGATTTGCCTTGAAACAGTCTTTAAACCTCTTTTGTTTTCCCCATCAGCATTATGCTTTCCATTCTTAAGCTGGGAATAGAGTAGTTGCTTTGGAAGACAATAATCAGGCATCTTCACATCATGAATAGTCCTACAAAGCTGATGTTGAAGCTGATGTTGAAGTATCATTGCTTCGACACTGGTGATCTTTGCTTCTTCCAGTACACTGACATTAGTTCGCCTGTCATTCCAAGTGATGTGTAAAATTTTTCAGAGATAGAATCTTTCAAGGCGTTGGAGATGGCGTTTATAAGTGGTCCATGTTTCACAAGCGTACAGTAAGGTTGGTAGTACAATAGCTTAGCATTTCAGTTTCCCTGCAAATGTCCTGGTCTTTAAACACTCTATGTTTCAATTGGGAGAAAGCTGCGCTCGCAGAGCTCAGGCAATGCCAGATTTTGGCATCGATGTCAGCCCTTGTGGAAAAGATAACTGCTCAGGTACTTTGTTGGGGTTTTTTGGGGGGATTTTGAGTGATAGGCCAGGCTTTCCTCAAGCTTCTGCGAAGATACTGGTTTAGAGGTCATCCTCTGAGTGCGCGCACACTACGTTGTCACCAGCATACTGAAGCTCTATGATGAAAGTTATGGTAACCTTACTCTTTGCTTTCAGCCTACTCAGATTAAAGAGCTTTTCATCTGTTCAATATATGATTTCTACCCCGGTGGGGAGTTTCCCTTCAACAATGTATAGGATAATGGTGATGAAGATAATAAATAGAGTAGCAGCTGGGGAGAGCAGTGCTCTTGTGTTCAGGTCTTACTTACGTGTGAGAACACAGGATGCTTGACTGGACTGGATCCATGGCTGTGTCCTCCCTCCACTGTCGGAGGCCGTATACTGGGACTTGCAACAAGTGTGTAGAGACCCATCTTAACACACTTTAATCCCCGTCTTAACACTGGCAAAGATGGCACCCTTCCAATTTCACAATTTTGCGAATTACATTTTGAGGTCTCTATTCTGATAAGCAACAATAGAAAATACATCTTAAAAGGGAAGACAACTTTTAATTGTTAACTGGAGTATTGTTTACTATTTGAAATATTGTAACTACAGTATACATGTATGTATACATGTGTGTGTGTGTATACACATGCATACACTGTTTTATTTATTTATTTTTAAAAATATATATTTTTATCAACATTGTTTTATTTCTGTGAAATTATTTATTTTATATCATACAGTGTATCTCATACAAGTTATCTCATACAATTTATGTACTTCTTGACTGAAAAAACTGTTCAAAGCGATGTACAAAAAGAATGAAACTAAAAGTGATCAGTAAAAGCAGTTAAAAGCAGCTGCTTAAAACATTCAAATAATAATTAAAATCAGCTAAAAACAGATTAAAACACATGTAAATAGTCTACATATCTGGGTAAGTTTGCCTAAAGAAAAATGTTTTCAGCAGGCGCCAGAAAGAGTACAGTAAAGGGACCTGCCTGATGTCAATGGGAGGGAGTTCCAAAGTGTCACACTAGCAGGTCAAGTGTGTGTGTGTGTGTGTGTGTGTGTGTGTGTGTGTGTGTGTTTGTTCTGCATATATCATATTAATATATGAATAAAAATTAAAACAAACCAAAAAATCCATATCTCTTTTTCTAAACAGGCCCATCATCTGTGAGTTCAGCTTGTTTGAACGGCGGAAGTACGGTAGAGACACGAGCCATTTATCCAAAAGTCTGAAGTTATAAGAAGGCGAGGAAGAGAGGTGTGAGGCTTGACTTGCGATAAGGCTGTCCCGTTGCTCGGGAAAGAAAATGGCCGGCCAGCAAAGGATTCTGGGAGGCCAGGCTGCTCTGGATGAAGACCAAATGGATGAGGAGGACCTCACGGGCCCTGAACAAGTTGAGGGATCTGGAAGACGTGGGAAAGCACATCATGGCATCCTTCATCCCAGGAGCACCAGGAGACTTATGAAGAGGATAACGATCCCCCGGGTTAAAGAGGAGACAGAGGAGGCCCTGCTCCAGAGCCAGGGGTCCGAGTGGCTGGAGTCCCCCGGGGGGAAGCAGGCCCCTTGCTCACAGCCGACAGAGCCTGCCATGCCCTGGGGAGACATCAAGGCCTTCTTGGCCCACTTTGAGGGGGCCGGCGAGGCCAACCAGTGGGCCACCCGGCTGGGAGAAGCAGCCGAGGAGGGCTTGGGCGTCCCCAATGCCCGAGAGAGTTACGGGAAGATGAAGGCGGCCATCTTGCGCGGGGAGGCCAGCTGCAGGGAGTGGCAGCGCCAGCGCTTCCGTCTCTTCTGCTATGAGGAGGCCGAGGGGCCCCGGGAGGTTTGCGGGCAGCTGCGGGATTTCTGCCACCAGTGGCTGAAGCCAGAGAGGCGCAGCAAGGAGCAGATCCTGGAGCTGGTGATCCTGGAGCAGTTCCTGGCCGTCCTGCCCTCAGAGATGCAGGGCTGGGTGAAGGGAAGCGGCCCGGAGACCTGCGGGCAGGCGGTGGCCCTGGCCGAGGAGTTCCTGCTGAGGCAGCGAGAGGGCGAGCGCCAGGAAGAGGAGGTAAGGCTGCCGAGAGGGAGAGGGCAAAGCCGGAGAGCTGCTATTGCTCCGTACAGACCAGTATTACTCTGCCCCTGAAGTTGTGGTGCTTCAGACATGCAAGCTGGGCTGCCTTTAGCTCAGGGGTTGGGAACCTCAGGCCTGGGGGCCACACACAGCCTCTGCTTTCCCCAGGCCACCCCTCACTGCTCCTGCTTCCTAGTATTGTCATGGTTGTTGCCTTCTCCCTATCTCGAGAGACATTGGAGTGTGACGACCTCGGGGCTCAAGCCTAGGTTGTGTGTATGGATGCCCTGGGCTGCCCAGATGATATGATTATTATCATTATATATTCATTCATATCCAGCTGTTTTTGGACTACAACTCATTCGAAATATGCACTTCTCTGAGTTTTGCCATGCAGTTCTTTGGCCAAGTGACATGTACAGAAATGCATATATTGGGGTAAAGAAGTATGCAGAAGAATTAGTGAAAATAACACCCCAAAATGCATTATATTATTGTTGGGGGGAAATGCGCTGCAAAAATGTGTATTTTATGCAAAATTGCATACAAAAGTGTGTTGTAGTATCTCATCCAGAAAAATAATACAGTGGTACCTCGGGTTAATTTGTTCCAGAGGTCTGTTCTTAACCTGAAACTGTTCTTAACCTGAAACACCACTTTAGCTAATGGGGCCTCCCGCTGCTGCTGCGCCGCTGTCACACAATTTCTGTTCTCATTCTGAAGCAAAGTTCTTAACCCGAGGTACTATTTCTGGGTTAGCGGAGTCTGTAACCTGAAGCATATGTAACCTGAAGTGTCTGTAACCCGAGGTACAATTGTAATAGCAAACTGACAAGGGAGAGTGAAGAGCTGAACTTACAATTAGAAAAATGGGGAACTGAGAGGAACTGTAATTGACAGATTTGCCCGTCCTTACTGTTGGGTTCTTGCTGCCTTTCCAGGTCTTGGGGCTGTTTGAGGAAGGAGCTGGGCATTCCCTCGAGGGTGAGCAGATCCTGTTGGATTCCAACCAGACACAGCTGGACAGTGAACTTGAGCAAGAGAACGACCCAGCAGATGGGAGCGTCTGTGGTAAGTGCAGTACATGGGTTAGACTTCCCTTTGTGTTGCTGCCTTCGCAACCATGAAAGCTAGAGACTTCCTGTGCCCTGCTGGGCAGAAACAGAGCCCCAGGACCTTGTCACTCATGCAGATCTCTCTTTGGATGTTGTCTCTAACAGGTGACCTCGAGGGATCCAGTGAAAACGAGGCTTCCGTGGGAAATCCAAAGCAAACAGAGATTGATGGAGCCTTGCGCAGAAGAGAAAAATGTGTTTCCCGGCACCATCCAAAACCAGGACAAACTTCCAAGAAATGGCTTAGGACAAGGAGGAAGCAGGAATGCAGCCCAGACAAAAGATCAGGTGCCTCTTTCCTTGGAGTAGACGATGTCAAGGACACCCCAGCGAGGCCTGCGTTCGAGAAGGTGGAGCCCTATGAGGAAGAGGGGAGCGATTTTGGTGATGATGCAGACTTCTTAATCGATGCTGAGGGCAAGCCCCACAAACGCTCAGAGTTTGAGACGCCCAGTCAGAGAGCTGAGTTTATGAAGCATCGCGCGGGAGCCCAAGTGGCAAGTGAGAAGATTTGCTGCTGTTTGAGCTGCGGGAAAAGCTTGCACTCCGATTTAAGCCCAGCTGAGCATGAGCAAAGTGATGCACGGGAAGAAGAGGCTTGCAGATGCTCAGACTGCGGGGAAAACCTCGACAGGGGCTTAGCACTTGTTAAGCGCGCAATAATCCATGCAGGAGATAAGCGTTACGCGTGCTTAACCTGCGGGGAAAAGTTTAGCCTCTATTCGAGCCTCATGAAGCACAAGCGCACCCACGCTGGAGAGGAGATGTATGTGCCCTTTGAGGCTGGGAAGCGAATCTGCCGGAACGACAGCCCTCCTTCCGTGACAGAGAAAACTCTGGTGGCAGAGAAGCCTTACACATGCCCGACTTGTGGGAAGAGCTTCAGTAAGAGTTCCGGCCTCCGTTTCCACAAGAGAATCCACACCGGCGAGCGGCCTTATGCATGCGGGGATTGTGGGAAGAGCTTCAGCCAGAGGTCCAACCTTATCCTGCACCAGAGGACCCACACCGGGGTGAAGCCTTTCCGATGTTCCGAGTGCGGGAAGAGTTTCCTCCGCAGCTCGGACCTGGTGAGGCACGAAATCACCCACACGGGAGAGAAGCCGTACACGTGCGCCGAGTGTGGCAGGTCCTTCGGCCACAACTCAACGCTCATTGCCCACGAGAGGACCCACACGGGCGAGAAGCCGTACAAGTGCTCCATCTGCGGTAGAAGCTTCCGGCACCACTCGGGCCTTATCAAACACGAGAGGACCCACACTGGGGAGAGGCCGTACGCCTGCCCAGCCTGCGGGAAAGGCTTCAGCCAGAGCTCAGGCCTCACGCTCCACATGAGGACCCACACGGGAGAGAAGCCTTACCAGTGTTCGGCTTGCGGGAAGAGCTACAGCCAGAGGTCAAAGCTTACCAAGCACGAGAGAACTCACCTGACAGAATAACTTTACATTTTCTCATTCAGGGGGTCCGGGTGTGAGGTGGGCAGAGGTTGGACCTCAAACCTCTGGTGGGGTGCTTGTGGGGGAAAACTTGTGGGGGGAAACATCAGTTACATGTGAGGGCTGCCAAACAGTGGGCTCTGTTAGCAGACCTGATTGTGGGCGCATCCCCACAGCAGTGCCATGTGGCACATTTTGACCTGTGTCCACACCAGGTGTCACCAAACAACACCCACAGGAGACAGTGTGCCCTCCTGTGGCACCTATGGAAATAAATAAATCACCTCTCAAACATCCACAAGTTGAAAGGGACCCTGCCCTCCCTGCTCAGTTCCTGCCTGCACTGTCTCAGCCCCTCCTACATTGAATGCGCCTCTTTATAGCTGCCCACATTTTACTAGATGCCAGGGCTTCAGACAGATGTTCTGAATGGGAGAGAAGAGCAACTCCCTTCTCTCTGTAAGTGGTGGCAGATGTAGGTGCCTGTTTTTTCTTGAGGGGGAAGGTGCATGCCTGCATCTTTTTGCGGCCCTGTCTCTTTTCCTGCTCTTGTGGATGTGCCCGCCATTTTGTGTTATGCCACATCCCCACAGCAGCCATTTTGTGACAGGTGCCGCTGGCAGTTTCTCAGAATTCCACTGGCCCAAAAATGTGGCCGACCACACGCTATTGTCCTCATCAAAATGCTATCCTGTGTAATTTCCCCCTTAACTGAGACGTACTGTTGCTGTGGAAAACCTGTTGCTGTGGAATTTAATCCAATAAATTTAAAACAAACAAAGAAGCTGTAAAAACAGATTAAATTGGGCAGGGAGGAAGGGAACGTCATTTGCTTGAGGATGACATGGTCAAGATACTGTGGAAAATGTGAACAGTACCAAGTCCACAATAAACTGTGGAAGTTAATTGTGTTTCTCAGGGCTTCAGCATGAATTTTGGGTGGTCCTCGTAGCCCCCAACAACTCAAGTGTCTCCCATTTGAATGTTTGTTCAAACCATAAGCTATTCCACAGCTTTTGTTGTTGTTCCAGTAAGTGAGGTGTTTGCTCTTTATTTTTCTAACCCCAACTTGTCTTTTTCTTAACATGGTTTTACCTGCCACAGAGGGCACTTCCAGATTCTCGCTATTTGGCGGGCAGGATTCCTTCATATACCAGCAAATGCAGGTTGCACGGTTGCAGTTGATGGGGAGGTCTTGTGCCACAAATCCACTTCCATCCCCCCAAGAAAGGATTAGACTTTTTTCAGGAAGGAAAGTGATGTGGAAACTCACTGAGGTAACCCTTGCTTGGACGCCGTCTTATGTAGCCTTCCCACAAACAAAGCAGAATTCATGAGAACGTAGGAAGCTGCCTTATCTACCAAGTTCAGACCTTGGGTCCATCTTGCTCTCAGTAGTTTCTACTCCGACTGGCAGTGGCTTTCCTGGATTTCAAACAGGATCTTCTCCCAGCATTCCCACAGATTCCAGGGATTAAATCTGCATGCAAAGCAGATGTTCTGCAGCCAACACCTGTCTAATCTGTGAACAAATTACAGTGAATGCTCAATAAAAAAAGACGCCTGGAAGGGCAGCTATACCTCACACCCTGTTTGTGTCCAAATGTCCATCTCACATTTGCTTATGACTGAAAATAGCTGTTTGGAAGGGGAAAAGCATACTGTCTTCGTTTTTTCAATACTGTATGTGCACGTGCTCATGTGAAAGGGAAAATACCTCACCTAAGGTGGTGTCTGTTGTATGCTTTTTTCACTTGCATCTGTATTAAAAAAAAGAATGGATATTTCTTTAAAAAATGGATGGTTAATTGGGATGTGTATTTAAAAGAGCTATGGGGTTTTGGGGGGGTCTATTAAAATGTTTTATTAAAGTAAGGGTGGCTAATTCCCATTTAGGCAGATTTTTGCCCTCCACATCTTTTTCTGGACCCCTGAACACTGATTTTGACAAGGGTAATGTCAGTCCAGCTCACACACAGTGAGAGCCCTGCTATGAGCAGACTCCAGCCCTTTTGGGAGGCTAAAAAATGGCCCCTCCTCAGGCATCAGCACCATAGTCTGATGAGCACAGAGAGCATGGTAACTCCAGCCTCCCTCAGCTGATTGGCATGCACAGTTTTTCGGGTATTGTGATTTTATGAGGGAATATTTACTGAGACCTGCAAGTGCCGTCAGGGGGTACTGGCACCCGCAGGCCCAACTCTGGCAACCCCTGAGGAGTGACAAATCCAGAAAACATTCCAATTAAAGCAATTAAAACATTATTTTATTGGTATTTAATCTTCATCAACAATAACCAGAACAAAAGAATAACTACAATAGATTCCGACTAAACATCAGGAAGAACTTTCTGACTGTAAGAGCTGTTTGACAGTGGAAAGGACTCCATCGGGAGGTGATGGTCTCTGCTTCCTTGGAGGTTTTCGAGCACGGATGCTTTAGCTTAGATTCTGTCACGGATGCTTTAGCTTAGATTCAGGGGGTTATACTAGATAACCCTTGGGGGGTCCCTTCCAACTCTACAATTATAGGGTTCTATGCTTATTCAAGCACAGGTGGCGCTGTGGGTTAAACCACAGAGCCTAGGACTTGCTGATCAGAAGGTTGGCAGTTCAAATCCCCGCGACGGGGTGAGCTCCCGTTGCTCGGTCCCTGCTCCTGCCAACCTAGCAGTTCGAAAGCATGTCAAAGTGCAAGTAGATAAATAGGTACCACTCCAGCGGGAAGGTAAACGGCGTTTCCGTGCGCTGCTCTGGTTTGCCAGAAGCGGCTTAGTCATGCTGGCCACATGACCCGGAAGCTGTACGCCGGCTCCCTCAGCCAATAAAGCGAGATGAGCGCCGCAACCCCAGAGTCGGCCACGACTGCACCTAATGGTCAGGGGTCCCTTTACCTTATGCTTATTCAAAGGTTAGCTTAAATTTGTCACTTCCAGTTCCCTTACATAGGTTGTGCTTTGGTGCTGAAAGTAAAGAACAGCTAAATGAGCAAGTGAGGAGGCAAAATTCATAGTTGTCCCTTAGCCTGGTAGTTTTTTGGATATGCCGCTGGCGGATTATGTCCAAATTACACAGTTTGTGAAAATAATGAAATTGGAACAATTGAAAAAAATAAAACATTTTTTAGAAGGCCATTACAGGGACAGGGTGTTGTTGTTGTTTGCTGTAATGTTTCTAGTATATAGAAGTCAAGCATGGAGATGTGGTTTGGGGGTAAGAAATGTTAACTGTGGGCTTCAAAGCCAAAGCAATCGGAAGAGGGTTGTGGGACCAGTAAGTCAGTTAACCAGCAAAATGCACTTTGACTTTGCAGGTCCCACCCTCTTCTTCTGATTTTAACATTGCAGCAACTGCTTAATGCACAGGTTAACGAGGTGCGGGAGCCCTGCCTTTTTTGGCAACGAGGCGCCTTCAAAAGGAGGAGCACAAATCTCAATCAAACAAACCTACTGGGTGCGTTTTAATCGATTCCAGAGGGGTGGTAGGTTTGAAAGGGTTAAGGGTAAAGAAAGATAAAGCGCGCCTCGCTTCCTAGAGCGGCCCTGAGAATGAGTGGGCACGTGGGTGTGCGCCGATTCGTGTTGAAGGTTCCTTCCTGTTCCGCCTTCTGGACCCTCCCCCGCCCGCCCTCCCGCTGTTGGCAGAAGTGGCACCTGGAGTTCAGCTGCAGCAGCGACCTTGCAGGGGTCGCTCTCAAAGGAGGTGAGAGATGCGCGGAGCCTCCCTTCTCAGCGGGGTGGAAAGCGAATTCAGCATATATTTTTTCAGGCCGAGGTAAACAGTGGAGCTTTTTATTTTGCAGTTTCCCCTTAGTTTGGAGTCCCAAAAGGACCTGCAAATTCGGTTGGTTGGTTGAAAGCCACTGCGGTGGGGGGGACAATACAGATTTTCTCTCCTTCCCATCCCACACCGTTTCCCTTTCTTTTTAAAGCTAGGGTGGGGGTGGGTTGCTAATGATAATAAAAATAATAAAAATATTTTATTTATATCCCACCCTCCCCAGCCGAAGCCGGGCTCAGGGCAGCTAACAACAGTAAAAGTAACACAGTTTACATAAAATCACAATCAATTGATAGAAATGCATTCTAAAATCAATTCATTCTAAAATTAATTCAGAATCAAATTAGGAGTGTAACTTTGGAAGCACAGAATTGGAAGGGGTCCCGAGGGTCATCCAGTCGAACCCCCTGCAATGCAGGAATCTTTTTGGCCAACATGGGGCTCGAATCCAGAACCCTATACCGATCATTTTTAAGACCATCTAGCTGAGCTGGCTGCAGCTCTCGTGAGGTTTCGGGCAGGAGAAATTTCCAGCCTTTACATGGAAATGTCGGGGATTGAAAATGACAGTTATTGATGACTATCGTTGGCTGTGCTTGGAGGAAATAATGCTTCTGAATACCAGTTGCTGGAAACCACAGGAGGTGATCGTGCCCTTGTGCTCTGATCCTGCTTGCAGGTTCATCTTTTTTCAACATCCTCAGAGCCTCCCCTCTGGAGGAGACCTGGAGAAGGACCTTAGAAGAAGATCTAAAGGTCTGGGTAGGTTCATATCAGGAGAGACATTCTAGAACATATTGGGTTCCTGAGCTGCATCAGCGTGTAAGAAATCTGAGTTTGTAAGAAATCTTTTATAAAAAAACATTTACAATATACAGTGCAGCTGTTTGCAGAAGTATTTTATATTCATTATGAGCGAGAGAGAAGGCTAAGGGATGTCTAGCAGCTCCCCCTCTAGGGCCCGGAGGGGGGAGAGTGCGGTCTCCAAAGGCCGATCGATTGCCAAATGACTGATATATGTGGAACACAGTTTAATATTGCAAACAGTTTTGCCTAATAACTTAGTTTGGAAGATACTGGTTTGATGAAGCTCAAAAGGAAGGTTTGGACAATTATATAAAAAAAAATTGTTTTCAAATAGGGGCAAAAATGTGCTGAGGCTTTTCTTTTTCTCACAAACAGGAGAATTGAGCTTGTCCTGAGCCTGTGGCATCACTGCCATTCCTTCCCCAAACTGTGACACTGCAGAAGGTTGCATCCGTGGCATCGGATCAGCCTGCTGAATGAGCATCAGGGTGACCATCAAACTCATGGGCTGTGGGACTGCGAAGACTTCATGGTGGGCTCTTCTGAGAGCAGCTGTAAGCCTGAGGAAGACAACGGTTGACTTCAGAGATGTCTCTTGTGGAAAGAAAGAGGGTGTCAAAATGGGAGTCAGCAGGAAGCCAGGACCAAGATGTGCCTGAGAAGTCAAGAGCAAAGGTGGACAAGCGGGACCCAAAGGGCTGTGGGCCAGGGGACCGAGCAGAGGAAAAGCAAGAGGGGAAGGAAAACCCTCAAATTATCCAGTGTGGAGCCACTGAGGACTTACTGAGATGGCCACCTCTCCCTCAGGTGAAGCAAGAAGCAGATGACAAACTGACTGAGCACTGGGAAGCCCAGTGGCAAGAATTCTTGAAGGCCACACCATCCCTTCGCTCGACACTTGAAGACCCGCCGGCGTGTCCGCCATGGAGCGACTCAATGGCCTTTCTTGCCTCCTTTGAGGGAGCAGCTACTCTTCGCCGCTGGGCTCGAGGAGAGTGGGTGACCCGTCTCTCACCTTCCTCTGGCAGAGAAGTGGACCGAGCTTCCAGCCCCCTGAACGTCACCGAGGTGGGATCCTCCGGGAAGGGTAGGGAAGACTTCGTGGGGACAGAGATGCAGGACCCACAGCTGTGTCCGCAGAAGGCCCAGGGCCTCTGGGAGGTTTGCTGCCGACTCCGGGAGCTTTGCCAACAGTGGCTGATGCCCAAGACACCCATGGAGGAGCAGGTGCTGGAGCTGGTGATCCTGGAGCAGTTCCTCTCCATCTTGCCCCCGGACATGCAGAGCTGGGTCAGGGAGCGCTGCCCGGCAGCGTGTGCCCAGGCAGTGGCCCTGGCTGAGGCTTTCCTGTTGAGGTGTCAAGAGGCCAAGAAGCAGCAGCGTGAGGTGAGCATCTCTTTATTATTTTTATTTTTTATTATTCTTATTATTGGTTTTCACATATTACATTACAATACAGATGTACCAAAGCCAACACCATTTCCTCCCCATCCCCCCATACATTTACATTTCTATTTCCTCAATTCATCATATTATTCTTTTCTCCTTACTCCCACTCCCCTCCGCCCCCACTCGATTTCCTCCACATTATACAATTTACAATAATCTTTGCATTCTACAATCTTCTCAAATCATCTATATATTCTTATTATCTTTCCTTACTAATTTTTCTTCCATCCAGTATTTCACATTTTAATCTAGGCATATTAGCATATCTTTTTTTGAGCAGTATTTTGCCATATATTCATCAAAACATTTCCACTCCTTTTTAAATTTTTGATTTGACTGATTTCTTCTTATAGCAGTTAATTTTGCCAAAATTAAATATTCATTTAGTTTACAAATCCATTCCTCCTTTGTGGGTATAGTTTGTGACTTCCATGAGGTGAGCATCTCTTGCCCCAATGGAGGGAGGACTGGCATGGATTGCAGAGCAGATCTGAAGTGTCAGAAGGCAGGCTTCTGGTGGGAGAGAGCAAGGATGGGTTCTGTGATGATGTGTGTGTGTGTCCCCCCACCTCCCTGCAACTGGAAGGGCCGTAGCTCAAAGGCAGTACATCTACTTTGCATGCAGAAGGTTCCAGGTTCAATCCTCAGCATTGCTGGGAATGTATCCCAACTTCAACCTTGCAGAGCCACTTGCAGGTAGACAATAGTACAGGTAGACCAGGGGGCAGCAAACTGTTTCAGCAGGGGGCCAGTCCACTGTCCCTCAGACCTTGTGGGGGGCCAGACTATATTTTTTGGGGGGGAAAGAACGAATTCCTATGCCCCACAAATAACCGAGAGATGCATTTTAAATAAAAGCACACATTCTACTCATGTAAAAACACCAGGCAGGCTGATTCCCGGACCGTCCGCGGGCCAGACTGAGAAGGCGATTGGGCCAGATCTGGCCCCCAGGCCTTAGTTTGGCCTACCCATGAGATAGACAATACTGAGCTAGGTGGACCAGCAATTGCGTGGCTCAAGATAATGTAGCTTCAAACATTATTTCATATTCTATGCTACTTTACCTGTCTAGATCTACTTTATTTGTAAAGGTAAAAGGACCCCTGGACAGTTAAGTCCAGTCAAAGGCAACTATGGGGTTGCGGCTCTCATCTCGCTTTCAGGCCGAGGGAGGCAGCATTTGTCTGCAGACAGCTTTCTGAGTTAGGTGACCAGAATGACTAAACCACTTCTGGCACAACAGAACATGTGACAGGTACCAGAGCACACGGAAACGCCGTCTACCTTCCCACCAGAGCGGTACCTATTTATCTACTTGCACTTTGATGTGCTTTTGAACTGCTAGGTTGGCAGAAGCTGGGACAGAGCAATGGGAGCTCACCCCGTCACGGGGATTTGAACCACCGACCTTCCGATTGGCAAGCCCAAAAAGCTCATTGGTTAAGACCACAGCGTACAAGAGTTACTTCCTACATAAGGAAAACAAGTGAGGCAGAGCTACAAAGCGCAGAGTGGTTTAAATATCAGTCCCTCTTTTTGTAGCTGTTTGAGGACAATAGAGGGTTTCTTAACAATACAGTGGTGCCTCGCAAGACGAAATTAATTCGTTCCGCAAGTTTTTTCTTCTTGCGAGTTTTTCGTCTTGCGAAGCACGGTTTCCCATAGGAATGCATTGAAAATCGATTAATGCGTTCCTATGGAGACCGCTTGCCAGGCTGGCGGTGCAGAGAAGGGCTTTTCTCCCCACCGCAAGCCTTCAGGACAGGTCCGGGAACAGAGGGGAAGGCGCGCAGCGCTTCTCCTCTGTTCCCGGGGCTTGCGGTGGGAGGAGGGTTTTTCCTCCCCACCACCAACATTCAGAACAGCATTCTGAATGTTGGCGGTGGGAAGAAAAACCCTCCTCCCACCGCAAGTCTTCAGGACAGCCATCCGAAGGCTGGCGTGGGGAGAAGGTCTCTCCGCCCCACCGCCAGCCTTCGGAGGAGCCTTCCGAAGGCTGGCGCGGGGAGAAGGTCTCTCCGCCCCACCGCCAGCCTTCGGAGGAGCCTTCCGAAGGCTGGCGGCGGGAGGAGGTCTCTTCGCCCCACCGCCAGCCTTCGGAGGAGGTCCGAAGACAGTGGGGAAGACGCGCTGCGCTTCCCCGCTGTCCTGGAGATTTCCCTATGGGCTTTCGTCTTGCGAAGGAAGCCCATAGGGAAATTTGTCTTGCGAAGCGCATCGAAAAACGGAAAACCCTTTCGTCTAGCGGGTTTTTCATCTTGCGAGGCGTTCGTCTTGCGGGGCACCACTGTACTCAGCACCCCCAGCAAACTACAGTTCCCTGGATGCTTTGGGGGAAGCACTGATTTTTTGACATCATATAATTCTGCTTTAAATGCAACGTGCAGATGCGCCAGAGTGCAGTGTGTGTTGGAAACCAGCTATTAGACCCATTACTGCCCTGCTAACTTGTAATGTTGCTCGCAAAGGCATTCACATGGGTGACTTTGGGAAGGGGCGCATGTGTCGGTATGTGTGCCGTCTGTGTGAGCGCACGGCATCCAGCCCTTGCCTGTAGCTTTTCCCTTTTCAGCCCCGCCCCCCTGCACTGATGCAAGACCTTCACTGCTGCTGTTGCAGGTCCCGGCGCCTCTGGAGACGACGGCTCTGAACTTCTCAACGGCGGAGTGGACGCTTTCCGACATCTGGCAGAAACACCTCAGCAGAGGGAGCAAGCTAGACGGGGACAGAGATGCCGGCTTGCTGGGTAAGGAAAGAAACATGTCATCGGCAGTAGACAGCAACATTAATAATGGGATTTCGGTCCTGGCTCTTTTTAAATATGCAAGTTAAGTTTCTAGTCCTTCGTGCTGTCTTCCTTGGGACGTTATCGGGTTCTTCTTCCTGCTACTCGTTGGGAAAGGGGCTCTGGATTTTTATTTTTATTTTGTACTTCTGCAAACTTGGGTACAGTGGTACCTCAGGTTAAATACTTAATTCGTTCCAGAGGTCTGTTCTTAACCTGAAACTGTTCTTAACCTGAAGCACCACTTTAGCTAATGGGGCCTCCCACTGCCGCCACGCCGCCAGAGCACGATTTCTGTTTTCATCCTGAAACAAAGTTCTTAACCTGAAGCACTATTTCTGGGTTAGTGGAGTCTGTAACCTGAAGCGTATGTAACCTGAAGCGTATGTAACCTCAGGTACCACTGTATATCCCTTTAAGAATGGATTGTTCACCTTTCATTCATTCATACGTTTAGTGAGTTTCACCCCCACCCTTCCTCCCAAAGGCAGGAAACAGCGAGTGATAAAAAAGAATTTTTAAAAATCGTAAAACTTCTTTAAAGCGTCTTAAAAACAATTCCGGCACATGCACACTGGGAAGGATCTCTGCTGAAAAGACTGGTTGGTCTTCAGTAGACAGCAAAAAGACAGCAGAGATGGGAGGAGATTCCCCCCGCTACACTACAGGCCTGATTCCTACATTGCACAGAACAGAACTTATAATAAGGTGGCGTTTGCAGGAGCCTCCCGCCCCCGGCAGAATACAGCAATCAATTGAGAATATAGGAACGAGAGGATCTTTCAGGTATTCTGGCCCCAAGCTATATAGCCTTTATACACCCAAGCCATGTGAGTTTTAATCTGTTTTTAGTCTCTTGCTGTTTTAATTTTTCAAATGTCTTCGATTGCTATTTTTCTTTGTTTTGTTTTGTTTTTTTGTAATCTGCCTTGGTGGAGAATGAGAGAGTTGTATTCCACGATCAAACAGCTCTTAACCGCCAGAAAATTTGTCCAGCTGGTGGTTTTGGTCTTGTTTTACAATCAAGAGGTTGATTAATTTTATGAAATACAGTGGTACCTCGGGTTACATACGTTTCAGGTTACATACCCTTCAGGTTACAGACTCTGCTAACCCAGAAATAGTACCTCGGGTTAAGAACTTTGCTTCAGGGTGAGAACAGAAATCACGTGGCAGCAGGAGGCCCCATTAGCTAAAGTGGTACCTCAGGTTAAGAACAGTTTCAGGTTAAGAACGGACCTCCAGAACAAATTAAGTTCTTAACCTGAGGTACCACTGTAAATAAACAAACCAGCATCTTGAACTTGGCCTAGTAGCTAATTGGCAGTCCATGTTGCAGAATAAAAAGGTAAAGGTACCCCTGACCGTTAGGTCCAGTCGCAAACGACTCTGGGGTTGTGCGCTCATCTCGCTCTATAGGCTGAGGGAGCCGGTGTTTGTCCGCAGACAGCTTCCGGGTCATGTGGCCAGCATGACTAAGCTGCTTCTGGTGAACCAGAGCAGCGCATGGAAACACTGTTTACCTTCCCGCTGGAGCGGTACCTGTTTATCTGCTTGCACTTTGACGTGCTTTCGAACTGCTAGGTGGGCAGGAGCAGGGACCGAAGAACAGTTCACCCTGTTGCGGGGATTCGAACTGCCAACCTTCCGATCGGCAAGCCCTAGGCTCAGTGGTTTAGACCACAGCGCCACATGTTGCAGAATACACCCACAAAAAAAATCACTGCCCTGCCCAGGGCTGGGGAGCATCTCTCCTAGGCACAAGGTATGACTCACGTGCTGACTCCCTTTTATTTTTACCTTATTCCAGGTGGATGGCGAAGCGAGGATGAGAAAAACCTCTTACTCAGAAGAAGCGAGCAGATGACGACCCCGAGGCAGGCCAAGGAGAACGTGGTCCAATGTCCTAATCAGGGAGATGCCCTTAAGAATCTGGACAGGCCAGAGAGGAAGCAGGAGCCGCTCAGAGGGATCAAGCCCAATAGACTGTCCCGCTGCAGTGGAGAAAAGGACAGTGGCAACCTCAGCGTGGCTGGGACTCTGCAAGGACTTTCCAAGGGTGAAAGCGAGGACCTCTCGAGGGTGTGCCCCGACCGCCCAGCGCCCGAGGGAGTGAACGCCGACGTGAAAATATACAACTGCACGGATTGTGGGAAAAGCTTTTCCCGCAGCTCAAACCTCATGAGCCACCAGAGGACCCACGCGGGTGACAAGCCGTACAAATGTTCGGACTGCGGGAAGGGCTTCACCCGCAGCTCGAACCTGATCAACCACCAGAGGACCCACACAGGAGAGAGGCCTTACACATGTCTGGACTGCGGAGAGAGCTTTTCCCGAAGCTCGCAGCTCATCAGCCACCGCCGGATCCACACGGGCGAGAAGCCGTACCAGTGCGCCGAGTGCCGGAAGTCGTTCAGCTTGCGCTCGCTCCTTATCCGCCACCAGAAGATCCACACGGGCGAGAAGCCGTACCAGTGCGCCGAGTGTGGGAAGAGGTTCATCGAGAGCTCTGAGCTCATCACCCACGAGAGGACCCACACGGGCGAGAAGCCCTACAAGTGCGGCGTTTGCGGCATCAGTTTCTGCCAGAGCTCGAACCTCTTGGCGCACACCCGGACCCACACGGGGGAAAAGCCCTACCGGTGCGCCAGCTGCGGGAAAAGCTTCAGCCGCAGCTCGAACCTCATTGTGCATGAGAGGACGCACACGGGCGAGAAGCCCTACGAGTGCTCCTACTGCGGGAAAGGCTTCAGCCAGAATTCCCGCCTTCTCAGCCACAAGAGAATCCACACCAGGGAGGCCGTGTGAAAAGCGCTCTGCTCTCGAGAGAGAAAAAGCAAAGCCAGGCACGTTTCGGACAAATGGGGATTTCGAAAACTCCGGCTCTGTTAGGCACAAGAATGTCTGTGCGGAACGGAAGCGGGGGAACCTCTGGGAGCTGCTGAACTAGAACTCCCATTGTCCCTTCTCACAGGGGCGGATGGGAGTTGCAGCTCAGCACTGTTTAGAGCAGTTTCCCAAACTTGGGTTTCCTGCTGTTTTTGCACTACAACTCCCATCATCCCTAGCTAGCAGGGCCAGTGGTCAGGGACGATGGGAACTGTTGTCCAAAAACAGCTAGAGACCCTGGTTCAGAGGGCTGCTGTTCCTGATGCAGAAGGGCATGGAAAAGAATCAAAATATTTTCCGGTGGCTGCAGGGAGAGATTGGGTGGGGATCTTGATGCTGCAGAAGCTGAGCTCTTGTGCAGACAGGCCTTCCTCTGCCTCGTCCCAAGGATCCTGGCTCCTCATCCCCAGATTGAGCCTGATCTGAGACTTACTCTGAATCAGAGGTTTCCAGTCGCCCTCTGATGAGCACTCCACGGACTGAGACATCTTACGAAACCCGTATACCGTTTTGGAGTTCCTGCTTCCACTGGGTCGACGTTCAATGGTTATTTTATTTGCCCCAGTGGAGTTACTTGAAATCTGCTTATGGCTTTGCTTAATCTTTTTCGTTGCTGCTTTTGTCCTGAACGTGTTTGAATTGTTGCAGAGTTTGAGATACTTGAAACAATTTAATAAAATTCCAACGGAAAAAATAGAATAAGAAATGTTTATAGTACATTACTTATTTCCCTCTCTCTCCTAGTCAATAATTTATTGATGTTGGATTAGGTTCAGGAAGAAGATGGGTGGCTCAACTAGAATTGGTCGGCTCCACTGGTCATCGGCTCTCCGGCGCCACCTACTGTCGGGCTCCCTGCCCTCCGCCCTATCATTCTCTATGGACATCAGCCGCTGCTGCTCATCACCATTTCTCCCTTTTTTTTTGCTTCCAATGATGGCCCTTTAAAAGGGTAAAAACCACAGAGCACTGATTCTCAGAGAAGCCAAGAAATTTGAAAAGGAGGAGGGGGGGCGAATGTAAATACTGCAAAGTCCCTTCCTCCTCCAGCTCCTCCTTTATGGAGAAAGGCTAGCATTCTCATACTGTACAGGCGTCTACAACACCCACGAAAACAAACCCCATTATTCTGTTTTGCTACTGTTCCCCAGCCTCTTTCCCTTTTGTCTCTTATAACAGAGGGCATGCCCACAGATGTAGTTTGTGGATGAAATTCATTCTGCTATACAAGTCTTAAAGGGCAGGGGCTCCGGTCACCTGTCTGAACAACACTGCCTCCAATTGTTGTAGTGTTTCATACAATTAAATGCACCTCTATCTAAATAATTTTTAAAAGCTGCAGATGGCTGGTACTCTTCCTATTAACATGATAGCTTTCTTTGTTCAGTTAATTTGTTTAAAATAAAAGAAAATAATATATAAAATAATATAAAATAAAATATAAAATAATATATGCCCTAAAAGACAGACTGAAATTTTTGATATTATGATATTTAACAAATGCATTTAAGTCCTGCCTGGAGTGCTAATGGTACGGTTCAGAAACAGCATGATAATATCTATAGCTTTTCTCGAAAAGTAATTGTTGTGTACTGAGTTGAATAGGCTCCAAAATGCAGCAGTCTGATTGGTCCTAGAACAATAGGATTCAGAATGCAGCAGCCTGATTGGTCCACAGGAGCCACCCAATCCAGCTCCAGGTGGAAGTGAATCCGCAACCTGATTGGCCTACAGGAGAATTCCGGAATTAGCCAATCACGTGGGGCCCATTGTGTAAATAATGTATATAAAGTAGACATTCTGAGGGAACTACCATTCCTCCTCACCACTATGAGCTGAATAAAGAGCATGAAATCCACTCTCGACTCTGAGTAAATTTCAGTAATCAAACTCCTGATTTCTTCCTCATTCTGTGCCTGTAATATGTGCAGTTCCGGCACTTTGGCTACCGGGAGGCTGAGGGTCCCCGCGAGGTCTGCAGCCGCCTCTGGTTCCTGTGCTACCAGTGGCTGAAGCTGGAGAGGCACACCGAGGAGCAGATCCTGGAGCTGCTGATCCTGGAGCAGTTCCTGGCCGTCCTGCCGTTGGAAGTGCAGAGCTGGGTGAAGGATCGCGACCTGAAGACCTGCGCCCAAGCGGTGGTCCTGGCAGAGGACTTTATGCTGGGACAGGAAGAGGAGCCCCTGGGGGCAGGCGGTGAAGTCTCCCAGCCTCTAGCAGACAGTTGGAATTAAAGAGGCAGTTAGTGCAGTTGGTTCTTGTGTGAGGGGAGGTAGAAGAGTTAGAGACAGGATAAAAATAAGACTAAGATGGTAAAGATTAACAACGTTGTGAATGCAGTTAAAGTTTATTTGTGTTTGCAATAAACTACACTCTTCTTTGGGATGCGGGTGGCGCTGTGGGTTAAACCACAGAGCCTAGGGCTTGCCGATCAG
The DNA here is from genome assembly GCF_964270895.1 of Podarcis filfolensis. Lineage (NCBI taxonomy): Eukaryota > Metazoa > Chordata > Lepidosauria > Squamata > Lacertidae > Podarcis > Podarcis filfolensis. The sequence continues at coordinate 9,070,153 of NC_139605.1, forward strand.
AAGGTCGGCGGTTCGAATCCCTGCGACGGGGTGAGCTTCCGTTGCTCGGTCCCTGCTCCTGCCAACCTAGCAGTTCGAAAGCACGTCAAAGTGCAAGTAGATAAATAGGTACCACTCCAGCGGGAAGGTAAACGGCGTTTCCATGCGCTGCTCTGGTTTGCCAGAAGCGGCTCAGTCATGCTGGCCACATGACCCGGAAGCTGTACGCCGGCTCCCTCGGCCAGTAAAGCGAGATGAGCGCCGCAACCCCAGAGTCGGTCACAACTGGACCTAATGGTCAGGGGTCCCTTTACCTTTACCTTTTTTACACTCTTCTTTGTTAACTTAAGAACCTGACTGAGTCGAAGTGATTTAGTGGGGAGGACCTGGTTCATGGCTGAGGATTAGTGGTGTACGGGTCAATAGTCCGTGAGACGACCGGGGGCTCCATACAAATGCCACAGCCATGTACACACATCCCCCTGCCCCCTCCATGAAGAATCATGGGAACTGTAGTTTGTGCTGGGAATTATTTGCCACTCACAGAGCTTCAAGCAACAGTTCCCAGGATCCTTTGAGGAGGAAGTGTGCTCTAAAAACCTACACAGCCCTAGTGGCAAGGAGTTCCATAGCTCAGCTCAGGTATTAGCTCTGGGAAGTGTTGTGACTCCAGGTTGATGGCTAGTATTACCTCTTATGGGTGCACGTGCCACAGTTTTAACTAATCCAGCCATGTGGATATTGAGAGAGTGTGGATTCCTGAGGTCAAGCTATCCTAGTCCACAAACAGCTGAAACTAGCAAACCAAGGGGGGATTGTATTTGCCAACTAAAGAGGAGTGGCAGGTTAAACTGTCTGAGTACATAGAATTCGTGATTATGACAGAAAAGGTCAGGGACCGATCGACCCAAAAGTTTAAAAAAGAATGGAACATCTACAGACTATATCTAAAAGAGCATTGTCCCCACATCAAATCTTTAATATGCTTTGATTAACTGTTGTAATAACTAAAGTTAAAATGAGCATAAACTACATGTAATATTGTTTAAGTTTATTGAAAAACAGATGCAGTTAACAAGGAACTAAAAGAACCACGCAGAGGAGGTCTGAAGTCATCAGGCGGAGAAGAAACTGCTGTACTTTATTGGATGGAGAAAAATAATAATTTCCTTAATAACAATTTAAACAATTTATTTAACTAAAACAATAACATGTATCCATGTTTCTTAACTGATGTGTTTAAACAATTTTTAAAAAAACTTAGACTGAGTTTTAGCACACATGAAAAACTTAAAACAAATCCTTATTTCCTGATGAATAGCATTTTGACTATAATGTAACAGAAATATATTTAGAAAGATTTTTCCTCCAAAAGCATTTTATTTTAAAAATCCAATTTAAATCAAAAATATCCATTTTTTGGAAGCAAGATTGGAAGGACTTAATTGCATATATACAGAAGCAATGTACACAGCTTAATACATTAGCAGGATTTTTAAAAGTCTTGTAAAGACATTATGATTGGACCATAAGTAATTTTAACGATTTCATAATTTAAAATGGACATGCAGTAGGATGATAAACAATGGAACCAGGGAAGGGAATAAGGTGAAGTCAACTCTATTTTCCCCCCTATGTTTGAATATGTATTGTTGCTTTTATTTTTTGTTGGTTTTGGAAAATTGATGAAATAAATAAAATAATATTTTTAAAAAGCAAAAAAAAAAAAAAAAAAGCGGTTTTACCTCTTTCCTGCACCCTGACATGCTTTAATCTCGGTGGGCCTTGGCCCACAGGCCGGGCAGAATTAAACACTCTCCTCTTCTTTAGTGATGCTATAATCTGTCAGCAGAGTGACACTGATTTCGGAGCCTGTGACCGACATGGCCCTGGTGGGAGTTGCACTCTGGACGATGCGGGAATGACCCGGAGGGGTCTTGGCTTGGCAGCACAGGACTTCCTTCTTAAAATGTTGGCGGAAACTTTTGCTCAGCCAGTAGAGAGCAAAGGGGTTGACGCAGGAATTGCTGAAAGCCAGAGCCCGGGAGAATATTGTTGCAACGAGGTGGAAGGTGGATGTGTCGACGGAAGTGTAGTAAGTGAAGGAACGATAAAGGTAAAGGACATGATTCGGGAGCCAACAGAGGGCAAACAGGCCAACCAAGACCAGCACAGTTTTGGCGACTCTCTTGCGAGATTCAATCTGCAGGGGGAAATCATTGCACATGTAAAAAAACCACTTTTTTTAAAAAAAAAATCTACATATGAGAGTCACGAAAAGCAATGTGTACACCAGATGCAGCCACCCCGCCCCACTTCAACCCATGTACATCGAGAAAGGGAGCCCTCTGAAGAAGGTCGTCACTTTTGAAAAACGCGCTGAGAAGGAAGAAGAAGAGCTTGTGGATCCTTAAACTACTGTCAGGGAGCACTGTGAACAGATTGAGAAATGTGTGAAAGCTTGGGAACGTTTAGAGGAGTGTACAGATGAACTCTTTGACTTCTTGCATGCTAGGGACCATTGTGTGGCTCACAAACTCTTCAGCAAATTGAAATAAATGTTAATATAAGCTTGTGTCCTCCTTCTGCATAGCTGATGAAAACCTGAGTCTGTTCAGTTTGAGGAAACACGCAGCTCTGCACCTGTGATATGAAAGTGAATGCAGCTAGCTCTGTGGTAATTCTGGGAGAATTTAAGAGTTGCCATCAGGATACATCTGTGTTATGTACAGTGGTACCTCGGGTTAAGAACTTAATTCGTTCCGGAGGTCCATTCTTAACCTGAAACTGTTCTTAACCTGAGGTACCACTTTAGCTAATGGGGCCCCCTGCTGCCGCCGCATGATTTCTGTTCTCATCCTGAAGCAAAGTTTTTAACCCGAGGTACTATTTCTGGGTTAGCGGAGTCTGTAACCTGAAGCATCTGTAACCCAAGGTACCACTGTAGAAGATTTGCGGCTGCTTAACAAAGTGTTTCTGTAGACTTCTGATATTAAAGATATTTCCTGTCCAAAAAAAATTAAATCTGCATACAATCTCTTAAAAAAATATTAATTGTGACTAAAGATTTTCCTCGTTCAGAAAAGCACATGCATTGTCTCTTTCTTCAGGTTCTGTTTCCTACAGATCAGGTTAATTGTTGTGAGACATCGGCGTCATATGCATTTTAAGGTTAGGAAGAAAAGAGTTGGGGAGGGAGAGGGGTGGTGTAAAGCTTTTGTTCTTTTACTTAGTGTATGCATGGGGTTTTGAGTCAGTGTCAGCTGGGTAGATTCTTCTTTCTATTCATTTGTTACATTTCCTTGGTAGTGAGAGGTATTGGGGGCCAGGGTGTGGTTGGTTGTCTGTGGTTGGCTGTAATGGGTTGCATTTGTGGAGTGGGTGGGTGTTTTTGAATCAGGTTAGCCATATTGATTCATTTGCTGATGGTGGATTCTTGTCGTTGTCTTGTTGGGCTGTGTATGTGATAAAGGGAACTAAACCAGGGTGAAGGTGTCATCTTTTTGTCCCTGTGTCAGCTTCAGTTTATTGGTTAGTTTTTCCAATAAGGCCATTCCCCATACAATTTCATACCATTGGTCCATGTTTATTCCTGACAGGTCTCTCCAGTGTTCGGCTATGATGCTTCTGGCTGCTGAGAGTAGGTGGGTTATGAGCTCTTTATGATATGAGTGGGCATTATTATCTTGGAAGATGTTCAGTAGAGCCAGTTCTGGGGTGACGTCTAATACCTGTTCAGTTATTTTGCTTATTTCTTCTATGACTGCTGTCCAGAAAGGTTGGATTTTAGGGCATTCCCACCACATGGGGAGGTATGTGCCTGTGGAGGTGCACCCTCTCCAGCATTTTGGTGAGGTTCCTGGGCGTATTAGCGCTAGTTTCCGTGGTGTTAGGTGCCACCTGTAGGTGAGTTTCAGAGTGAGTTCTTTTCTTTTCGCTGATATGGACTTTAAGGGAGGTTTAGACCACATTCTGGTCTATTGGGTGGGGTTAATTTTGTGGCCTATGTCGTCCTCCCATTGTTGAGGAAGGTGTGCAATTGGTGGTGTGTTAGCCAGGGTATTTGGGTGTCCTTCTGCATACAATCTTGAAAGAAAATAGCCCCAAATCAACATGGCGGTAAAGGCTAGACCAGTGTCCCTGAACCTGGTGCCCTCCAGATGTTTTGGATAGTAACTCTCACCCCCAGTCAGCTCTGCTAGCTCAGGATGATGGGAGTTGTATTTTGAAACATCTGGGAGGCACGAGGTTTGGGAAAGCTGTATTGAAGTTTCTTTGGGCGGGAGCTATGGTTTATGTGTTGGAGGAAACAAAATGAACTCCCCATCCTGCAATTTTATTTGCAGAAGGTTAGGAGATTTTAATAGTTCAAGAAGATTTGAGTGGCTGACCAACTTAAATGTCAAATATTGGCAATGTGTTTTTAAAGTATTAACTTGTATTGGAACAACAACAAAAATGCTTTAATCGTCAAAATATTTGTTACCTTGGTGAATTACAAAAAGCCTAGGGTACTCCCTTACCAAAGAGTTTCCCACTGAATTCAATGGGACTTACTTCTGAGTACAGGATTGCACCTCCTCACTTTCGAAAAAACAGTAGAATTCTTCTGCTGCATGCTCATTGATTATGGTCAAAACCTTGGTCAAAGCAAGGTTCAGACAAACACCAACAGCATTTTATCAAATGTATTTCATGTTGAGATTTTGCCTATGTGCAGCTTCATACAAAGCAATTAAGAGTTGGCCGAAGGCCAAGAAGACTGAGCAGAGGGAGTAATTCTGCCTAGAGATACGGGACCTTGGATACAACTCTGCTATTGGTCGAGGTTTCCACTTTGGCATGATGAGAGTCGTTTGGAGTTTGTTAAGAGAGAGCTAGTTTAAGATCCGTATCTGTTCATGTATACAGTAACTTGTAGAGTCTGCTGTAAATAATAAACACCTCTAAGTAACCAAGTTACTAGTAGCAGCGTCTTGTTCCTGCTTCATCCTTCCTGCCTGCAACTGATTGCTTCTGGAAGTCTGCGTATGCTCTGCTATACTCAGTTGGGTCTGGCTAAGATCGTGCAACAGGTTAAAGTTGGGAAACACCAATATTTTGTTCACTGGTAGCAGAGACATCCAGTATTACCAATTCAACTGTACATTTTGTGGTGGTGGTGGGGGGAAATGAAATTAATTGTTTAATACTGTAACGAATCACAGCTTCTTCAAGCTGCACCTGCAAATAAAGTTTGTCCTTTGCAGGCAGGGCTGGAATTCAAGCCATGGTGACAAAGAAACGGCCTGTTTCGCACAACTTCATCAATATATATGAGCTTGGCTAGGTATGACCAGAGATTTGCCAACCAAACCCTCTCAGTGGTGGAGGAGAACATCGGTGGCTTTCCGTTCCATACCTTCTCAGCACAGAAGCTCAACTGGGCATAGCCTGCCCCTGATAAACCAGGTGAGAGTTAAAAGAAAGTAAGGTTTGATGCAGGAGACGCGTGAAAGCGATGTTTCCCATCAATGAACAGAAATCTGGCCTTCAACTCCCTGAAGCAGATGACCACCGGTAGTTAAAAACCACTGCTCAAGTCAGCACAACATACATCTCAGTAGCACAGTTAATTAACATTGCTGATTAGCTACTTAATTAAGCAAAGTGGTGCTTTCCAGGTGCATGGCTCCTCCCTCACCTATTGATACAACCTTTGTTCCATAAGTGAATAAGCTTCAACTATGGGCTTCTAGGGAGACGGACTCTCGATCAGCCATGTGCCAGAGCAACAACCCCAAACATCTGGAGGGCACCCGCTTGGTGAAGGCTGCCCTAGATCTCTACTTACCTGCTTGCGAGCATGGCTGTGCTCTTCTGCCGGCATGTTGGATGTGCTTTTGTACAGCGCCTTTGCAATGAGAAAGTAGTAGATCGATATAACTGCCAGCGGTATGATATAAAACATCAAGAAGCACACCAGAGAATGAGCTTCCTGGATGATTCTCTCAGAGACGGGGTAAGGAGCGCAGGTCTCAAAGGAGCCATTTTTATCAGGAATGTGAAAGGCGTAGAGGTCAGAGGACACGGCCTCTGGAACGGCTAATAACATGGAGATGATCCAGACGGCCGCGGCTTTGCAGCAGGTCTTCAGGACGGCATCAGCTCTTTGCAGTTCCAAGGGCTTCACAATCGCCTTGTACCTGGAATGGCAATTAAGGTCAGAGTGTTGAAAGCAATGAAAGCACTGAGCGAAATCAAAGGAACACCCCGTTTCCCCAGAACTGTCTCCCTGGCATTCTCTGTGCCCCATCAGACTCCAGGAAATGTGTTTGGCTTCCAAGCTTTTGGAACAATCTGTTACGAATGCCTAACTCTTAGGTGCATATGGGAATTAATGAAATTGAACGCAGTTGGCTTTGCTGATCTCAGACTGTTTGACCAAATATATTGGGTCTTGGAGATTCTATTCTGCCTTTTGATTGGGGCTTCATCTACACCATGGGTAGGCAAACTAAGGCCCGGGGGCTGGATCTGGCCCAATCGCCTTCTCGGTCCGGTCCGCAGACGGTCCAGGAAGCAGCATGTTTTTACATGAGTAGAATGTGTCCTTTTATTTAAAATGCATCTCTGGGTTATTTGTGGGGCCTGCCTGGTGTTTTTACATGAGCAGAATGTGTGCTTTTATTTTAAATACATCTCTGGGTCACTTGTGGGGCATAGGAATTCGTTCACCTCCCCCCCCAAAAAATATAGTCCAGCCCCCCACAAGGTCTGAGGGACAGTGGACCGGCCCCCTGCTGAAAAAGTTTGCTGACCCCTGATCTACACTGATAAATGGGCTACAAAGGTTTTCTGTCATTCTTACACTTCAATTTTTGCTCTTCCTGAACTGCTTTAATACACCACCAGGTGGCATCAAGACACAGCTCACTTTATCCTGCCTTTTGGCGCTTGGTTTGTATCATCCATTCTTAAGGAAATGAGCCCTGAGTGCTCACTGGAAGATCAGATCCTGAAGCTGAGGCTCCAATACTTTGGCCACCTCATGAGAAGAGAAGGCTCCCTGGAAAAGACCCTGATGTTGGGAAAGATGGAGGGCACAAGGAGACGGGGACGACAGAGGACGAGATTGTTGGACAGTGTTCTCGAAGCTACCAGCATGAGTCTGACCAAACTGCGGGAGGCAGTGGAAGACAGGAGTGCCTGGCATGCTCTGGTCCAGGGGGTCACGAAGAGTCGCACACGACTAAACAACAACATTGTATCATCACCACCACCACCACCAACCATCGTTATCACTATCATATAAAGTGGGAAATGTTGTTCTTCCAGATGCTAGCAGTTTAATCATTTGGGATTTGTTCCAAATATTCCATTTCACATTCAGCTTCTGTTATTCAGGAATCAAGAGTTAACATTTTACATATCTGAGACAAATTGCTAAAAAATACAGTTGCTTCCATTAACATAAAGGGAGGTCTTAATCTCCAAACACAGACTGGAAATACAAAGCTTTGAAATAATGGGAAACAGGGAGATCAAAAGCTCCCATCACCTTGGCTCTTGGCTATGCTGATTGGGAAAGTGGAATCCAATACCTGGTGGAGTGGGCCACAGGTTCAAATCCCGCCCTCCCAGGCTAAGGGGTCGTTTCAAAGACTGTATACACATTGTACATCCCCCTCCACCCAAACGATCCTGGGAATTGCAGTTCACCCCTCACTGAGCTACAATTCCCAGCCCCCACCCTTTATAGGTAAAAAAGGCAAAGGACCCCTCAAAGAATCTGGAAACTGGTTGTAAGTTGCTTTAGGTTTCCTTGAGCAACATAAATTTAATTAATAACAGCAACAACAGTAACTATAACCGTAGAGAGGCAGTGTGGCATAATGGTTAGAGAGACCAGGGTTCAAATCCTGCTCACTGGGTGACCCTGGGCCAGTCACTGCCTCTTGGCCTAACCTACAGGGTCGTTGTGAGGATGAATTGGGGGAGAGGGAGAAAGAAGCATGTACACTCTCTTAAGCTCCTTGGAAGAAAAATGTGGTTTATGAAGGTAATTGGACAAGGGTGGAGCTGTGAGTTAAACCACAGAGCCTAGGACTTGCCGATCAGAAGGTCAGCAGTTCGAATCCCTGCGACGGGTGAGCTCCCGTTGCTCGGTCCCTGCTCCTGCCCACCTAGCAGTTCGAAAGCACGTCAAAGTGCAAGTACAGTGGTACCTCGGGTTAAGTACTTAATTGGTTCCGGAGGTCTGTTCCTAACCTGAAACTGTTCTTAATCCGAAGCACCACTTTAGCTAATGGGGCCTCCTGCTGCTGCCGCGCCGCCGGAACACAATTTCTGTTCTCATCCTGAAGCAAAGTTCTTAACCTGAAGCACTATTTCTGGGTTAGCAGAGTCTGTAACCTGAAGCGTATGTAACCTGAGGCACCACTCCGGCGGGAAGGTAAACGACGTTTCCGTGCGCTGCTCTGGTTCGCCAGAAGCGGCTTAGTCATGCTGGCCACACGACCCGGAAGCTGTACGCCGGCTCCCTCGGCCTGTAAAGCGAGATGAGGGCCACAACCCCAGAGTCATCCGCAACTGGACCTAACGGTCAGGGGTCCCTTTACCTTTACCTTTACCTTTATGAAGGTAATAATTAAATAACAGTTTTGACCTCCTCCCAGCTTTACAATTCCCAACACCCTTAACTAACCACTGTTACCAGGATTATTTTGGGGGCAGGGGCTATGGGACAACACTCTGTAAATGCCTAGCATGCAACTGAGTTATTGCTAGAAGTCAGTTTTTAAAATGAGAGGTGATAAATACAGGGTGCCATGGCGCCTATAGATTATTTCACTGGTGTCCCTGTGCAGGTCACTCAGACCTTCCAAGTGCCCCTATTTTCCAGAAACAGTCCCGGATTTACAGAAGCCGTCCCAGTTTCTTGATCCCAGAATTTCCTGCTTTTCCTTAAGACGTCCCTATTTTCATCAGAGAAATGTTGGTGGGTATGGAGTTATGCGACCCACCCCCAAGCCAAGTTGATTGGAAGACATCTGAAGGTAGCCCTGTATATGTTTTATTATTATATATGCTGGAAGCTGCTCAGAGTGGCTGGGACAACCCAGTCAGATGAATGGGGTAGAAACTAGAGAGGGGAAAGGCCTGGGAAAAAACCAGAAAAATGGGGGGGGCACACCAGGTTTTTTCCGCCCTTCCCCAATGCAGTCTTTTCCCAGAAAAACTGAAAGAAAAAAAAGTTTGATATAGTTTTAATATTCCACACACTCCCCCCCCCATTTTTCCTGGGAAAAAACGGACCCCCAGGGAAAAATGGGGAACCCCTGTTTTCCTCCTATTTTTCTAGTCCTCCCCCCCCCCGGCCCTCCCATCTCTTATAGAAACAGTAAAATTATCATTATGGAATGGGCGTCCCTATTTTTTTACTGGAGAAATGTTGGAGGGTATGCAAGACTCAAAACTCCCGAGTCGGAACTCAGCCCCATCCAAGCCAACGCGCGAGCAAACCCCGCCCCGCTGTCAAATTCTTGGTCCTTCCAACTTACCTGTCCGCACTGAGCACGGTCAAAGTGAACACGGAGACGCCGACAGAGGTCCTCTGGATGAAGGAGAGCAGCTTGCAGCCCATTCTTCCGAACAGCCAGGTGTCCACGATGTAGCACGCAGCATCCACAGGGACGCAGGTGAGCAGGAGGAGCAGATCTCCGAAAGCCAGGCTGGTGATGAAGATGTTTGGGACGGTCTGCATCGACTTGATCTTGAAGAAGACTTGAACGAGGATCACATTCCCAAGGAGACCAACGGCAATGATCGCGGCGTATGCCACGCAGATTGTGCAGAGCACCCCCAAGCCCAGCGAAGTATCTTCGGACCACCTGTCCTCCGCAGTTTGATTCCCCGTGGCAGGTGCCGGGTGGCCAGTTGCGTTTGCAAAATCGGGAGGAGCCGCGTTCATCCCCAGCGGAGGTGCCCTGGACATTTTGCCAGCTGAGGGAGGAATTAAATTGGTCAGAAGCATTAATGCTGATAAGAGAGAGAGAGAGAGAGAGAGAGAGAGAGAGAGAGAGAGAGAGAGAGAGAGAGAGAGAGAGAGAAACCAATTGGCTGCAAATCCAATTCCACAAGATGTTTTACTCACATCTTCTCGCTCTGGAGTCTCAAAGCATGATAGGAATGGATGCTCACAGATTCACTGCTGAACTGTGTGGGAGGTGGTGGAGCGTCTTTATCTTTTTTTAAAAAAATATATGCCTTTCAGCAGCTACTGTGGGGGAAAGAGAGAGGAGGAGGAAATTGGAGTGGGGGTGGGGATTGATGGCTTTTTCTCACTGGTTTCCCTGTCAACGGTACTCTGTTATTTCGATTAGGCTGGCTCTTTGCACAATTTGCACGCCGAATTGACTTTCTCCATATTAAAAGTGTCTATGGCGCACCGGCTGAGTGCCTATGTACCCAATATAACATTGTAACAAGGGGAATTAGGGAACACCTTGTCTCAAAATAGAGGCAAACAAGAGAAACCGTGTTTGGCTCTTGCTTTACTCAGTCCTTATATCCAGTTTTAAAAGACTTCACAAATGCAATCTCAGGCATCCTTAAAAAGGTAAAGGACCCCTGACAGTTAAGTCCAGTCGCCAACGACTCTGGGGTTGTGGCACTCATCTCACTTCACTGGCTGAGGGAGCCGACATTTGTCTGCAGACAGTTTTTCTGGTTCATGTGGCCAGCATGACTAAGCCGCTTCTGGCGAAACCAGAGCAGTGCACGGAAATGCCATTTACCTTCCCGCCGGAGCGATACCTATTTATCTACTTGCACTTTGAAGTGCTTTCGAACAGCTAGGTTGGCAGGAGCTGGGACCGAGCAACGGGAGCTCACCCTGGCGCAGGGTGCCATCGCAGCTGTTCCCCCGCCCGCGCTGGGCATCCCGCCCCCAGGACACATACCAGCCCCGCCCCGCCAGCTCTCCGCCCCCCTCCCGGGCCGGAGCATGAAGCTCCACCACTGTCAGTGGGAAGTGCAAGAGAAACCTTTCATTCTGTGGTTTCCAACAAGCGATATTTAGAAGCACCATTGCCTCTGGCACAGGAGGCAGAATATACTCATCAGGGTTCATAGTCACTGATTGCCTTCTCCACCTTGAAAGTTAAGGGACGCGGTCTAAATCATTGAGCCTCTTTGACTTGCCGCTCAGAAGGTCGGTGGTTCGAATCCACACGACAGGGTGAGATCCTGTTGTTCTGTCCCAGCTCCTGCCAACCTAGCAGTTTGAAAGCACACCAGTGTGTTATAAGAAAAACCGCTCCCTTTCCCCTATTGGAGCCTGAATAGAGTCCTTAAGTGGGTTCCCTGTCGGTAGGAGAAAACAAAGGCCAACCAGAATATATTGAGAAGCAAATTGGCTAGTAAGCCTGATCTTTATTAAACTGTTGCAACAAGGTCCCCACTCCCCACATGCAGGAGGGAGGAGAGAACCCAGAGAAATGGTATGCAAGCCCTTATATAGACTTTTTAAATTGCCCACTCTTTAGCCCAAGACCACCCCCCAAAACATCATACATACATCACAGAAGGAGGCGGTCTACAGCAGAAATCCTGCCTGCCAGGATACCTGCTAATGGTCACTGATTGTATTACCTGGGCAGTCTGGCCATTCTTTTGTCATGGTTAATACTTTAGTTCCTGAATCCAGGTCACAGGCTCACCCTTACTGATACACAAATGTGGCCTTGAGACAGGATTTGCAGGCAAAAAGACAACGGGAAGGCTTTCCCTATTTGCTTCCCTTGCTGCGGAGGAATATTTGAGGTCATTGGGAGAGTCAAAATGGCTCCAGGTTTGCTCTCCCATACTATTTCAGACACACGGTTCATGTATTTAGATATGTGTGCATTTATGAATATTTATTCTATCTTTGAGACCTTAAAGTTCTTATAACAAGTGTGAATAGATAAATAGGTACAGTGGTACCTTGGGTTAAGTACTTAATTCGTTCCGGAGGTCTGTTCTTAACCTGAAACTGTTCTTAACCTGAAGCACCACTTTAGCTAATGGGGCCTCCTGCTGTTGCCACGCCGCCAGAGCACGATTTCTGTTCTCATCCTGAAGCAAAGTTCTTAACCTGAAGCACTATTTCTGGGTTAACGGAGTCTGTAACCTGAAGCATATGTAACCTGAAGCGTATGTAACCCAAGGTACCACTGTACTACTGTGGCAAGAAGGTAAACATCATTTCCGTGTGCTCTGGCTTCCGTCACGGTGTTCCATTGTGCCAGAAGCAGTTTAGTCATGCTGGCCACATGACCTGGAAAGCTGTCTGGACAAACGCCGGCTCCCTCGGCCTGAAAGCTAGATGAGCGCTGCAACTCCATAAGTTGCCTTTGACTGAACTTAACTGTCCAGGGTCCTTTATCTTCACCTCCTTGAATATGCCTAATCTTTTAAAGCCACCAATTATTATTGTTGTTGTGTAGCAATGCTGGAAAGTACACGGGGAACGGGATTTCTTCCGTGGCCTCCAAAGCAAGGCGTTGTCCAATACAGGCCTGTTAGTAGCCAGGGAGAAAGTATTGCGCACTTCCCTGTCGCTCTTGGTTCCAAGTCATTCGCTTCTTCGTGCACTTATTAAAAACCGCCTTCTGCAGCTTTTACCTTTGCCTATTACAATGCTTTCTCCCACATGCTTCAGATTTTGCAATTGAACAAAGTTAAGATGAAGAAAATGTCTGTTTTGCAAGTTGCGCATTTCTTTCTTTCCTTCCAGAATGAATCCTTTCCCCCATTGAGACATCATCGCTCCCCCTCCCATTTCTTGCATAATGACTTCTATTGTTCTTCCTGCTGCAGAGATACTGTTCCCCGGAGGGAAAAGGGTGAAGCCAGGAATTCTTTACCCCATCTCTTTAGGAGAGAAGCTCTTCAGCTTGGCTTGGAGGGTCAACTTGCCGCCTTTACTCTCCTCTGGAGAAAGATCCATCAAGGAAAAAGACAACACCTTCCCACTTGCTCACCCTCATTTCAAGCTGACAGCAGGTCTTCTCTGACGGGCAGCCAGGCTTCAGGCTCAGCTATGCCCGGCTAAGCTGAATGACAGTCAGGGACAGTGCGCAGAGGTGTCTGAGGGAGGTGCAAATGGCACCAGGCTTTGCGGGAGGTGGGACCCTTGCACCTCTTTCCCTTTGGCGGATGAACCAAGCAATCCCATCTATGAGTCATGCCTGGTGGTCTGGGCAGGGTCACTGCAAAACCCTCTTGGGACCTCATTGCTCAGTCCAGCTAGTGCAGCACTGTCCACACCAGCAGTCCACACACAAGCCTTTGTGGGCCACTGACCCTTGGTTCCACAAACTCATCCCAGTGGCCCCTGTGCAACCCTATAAAAAGCATTATCCTCTTCCCCATGCTTTTTAACATCTACATGAAGCCGCTGGGAGAGATCATCAGGGGGTTTGGACTGGGTATCCATCAATATGCGGATGATACCCAGCTCTACCTCGCTTTCAAATCAGAACCAGTGAAGGCGGTGAAGGTCCTGTGTGAGTGCCTGGAGGCGGTTGGAGCATGGATGGCGGCTAATGGATTGAGGTTGAATCCCGACAAGACAGAAGCACTGTTTTTGGGGGACAGGAGGAGGGTGGGTGTGGAGGACTCCCTAGTCCTGAATGGGGTAACTGTGCCCCTGAAGGACCAGGTGCACAGCCTGGGAGTCATTTTGGACTCACAGCTGTCCATGGAGGCCAAGTTAATTCTGTGTCCAGGGCGGCTGTCTACCAGCTCCATCTAGTACGCAGGCTGAGACCTTACCTGCCCATGGACTGTCTTGCCAGAGTGGAGCATGCTCTAGTTATCTCTCGCTTGGACTACTGCAATGTGCTCTACATGGGGCTACCTTTGAAGGTGACCTGGAAACTACAACTAATCCAGAATGTGGTAGCTAGACTGGTGACTGGGAGTGGCTGCCGAGACCATATAACACCAGTCCTGAAAGGCCTATGTTGACTCCCAGTACGTTTCTGAGCACAATTCAAAGTGTTGGTGCTGACCTTTAAAGCCCTAAATGGCATCTGTCCAGTATACCAGTCTCCACCCCCATCATTCTGCCTGGACACTGAGGTCCAGCTCTGAAGGCCTTCTGGCGGTTCCCTCATTGCGATAAGAAAAGTTACAGGGAACTAGGCAGAGGGCCTTCTCAGTAGTGGCACCCGCCCCGTGGAACACCCTCCCATCAGATGTTGAAGAAATAAACAACTATATGACATTTAAAAGACATCTGAAGGCAGCAGCCCTGTTTAGGGAAGCTTTTAATGACTGATGTTTTAATGTATTTTTAACCTTCCGTTGGAAGCTGCCCAGAGTTGCTGGGGAAACCCAGCCAGATGGGCAGGGTAGAAATAATAAATTATTATTATTCAGAATAGTGTTTTGCAGGACCCCCTAAGGAACATAGCAACATAATAGAATTCAAAACAGTAACAGGCTAGCAAAGGGCAGCTCGTGCCTCAAAGCAGGATGTCTGTCCATCATTTTCCTCTCATGCCCCAAAGATAAGAGACAGGCAACTTCATTTTAGCATTGCTCTTTGAGATGAAGACACACTCCACACACCCAGTTTTATTAATTAAGAACATTGCAACTTAGGACATATTTTACTCAAAGAGGGATCATCCAGACATTCTTTTTTTGCCTTGTTTCTAGCCACAGGGCTGTGCTTTAAAGCTTGTGTCTGAGCATTTTCCTTCCTTCCTTCCTTCCTTCCTTCCTTCCTTCCTTCCTTCCTTCCTTCCTTCCTTCCTCCTTCCTTCCTTCCTTCCTCCTTCCTTCCTTCCTTCCCTCCTTCCTGAGGGCCAGTGTGGTGTAGTGGTTAAGAGCGGTAGTCTCGTAATCTGGGGAACCGGGTTCGCGTCTCCGCTCCTCCACATGCGGCTGCTGGGTGACCTTGGGCCAGTCACACTTCTCTGAAGTCTCTCAGCCCCACTCACCTCACAGAGTGTTTGTTGTGGGGGAGGAAGGGAAAGGAGAATGTTAGCTGCTTTGAGACTCCTGAAGGGGAGTGAAAGGCGGGATATCAAATCCAAAAACTCTTCTTCCTTCCTTCCTTCCTTCCTTCCTTCCTTCCTTCCTTCCTTCCTTCCCAGCACATTCCCCACAAAAAACTGCTTCTTACCGCTGAACACAATTCTGCAGAAAACCTGAATTGCTGTTTGTTCCGATTCAGCACTGAAGAGCAGGTTTTCCTGGGGAAAGTAACAAAGCAAAGGAAGGAAGGAAGGGAGGGAAGAAGGGAGGGAGGCAGGAAGAAAGGAAGAAAAAAAAAGTGTTTGGACACATCAGGTTGAAATGTGGACCCATGCCTAGAAATTGTAGGGCAAAAGCTAAGTGTGGATGAGTCCTAAATTGCATGGGCTTTCCAGAGATGGGCATGTGTGGACGTGTGGACATGCAAATAATATGTTTAGAGTCTGAAAGTTCTTTAAAGTTCCTTAATTGCATAACACAGGGCCTGTTAAAAGCCTATCAGTAATCTGAATTGGGCAATTCATCTCTGGTATATATTAATATTCTCAAGATTTGAGTCACTGGGATAATAGAAGATTGTGCTCACTCTTTCGAAAAGGCTAATCAAATTCATCGTTGCTTTGTTAGCCCACATTTTCTGGAGCTGGTGTGTGTAAAAGCTGAGAGCAAGAGTGTGGGTAAAGGGGTAGAGAGATATTTCTCATTTTAAAATTTCTTTTGGAGAACGGCTGGAGAGCTGGAGAGCTCAGTTCAGGCCCTGATAAGGAGAGAGCCAATTTCCGAAGGCCCAAACTAGAAACCAGGTGTTAACTGCAAATGCAATCAACCTGCATGCTTTTAAATATGTAAATAGGGGTCCTGGATAAGCCTGAGCAGTTTCAGAAGCAGGGGGGTGGGAGGAGGTTGAGAAGGACAGTTTAACTTTATTGTGTGCCACCCAAGCAGGCTTAGATCCCAGCATTGCCTGAGCTCTGTGAGTTGAAGTGCAGAGTGTTTGAAGACTGGGACATTCGCAGGGAAACAAAAATGCTTGTTTACAAAGCTATTGTACTACCAACCTTGCTGTATGCGTGTGAAACATGGACCACTTATAAATGCCATCTCCAACTCCTCGAAAGAGTCCATCAACTGTGTCTCCGAAAAATTGTATGCATCACTTGGGAAGACAGGCGAACTAATACCAGTGTACTGGAAGAAGCAAAGATCACCAGTGTTGAAGCAATGATTCTTCAACGTCAACTTCGTTGGACTGGTCATGTTGTGCGGATGCCTGATGATCGTCTTCCAAAGCAACTGCTCTATTCCAAACTTAAAAATGGAAAGCGTAATGCTGGTGGTCAACAAAAGAGGTTCAAAGACTCTTTCAAGGCAAATAAAAAAAAAAGTATAAACACTGACAACTGGGAAACACTGGCCTGCGAGCGCTCCAGTTGGAGAACAGCCTTGACCAAAGGTGTCATGGGCTTTGAAGACGCTTGAACTCAGGATGAAAGGGAGAAACATGCTAAGAGGAAGGCACGCTTGGCAAACACTCACCATGATCTACTACCGCCTGGAAACCTGTGTCCCCACTGTGGAAGGATGCGCGGATCCAGAATCGGCCTTCACAGTCACTTAAGGACTCATTGTTAAAACCGTGTTTATGGAAGACAATCTTACTCGGTTACGAGTGATTGCCAAAGAAAGAAGAAGCAGAGATCCGAGTGTTCCAGGCACCATTTACACAGACATCATTGAACCTTGGCGCCCATCATGGTTAACGTGCAGCCTTGCTTTCTGGGGCTGGTGCGCACTGGAGGCTCACCCTCCCTTTCCCCTACACATGTGCATCCCATCATAGGTAAGAGGTGTCATCATGACATCAGAGGTGTCTCTTCTGTCTTTGGCATAAGAAGAGCCTTTTAGCTGCGCAGGTGCTGTTAGCAAGGCACTGAGGAGGGGATGTTTTCAACTCCAGTGTACAGTAGAAAACGGTAAACATGCCATTTAAGAGTAATTTGGATCACTTCCAGCTCCATGCATCCACATCGTAAACATATTCCCAGATATCACCAGCCCCCAGCCCCCCTGCAACTGGATCTCTGTTGCCACCTCTGCTTTTGGGTGTATCTTCATGTTCACATTTGAATATTCTTTGAGGTGATCAGGAAATGACTCGAGATGAATTCAGCAGGTGTTATTGTCTCTGTAGCTCTCACTCTGCACCTCCATACCTGTCGCAATGCCCCCCCCATCGTGCAAGGAGGGATCAGAGAGACAAATGAGAGGGTGCCAGGTGTAGAGAGAGGCTGATTCACGCCCCATCATAAAATTATATGCCTTCATTCCACCTGACAACTTAAACAATGCTGCGTTTGAAGTTTAAATGAAGCACTCTTGAGTTATGGAATGAGGTGAGCGGTTGGGGGGGGGGGGCTGGCTTAGATAGAAGATAGCAACAGGGACCAGCCAAAAGCTCCTTTCTGCTCTTATTTTTTTCCACAGAAACCAAAAGGCCTGTGTTTTGCTTTGGCTTCTATTTGCTTTTAAAGACAGGGTTTAAAATAAATGAAAAATAAATGTGACCAAAAGTAATAATTGAAATACTTTTCTTTACCAAGACACACACACCCTTTCCCCCAAGTGTGCTGTTCTTCATGAAGGGACGCGGGTGGCGCTGTGCTCTAAACCACTGAGCCTCTTGGGCTTGCTGATCGGAAGGTTGGTGGTTCAGATCTGCATGACGTGGTGAGCTCCCGTTGCTCTGTCCCAGCTCCTGCCAACCTAGCAATTCGAAAGCACACCAGCGCAGGTAGATAAATAGGTACCACTGTGGCGGGAAGGTAAACGCCATTTCTGTGCGCTCTGGTTTCTGTCACTGTGACCCGTTGTGCCGGAAGCGGTTTAGTCCTGGTGGCATTACCCAGAAAGCTGTCTATGGACAAACACCGGCTCCCTCAGCATGAAAGCGAGATGAGCGCCGCAACCCCAGAGTCGGCCACGACTGGACCTAATGGTCTGGGGTCCCTTTACCTTTACCTTTAACATAAGAAGAGCCTGTTAGATGAAGCCCAATGAGGCCCATCCTGTTCTTCCCGTAGCCATCTACGCAGGACTCAAGCACAAGAGCAACTCTCCCTTGCTGTGGGTCTCTGCAATGCTGCTTTCACTTTGTGCTTGCTTTTTCTCTAAACTAGAAAGTCCCAAGGGCAGTTGCTCCATTCCCTTGACCATTTTGGTTGCCTTTTCTGGGTTAGGAAGTTTAGGAGGTTGAGCCCAATGTGCTAAAGAAGTGGTACATTGGTGTGCACCATTTCTTCACTCAATTCTACTCCACTGGTGATGTGAAAGTTAATTTTCTCTTCTGCCGTTTAGAGACACATGTTCACCTTGGACACTCTTATTCTTGGGTCTCCCCCCCCCCCTTCATTTCAATACGGTCCTGATCCAAAGTTTTCCCTTGGCTCATAGACTTGATAACTCCTAAGGATATAAAGGATCAATTCCTGTCTCCTAATCCAGTGGCATCGCGTGGGATGCCAGTGCCCAGGGCAAGTATTGCGCCCCCTGTCAGGGCAGAGCGGCAGTAGCGATGGTGGTGGGGAAGGGTTTTTCCAGCAGAGGGGAACTAGGGAGGGGACAGCAGCAGTGGCCGTTTATTTTGTGATTTGTTTCGTGACATTTTTACTCCACTTGGTTGTTTAAAAAAGCCCCTCAAAGTGGTTTATTTTCCTTTTGAAATTTTGCGCCCTCCCCAACATCTTTTTGCTCCCAGGGCAACAGCCCCTCTAGCCCCCCCTCACTCTATGCCACTGTCCTTCTGGCTGCTCTGGAAGATTTATTTCATTTTATTAGTTACCACATTCCCATTCCACCTTATTCTTCAAGGAGCTGAACATGGTTCCCCCCTCTCCTCAATTAATCCCCAGAACCGCCCTGTGAGGGAGGTTAGGCTGAGAGAGGCAGTGAGAGGATTTGAACCCTGGTCTCCTAGGTCCCAGTCTGACACTTTGCCACGCTGGACATCAAAGGGGCAGAATTCAGGGATGCTGAATATCCTCATTGCAGATCTGTACATCTTAAGACTTTTAACTTGGTTTTGTTTGTTTGTTCACTGCCTGCATCCAACCTCTCTGGTTGTTTTCCTTCCTAAAATGACCCACAGAAACTTTTACATTGCCTTCCTTGCCAGTCACAGCCCAATTCAAGGCACTGCGGGATCGGCCTGGGAGCTCTCGCTGCTGCCTTCAGGGAAAGGTTCTTACTGAAATATTCCTCCTCTCCTTCTCCCCCAGCCATCGCTAACTGCTTCTGCGTGGGAATAAAAGAGCCTTTTGTATTTTGCTCCCCCATGTGGGGGAGACTCACTCAGCCGCCCTCCCTGCTAAGGCAGCTCTGGGTACCAGTGATGAGCAACTATCGAAAGCCTTCGTGGGCGGGAAATGGGGCTGAACGGAACAGCCAGCAATCATATTCACTTCCATAGGCCAGATTTATTAACCATCATACATATCCTCAGGGTGAAATAAACTGTCTTCAAGGGGAGGGATCTGCTCCCCTCCCCCAAATCAATAAAAAATAGTTAGGTATTTTTAACTTAACTAAAGTAAAGTGGGACACAGGTGGCGCTGAGCCTCTTGGGCTTGCCAATTGGAAGGTCAGTGGTTCGAAACCCCGCGACGGGGTGAGCTCCCGTTGCTCGGTCCCTGCTCCTGCCAACCTAGAAGTTCAAAAGCACATCAAAGTGCAAGTAGATAAATAGGTACTGCTCCGGCGGGAAGGTAAATGGCATTTCTGTGTGCTGCTCTGGTTTCACCAGACGCCAGCTCCCTCGGCCACTAAAGCGAGATGAGCGCCGCAACCCCAGAGTCGTCCGCGACTGGACCTAACGGTCGGGGGTCCCTTTACCTTTACTAAAGTAAAGTGGATAGAGAGAAGTCTCTCTCTCTCTCTCTCTCCCTCTCTCTCTCTCTCGTGTGTGTGTGTGTGTGTGTGTGTGTGTACACATCTCCTGGTCTTCCCTTGGAAGGGACTGGCTGGCACAAAGGCACAAAGGAGGAAGTACTTTGCACAATTCAGCACTGACCTGCAGAATTTTCCGCCATGAACTGTGTCGACGGCTACTAGCAGGTAGCTTTGTAAGAGGCTCAGTTGAGTTCATAAAGAGAAAACAGGTCTTGCAGTGGCTATAAACCCTCACGGTACACCTCTGAAAACTAGCAGGTGATGTGTGTGTCAGGGGGAGGCAAATGACAAGAAGGAGCGGATGCCCCCTAGCCCTGCTTGGGAGCTTCCTGGGGGCACCTGGTTGGCCATTGTAGGAAGCCAGATGTTGGGTGAGACGGGCCTTTGGTCCAACACAAAAAGACTCTTCCACGTTTTGTTATCTTCCTTCCCTCTCCTGCCAATTTGGGAAACTGTGAGATCACTAGAACATGTATTTTGCTCCTACTCTCTCACTGTTGAATCCAAGACCCAGGGCCTTGCAGAGCCAGGCAGAGGCCCAGGCCAGGTAGATAATGTGCTCCCCCCCTTTTTTTTACCCTGGGGATAACTGAAGTCTTATAAATAAGTGGTACCTCGGGTTACATACTCTTCAGGTTACATACGCTTCAGGTTACACACTCTGCTAACCCAGAAATAGTGCTTCAGGTTAAGAACTTTGCTTCAGGATAAGAACAGAAATCGTGCTCTGGCGGCATGGCGGCAGCGGGAGGCCCCATTAACTAAAGTGGTGCTTCAGGTTAAGAACAGTTTCAGGTTAAGAACGGACCTCCAGAACGAATTAAGTATTTAACCCGAGGTACCACTGTATATAAATAATTTTCACAAAAGTTACGCTGAGAAATAATTTTATTTCAAGGCTTGAACCGTATCTGCATATAAAGACAAAATGAATATATAGATATACAATGGTCCCCTGCAATTGTGAATATGCTTTGGAATTGGAGGCCCGGGCCAAGTGGCCCATATGCCCCCCCCCCCCCCGTCTGGGCCTGCCAAGACCTGTGTGGTTCCCTTTCTTTCTCTGAGCCCTGAGTTCCGTTGTGAGCCCTGATCCATTCTGGCAAAGCACAGCAAGAGCCCAGGTGAGGCTTTAGGTTATCAGGACCCCAGGCAGCTGCTTACCAGATGCAAGGCAAGCTCATAAGCAGAGATATTTGAGTGTTGCTCCACCAACAGAGTCCAGCACCTGCTGTAAACTTAAATAGGTGGCTGCCTCAAGCTCTACCTCCTCAGAGGAGAACTTAGGGTTAGGGTCAGGATTAGAGGTCAGACTACCTTCTTCTTTACCTGCTTATATATTATAATTTATTGAGCTTTCCAAGTTAATAATCCAATAAGAAACACATTATAACATTCCAAATTACAATACAATAAAAAGCCGAATATATTGCCAAATTATATATCTTTGGGTGACTTCCCATGCTCTGAATTTCGCGGAGGGCTAATCATCTAATATCACATTACACTTCTTAATTAGTCAGTAAACTGTTCCGATGTTAATCCTTCACTTAATTTTCATTTTGGTTTGCAACCACTGGTCTGTCCAAGCTTTCGTCTTCATGGGGCATAGGTTGAGAGCTTGCCTGCTCAACTGGCAGGCTTTTCTAAACCCTTAACTGAAACTAACTTATTGAATTGGCTCAGAATACTCTGAGAAGGGTGGAAGGAGAGGCTGAAAGAAGATCTTCAGCTGACCGTTGATTTGTCACGACTGTAAAGAGCAGACTGGGCAGCCAGAGACCCAGGAAGAACCAGACAGGCCCTCAAGGCAAAAAACTCGTTTTCTGAGTGCAGTGAAGCTCTGCATCCATTGGTGACAGTCTCCTCACCCGAGGAAGCTTGACCTTCTGGTGAGTAAAGGATGCGTGGCGGGTGCTGTGCAAAACGTCATCTAGGAAATAAATACAGAGGGAGTCAACCACCCTCCAATGATTCACGCCTTTTGAAAATAATCCAGGAAAGCTTAAGATGGAAATACGATTTTTCTTTCGGCGTTTTCAACATGTTCTGTAAAACCTAGAAAACTATTAGGAACATTTTTTTTTTTAAAGAAAGGAAGATGCTTCACCCACAAACCCACCCACCTCGCAAGCCAGTGCCAGATTTGCTCAAGAGACAGGCTAAGGGGGGGCTGTTTCCGGCACTAGACAAGCAAACGCATAATAAAATAAGAGGAAGATAAATTTCTGAAAGAATTTGATATTTCAAAAAAAGTATCAAAGCAGCCATTGTGGCAGGTGGGGGAATGAGAACTTTATTACCTTTTGTGCTAGCTTTCTACTTTGGGGGATGTCTTCTCAGAAAAAGCACTCAAAAACAGGGTGCACCAAACCCCTCACTTTGAAATGTCATCCTCCATAGTGCCAGTTCCAGACTCTACCGCCCACTTCCCATCTCGTCCTGCAGCACTGGTAGCCTGTGGCCTACGATCCTATCTATCTATCTATCTATCTATCTATCTATCTATCTATCTATCATCTATCTATCTATCTATCTATCTATCTATCTATCTATCTATCACAGCGATTCTTCAAACAGCTCTTGTTTATTCACAGGCCAGAACAGAACTGAACTGAAGGGTTCAGCCGCCTGCTTATTTAGAGCTCTACTAGAACGCAACAGTAACCATTTTCTGTAACTATCCAATCACTGAATGTCACTTTCAATCCCTTATTTGCATATGTGGACCTGAGTGAAAACTATCTACAGTATCCCCCTGCTGGCTCAGGGTGAGAACTTCAGTACATAACACTATCTATCTATCCAGCTATCTAGATATATATAGTTCCTACTCACCAGTCTCAGGAGCAGCCCCTGGTAAGCTTCCTGAACCATTTGATGTGGAGCTGGTGGTGCAAGAGCTCTGCGACTTCAGAGAATGGGGTGACGTCCTCTGCGAGTGAATGTGATACCCCAGAGTTGTGGCAGAGCTACTACAATCTGAAACAGCATAGGAGGGCAGGCTTTGGAGGGTGTGAAAGCATAAATGGTCTCCTGCCCCTTGAAATCCATTTTTTATTTGCTGCCATTTATGCCTAGAACTAAGGGACGTGGGTGGTACTGTGGATTAAACCACAGAGCCTAGGGCTTGCCGATCAGAAGGTCGGCGGTTCGAATCCCCGTGACGGGGTGAGCTCCCGTTGCTCGGTCCCTGCTCCAGCCAACCTAGCAGTTTGAAAGCACGTCAAAGTGCAAGTAGATAAATAGGTACCACTCTGGCGGGAAGGTAAACGGCGTTTCCATGCACTGCTCTGGTTCGCCAGAAGTGGCTTAGTCATGCTGGCCACATGATCCGGAAGCTGTACGCCGGCTCCCTCGGCCAATAAAGCGAGATGAGCGTCGCAACCCCAGAGTCAGCCACGACTGGACCTAATGGTCAGGGGTCCCCTTACCTTTACCTTATGCCTAGAACTGCCTCCACATGACCTCTTCTCTAGTCTAGATTACTTTAGGTCTTTCTTCAAAACTCGGCTTTTCCCAGAAGCCTTTGGGGCCATCCCACTAGTTCCCCATGCCTTATTGTAAACTAAGCCAAAGAACGTGGAATTAAAGCCGTCAGATATTCTTTCCATAGCTTCCTTCACCTCCTTCTCATCTGCTGCTGCCTCCTCTGTTGTTTAGCTGTGTCTGTATGAGATTGGAATCCCCCTGGGACAAGGACTGGTCATACTTGGAATTTGTAAAGCCCTAAAAAAACAGAACCATCACAACGAAACACAGACACAGAACCTGTGCCTCCGCTTAACTGAAATAGATTTTTTTAAAGGCTTGCTGTTGCTTTGTTTTCCCTTTAACTGCTGTTTCACTCTATTTAAAGCCCTGTATATGAGGTTCTTGGGCTTTTTAAATAACACATTTTAATTTTTGTTGCATTGTTTTAAGTCATTTGGTATTTTGAGCCTTTGTTGTTGGCCACACTTAAATCTATTTTTTTAAAAAAGATAAAAAATGGGTTGTTCATTTTAAAATATAATAAATAATAATCCTAACACATATCATAAGAGTATCACAGTGGGTGGCGCTGTGGTCTAAACCACTGAGCCTAGGGCTTGCCGATCAGAAGGTTAGCGGTTTGAATCCCCGCGACGATGGGGTGCCGGTCCCTGCTCCTGCCCACCTAGCAATTTGAAAGCACGTCAAAGTGCAGGTAGATAAATAGGTACCGCTCCAGCGGGAAGGTAAACGGCGTTTCTGTGCGCTGCTCTGGTTCGCCAGAAGCGGCTTAGTCATGCTGGCCACATGACCCGGAAGCTGTGTGCGGACAAACACCGGCTTCCTTGGCCTATAGAGCGTGGTGAGCACACAACCGCAGAGTTGACGCAACTGGACCTAACAGTCAGGGGTACCTTTACCTTTACTGTTAACACATATCATAGCATACGGGATTGGTGGATTGTATCTGAGGACTTTCGTAGGGGGTTCAGTTCCCTTACTCCCTGTGCTATAATGGCCTCTTACTGGGCAAGGCAATGGCTGGGCTGCTACATCACAGTCCCTCCAGTACAGGCAGGGGCAGCTCAGATGACAACTGCAAAAGCAGCCACAGAGAACAATGTCAGGGTTGGTTTTATATATATGAGAATGTCATACCAGAACAGCTGAGCCGAAACTTTCCCAAGCAGAAATGCACTCGGCATTGCTTCCTCACGTTCTCCTTCATGAGACAGTGAAACACGAAAATGAAGAATCCTAGAGGAAGGAGCCGGGGGAGGTGGGGGCGGGGAGCAGGAAAAACATTCATTAGATTATGCCCCCCTCCCCACTCCTCTGGCCACAGTTTTGCCATCATCTCTTCAACTACAGAACAGCTCAGAGTCAGACCAAGAGATTTTGCTGCCAGCAGAGAGCAAGGTGGCCGTAATGCTTCTGAGTTCTAGTTGCTGGAATAACAATCAATCAATCAATCAATCAATCAATCAATTAATTAATTATAATAATTATACCCCGCCCATCTGGCTGGGTTTCCCCAACTGAATATTAAAAACACAATACAGCATTTAACATTAAAAACTTTCCTTAACAGGGCCGCCTTCAGCTGTCTCTTAAAAGTAAGACAGTTGTTTATTTCTTTGACATCTGATGGGAGGGTGTTCCACAGGGCAGGCACCACTACTGAGAAGGCTCTCTGCCTGGTTCCCTGTAACTTGG
The DNA here is from genome assembly GCF_964270895.1 of Podarcis filfolensis. NCBI lineage: Eukaryota > Metazoa > Chordata > Lepidosauria > Squamata > Lacertidae > Podarcis > Podarcis filfolensis. The sequence continues at coordinate 9,095,278 of NC_139605.1, forward strand.
CTTCTTGCAGGGAGGGAACCACCAGAAGGCCCTCAGAGCTGGACCTCAGTGTCCGGGCTGAACGATGGGGGTGGAGACACTCTTTCAGGTACACAGGACCGAGGCCGTTTAGGGCTTTAACGGTCAGCACCAACACTTTGAATTGTGCTCAGAAACATCCTGGGAGCCAAAGTATGTCTTCCCAGACTGGTGTTATATGATCTTGGCGGCTGCTCCCAGTCACCAGTCTAGCTGCCGCATTCTGGATTAGTTGCAGTTTCTGGGTCACCTTCAAAGGTAGCCCCACGTAGAGCTCATTGCAGTAGTCCAAGCGGGAGATAACTAGAGCATGCACTACTCTGGCGAGACAGTCCGCGGGCAGTTAGGGTCTCAGCCTGCGTACCAGGTGGAGCTGATAAACAACTGCCCTGGACACAGAATTGACCTGCACCTCCATGGACAGCTGTGAGTCCAAAATGACTTCCAGGCTGTGCACCTGGTCCTTCAGGGGCACAGTTACCCCATTCAGGACCGGGGAGTCCTCCACACCTGCTCACCACCTGTCCCTCCAAGAACAGTACTTCTATTTTGTTAGGATTCAACCTCAATCGTTAGCCATCATCCATCCTCCAACCACCTCCAGGCACTCACACAGGACCTTCACCACCTTCACTGGTTCTGATTTGAAAGAGGTAGAGCTGGGTATCATCTGCATACTGATGAACACCCAGCCCAAACCCCCTGATGATCTCTCCCAGCGGCTTCATGTAGATGTTAAAAAGCATGGGGAAGAGGATAATGCTTTTTATGGGGTTGCACAGGGGCCACTGGGATGAGTTTGTGGAACCAAGGGTCAGTGGCCCACAAAGGCTTGTGTGTGGACTGCTGGTGTGGACAGTGCTGCGCTAGCTGGACTGAGCAATGAGGTCCCAAGTGAGTTTTGCATCCTCCAACTGCCTCCAGGCATTCACACAGGACCTTCACTGCCCTCACTGGTTCTGATTTAAAAGAGAGGTAGAGGTAGAACCGCAGGAGGGGAGATAGGGCTCCTCTTGGACTCACGTCTGGCTTGCAGGTTTCCCATAATGGACATCCCATAAACAGCCACTGTGAGAACAAGAGGACGGACTAGATGGGCCTCTGGCCTGACTCAGCAGGCTCCTCTGGTCCCTCTTCTGAAGCCCACCCACCTGTGTGCAAACGCTTACCTTGGAAGGTGTTGCAAATGGCAAAGAGGTAGGAGAACAATGTTTGCATGGACCCCAGCGAGAAAAAGGCAAAACCCCACGTTAAGCTGAGCAGGACCATTAAGCTGGCCACCCGCTTCAAGCTGTGGAGGAAGCTGTGGTTCCAGCTGCTGACTCGGCCAGGACTCTTCGTTTTCATGGTGTGGATCTGCAGAAGGACCGCGATGAACATGATGGTGTTCATCAGGAACACCAAGCAGAAATAGGCCAGCACAGAGATGTAAAACACAAGGTCATCACGGATCCAGCAACTGTAGCAGACAAGGTAAGGAGGGAAAGAGACGCTGTTAAGGCTGCTGGCAGGGCCATTTCTTTCAGATGGGCTCATGACAGCTGGAAGTCTCTCTTGAGGCTTTTCAATGAGACACCCGTCAGTGGTGGTTAGTTAAATTCATATCCTGTCCTTTCCCCCAAACAAATGATAAGACAATAAACACATCTTAAAACCAATCCCAGTGCCAGAAGTGGACTCAGCTTAAAAGCCTTGTTGAAAAGGAAGGCGCTGAAGAAAACAAAACCTGACTAAGGCTGGATATAATCCTCAATAAACAAACCTGAATTTTATGTTGGAAATTGCAGAATAAGTTCTAGAGTGGGTTATGCAGGAGGTCAGGCTTTCTGGTTACAAATCCTGCATGATCTTAATATATATGATTTTGCAAAGCGGTAAAGGAATTGTAAGCTTCGGATGTTTGGGCATTTTATGCATGCAGCTAAACAGACAGAGGAATCTCCTTGAGAAAGGCCAGGACCATCAGTTGACCCATCAGATGGAAGGGAGTGAACAGCTTGGTGTACTGAAAAGCAAGGAAGGTTGAATTCTCTCCCCTCCACACACACACTCCAAAAAGGGGGGGGGGAGGGAGGGGATATAGGTATGACCTCCTTCCTGCTGATCTGAGGAGGATCAAAGCATAGAGACTTACAAAGGTGTGACTGGACTGCTGCTTAGGGGGTCGCTTAAAACCCCATAGAAGTCTCTGCTTATAATGAGAACCGTGCCAACGATGACCGCAGGAATTCCTAATGGCAAAGGGGGAGAAAGAAGAATGGGTTAGCCGGAAAGGGAAAAGACCAGCATGGATGCAATTGTGACCGACTGAGGGAGACGAGAGTCCTCAGGAAGACCTGTATCACCAGGGGAGTGTGGGGATGGGCGACAGCAAAGGCACACGGCAAGAATTTAATTCGGCTTATGATATTTGATTTGGGAGAGTCCACTGAAATAAACACAGTGCTGTTGGCTCTGAGAATACGTTTAATAATAATAATTTATTATTTATACCCCACCCATCTGGCTGGGCTTCCCCTGCCACTCTGGGTGGCTTCCAACAAAATATTAAAATACAGTAATGCATCAAACATTAAAAGCTTCCCTGAACAAGGCTGCCTTCAGATGTCTTCTAAAAGTCTGTTCTTCTCTTTGACATCTGAAGGGAGGGTGTTCCACAAGGCGGGTGCCACTACCAAGAAGGCCTCTGCCTGGTTCCCTGTAACTTGGCTTCTCGCAGAGAGGGAACCGCCAGAAGGCCCTGGGCGCTGGACTTCAGTTTAGGCTGTGATTGCACATGCCTTGAAACAGAAGAGGCAATGAGGGATATTGCTAGGGAGTGAGCTCCCTTTTCTCGCCCTTGCCACGTACAGCCTCTGTATCAAGAGCTGTCTCCCCAGCCCCAGGCTGGCTAAACGTCCCAATGGAAATCCCACCCCAAGCAGGACTTGCAGGAAGCAGCGGCCCCCGCCACAACCGCTCCCCTGGAACTAGTGCACCATCGCGACCAAGAGACACGGGCAGACATTTAGCCCACAAATATGCCCAGTCCCTTTTGGGAAGATCAGGAGGCAAGTGATTCAGCCGCAATTGCTGCACTGCAACTCTATGATTCTGACTGGCCTTTCAGAGATATTTCTCTGCCGCTCCTGACCTTCAATCACACCTCTTCTGAGCCTCCAAAGAACACCAGTGCTCTGCTTGTGTGTTGTGAGAGACAGTGTGGTGTAGTGATTAAGAGCGGTAAACTCGTAATCTGGTGAACTGGGTTCGCTTCCCTGCTCCTCCACATGCAGCTGCTGGGTGACCTTGGGCCAGTCACACTTCTTTGAAGTCTCTCAGCCCCACTCACCTCACAGAGTATTTGTTGTGGGGGAGGAAGGGAAAGGAGATTGTTAGCCGCTTTGAGACTCCTTTGGGTAGTGATAAAGCGGGATATCAAATCCAAACTCTTCTTCTGCTTCAGAGCTGCTACTTCAGGCTGTCCATAGGGATGCAATCTAAGCACCCAGCATTTTGGGGCTGCAGTGCCATTCTGAGCTGGCCGTTGTTCCTTCTTGAGTGCTAGATGCTATCAAGCCAAAATGGCAGGCTCAACCCTCCATGCCAAGCTGTGGAGTTGCAGGACCAGGGCCAAATATGGCCCTCCTGACCTCCCTGCCTGGCCCTTGGGAGCCTCCCCAGGCCATACCCCCTCCCAGAGGCCATGTACGTGCGCGTACACGTACACACACACACACACACACACACACACACACACACACAGTGCTTTCATTGGCCTAGAGTGAGTTCTTGAACTGTGACAATGCCTCTTGCCTTCTTGGATGGAGAGGATGTGCATAGATTTTACAGTGGTACCTTGGTTCTCAAACACCTTGGTACTCAAAACAACTTGGAACCCAAATACTGCAAACCCGGAAGTAAGCATTCTGGTATGCGAACCTTTTTCGGAAGCCAAATGTGCTCCATTTTGAGCACTATGCATCTGATCTGAGTGCCACACTTCCGTTTTGAGTGTTACACTGAGGTGTGTCTGTTTTTCTTATTTATTTTGCATTTTTGTGGCTCTTTTTCGTTTGGTTTCTGTGACTGCGTTGAACCCAGTCCAGCTACTGATTGACTGATTGTGTGGCGGTAGTACATTGTTTATCGCTTTCATTTTACGGATCAATGGTCTTGTTAGATAGTACAATTCATGTTCAATTGCTGTTTTAAAAAGGGGTTGTTTTTAAAACAGATTAATCCGTTTTGCAATACTTTCTATGGGAAAGCACGCCTTGGTTTTGGAACGCTTTGGTTTTGGAATGGACTTCCGGAACGGAATAAGTTTGAGAACAAAGGTACCACTGTATTGATGGAGACAAAGAGAGACAAAACAGATAGAAGGACAGACAGAGAGACAGAGAGAGAAACACAGAGAGAGAGAGAAAGAGAGAGTGAAAATCGGGCAGAGAGGCGGAGAGACAGATGGGATGCCCCTCTGCCTTCTGCGGGGTCTTAATGCCATCTCCCGAACCAAGAGGGAAATCACATATCCCCACCCGCCCACAGCTGGTATATGGCCCCTAGAAGATTCCCTGTGGGGGGATGTGGCCCTCGGATGGGAAGTGAACCCCCCACCCTGCCCTGCACTTACCCCAGCCAGCCAGGGAAACCTTGAGCATGTAATGCGGGACGTGAGTGTTGAAGACCCTGACCAGCGCATAGTACATGTGGACGGCTTCCAGGCCCATCCAGGTGAAGGCAGCCAGCAGGAAGTAGTGGAGAGCCACGGACACAGCGATGCAGAGGCCGCGCACCTGGAAAGAGGCCAGCCAGGAGTCCAGCAGGAAGGTGAGGTTGAGCATCAGCAGCGCAGAGCAGAGGTGGACGAGGATTCTGGACGGGTCGTCCCCGCGGAGCTTGCTGGAACGAAAGAGGTGAAGGGTTCGCTCGCCCCCTGTGCCCAAGACGCAGCCCCTTTAAGTTCCCAGTGGGGCTGCTGGGCGTGTGAAGGGTCTGGAGTGGGATGCAGCCCCTGAGTTATTTATACCTGCTGAGAGAAGCTCCATAAAAAAGCAACGGTACCAAAATGAATGGACACGGGTGGCGCTGTGGGTTAAACCACAGAGCCTAGGACTTGCTGATCAGAAAGTTGGCGGTTCGAATCCCTGTGACGGGGTGAGCTCCCATTGCTCGGTCCCTGCTCCTGCCAACCTAGCAGTTCGGAAGCACGTCAAAGTGCAAGTAGATAAATAGGTACTGCTCCAGTGGGAAGGTAAACTGTGTTTCCGTGCGCTGCTCTGGTTCGCCAGAAGCGGCTTAGTCATGCTGGCCACATGACCCGGAAGCTGTACGCCGGCTCCCTCGGCAAATAAAGCGAGCTGAGCACCGCAATCCCAGAGTCGGCCACGACTGGACTTAACGGTCAGGGGTCCCTTTACCTTTACCAAAATGAATTATTGTGAAAATAAGAAATTTGGGGAGGGAGGTGGCAAATTTTGTCCTTGCTCAGAGGACTGTATTGCCAAAGCCTGCCCCTCCTGCGTGGCAAGAACTTCACGCCGCTTGCTGCAAGGATGGCGAACGACAAACCAGATTTGGCCTTGGAAACAGGCTTATGTAGCTGTATAAAATCTAAGTAAATAAACATTGCTGTCGTATAGAAAATGGCAGGTGGGTCCTACTTACTCGATGGAAAGGTACACCACTAGAGCCAAGCCGAGGAAGATGGAGGAAAAGCCACATCCCACGTGGGAGACCAATGTTAAAATCTTATCCTCACATCCCGTCCGGTATACGTCCTAGAAACCAGGATGGAAGTCAATAGCCTCTCATTGGGAGAGTTGGTGAGGAAACAGACCCAAAATGATATCTGTTTGGGCACTGCTGACTGAGGTGTGAAATTTTTGGCTTCTATGGATCATGATTTCCCTGCCCCACTCCCTCCACCCCCCCAAGTATTCTGTGAAATTTGGAGTGAAAGGAAAGATTCACATGGGACCTAAGGCTCAGGGTAAACCAATTCTTTCTTCAGCTCATCCTTATTCCTGCATTCGGAAACCTCGTGGCTCATGCTTCTTTACTGCAAATTTTGGAATGCCTGTACGTGATAGACTGTATGTGTGCGAAAACAGTTTGCAAAATCCTCAGGAGCAAATTTTCCACGCAATTTTGCAAATTCCAGAAATATAACCTCCAGAAGTAGTAGTATCACAAGTTCTGGCATTTCACCAGTGTGTGTGTGTGTGTGTGTGTGTGTGTGTGTGTGTGTGTGTGTGTACACAAATGAGTGATTTGGATGAGGCCCAAGGCACTACGGGAGAAGGTTGAATCCTTTCACCCTGTGGCATTTTCCTGGTTGAAATTGTTTCCCAAAATCTGCTGTTTGCACCAGCAGATATAAACGTAAAGATATCAAACTATTACACTAATACTAGTTCGTTGCTTCAAAATGATCCAGTGACATCATGGCTGTGGGATGGGATTTGACTTGTGGGGCGTGGGTGGTGGGCACATTTTTTAGCCACTATACCAACTCTACTAAGCCAAAGGTACTGAATCCACAACGGAACCCCAGCCCTCTTTTCTGATGTTGAGGATAGGATTTTAAAAGAAATACAACCAGTGCTTTTTTCTGGGGGGACGCAGGGGTACACATACCCCTAAACATTTTGCGAATCTTTGTACTTTTGTCCATTTGCTGTATTTATTTTCCCTGATTGGAACTATAAAATGGTGATTTTCTTGAGTCAAAATGAGAGCACCCATAAACATTTTTTTTAGGGGGGAAAAGCACTGAATACTGCTATAGAACTGAACGAAAAGAGACATTCCGCGCTGTCCTTTGCAGGAACCACACGGGGCAATTAGTTCTGACAAATCAGTGACAAAAGCTTACCAGCAAGACTCCAAAATGGGTCAGGTGGCTGCAGTTGCAGATTGTGTAATTTGCGTTTGTGCGCTGCACCTCACACCCTGATGTATCCCAGCCTCCTTGGTTATCTGCGCAGCAGGGAAGAGAAGAGATTTCATCTGCAGTTACTCGTCCCTCACCATTTATAGATCTTTTCCCAACAGAACACGGGGGATGTGTGACTCTCTGCAGAGACTCCTGCTGACTTGGGGCTTAGCTGCAACCATCACAGGGAGGGGCGGAGAGGCGCTAAGCATATCATGCTCCCACCATGCACTTCTCAGATCGCCCACTTAAGACTGCTGTTGGTAAATTTGTGGGAGAAAGAAACCTTGAAAGTTGTGCTTTACTTGGCTGCATCCCTTTTAAACAGAGGCATAATTCTCTGTTGCCTAGAGCTGTTGCACTGGAACTTTGAACTACAGACGCACATTTGAATGCATCAAAATATTATTTCAGTTACAGCTCCCCTCAAGCTACTCCTTCAAATCATGCAATTCTCAGCTAACTTTGAATTTGCTGCATTTTTGCCTAGAAGTCTTGACCTAAATACTAAATTTGTTCTAGGTTTAATGAAAGAGGGTCATACTGAAGTGACTAACTTTGGAGCAAACCTAACATTTCGCCCTCCATCCCGGTTTTAAATAAGTGATGATTTGTTGTCTGTGTCCAGCTGGTGAAGCGTTAAATGCTCTCATGGGCAACAGCTAAAACCATAAATCAGAACTTAACCGCTTATTATTACAGTGGTACCCTGGTTCTCAAACAACTTGGAACCCAAACACTGCAAACCCAGAAGTAAGTGTTCTGGTTTGCGAACTTTTTTGGAAGCTGAACATGCTCCATTTTGAGTGTTACGCTTCCGATTTGAGTGCCACGCTTCCATTTTGAGTGCCACACTTCTGTTTTGAGTATCATGCTGAGGTCTGTCTGTTTTTGCTATTTATTTTGTGGTTTTGTTTTGTGGCTTTTTTGTTTTGTTTTTGTGACTGTGTGGAACCCAGTCCAGCTACTGATTGATTGATTGATTGATTGTGTGTGTGTGTGTGTGACTGTAGGACGTTGTTTATTGCAGGTTTCCTCAACCTCAGCCCTCCAGATGTTTTGAGACTACAATTCCCATCATCCCTGACCGCTGGTCCTGCTACCTAGGGATCATGGGAGTTGTAAGCCAAAAACATCTGGAGGGCCGAGGCTGAGGAAGCCTGGTCTATCGCTTTCATTTTATGGATCAATGGTCTCGTTAGATAGTAAAATTCACGTTATATTGCTATTTTTAAAAGGAGTTGTTTTTAAAAGTCTGGAACTCTGGTTTCTCTTCAGATCATATAAATCTTTCGCCTTTTGCCAATGTAGGTCTTTCAAGACCGGTGTTACGTGGTCTTGGCAGCCGCCCCCAGTCACCAGTCTAGCTGCCGCATTCTGGATTAGTTGTAGTTTCCGGGTCACCTTCAAAAGTAGCCCCACGGAGAGCGCATTGCAGTACTAATTAAAGTTAAGGCAGCTGCATTTGACACAGCTGGCTTCTGCTCGAGAGGACTTCTGCTGGAGGAGAAGATATCAACGCAATGATGCCCTGTTTGCCTAGCGCTGGGAAGCAACAGCAGGGAAGGCCTGTTTGCCTTCAAGCGCTCTGTGGGCTTCCCAGGGACACCACGGAAATCAGTACACCAGACTAGACGGACCTTTGTTCTGGCCCAGAACAGAGCTAGTTATATCCTTCATACTCACCGTTCTTCTTAAAGTTCCAAAATACACAGTGCACAGACCCATTGTCCTGAAAAGCAAAAGGAATGGCTTAGGACAATGGTGGCGAATGTATGGCACATGTGGCAGAGTGGGCACTCGGAGACCTCTCTGTGGGCACACGCACCATCGCCCCAGCATGGCCGTTGTTGGGGGCTGGCAAAGTGGGCAGCCGCTCCCCCCCCCAATTGAAAACAGACAGGCCGATCAGTTAAGAGGCAGATAGCTATTTATGTTGTTAGCTTTTATGAAAATAATAAGCCGAAGGTAGATGCACACACGAAATAAAGCCAGCCAGGAACTACTAGTCCCCAAGCAAGTTCAGCCTCCAAAATCAGTATCGGTACCTCCAGCCAACCAGCTCCAAAAAATATAGAATGATAGCATTCTCTTGCAGGACAAATTATTCAGATTTTATCTTGGTTGTGGACAGTGCTTATCTGCATGAAGGAAATTTCAAGAAATCTGTTCCGAGAGGGGCAGCAGTTACACCTTTACTGAAGAAGCCTCCTTTCAGCTTGGTGATTTTGGAAATTACAGACCAGCTTGAAATCCAACAGTTTTGACTAAAATGGTTGAGCGAGCAGTGATTCCATCTCTTTATGACTTAGGGTTGACTTAGGGCTCATCCGCTTGACCCATCACTTTCCCCAGGGGGGAACCCGCTGTTTCCCTCTGGATCAGAGCAAAGTCAAGTGGGTTTTCTGTGGAATGATATTTATCCTGATTTAGAGCTGAATAACAGGTTGGAAAGGCAAAACCACCTGGACCTGTGCTTTTCCTTCTCTAGGTGACCTGTGTGGCCTGACATGTACCTTCTTTCAGCTGATATTATTCTTTCATATAGGGGTAGCCAACATGGTACTCTGCAGATGCTACTGAATTATAACACTTCTGATCTCTGCCTATTGGCCACGCTGGTGGGGTTGGGAGTCCAGCAACATCTGAAGGGGGCAGTCGTGGCCAGATGCTGGCGGGGCAGGGAGGACTATCGGTGGCGGAAGACGCGAGTGGAGCGGCGGGCAGCAGCCTGAGGAGATGACAGGATTTCTCTCTTCCCCTCCCTTTATCCCTTTCACCCCCACCCGGAAATATCTGTGGCCCAGGACTAGAAAGAGCCCGACCCCTTTATTTTGACCCGTTTTAGGGTCTATTGCCTTGACTTTTGTTTTTGTGGGGGTGGGAAAGAGGTTTAGGAAGCCCTTCAGGCCAGTAATGAGGTGTGGGGGGCACAACGTAAGAAGGCCGTGATGAGGGACCCCTGAGGTGGGGCCTGAGCCCCCTCCCCCAATTCCCCATTCCCAATTTACAGGCCTTCTCTATTTATCTCTATCTGCCGCCCCCCATTAAAAAGGATTGGTAAGCTCTCCACCATCCCACCTTAAAAGGTTTTTTTAAAAAAAACATCTGAAGGGCACCATAATAGCTGCCCCTGCGTACACCAATAGCCTGCCTTTACTTCATCATGGGGTTCTTAGGCAAACTCTCATCAAACAGCAAAACATCATCATCATCATCTATTTATACCCTGCCCATCTGGTGGGTTTATTTATTTGTTTGTATGTGCGCATGCAGAAAACGTTATTATCCCATATTAAATGGCTGTGTTGGCACTTTGCGATTGGGTTGCAATTTGGACACTTGCTCTCTAAAAGGTTCCCCACCACTGGCTTAGGGGGTGTTTTGCTTCCAGAAGTTGGGAAGGGCCACAGGTGAGCAGCAGAGCGCAGTGGTGAAGCTAACTGCTCCGGCAGCGGGAGCAGTGTACATCCAGGGGTGTGGCTGGCGCGCATCCCAGGGAGCGTGTCGCGTGTCAGGGGGGTTTGCGGCAAGCAACGCACGCCCTGGAGAGCTGCTGCTGCCAGTCAGTGTAAACAATACGGAATTAGATGCACCACTGGTCTGGCTCCGTGTTCAGGCAGCTTCCTGTGTTCTTGAATTCCAAGAGCTGGCCTTTAGGATCATCCCCAAATCAAAGCAAAGCATCTCGATTTGCCAGCAATCAATGCGCTCTAATGCTGCAGAATCAACACTTATGCAACTGGAGACAACAGGATACTATACCGTCGTTGAGTTTATATGTTGCAGAATTATATTCACTGGCTCCGAGAGGTTTTGAACAACCACATTTTCAACACTGGCGCCCACAACATAGGTGATCAGTTTTTTATTCTTTTCCTGTAACAGACAGGTGCAAAGTTTCATAGCTTGGGAGCCAACCATTGGTAAACACAACAACACAAAAACCCTCTTTTTTTCTTATACATTTTCGGTTGAATGAGCAATTTGCAAAAGATCTGAATTAACTGTCAGCCCTACCAGCTCTTCCTCTCCCACCCACCTCCTCTTTTTCTTTTAAATTGTTTTTTATTAATTTTGGGAATGAAAAACAAGAAACAGTACCCACAAAATTTCTAGTAAGTCCACATCCAAACATCTTCCAATATTTGGCCATAATTAAACAACCACTGCCATCAAAAAGATGACAAATTCTTTGCTTCTTAAACTCTTATTATTTTTAAATATAGAAAGCAAAGAAAGCATTATTTTTAAATATAGAAAGCAAAGTTTTTTGTCGTCCCCCCCCCCCAACTATCACTCTACATTCTGCAGTTACTATGCATGCTTGCTCCTTGCTGGACTGATTTGGAAGAATTTTTCACCCCCTTTAAAGATTTTTGGTGCTACTTGCTTCTCGTTCTCACATGGGCTACAATTCTGGTGGGCCTCGTCACCCAAATTAGCCATTATAAGGAGTGCTGTTAAACTGCAGCTGTTAGCAGATGGTTCCTCAGCCCAATTCAATCTGTCTTCAAAGACATTCGTGGTCTGGACTCCCAGATATCTTCTGCATGTACCCCACCAGCAAAAGCTGTTAAAATCTGCCAGCAAAGCCCTTTCTCCAGGCACCATCCTCTCATGAGGTGAGAAGGCTACCTGTCAGGAACGGGGCCTTCTCTGTGGTGGCCTCTGGGGCAACCTTGAGAGACGCGCTCTGTCTTCCTCCCCAGCCTCTTTGACAGAAATAAGGCATGTGGAAACTGAGATTGTCTGATTGTTGATATGCCTGATTTGGATCTGTTTTGGAATTTTAAGAACTGCGTATACCGCCTTGTGAACCTATGTGGAAAATCGGAAGGAAGGAAGGAAGGAAGGGCAGTCAAAAGACTATGCTGAAGGCCAAGTGAAATGTGTGAGAATATTTAGAATTAGCCAAATGAACAGATATAATAAGACAAAACCAAAAAAGTGAAGTGAAAAAGGAATGGGAGTGCCTAAATGAATACCTTAAAAACCAAGGTTCGAGGACAGAAATCTGGCTGAGTCTGGAATAATCTTGTGAAGTGAAAGGATAAGAAAGAGGGATTTATATCTAGATGCTAGGATAGAGATGATAAGGAAAACAAGAAAACAGGAAGATACAATGAGAGGTAAAGGAGGTGCTGTGGGATTGGTGGAAGTCAATGTTTGTTTTTCTCTTTCGTGTTTATATTATTAACTTGTAAGATATGGATTTGGGTTTTTTTGTATGCTGGTTTTTGTGTTTTGTATATTGTTATTTTCTGATATTTCTCGTGTTGTTGTTGTTGTTGTGTGGAAAATACTAATAAAATTTACTTTAAAAAAAGAAAGAAAGAAAGAAATGTGTGAGAGGGAGATTCTGGAGCTTCCTGCCATTTGCTTCCTGATCTGCCTGTGCCATTCAGCGGTGGCCATTTTTACCTGAAACGGCGAAGTTGTTCCGAAGAAAGAAAACTGGATCTTTGTGTGATCTTCTGGCTCAAAGGACTGGGCCTCCAAGTAATCCTTCAGCAGTTCTGGCAAAAATATGGATGCCAGGGCCGTTTCAAAGGGTGCCTGGCGGATATCAATCTGCGTGGAAGAGAAAATGTTTGGGGGGTGTTAAGTTGTGGGTGAACATATCAGACGACACAGCAATTCTTCAAACAGCTCTTGTTTATTCACAGGCCAGAACAGAACTGATCTGAAGGGCTCAGTCAGCCTGCTTATATAGAGCTCCAGTACAACGTTACTGTAGCAACTTTCTAAAACTATCCAATCACTGAACGTCACTTTCGATCCTTCATTTGCATACAAACTATCCAATCACTGAACATCACTTTCGATCCTTCATTTGCATAACTATCTACAGTATCCCCCTGCTGGCCCAGGGTGAGAACTTCAGTATATAACAGGGGGCTAGAGTCACCTCCAGACAAAACTACAGATGGTCACATATCGTCATCCTCCTCACACCTGTGTGCCTTTCCAAGTTCCCTATGTACATCTAAGACACAGTCCAGAGAGCAAAGCCCACTTTCACCCTATTTTTCAGTGGAAGAGTTGGAGACTTTGACTTAGCAGCTCTCTGGACCTGGCAGGAACTGGTCGTGGGGGAGAAGGACAGAGTCAAAAGAAGGGCCTCTTACCTGTGGATCCATTGCAGAGTCATAGGATGTGACCCCAAAAGCAACTCCCTTGAAATTCACGGGATCTGGGCGCATGAGAGCCAAAGCCAGCCTTGGGAGAACGATGGACTCACTTTTCCCACTGAAGTTCAGCTTGAAACCTATTTGTTCCAGTACCTTTAAAATGCTAAACAACAAAGGGAACAAAACAAGTGAGCTTTGTTTTATGGCTCTCACAACTAGACGGTGGTATCCCCTTCTCTCTCATTATCGACCCATGTATTATTCTATTTGGTCCTTACTACACCAACATACGTGGGACGCGGGTGGCACTGTGGGTTAAACCAAAGAGCCTAGGACTTGCCGATCAGAAGGTCAGCGGTTTGAATCCCCGCGACGGGGTGAGCTCCCATTGCTCGGTCCCGCTCCTGCCAACCTAGCAGTTCGAAAGCACGTCAAAGTGCAAGTAGATAAATAGGTACCGCTCCGGCGGGAAGGTAAACGGTGTTTCCGTGCGCTGCTCTGGTTCGCCAGAAGCGGCTCAGTCATGCTGGCCACATGACCCAGAAGCTGTACGCCGGCTCCTTCGGCCAATAAAGCGAGATGATCGCCGCAACCCCAGAGTCGGCCACGACTGGACCTAATGGTCAGGGGTCCCTTTACCCTTTACCTGTATGTATGTATGTATGCATAAAGAAATTTATTATTTATTATTTATTATTTATTATTTATTATTTATTATTTATTATTTATTATTTATTATTTATTATTTATTATTTATTATCTATTATCTATTATTTATTATTTATTATTTATTATTTATTACTACTACCACTGTGAGAATAGGATGCTGGACTCGATGGGCCATTGCCTGTTCCAGCAGCCAGTCTCTTCTGACGCTCTCACTGAATTAAGTGGGCAAATGGAGGACAGGAGCAAATCATGCCTCCTTCTAGCGTTAGGAAGCCTGCCTCCAGTTTCACAGTTTTTCACACCATCTGCTACCCAAAAAGGTGCTGAAGTGAGAAACAAAAACAAAAAAAAGACACTTGTTTGGTCCTGGTTTGGAAGCAGCCGTCAGATTTTTCAGTTCGGCTTGTAGCAATTGCAAACTACTTTCCTAGTAAGCGCTTGCAGGCTCTTGTGTGCATCTTGGATCTAGTTGTCCTAAGGGTGAAGGGGAGGGGATAGAGCAGCCCACACACCCCTTCTCTGGATCCCTGAGATTCTGCTGCCCTAGGAATCTGCCTGTCCTGCCTATGACCCAGATGTGAAAAAACAGCCTAATTTAACTAGAGAAAAGGTGCTGTGTGAAAGCTGCTACTCAGATCACTACAGCTTGGGAGGCTACAGTAGTAGGAGGAGGAACACTGTGGGGAGAATCACGACACAACCCAGTGCTTTTTATTCGGCAAGTCTATAGTCTATTTTCAGCCCCCCAACATAACGTTTGATTCCCATGTGTTAAAAAATGAGAGGCTGAGGATCCCACATTGCATTCCAAAGACCCTGACAGTTTTAGGCACCGCCTCCGTATCCCAAACTCATCCCCCTGCCATGAGATTGGTTTAGGTCCAGGGTTGAACCAGCAGCCCTTGGAGTGAATCTGGCTGGCAAAATGGATTTGGTCCACAGTCAGCAAGCTTTAAATGAGTTGCAGCAGTTTGATTCAATTGCCTCCCCCATTCTGAGCATTTTCACCAGGGGGACAATAGCGCTTCCACTGCTCTTGGGGCCTGGTCTCCCCACCCACCATGATTCTGTGGAGGATTTCGCCCCGTTGGGGATTCCTAGCTTGCAGGATTCAATCTGTCTTTAACATACAGGGTGACACCACTTCCGGCACACCCTTCTCTGTTCTTCTTAAAAAGTTTGCATCCAGAGATAACAGAGTCCCACTGGTTCTCTCCATTTCAACAGGTTTCTGTTGTGCCCACTATATTGTTATAGATTTGGGGGGGGAACCCCCCTAACCCTAGAAATTAATAAATGGTATAGATTTTGATGTTAAAGCTATGGTTTTCCCAGTAGTGATGTATGGAAGTGAGAGCTGGACCATAAAGAAGGCTGGTCGCCGAAGAATTGATGCTTTTGAATTATGGTGCTGGAGGAGACTCTTGAGAGTCCCATGGACTGCAAGAAGAACAAACCTCTCCATTCTGAAGAAAATCAGCCCTGAGTGCTCACTGGAAGGACAGATCGTGAAGCTGAGGCTCCAATACTTTGGCCACCTCATGAGAAGAGAAGACTCCCTGGAAGAGAACCTGATGTTGGGAAAGAGGGAGGGCACAAGGAGAAGGGGACGACAGAGGACGAGATGGTTGGACAGTGTTCTTGAAGCTACCAGCATGAGTTTGATCAAACTGCGGGAGACAGTGGAAGACCGGAGGGCCTGGCGTGCTCCGGTCCATGGGGTCACGAAGAGTCGGACACGACTAAACAACTAAACAACAACAAATGGATTTTGATTATTTTTGAGTAGTGAAGGGAAGATTGGAGGCCAGTGGAAAAGTACAGGCTAAGCTTCCTTTCAAAGCCAGGGCCTCACCTGGAATTAGAGACATTAACGTGACAAAAAGTGCTGATGGCCCTTCTAAGAGGATCTTGGGCCTGGGAGAAAGAAGGTTGCCAGGGTAACTGGGTGTGAAGTGACAGGAAAAGAGAGTCTTTAGCCAGATGTGCTGGGAAGAAGAAGGAGAGAACCAAGAGAGAGATCCATCTTGGGCAGGTTGGCTGAAGGCTGGCTGGGAGAGATGCTTTTGACTGCTGCGGGGAACACGTTCCTCTTGAAAGGCCCTGCTGTGAGATCCAGACTCCCTCCATGTAGACTGCATGCCATGAAGGAGGGCCCTCCTACACTAGCCCTTCCCTGACAAAGTTTCCTTTATGAATGTTGGGGTTTGGGTTTGGGGGGAAGGGGTTAATACAAGGGAGTATTAAATCCCCTAGCCAGGCTTTGCAAAGCTTGTCCCCTCCAAATGTTTCTGAACTACAACTCCCATCAGCCAGCATGGCTGCATAATGTGGGGGCTGATAGGCGTCAGAGGCAAATGGGAACGGGAGCACAAAAAACCCTGGAGAATAAGCAGCTGGGCAAAGGCTGTCCTAGTAAAGGTAAAGGGACCCCTGACCATTAGGTCCAGTCATGACCGACTCTGGGGTTGTGGCGCTCGTCTCACTTTATTGGCCAAGGAAGCTGGCGTACAGTTTCCGGGTCATGCGGCCAGCATGACTAAGCTGCTTCTGGCGAACCAGAGCAGCGCACAGAAACGCCGTTTACCTTCCCACCGGAGCGGTACCTATTTATCGACTTGCACTTTGACGTGCTTTCGAACTGCTAGGTTGGCAGGAGCAGGGACCGAGCAACAGAGCTCACCCCGTCGTGGGGATTCAAACCACCGACCTTCTGATCGGCAAGTCCTAGGCTCTGTGGTTTAACCCACAGCGCCACCCGCACCCCAAGGCTGTCCTAGTTACACTTTAAAGTCACACAAGGATCCTTCTTTCCTGTGTGGGTAGCCACAGATTCTCTGGCAAGACCCCTTACCTGTTGATCTGTCCTTGCAAGCCCTGGGCGTTGGTAGCCTGTGTCAGAATGATATCTATTATTTGTAATGCTTTCCTCCCTAGCGCCTCGCTGATCTCCTCACAGTTGGCAATTTCAGTGAGCTTGCTCACAAGGACCTCGATTTTTTCCTTACTCAGCTTAGAAGAATTCAGCAGAATCAAAATGAGATCTGCCACTTCCTCAGCGTTTTCTGCAACAGAAAAAAAAATGCAAGTAGGTTTTCTTCCTCACGAATGAAGGCATCACCAGGAGGCTACTTGGTATTGGTACAGTGGTACCTCGGGTTAAGTACTTAATCCGTTCTGGAGGTTCGTTCTTAACCTGAAACTGTTCTTAACCTGAAGCACCACTTTAGCTAATGGGGCCTCCTGCTGCCGCCGCGCCGCCACTGCACAATTTCTGTTCTCATCCTGAAGCAAAGTTCTTAACCCGAGGTACTATTTCTGGGTTAGCGGAGTCTGTAACCTGAAGCATATGTAACCCGAGGTACTACTGTATTGGTATGGGGACGAACATGCCTTTCTTTCTCTCGAAGGAGGCAGACCTGGGAATGGTAGTTAATGGTAGTTAATACAGGTTTATAAGGATCTAGAAACCTGTCTGAACTAGTTGCCTTGCCCAGGGACCTGAAAGACCTTGTTCTCTGGTCTGTGGCTCCTGACCTTGTACAGGTGAGGCAACTCCTGGCCAAATTTTATGGGTCTCACCATTATCCCAAGGCTCCTTGCTGGATTTCCATCCCCCAAACCTTGTGTGAGCTTGGCCACAGGCAGGGCACCCAAGAACGTGGACCCGTTGTTCACCCCACCCCCAGAGAGCCACGCTCATGAAGTAACCACAAGTTCAGATTCCTAGCAAAGCTGAAAGCTGTAGTGTTCAGGTGGGATTGCTATGAGGAATTAAAAAAATATGGAGCAAGCCATTTGCGTCAGAAATGAAAGCATTGTGTTGACTGGGCTTGAGCCATTTGATATGATTTCTGATCAATTGACGCCTCTGCATCTCTGTCCTATTTCTCTTGCTTGACAAGTCACGTACACAGACCAGTTGCCGGTTGCTTCACCAGGCATAAAGATATTAGGTAGCTTTGATTTAGCTTCTCTTGGTTTTGTTAATCTTAGGGCCAGGAAGAGAGTTCACAAGGAGATGATAAAAATGCCTATCTTTCCATGCCATCCTCCCTCTCCTGTTTACTGCTGTTTATGACCTCCGGGGTTTGCTAAAAGCATTCCTCCTTGATTCCTATTTTATTTACTCCTATGTATGCATGCTCAGGGACGCGGGTGCCGCTGTGGGTTAAACCAGAGAGTCTAGGGCTTGCCGATCAGAAGGTCGGCGGTTTGAATCCCCGCGACGGGGTGAGCTCCCGTTGCTCGGTCCCTGCTCCTGCCAACCTAGCAGTTCGAAAGCACGTCAAAGTGCAAGTAGATAAATAGGTACCGCTCTGGCGGGAAGGTAAACGGCGTTTCCGTGTGCTGCTCTGGTTCGCCAGAAGTGGCTTAGTCATGCTGGCCACATGACCTGGAAGCTGTACGCCGGCTCCCTCGGCCAGTAAAGCGAGATGAGCGCCACAACCCCAGAGTCGTCCACGACTGGACCTAATGGTCAGGGGTCCCTTTACCTTTACCTTTATGCATGCTCAAGTAGGAAATAGTTTCTTTGTAGTTACAAGGATTTCTCTGATCTGACTTCGTCCCACATGGGGATGTTTTTGAAATGCTCAGAGGACATCTGATTGGTTCTTACAAGCACTGTGTTAAAAGTTCTTTTGTTAATAAAGGGACCTGGGCCAGGGCGTGGCAGATTATTATTCGCACTTCCTCCCAGTCTTGCTAGCCAAGCCTTGTGTGTATTCTATTAATCAGAGTCCAATCCTTCCTTGCTTTTGGAACGCAACAAAAGCCGCCCGGGAGAACCAGCATAAGAGGAGCCTGCTGACTCTGAGCACAAGATCCCTCTCCTCCCTTGAGTTTTCCAGAAACTGACATTCAGAAGCATTGCTGCCTCTGACTGTGAAAGCAGGGCAGAGCTGTCATGGCTAGTGGCCATCGATAGCCCTCTCCTCCTCCATGAATTCCTTCAATCCTCTTTTAAAGCCATCCAAATTGGTGGCTATCGCTGCCTCTTGCGTCAACAAACTCCATGTGCTGCATGAAAGAGGACTTTCTCTTATATGTCCTGGAAACGCCTGACCATTGGTTACGTGGGCTGCTAGAACTGCAGCCAAGCAACACCTGGAGGTCTACAGGTCCCCTGTCCCTGGTGTTTGAAGGAACGGACAAACAATAACCTCATGACATCATGGATAAGAGGATACAGAGAGGACATATGATAGCCAGTGCTTTTCTCCATGGTACTCACCATGAAGCTGCTACAGTAAGTGCCACACATTTAACCAGTGCTTTTCTTCTAAAGACAAAAAGGTGTTGGTACTGTGTACCTTTGAGCACCCCCAGAACCAAAGCTATTGGCAAAACCTATTGGTGTTTCGCAACTTTCTGACTAGTTGCAGGACCTTAGCGAGACCTAGCAGGGTAAAGGCAGAATCCACGGAAGCAATTGGCGACTTGGCTGCAGACAGGATAGACGAAGCAGGAACCAGGAACTTGTAGTTAGGTGTTTATTATATACAGTGGACTATTTACAGGAACAGAACACGGATCTTTTGCTAGCTCTCTCATACACAACTCACAACTCCTACACTGACACACAGAACTCTGAACACTGAACTCTGAACTAACACATTCCAGTTGGTAGGCCATTAATTATCACTCCTCAGAGAGAGCTTGACCAAGAAGGACACTGACAAACTGGAACGTGTCCAGAGGAGGGCAACCAAAATGGTCAAAGGCCTGGAAACGATGCCTTATGAGGAACGGCTAAGGGAGCTGGGCATGTTTAGCCTGGAGAAGAGGAGGTTAAGGGGTGATATGATAGCCATGTTCAAATATATAAAAGGATGTCACATAGAGGAGGGAGAAAGGTTGTTTTCTGCTGCTCCAGAGAAGCGGACACGGAGCAATGGATCCAAACTACAAGAAAGAAGATTCCACCTAAACATTAGGAAGAACTTCCTGACAGTAAGAGCTGTTCGACAGTGGAATTTGCTGCCAAGGAGTGTGGTGGAGTCTCCTTCTTTGGAGGTCTTTAAGCAGAGGCTTGACAACCATATGTCAGGAGTGCTCTGATGGTGTTTCCTGCTTGGCAGGGGGTTGGACTTGATGGCCCTTGTGGTCTCTTCCAACTCTATGATTCTATGATTCAATCAGGGAGCTGTCTCCATGCCTCTGTTTTCACCAGGCAGGCTTACTCCTTCAGATTGCCTTCTGGCTGTCTGCCAAACCTTAATTGACTCTGTGTGAGTAGCTGCACGTATTCAGATTTCCCAACAAAAGCCTGATGATAGCCATCTTCAAATATCTAAAGGGCTGTCCCATGGAAGATGGAGCAAGCTTGTTTTATCCTGCTCCGCAGAGTAGGACCCGTATCCCAATTTTTCCAGTTACAAAAAAAGGAGGAAACTAAACATCAGGAAGAACTTTCTGACAGTAAGAGGTGTTCAACAGCGGAATGGTCTCTCCCAGGTGGTGGTGGACATTCCTTCCTTGGAGGTTTTTAAGCAGTGGTTAGATGGTCATCTGCCATATTTAATCTAGTTGAGGTTCCTGCATTGCAGCAGGTTGGACTGGATTACTCTCGGGGGTCCCTTCCAACTCTACACTTCTATGATTGCATGTCAAGCAAAGAAAACCCACTTACCCACTGTGATGGTCATGTTTTTCAGTTCCATGATAGTATTAGGTAGCGTTTGCACCAGCTGGCACACAGTCAGGTTTTGTCTCCTCCAATAAGCATTTCCCGTGTTGATATTAATCACACTTCAAAATGTAAAGGAGAGAAAGAGAAACCAAGAGAAATTAAGAGCATGCATTACCAAGACCACATAACACCGGTCTTGCAAGACCTACATTGGCTCCCAGTACGTTTCCAAGCACAATTCAAAGTGCTGGTGCTGACCTTTAAAGCCCTAAACAGCCTCAGTCCAGTACACCTGAAGGAGCGTCTCTACCCCCACCGTTCTGCCCAGACACTGAGGTCCAGCACCGAGGGCCTTCTGGCGGTTTCCTCGCTGTGAGAAGCCAAGTTACAGGGAACCAGGCAGAGGGCCTTCTTGGTAGTGGCACCCCCCCTGTGGAACACCCTCCCACCAGATGTCAAAGAGAAGAACAACTATCAGACTTTTAGAAGACATCTGAAGGCAGCCGAGATTGGATGGCCACCTGTCAGGCATTGTTTAGCTGTGATTCCTGCACTGCAGAGGGTTGGACTGGATAACTCCAATGAGTCTATGCATTTAATCTTGTCTTCCTGTTTGGCGGCCATGGCGAACGGCTGCCCATTGCATCAGAGCTGTCTCGCACGGAATATTTTGAGGATGAGATGGGAGTAATCACCCTCCCAAACCCCCCAGGGTCGGGGGGGGGGCAGCTCCACCCACAGATCACCCAACACTTGCTCCCAGTCTGGAAGGAATGAGGGGGTTGGGGGGGGGGTTGGGTGTAAAGCACCATGCATTTCTTTGGCAACTCTCCAAAGCTGTCGCCATGAGCAACAAACACTTGCTTTTTAAGATGAAATTTGGACTTAATTAACGGGCATGCTCTGAGCGAGGGGAGATAAAGAATTCTGCTAACTGATTCAGCCATTGGGGTACCAAAGGATTCGAGTGGAAGAAGGATTATCATCATCATGGGACTGGTATGTCGGAACGGAAGTGGGGTGAGCCTCCATTATTTCCTTTTGTTATATTTTCCATTTGCTATCTTACTTGGCAAATCTCCCTGGAAGGACTGACTGCCTGAAAGAAAGATTACTTCATTATTGCTACGATTAAGGTTTAACTACAGAATTAACTGTGTGGAATTGGTTTATGAATTTTGCAATTACTTTTAACGGATCAATAAAAGAATAGACAATGGAAATTATGGTTTCTAGCTAAAGTACAGGCTTATTTGTCTTGGAAGGAGATAAAACAAAGAAGTTTGGATACCGTATTTTTCCATCTATAAGACGCCCCCAAGTATAAGACTATTTTGGGGGACTCAGATTTAAGAAAATGGGGGGAAGACATTATATTTTAGGGAAATATAATACGCGGAAAAATACGGTATATGCCTGGTACAAATAGCGGAAAGCCAGATTTCCTCCAGCTTGGGATGTGTTACAGTGGAATTTACAGGAGTGAGAAGTGAAAGGGAATTGCCACGGACAGATTGTTGGAGTAGAAAGAGGTAAACAAAGAAAATAAACATGAAGGATTTTTTTCCACACAGAATCATACTATATTGGTCTAATCCGCCTGCTAGATGAACTCAGAGGCTGTTAAAAACAAATGAAGGATCAATATTGGAATGTCTTATTGGAACTACCTGGACTAATTAAGAGAAGCAGCAAAATTGTGAGTGAGATCATTGCTCCCCGAACCTCAGAGCATGGGAAGTCAACCAAAGACTTATAATTTGGTATAAAATTTGGATCGTTCAATTATTTTATAATTTGGAATTTTTTAATGTGGCTTTTATTGGATTGTTAAAATGGAAAACTTAATAAATTAATTTTTTAAAATCTTGTCTTGTAAAAGGCCTTGAAAGCGCTGTTGCTTTCATGTAAACTGCCTTATGAACCTTCCCAGAAAGGTGGGGTATAAATGCATTCATACAGGTGAAATGTGTTGAGGTTGAGGAAGAAGAGAGAAGGACCCACAACTCACCATGCTCTGGTAGCAAATTGGTCTCCGTTCATCTTGCAGGGCTGAGATGCCACAGTGGCAGGAGCTGTCTCCGGCCACTCGTAGGTCCCCTTGTATTTGGATGGCGGTGTGTGCTGAGAGCATGTCTTTGGGTCTTGGAGCAAGAGCAGACAATGAGAGCCAATTCCACTGGACCCAGCCAATCCAGCATCCTTTCCCCCAACAACCTCAAGAGCATGAAGGCAAGAGCCCTTTCCCCTGTTTTGCTGCCCAGCAAACGAATAATCAGTGGGAGCCGGCTTCTAAAAGTGGAGATTCTAGCTGTCATGGCTGATAGCAGTTAGTCCAGCCCTGCATGCATTTGTCTTAACTCCCTTCTAAAACTGCCATCACATCCACAGTATACTGCTATTGAATTGTATATATACAGCAGTGAATTTACCAGGCGATGGTAAAGAGATCTCTTCATATATAGTGGTACCTTGGTTCTCAAACTTAATCTGTTCTGGAAGTCCGTTCCAAAACCATAGCATTCCAAAACCAAGGCACACTTTCCCATAGAAAGTAATGCAAAACGGATTAATCCGTTCCAGACTTTTAAAAACAACCCCTAAAACAGCGATTTAACATGAAGCTTACTATCTAACAAGACCACCCATCCACAAAATGAAAGCAATCATCAATGTACTGTACTATAAAATAAATAAGACAGCATTGTAGATGATAAAAATTAAAAATTTTTTTTTCTTAATTGCGCTGACAATAGCCATTATTTGGATGGGGGGCTTTTATCCATTTCCACAGTCACACAATCAAGTAGTCAGTAGCTGAACAGGGTTCCACACAGTCACAAAAACAAATTAACCAAAAAAGCCTCAAAAACAAAAACGCAAAATAAATAGCAAAAACAAAAGCGCCGAACTTAAACCGTTCCGGAAGTCCGTTTGACTTCCGAAATGTTCGAAAACCTAGGTGTGGCTTCTGATTGGTGCAGGCGCCCCAGAAGCAATAGCTGATGGCTGCATCGGACATTCGGCTTCCCAAAAACCTTCGAGAAACGGAACACTTACTTCCAGGTTTTCAGTGTTTGAGAACTGAGGCATTTGAGTACCAAGGCATTTGAGAACCAAGGTACCACTGTATATATACAGCAGTTAATTTGCCAGGAGATGGTAAAGTGATCTCTTCACACACAGAGATTTATATTGGCCGGGGCTCCGCTCACACCCACCACAATGAAAATTGCGTTTCCCTTTTCCTTTGAGGGCACAAAGTGCAAAATTGCAACCCAGCAATTCCTTTATTGGAGAGAGAGCCAGCGGGGTGCAGAAACTGGCATGCTCACAGCAACAGATGTTGTGGCAGGGCTGCACCACTCACCTGACCTCTGTTCAACTGAGCCTTGAGGCCACAGGCAGCCGGGTTCAAATCCCCTCCCAGCCACAAAGCTCACTGCGTCATCTTGCGCTGTTCACCATCTTTCAGCCTAGCCTACCACGCAGGGTCATTGTAAGAACAGAAAACGGGAAACTGGGTGTGCTGTTTTGCGCTCCTTGGGGGCATAGCTGTCAACTTTTCCCTTTTCTTGCGAGGAATCCTATTCGGAGTAAGGGAATTTCCCTTTAAAAAAGGGAAACGTTGACAGCTATGCTTGGGGGATGGTCAGGATTAAGAAACCACCATTTTCTGTTTTCCCACAGAATTGTGCCCAAAATGGCTGACAACAACAAACCAAACAAGCCTTCATTCTAACAACTATGTTCTCAGCAGGCATTTCAAAGAAGGTTTTTTGCCCCCTGGTTTTGTGCTTAACTTTTAACTGATTTCTGCAGTGTATTCCTGTATTATAACCTCTCCTGCATTTCTGTTGTAAAGTGCTTGGAAGCTGAGGGGTTGAGCAGTAGGTAAAATTGCTAAACGGAAAAATGTACTAGAAGTAACCTCCACAACAGTGAGTAAATACAGTGGTACCTCTGGTTACGAACTGAATTCGTTCCGGAGGACCATTCTTAACCTGAAACCTGAGGTACCACTTTAGCTAATGGGGCCTCCCGCTGCCACCACGCAATTTCTGTTCTCATCCTGAGGTAAAGTTCTTAACCCGAGGTACTACTTCCGAGTTAGCAGAGTCTGTAACCCAAAGTGCTTGTAACCCGACGTATCACTGTACACACACACACACAATCAATCAATCAATCAATCAATCAATCCATGCAACACTGTATGACACAGCACAAATAAGCCAACCTCGATTTAACAGCTTAAATCTGATGGATACATTACCTAAGTAAACAACGGCGACACCTTTAGATTCCATTGAAAGAGGCTTCTCAATATGACTGCCATTCAAGGCAGTCTGTAACATTTTCCTGATGTTTTCTCTGGGTTGGTCAGATGTGGCCTTGATGACAGACTTTGAGGAAAAGCTGAAAGCACAACAGACAGACAGACAGACAGACAGACAGACAGACAGACAGACAGACACTTGCACTTTGTATTGGGGCTCAACCTTGGCATCTCTTTCCAATACAGACTTCTACCTTTGCCCCTAAGCCAGTGCAGAGAGCATTTCCCTCATTTCTGAAGACACAAAGGGAACCCTCACAGATCAGGGATCAGGGGAGGTTCTTCTTGCTCAGAGGATGCCCAGTCGATCAATCATTTATTATACAGTCACAAGGGCATTAAGCTCAAAGGGTGTTGTTGCCACCCTTCAACAATGTTTGTTGTCCCGTCAACGTCTTTGTCTAGAAATGGTGAAACTGCAACCAAAGCTGGGGCAGCCGTCCACCAGCACTAACACACTAATGATGGAGCTGGTTTGGGAAAGGAGGAGGAGCGTCTCTCATATCTTCCAAGGGGCTTTCACATTAAGTCCTTTCCGAAGGTTGGTTCCAGTATGTATCTGAGCACAATTCAAAGTGTTGGTGCTGACCTTTAAAGCCCTAAACGGCCTCGGCCCAGTATACCTGAAGGAGCGTCTCCACCCCCATCTCTCAGCCCGGACACTGAGGTCCAGCTCTGAGGGCCTTCTGGCGGTTCCCTCATTGCAAGAAGTGAGATTACAGGGAACCAGGCAGAGGGCCTTCTCGGTAGTGGCGCCTGCCCTGTGGAACACCCTCCCACCAGATGCCAAAGAAGTAAACAACTATATGACATTTAGAAGACATCTGAAAGCAGCCCTGTTTAGGGAAGTTTTTAATGACTGATGTTTTAATGTATTTTTAATCTTTTGTTGGAAGCTGCCCAGAGTGGCTAGGGAAACCCAGCCAGATGGGCGGGGTAGAAATATTATTATTATTATTATTATTATTATTATTATTATTAATTGAGTCAGCCAGTCCTATGGATTTCCACAGTGCTTATTTACTGGAAAAGGCTGCTGGGGTGGGCGAGTTCCTTTTGAAACACAGGAGGCTGCCTTGTACTAAGTTGGACCATTGCTCCGTCTAGCTCAGGCTGAGTACGCATTACACCTTTAAAATACATTCAGAGCACTAGATACAGGTAGGTAGCCGTGTTGGTCTGACGTAGTCGAAATAATTTTTTTAAAAAAATGGCATTTGATGGCATCATGGACAGGCCAGCCCTGCCGCGTACTGAAGTTTGTCAAGCATTGCTGGGAATTGCAAACTGCTTTGAGGTTTTCTACAATCAGGTAGCATACAAATTTTATGAAATAAACAAATAACATGATTAGACTTGTAACTGCCAGGGGTGAACGGTGCCCAAAATTCTTTGAGGGAGGAAATGTGCTTCAAAGGTGCACTAAAGGCATCGTGTACACACAGCCTTGGCATTGCCAACACTGGCCCGCAGTGGCTCTCTGTGGTTTCTGGCAGCCGTTCCACCTTTAGAACAGGCATGTGGAGTTGTTGTATGTCACATGTCTGTTTACTTCCAGCACAGTCTGCTGGGAACTTCCATTGTATATAGCTTTTGCCTATGCTGCTGTTTGCTTGAACATGAAGGGAAGCAGACATGTTTTTTCCTTTGTCCTGATGCTGAGTAAACGCTTGTAAATATGCTTACATATGCCTCTGTCCGCTACTTCTGTGGCAAAGAGTTCTTATCTCTGCTGGCTTGCGTGCTCAGTCTCTAAAGGTCTCTGAGGCTTGAGTCGCAGTTTTGATGCTGTTCCGAGAACCGGAGTTTGCCCGGCTGCTGGCCAGTGGGCTGGAGCCAGCTGGGGGCCTGCCAATTGCTCCCATCTCCCCGGACGCATCCCAAGAGAGACACCAGGACTGAACCTGGGATCTTCTATATGCAAAGTAGACCCCTGAGCCACGGCCCCTCCTCTTCCCATCTGCAAAGCAGCGTTCAGTTTTTCACCACATGTAAAAGGTGCTTTCCCCGCAAAGCTCAAAGCAGTTGGAATCTCA
The DNA here is from genome assembly GCF_964270895.1 of Podarcis filfolensis. Classification (NCBI taxonomy): domain Eukaryota; kingdom Metazoa; phylum Chordata; class Lepidosauria; order Squamata; family Lacertidae; genus Podarcis; species Podarcis filfolensis. Next base: position 9,122,024 of record NC_139605.1, read on the forward strand.
AATAATTTTCACATTTCAGAGGGAGAGAGAACAACACGATCCTCACTGGTGGGGAGATGCTGTGATCTGGCAACTTCATCAGTCGTTTGCCTGCCGGCTCCACAACATCAAACGAGGATTTCCTTTTCACGTCTTTGCCAGAAACTTGAACGTAAGAGCAGAGAGAGCCTGCTGGGTCAAGCCAAGGGCCACGTAGTCCAGAATCCTGTTCTCACACTGGCCAACCAGATGTCTTTACTGGTATGCCCACACTTGCAACTCCTCCTGCTGTTTCCAGAAGCATATTGGAGGCAGAACCAGTGGCATGTGATGAAATGTTTTGTAGGGGAACACAGCAAGCATGCATGAGCTTCGTGCCTCCCTCCCGAAGCTGGACAGAAGCCTCCAGGGCTTTGAGAAGGAGGCGCCAGGTCTCTGGCAGGATGCTGGAGCCCTGATGCCTCCTTCCCTAAGTAGCCAAACAAACCCTTGTGTTGCAAAGAGAACGTCAGCTATGTCTAGGCAACACAATAACCATGGGATGTGTCCGGGGAGATGGGGGCAACTGGCAGGCCCTCAGCTGGCTCCAGCCCTCTGGCCGGCAGCCGGGCGAACTCCGGTTCTTGGAACAGCATCAAAAACTGTGACTCAGAGACCTTTAGAGACTGAGCACGCAAGCCAGCAGAGATAAGAACTCTTTGCAACAGAAGTAGCGGACAAAGGCATATGTAAGCATATTTACAAGCGTTTATTCAGCATCAGGACAAAAGAAAAACATGTCTGCTTCCCTTCGTGTCCAAGCAAACAGCATAGGCAAAAGTTATATACAACGGAAGTTCCCAGCAGACTGTGCTGGAAGTAAACAGACATGTGACACACAACTACTCCACATGCCTGTTCTAAAGGTGAAATGGAACTATATCCTAACAGTACATTACGCAATAGACAATCTTTTATAGAATTCCTTCAAACCATAACAAGTCCAAAATGAAATCTTTAGTCTCAAAGCCTCTGAAAATCTATAAATGAAGAGAGGTACCAGACTTCGTACGATGATGAAAGACAAGCTGTGAAGCTTTGTGTATTCAGCAAATATGGTGTCCAACACTGAACAGTGATTCCGGATATTGACTACTGTTTCGTAGAATTCTTCGTCAGTGTGGTGGGAGGATATAGAATTGCTTCATAAACCCATCTTATTTCGAATGAATGCATGCAAATGAAAATATCAAATGCTGTGGGACAGGGCTCGTGTAATAATGTAGTCACTGAGCAGTTTATGAGCTAGGTTTATGACTTGTTATGGTTTGAAGGAATTCTATAAAAGGTTGTCTATCGCATATGTACATGGTCATTGTGCTGCCTAGACATTGCTGACGGCCTGCTTCCCTAAAGCTGGGTGGGCTTTGAGAAGGTGTCAGGAGGGTTCTCGGACCCTTTAGGGGACTAGCCTCGTCCGCCTAGTCAGAGCATAGCCATCACAGTGAGCAGCCATCGACAGCCCTCTCTTCCTCCATGAATTTGTCCAGTTGTCTTTTAAGGCTGTCCAAGCCGGTGGCCATGGCTGCCTCCCACTGGAACAATTTCCATCCTTTCAGTGATGCCCTGTGTGAAGAAAGCCTTCCTTTCGTCTGTCCAGAATCTGCCCACGTTCCTCTACATTGGATGGTCCCGCGATTTCCAATGTTATGAGAGAGAAAAGCTTTTCTCCGTCCTCTGTTTGTGCACCGTGCCACGTTTTATAATTGCCTTCGATGTCACCCCTTTTCTCTAAAATGCGCCAAAATCTGCAACCATTTCCCATGGGGGAGGCGCTCCACCCCCTTGATCATTTTGGCTGCCCCTTTCATGAGGGCTGCCTGCCTTTGAGTAGCAACTGCTTCTAGCCTTCCTGACCCTCTGCCACTGGCCTGGATCTCCTGTGTAAGAAGGGGTGCCCCGCGGAGGACCTTAAGGTCCACAAATGACAATATTTTGGAGGTCCCAGGTCGCAAGGTGGTTAGATTGGTCTCAACTAGGGCCAGGGCCTTTTCAGTACTGGCCCCAACTTGGTGGAACGCTCTGTCACAAGAGACTAGGGCCCTGCGGGACTTGACATCTTTCCGCAGGGCCTGCAAGACAGAGCTGTTCCGCCTGGCCTTTGGTTTGGACTCAGTCTGACCCTTATGTTTCCCTCCCCTTATGGTCTTGATTTATCCGCTGCGGTATTTTAAAATGAGGCTGCATTTTAAATTGCATTTTAACCTGTATTTTAAATTGGTTTTTTCCCCTTTTCTCTTTTTCTCGTATTATGTTTTTACTGTGATTTTATTGGTGTTAGCCGCCCTGAGCCCGGCTCTGGCAGGGAGGGCAGGGTATAAATAAAATTTATTATTATTATTATTATTATTAAACCACCCCCTCTTCATCAACATGCTACTTCCTGGAAGCATTTGTGGTACGTTCTCAGCGCTTGACATTACATGGGTTAATGGTGAGGCCTGTGGCAACATATCCCAGAATCCTCTGCAATGTGCATGTAGATTCTGCAGCATGAGCGCAGTAAATGTGCAAATCACTTTCCGGAGGCAGAAAGTATAGAAACAACTACTTGAGGAAAATGAACAGCCTACCTTTCAGGAGCCAGCTTTTCATCTCTCTTCAGTTCATAATATGCAAAGTAAAATAAAAAAATTCAAAAAGAGGCGATTACTAAGGAATGATATCTTAAGTGCAAGAGCTCGATCAAGATGATTTGGCAGAAGAAAGACAGCTGATTAGCTCATACTTGTTGCAATGAAATATTCTAACATCAATTGCCCTCTGTGTGCCATGAATGCCTTTGGCACGACACCATGTTTCTCTGAAATCACACGGCATTTTGAGTAGTCCCTTAGTTTGACTACTAAATGCTCTGATAATTGCATTCTGCTGTTTTTCACTCTGTGATGAGGAAAAACTGAAAGTCACTCCTGGAACATTTGGAGCAATTTAAAGCAATTTCAGGTTCCTTGGATACAGGAAATCTCAAAAGGGTGGCTTTGGGGGTTGGGGGGGAGGAACAGCCAGTTCTGAAAAATGGATGTACCTGAGGACGGGAAAGGAAGATTCTATGAAGCAAACCAAAACCATTTATATTGTTACACGATTGGGGCCAGGGGTCAGTCTGGATTATATCTGTGGATTCCTTCAGGGCCTGCTACTCTAGTCTAAAATCTAGCAGAAAAGGCCGCTGAACCGGTCAGACCAGTTTCTTTGTAAGATAATGACTTTAGTTGTCTAGTTAAGTACCACCACTGACATGTCCGAAGAGGCTGCTCTGTTGCCATAGAGACAAATGGAGGCAGGCATAGGAACAACAGGCAGGATGCCTCATCATCCTAGGATGGAGAATAGGTGTTTGTGAGTTTTGGCTGATGCTGGAAGCGAGGTATACAGGGGCTTGTATTGCTCTGTGCTGGACCCAAAGCTGGACTTGGGGCTTCCCTGGAAACCTAATGCAAAACCAAGATCTGTTGGGGTGTTAATGCTCTGAGCCCCTCCATTCTACAGTCAGTTTGTATATAGGTGGAGATTAAACCATATATCTTAAAGACACCACAATCTCCAACGACCTTCATTGTAAGGAAACCAATTCTGAACAGGCGCAGGCATCCCCGAAGTCTCTCACCACTCAAGAGCACAACAATATTTCCAAGATTTGAGATGTAGGCCGGAGAATATTATGCATGCTTAAATTCCACTGGAAACCAAGAAGACAGTTTCCAGTAAGCTCCAAAGCAGACATTACAATGGATGCAAGAACGCTCTTAACCATTCAACTCATTCTCAGCGTACGGATTTCTGATGGAAAGGCATCACTCACACACAAAAGTTGAGCTATTAGCAGGCTTGGGAGAACTTCAAAGTCTGCAGAAGCACAAAAGGTATTTGTGGGGGAACCCTAAAAGGGAGGAGGCAATATTCCAAAACAACCCAGTGCGAACCAAGCATTATTCAGAGAGCATGGTCTGCTGCTTGACTGCGGGAGGAGAGAAAAATGGTCCATCTTGTATCTCCAAAAATACCTGGCACGACATCATCGTGCTCAGAGGTGCCTTGCCTTGACACGCACACACCTTCCTCATCACTGGCAGGCAAGGGAATTCTGAGCATGATGACATCACACCACCCAACTTCTCTAGGTAGGCAGATGTTACTGAAAAGAAAGGCAGCGCTGCTACTCTTGGTAGTAACCACATGACTTGCAAAAGCACCATATTTTTCGCTCCATAAGACGCACCAGACCATAAGATGCACCTAGTTTTAGAGGAGGAGAACAAGGAAAAAATATTCTCTCCCTCTCTGCACAGCGCCTCTCCAGCAAAGTGGGAGGAGAAATGGAAGGGGCTCCGTTTCATCTCCCACTTTGCTGAGGGGCGCTGTGCAGAGAGGGAAAGCTGGGCAGCGCCTCTCCAGCGAAGCGAAGTCAGAACAGCAAGAGGGATCAGTGCGCACCAATCCCTCTCGCTCTCCTGGCTTCAGGGATAGCTGCACAGCCTGCATTCGCTCCATAAGACGCACACACACGTCCCCTTACTTTTTAGGAGGGGAAAAGTGCATCTTATAGAGCGAAAAATACGGTAGTTACAAGTCCGAGTAGGTTTAAGATGGCCTTTACAACTCCTCCCATGATGCCTTGCCATTGTCCACTCTGGCTGGGGCTGATGGGAATTATAGTTCCAAACACCTGGAAAGCAGCAGTAAGAGGAAGCATCATGTCTCCGTTCTGGCTACTGTTGGCCCATAGTTGATGGCAATGGAAGTGGCAGAGACAGCTTGAATTGGTCTGGACCAGTTGCGTAAAAGATTATATGTCACCGTTGTTTATCTTTGCATAATGTACAAAAGCAAGACATGTTTACCATTAAACCTCCTCAAACCAGTTGCCATGGCGCATCCTTTACTGCTGCCATGGCAATCCCCCCTTCAGGCGCCAGAACTCCGTGAGAACTAATTTCCTAAAAGCATGAGATGCAAAGAAGAGATTGAAGAAAAGAGGAAAACAACACCCAAGTGACTATTTTACGTAAGAAGGAGAAAGGGGAAGAGGCTTTGTGCAAACTATGGTGCATAAAATGCATACATACCCCAGTTCTCATGCGCTCCCTCCTTTGTGGAATAGGGACTCTGGATCTAAAAGCAGTGAGGGTGGGGGGAACAAAACAGACAAAAACAAGGGGGGGGGAAGGCAAACATCAATATGGGAGGGGAGGACGCTCAGCAACCCTGCATGGTATTATGGGCTGGGTGTATGTGTCCAGTCTAGATGAAACTCTGGGTTCCTTCCAAAACCTGTGATCTATATCTGTGAGGCTATGGTGTATGAGGGAACCTGGTGGAGCAGCCAAACTAGTCCCTTTGTGAAGGCAATGACCATGGGTCGGCAGACTAAGGCCCACGGGCCGGATCAGGCCCAATTGCCTTCTGGATCCGGCCTGCGGATGGTCCGGGAACTGCCACGTGGATTGGCAGCGCGCTCATTCTTTCCCTATCCTTCCTTCGGCGGCGGTGGCAGTGGCTCCTCCCTCCCTCCTCCTGACTTCTTCCTGCCCTGCCTAGAGGAGGAAGGGGGCTGGCCTCTGTTGGTGCCAGCAGCAGCAGCCCTCCAGCGACCGCCATTTTAAGCAGCCCCTCTCCAGAGCCCTTTCGTGGACCACTCATTGTCCCTCCGCTGCCAGCCCCTGCCACTTGGAAGACACAAGTAAGCAGCCACTGGGGCTCATGGTGTAATAATAATAATAATAATAATAATAATAATAATAATAATAATAATTTGTTATTTATACCCCGCCCATCTGGCTGAGTTTCCCCAGCCATTCTGGGCGGCTTCCAACAGAACACTAAAATACAATAACCTATTAAATTTTAAAAGTTTCCCTAAACAGGGCTGCCTTCAGATGTCTTCTAAAAGTTTGGTAGTTGTTCTCTTTAACATCTGGTGGGAGTGCGTTCCACAGGGCGGGTACCACTACTGACGCTCCTTCAGGTATACTGGACCGAGGCCGTTTAGGGCTTTAGGGCTTTGTTCTTGCATCATTCTCCTCCCCAAAAATATAGTCTGGCCCCCCACAAGGTCTGAGGGACAGTGAACCAGCCCCCTGCTGAAAAAGTTTGCTGACCCCTGGCAATGAACTTAGCTGCTCAGCTAAGCACCAGACACCTACATCTTAAAAGCGTCGGTTCCATCTTAAATGAGTGATCTCCATGGAAACACTGCCCTCCTCCCCATCCTGCTCACCTGGCTGATATATGTGGCATATTCTTACCCTCACAGGAACCCTGAGAGGTAGGTTAGACAGCTGAGAGACAGTGATGGGGCCCCAAGGTCACCAAGTGAGCTTCAGGGCTGAGTGGGGATTTGATCCCCCGTCTCCTGATCACTACACCACCCTGGATCAAAGACAGCAGATCCTAGAGGAGAACTCTCTCTCCCCCCCTGGAATATAGTACTGTATTGCCCATACTACTGCTCCTTAGTAATGTGAGTTTTTAGTCTGGTTTTAAATGTATTCTTGCTAACCACCTATTCCTACATTTGATAAGAGTGGCAGAAAGCAAAACAACCAAACAGACAAATAAAATACTCACCGAGCGTTTGCCTTGATGTTATGGTTTGTAACAACAAATTCAGAACCATGGAATAAACTCATCAACTGTAGGAGAGAGAAAAAGTTAACTACAGTTTGCTTCCCTGGGTAAAAATTGTTCAGCATTTTGTCTAACGATGGTGATTCTCTGTGAAAAGCCAACCATTAAACGTTGCGGTAGTAGCTGCCTAAAAGAGCTGATTGCTGCTAAACCATTGAGCTTGCCCCACAACTAGAAACGAATACACCCACCCCAGAACAGACCCCTAAGCATTCACACATAGTAGTGCACATACATGGTAAATGCTGTTCTGTAATTAAGTCTTCCACTTGCAGAATGTAGTTTTCCCTCACTCTCCTTCCCCTGTGTGTGTCCCCTGCCTGCCCCAAATCTGCTCCAGTGGGTTGAGGGAACCCCTAAACCAAATGGGGGGCAGGCCTGCAGGGTCACCAGGGGGAATAGGGGCAGAGGAAGTTCTGTTGGGCGAGTGGAAGCCATCCCACCAGGGCAATAGCTCAGTGCTAGATGAAAACCAGAGGCCTATAGTTTGGGTTATGGAAGTGAGAGCTGGACCATAAAGAAGGCTGATCGCCGAAGAATTGATGCTTTTGAATTATGGTGCTGGAGGAGACTCTTGAGAGTCCCATGGACTGCAAGAAGATCAAACCTATCCATTCTGAAGAAAATCAGCCCTGAGTGCTCACTGGAAGGACAGATCCTGAAACTGAGGCTCCAATACTTTGGCCACCTCATGAGAAGAGAAGACTCCCTGGAAAAGACCCTGATGTTGGGAAAGAGGAGAAGGGGACGACAGAGGACGAGATGGTTGGATAGTGTTCTCGAAGCTACAAGCATGAGTTTGACCAAACTGCGGGAGGCAGTGGAAGACAGGAGTGCCTGGCGTGTTCTGGACCAGGGGGTCATGAAGAGTCGGACACGACTAAATGACTAAACAACAACATAGTTTGGGTTGACTTTGTGCTCCACTTTCTGTATGGTGGAATTGATTATAATCTGCTAACATGTAAACCGGTGTTCAGGGATGGGCAGGAGAAGAATTAGTACAGTACTCACCCACTTTGTTGAGAGCTTCTTAACATCGTAGTAATCAAATGTCTCTGGAGGATTGGAGAACACAGAGAAGTTCATCTGGATGTTATAGAACGTTACTGCAACAAGAGAGAAAGGAGAATTACATCCGCATTGAATTTCACAAGTGACTTTTCCTACACATCATCCTTTGTGGGGAACACAGCTATTTTTGGGGACGTGGGCATTTAATCTGCTGAATGCAAAGGTGTGGCTGATGCCCTGAGATGGTGGCTTTGTGTATGCTGCCCCCCCAGCGGTTCCTGTCACTTATCTCTCCTTATTGCTCTCAGACTTTTTAGTTAAGTAAATGGATGAGAAGAAGAAAGTGATATTTAGGATGGGCGTCTTTTCTGAAGTCTTGGGCAATTATGGGCTACATAAAACTCAAATATTTTTGCTCTCCAGAGTTTAGTAGGCTTGTATCTATGTTATCCAAGAACTGCAGCTACCAGTCAAGTCCTCTATTATTCAACTGCCCTTCAAATCATGGAATCACCACAGCTTCACGCTTGTACACATTAATCGTCTCCAAATAATAGGAGAACATCCATATTCGCTTCTTCTAATGTGCTGCTTACTGCATTGCTAATGGCTGACTGTGATTGCGCGGAGCAGAATGACGTATTAATTCTCCTGCTATTAGAACTCTCCTGGAAAGGTATCCCAAATATTTTGTAGTCTTGGGGCTTGGCAGTTGTAGTGTTGGGGGTTGGCACCCATTCCTGGGTGCCAGGCTCTTCCCATAATTTCTGAAATCGGTAAATGTCAAGCCTGTTTTCCCAGGAGCTTGGCTTAGAGAGGCATCATCACAGTAATGGCAGACTCATTACTCTGACAAAAGGTGGGACATTCAGCTTTAGATATGAAGAGGAGGGCAGTCCCTCCTCCAGCTGTATGTTAATTAGCAAAAGACAATAACAGAGTTAAGTGCTGGTTAAGTGCCATGGGATGTGGGTGGCAATGTGGTTTAAACCACCGAGCCTAGGGCTTGCCGATCAGAAGGTCGGCGGTTCAAATCCCCGCCACGGGGTGAGCTCCCGTTGCTCGGTCTCTGCTCCTGCCCACCTAGCAGTTCAAAAGCACGTCAAAGTGCAAGTAGATAAATAGGTACTGCTCCATGCGCTGCTCTGGTTTGCCAGAAGTGGCTTAGTCATGTTGCCCACATGACCCAGAAGCTGTACACCGGCTCCCTCGGCCAGTAAAGCAAGATGAGCACCACAACCCCAGAGTCGTCCACGACTGGTCCCTTTAGCTTTACGTGCCAAGACTCCTGTTATGGGGTAGCTGTTAATAGTATTATTCTGCTTAAGGAATATTTTCTCCTTTTGCCGCTGAGAAGGTTGACAAATAAATTATCACTTCAGTGCAGATACGGAGAAATTTTCTGTTGGACTGTGAGGGGGTTTTGGTCACATGAGCTGAATAAAACATTGTTTTATTTTTTCCCCCTTTTTCCCTTTTATTTTTCAATATTACATTCAATTACATCCTTAATCATTCTTTGCAATACATACTATATCTATCTATCATCTATCTATCTACCTACTGGTAATCTATCTATCTATCTATCTATCTATCTATCTATCTATCATCTATCTAATCTATATCTATCTATATCTATTTTCTGTTGTGACTTCCCTCCACCCGTGCTCAGCTTCCATTGTTTTTCATTCCTTTAATATTGCGTTAAAGAAAGTTATTTACATATTCCCCATTAATCCCTTTTCATCTTTTAACCTTAACTTTACGAACTTCAGTCAATGCATATCAATAAATTTGTTTTGGAACAATGTTTTGTCATGTATTCTTCCACACATTCCCCTTCTTTTCTTAATTTCTGATTTGATTGGAATCTAATAGCTGCTGTCATTTTGGCCAATCCAATGAATTCACAAAGCTTGTATTGCCACTCTGCTACTGATGGAATCTTGTCCCCTTTCCAATTTTTAGCTATTAGCAATCTGGCAGCGGCTGCAGCATATAAAAACACTTTTTTATTGTCACTAGGGATGTCCTTTGAAACTAAGCCTAATAGAAACGCTTCTGGTTTTTTCTCAAATGATGTTTGGAACATCTTTTTTAATTCTTCATGAATATTGCTCCAGAAATGTTTTAATTTTCCCACATCCCCACCACACATGTTCCCTCTACCTCATGACATCTCCAACACTTACTTGATTTTAATTTGTATATTTTGGCTAGTCTGACGGGAGTCATATACATCATCTTCATATGGTTTTCTCGAATTAAGTAAACTTAATATCTTGCTTCCACATTAAGTTTTAATGTAAATCCCATCTATTACCTGAAACTGGCATGGCTCCTGTGGGTGCTGGTGTAGACCAAAAAGTCTCCAGCGTGGTCTTGGCATTTATATTGATGGTTGATGCTTTCGATTCAGTGATAAGTTTTGTATTGGTAAGATGAGGAACAGATACGGTTTCAGAAGCCTGATGTGTCACCCCGTCGTATCCAGAGGTTGAAGAAACTTGGGTAGGTTTGGAGGTGGGCACAGTCCAGGTGCTTTTGGGAGCTGTCTCAGCATACTGAGAAGTTGGCATGTTCCAGGTGGGTTGCGTTGCGACGCCCGGAGGGGTAGCTCCATTGGGTCGAGAGGTGGATGCAGTCAACTCCTCTTGATGTGTTGTTCCATCTCTGTCAGAGGTTGGTATTTTCACATAAGAGTTAGAAGAAACCCCATCAGCTGTCGATGTTGTTTGTTCTGCTTTGGGTGTGGCTTCATCAGACCTGGGAGAAGACACTGTCCATTTGGTTTTATAACATCATCATCATTATCATAACAACAACAATAATAACAATTTATTATTTATACCCGGCCCATCTGGCTGAATTTCCCCAGCCACTCTGGGTGGCTCCCAACTGAATAGTAAAAACACAATACAGCATTAAACATTAAAAACTTCCCTAAACAGGGCTGCCTTCAGATGTCTTTTAAAAGTAGGATAGTTGCTTATTTCCTTGACATCTGATGGGAGGGCATTCCACAGGGCAGGCACCACTACTGAGAAGGCCCTCTGCGTGGTTCCCTGTAACCTCACTTCTCGCAGGGAGGGAACCGCCAGAAGGCCCTCGGCACTGGACCTCAGTGTCTGGGCTGAATGATGGGAGTGGAGACGCTCCTTCAGGTATACAGGACCGAGGCCGTTTAGGGCTTTAAAGGTCAGCACCAACACTTTGAATTGTGCTCGGAAATGTACTGGGAGCCAATGTTGGTCTTTGAGGACCGGTGTTATGTGGTCTTGACGGCCATTCCCAGTCACCAGTCTAGCTGCTGAATTCTGGATTAGTTGTAGTTTCCGGGTCACCTTCAAAGGTAGCCCCACGTAGAGCGCATTGCAGTAGTCCAAGTGGGAGATAACCAGAGCATGCACCACTCTGGCGAGACAGTTTGTGGGCAGGTAGGGTCTCAGCCTGCGTACCAGATGGAGCTGGTAGACAGCTGCCCTGGATACAGAATTGACCTGCGCCTCCATGGACAGCTGTGAGTCCAAAATGACTCCCAGGCTGCGCACCTGTTACTTCAGGGGCACAGTTTCACCATTCAGGACCAGGGAGTCCTCCACACCAGCCCGTGAAGGAACTGTCCCAGAAGAGATTCATGGAAGACCATCGTCCGGAAGTGTGGCTGTAGACTTAGAGGTTGTTGCTAAAGAATACAGAGGCACAGTTACAACCATATCAGAGTTGGCTGTTGGAAAAACCTCCGTTACTCAGGATTTCACTGAGTCCCAGGAGGCCAATAGGAAATGTGGTAGAAGCTGTACTGGGGTCCTTGATAACTGTGGCTTCCAGGGTAGCATTTCCGGTGGGAATGAACATCTTGAAATACATGTCATCTCTGTCACTCTACAAAACCCACTCAAATCTGATGGCTTCAGCTGTTTCGGAAGGAAGGTTCAGAAATACGCCATATTCTGAATTGAATCTACCTGTGCTTGTGGTCTAAAACAGGGTGAAAATCTTGTATATATTATTACATATATATTGCTCTTTACATAATGCATTGAGAGAGCAATACTTGGGACAATTTTTTTTATCTATGCCAGGCAAGAGAAATACGCAACTTAGAAAACTGGGCATTTTTAAATTTGTGATAGCTGATGAGAGGAGAATATTATCAAGAGAATTTTATTATTTATTATATACATTTTTGTTAGCTACCTTGGATGATTCAACAGCTTTGAGACAGTGATGATGATGATGCTTTTACTACAATCAATTGGTATATAACGTATTTTGTGATATAAATAAAAAGTGGATATAAATTTAGCAAATAAATAACCGTAAGAAGACCCAGCCAGGGTCCTGCTATCTCCCTGTAATGCAGGACTTGGGTCTGGGCCCACCATCCTCCAGATGCTGCCGGACTCCAACTCCCATCAGCCCTGACCATTGGCCATGCTGGGTGCAGGGGCTGATGGGAGTTGGAGCCCGACACCTGCAGGGCCACAGGTTCCCTGTGCAGGGCCAGCTGTCCATGAGGCAAGATTTTAACCCGGATCACCCCATTCTATTCGCTACGTACCTGTGACTGAGGGGTCAGGGGCTTTGCTTGTCAGTGGTGGAGCTAAAGATGTATAGTTAAAGTCACGTGACCCTGTTGAAAAGAGGGAGAAATGCACAGAGATGAATAAATACAAGATTGAGAAATGCATAAATACGAATAAAGACAGGGTTCACCAATACACCATTCACATGGATGCCAACTCTTTGAAAATGCCAAGATCTTGAAGTCTGAGTAATAGGTTAATGAAAGAATGCTTTTAGATATCTCTGGAGCCCAACTCTGGTGCAGGAGAGGAGGACAGTGTCATAAAAAATATGACATAAAAATATGGGAACTGCCTTAGGTCCTAACCTAGGAGGGCGGCCATTCACAACAGGTAGATGTTTCGCGGGTGGCCTAGGACTTGCCGATCAGAAAGTCAGCGGTTTGAATCCCCACAAAGGGGTGAGCTCCCGTTGCTCGGTCTCCGCTCCTGCCAACCTAGCAGTTCGAAAGCACGTCAAAGTGCAAGTAGATAAATAGGTACCGCTCCGGCGGGAAGGTAAACAGCGTTTCTGTGCGCTGCTCTGGTTCGCCAGAAGCTGCTTTGTCATGCTGGCCACATGACCCGGAAGCTGTACGCCGGCTCCCTCAGCCAATAAGCGAGATGAGCGCCGCAACCCCAGAATCGGTCACCACTGGACCTAATGGTCAGGGGTCCCTTTACCTTTACCTAGATGTTTCATGTCATTCAAAAATAGATTAAATAGGTGTGGGGCAAGAATACAGCTTTCTATGGCAGGGAGTTGTTGAGATGGAATAAAATCCCACAGCTTGAACCCCCTACAAGTTCCCTGAGGGCTATTTCCTGTGATGCTCATGAAAGGGCAGAGCTGCCTTTCGGTGAACAGCAACAGGACCTCAGAGGGGCTCTTATCTGCTGGCCAGTCATGCGCTCCAATAAACTCAACCACCTGCTTGTTGTTCTCCTGCTTTCTCCTTATTCCCCATTATCTGTTCCAGGTACTATCAGCTTTTCATAAATTTCAGGTTGTCAAAAACAGCCATAAAAAGCAAAGGAGGAAATTTATAGCTTGTGCAGAAGTTCCCACACGCCACAGCAGAGATTTCGCACGGCAGATTAATAAATAAAGCTTTACCGCTCTGTCTCCAACCAGGATCTCAAAAGCTTAGTCAGAGAACTTGTCCACCCTGGAGTTAGGTGGGTTTGCCCTGGCCTGTCTCCCCATTGACCTAGTGACGTACACCCCACCCTAGTGTCGTCCCAAGGCTCATCCCCCCACCCTGCTTGAATTAGGGTTTTGAAAAAATCCTGGCCATTTTGGACTTCCCAAGGATTCCTCCCCCCCCCCTAAAGTTGTGATTCCTGCATTGCAGAAAGTTGGACTAGAGGGTGTTTGGGATCCCATACAATTCTATGATTCTGTGATATGATTCTAAAGGGTGGAAGATCTGGGATAGTGCTGGCATGGGAAGGGAAATTCCTCTACACTGATGGGGAGGCAGGCTGGTGTGAATCTACTTTCAGCTCCAGTGCAGACAAACCCCTAGATAACAAAGCATTTGGTTGCATGCCACCAGCCATCCTAGGATGGGGAACAAGAGGCCAAAGCTGTCTGTGCTTGAGTGTTTTGGCTGATGCTGGAAGCTGGAGAGACAAAGGCTTGTCTTGCTTTGTGTGCTGGACCCAAAGCTGTGGCTTGAGGATCTCCCTGGGAATTTAATGGGAAACAAGATCCACTGCAGGATTAATGCTGTGAGCCCTTCCACCCCATGTTCAGGTTGTAAAGGTAAAGGACCCTTGACCAGTTGCGGACGACTCTGGGGTTGCGGCACTCATCTCGCTTTACTGGCCGAGGGAGCTGACATTTGTCTGCAGACAGCCTCCGGGTCATGTGGCCAGCATGACTAAGCCGCTTCTGGTGAACCAGAGCAGCATATGGAAATGCCGTTTACCTTCCCGCCGGAGTGGTACCTATTTATCTACTTGCACTTTGACATGCTTTCGAACTGCTAGGTGCGCAGGAGCAGGGACCGAGCAACGGGAGCTCACCCCGTACATATGGGCAAATAACACCATATACCCTAAAGATGGACGCAGGTGGTGCTGTGGGCTAAACCACAGAGCCTAGGACTTGCTGATCAAATGGTCGGCGGTTCGAATCCCCGCGACGGGGTGAGCTCCCATTGCTCGGTCCCGCTCCTGCCAACCAAGCAGTTTGAAAGCACGTCAAAGTGCAAGTAGATAAATAGGTACCGCTCTGGAAGGAAGGTAAACGGCATTTCCGTGCGCTGCTCTGGTTCGCTAGAAGCGGCTTAGTCATGCTGGCCACATGACCCGGAAGCTGTACGCCGGCTCCCTCGGCCAATAAAGCGAGATGAGCGCCGCAACGCCAGAGTCATCCGTGACTGGACCTAATGGTCAGGGGTCCCTTTACCTTTTTTACCCTAAAGACACCATAGTCTCCGCCAACCTTCATTCCGAGGAAACTGAAACCCGGGTGAGTGCAGGCAGCACTGGGGTCTGCTGAGGCTCAGACATTGGGGTGTGCGCGTGAAAACGTATTGTTCAAAATGATGGGCGCAAACAAGATGGAGGAGGCTCCTGCGCAGGCTCTGTTGGCATGATACTCACCACAATCTTGGCGATGGTCGGACTCAAGTGTTGCGCCGTTCAAGGACCAGTAATCGCCTTCCCAGCTAACGACATCTCCAGAGGAACACTTCTTCATCTGCTGCTCCTCCAGCACGGAACTCCACATTTGGAAATAATGCAGGGTGCCCACGAAGCGGAAGGGCGAAACCATGTCTTCAGCCTGCTTCTTGTGGAGGCAACCAATCACAAAAGTCCCACAAGGCTTCAGGTACTTGCGTCTGAGCTCACGGAACTCTTTGCTCATCATCCTGCCCCCATCATGGAAGACCTCGAGCAAGCTCTTGTACCCGTCCCACACACAGCACATCTGGTGCATCTTGGGGAGCATGATATCTTTCCCCAAATCAACCAGGGTGCCAAAAAGGGACATTTGCAGGGTATAGTTATTGGCAAACAAAGCCAGCTCCACATCTTTGGGGTCCCTGGAGGAACTGCTGATGTCATAAGAAAAGGCCGCCCAAGTGCCCACACTTTTATTAGTCTTGCTCAGATAGATGCACACGGTAAATATGTGCAAGTCTTGGGAAACGCAGCCGGCCAAGGAGGGGTATTTCTGTGTCTGTCCAGACAGGACCAGTTGCTTCCCTTTCAGAGAAGCAGCTTCTGTTCATGACATGGGTAGCAAGAGAAATAAGAGAAGAGAATGATGACATTTTTCAATCAATCCATCAGCTGCATAGCCTAGCCTTCCCTAAGCCGGTGCCCTGAATGTATCGACCAGCAACCTGCACCAGCCCCAGTCAGCACAGCCCCAATCCGTTCAGATGTTTTTAAGATTAAGCACTATATAAATCCTTTTAAATAAAATATGTAGAC
Source organism: Podarcis filfolensis (assembly GCF_964270895.1). Taxonomy (NCBI): domain Eukaryota; kingdom Metazoa; phylum Chordata; class Lepidosauria; order Squamata; family Lacertidae; genus Podarcis; species Podarcis filfolensis. Next base: position 9,137,704 of record NC_139605.1, read on the forward strand.
TATCTGGAGCACACCTGGTGTGTGTGTGTGTTCTGGGGCAGCCAGTGATTTTTTTACAGAGATCCACGACTGTTGAAATATAAAGCATAACAAAAGAAAAATAAAAAAAAGTTGCACAATACAAACGTAGTGACTGAAGTGCAAAAAAAAAGTGCTTTCACATAAACTCTGAACTGGAGGTGATGGACCAGGAAAGAGACTCTGGGGTTATAGTGGGTGGCCCAATGAACAGGTTGACTGCCACTTTCATAATGCTATTCTACAAATCCATGATGTGACCCCTTTTGGAATATACTGTGTACAGTGGTACCTCGGGTTACAGACGCTTCAGGTTACAGACTTCGCTAACCCCGAAATAGTACCTCGGGTTAAGAACTTTGCTCCAGGATGAGAACAGAAATCGTGTGGCGGCAGCAGGAGGCCCCATTAGCTAAAGTGGTACCTCAGGTTAAGAACAGTTTCAAGTTAAGAACGGACCTCCAGAATGAATTAAGTTCTTAACCCGAGGTACCACTGTACTGTGTTCTGTTTGCCTCATCTCAAAAAGGGTCTTGAGGACTTGGAAAAGGTCCAGTAAAGGGCACCCCGAAAAATGATCAAGGGGATACTGTGATCCTTTTGTGGGAACCGCCCTGAGGGTATAGGTATATAAATCCAATAAATAAAACATAAAAATAATCATTCCTCCACAAAGTCCTTCTTCATGCAGTACAGAGTTAAATTATGGAATTCCCTCCCCCAGGAGGTTGTGATGGTCAACAACTTGGATGGCTTCAAAAGGGGGTTGGACAAATTCACGGAGGAGATTCAGCCCCTTCATGGCTCCTTCCCAGGAGGGCTCTGCTCTGCCTCTGCACTCGGAGGCAGCTGGAAGACGCCAGAGGGAGAAAGCTTGGAGTTGCTTAAGAAGAAGAGTTTGGATTTGATATCCTGCTTTATCACTACCCGAAGGAGTCTCAAAGCAGCTAACATTCCCTTCCTCCCCCACAACAAACACTCTGTGAGGTGAGTGGGGCTGAGAGACTTCAGAGAAGTGTGACTGGCCCAAGGTCACCCAGCAGCTGCATGTGGAGGAGCGGAGACGCGAACCCGGTTCCCCAGATTACGAGACTACCGCTCTTAACCACTACACCACACTGGCCCTGTGGCCCATCTAGTCCAGGATCCCTTCTTCATTATTATTAATCACTACTAGTATTCATTTGTTCATTTCCCACCCGACACCCTAAGGTCACAGGGCAGGTTACAACACTGCAAGGCAGGGCCGGATTTAGGTTTGATGCGGCCCTAAGCTACTGAAGGTAATGGGGCCCTTTATATGTCCAGCTGTCCTTTGTCGACAACAAATTGTTGCTGTTTTTTGTGTTGAATAGAGTGGTACCTCTGGTTGTGAACAGGATCCGTTCCTGAGGCCCGTTCGCAACCTGAAAAGAACGCAACCCGCGTCTGCACGTCACGATTCGCCGCTTCTGCGCATGCGCGTTATTTCATTTTGCGTGTCTGCGGTACTTCTGGATCGCCGCGGGACGCAAGCTGAAAACGCGCAACTGGAAGCAAACGTAACATGAGGTATGACTGTACAGTGGTACCTCGGGTTAAGTACTTAATTCGTTCCGGAGGTCCATTCTTAACCTGAAACTGTACTTAACCTGAAGCACCACTTTAGCTAATGGGGCCTCCCGCTGCTGCCGCTGTGCCACTGGAGCACGATTTCTGTTCTCATCCTGAAGCAAAGTTCTTAACCTGAAGCACTATTTCTGGGTTAGCGGAGTCTGTAACCTGAAGCATATGTAACCTGAAGCGTATGTAACCCGAGGTACCACTATATATGTTATATGGTAATTTATGGACCTAATAGGTATCTAAAGCCATTTGCACATCACAAAAGATGTATTTTATCAAAGTAATTGTTGAACTGAAATACAATTAAGAAGAAGTATATTAATAGTGAACGGGCCCTTGTACTCCTGAATTTGTAGGCAAATGAACAGAAGCACTAGGGAAACCTTTACCTGACAGAAGGAACAAGCCCACAAGAAGGACGACCAGGCTGCAGAGGATCTTGTCTGAAGAACTTCTAGCTAAACTTCCCATTCGCCCTCTCATCGTCTAGACACGCTTTGAAAGACAGAAGGGAATTCCGCGAGGCACTTTCTGGAGTAGGGAGGGACACACGGAAGAAGAAGAGGTGAGGCTTGCTCGATTCTGGATCAAACCAAAGCTCCCTTGGCGAAACTGGATTACTTGTGCATGTTAAGGGGGATACACCCATTTCACACTTCTAGAACCAAAACACAGCTAACCTTCAAAACTCAATTTTTGCAATGCACGTCTTCAGCCAAACTGTATGTACAGAAATGCGTATATTTGGGGGAAACGTGGATTAGAAATGTGGCCTAATTAAGGAATGCAGTACTACGTGAGGTCATCGCTCCTCGACCTCCAGAGCATGGGAAGTCACCCAAAGATTTATAATTTGGCATAAAATTTGGACTGTTTGATTGTATTATAATTTGGAATGTTTTTAATGTGGTTTTTATTGGATTGTTAAAATGGCAAACAATAAATATTATTATAAAAAAGAAAGAAATGCATAGTCTGTGTAGACCACCTGAATCATAGTCTGTGTAGACCACCAGCTAAATCATGGGTAGGCAAACTAAGGCCCAGGGTCCAGATCCGGCCCAATCGCCTTCGAAATCCAGCCCACGGACGGTTCGGGAATCAGCGTGTTTTTACCTGAGTAGAATGTGTCCTTTTATTTAAAACGCATCTCTGGGTTATTTGTGGGGCATAGGAATTCATTCATTTCCCCCCTAAAATATAGTCCAGCCCCCCACAAGGTCTGGGGGACAGTGGACCGGCCCTATGCTGAAAAAATTTGCTGACCCCTGAGCTAAATGGTCTAAGGCTATTAGGGTAAGAACATAAGGTCAACAGCCTTGCATTTTAATATCCTCCTTAACCAAGTTCTTGCACATTTTTAATTCGCTTATTCATTCATTCATTCATGTCTAAATGAATTCATTACAAGACACTTTGCAAAGATTCAAAAATAAGACCACTTACCTAGCAAGGAAGCCGCTAATAAGATCTGCTGTGATATTTTGCCAGCTCTAGTCCCTTCTACAGGCCATACAAATGAGCTACTTGCCAATTTGTGTTTTCCCTTTTTTTGCAGAAAGACAATTTCAATGCCGCTCTAGTGTTGCAAATGGGACCCTCCCTGCCAGTGTGAAGAAGGACTTCCCCTTATAGGCTGGCAGGAGATGTAAAGGCCAAGAGATCTGCCCTGCCCACTTTATATTTTACAACACTTGCTGCCATTCCCTGTCCTCCCTCTCACTCTGCTTTTTAACTATGGGCTCATTTCCTTCCCCCCCTTTTTATGGGTAGCAGTTATCTGTTATCTACCGAGATTTTAAAGATAAGAATTACCGTATTTTTCCGTGTCTAAGACTAGGGTTTTTTTTTACCAAAAAGTTAGGTTTAAAATTGGGGCTTGTCTTATACATGGGGGCGTCTTATACACTGAAAAATGTGGTACTTCTGTGTGAAGCTGACCTGCAATCAACTCCATGGATCAGAGATACTGGGAAACTAAAGAGCACCAAGTCAGAAGTTCTCCAAGGGATGAGAGGAGGGGGGAAAATTCAGCTCATGTTTGGAACCAAAGTTGCCAAATTCACACTTTCTGAAACAATGTGATAACCAAAACACACCCATTCTTCTCATATTTGCACTTCTCTGAATTTTGCAGTGCTGTTCACCAACAAGCCAAAGTTTACAAAAAGCATCTATTAGGCAAATGTATATGCGCTGTGGGTTAAACCACAGAGCCTAGGACTTGCTGATCAGAAGGTCGGCGGTTCAAATTCCCGCGACGGGGTGAGCTCCCGTTGCTCGGTCCCTGCTCCTGCCAGCCTAGCAATTCGAAAGCACGTCAAAGTGCAAGTAGATAAATAGGTACCGCTCCGGAGGGAAGGTAAACGGCGTTTCTGTGCGCTGCTCTGGTTCGCCAGAAGCGGCTTAGTCATGCTGGCCACATGACCCGGAAGCTGTATGCCGGCTCCCTCGGCCTATAGAGCGAGATGAGCGTCGCAACCCCAGAGTCGATCACGACTGGACCTAATGGTTAGGTGACCCTTTACCTTTACCTATATGTAAATTGAATGTATTAGTGAAAGTAGCATACAAAAATGCATTATACTGGGGGAAATCGCTTGAAATTATGTTCGTGATAGTCAAAACAGCACACACAAAAATGTGCTGATTTGGAGAAATCCACACTAAAAGGTTGGTATCTGAAGAAGTGTGCATGCACACAAAATCTTATACCAAGAACAAACTTAGTTGGTCTCTAAGGTGCTACTGGACAATTCTTTTATATTTTTTTATATATTACACTAAAATGCTGCAGAATTCCTATGAGGGTTTCTGAAAAGGAGGTTTGAAGCAGGGGTAGGCAACCTGAGGTGTGTGGGTCGGATCCGGCCCAATCGCCTTCTAAATCCGGCCCGCGGACAGTCCAGGAATCAGCGTGTTTTTACATGAGTAGAATGTGTTTATTTAAAATGCATCTTTGGGTTATTTGTGGGGCCTGCTTGGTGTTTTTACACAAGTAGAATGTGTGCTTTTCTTTAAAATGCATCTCTGGGTTATTTGTGGGGCATAGGAATTCGTTCATTATTATTATTTTTTCCAAAATATAGTTTGGCCCCCCACAAGGTCTGAGGGACAGTGGAACGGCCCTCTGCTGAAAAAGTTTGCTGACCCCTGGATTGCTGCAAAAATGTAGAAAACCAGATTTAAGAGTGGGAAAACCAAGAACCGAAGGGAAATGAAACTGGAAGACCCCCATCCCCACTCCTGCTGCAGGTGAGACGCAGACAGGACAGCTGAGAGTTAACAGTGGGAAGAACCACCCCTTATACCTGACCAATGCCCTTCCTTTGTGCCTCACCCTTATCTAACCCCCCCCCCCCAGTCTGCCCAAACCTCTTCTTCCTCTCCCACCACACCTCCCCTCAGACAGGGTGGATAAAAATCAATGATTTTTTTAAAAATTAAATTAAAAATCAGGTTTTTTTCTTTAAATCAGATTTATTTTAATTGGATTTTTAAAATAAAATGCTTTTGGAGGAAAAGTCTTTCTAAAGATAGTTTTCTATTTAAGTTACATTATAGTCCAAAGGCTATTCATCAGGAAATAAGGATTTGTTTTACGTTTTTCAGTCTAAGTTTTTGGGGTTTTTTAAATTGTTTAACCACATCAGTTAAGAAACATGGATACGTATGCTATCATGTTGTTATTTTAGTTAAATAAATTGTTATTAAGGAAATTATTGTTTTTCTCCTTCCAATAAAGTGCAACAGAAAAGTTGTCCAAATATAAACAGTTAACTTATTAAGCCTCACAATAACTTCATAAATATCTGTCTATGTATTTCTAACAGTATAAACAAATCAGTAATTTTTGATATAACTGTTAAAACTACCCTGAAAATGTATTTTTCCAAAAATGAAACCTTCATCTGGTTGTAAATATTAAGATTACACCAGCAAGAATTAGTCTTTCTGTAAAATAATGATTTAAATCAAGTCTTACTGACTAGTGATTTAAATCAATTGGATTTAAATCAAATCCACCCTGCCTTCAACCTCTTTTAAAGCACCCCTCTCCTTTAAACATTGATCCAGTGGTGTTTTTAATGGAGAGAGGAAGGCACTTCAGTTTGCCATATACCACGCTCTGAAGCACCTCCCTCCCTCCTCTAAAAGGGTCACCTGGGCCACCTGCTCCACCTGCTCTTACTTGCCTACCTGCTATTTTGTCACCACACAGGAGTTATCATGGCCACCTGTTGGGGGCATTACAAATGACAGCATGATGACAGCATTACAACTTTATGATATAGTAAGATCATATTACGTTTTCAAGGTCTTTCTGCAATTATGAGGGCTAGAAGCTTGGGTTTCTTAGGCTGATTCTCAGAAAAGCTTCCAGGTCCCCATGTACTCTAAATTAAGGCAGACACTTCAAGCTGTTAAACTGTTCTACTCTGCAAAGTTTAGCAGATTGGGTAGTACTGACCTCTGACCGCCAACCTTTACAGTGTTTAACAACCATAGAAATACCAATGTTAAGTTACATATTTGATCATAAAATGTAATCTTGCCAGAAAGTTGTAACAAAGATTAGATTAGAGTAATAAAATAAAGGGGATTTGACTGGGCGAGATTAACAGCATCTCAGTGACACATTTGTGGTTGTGTTTTTGTTTTTTTAATAAACTCCTGTACTTTTCCCAGCTCCATGGGAAAAATGATTGGCAAGGCCATAAAATGTTGAGGAAAGCTGTTCCAGTTGGATTCTTTCCAGCCACATCGCTTGCGCATCTCCCTATGGGAAGAGGTGAGCCTGTGAGCCTTGTCATCTGTTTCACAGTGGATGGACCAGGAGAAGAAAAAACACAGAGAGGAAACACTGGGAACTGTAATGTCTACTCTGACTGGCGTTTCCTGCAGGGAATCTCTCCCAACCCTACCTGGAGATTCCATAGGCATAACCCAATAACACGCCCCCTGAAAACAGCCACATTTTAAAAGGGTATATAGGATGTTGATCAGGTCAGCCAAAGGCCTGGTAAAAAAGGAACGTTTTTGCCAGACGCCTAAAGGTGTTTAATGAAGGCGCCAGGCGAACTTCCCTGGGAGGAGAGAATTCCACAGACAGGGACCCACTGCAGAGAAGGCCCCGTTCTCGTGTTGCCACCCTCCGGACCTCTCAAGGAGGCGGCAGTCAAAGGAAGGCCTTGGAAGATGACCTCAGGATCCGGGTAGGTTCATATGGAAAGCACTTTGAATTGGGCTCAGAAACTAATCGGTTGCCAGTGCAGTCGGACCAGGATGGGTGTAATATGCTCAAACCATCTTGCTCCGATGAGCAACCTGGCTGCTGAATTTACTGTGTTTGATGTTTTAATTTGCTGGAAGCTGCCCAGAGTGGGTGGGGCAATCCAGTCAGTTGGGTGGCATGTAAATAAATTATTATTATTATTATTATTATTATTATTATTATTATTATTAAGCAGCTCAGTATTGTCCACACTGACTTGCAGCAGCTGAACAGAATTTCTGACAGGGAGTCTTTACCCAACCTTGAGTCCTACCTAGAGATTGGGCCTTCTGCAACCAACTCAGATGCTCTGCGACTCAGCTACGGCCCCTTCCCTTGTCCTAAATCACAACTGTTATGTACTGAAGTTCTCACCCTGGGCCAGCACTCAGGTCCACATATGCAAATAAGGGATTGAAAGTGACGTTCAGTGATTGGATAGTTTCAGAAAGTTGTTACAGTTACGTTGTACTAGAGCTCTATATAAGCAGGCTGGCTAAACCCTTCAGTTCAGTTCTGTTCTGGCCTGTGAATAAACAAGAGCTGTTTGAAGAATCGCTGTGTCGTCTGATATGTTCACCCACAACTTAACAACAACCTCAAACACATCCCTGATGCCGGGAGACTTTGGGATTATTGAGTTACGCCTATCTCCTCTTCTTGGGATTACATCTCTCTCTTGCCCTTCCAGTCTCTCAGGCCGCTTCTGCAAGAAATCCTCTGCCAGGGCCACTGCCGGGCACAGGTCTCAGGCCTGCCTTCCCTGCCCCAGCTCCCCATCTCCTGGGGAAGGACCATAAAGAACTGCTCCAGGATCAGAAGCTCCACGATTTGCTCCTTGGTCCGCCTCTCCGGCTTCAGCCATCGGTGGCGAAGCTCCCAGAGCCGCCTGCAAACCCTCGGGGCCTCTCGGCCTCCTGGTAGCAGAGCTGCCGGAAGCATCGCCGCCACGTCTCCCTACTGGAAAGATCCTCTCCGGGGGTTTCTTCCTTGACCTTCTCATCATCACCTTGTGCTTGGTGGACGCCTTCCGGTTACTTCCTTTCCACCTCTCCTCGAAGGGACTGACCAGTGTCTGCCACATCTTCCCTCAGGGCCGGAAACAACTTTGTATCTCGCAACAGCACGGGATCTAAACGTGGCGAGGCGGCCAACTCAAAGCGAGGGCACTCCACTGCCTTTAGGAATTCCTGCCACTGCGCTTCCCACCTCTGTGTCTTCAGCATTGTCTACAGGCACTGACTGGCAGCTCCTCTCCAGGGTGAGAGTTGGGGAGCATTCCCAGCCCCACTTGGCGATGCGCTAAGGACTGACCCATGGGTGCTTTAGTTGAGATCCCTGTGTTGCAGGGGGTTGGACTAGATGACCGTCGGCTCTCCTTCCAACCCTTCTCTTCAATAATTCTATGAACTCCTCGCTGACTCTGACACAGTGAATCTGCAGTTCTGCTCAGATGCCCCACAATGGAGGCTGGCCCATTAGGGCAACCCAGCACCAACCTCAGCTTGCCCTCAGCCAGCCCCTGGCCAGCGATCTCCTTCCTTTAAAGCAGGGGTAGGCAACCTAAGGACCATGGGCTGGATGCGGCCCATTTGCCTTCTCAATCTGGCCCGTGGACGGTCTGGGAATCAGTGTGCTTTTACATGAGTAGAATGTGTGCTTTTATTTAAAATGCATCTCTGGTTTATTTGTGGGGCATAGGAATTCGTTCTCCCCCCCCCAAAAAAAAATATATAGTCCGGCCCCCTACATGGTCTGAGGGACGGTGGACCGGCCCACGGCTGAAAAAGGTTGCTGACCCCTGCTTTAAAGCCATTCCAGGGGATGGCTCTGCCAGTCAACCTCCTCCTCTTCCCCAGCGTTGCGTTTGCAAAACCGGGCAGGGAAGAAGATGGGTGGCTCAACTAGAATTGGTCGGCTCTGCTGATCATCGGCTCTCTGGCGCCACCTACTGTCGGGCTCCCTGCCCTCCGTCCTATCATTCCCGATGGACATCAGCCGCTGCTGCTCATCACCATTTCTCTCCTTTTTGCTTCCAAGGGTGGCCCTTTAAAAGGGTTAAAACCACAGAGCACCGATTCCCAGAGAAGCCAAGAAATTTGAAAAGGAGGGGGGGGGGGCGGACGGTAAATACTGCAAAGTCCCTTCCTCCTCCAGCTCCTAGCTAAGCTTGTGCTGTGGAGCTATTGTTGTGTTTTCCTTGCTGCAGACCTGAGGTGGGGGTGAGTTTGAAAGGCTGGAATAGGACCTTTCAGTTGCAACAAATAAATTCAAAGGATAAAATTTGCACTGGCCCATTCGTAGGATTATGCCACCTTTTAAAATAATAATAATTATAATAATTAAATTGATCTGCTCTTTGCAATCCAAGCGTTACAAAATGAATTAGCATCTCTCAAGGCTCTCACTGCAACCTCATGGGAATTTACCTAGTTGCTTTAAAATGCGCAAATATTTTCCTGTGCTTTTAAGCCACACCATAACTGCTGCGGGGAAAGGTGGGATTAAAATCTCCTCCATTTGATTGCTATTGTTTCCACACACCCCTTTTGTTTTATATATATATCGCCAGGATTCTCTGTTCTTTAGGACTCATTCCACAATATATATCATTTTATGCCGTTTCCATTGAGCTGGCTGTGTTTTCATGCTTTGTGGCCGGCCACCTGATATGTTGACTTAGAATTAATTTTATTAATAGCAGCAAATGACACATGCCCTTTGGGGATGAGAATCCTAGACTGCAAGAATCCTATACACACCTGGGAGCAAGCTCTGTTGGAAATGACGGGGTTTGCTCCTGAGAAAACCTGGATAGGATTGTGATATTCGTGCGCTCTGTTGGGATTTAAGTTTTATGTTTCCGGACGGGTGTTAAATCTGTGCCAAAGGTGGGCAGGTGACGTGGGAGAGGGCTCCTGTGCCTTTAAAAGGGAAATGAAGGCAAACATTTTTGGGGTGCTAAATTGGATCTGGAACACACATATGTTTCTTGATGCCTTTTGAAGAGAGCCACTACCTGTCTCTGTAGACCACTCTGGTCTGATTCCCCACAAGGAGTCCTGTTTAAACAGTTGCCCATGAGGACTAGGATCTTGTTTTCTCTTGAAAGGGACCCTAGCTCAGTGGCAGAGTATTGGCTATGCATACAGAAGATGTCAGGTATAGCGCTTCTGAGGTACAGAAACATTGATAGTTTATCGATTCAAATAGAAGCCATTTATAGAAAGTATAGAAACCATTTCTCGTCTATTGATTCAAGCAGAAGTTTCTGGTATGTTCTCTGCATGTGGCACAAGCTGGAAGTTTCTAGCTGGTTTGCAAATTTCCATTCTGCTAAGAAGCATGCAGGTGCTATTTTGGCTGTGAACCTTAACACATTTCTCAAGGCCAAGATGTTTTCAACTGCCTATTATTAATTTACAGGCTGGGAATGACTGGTTTCTCGCTTCCGTTCGTTCAGTCTATCTCTTCTCTTCAGTTTCTCTCATTGAGTGCATTGTACATAAGTATGTTAAGTTTAAGGTTTCCATTTTTACTGTTAGACTGCAACTGGATTTTAAAGAGTTTTTCTGCTATCCAGGGATCTGGATCTTGTTATGTGAATTTGCCGTAGTAAATTTTGCTAATGAAGTTGGCTGCATCTGAGTCGTTTTTTGAAACCACGCGCTGTTTTGGAATCTGCTCTGCTTTTTTAGGTAAAGGTAAAGGTAAAGGGACCCCTGACCATTAGGTCCAGTCGTGACCGACTCTGGGGTTGCGGTGCTCATCTCGCTTTATTGGCCAAGTTTACCTTCCCACCGAAGCAGTACCTATTTATCTACTTGCACTTTGACGTGCTTTCGAACTGCTAGGTGGGCAGGAGCAGGGACCGAGCAACGGGAACTCACCCTGTCACAGGGATTCGAACTGCCGACCTTCTGATCGGCAAGCCCTAGGCTCTGTGGTTTAACCAACAGCGCCACCTGCGTCCCTGCTCTGCTTTTTTTACTCTGCTACAATTCATGGCCTGGGATCAGGAAAGGCCATGAACCGTGACAGAAAATCCCTGGCTCAATCAATCTCTGGTGGCAATTCTAGGTTCCCATTTTGAAACCCTGGAGAGCAGCTGCAAGTCAGTGTAGTCAGCACTGATCTAGGTAGACCTGTAGTACTGACTCTGTTCATCCCTATGTTCTATCTCACTATGTGATATACCATAGTTCTTTTAGATCTTATTTTTCTGTTTGTGTCTCCCGTATCCTTGTACTGTTTGATATACTCTAGTGCTTTGCTTGCGACATTATTATTATTATTATTATTATTATTATTATTATTATTATTATTTCCAGGAGGGCCTAGATAGCTCAGTTGCTTAGAGTGTGATGCTGATAATGCCAAGGCTGCAGGTTCAGTCCCTGTATTGGACAGCTGCATATTCCTGCTTTGCAGGGGGTTAGACTAGATGATCCAAGAGGTCCCTTCTATCTCTATGATTCTGTGGTGATTCTGTGATTTATTAGTTGCTTCTTACCAAGTTCTCCAAGTGGCATGTTTAAAAACAGCAACACATACCATGATAAATTCATGAGGAACAATAGAAAATTAATAATAATGATAATAATGATAATAAACAATACCCCACCCCTCCAGCTGGGTTTCCCCAGCCACTCTGGGCGGCTCCCAACAGATTAAAAACACGACAAAACATCAAACATAAAAAACTTCTAAAAGTCAGGTAGTTGTTTATTTCCTTGACATCTGATCAGAGGGCGTTCCACAGGGCAAGCACCACCACTGAGAAGGCCCTCTGCTTGATTGTAGAGCTGGAGATCCATTTAAGATCCATTCTTCCTTGGTTGGAACTCCCCCTTCCTTCCATTTCTGCACATATAGGATTCTGGCTGCTGTTGCTGCGTACATAAATAGTTTAATCATCCTCTTTGGGACATCTGTCCCTAGAGAAAGGATAGCATTCTCATCCAGGCGTCTGCAACACCCACGAAAACAAATCCCATTATTCTGTTCTGCTACTGTTCCCCAGCCTCTTTCCCTTTTGTCTCTTATAACAGAGGGCATACCCACAGGTGTAGTTTGTGGATGAAATTCATTCTGCTATACAAGTCTTAAAGGGCAGGGGCTCCAGTCACCTGTCTGAACAATGCTACCTCCAATTGTAGTGGTGTTTCATACAATTAAATGCACCTCCATCTAAATAATGTTTAAAAGCTGCACATGGCTAGCACTCTTCCTGTTAACATGATAGCTTTCTTTGTTCAGGTAATTTGTTTTAAATAAAATAAAATATAAAATAATATAAAGTATAAAATAAAATATAAAATAAAATAATTTATACCCTAAAAGACAGTCTGAAAATTTTGATATTATGATATTTAACAAATGTATTTAAGTCTGGCCCAGGGTGCTGATGGTATGGTTCAGAAACAGAGCATGATAATATCTAGCTTTTCTCGAAAAGTAATGAAACTCCTGATTTCTTCCTCGTTCTGTGCCTGAAATATGAAATATTTGGGAATTTTGCAAACATAAAAAAAAAATTTTTAAAAAATGAGGGGGAGATGTACAGTAAATGTTTGCTGTATTGACTTTCCATATGGTATTCTGCATGAGCCCGGAAATTCCTATCGGTGGCAGAATTTAGTATTTCAGCTTTCATTTTGGGGGGTGGGTGTGCGGGGACACACCAAATTTCTGTCCCTTATGACCCAGAAGAAATAGGCTTGAAAGTGAGGCAAGGTCTGGGAGAATGAGAAACTGGGATGTCTAGAATCAAAATAAAATTACCCCCAAAGGTTCTGAGTTTTATGTGCTCTCCGTCATTCTTGTGTATGTTTTTATTTTTTAAGAACCAACCTCTATTGTTGAACCAACCTCTATTGTTACTGGCTCAGAAATAAATGAACCCCTCCATTATATTTTTCAGAGACCCTTGTGGATTCTGCTGCTGGGGCTAGCCTGGGACAAGAAGCCAAGTAAACTCAGGGAGAAGAAACTCCCCCAAAAGCTTCTTCTTTGTGTGTGTGAGAGAGAGGCGAATTGGAGTAAAGCCTTGGCCTGAGAAAAATGGCTGCCGAGCAAGGGATTCTGGGAGATCTGGTTCCCCGGTTCCAAGCCGGGCTACAGCCAGGGGAGGAAATGTTGCAGTGTGGACTCCTGAGCCCCAAACCGGAGGAAGAATTGGAGGGAAAGAGTGAAACGTCTCCCAGCATCCCAACCGAACTTCCCCAGAGAATTACGTCCCCACACGTCAAAGAGGAAGCCGACGAAGGTTTGGCACAGCAGTGGGAGCCTCGGTGGCAGCACTTCCCAAGGGAGCCGCGGCCCTTTCACACAATCTGGGGGGGCGTGCCCTCCCCCTGGGGCCATGCCGAGGCTTCGCCCTCTCCTTTCCAGGGGTCAGGTCATGCTGGCGGCCTACCCAGAGGAGAGCGGGCGGCCCAGCCGTGGCCTGGCCCCAGCAGAGATGTTCAAGGGGCGGGTGGTGGGCCGCTAGCCGACGGTGAGGCAGCCTGCGGGAAAGTCAAGGAGAAGGCATCCCCGGATGAAGAGGCCGCCGACACGGAGAAGTGCCGCCGGCGGTTCCGGCACTTTGGCTACCGGGAGGCTGAGGGCCCCCGCGAGGTCTGCAGCCGCCTCTGGTTCCTGTGCTACCAGTGGCTGAAGCCGGAGAGGCGCACCAAGGAGCAGATCCTGGAGCTGCTGATCCTGGAGCAGTTCCTGGCCGTCCTGCCGCCGGAAGTGCAGAGCTGGGTGAAGGATCGCGACCCAGAGACCTGCGCCCAGGCGGTGGCCCTGGCAGAGGACTTCATGCTGAGGCAGGAAGAGGAGCCCCTGGGGGCAGGCGGCGAAGTCCCCCAGCCTCTTGGAGCAGGAGAGAAGGGATTTGGGGCGCTGTTGCCGTTGCAACATATGGAGAAAGTGGTATGGGTTAGCCTTTCCCCTCTGCTCTGCCTCTCCATCCCCCCAACTTCCCCTCTTCTTCTCATTTTCCCTGCCCGGACTTCCCTTTTGCTCCAAACCGAAATTTTCTGTTACCTAGACTAGGATTTTTCAAATCTTCTAGTCCCAGGCCTCAGTTGATGGGCCTAGAGATTTCTGGGATAGATCTCAGAAATAAATGGTGGCGGATGGAGGCAGAGTTGGGTATAATCAGCGGGGAAGGAATTGGATCATTTTCTCCTGCTAACCCCTCTTTGCCAGTTGCTAAATGCCTTGCCAAAGGATCTTCCTTTGCCGTGTACGCACGTTCACAGCATATCCCCCCGCCCCCTCCACAAAGAATCATGGGAACTGTAGTTAGTGCTGGGAATTATTTGCCACTCACAGAGCTTCAGGCAACAGTTCCCAGGATCCTTTGAGGAGGAAGTGTGCTCTAAACCTACACAGCCCTTGCGGCAAGGAGTTCCGTAGATCTGGGAAGAGTTGTGACTCCAGATTGGTGGCTAGTACAGTGGTACCTCTGGATGCGAACGGGATCCATTCTGGAGCCCCGTTCGTATCCTGAAGCGAACGCAACCCGCATCTGCGCATGCGTGGGTTGCGATTTGCTGCATCTGCGCATGCGCGTGATATCATTTTGAGCGTCTGCAGATGCATGAGCGACGAAATCTGGAAGTAACGCGTTCCACTACTTCCGGGTCGCTGCGGACCACAACCCGAAAACGCTAAACCCGAAGCTACTTTAACCCGAGGTATTACCTCTTGTGGGCACAAATGCCACAGTTTTAACCAATCCAGCCATGTGGATATTGAGAGAATGCGGATTCCTGAGGTCAAGCTATCCTAGTCCACAAACAGCTGAAACTAGCAAACTAAGGGGAGGGGTTGTATTTGCCAACTAAAGAGGAGTGGCAGGTTAAACTGTTTGAGTACATAGAATTAGTGATTATGACAAAAAAGGTCAGGGACCGATCGACCCAAAAGTTGAAAAAAGAATGGAACATCTACAGACTATATCTAAAAGAACATTGCCCCCACATCAAATCTTTAATATGCTTTGATTAACTCTTGTAATAACTCAAGTTAAAAGGAATATAAACAACATGTAATATTGTTTAAGTTTATTGGAAAAACAGATGCAGTTAACAAGGAGCTAAAAGAACCACGCAGAGGAGGTCGGAAGTCATCAGGCAGAGAAGAAATTTATTTTTATCGTTTTCTTTTCAAGATATTTTGTCTTGTTTGGTATTGGTGGTGGGCTGCTTGCTAATAGTTTTGTGTTTTAGTGTTGCAAGCGGATTGGATGTATTGTTTATAAACCAATAAAGAATGAAGTGAGGGGGTGGATTCCGGAGGCCAAGCTATCCTAGTCCATGAACAGCTGAAACTAGCAAACCAAGGAGGGATTGTATTTGCCAACCCCAGTTACCTATCTCACTGGCCTATTTCAGACCAGCTGAAGGTAGACCCCATGTTTAATGCATTGCTGTTATCCATTTGTGATTATGGCAATACCTTATCTTCCTCAGGCGTTCGGTTCCAAGAGCTATGTGTGTACATGAAAATACAGAAAATATTTCTATACACAGCTGGTGTAATGAGGGAAACAGAGAGCACCCTCAACGCTCCCAAAGCCACTGTGCTCCTAACAGGACAGGTGTTGCCCAGAAAGCAAGACTGAGAGCTGAAAAGCTCTTTTTTGCACCAGGTCTACTTGGGGTTACTGGTGCGAAAAGACCTCTTAAACTCTCAGCCTTGCTTGCCAGGCAAGGCCCTCTCAGCATACCAGCTCTGGGAGTGCTGGAGATGCTCTTGCTAGATCTCGCAGGACAACTTGACTTCCCGCGAGATCTTGCGAGAGCATCCCCGGCAATCCCAGAGCCAATGTGCCAAGCAGGCCTTACCTGAGAACCAAGCTTAAAATCTCTCTTCGCACCCAGTCCCCTTGAGTTGCACAGTTTCAGCCGTATACTGTTTGGTTTCGCACAAGTCATTTGAGCGTAAAATGAGGCGCTGCCATATTCTGCCCTGGCTATGCCCTTTGTGTTGTTCCAGGTGTCTGGGCTTCTGGCAGAGGTCTGCCTGTATTCTTCCAAAGCGAGAGGCACCTTCAAAACGGACGAGCAGGAGAGCGGCAGAGATGCTTCTTTGCAGGGTGAGTGTTTGTGGCGCCTGAGTGGCTCTCGCTGCTGCCACCTTTCCCAGAATGCCTTGCTCTGAAGGAAGACCCACACGCCTTGACCCTTTCTCAGAGCCAGGCCAGGAGGCAGGGGGTGAGAAGCGCTAGCTGCTGCTGTTCCTGCGGCTGCTATGACGGCAAAAAGGAATAAAATGTAAACGATGTGAGGAAGAAGAGAGAGAGGGCAGCAGCTCCCACTGCCCACCTGAGCCAGCACAAACTCTTATTGCCACGACGGTGTTGGCCTGAAACAGGGTGTGTGGCCTGCCCCTGTTGCTCTATCTGGCTAAAACACAACTTTTTCTTTTCTTCTATTTTTTTAAGACATAATTTTTTATTGATTTCCAAATTTACTTCTATTTCAGTGTACAATTTTTCTAAAATTTTGACTTCCCACCTTTACGCTCATGATGGTTTTATTCCTGTCTTATACCTGCTGCTTTGTTTGACATACTTTAATCTAATACAATTATCATGTCTTCCACTTATCATTGTTTTCTTTTTAAATTTTCTTTCTTTCTTTCTTTCTTTTATTTATACCCCGCCTTTCCCGGTTCAGAAACCGGGCTCAGGGCGGCTAACAACAAATTTAAAACACTTGATTGTAATACAACATAGAAGCAGCATACAATGCAGTATAAAAGCATGAATAACAATAAAATTCAAAGTTCAAAAATCAATTTGGGGGAAATCCATCCAATAAACATTAGATAGTCACCAGGGCTAGCTGGCTGAATTAGTCCTACTTGGGCCAGCAAGGAGGCCAGGGGAGAATTAGCTGTGGGGTCTCAGAGCGAGTAATCTGAGGGGAGGGGGAGGGAAGAGAAGGGAAATAAAAGATCAGGATGAATTCAAATTAAAGGCCAGGCAGAATAACTCTGTCTTACAGGCCCGATGAAAAGAGGTTGAATCCTGCAGGGCCCTGGTCTCGTGGGACAGAGCATTCCACCAGGTCGGAGCCATCACTGAGAAGCCCGTGGCCCTGGTGGAGGATAGTCTGACTTCCTTAGGGCCCGGGACCTCTAAACTATGGTTATTTATGGACCTTAAGGTCCTCTGCGGGGCGTACCAGGAGAGGCGGTCCCATAAATATATTTTTATTAAGTTTTACATAAGAAATTTAAATTCTAACAAATCATTCACCTCTTCATTAGGATTCCCTGAATCTTTTGACTTCCCTCTGCCCTTCCGTGGTTCCCCCCAACTGCTTATCTTATTTTCTCTAATTTGTTTTTAAAAAGCAGTAATCATTTTTTCCATGTTTTTTTGTACATTACAAGCATTGCTCAAACCCTGCCAAAGTTTTTAGTTGTTTACAGTGTTCTCTTAAGTACATTATATTTTTTTCCCATTCCTTCTTAAAATTCTTCTCTTCCTGGTTTCTGATTTTCCCAGTCAATTTTGCCATTTTGGCATAGTCCATCATCTTCATCAGCCATTCCTCATATTCCACTTATCACTGTTTTCAATCTGCTGCTCATAATTCGAACCCTGCCCATGTTTTCATTTGACTCTGTTTTATTTTCTTTTTATTGATGCAGATCTTCCAGCAGATAATTTGCCAGAGAGGGAGGCCTCGGCCGTTTTGCCCCAGGAAATCCCGAGGCAAGAGGATCCGTTGCAAGACTGCAGGAGGGACTTTGGTGCCGGTTCGGACGTGGCTGAGCGCGAAGACTCGCCCCCTGGCCTGAAGCCTCACAAATGCTCCGAATGCGGGAAACGGTTCCATCAGATTTCCCACCTTAACAGGCACCTGAGAATCCACACCGGCGAGAAACCGTACAAGTGCCTGGACTGCGGGAAAAGTTTCACGCAGGGCTCCTGCCTGCTGGGTCACCAGAGGATCCACACGGGCGAGAAAGCCTACTCGTGCTCGTACTGCGACAAAAGCTTCATTTGGAGCTCAGGGCTCCACCAGCACGAGAAGATCCATCTGGGCGAGAAACCTTACAAGTGCTTGGAGTGCGGGAAGAGCTTCCACCGGAGCTCTGCTCTCACCGACCACGTGAGGTCCCACACCGGAGAGAAGCCGTACACCTGCTCTGACTGTGGGAAAGGCTTCAGCCAGCACTCCAACCTCATTGTGCACCGGCGGGTCCACACTGGGGAGAAGCCATACACCTGCTCTGTTTGCGGGAAAAGCTTCACCCGCACGGCGTTGCTCATGGCGCACCTCAGGATCCACACAGGAGAAAAACCCTACAAATGCTTGATCTGCGAGAGGAGCTTCAGGGAGAGGCCAGCTCTTACGAAACATAAGAAGGTCCACATGAGAGAGAATTTGTAGCGCGTCTGGACTTTTGAAGAAACCTCTGCATGGGCTCTCCTTTCTGGGCATAAAGTAGCGTTTTGCATTCCTCAGCCGTTTCACACACGGCCACATCATCAAGTTAAAAGTGGTCTTACACCGCTTGAACAGCCGCGGCTTTTCTCAAAGAATCCTGGGAACTGTAGTTTGTTAAGGATGCAGGGAGTTGAAGCTCGGTGCTGGGAGTTGTTAGCTGTGTCCTGACCACTCTCGGCACCCTATAACAAGCCGCAGTTCCCAGGATTCTTTGGAGGAAGCAGTGTAAGAGAGTTTTAAATGGGTAGTGTGAATGGGACCTTAGAAATGGCTGATAGGTCAAAGCTGCTGTGATGTCATGGAATGGTTTCTGATCAGTCGGGGAAACTGTCACTAATTGTACTTTGATAAGAGCGAAGGGAAGGGAAGAGTAAGGCCAACATAACTAGGTGGGGAAAACCAAGAAACCATTGGATGCTGGAAAAGAAGTTTTTGAGAGTTGTTTGTTGTTGTTTCGGGGGTGGGGGTGGGGCTTGAGGGGCGAAGAGCCAAAATGTGAGTGAGGCCAAACATGTGATGTCTGAACACTGAATTTCACATAATAGCTTTCAGCTCACCAGCTGCATCTTAAGCTGCAGGTGCCATGTACAAAATATTTGACAGAAAGTGGTACCCAACAAACTCGCACGCTGAAGAGAACAACCTCCTGATGTTGGAAATCCCAGTGCAGAAGAGGCTGGCCTGCTCCTGAGTCCTTCTTGCCTGTTTTTCCATTTACAGGGTTTTTCTTCCCTACTGATTTTTTCCAGTGTTACAATTCTATCCAAACTCAGGGACTCTGAAGAGCTGCTCAGAAACACCTGTCACACAAAATAAAGTTGGGAGTGGTTGGTTGTTGTTGTTTTTGAGTGAGTAGAGGAAAGCAGTTCATTGTGGAAATGTTTGTAATGCATTCAGGCATATTGCTGATCGCCGCCTTCTTTTAAGGATGCTGTGCTGAATATTGAACCATGAAGGTTTGGTGGGGTAGAGGAACATACCTCTAGGTCAGTGATGGCCAAACTTGGCCCTCCAGATGTTTTGGGACTACAATTCCCATCATCCCTGACCACTGGTCCTGTTAGCGAGGGATGATGGGAGTTGTAGTCCCAAAACAGCTGGAGGGCCAAGTTTGGCCATCACTGCTCTAGGTGGATAGCTTGCAGTCAAAGTTTTTTTTAATCAATACATCTATCACATGCACCTGATCCAGGATTGGTGTCCAGGATTGGCATTATTGGACACAAAGCCCACATCCTTGCAATAAGTCCCACTGCCAGCCCTCAGCTCCCTCCCTGCTGAGAACCTCCTGGTCATCTTCACGACATCTTCAAACATGCCGGGCACATTCAAAATTTAGGAGATGGCTGCGGGTTTTAGTGCAGAAATAAGGAGCGGAGGGCCGATAGAGAGAGAAATGATTATACATAAAATGTGTGCATGGTTTGGAGAGAATGTCAGGAAACAGTATACCAGGCCAGGAGATACCCCTGCCTGTTGTTTGTTCAGTAAAGGAGCAGAGTAGCGGAACATGGGATTCCAAAAAGACACAGCAGGCCGGAAAAACCATTACTACAAGTTTACTGTTTTCTTACCGTTCAGTACCAGATCCCTGGCATGGCAAATCTTGGCTTGTGCAGAGCAGAATCCAGTTTCTGCGTAAAAATACACCACACAAATGCAAAAATGTAAAATGAACAGAACAGTAGAGTGAAAGAATGAGAGAGAAAATGCTCCCGGCGGACAATTGATACAGCTTATCCCGAGAGCGAACGGCCTTGGACAGAGATAACACAAGTCGGTGCACAAAACAAAATATGTGCTGTCTCCGCCTTCTAAAAGACAGGAGAACTTTTAAACATTAGAACGTACCAGAAGGCTTCTGTTAGTTTCTATACAGAGAGAACTTCTTTTTTTCCTTCTCGTAATACTAGAGCCCAGCGGGTTCATCCATTGAAGCCGAATGTTGGAAGAGTCCGAAGAGATTATTATTATTATTATTATTAATAATAATAATAATAATAATAATAATAATAGTTTATTACTTATACCCCACAGATTTGGCCGGGCCTGCCCACCTACTCTGGGTGGCTTCTAACAGGATATTGTTGTTGTTTAGTCGTTGAGTCGTGTTCTACTCTTCGTGGCCCCCTGGACCAGAGCTCGTCAGGCCCTCCTGTCTTCCACTGCCTCCCGCAGTTTGGTCAAACTCATGCTGGTAGCTTCGAGAACACTATCCAACCATCTCGTCCTCTGTCGTCCCCTTCTCCTTGTGCCCTCCATCTTTCCCAACATCAGGGTCTTTTCCAGGGAGTTTTCTCATGAGGTAGCCAAAGTATTGGAGCCTCAGCTTCAGGATCTGTCCTTCCAGTGAGCACTCAGGGCTGATTTCCTTCAGAATGGAGAGGTTTGATCTTCTTGCAGTCCATGGGACTCTCAAGAGTCTCCTCCAGCACCATAAGTCAAAAGCATCGATTCTTCGGCGATCAGCCTTCTTTATGGTCCAGCTCTCACTTCCAACCATCACTACTGGAAAAACCATGGCTTTAACAATACGGACCTTTGTTGGCAAGGTGATGTCTCTGCTTTTTAAGATGCTGTCTAGGTTTGTCATTGCTTTTCTCCCAAGAAACAGGCGTCTTTTAATTTTGTGACTCCTGTCACCATCTGCAGTGATCATGGAGCCCAAGAAAGCAAAATCTCTCACTGCCTCCATTTCTTCCCCAGGATATTAAAAACATAAAAGATCAAACATTAAAAACTTCCCTAAACAGGGCTGCCTTCAGAGGAAGGAAATAGCTTATTCACACATTTGCTCCCACAATATTGCATGGCAGGGGGCTGGACTGGATGACCCTCGGGGTCCCTTCGGACTGTATGATTCTGATTCTATGATTGTAAGATGTAGGGATGGCTGGCAAACATGGATGGCTTTAAAAGAAGATTAGACAAATTCATGGAGGAGAAGTCTGTGCCTATCAATGCCTGTGTTCTCCCTCCACTGTCTGAGTCCATACAGTATATACTCCCAAATACCAATTCCTGGGAATCACATGTGGGGATTCCTGCTGTGCTCGCATCCTGCTTTCCAGATGTAGCCAGTTGGCAACTGTGAAAACAGGATGCTGGTCTCTCCAACCTTAAACTTAATCCAGCAGGGTTTATACTGACATGGAAGTAAACCTTGCAGAGCAGATTAAGTCTTTTGCCCTCTCTTGCCACCTTTCATCCTGTCCACAATGGGCGGGGGGGAGGATCAGAATCCACCTCTCCCTAACCCATTCATCCTGTCTTCAGCCATAGCAGATGTGCATGGATGCCATGTTGGCACCTGCCTGTCTCAAGAGACAATGGAGTGTGCCTCTGGGGGTGAAGTTAAAACTGCTGTGATGTGACCTCCATGGGGTAGTGTGTCTGGTGGTCCTGGGCTGCCCAGACGACAAGGTCTCCCATCTCAGCCTCACTGATGTGGTCCAAAGGAAAGGAAAGCAAGACATTTGGCACCAGCTTGGCTGCAGGAGTTGCCAGAAAGACATGTTTCCGAGCACAATTCAAAGTGTTGGTGCTGACCTTTAAAGCCCTAAACGGCCTTGGTACAGTATACCTGAAGGAGCGTCTCCACCTCCATTGTTCAGCCCGGACACTAAGGTCCAGCACCGAGGGCCTTCTGGCAGTTCCCTCGCTGCAAGAAGTCAAGTTACAGGGAACCAGGCAGAGGGCCTTCTCAATAGTGGCTCCTGCCCTGTGGAACGCCTTCCCACCAGATGTCAAAGAGAAAAATAACTGCCAAACTTTTAGAAGACATCTGAAGGCAGCCCTGTTTAGGGAAGCTGTTTAGAAGACATCTGAAGGCAGCCCTATTTAGGGAAGCTTTTAATGTTTAATAGGTTATTGTATTTTAGTGTTCTGTTGGAAGCTGCCCAGAGTGGCTGGGGAATAATAATTATTATTACAAGGTGCCATCTAACCGTCTTAGGGACTCTGCTCTGGATTTGTGTAGGGTTTACTCCAGAGCCCTTCTCCCCAAGATAACGTGCATGGCAGTAGAAGTTAACATTTCCAGGGGGTGTGAGATCTGAAGGATGTGTTTGGTGGAAGTGGAATGAGCACCATTAGAACCTTTTTTGAAGAGATTTGAAGAGTTTTATTATTTTATAATTTTATGAAATCTAAATATATTCAGAAGGGGTAGATTCTGCTGCTGCTGCTGTTGTGAACATCTGAGTAATAGGATCAGGTGTCTCCCCAACTCTTTCTTTTTCCTCTGGGCTGCTACCTGTGTGCTGTTTCATGGCAGGGCTGCAAACACTACCAAATAGCCTTGGGCCTCTCTCTCTCCTTTCCTAAACGTTTCTCCTTTCCTAAACATTTCCTGAAAAGCCTTCAGTATTCACTGAAGCCTCCAGCCCTGCTCTGCTACCAGAACGAAATCTGAAGGTTGCAGTCCCTTACTCACTTGCCTTGGAGTAAAACAGCTGGACTGCTTTCTGAGTAAATAGGTATAGAAAGGGTGGTGGTTGTTTAGTCGTGTCCGACTCTTCGTGACCCCATGGACCAGAGCACTCCTGTCTTCCACGGCCTCCCACAGTTTGGTCAAACTCATGTTTGTAGCTTCGAGAACACTGTCCAACCATCTCGTCCTCTGTCGTCCCCTTCTCCTTGTGCCCTCCATCTTTCCCAACATCAGGGTCTTTTCCAGGGAGTCTTCGTATTTACGGGACCGCCTCTCCTAGTATGCCCCGCAGAGGACCTTAAGGTCCATGAATAATCATAGTTTAGAGGTCCCGGGCCCTAAGGAAGTCAGATTATCCTCCACCAGGGCCAGGGTCTTTTCAGTGATGGCTCCGACCTGGTGGAATGCTCTGTCCCATGAGACCAGGGCCCTGCAGGATTTAACCTTCCATTGGGCCTGTAAGACAGAGCTATTCCGCCTGGCCTTTAATTTGAATTCAGCCTGATCTTTTATTTCCCTTCTCTTCCCTCCCCCTCCCCTTTTATGATGATCACCCGCTCTGAGACCCCACAGCTAATTCTCCCCTGGCCTCCTCGCTGGCCCAAGTAGGACTAATTCAGCCAGCTAGCCCTGGGGATTATCTAATTGATTTTTTATTTTTAATGTTATTCATGTTTTTATACTGTATTTTATACTGCTTTTATAATTGTTTTAAATTTGTTGTTAGCTGCCCTGAGCCCTGTTTTTGAACCAGGAAGGGCAGGGTATAAATAAAAAATTATTATTATTATTATTAAGCAGTCTACCTCCAAATACCGGGCCCTGGTGATGAGCAGCAGGGAGAGGGCCCTTGTCTCCTTTCATGAGAGAGGCAGAAGTAAAAGGCAAAGGGGTTTATTTTTATAAATTCCAAGCAGCAAGATGACTTGAAGAAGATCCGCCTAGGCCAAAGCCAGACCTCGCCCACCTGTTCCCTGCCAGATCTTCGGGCTACAACTCCCATCATCCCTCACAACCAGCCTTGCTGGCCGGGGCCGGTGGGAGTGCAAAACACTCTGAGAGTGCCGGGTTGACCATGGTGGACCTAAGCCAAAAGTGAGGAGCCTGTGGCCCTCAGACGTTGAGGGCTGCAGGTTAGCCAACCTGAAATTTCTCGCCTGAAACCCCACCTCACCGATTTGAACAGCATTTATAGTATAAACTATACTATAGTTATAGTATAAACTGCTGCGGCTCCTTAAAGGGCAGCAAGAGTTAGCTGTGGAGAAAAATCAGGTTTATACTACTTACGTACAGTGGTACCTCGGGTTACAGACACTTCAGGTTACAGGTGCTTCAGGTTACAGACTCCGCTAACCCAGAAATAGTACTTTGGGTCAAGAACTTTAAGAACTTTGCTTCAGGATGAGAACAGAAATCATGCGGTGGTGGCAGCAGGAGGCCCCATTAGTTAAAGTGGTACCTCAGGTTAAGAATGGTTTCAGGTTAAGAACGGACCTCCAGAACAAATTAAGTTCTTAACCGGAGGTACCACTGTACTTATGTATTCACTTCAGTTACCCCCCTGCTTTTGTATTAAACCTAGATTATTCCATTGTGATCCTGGATTTATCCCGTGTCTTACTGAACTGTTGATTTTGCCACATTTGAATTTACTGATATGTGGTGCGGCAAATTGGGATGGGTGTGCTTTTAAATGTCAGGCATCTTTATAATTATTCAGCTCCACAAAGCTATAATGTTCATTGTGAGCCGCTTTGGGACAGAGGTTCTTGCGGGAAAGTGGCATTTGAAGAAATTAAACTAAGCTGTGGTAAACCTGCTGTTGGGACTCAACAGCCCTTTGGGTTTCCTGATGTTCTTAGGTGCTTCTTTCATCCCTGCAGGATTTAATTACTGAATGATACAGAAAGGACGTTCGCAATATGGTCTTGCTATCTGCAATGAGACACGACTGCGGCCCGATGCCCTCCCCTTCCTTTCGCACCAGATAAAAAGAACACACTTCTGCTACTATTCCTCGTTGCCAACTGATAATGGCAATAAATGCCAAGAAACTGGAGATCTCTAAAAACAGACAGGTGACCTTATTTTATTGTTCAGCCATTTGCTCCTCCATGGATGCCCCGGGAGACGGTACTCCCCACCCTCTAAGCCAATGTATACATCATCATCATCATCATTATTTATTATTTGTACTCCGCCCATGTGACTGGGTTGCCCCAGCCACTCTGGGCGGCCTCCAACAGAATATAAAAATACAATGAAACTTCAGATATTAAAAACTTCCCGATACGGAGCTGCCTTCAGATTTCTCCGGAAAGTTGTGCAGTTGTTTATCTTTCTGACCTCTGAGGGGAGGGCATTCCACAGGGCAGGGGCCACTACTGAGAAGGCCCAATGCTTGGTTCCCTATAGCTTCACTTTTCACAGTGACGGAACCGCCTGAAGGCCCTCCACGGAGCTGGACCTCCATGCCCAGGCTGAACGATGCGAGTGGAGATGCTCCTTCAGGTATACGGGGCCGATGGCTTCTTGCATGCGAGAGGAGGCTTGACTTCTGAGTGAAGCCCTTTCCGCACTCCAGGCACTTGTATGGCTTCACCCCAGAGTGGGTTCTCTCGTGCTTGAGAAGGTTGGAGCGATGGCTGAAGCTCTTCTCGCAGATCGAGCAATGAAACGGTTTCTCCCTTGTGTGCGTCCTGTGGTGAACGACAAAGGCCGACTTGTCCCGGAAGCTTTTGGGACAGTCTGGGCACTGGAAGGGTTTTTCTCCCGTGTGAATCTTCTCGTGCTGAACCAGGCCGGCGTTCTGAGAGAAGCATTTCCCACATTCGGCACACTTGTACGGCTTCTCGCCCGTGTGGGCTCGCTTGTGTTTCATGAGGGACGAGCTTTCGACAAAGCTCTTATCGCACACCGTACACTTGTAGGGCTTCTCTCCCGTGTGGAGCCTCTCATGCGTGAGGAGGTTCGTGCGATGACGGAAACGCTTGCCACACCCAGAGCACGGGTATGGTTTCTCCTCGGTGTGGATTCTCCTGTGCACGACAAAAGCCGACCTGTTCCTGAAGCTTTTGGGACAATCGGGACACTGGTGCGGTTTCTCGCCCGTGTGGATTCTCTGGTGTCGGTTAAGGTCAAATCTCTGCCGGAAGCTTTTCCCACAGTCTGGGCAATGGTAGGGCCTCTCTCCCGTGTGGATTCTCAGATGAGCCGAAAGCCCGCTGTGCCCTCTGAAGCTCTGTCCACAATCTGGGCAAACGAAGGGCTTCTCTTGCCTGTGGGTTCTCTCATGTGCCGTAAGATGCGACTGCTGGCTGAAGTTCTTCCCGCAATCTGAGCAACTGAAGCGGTTCTCCCCGGTGTGGATTCTCTGATGGGCAACCAGGACATTCCTACTGCAGAAGCTCTTCCCACAGTCGGAGCAGATGTAGGGTTTCTCTCCTGAGTGCATTCTCTGGTGTTCAGTGAGCTCCGCCTTGCAGCGAAAGGATTTTCCGCACTCAGCGCATGTCTCACCCTTGAGGAACCTTTGCTGGACTGGCATGGCAGGGAGCTGGAAAGGAATGGATTTGCCTTCTTCATTATGGGGGTGAGTTTCCTGCTGGTTTTCGGATGCTTCTCCCCAGTAAGGATAACGGGAAACTGTCTGTTCTGATCTCCCTGGCAGCATCCAACGTAGTTCAGCTCCTTCAGAATTGATTGGCAGATTCTTCTTCCAACATGCCCTCTCATTGTCTGTTGGAAAAAAACAGAGAATCCTTACAAAGGGAGATTTCCCTTCACCAGGAAGAAAGGATGGCTTGGATCAGATTACACAGCAAAGAAGGGGTTTGGGGCCCAGTTATTTGAAGGACCACCTGCAGGAACCCACACAAGCCCTAAGAGTGGCCTCAAAGATCCTGCTTGCTAGTGCATCTATAAGGTCAGTTAGATTACCTGGCTGTGAGTCTTGAAGGCTGCTCCCTGCAAAGTCCTTTCCACCAGGCCTAGGGGGCGGGGCCCACACTCACCAGCTCTACTAAAGAGGCTCCTGGTGAGAACCAGAGGGACACTGCTATGCCTGACAACAAACCCTAACAGTTGGATTCTTTTGCCCCATCTTTTTGTGCCTGCCAAACAGCCGTGTCATGCTTATGGTAATATTTTATTCTCTTGTTAATTATGCTGTTTCAAATGTGCATTTTATATTTTACTTTACTTAGCAACGGTTTTTTAAAAAATGTTTAAGTTTTTATTTTGTTAACTTTGTTTGTGTTAAATATGTATTCTGTACTTGACCTCCTTTGTAATGTTTCATTTTATTATCTTTAAGATCACATTTTAGTTTTCTGTTAATTATGTTGCTTTGGCTGTGTACTCTATATTTGACTTTCTTCAAATTGTTTTATTGATGTTTTAATATTCTGTAAACTGCTTTGAGATTTTTCTTAAAAATATAAAGCTGTATAGAAATGAAATAAATCATAATGATAATCATAATAATTGGTGTGCACTAGATCTGTGGGCAGAGCCTTTTTTGTGGTGGCCCCTCATTTGCACAACCTGCTCCGCAAGAGAACTCCCTCCAGCCAAAGACTCCTTACCCAGCCAAGGGGCATCAGCAGCCGAATCCTCCACTTTGGTGAGCGGCCACTCACCAGAGTCTGACAGAGCCCCGTCAGTCTCAGGGGAATCATCCGCTTTCTCCTTGAAGGGCCAGAGGACCTGAAACAGCAGAAAGAACAAGACAAAGAAATGGGTGCAAATCGCCTGAGATTCAGGGGTGGGGAACCTCTGGAGCTTCTCCAGACGCTACAGGACTTTAATTCCCATCAGCCCCCAGCCAGCATGGCCAAGGGTCAGGGGAGTGGGAGTCCAGCAACATCTGGAGGGCCAAAGACTCCCTGCCTTTGACTGAGTCAGGCCATTGGCCCATCTTTCACAGTATTGCCTACACTGACTGGCAGCAGCTCTCCAGAATCTCAAGGAGACCTTCTTCAGGCAAAGGCTGTCCTCTGTGCTGTCTTTGAAGGGGGATGCATTAAACCAGCTGGGGCAGGATGTGGCAGCCCATCTCAAGACAGGAACTGGAGCACAGGAAACCATCACTCCTGTGTCCACATAGCTTCTCTCCAACCAACACTGACTGCCTGTTCACAGCAGTGGAAGCTGGTCCGTTAGGGCAGAGAGAGTGTTGCCCACCATCCTTAGTCTTCCCCCAGCAAGTGGCGTTCTAAGGTACACTGCCTCAGAACCTGGAGGTTCTACTTTGCCAATACAGCCAACCCCTGCTGATTCGGCCAGATCCCATCTTCGAACCATCTAGGGCAAGCATAGGCAAACTCGGCCCTCCAGATGTTTTTGACCTTCAACTCCCATGATCCCTAGCTAGCAGGACCACTGGGTCAAGGATGATGGGAATTGTAGTCCCAAGACATCTGGAGGGCCCAGTTTGCCTATGCCTGATCTAAGGGAGCAGTCAGTCCAATGCATATTTACAGTCAGCAAAAACTGCCCCAATGGCTAGTCCTCTGGGCTCCTTGCCACTGTTCGTTTTGTTCTTCCCAGGACTGCTCTCCTGCCCTCTCACCTGTTGTATTTCGTGCTCGTTCTCTTGCTGCCTCTCCAGGAAATCCTCCGCCAGGCCGACTGCCTGACCGCAAGTCTCCGGCCCGCCTTCCCTGACCCAGTTCTGCATCTCCGGGGGCAGGACAGCCAGGAACTGCTCCAGGATCACCAGCTCCAGGATCTGCTCCTTGGTGCGCCTCTCCGGCTGCAGCCACCGGTGGCAGAGCCTCCACAGCATCCCACAGAGATCTCGCGGCCCCTCGGCCTCCTGGTAGAGGAACTGCCTGAAGCACAGGCGCTCCACCTCCTGGCTGGGAGCCTCCTTCTTCACTTCCCCACGATCCAGGGCCAAAATGCTGTGGGTGGGCGGGGGGACGTCTCCTCCAGGGCCGGGCAGGTGGCGGACCACCCTGCCTCGCCCAATGTCTGGTCGCCCCTCAAAGGAAGCCTGCGTGTCCCTTGGGCCATTGCTGGCCAGCTGCAGGTTTCCTGGCTCAGACTGTGGAGATCTCACAGCCTTCAGGAGCCCCTGACACTGAGCTTCCCAGCACTCCTCCTGAGGCACTTCCTCGGGTTCCTGCTTAATGTGCTCTGTTATGGTCCCTTCCCACAATTCCTTGAGGCTCTCTGAGCGGACGGCCAAGGGGCCTGTTCCTGCAGCCTCCTCCGGTTCAGACTCCGATGCCTCCTCCTGGGCCTCCGTCTTCACTGTGTCCTCCAGCAGGGCATCTCGGGGGACAGTCCAGACAGCTGCATTCCTGCGTTCGGACGCCATCACCCCTCTTAACTCCGGGGCTTGGCAGGGGTCACTCACACACCGTTATCCCATGTTTCTCAGTGATGTCAACTGCCAGGTCCAGGATTGTTTATAAGGCCCGGTGCCTCTGCAAGGAAAGAGAATCAGTGGGATCTGCAGCAAAAAGTTGGAGCGTGGAACACTCCTGTTCAGGATACTCCATTCCATTCTCTGCCCCCATGTTTTCCATCCCACCAATCATCAGTCCGTATTCTGTGCATACTGAGCATGCTCAGTCCTCTGGGAACTGTAGCTGTGAGGGGAATAGGGGGCTCTCCTCTCAGCACTCTTAACAAACTACAGTTCCCAGGATTCTTTGGGGGAAGCCATGGAAGTTAAAAGTGGAATTACATTGTGCTAAATGCATAGTGCAGATGGCCCCCTGATTACAGCCCTTTCACTCAAGAGTCCAGTCCTGGTTTCCCACTGCGCTTTCTCACATTCAGAATGGTCCTTTCATTTTTGCAGGGTGGGAGAAGGAGTTGTTGCTACTATTTCTAATCAACTGGCAATCAAGGTGCCTTAGAGACACTTAGTGATCTACTGCAAATCCCCCCCCATCTGACTTCTGACCACCCCTGACATAATGTCCCTGAAGACATATCAAGCAAGATATAGGCAAGACATAGCCATGATGAAGAATAGTCCTTGATAGACTTTATGTTTAAAAGGGGTGGGGGGTGGAGATAAGAGAAATCCACAGAGGATGTTCCAAAACTCATTACAGCTCCGTGGAACCTGCATGTTCAGGAGCAGTTGACCTGCAAAGTGCTGGAGGCAGAGAGCAGCAAGGTTTGCTGCTGCCTTGCCGCCTCTGAGCATCCCAGAGAGGTCTGGCTGCCCACTGTTGAGAGCAGGAGGCTGGTCTGGGAGGGGTCTGTCTGATCCAGCAGGGCGTCCTCTTAGATCCCTAAAGCAAACCTTCCTATTCCAGGCCAGCTCTCTGCTCCTGCCTCAAGGCGCTTCACACTTACCGGATTCCCTCCCAGGAGCTGAAAAATCTCTTCTTCCAGCCTCTACTTTGCAGCAAAGAAAAGCACCATAGAGTCGCTAAGGGGGAGAAAAGGAAGAGGAGGGCCTTCGATAGTCAGAACAATTTCCGTCCGAAGTGCCGCTCTAGAAATCCCGACTCTCTCAGCTTAACCCTTTGTGACAACCAGAGCGCAGAGGGGCTTTCCTTTGTATTTTTGAATACCCCCTCGCCTGTGCCAAATTGGAAGCATGTTGGTCTGACAGTGCAAATAAAAACCTAAGTGTGCTTGCATTTTAGGGGCTGTAGTTCGGTGGCAGAGCATATGTTTGACATGCAGAAGGTCCCCTTGGTATCGGCCACTTAAAAGGCGAAGGGAAGGACCTTTCTGTGCTGGACACCCGAGAGAGCCGCTGCCAGCCCGTGCAGGCAATACTGGCCTTGGTGAACAAATAGGCTAACCTCTGGTACGGAGCAGCTTCGCGGGCAAACATCTTGCTAGCTGTGCGCATACAAAAAAGAGAGTTAGCAGAGTCAGGCCAATGGCCCATCGAGTCCAGCATCCTTTTCCCACAGTGGCCAGCTAGATGCCTGTGAGAAACCAGCAAACAGGATCTGGCCTCAAGAGCCCCCTGCTTTCCTGTGGCTTCCAGCAATTGGGACCCCTTACTCTGTGGAGTTTGGGCACAGAGGCGAGATTTGAACTGAGGTCTTCGCCCTGAACTCCTCCATTGCAAAGATTTGATGTGCTAATTATAGTATTTATTTCTCACCTTTATTTCTTCAATAAGTGGTCTCATGGTTCTCCCTCTCTTCATTTGATCCCCACTACAACCTTGCAAGGTAGGCTAGGCTGAGAGGCAGTTGCCCGTCCAGCTTCCTGGCCCAGGAGGGATTTGAACTCAGGTCTCCCCTGGGTCCTAATCCAGCACCCTTAAATACTACATAACATTGGCTCTCGTGTGTAGACATCATACATTAAAAGCAAATCTCTTCCCCGCCCCCCCGAAAAAAACAGAAACATAAGAACTGTAGTGTAAGGGTGCTGGGTGCAGGGCAAACTACAGTTCCCAATGAGCTTCTGGGTTTGCCTCGTTGCAATTCGGCTTAAGGGTTAAAGTGTGCGAGTTTGCAGCCCTAGAAAAGCGAATTGGCAGGAAGGAAAGATCTGCAATGGGGCTGAAGTCATTTCCTGCCCCTCCTCTTTTAGGGAGAGGGTTGTGTGTGTTTTTTAGGGGTGTTGCTGCTCATTGAATTGTTTCGTGGTGGAGATCAGCGCCTGCGGAGCCTGTTTGCTCAAAGAGGATTTAGGAGAGAAGAGCCGAAGCGGGGAAGCAGGAAGGCAAAAGTGGGAATAATATGCAAAGGATGATGGCTAAGAAGATTTCTTAGTTTGTGGATCCTGAACAGCAGGATTTTGCAAGCAAGCAAGCAAGCAAGCAAGCTGTGCAATCAGTGATTTATCCTGCTTGTCTTTTTATATAAAATGTTCTTACTTCTGTTCAAGTTATAAAAAGGTTTTATCCTGTTTTTCAAGATCCTCAAAGGTTTTGTGTTGCCGATAGGGCTGCATTGTCGTCTTCTTCTTCTTCTTCTTCTTCTTCTTCTTCTTCTTCTTCTTCTTCTTCTTCTTCCTCTTCCTCTTCCTCTTCTTCCTCTCCCTCTTCCTCTTCCTCTTCCTCTTCCTCTTCTTCTTCTTCTCAGGCACCCCCAAGATCTGAGGAGAGCGGGTCGGGGGTTGCAAACTTGCGAAAGGTGCACTTATTTCTTGACCCCCCACACGTGTATTTTTGGAACCCACCCAGTTTCGGTGTCTGAAACCTGTTAAAATTGTTTTTAATTCTGGATTTTAAACGGTTGTAACCCATAGCTGTCAACGTTTCCCTTTTTTTTTAAGGGAAATTCCCTTATTCCAAATAGGATTCCTCACAAGAAAAGGGAAAAGTTGACAGCTGTGTTGCAACCTGTCCTGCTACTGAAGGGATGGCAATAAAGCACCACCACCACCACAAAAATCCTAATAATAATAATAATAATATTAGTAACAAATGTTTTTCACCGTTTTTAATTTTTTAATTTACTTTTTTTGTAAGCTGCCTTGAAACCTGCCGGTGAAGGGTGGGCGATGTGAAGCTCAAGAGCAGCAGGGACACTTAATCCATGGCACTGCCCATCATTCTCCGGCTTCTGATGACACACACTTCCCTTCCCAACCTAGGAAAGGAAGAACCCGAAAAACACACCATTTTTAAGGACCGTGCGCCAAGATGGTGCTTTTTGCATATGGGTTGGCTTTAAACCTGTTCCAAACTGCCTCATTGAACTTGGCAAGGCTGAGGGCACCCCCTGGTCAAGATGGCCCGTTTCTCATAGAATTGTATTGTTGGAGGGGACCCCAGAGGTCATCCAGCCCAACCCCCTGCAATGTAGGAATCCTGCCCACAGCCATCCCGGGGTGGGCTTGAACCAACAGCCTTCTGGTTAACAGCCAGGCGCACTGACCCATTGCCCCACCTCTTACCTCTCTTGGGATCCCTAACCGTTTCAGGTGTCGGTGCTGTTGATGGACTGGGCCGCTACCTTCCCCGAGGCAGAGGATGCTCCTTCAGACAGTGCACAGAGGCTCGTGTCCCAGGGAGTCAAGCAGGAGGATGGCCAAGAGTCGCTGGGTAAGGTGAACGTAGAATCGTAGAGCTGGAAGGGACCCCGGGGTCATCTAGTCCAACCCCCTACAATGCAGGAATCTCAGCTAAAGCATGCGAGACAGATGGCCCTCCAACCTCTGCTTAAAAACCTCCAATGTGTACTTGAGCAGAGAGAAAATGAGGAGGAGAACCTTTGGGGAGGAGAAGCTGAGTGGTGGAGCATCTAGCCCCCAAAGTATTATTATCATTACTACTGTGGTACCTCGGGTTACAGACGCTTCAGGTTACAGACTCCGCTTACCCAGAAATAGTACCTCGGGTTAAGGACTTTGCTTCAGGATGAGAACAGAAATCATTCTCCGGTGGCGCGGCAGCAGCAGGAGGCCCCATTAGCTAAAGTGGTGCTTCAGGTTAAGAACAGTTTCAGATTAAGAACGGACCTCCAGAACAAATTAAGTTCTTAACCGGAGGTACCATTGTAGTCTTAATCTAAGGGTCACTGGCCTGAGCACCATGTTGGGCAAAAGGTTCCTGCATTGTAGAGATCTGGACTAGATGATCCTTGTCCACCCCCATCATACAGCCTGGACACTTGAGGTCCAGCGCTGAGGGCCTTCTGGCGGTTCCCTCATTGCGAGAAGTGAGGTTACAGGGAACCAGACAGAGGCCCTTCTCGGTAGTGGCGCCCGCCCTGTGGAATGCCCTCCCTTCAGATGTGATGGAAATAAAGCAGCTATCTTGTCTTTAAAAGACATCTGAAGGCAGCCCTGTTTTTAATATTTAATGGTGTATTGTTTTAAGACTTGATTGGGAGTCGCCCAGAGTGGCTGGGGAAACTCAGCCAGATGGGCGGGGTATATTAATATTATTATTATTAATATTAATATTATTACTGGGCCGAGGCCCAGATTATCTGTCAATAGGGAATGCTTGCTTGCTTCTTTTGGGGATTGATGAAATAATGTTCCTGTTAACTGGTGTCTCTTCCCCTTGGCTCTCATTTCTTGCTCTGCTCCAATAGGAGGACACTGGGAGAGGGAAAACGAAGGCGAACCAGGAGGAGCGTCTACAAAAATGGAAGATCTAGACGTGGATGTCAGCACCAGTACTCAAGATGAAGCCACGAGGCAGCAAGGCAGGAAAACGTCCACCAGAGATAAGCGCGGGAGTCCGTCCAATGCCAGCAAAGATGGGGAGGCCCACAAAACTGCCCAAGTAGATGTGCAGGAGGAAAAGAGAAGGAACAAGTGCCCTGTGTGTGGGAAGATGTTTTGTTCTAAGTCACGCCTTAACGTACACCAGAGAATCCACACCGAGAAGAGGCCCTATCAGTGCTTTGAGTGCGGGAAGAGTTTCAGGCAGAGCGGGCATCTCTCTCAGCACCAGAGAATGCACACAGGAGAAAAACGATACAAGTGCTTGGAGTGCGGGAAGAGCTTCAGCCAGAGCACCTATTTTATCCTCCACAAAATAACCCACACGGGAGAGAAGCCGTTTACGTGCCTGGAGTGCGGGAAGAGCTTCAGTCATAGCAGGCGGCTGACCATCCACCGCACCATCCACACAGGGGAAAGGCCGTACAAGTGCAAGGAGTGTGGGCAGAGCTTCAGCCAGAGCACGCACCTTACCTCTCACCAGAGAATCCACACCGGGGAGAAACCGTACAAGTGCCAGGAGTGCGGGAAATGCTTCAATCAGAGCACGCACCTCACTTTGCATCGAAGGATCCACACCGGGGAGAAACCTTACCAGTGTCTGGAGTGTGGGAAGTCCTTCAGCCAGAGGCCGCACCTTACTTTGCACCGAAGAATCCACACGGAGGAGAAGATGTACAAATGCTCGGAGTGCGGGAAGAGCTTCCATCGGAGCGACCACCTGACCTCGCACCTAAGAGTGCACACGGGAGAGAAGCCGTACCAGTGCTCACAGTGCGGGAAGAGCTTTAGCCGAAGCGCAATCCTGACTAAGCATCAGATAACCCACAAAGGTGGAGAAACTCCCGTGGGAACAGATGAAGGCTCTGCCTGAGCATTTCCTGGGGTCCCTGGAAATTCCAGCCGGTTGTGACGCACTGCTGTTCCAGTTGTGGTGCCGCTCCAGAGAGAGGGTTGACATGTGATTACACTGTACAGTGGTACCTCGGGTTACAGACGCTTCAGGTTACAGACTCCGCTAACCCCAAAATAGTACCTCGGGTTAAGAACTTTACCTCAGGATGAGAACAGAAATCGCGCGGTGGCAGCAGGAGGCCCCATTAGCTAAAGTGTTACCTCAGGTTAAGAAGTTTCAGGTTAAGAACGGACCTCCAGAACAAATTAAGATCTTAACCTGAGGTACCACTGTATAGCAGCACAGTCCTTGGGCTTCCTGGATCAAATGGAATGTGCTTCAAATGTCATTCACATGTTCTTTACGCTAGAGTTGGAGAAACCCAGAGCTCTCCTCTGGATCAAGTCCCCTTAAGCCCCAGGCAGCATGGCTGATGGTCAGGAATTATGAGTGTTGTAGCCCAACAGCTTCTGAGGGCTCACGGGTTTCCCTATCCTGACTGCAGATCAGCAGTTCCCAAACTTTTTTCGGGCCATTGTTTTGATAAACTTGTGCCCAGTGCCCCACCCCATACCCTTTCAAAAGCATTATTCAGGATAGCAGTTTGCACAACTCCTTTAACACAATAAAGTTCTAAACAGCAACAATTAAGTGCACATTGATTTAAAATCCAATTCAAATGACTTGTTGTTGTTGTTTAGTCGTTTAGCCGTGTCCGACTCTTTGTGACCCCCTGGACCAGAGCACGCCAGGCACTCCTGTCTTCCACCTCCTCCCGCAGTTTGGTCAAACTCATGCTGGTAGCTTTGAGAACACTGTCCAACCACCTCGTCCTCTGTCGTCCCCTTCTCCTTGTGCCCTCCATCTTTCCCAACATCAGGGTCTTTTCCAGGGAGTCTTCTCTTCTCATGAGGTGGCCAAAGTATTGGAGCCTCTGTCCTTCCAGTGAGCACTCAGGGCTGATTTCCTTCAGAATGGATCGGTTTGATCTTCTTGCAGTCCATGGGACTCTCAAGAGTCTCCTCCAGCACCATAATTCAAAAGCATCAATTCTTCGGCGATCAGCCTTCTTTATGGTCCAGCTCTCACTTCCATACATCACTACTGGGAAAACCATGGCTTTAACTATACGGACCTTTGTTGGCAAGGTGATGTCTCTGCTTTTTAGGATGCTGTCTAGGTTTGTCATTGCTTTTCTCCCAAGAAGCAGGCATCTTTTAATTTCGTGACTGCTGTCACCATCTGCAGTGATCATGGAGCCCAAGAAAGTAAAATCTCTCACTGCCTCCATTTCTTCCCCTTCTATTTGCCAGGAGGTGATGGGCCCAGTGGCCATGATCTTCCTTTTTTTGATGTTGAGCTTCAGACCATATTTTGTGCTTTCCTCTTTCACCCTCATTAAAAGGTTCTTTAATTCCTCCTCACTTTCTGCCATCAAGGTTGTGTCATCTGCATATCTGAGGTTGTTGATATTTCTTCCGGCAATCTTAATTCTGGCTTGGGAATGACTTAGTTTAATTTATTTAACAAACTGGTGAACTCGATCTGTTTTGTTGTATGTTTTTAAACAGGTTGGATGGTTGTCGTGGATGCTTTAGCTGTGATTCCTGCACAGCAGGGGGTTGGTCTAGATGACCCCTGGGGTTCCTTCCAATTCTCCTGTTGCCTCTTAGCCCCCAGCTAGGAAATCCCCCCCTCCAGGGGGTGGTACTGCCCATTTTGGGAACCACTGATCTCGATTAAAGAACTCACATAGGTGGAAAATCCTGTAAAATGAAAATTGTATGCTCACAGAGCACATTCCCAGCCATGCTGTTTATTAGCCTTTTTCAGCCTGGTGCCCTCCAGGTAATTCAGACTATTTTGCTGCGTCTTTCTCTGCAAAAATGCTTTCCTCCTCTCTGTCCCAGTTGGTAGCTTCTATTTTTTAAAAAAACAACAACCAAAGGGGTTTGTAGATAAGCAGCTAGGGTACTTCTTTCAAGTAGATGGGCTGGTGGAAGTAAAATGTATAAAACTGCCTTATTTCATCCTTTCTTTGTCAAATCATTCCAGTTTTATTAGTTTCAGACTAAGACCTGAGAGATCTAGGTTCAAATCCCCATTTAGCCAAGAAAGGGAGGCAAATATTGGTAACCTACATCCCAGGGTTGTTGTTACAAATAACACAGTCACAGTTGTTCAAGACCCTGGAAGGCAGTTCTTGTCGCACCAGGGAATGTATATTCTTCAAATGAATTTTTAAAAGAACGAGGAAGCAAATCCTGCTATTTGTTTTTATTCATTTGTACATTGTTGGTGATATTAATAAAGAAACGAACCTGTGTTGGGTAGTAAAATGCATGACCGAAAACTACTCTGGAAAGCTTGGAGTAGGGGAAAGAGAACTGTTACGATGGGATCGGGTGGGGGAAATGGTCGTCTTGCGCAACCAGCTTCCTGTATTTGCAATAGGATGGTAGTTACCATACACTTCTAGTCCCAGGGAGCATTTATTCAGAAGAGAAGTGAAGTTACAGGGAACCAGGCAAAGGGCCTTCTCAGCTGTGGCACCCTCCCTGTGGAACGCCCTCCCATCAGATGTCAAGGAAATAAACAACTAACTTTTAGAAGACATCTGAAGACAGCCCTGTTTAGGGAAGTATTTAATGTTTGACATTATATTATGTTTCTATATTTTGCTGGAAGCTGCCCAGAGTGGTTGGAGAAACCCAGACAGATGGGTGGGGTATCAATAATAAAATTACAGTCGTACCTCGAGTTACATACACTTCAGGTTACAGACGCTTCAGGTTACAGACTCCACTAACTCAAAAATAGTACCTCGGGTTAAGAACTTTGCTTCAGGACGAGAATAGAAGTCTCGCAGCAGCAGCAGCAGCAGCCGGAGGCCCCATTAGCTAAAGTGGTGCTTCAGGTTAAGAACAGTTTCAGGTTAAGAACGGACCTCCGGAATGAATTAAGTACTTAACCCGAGGTACCACTGTATTATTAAAAGTATTATTATTATTATTAGGCCACACAGGTGGCACACACACATTCACAGAAGGACGTGTTCATTGCTCCATTCAGCCTTCCGATCAATCTTGGGAAATTTGGACCACATTCAACAGTAAATCAGAAAGTGAGAAAACCCTGCAGGAGGTCAATGGTCTATCAAGTTCAGTTTCCTGTTCTCAGGGTGTCCAAGCAGATGACTCAATTCCGCAGGTCTCTGCACTGTTCCCAAGATAAAATCACAATATAAAAACACAAAGAAAAAATAAAAATAAGAACAGCTCATAAGCTCCCTTCCCATGATGCAGCGAGTGTGTGAGGAACAGGAAGTGAAGGCTTCACTTCATCAGACAAGAGGCCGTGTGGCTTGGCTGAGACTATGAATCAACTCTTGGGTTTTTTAATCCTGTACAATAGAGATAGGGACATGGGTGGCACTGTGGGTTAAACCACAGAGCCTAGGACTTGCTGATCAGAAGGTTGGCGTTTTGAATCCCCACGACGGGGTGAGTTCCTGTTGCTCGGTCCCAGCTCCTGCTAACCTAGCAGTTCAAAAGCACATCAAAGTGCAAGTAGATAAATAGGTACCGCTCCAGCAGGAAAATAAACGGCGTTTCCGTGCGCTGCTCTGGTTTGCCAGAAGCAGCTCAGTCATGCTGGCCACATGACCCGGAAGCTGTACGCCGGCTCCCTTGGCCAATAAAGCGAGATGAGCGCCGCAACCCCAGAGTCGGCCACAACTGGACCTAACTGTCAGGGGTCCCTTTACCTTTACCTATGATAGAGATGGGAAACTTCCGGCCTTTGAGCCAGATGTGGTCCTCTGGGACACTCTATGTGGCCCTTGGGGACATGTCCCTCACCAGCCTTTCTCCCCCTCAGGTGCTTTTGCCCGACTGGAGCGTCCTATCGCTCAACTGTCCCAATTTGTCCGGGACATCCCTGAATTACAGAAGCCATCGCGGCTTCTGATTAGATCCCAGAATGTCCCGTTTTTTGGTCCCACACTCTCGCCTTGCACCTGTGCACCACCACCACCTCCTCTGCGTCGCGTGGCCTGGGCGGCGCAGGCTTCCAGAACATTCAGCTTCGTTGGATGACAACAAGTTTCCAGTGCTTTCTGTACACTGGGCAAAACTGTACATGCCTCTAGCCTGTTCCCTCTTCCTCACCTTTCCCCTCAACCAAAAGACCCCAGTGTTGCAACTTTTCCACATAGGGGAGTTGCTCCTCTTATTCATTGCTCCCCTTTTCTGGTAAGGTGTGATTGATGCCAGAAGCTTTTTCCACAGACGCCATTTATATGATGAGTCTTGTTTCTGAGTCAAAATGTACAGGATTATCCTGTTAGAAAATTTAAGCAAAGTCTGGAGAGACATCTGTCAAGAGATGGTGTAGTTGCATCCTGTATTGAGCTAGGCTGGATTGGAAAAGACCTTATTTACTATTATTTAATTTCTAAACTGCTTTATTGCTTTTTTAAAAACCCCTCTAAAAATTTAAATTATTGATAAAACCAAAATTCAAAAGATTAAAATCAACATGTTTTTTGTTTTTTAAAAAAGATAAAACACAGGTAACTTCTACATGTCTGGCTACGCTTGCCTCACAAAAATGTTTCAAGCAAGGGCCAAAAAGAATACAGCAAAATTGCCTGCCTGGTGTCAAAAGTGTAAATGCTGCCATGTTAAAAGATTTCTTGCACAAGCAGAATGGGTATTACCGTATGTGGCACCCGTAACAAGTGCTGGTTCTGCAGAATGAAGTGGTCAAATATGGTAAGGCGATTCGGAAAGCAAACTGGTCCCGAGGTGTTAAGGGCCGAATAGCAACACCTTGAACTTGGCCTGTTTGCAAATTGGAAGATCTCTGAGTGGAGGCATCATATGCAGTCAGGGTCTCACTCCTGTCAGTAACTGAGCGGACGCATTTTGCGCTAGCCGCAAAGGAGACCCCACATGGAAGGCAGCACAGTAGTCCAGTGGGGGATGGGATTTGTGTTTCAAAACGTCTGCAGGGCACCGGGTTGCTGAAGGCTAGTCTGGACCACCTACAAGCTCCCTTACATCTCTCAAATGCTATTATTTCAATCATTTAATTTTCCGTGGCTTTCTCTTGCTGGAGGCATGATTATCAAGGCATAAACCTTTGTGCAGGTGCAGGGAGCTGTGTTAGAAATTCCCCAGGCGCGTTTTGCTACTGGCGAAGTTCCAATTGCAACTGCGTGAAGGTTTGTGGGCACCAGGTTGGCGACCACAGTTTAAAAACCTCGGCCTTAGTCCATCTTCAGTACCATTTCCATTGTGTGTTTCTCCTTGCATACTGGGGCCAATGAATTGTAAAAGCAAGCTACAGTCAAGCAATGTAGCTGAGATCATAGAAATTTGGCGCCTAGCTTATACGCTGAGTTTCTAACACTGGCAGGGAGCCTTTGGTCTGCCCGATGTTGCTGGACTACATCTCCCATCTGCCCCCAATGGCAGAGTATGATGGGAGTTGTAGTTCAGCAACATCTGGAGGGTGGACAGGTTTCCTATGCCTGGCCTACAGCTCTCCTCTGTTGACACAGGCTGTACTACAGTCAAACCTCAGTTATTGAACATACTCCGTTCCGGAAGCCTGTTTGGCTTCCGAAACGTTCGACAACTGAGGCGCGGCTTCTGATTGGTTGAAGGAGCTTCCTGCACTCAAGCCGAAGCCGCGTTGGACGTTCGGCTTCCGAAAAATGTTCAAAAAACGGAGCATTTACTTCCGGGTTTTCGGCGTTCGGGAGTCGAAACGTTTGAAAACAAAGCTGTTCAGGAACTGAGGTTTGACTGTATTTGTGTTTTATTCATTCAACAAAAGTTGTATACCACTTGACTGCAAATGAAACCCCTAAGCGGTTTACAAAGCAGATGAAATATGCATCAAAACTGTCCGTAGAAACCAATGTTAATAGCAAGTTTATATAAAAAGGTGACTGGAGCCAGGAGTTTAAAAAGTATACATTCTAAACTAGCACTCCAGATTAAAACGCATATCAATTTTACATGTCCAGGTAGGATTCCCTAAACACAAAAGATTTTAGCGGGCGCTGAAAAGGCACCTGCTGAATGTCAATGAGGAGGGAGTTCCGAAGTGTAAAAGCTGCCACACCAAAAGTGTAGAATGGGCATTATGGGTCTCCTAGCAACTCTCAGCCCCCCCTTAAAAAAACTACACTTCCCAGGATTCTTTGCAGGAAGCCACGACTGCCTGAAGAGCTCCAGTACTGCTTGAAATGTATAGTACAGATTGGGCCTAAGTCCACTGAAAAGGATTTTTAGACCCTAAAGAAAGGAGAAGGGAAGGGAATGAACCCAGGGAACAGTTGGTTATGGGCATTTATTATGGAAGCCAGAGAACAGAAGGACAACTGGAAAGGAACTTTCTGCATAAGCAGGACTTTATTTACTGACTAGCAGCCTCATACACAGGCAATCCTCTGGAATCCTAAGGGCTGTATCCAGCGAAGTCCTACTCAGAGTAGACCCACTGAAATTAATGGACCTAAGTTAGTCATGCCCATTCACTTCAATCGGTCTACTCTGAGCAGGACCAGCACTGGATACAACCCTAAGTAACAACGACCACAACAAAATCACTGCAGTTTTTAAAATCAGTGGTTGAAATCAGTGTTGTTCTGAAGGGTCCAGTCAGCCATCTTGATTCAAAATGGCGTCCAGCTGTATCCAAACACGGAAGAAAACCTGTGTGTTGAACTCAGGGACAGTAACTGGAAATTAGGCCACAATTATCTTAAGAGGTGTCCAAAAATGCACATTAAACAGACAAACAAGATTCCAAAATATACAGTGGATGTTTTAATCCAGAAACGGGGAGCCTATGACCTTCTGGAAGTTGTTAGATTCCAGCTCCCATCAGGCCCTGCCAGCATGGCCAATGGTCAGGGATGATGGGAATTGGAGTCCAGCAACATACTGATGCTTCAAGTGCCATCTATAAGATCCCCAGCTGCACCTGAAATCACCTTCTTGCGGCAAGTTCATACATGCATTGTTCACCCCTCATTAAGTGAATATGCCAAGGGATCACACAAAATCCAGTTTTCCAGGGGAGGGGATCGCACACCACTGCCCATATGCTGGTTTTTTACTTATTTCATGTGTTTTATTACATTTTTATACCCCACCTTGCAAGGATTTCCCCTTACCAACAACCTTGTGAGGCAGGCTAGGCTGAGATCTTAAGTGCTGCTTAGGACTTTGGGGCAGGGTACTTAAGTGGTGTTGAATCAACTGGAAACGCCGACCCAAGCGCTATCAAATTCAATATATTTCTGACTGAACAAAGGGCAAGGAAGTCCAACTCAGTCATGTTTGACTTCAAATTGAGGAAACTTACAAAAAACTAAGGAATTACCCGGTAGTATAAAGAAGTTTGAAAAGGAAAGCCAAAGGGGTCAAATCTCTGTCCCAAAGTGGGGCGGCACCAAAACCTCAATAACAGAAGCTCAGCTAGAATAAATTGGAAAGGTGCCACGAGAGCCAAGAGGATGCCAGCGTGGTTAATGAGCAGAGTCAAGGAAGCTATTGGAGGCAAGAAGGCATCTTTCAGAAAACGCAAGTCTTGTCCAAATGTAGGAAACAAAATGGAACACAAACTTGTGGCAAAATAAATTCAAGCAGACTCTAAGGGATGCTGTGGGGGGGGGGAATACAAGGAGCACATTGCTTAAAATGTAAAGAACAACAATATACACAGGAAATGTAAATGACCAGCAGACTTTGAAAAGCTGGCATCAGGGGATCAAGTTAATCAATTTTGTTGAATTAAACTAAATTATTGCACGGGGTTGGACTGGATGACCCTCAGGGTCCCTTCCAACGCTACAAAATAGTTCTAACTAGATTTAGAATATATGTGCAATTAATTGTTCCTGTTTTGAATTTGATTGTGTTGTTATCTTCCTTAGCAGGTCGTGGAAACCGCTATTCTGAATAATGCTTTTCATAGGGTAGGGGGCACTGGGGGGGGCGAGCTTATGGAACCAAGAGGGCAGTGACCCAAAAAACCTTTGGGAACCACTGCCCTAGCCCAAGATCCCCTAAGGAAGCCTTATGGCTGAGTGGGGATTTGATCCCGGTGGTCGTATTCAATGCTAGTCCTACTCAGAGTAGACGCACTGACGTTAACGGACATGACTGATGTAGGTTCTTTCGTTTCAATGGGTCCGCTCAGGCTGGGAGTGAATTGACTGCAACCTCAGATATCCAGTCTTAGCTGGATGCTCAAACCACGACACCAGAGTCCACTGTGCATAGAAGTGAGTCATTGGGGCCTGTAGGTCTTTGGGGCCTATAGGTCTTGGGGCCTGTAGGTCTTTGGGGCCTGTAGGTCTTTGGGGCCTGTAGGTCTTTGGGGCCTACTGCACACTGTGCTGCCCTCCCTCAAAACCGTTGCTCAGTTCAAAACATGGCTTCTGTTAAAAATCAGTTGCCGTGGGGGGACCTGTGGGATCTGTCCGGAATGAATCCGCTTATGCCTGTTCAGGCTAGAGGCTCCCGTGAAACCTTTGCCACAGTCGGAGCATTCGTACGGTTTCTCTCCCGTGTGGATTCTCTGGTGCGTCACCAGCTTAGGCCTCCGGCTGAAGCCTTTCCCGCAAACTGAGCACAGGAACGGCTTCTCTCCGGTGTGGGCTCTCTCGTGGACGCGGAGGTGAGACCTCCGGCTGAAGCCTTTCCCGCACTCGGGGCACTTATGGGGCCTCTCTCCCGTGTGGGTTCTCCTGTGCAAGATCAGGTTCGACTGCTGGCTGAAGCTCTTCCCGCACTCTAAGCAGGTATAAGGCCTCTCCCCTGTGTGGGTCCGGTGGTGCTTAATAAGGTTTGCTCTCTGAGCGAAGCTCTTCCCACACTCCGAGCAGATGTAGGGCCTCTCGTCGCTGTGGGTCCTGCGGTGCCTGCTGAGGCTCGAGCAGTCGCTGAAGCTGGTCCCGCAGTCTGGGCATTTGTAGGGTTTCTCCCCTGTGTGTATTCTCTGATGACTGACAAGGTCGG
The DNA here is from genome assembly GCF_964270895.1 of Podarcis filfolensis. Classification (NCBI taxonomy): domain Eukaryota; kingdom Metazoa; phylum Chordata; class Lepidosauria; order Squamata; family Lacertidae; genus Podarcis; species Podarcis filfolensis. The sequence goes on from NC_139605.1 coordinate 9,181,550, forward strand.
CTTTCCGGCTAAACCTCTTCCCACAATCCGAGCACTCGTAAGGTTTCTCTTCCAAGTGCATTCTCCAATCTTCACCATGATTGCTTCTGCAAAGCTGCCCACACTCGGTGCAAGAGATCCGTCCCTCGCCTTTGAAGATTCCCTGGGGGTTGGTTGTTCCATTGAATTGTTTGCAACAGCCTTGAGGACAATGAACCGAGCTTTCATTCTCGGGTCCACTTCCCATGCGGCTCTCGGAGGCTTCCCAAAAATCAGGATGGGGGGAAATGTGCTGGTCGCAGCTCCCTGACGACATCCAATATGGCTGCACGTCTCCAGAAACTTCTGTTTGGGTCTTCTCCTTCCTCAAATTACTTTCTAGAATACAAAGGGGGAGAATGAAGAAACTAAATGATTCCCTGAACAGTGGAAAAGGGATCCTCGAATCACATTTTAATAAAACAACAGGAGACATGAATAATGAAGATATCCTTGGATCCCCATGTAGAACTTTATTGAAATCAAAATAAAATACTAAGAACAATACACCCACGCTCTGAAACAAAGATATACCGTATCTGTTTGAGAACGGGGAAAGTGAGTGTTATGGTGCAAAAAATACGGTATCTGTTTGAGAACGGGGATTATTTGTTAGCAGAGATATATACGCTGACATACATATAAATGCAAAGAATTAAAATGAGCAGAAAAGTTGTATTATAGGTGTCATTCAACTAAATTTTATGCAGAGCAGAGCCATTGAAATTAACGGACCAAACTTAGTCATGTTCATTCATGTCAATGGGTCTATTCTGAGCAAACTGAATGCTACCTATGGCCCAGATTCAATGCTCTCTTGTCCACCGATGTAAGGGCAAGAATAACGGTTGCTCAATATGACATCCAGCAAAACAGTTGTGCAACTAGAAGTATCAGCGGCTACAGCGATCAGTTTTGAAACCAGCTGTGAGAACCATGGCCTTCTCTTGTGCAAGCGCAACTCGTAGACCTTTCTCCTCCAATCTCTGCCAAATTAAGCTCCAATTCCAATTCTTTGAGAAAGTTTCTTTTAATTACCTGAATGTTCAAAAACCGAAGACCGGTTTTTTAACGTTCTTTCGGAAGCACAACGTCTGACGCGGCTTCCGCGGCTTCCAGTTGGCTGCAGGAGCTTCCTGCAGCCAATCAGAAGCTGCGCTTTGGAAGTCAAATGGACTTCCGGAACGGGTTCTGTTCAACTTCCAAGGTACGACTGTATTGATATATCCCAATGTCTGAAATGAGGATGGTCAAGGTTTTTCCCACATTGCGATTTTTGCACAGCACGCGAACACACATGTATCATGATTCACAACACATTGCCAAGTCAAAAACTATGAAACTGATAAGACAGTATGGAATTCAAACCAGTTTTAGGCGATATTCGATAAAGCACCAAGCCCTACAGTGTGTGCAGAATTCGGCAAGCAGCAAGATTAGGGTGGGGGGAACAGATGGCCTACCAGAACCGTATGCCAGATTCATCAAATGTCTTTTGATGAAGCCCCTAATTGGAAACTCTGAATCCAATAACAGAAAAGGTCCTCACCCTGCATGGTAACATCCAAGTCCTCCTCTTGTTTGATCTCCTTCAGGGCTGGCGTTTGGCCCAAGTCCAGGGGTTCTGCTTCTGCCGTAGGAAGACAATCTGGCTTATCCCTGGATGACCTCATTACCTGAAACAGCATTGAGAAACAGCATTTCATTGACAGATGCATATATATTTAGTTAAGGGAAAAGGCAAGTTAGGCAGGGGAACCTAACAGAGGAGCGGAGAAAGCAAGTAAGAGAAATGTTTTTCTTCCTGTGTCCTGTACCACTAGAACTCATGGGCTTCCTCCTAGATCAGTGGTTCTCAAACTTTTTTCTCTGGGCCACACTTTTCAGAATAAAAATTTGCTCATACACCGCACCACAGTTTTTTGTTGATAAGAAATACATTGGAAAACGTTGCTAGGATTATCCTCAGTATCACTTGATGCTCTTGGTCTCATTCTGAACCTATGCATATTCAGCAAATGCATATTCAGCAAATTATATATATATATATATATATATATATATATATATATGAGAGAAGAGCCTGATGGATCAGACCAGAGACCCATTTAGCCCAGGATCCTGTTCTCACGGGGCCAACAAGCTGCCTCACAAGCAGGATCTGAACACAAGAGCCCTTTCCCCTTCTGTTCCTCGCAACTGGTGTTCAGAAGCATTACTGCCTTCCACTGTGGCGGTCAAGCACAGCCATCATAGCTAATGGCCATTGAGAGCCCTCTCTTCAATGAATGCGTCTAGTCCTCTTTTAAAGTCATCTAGGTTGGTGGCCATTGCTGCTTCTTGTGGCAGCGAGTTCCACAGTTTAACTCTTTCTTTTGTCTGTTCTGAAACTTCCAACATTCAGCCCATGAGTTTTGGCATTATGAGAGAGGTCAGGAAACTTTGCCGCTGAGCCCTGGCCCTTCCATCTTGATGAGTGATCTGAAGAAGAAGAAGAAGAGGAGTTTGGATTTGAGATCCCGCCTTATCACTACCCGAAGGAGTCTCAAAGCGGCTAAAAACCTCCTTTCCCTTCCTCTCCCACAACAAACACTGTGTGAGGTGAGTGGGGCTGAGAGACTTCAGAGAAGTGTGACTGGCCCAAGGTCACCCAGCAGCTGCATGTGGAGGAGCGGGGAATCGAACCCATTTCACCAGATTACAAGTCCACCACTCTTAACCACTATACCACACTGGCTAATCCTGCACAGAGAAGGACAAAGCCATTACTCAGTGTTCTTGAGCCCCCAAAGTGGCTTACAGTTAAATAATCCCCGGACTACAACTCCCATCATCCAATGCCTATTGGTCACACTGGCTGCGGCTGATGGGAGTTGAAGTCTGGCAAAGATCTGGAAGGTCACCATGGTTTCCCATCCCTGGAATAAACAAAATAAAGCAAGGCTGAACGAGGACCACTCAGCTATCAAACCCAGCTACCTCCTTCTTTTCTTCCTCCTCATCATGCCGCTGCCTCATCAGGAAATCTTCCGCCAAGGCCACCGCCTGGGAGCAAGTCTCTGGGTCCCAGGCCCTGATCCTGCTCTGGATTTCTTTCGGGAGGAGGGCCAGGAACTGCTCCAAGACCACCAGCTCTACAATCTCCTCCTTGGTGCGCCTTTCAGGCTTCAACCACCGGTGGCAAAGTTTGCGGAGCCTCCGGCACACGTCCCGCGGCCCCTCCGCTTCGCGGCAGGAGAAATGTCTGAAGCGCAGCCGCAGAGTATCCTCTGCGACCGTCTCGCCCTCCGGAACCTCTTCCTTCACTGTTCCACCGCCTGCCCCATCTTGGGGCAGCAGGGTTTTGTGCGACTCCTCCGAGCAGAGGCCTGGCGGGAGTTTGGTGGCCCTCTGTCCTCCAGCCGCCTCCCTAACGCAATTGTCCTGCGGGGTGGGCCGTGGCGGCTGAGAGCGGCCCCCGTCCAAATGAGGGGACTCAAGCGCCTTCACAAAGCCCTGAAGTTGAGCTTCCCAGCTCCGCTGCACCTCTTCGTTGCCTTCCCGGTTGGCCTGTGGCGGAACGGTTCTTTCCCAGAATCCTCTAGTGCCCCCTTCCTGGATCTCAAGAACCAGACTCTGCTCCATCTCTGGATCCGGCTCCTCAACCTTAATTGTAGTCCAGGGGGCAGACTTTAACTTTACAGCCAGTGTCGATACATCGCCCCGCTCTACTGCCATTTTCCACTGCCGCCTGACCTGCAGTGGCCAGTTGTTTTCAGAGAAGTCCACAGGTAGAGAAGGTTTATTATACAGACAGAATTTAGGAATCTGGATTAAGGAAGGGAGGCTTCTCCCTAATGGAAGGGAAAGACAATGAAGACACATTAGACAAAACCTACAGCCTCGGGCCCCATCTGAACTAAACACTTAAGACAGTATAGGAGGAATCTTGGGAAGTGGTTTGTTAATGGCGCTAAGTACCTATTGTTATGAGAAACCCTATCCCTGTCATGGATCTACAATTCCCGGAATGGCTTAACAATCAATCCCTCTTCCCAAAGAATGCTTGACAATGGAGGGAGAACGTTGCCATTGTGGCTAGGAGACATCAATGGTCTTCTCCTCTATTAATTTACCTGATCCTTTTTTAAAGGTATCTGTATGTCAGTGGTCTTCATTACACCTTATAAGGAAGGAAGATTTTCTCTTTTCTCATTGCTACAACTCAATTCAAGATCCCTTTTAAAAGCTGGGGAAGCCAGAACTTGCAAGGCAAGCTACACTGCCTGGCATTACTTTTTCTACACAGCTGTGAAAAGTGCTGGAGTCCCACAAGGTGCAGGAACCCTGAACGCTACACTTGCTGAACTTCTAAGCAACTATACACAGCTATGAGTGGGTGTTACCAGCATAGTGATGGTATTTTGCTCCAGAATACTGCTGTAAAGTTGACTTGCATTTTAACATATCACTTTATTTTACAATGTAAATTTTAAACTGCTAATTTATTGATAGGTTTTTTTAAGATCAACATGTTTTTAAATCTGACTTTTATTGATACTTTTTAATGTCTATTTTATTTTAAGCAAGGTGCTTGGCAGTTTTAAAGATTTAAGCCGTTTACAAATCCCATTAAAATAAAATAAATTAATGTTGTAGGAGCCCTGACAGCTGCACTTGCTGAACAGCTGTCCATGCAGAGCTATGATCAGTTTTATCAGAACAGTAACAGTATTTTGCAAAGCCGACTTGTATCTTAGCATATAACTTTATTTTACCATGCTGATTTATTTATATTTTGCATTTAAAAAGATCAACCTTTTTTTAAAAAACAAAGCAAAACAAAACTGACTTTTACCAGTACTTTTTAAATGTACGTTTTATTTTAAGTGAGGTGCTTGGGATTTTTTTTTTTTAAAAAAGAGATTTAAGGAGTTCACAAATCCCAATAAAAAATGCTAAAAAATGTTAAAGGTGCACCTGCTGCTGCACCTCCTCCTTCTGGAGCCCTGGCAGGTGCACCTGTTGAACAACCATTAAAGATCCCCCTGCAACACCCATTCCAGGTGCAGGATCCCTGCCCTCTTTCCGCACCTGGGCACCCTAGTATCCTATGGGGCGCGGGGGGGCTTTGAGACCCTTCCCTTCCCCACGGAAGGGGGTCGCGGCCAAGGACTGAACCCGAAGAAGCACCTGCTTGCAGAAGACCAGCCCGGAGCCGCCTCCCTCCTCCGCTCCTCTCAACCCGCCGGCAAGAGGCTCCCGGAGTCCGCCAAAGTCCGCCTCCGCAAGGTGGGCGGGCCAGGAAGTCCCCGCGCCGCCGCAGCAGCCTCCTCCTCCTTCTCCCTGGCATGTGCGGGTGGAGGGCCCGGGGGCGGGAGGACTGTCCGCTCTAGCGCTCCGAACTCGCTGCGCTTAACCCTGAGGGAGCCGCTCCGAAGCAGGGCGGAGATGAATAAAGCTCTCTTTTGCTGCTGCTGTATCATCATCATCATCATCATCATCACAACAACAACAACAACAACAACAACAACAACAACAACAACAACAACAACAACAACAACAACAACAACAACAATTTATTATTTGTACCCCGCCCATCTGGCTGGGCTTCCCCAGCCACTCTGGGCGGCTTCCAAAAAAATGTTTAATTATTAATTATTAGGGAAAAACGTTCCCTTTTAACAAGGCCTTTGATCTGATTGACATCCTATACCCTTTTAAAATGTGGGGTTTTTTTGGGGGGGTGTTATTGGGTTGTTGTTTTTATTTTAATTATATATACATATTGTGGTTTTTATGTTTTATGCGGGGCTTGACATCTTTCCGCAGGGCCTGCAAGACAGAGCTGTTCCGCCTGGCCTTTGGTTTGGACTCGGTCTGACCGTTATGTTTCCCTCCCCTTATGGTCTTGATTTATCAGCTACTTTAAAATGAGGCTGCATTTTAAATTGCATTTTAACCTGTATTTTAAATTAGTCTCCCCCCCCCTTTCCCCCCTATTATGTTTTTACTGTAATTTTATTGGTGTTAGCCGCCCTGAGCCCGGCTCTGGCTGGGGAGGGCGGGGTATAAATAAAATTTATTATTATTATTATTATTTTGATCTTTTCTGTGAACTGTCCTGAGACCTCTGGGTATAGGGCGGTATATAAATTTGATACCACCACCACCACCATCCTCCTCCTCCAGAGCAGCCTTCACCTGGATCAGGCCAGAGGCCCATCTTGTCCAGCTTGCTGTGCTCACGGGGGGCCAAACCAGATGCCTTTTCTGGGGGCCATAGAATAGTAGACTTGGAAGAGACCCCAAGGGTCATCTAGTCCAACCCCCTGCAATGCAGGAATCTCAGAGAAAGCATCCATGACATATGGCCAGCCAACCTCCAAGGAAGGAGAGGCCACAACCTCCCAAGGGAGCCCCTTCCACTGTCAAGCAGCTCTCACATTCAGAAAGTTCTTCCTGGTGTTTAGTCGGAATCTCCTTTCTTGTAACCTGAAGCTATTGGTTCGGCTCTCACCCTGTGAAGCAGGAGAAAACTTTCTGACAGCGGAATGGACTCCCTCAGAAGGTGACGGACTGAAATTTTTAAACAGAGGGTCATCGGTCAGGGATGCATTAGTTGTGATTCCTGCACTATTTTTTTTTTTTGTGGGGGGTTCAACTAGATGACCTCTGGGGATCCCTTCCAAGTCTGTTGTTGTTTAGTCATTTAGTCGTGTCTGACTCTTCGTGACCCCCTGGACCAGAGCATGCCAGGCACTCCTGTCTTCCACTGCCTCCCGCAGTTTGGTCAAACTCATGCTGGTAGCTTCGAGAACACTGTCCAACCATCTCCTCCTCTGTCATCCCCTTCTCCTTGTGCCCTCCATCTTCCCCAGCATCAGGGTCTTTTCCAGGGAGTCTTCTCTTCTCATGAGGTGGCCAAAGTATTGGAGCCTCAGCTTCAGGATCTGCCCTTCCAGTGAGCACTCAGGGCTGATTTTCTTCAGAATGGATCGGTTTGATCTTCTTGCAGTCCATGGGACTCTCAAGAGTCTCCTCCAGCACCATAATTCCAAAGCATCCAAATGAATCCATAATTCAAAAGCATAATTCTTCGGCGATCAGCCTTCTTTATAGTCCGGCTCTCACTTCCACACATCACTACTGGGAAAACCATAGCTTTTACTATACGGGCCTTGGTTGGCAAGGTGATGTCTCTGCTTTTTAAGATGCTGTCTAGTTTTGTCTTCCAAGTCTATGATTCTACAATTCTGTAAGGCAGCTTTTGATTTTCCTCACTCGGAGTATAAAAAGCAAAGAGTCCCTCTAACTGGGGGTGGAAAACATTGGACACCTGTATCTTCCACCCTGGCCTGTGAAACTTTCCGATGTCACTACAGGCTCCCCCGGAAGGTTGTGGCCTCTCCTGCCTTGGAGGCTTTTAAGCAGATGTTGGATGGCCCTCTGTCAGGGATGCTTTCTCTGAGATTCCTGCATTGCGGGGGGGGGGGGGGTTGGTCTAGATGACCCTAGGGTTCCCTTCCAACTTGACGATTCCATGATACCTCGTGCGGCCACCAGGGGGCCCCGGAGGTTGCGCTGGGAAAGACAGGAAAGGGGATCCCGTCCTGCCTTAAATGATCGACTCTGCAAGGGGCTGCCTGGGCTTCCCATGCATTTTATTTTGCACGGCTTGCGGGGCGCGGCTGTCTCCGTGGGGGAGCCTTGCTGCAGCCCCTGGTAAGTTTCACAAAATGCAACTAAAGGGTGTGCATTTTGGGGTGCGGGTGGGTGTGTATCTGAGATCGGGTTTGCAAAAAAAAAGGGGGAGGGTGCCAGCAATGTGGCCTGTTTATTTCTGTGTCCAGAGGTAAGATCCGAGGCCCTGAAATTGGATACAAGAAGCTTTATGTCCTTGTTGCCATTTTTAATCTCCACGGGTGTGTGGAGCGAAGGAACCCGCAAGCAAACTGATCTGCGGGTGCATTGATATTAATTTTAATTTTTAGTTGCTCAGGGCTACGTTCCTAAGGAATAGGAGTGCACAGACAGGACTGCAGTCCAGCCCTTTTCTTTTTAATGAATGCCAATCCACTCGAGATATTTCTCTTTTTTAAAGCCAATTCACTTCAGATTTATTGCATTTTTATATTTTTTATTGCCAGAGGCAGATGTTCAATAGGGTGAAAAAGAAATCAAGAAACCAGGCTGTATGGAACGGTCTGGGGTCTGCTGCATTTGGGAACAAAGGCCATCAGAAAAGACAAAGGCATGAAAAAGGCTGTCAGAGAGATTCAGTGAGAAAACATTCTCATATATTGCCTCTAATGTCTTCTGCACCTGGGGGAGAGATCCCATCTGAGAGAGTTTTTGGGTCCAGACCTTTATAAATAAATATAAATAGTTATGTCATCCAGGCACATTTCTTTCTTACAGGGATGGGGGGGGTGACCCCTGGCCCCTCCAGAGGTTGTGGGGCTCCCAACTCCCATCAGCCCCCAGGCTGCGCAGCCTAGTGGTCAGGGGGAGATGGGAGTTGTAGTTCAACAGCATCTGGCGGGTGCTAGATTGTCAGTTTTTCTGGACTGGAGTCATTGTCAGGCGTCCAAAGTGTTGTTTCTGTTGTTGTTATGGTTATGATTACATGCCTAGTTACCTCATTTCCTCTCCTCGGTTTTTGATCACAGTATATTAAAGCCCTGTGTATGTCGTGGATTAAAACGGGCCTGGCTAAGCACTACCTGGTGTTGGACTTCAACTCCCATCAGCCCCTGCAGCCATTTTGGCCAACAGCAGGGGCTGATGGGAGTTGGAGTCCAGCACCGCCTGGAGGGCAACACAGACTCCCTCATCCATGGTCCAGGAGCAACACTTCCGCTTTGGGTTTAAGAGGGCCCAGGGCTTCCAGTTTCATGAATGGGAAGGAGACTGCTGAGTCTTAATCAGCAAAACCAGTTGCATATTATTATTATTATTATTATTATTATTATTATTATTATTATTAATGCAATTTGTATACTGCCCTCCATCCGCAGACATCAGGGCAGTTCACAGCATAGAGGCCTGTAGTAGGAATACCAGCCTTGTAGCCTGACTCCCGAGTCCTGGCTGGTTTGTGTCTTTCTGCTCCTACATGGAGTTCAGGGGCAGAGCAACTGCTTCTATTTTTTATTATTATTATTATTATTATTATTATTATTATTATTATTATTTTCATTATTTTCATTATTTTCATTATTTTCATTTGTTTATTTTGCTTTCAGATCAAAGTTTTACAGTCACACATCCAATATACAACATAAAACAAGATTCCAAAGAATCTCCCAGACTTTCTTCCTCCTCTTTTGTGGGTCCTATTGTTAGCCATTTCCTCCTGCATCTTTCACGATAATCCAGATCTTTTACATCTCCGTTATGTCCAAAATTCACCATTAAACTACAAGGGTTATTCCAGTCCTACTAACGGTTTACAATGGTTTTTAAGATAAATTATAAATTTTCTCTATCCCTTATTAAAATTCTGGTTTCTGATTCTTCTGGTCATTTTTGCCAATTCGGCATAACCCGCCAACTTAATCTGCCAATCCCTGACATCTCCCATTAAATCAGGGACAGGGTACCTGTGACCCTCCAGAAGTTGCTGGACTCCAAGTCCCATCAGCCACTGTAGCCAATGGTGAGGGATGATGGGAGTTGTAGTCTAATATAGCGGCAGATTCCAAAGTGCAGGGTCCCTTCATGAGTGTCGTAGCTACTCCCCCTTACAGCCACTCTCTTCCTAAGATGAAACAACCTTCATATGCAGTAATCGTTTAATTATGTGAACTGCCCTGATATACAAATTTTAATAATAATAAAAAAATAATGCCATAATAATTAGGGATGCACTGTGACAGTTGGTGCAGCTCTCTGTGTTTTGCCTTTTGGCTAGATCTGCTATTTTACCTGTGCACATACCTGTGCAGATTATTGGGAGTGCTCCCATGTAGAATCATAAAATTGTAGAGTTGGAATGGACTCCCCCTGGTCATCTAGACCAACCCCCTGCAGAGCAGGGATCTCAAGCATCTATGGCAGATGGCCCTCCAACCTCTGCTTTAAAAAAAAACCTGAGGAAGGAGAGTCCGCCACCTTCTTTTGGAGCGACTTAAATCGTGTGTTCTCTGAAGTTCCATTGTACATAAAAGAACTTGTAGCTTCTCTCGAACCCCAAGCTCCTTGTGTTTTCAGTCTTTGGAGCAGGCAGGGGCTAAAGTTGCATTTTGGGGTCTCCCTTTGACATTTTGTTATACAGGGGCAGCCACCGTAAGGTCACTAACAGACTGCCCTGGTCAGTTGACGGGTTCTATGGATTTCTGCGATATTGCCATTTGTGATGTCAGAGTTGTTGTGTCGTTGTCCTCTTCTTTCGTGTAGGGACTGGCCTTCTTGTTTTAAAAGGTAAAGGGACCCCTGACTGTTGGGTCCAGTCGTGGACGACTTTGGGGTTGCGGCGCTCATCTCGTTTTATTGGCCAAGGGAGCCGGCGTACAGCTTCCGGGTCACGTGGCCAGCATGACTAAGCCGCTTCTGGCGAACCAGAGCAGCGCATGGAAACGCCGTTTACCTTCCCGCCGGAGCGGTACCTATTTATCTACTTGCACTTTGATGTGCTTTCGAACTGCTAGGTTGGCAGGAGCAGGGACTGAGCAACGGGAGCTCACCCTGTCGCGGGGATTCGAACCACCAACCTTCTAATCGGCAAGCCCTAGGCTCTGTGGTTTAACCCACAGCGCCACCCTCTTCTTTCTTTCTTTTTGTCCTCTTCTTTCGTGTAGGGACTGACCCTCTTGTTTTACGTAGAGGCAAATGACAACACAAGCCGGCTTCGCTGGAATGTCTGTGAAGCAAGATTCTCAGCCTATTTCTCTTTCCCCAAAGACACTATAAGATGGCGCTGGACTCCAAAACAGGTAAGACTCTGGCTGTGACAAGGATGGGGGAACTTTATCACCTCGAGGGCCACATTCCCTTTCAGGGGCCACATCCCAGTGGTGGGTGAAGCATACAATACCATTAAAACTGCCCCCCTGCATTCGAGCCGAAGAGGAAATAATCTGAATGGCACCGGTGAACTAATAATTCACCAATGACTGAAACAAGGATGCGAAGCCTGCATGGTCCTCCAGATATTTTGGTTGGACTACAACTCCCATCATTCCTCTCCTCTGGCTATGTTGGCTGGAGCCAATGGGAGCTGTGGTTTATTTGTGGAGGGCCACAGGTTCCTTCTCACTCCTACTGGAATGGGAAACAATTCAAGCTTTGGAATGCAACTTAGTAATAGTCGTCTTTCTTCTTGGGTGATCACTCTTAGCCAAGCAAGATTGTCTTCCATGAACATGGCCTTGACAGTGTGCCCATAAGTGACTGTGGAGGCCAATTTTGGATCCACACGTCCTTCCATAGTGGGGACGAAGGTTCCTGGGTGGGAGGTGATTGTGGTGAGGGTTTGCCAAATGTGCCTTCCTCATAGCACGTTTCTCCCTTTTGTCCTGAGTTCGAGCGTCTTCACAGCCCATGACACCTTTGGTAAAGGCTGTTCTCCAATTGGAGCGCTCGCAGGCCAGTGTTTCCCAGTTGTCGGTGTTTATACTACATTTTTTTAGATTTGCCTGAGAGAGTCTTTAAACTGCTTTTGTTGACCGCCAGCATTGCACTTCCATTTTTAAGTTTGGAATAGAGTAGTTGCTTTGGAAGACGATAATCCGAACAACATGACCAGTCCAACAAAGTTGTTGTTTTTGTATATAGAACACATAGTAGCTGTTTTTTGCATATAAAGCAAACAAAAAAATTTCCCAGGACTTAATGCAATATATTTTTTGTCTACAAAAAATTGTTGTTCCCAAAGAATTAAATAAAAACTCCTGTAAGGCAATTCCTTTGATTGGATCAATTTCTCTTGCTGGTAAAAGGATGCAAGCTTTTGGATTTCACAGATTAGTTTCATTGGGCTGAAGAGATTGGCAATTTAAATTCTCAGCTATATGAACAATAAAGGGTGCTATTAATACTACTACTACTACTACTAATACTAATACTACTACTACCAGCCTTTTAGAAGACATCTGAAGGCAGCCCTGTTCAGGGAAGCTTTTAATGTTTGACAGACTATTTGAATATTTTGTTGGAAGCCGCCCAGAGTGGTTGGGGAAACCCAGTCAGATGCGCGGGGTATAAATAATAAATTATTATTATTATTATTATTATTATTATTATTATTATTATTATCACTACTAGTAAAGGTAAAGGGACCCATTAGGTCCTGTCGTGGTCGACTCTGGGGTTGCGGCGCTCATCTCACTTTACTGGCCGAGGGAGCCAGCGTACAGCTTCCGAGTCATGTGGCCAGCATGACTAAGCTGCTTCTGGCGAACCAGAGCAGCGCATGGAAACGCCGTTTACCTTCCCACCGGAGCGGTACCTATTTATCTACTTGCACTTTGACGTGCTTTTGAACTGCGAGGTTGGCAGGAGCAGGGACCGAGCAACGGGAGCTCACCCCGTCGTGGGGATTCGAACCGTCGACCTTCTGATACGGCAAGTCCTAGGCTCTGTGGTTTAGACCACAGCGCCACCCACGTCCCTATCACTACTAGTACTACTATTAATAAAATTTGTATACTGCCCTATACCTGTAGATCTCAGTTAACCTATGGAACTCTCTGTCACAGGAGGCAGGAATGGCCACCAACCTGGGTGGCTTTGAGAGGATTAGACAAATTGCTCTTGTATTCATGTCCTGCTTGAGGACTTGGCCAGTGTGAGAACAGGAGGCTGGACTAGATGGGCCACTGACCTGATCCAGCCAATAGGCTGTTACCTTGTTAAGAAGAAGAGATTCATTTTTTAAAAAAATCTTGTTGTCGTAGGTTGTGCTTCCATGACTGAGAGTGAGGAGATTTCCTTGCACCTCGAGCTCTCCGAACCCGGAGCCTCACTTGACAGAGCCAAAGTGAGCATTTCCACGTCTCATGTTCCGGAAGAAGCATCTGTAGATCTCGCAGGTAACCCCATGGATCAGAGGAGTGGTGTATCCCAAGAGGGACTCTCGGCGGATGTCGGTGAATCGGAAAACGTGCAGGCGCTTGGGAAGGCTGGCAGACGCAAGCTGCGTATCGGGGAAAGTGCAGAGCCTGTCTCCCATCGCCTTAGACGTCAAAGAATCTACAAGCCAGAGAAAACCCGCAAATGCACGCACTGCGGGAAGCACTTTGGCTGGAGGGCGAACCTTTTGGGAGAGAAAACCCAGGCGAGGGCGACATGCTCAAGCTGCAGAGAGCTGGTGAGTCAGAGCACGCAGCTCCCAGTAACCAGGAAAATGCGTAAGAGGGAGAAAGCGCATCAGTGCACCGCCTGCAAGCAGGTCTTTGCGGGGAGCTCAGAACTGGCCGTGCATAAGAAAGTCCACCAAGCGGAAAAGCCGTACAAGTGCCTGGATTGCGAGAAGCGCTTTTGTTCCAAGGCGAACATGCTCCGGCACCACCAGATCCATACCGGACAGAAACCGTATCAGTGCTTAGTTTGCGGGAACACCTTCCGGCAGCAGGAGCAGCTCACTGCGCACGAGAGGACGCACACGGGCGAGACACCCTTCCACTGCGTGGTGTGCGGGAAAGACTTCAACAGGAAGTCAGTCTTCCTGACACATCAGAGAATCCACACGGGCGAGAGGCCGTACAAATGCTCCTTCTGCAATAAGCGGTTCATCCGCAGGGCCTACCACGCCATCCACGAGAGAATCCACGCCCGGGAGAAGCGCTACAAGTGCTCTGAGTGTGGGCAGAGCTTTAACTGGAATTCAGAGTTCATCGAGCACTTGAGGACCCACACCGGAGGGAAGCCCTACAAGTGCCTGGGCTGCGAGAAGCGTTTCGGCTGGCACTCGGACCTTATCAGACACCAGAGAATCCACACGGGCGAACGGCCCTACAAGTGCGCCCACTGCCGGAGGGGCTTTGTCCAGAGGGCGCAGCTCCTCTTGCACGAGAGGACCCACACCGGCGAAAGGCCCTACAAGTGCTCCTACTGTGGGAAAAGCTTCAGCCGAAGCTCCGTCCTCATCAGGCACCTCCTGCTGCACACCGGGGAGAAGCCGTACAACTGCCTGGACTGCGGGAAGAGCTTCTGCGAGAGGGCCCAGCTGGTTTCCCACGAGGTGACGCACGCCGAGGAGAAGCCCTACAAGTGCGCCGACTGCGGGAAAAGCTTCAGCTGGAAGTCGGCCTTCACACGGCACCGGAGGATCCACACGGGAGAGAAACCCCACAAATGCCCCGATTGTGGGAAGAGCTTCATTCGAACCACCCACCTTGCCACCCACCTAAGAACCCACGGGCGGGAGGCAGACAGCGATGCTTTAATCGGGGAGGACATTTTAAATGAAGGTGGCGGCTTAATGTAGAATGAAGAATCCCTGCGAGGAGCAGTGGCTGAGACACGAGGGCAAATAGGGGGATGTCCCGCCAACCTCCCAACTACCCGACTTCCAGTCCAGGGGGTGGCAGCACCGTCTGTCAGCTTCCTCTTTATAGTCTCCGTGTTTCCCTGGAAGAATTCGGCAGGGAAGATGGCAGGACAGAACTAGAATTAGTCGGCTCTGCCTGACATTGGCTCTCTGGCGCCACCTACTGTCAGGCTTCCACCAGGCTCAACAGTCACCATCCACGACTGCATACAGACAGGTAGCCATCTCAACGTTTGACGCTTTGGGCTGGCATAGCAGAGTGCGACTCAAAAGCCCTCTGAACGAATCGTACCTCAGCCACGAGTTTGCTAATTGGCATTGGCCAAGCGCCCAGTTTTAAGAGCCTTGACTTCCCCATCTAAACACTCGTGTGAAGAATTCTGGGAACTGTAGTTTATTAAGGGTGATGAGAGACATTGGGAGACACACACACACACATCCCGGCCGCCTATTCCCCTCACAGCGCTTACAATTCCCAGACCGATTTTCAGTCCTTCTTCCCAGGGAGTTGTAGCTTTCTGAGGGAGAATAGAGGGGATCTCCCAATACTCTTTACAGTTCCTGGGGTTCTTCAGGAGAAGCCATGGCTGTTTAAAGTGGTACAATGCTGCTTTAAGTGTATCGTGCAGGTGGGGCCGCACTGAGAGAATTAGTATCAGCGGTATGCTGATATGGCGAGGGAGAATGAACCAGGGTTGGGGGGCAGAGAAGTTTGGGGTGGCTGAGCTGGGGTGGCAGGGCAAAAATTCACTGCAGCCCATCAAAGGAAACTCCACACGAATCTTCAGGCCCAGAAGAGGAGCCGTTGTTGCTGTTGCAGCAGACGGAGATTCACATCTAGTTCCCAAGATTTGGTCTTATGAGGCAAAGGCGCTAGTCCTCAACATAAGAATGTGATGTATACATCTCACTGTTATTATTTTGTTGGTTATTTTCTTCTGTTTCCTTGTGTCCAATGCAGTCTTTACTTCTCTTGAGCTCATCTCTTACATTGCTTGATAAAGCTAGTTGGTTTACCTCAAGTTCTTTCCTTTCTCACTCTGCCCCATTAACGGGGCTGGGATACAAAGAACATGCAGGTTTTATGCTGAGTGTAAATGTCACGGACGTGTGCTTGGAGTGTATCTGACACACAGACAACTTTCTTCTTAGGATCAGGACCAAGGAAAATCTGCTGGTATATTTTATTAGTTGAACTCAGATTTGCACAGCACTGATTGGCCAGTACTTGTGTCAGTCCTGAATTTTCAGAGTTGGGCTGTTGCACAGCATTGACTGTCAGTCATGAAACCACGAACTCTCCCTTACTGGAACAGACTAAAAATCATTTAATCTGAGATAATTATTATTATTATTATTATTCAATCAAAACATTTCCAGTCAACTGATCTAACCAGTGGATGAACTTAATGTTGCAGCCCTAACTGAAACACACACAAACATTAAATAAAACAGATTATGTATTACAGTGTTCTTAAACCAAGGTGCGCTTTCCCATAGCAGCGGGGGACTCAATTTACAAATGGAACACACTCAACAGGAAGCGAAACATGTTCTTATTCCAAGGCAAAGTTCACAAACCAAAACACCTACTTCCGGGTTTGCAGCATTCTTCATCCAAGTTGTTCATAAACTAAACTCTTCTTAAACCAAGGTACCACTGTATAAAAGTGTTTTAAAACAATCAAAAACAAAAGTGATCTCAGCAGCAAGGCAAGTGGATTACAGAAACTGAGAGCGTGTAACACAGGCAGGAATTAAACAGGTGCTGCAGCGATGGGTGTAAGCTTGCCTTTTGAATTTCTCCATACTGTGGTGCATCTGTTAAGAGACAGCTAGGGATATTAATACTACCTGCCAGGTTTCAATATAAACTTCCTTGACTGTGGAGAATCAGAACAAGAGATGTGGTAAAGCTTGACGTATCCGAAATGAGAGCAGAGCGAAAGGAGGCTAGTAATGCCCACCTCAAATAAGAGATGAGCATCAGAACGCCAAATTATTCTCTGGCTGAGATTAAAAAATTTGTGCCAGAGAAGAATTTCAAGATTAACTTGCCCTCCAGCTATTCAACACATGAGTTTTGAAGGGAATGGAATGTAGCTCAAGGAATGCCTGCTCTGGATGCAGAAAATCCAAAATTCAAACATAGGCATCTCCAGTTTAGGTCAGGGAAGGATTTCTGCTTGAAAACCTGGACAGCTGCTGCCAGTCAGTGTAGACCGTATTGAGCTAGATGGACCAGTGGTCTGACTCCGTATAAGGCAGATTACTACGAAGCTTCCTATCTCCCCAAGAGTTCCTCTGGAACCACTCCTAGCCACACAAAATGGAAATTTATTATTGACAGGTTTTATGTGGAGAGGAAATTTGGAATGGGGTGTTTGGTACAGGCGGTAGACGCTTGAATTTTGATTTTCTTGGCGTTATGGCTCTGAGCCAAGACTGTTCAGAGGCAAATGCCAAAAGCAGCGTAGAGGGGGACTTGCTTCCTGGTCCTTCACAGATAGTCCCCCCATCGCCGTAGGATCCTGCACTGTCCCCTGGGAACTGCTGCCATCAGCCTCCAAGGATTCTTCCGTAACGCCTGAAGGACACTCCTTGCCCAAGTCGCTGCCCTTCCCAACCTCACCAGCTGCAACTGGCATAGCATGAGTTTCCCAGGTGCCGACACAGCCTCTAGATGTGGGGTTGCGACTCCCATAATCCCTGACTGGAAGTTGTAGTTCAGCAACAACTGGAAGGCCGTGGGCTAGTCCCCACAGCTACCGATAGTACAGTGGTACCTTGGGTTAAGAACTTAATTCTTTCTGGAGGTCCATTCTTGACCTGAAACTTTTCTTAACGTGAGGTACCACTAATGGGGCCTCCCGCTGCTGCTGCGCCACCATCACGCGATTTCTGTTCTCATCCTGAAGCAAAGTTCTTAACCCGAGGTACTATTTATGGGTTAGCGGAGTCTGTAACCTGAAGCGTCTGCAACCCGAGGTACCACTGTACTGAAGGGAACATCATGGGCTGAAGGACTGTTCTCCATTAATTTACAGCAAGTGTTAAATCGGTTTCATCCACAGATGGGATCTTGACTAAAAATGAGCCACCCAACACATCTCACCCAATGGTGGTTTCCCAAATTGTGGCTGGGTTTGGCGTTGTGCTGTTTAAGAGACCCAGGTTCAAATCCGCACCCCTCCCTCAGCTATGAAGCTCACTGGGTGACTTTTTGTGAGGTAAGTCACCGTCATCTACCTCAAAGGATTGTTGGAAGGATAAAATGGTGGGGGAAACGGAGCCTTTAAATCAGAGCTTTCCAAACGATGTGTCGTGACATGTTAGTGCGTCAATCATGTGAAGGTCTGTCACGCGAATGCTCCCGGCGGCTAGAAAAGGGTTAGTTTAACCACTGGTTTGCTAGTAAAACTGAATTACTCTGTCACAAAATGATGCATGTCTAAAAAGTGTGTCACCAACATGAAAAGTTTGGAAAGCTCTGCTTTAAATTCTTTGGAAAAAAGTCTATAAAGTAATTCATTCCAAGTTGGGGTGTGTGTGTACATAGACCAAGAGTCTTAACTTAAGTAATGTACCGTATTTTTCACTCTATAGGACACACTTTTTCCCCTTCAAAAATTAAGGGGAAATGTGTGTGCGTCCTATGGAGGGAATGCAGGCTCCTTGGCTTCAGCAATAGCAACGCGAAGCCTCCAAAGCGCAGAGAGAGCGCTCCCTCTGCACTCTGGAGGCTTCGCGTTGCTTTCGCTGAAGCCTGGAGAGCAAGAGGGGTCGGTGCACACCGACCCCCTCGCTCTCCAGGCTTCAGGAATAGCTGCCTGAAGCCTTCGGAGCGCAGCACGAGTTCCCACTGCACTCCGCAGGCTTCGGGTTTCTTTTGTTGAAGCCAGGAGAGCAAGACTCTCCTGGCTTCAGCAAAAGGAACCTGAAGCCTGCGGAGCGCAGCGGGAACTCGCGCTGCGCTCCGAAGGCTTCAGGGATCTTTGAGGCTGGCGGTGGGGGAAAGCAGCGCTTCCCCCCGCCAGCCCCAAAGAGCAGGTTGAAAGGAACCCGAAGCCTCTGGAGCCCAACGGGCACTCCTGCTGCGCTCTGGAGGCTTCGGGTGAATGCACCTTGAACGCACTGAAAGCACCTTGTTTTAGAGGGGGAGAACAAGAGGAAAAAAATCTCTCCCTCTCTGTGCAGCGCCCCTTCAGCGAAGCGGCAGGAGAAATGGAAGGGGCTCCGTTTCTCCTGCCGCTTTGCTGAAGGGGGAGAATTGTTTTCTCTTATTCTCCCCCTCTAAAACAAGGTGCGTCCTATGGTCGGGTGCGTCCTATAGAGAAAAATACAGTATATATTTTTTAACCATTAGGACAGGGAAGCCCCCTCCAGATGGAGCTCCGACACTCATCAGGCACAGCCAGAAAGGTTAGGGATGCTGACAGTGTGGCAAGACAACCAGCATGGAAACATCCTGCTTTTGCAAAGATCATTTTATTCAGCTTAAGAAATAAAGCAGAAAAAGAGGCAGAAAGGTATTCAAAACAAAGCATATTTGTATTCAAAGCAAATCTAGAGATGAAGAGAGAGAGAAAGCGAACAATACCATTTTATAAAATAAAACAAAAATCAGCAAAAAGGGATTAAAAAGAGCTACGCACAGGCAGTCGGTTTGTTTGTTTGTTTGTTAGGGCTGTTCAGTAACATCTCCCCTTTCTTGCTAGCAGCGTCCAATTTTTCAGGGGAAATTCATGGCCTTAAATAAACCCTAGAATGCAACACAGGAATCTGTGGCCCTCCGAACGTGGTCTACAATTCCTATTATTCATGACCATTTTCCATGCAGGCCGGGGATGGAAACTGAGAGTTCAAAAACATACTGAAGGCTGCAAGCTCCCTGTGTCTTGCATACACCAGTGAAGATTCTGGTGGTGCAGATATAGATCAGGGCTGGGGATCCTGGAGCCATCCAGAGGTTGTGGGACTACAAATCCCATCACCCTCTGACCCATGGTGGCTGCAGGGCTGATAGGAGTTGGAGTCAAACATCCTCTGGAGGGTCACAGCTTCACCTCCTATATTGCTGGCAGGAATGAAATATGTGATTCTTCCTTCTGCAGTTATTTTTTTAGGCTAACCACATAACTTTCAGACAGCAGATTCCTATATTTGGGATCTAGCACAGTGGTAAAGGGTCCCCGTCAGATGCCACACTCTGAAGAGGCCTTTCCCGAATACCGGCATAGATCCTCCACAGTTAAGTGTTTATCTGAAATAAGTGACAGAAACATCACACGCAGACTTATTTGAAAGTGCACCTGTGCTTTCCTCTATAATCTTTTTCCAGTATCTGAAACACGTGGGTGCCAGACTTCTAAATCCACTCTTCTCCCTGGCTTGAAAGCTCGTCACATAAAGGGAGAATCCGACACTGAATTTCTACTTTCAAACGAGGCATCTGGGCCATGAGATAATGGTACCCACATCTGAAAAAGGGACTCCTTCTGAACCAAGTCAATCTAAGTCAAGATTTGTTGAACCGGCGGTAGAGGGGAAAGGATCGCTCAAGATCCCCACCCCCCAGTCGAGCAGCTCAGGAGTGCGGTGAAGGGGGGGGAATAACCTTTCCTGTGAGGCCTTCAATAGCCTTTTAGGGCCTTCTAAGGCCAAGATGAGGAAATGGCACCCTGCTGTTGGACTACAACACCCAGCATTCCTGGGTCACCCTTGTGGGGGCTGATGGGAGATGTAGTTCATCAACATCTGGAGCATATAATGCTTCGTCTGATTGGCCAATTCTGGCATTTAAATCCCCAGCCAGCAGCACTGCCGCTGCAGGAGTTTGATTCATTAGCTCATCGACATATGATTCTAGCCTATGCCAGATATTTTTGATAAGCTGCTTGCCTCTTTGGGGAGGGGCATATATATTAATCAATAGAAGTGTGCAATATCTGCATTTCATTAATAATGCCATGGCCACACTGCTCAGAGGCTCCAGCTCGACGAAAGATGCTCTCAGCCTTGTGGATATTAGAATGCCTAGCCCACCCTTAACTCGTCCCCCTTTGTTGCTTGGTGAACCTGCGAGCGAAAATGAGGCAAAACCATTTGTTTTTTCCGGTGTTATGCTTTGCTGACTAGCTGTACGAGTTAATCTGGTCTGTGACCGTTTAATAAAATTTGATTTGATTTGAACATCTGGAGAGCCAAAGGTTGCCTCAGGAAGCATGGCAATGGTCAGGGATGACTGGAGTCCAACAAGATCTGGAGGGCACCAGGCTGGGGAAAGTTGCTGAGGAGAATTATTTGCTGGAGAAACTCTTTGTCCCTTTCACAGAAACTCCCATGATTCTTTGGGCTGGCGCCCAATTGTCTAAAACCAGTGTGAGGAACTACAACTCCCACCGCCCCAGTAAGCATGGCCAGTAGCCAGGGGATTGTAGTTCAGCAACAGCCAAAGGTTCCTTGAACCTGGTATGAGGTGCTGACAGTCTCCCGAGGCAGAAATGGCAAAGACGGTTGTCCTCCCGGGCGTTGCTGGACTACAACTGCCATCATGCCCAGCTGCTCTGCAGGCTGGTGTTGATGGGACATGGAGTCCAACACCATATTTAAGGCCAGAGGTTCCCATCTCTGCTCTAAGGCCTTGTCTCCACAAAGAACGGACTGAGGTGGCAGAGTCCTGAAGTGTAAAATGGGGCTGTAACCGAACCGCGTTTTAAAAAATGATTCCTCACTTAACAAACTCCCTTGCAAGAAGTGGTCTGGGCTAGACTCTTCCCCTCCCCCTTATCTGCTAGCTTTCTCCTTTCAACCAAACATATCTGTGATTCAAAAGGGGGGCAGGAGTGGTGTCGGACCCTTTTCTGGATTCTACCACCGCATCCTGCTACATCTCTAAACTAAAGTCCAATTCTGTGCCCATTCCAGCAGTTTGGAGATGTTTGAAAAATGTATGTGAGACAGGATAAAAATGCCCCAGCAAAAAGCCTACCCTCCGCGTGACAAAGAGGAGACAGTTCACAGACGTACATATATATATATATAAATAAATAATATCACATACACCGCTAGTTGAGACTGCTACCCAAGCCAGATGCTAAACAAGACAAAAAATTGAATTCATTTCCTACAATCAAAACGTAATTCATCTAAAAAAGAAAGCCAGTTTTGCTTCTGTTCCTGGTCCATTCCTATTATGCTGCCACGGTTCCAACCCATTTCTCAGGGTAAAATGGCCGGCATGGATTCAAATCTTTTGCCGTGTGCCAACACATGGACCAGCACCTCGGCCAGCTCAGATTGGCAGTTAGTGCTATTCCTGTTCTGCCACCTCAGCTTGGGTCCACCTTGTCCTGATGGGCAGGTCTTCATTAACTTATTGTGGAAAGCAAAGCCCAGGCGAAATTCATTTTCCAAATCCAAGCAACGTCGCAGTCCGGTTAGGGCTTGACAGCGAGGGGGTTATCTGGGCCAAGCCACAGCATGAATCAATGCTAAAATGGTTGCCCAATTGCCACGCCAAACCCTCCTCACCAGATAAAAACAAAATGAGGCAAGGGTTGAGGGGGAGACTAATGGGGTAGGCCCCAAACCACGTCACCATCCCTCCTTCCTATGCATAATCTCCTCCCCCCCCATGCTTTCCTCGCCCAGTGGTCTGAAAATGTCCATTGTTTTGCCACAAGGAGGGAACCATTAGGCATTTGGGCCTGTTCTTGCACAGGCGTTTTCCTGCTTCCTGGGAGGCCAATGGAGAACATGGTGGACTGTTGCTAGGCAGCAGCCTCACACCTCTATAGCGCCCCTTCCCTACCAAGCCCAACATGGAGAAGGGAGAGCCGTAGGGCCAGAAAAAAAGAGGAGGAGGAAAGAGAAGGAAGCAGTTAGCCCAAAATGGAGGGGAGGGCCACCCCATCCTTTTCACAGCTATGTTTGGAGATGGCAACTGTGCCCGCTGGCTCTTCCTTCAGTGACCAGACCAGAGTTCACCCTCAGCTGTGGCACAGTTCTTTGACGCCATCCTTTCACCTGAAAGAGGGTGCAAGAGGTCACCGGCCAAGAGGAAAGGAAAAAACGCTTCTCATATCTTCGCCTCACTTCCGTCTTCTCCTCCTTCTCCTTCTGCCCCCTCTAGGTAGGCCTCTCCGGAGGCTTGTGCGAGGTCGGCCATCAGGCCCAGGTTGACACACTCGGGGCATTTCTCCGGGCTCTCGGCGGCCGACGAGAAGATCTTCCCGCAGTCCGCGCATATGAAAGAGTTCAGGCCCAGGTGGCAACGCTGGTGCCGGATGAGGGCCGCCTTGGCCTTGAAGCAGCTCCCGCACTCGGGGCAGACGTAGGGCTTCTCGCTGGTGTGCGTCCGCTCGTGGGCGATGAGCTGGGAGCTCTCGCGGAAGCACTTCCCGCAGCCCAGGCACATGTAGGGCTTCTCACCGGTGTGGGAGCGCTCGTGCGCCACCAGGCTGGAGCGCTGGATGAAGCCCTTGCCGCACTGCAGGCAGATGTAGGGCTTCTCGCCGGTGTGGGTCCGCTCGTGCTTGCTGAGGCTGGAGCGCACGCTGAAGCTCTTCTCACAGTAGAGGCACTGGTAGGGCTTCTCGCCCGTGTGGGTCCGCTCGTGGGCGACGAGCTCCGAGGTCCAGTTGAAGCCCTTGCCGCACTCCAGGCACTTGTGGGGCTTCTCGCCCGTGTGGGTCCGGATGTGGGCCATGAGGTGCGAGTTCTGGCTGAAGCTCTTCCCGCACTCGGAGCAGGTGTAGGGCTTCTCGCCGGTGTGGATGCTCTGGTGGCGGATGAGGTCGGCGCTCAGGCTGAAGCCCTTGCCGCACTCCAGGCACTTGTAGGGCTTCTCGCCCCGGTGGCTCTTCTCGTGCAGGACCAGCGTGGCCTTCTGGCTGAAGCTCTTCCCGCACTCCAGGCAGGTGTAGGGCTTCTCCCCGGTGTGGCTGCGCTCGTGGATGATGAGACTGGAGCGCTGGTTGTAGCTCTTCTCGCACAGGAGGCACTTGTAGGGCTTCTCGCCGGTGTGGGTCCGCTCGTGCAGCTGCAGGTGGGAGCTCTGGCTGAAGCGCTTGTCGCAGTGGGAGCACTTGAAGGGCTTCTCGCCCGTGTGCGTCCGCCCGTGCGTGTTCAGCGTCGACCGCTTGCCGAAGCTCTTCCCGCACTCGTTGCACTTGTAGGGCTTCTCGGCCGGCGGGGGTTTCGCGGCGCCCGGGCTCAGGCCCACCACCCCATAGCCCTTCGAGACCTCCGGAAGGCCCTTCTTCTGCAGGAAGCTCTGCTGCACGGCAAACTCGCTGAAGTCGAAGAAGCCCCTGCCGAAAGGGATGGAAATTGGTCCCTGGCTGTCCAGAGAGTGGCCCTCGGATGCTCCGGCCTGGCCGTCCCCCCGGGGGAAGCTGACCTCGTCTCCCCCCCACATCATCCGGTTCAGCTGCAGCTGCTCCGAGCTCCCCAGAGAAGGCTCCCCTTCCTTGCTGTGACCTAACCAGCCGGCTGCAGGGACAAGAACGTCAAGACAGGGAGAGAATTCATCAAATGGAGCAGCAGCAGCAGATTTGGCTAAGCAAAGGTAGATATTATTGCAGGCGCCGTTTGGAAGCAAGGTTCTAGTCCTCATGGGTTGTATTTCAGACCCACTGAAATCTACGAAAGCGGCTAAGTACTAGGTCCACTCATTTCAGCAGATCTACTCCTGCTGCAAAGATAGAACTGAAATCAAGCCGACAACTTAAATTAAATTACCTAGTGGCAGCCAGTCCATTAGGCTACTCCATCGCCGCTGCTGAGGAAGCCTGACTGCATTTGGCCATCCTTGAACTGGCATCAACTAGCAGCCAATCCATCAGGCTACCTGAATTCTTGTTCAGCCCAGACACTGAGGTCCAGCTCCGGGGGCCTTCTGGCAGTTCCCTCCCTGTGAGAAGTGAGGCTGCAGGGAACCAGGCAGAGGGCCTTCTTGGTAGTGGCACCCGCCCTGTGGAATGCCCCCCCCCCATGGATGTCAAGGAGATAAACAACTATCTGACTTTTAGAAGACATCTGAAGGCAGCCCTGTTTAGGGAAGTTTTTAATGTTTGATGTTTGTGTTTTTAATATTCTGTTGGGAGCCGCCCACAGCGGTCGGGGAAACCCAGCCAGTTGGGTGGGGTATAAATAGTAATTATCCATCTGAACTAGTCATTATAAGAACTGCAACTTCAAGGAACGGGTGCAGTTGCTTTTTTCCTTCCCCGCTCCCCATCACTTTTTCCACATGCGTTGTGTTTTTTGGATTGAGGGCCGACCCCCTTACGACTGATCTTTCCAAGTCACTCTTGAGCATTTTTAACTAAAGAGTGGAGCAAAAATGCTTCAAATAAAAGAGGAAGCAAACTAGGCAGCTCATTGCAAAAAGCTAAGAAGCTAAGGGACACGCATTTAAAGGGCACCCACCCTGGGACCCTTGTTCCCCCTTCAGAGCTAAAAATCCCCAAACCCTTAACAAACAAAGGTCTGTTTGCCCAACACTGAGTGGAAGATGCAGACCTTTGAGTCTCAGCATCATCTCCTGGAAGGCAGGGATGTTCTGACAGAGATCACCGTATTTCCGTTTGAGCTCCTCAAGTCTCTGCACCAGAGTGTCCTCTTCTTCCCTGAGGATTATGAGGCAGTGGGAGAGAGGGGTGGGGGGATACGTAAACAGAAAATGAACCGTGTAAATAGCTTTATGTTTGAACAGCAAAAAAAGACTCTACATTAATAGAAAGCCTCCTTAATGCACAAGAGTTCCTGGGTTCGTATCCCTGTCAAGACCTTCAGCACAAAATACCTCAGAGAAGTGTTTTATTTTTCCGTTCCTTGCAGGAAAGATGGGCAACAGGGGTAAGGCTGGACTTCCACTGGCCCCAGCCAGCATGGCCAGAGATGGTGGCAAACTGGGATTCCAGCAACATCTGGAAGGTCGTTCTTATCTTACGACTCAACCATGATTTCCCAGGCCCCAACACCCTATGCTGGCTCTTAATGGACATGGCTATTGTAGGCCCATTAATTTCACTTCCCAGGATTCTTTGGGGGAAGCCGTGACAGTGTAAATTGGCACAATACTGCTTTGAATGTATGGTACGGATGAGGCGTCAGATGTACACAAGTATGACGATCCCCACCCCCACCTCTGGGAAAAAAGCCCGAAAACAGGTGGATTCTTACCTGATTTCAATGCTTCCCGAATCCTACAAAGGCAAAGTGTTGGCGGAGGGGGGGAGGGAGGGAGGGAGGGAGGGAGAGAGAGAGAGAGAGAGAGAGAGAGAGAGAGAGAGAGAGAGAGGCACAAACCATGAGCTGTACAGGGAAAAATTGTTCATTTTCTTACAAAAAATGAGAGCCCAGCAAGAACAACAGGCAGCAGGTTGTTGGCCTCTGTCCCAAGGGGCAATGGAGTGCACCTCCAGGGGAGAAGTCAAGCTGCAGTACCAAAGTGACCTTCCTGGGGCACGAGCCTGTACGGAGGTCCTGTGTGAAAAATTTAGATTGTTCTCTTGCACTTGTTTTTAATGTTCGTTTGGAAAAAGGAGCTAATAAAAATGGATAGCAGCTGTGGAACTCACAGACACTGGACAGTTACTGCAAATGTAACACATTTTCTTTACCTTTTTTCAACTATATAGATAATATATAAATATTAGAGAGGTTGAGAAAGTGCCGGGGGCACCAGTCACAAAATGGCCGCCATGGTGGCGTGGTGTAACACTGATGAGCAAAAAAGAAAAAGAAACAGGACCCCAAGATGATGTGGGCATGCCCCCCCAATCAATGGGGGAAGAGGCACCCACATCAACCCCCGCCAGTCACAGGGAGACGCTCTTTGCACCTCTCCCCTGTTCAGCGCAGAAGGGAAGGAGCCCAGTCCTCTCATCCAATGAAATGTGGGCACATTTAAGAGGGAGTTTTTCATTTAGGAGAAGCTGAGGCAGTGCAACAGGAATTTGGCAAGAAGAGCAAAGGGTCTCCTGTACATTGTGGATTTTTCAGGGGATATTTACAAAGGCCTTTTGCAGGTGCCACTGCTGGAGGTACTGGCGGCATGCTGGCATCCTTGGGCAGTATGCTGGCAATCCCTGCAATTTATGACAGCCGGCTTGGCTCCGTGTTTTGGGTCAATAAGGAATCTGCCCACCCGTGTCAACTATTGAGTCTGCCTACCCTACACTGAACTCCACCCCCCAAAAAACCTTACCACTATCTCCTCACTGCTGTTTCCTTCTTCTCCATCCTCTTCCTTCTTCTCTTTCCTCAGGTCCATCGCTTCGGAATCCGGCAACACCTTCCAATGAATAAAATTACTAAGATCAACAGAAACCAACAGCTTCCTCCTTTTGAGTATTTCCTTTTTAAAGAAATTTGCAGCTCCAGTTACTATGAAGATTAAGAATTCGTGTGGCCAGACACTCTCCTAGCGTCTCTCTTCAAGTTTCATCCCAACCTAGCCACAAAGTCTATCCACATTTTCAGCCACTTCAGCTGTGATATACAGTTGTACCTTGGATCCCGAATGCCAT
This sequence comes from Podarcis filfolensis, assembly GCF_964270895.1. Lineage (NCBI taxonomy): Eukaryota > Metazoa > Chordata > Lepidosauria > Squamata > Lacertidae > Podarcis > Podarcis filfolensis. The sequence goes on from NC_139605.1 coordinate 9,208,580, forward strand.
GGTACACAGACGTTGTGGCTCCCAAACGCCGCAAACCCGGAAGTGAGTGTTCCGGTTTGTGAACGTTCTTTGGAAGTCAAACGTCTGGCGGGGCTTCCAATTGGCTGCAGGAGCTTCCTGCTTTGGTTTCTGAACGTTTTGGAAGTCAAATGCACTTCCAGATCGGATTCCATTCGACTTCCAAGGTATGACTGTATACGTGTTGGTACTAACATGTAAGACCCTCATACAGCTCAGGACCACTTTACTTGGGAGACTGCCTTATCCCTTTTACACCCAAGTAGATCATGCTGCAGTCTGCAGGAATGTTTTTATCCTAAAATTCCCAAAGGCCTCAGGAGTAACCTGGCACAGGGCTTTTAGCGTGGCAACCCGTTCTGTGGAATAGCACCCCTGTCGAGATACAACAAGCACCCACTTCCTGGAAGCGATCAAATCTCATTTTGGTTCCAACAGTCTTTCCCGGCTGACTAAATGGGTTTTCACCACGAGCGGCCACTTGTTAGGGCTTTAAGTTTAAAAAGCATTCGTTGTATTCTCTTCCACGCAAATGGCCTTGGGATCCTGGTTTAGCAGATTAAAAATTATTGTGCCATCAAACTGATGGCCCATAGCAGTGATATGTGCAGAAGCCTTAACAGGGATTGAACTGATTGTATCATGGCTTATTCCTGCAACCGCTTGCCAGTTGCCAAGCCCAATTCAAGGCGTCCACACTGACAAACAAAAATCCCAAACTCCCTGCCCCCTCTCCCCAGTGGACACTTGAAAATTGCTGGTGCTCTTGAAAGGACTACTAAATAATTTTTCCTCCTTTATTTCCAAGAAAATATTTCTGCCTGTATTTCCAGGAAAATTTAGCCACAACCCTAAAGAAATACCACCCCTCCGGCTGATCAGTACCTCATTGCTGTTTCCGCATTCCTCTTCCGTAGCATCCTCGATCATCAGTTCGTCGCTGCTGCTGTCCCCTTTAACCTTCTCACTTTTGATATCTAACTGATCACGGAGACTCTCCTGTAATTTCTCATGCTGAAAGTGGGGGGTGGGAAGGAGAAAGAATGAAACCCTTAGGATCTGATTTGGAATAACATTCCTGATCACCACGGCAGTTTCTGTGGTTTAAAAAGGCTTCAGCAAGCAACAGCAGTAGGGTCATCATGGAGTGTTCCTTTATGAATCTGGCTTACATTATTCTGTCTGCCATTTGTGCAAGCATCCATCACACGCTCCACCTTCTCTGACAGAAACCATGGTTTACTGGGCACGTGGCTGAATTACTAGTTAGAAATCAGTCCTGGTTTCATAACTGGGGATTAAATCAGTTTCCTGGTATGGGTGTAATAGGAAACCATGGTTTATACAATCCACAGGCCAGCACCTCAACTCGATGTACATGTACCTCGGCATCTTGCAGTAGATGTACTTTGAGTAGTTTGGAAATCAGACACAAGCTGGCTGATAAGCCCAGAAAAATGGTCCACTGTCTGAAACAAACCACCAGATAGAACCACTCACACCTCAGACCATTTTTATGGGTTTTTTTCTTTCTTTTTACAGTATTATTACATTTAACAGCTTACACAAGGGATGAGGAACCTTCCAGATGTGGCTAGGCTAGGTTTTATCTCCTACTTGACAGATGTGGAACCTGTTGCCTTTCAGACGTTCCTGGACTACAAGTCCCATCATCCATGGCCATGCTAGCTGGGTGGCTGATTGGAGTCCAACAGCATCCGAAGGGCCTATAGGCATCGTTTACTGGTTTAACTGGTTGTTAGGCTTTGTTCCGATTTTTAAAGTTCCTTCTATACCGCAAGAGTTGATAAATCACAAGCAACTTCTGCAAGAATTCTGATGAAACAGTTTGCTGCCCTCAGACCAAATAATTTTAGCACCGACTAATAAAACGACATCAAATGCAAACAACTGCTATTTTTATAAAGCGTATCTGGACAGAAGTTACGTGGACGCATTATCAAATCCTAAATTACACAAGAATGTGCTTGGCTCACATCTGAGCGTGCCAAAAATATCAACGCTAAAAATAGCATCCGCTGCGAAGACAACTAAGTAATCTATAAAGCCCTATTCTAGGCTTTCTTTCTAAAGGAGGAGGTGAGACATAACTGCCTTGGTTCAAGATGGGGAAGTGGTGGAGAACCAGTCTGGTATGGCGGTCTGGCTTGCCTCTGAAGGACGTCACAAATAGGAAGATACCTTGCATTTCCATTCCAAGAAGTTGAATTGTCCCTAACTGGGGTGAGGAAAACCAGCTACAGGTCCTTTCCCAGTTATCTCTGGAACCAGCATGCATTGGTGCAAAGAAGCATTTGAAATTCTCCAGGCGTATTTTGCACTTGGTTATTGGCCACTTGCAAGCGAGTGAAGATCCCCAGGTACCAGGATGGCGCCTGATGTCTCCACCATCTGGAGGTGCATGCCTAGGGATCATTGGATCTTGACCGTTTTCACATCCTGTAGAATTATATCTGCTTTTTTTTAACTGCACAATTGGAATGAATTTCAGGAACACAAACGTTGCATTGAAAAATACAACCGTCAAGCCGCCTGGCCCAGAAATGGCACCTAGGCGTTCCGTTATGGCAACTGTAACCCTAGTTTTTAAGGAGCCGTTTGACGCCTAGCTTATATATTTCAGTTTTTTAATGTGGCAAGACCACCTGGAAGAATTTTACCCTTGTGATTTCTATATAATCATATATCCATATATAGCCATATATCCTAATGATGATTTTTATATATCCATGTATCCTAATGAGGTTTGAATCGCTAAAGCTTCAGCAGAACTAAAGTGCTTGGATCTTAAAAATCCAAAAGTTGCCCTCTGCCCTATTTCTCTCTCTGCCCTGCTACTGTGCTTGAAGGAAACAACAAATCTGATGTTTTGGCATTTTTCTATAGGGATCTTTCTCCAGACAGCTTCTCAGGCTCACAAGATGGGGCTGAGTTAGGTAAAGGTAAAGAGACCCCTGACCATTAGGTCCAGTCGTGACTGACTCTGAGTTAGGGAACAGGAAAAAACAGCCAGCCACAATGCAATGTTCCAAGTCAATAACAGATGGTGGGGGTTATTCAGGTTTCAACGGTCAAACAGGTTTCTTTTCCTCTTTATTGCTGAAAATTAGGGTAAAGGGCAAATTGACGCACCATCAGAGGAAAGCAGAAGTATTCTTTACATGGGCAGAGGAAGAGCTTGTGCGCGCTCATTGGTTTGATTTTTGCTGCAACATACGACTATGTCATGTTTTATGCTGTTTGTACTCAGGTATAAAACCCCAATGCACCGGGGTTTCGGCGCCCAGGCTCTGGAAACTATTCCACTGGGTCTTTACTGCTCAGCAATAAACTTTGCCTTCTTTTTCTCCACTGCTGCATCTGTCGATTCTTGGACACAATCTGAGTGGGCCACAGGCATTCCATATATACTTGCAACACTAACACTGGTGCAGAGGTGGGAATATTTGCCACAGTTACAGAAAGCTGCCTCATACCAAATCAGGACATTGGGCCAGCCACCTCAGGACTGTCTACACTTAAATGGCAGTGTCTCAGGCCGGGAACATTCCCAGTTCTTTTTGGAGATGTTGAGGACTGAACCCAGGAACGTACAAGAGATGTGCTGCAAATTGAACTACACCCCCTCCTCATAAAGGCTTTCAGGTCTCTTTCTTGCCTTTTGGCACCCTAACATCACAGAGATAATCTCCTAATTTTGTGTGTGCAGGGCTTACAGAGCCCTAGAAAAACAGGAGAGGATGTTCCTAACCTTTAACTCCTCAGTAGCAACTGATGCTTCAACTTTCTCCTCCATCAGCATCTTCTTGCTGTCCGCTGGCTTCTCAGGCTTAGCTTCACGGTCTCCTCTCTTTTGTTTAAGGAGGGTGAGGCGTTCCTTCGGCACCACCTGAAGAAAGAGAAACGTTAACTGCTTGCTGATTTGCTTCAAGATGCCAGGAACTGAACCTGGACGTTTCTACCTTTGAAACATTTGCTCTGTGCTAAGGCTTCTTCCCAACTGATTAAAGGCCACAAATTACGTGGCAAGGCCTTAAATCATGGGTAGGCAAACTAAGGCCCAGGGGCTGGATCCGGCCCAATCACCTTCTCAATCCGGCCCGTGGACGGTTTGGGAATCAGCAGTTTCTACATGAGTAGAATGTGTCCTTTTATTTAAAATGCATCTCTGGGTTATTTGTGGGGCCTGCCTGGTGTTTTTACATGAGTAGAATGTGTCCTTTTATTTAAAATGCATCTCTGGGTTATTTATGGGGCATAGAACTTCGTTCTATTTTTTTTCCTTTTCAAAATATAGTCCGGCCCCCCCAAGGTCTGAGGGACATTGGACCGACCCATGGCTGAAAAAGTTTGCTGACCCCTGTGGCTTAAATCATGCGCATGTCTTAAAAGCCACTAGGAGATCTTCCATCTTTATTGAGGGGAATACTAACCTCTTCTTTCCTATAACTGTACAGTGGTGCCTCGGGTTACATACGCTTCAGGTTACATACGCTTCAGGTTACACACTCCGCTAACCCAGAAATCGTGCTTCAGGTAAAGAACTTTGCTTCAGGATAAGAACAGAAATCGTGCTCCGGCGGCGCGGCAGCAGCAGGAGGCCCCATTAGCTAAAGTGGTGCTTCAGGTTAAGAACAGTTTCAGGTTAAGTACGGACCTCCGGAACGAATTAAGTACTTAACCCAAGGTGCCACTGTAATAGACTGAGTGGTGCATTTCTAATAATCTCAAGAACTTATTTCCAAAGTAAGTTCACCTCTGGCATCCTACTACCACCCTTACTGTCTGTATGCTCATATATATCTTTTATGTGAACAATCCCGAGACCTCTGGGTATAGGGTGGTATATAAATTCAATTAATAATAATAATAAAAAAAAAACAAGACCAACCCCCCAGAGTCCGTGTTCAGTATCAAACACTATTTTGCATGCCATGTAGCCATCTGTCTATTGATGTTTATTTTTATTATTTTACTCCGTTTTTTATTTTTGTAACGCTGTAAGCCGCAGTGGTGTGTTTTTATGATACAATGGTATATAAATATTTGTTATAAAGAAAATAATAAACTGGGGTGGGAGGAAGCTGACAATGACAGTTATCCCTTCCTTCCTCCGAAAAGCTCAGGGACCATTCTGTCCTCACCCATTCTCTCCCCACAACCACCACGCAGTTTTGACCATTTCAGAACTTAAGCACTACAGAAAAGAAGATAAATGAGGCTAATGGCACAAAAGCCGTACAAAAATAAAAGCACTGTTATGAATATTACTACAAATCTAAAATACTGATTTGAAGCAGAGTTGAGAAATTAAATCATAATTACCAGAATCAGCAAAGCTAGAATTGTACAAGGAAAAGGGATGAGAGATGCTCAAATGAAGGGATATTTGTAGCCATTTTTTCCTTGGAAGGAGACTCCCCCGCCGTTATCAAAGAAAAGCAAGATTACATTCCACAGATATCCAACCACATGAAAGGATTTGATAAATCGTATGCCCAAAATAAATGCATTGCAACTTCTGCAACAATTTTGATTCAACTTAACTTACTATCATTAAAGCAAAACCATTTCAGCAACATCTAATAAAACTATATCAAACAGCAAACAACGGTTGTTTTTAAAAAGTGTATCCGGATAGAAGTTACGTAAGACATATTACCAAAACCAAGAATGTGCTTGGCTCGCATCTGGGCATACTAAAAGCATCAGTGCTAAAAACAGCATTTGCTGTGAACACAACTTGTTTGACTAATCTAGAAGACTGATTAAGTTGGACCAATTCAAAGTTTTATTTTTATAACAGGAGATGTTAAACACATTGTTTCAAGATAAGGAACAGGGAGTAGTGATGTACTGGTCTGGGAGGCAGGTCTGGCCAGTCTCCAAAGGACATTACAAAAATAGAAACATGTATTCTATTCCTGTTTTAATAAATTTAATTGTACTTCATTGGGATAAGGCCCAACACTTGCTGCATTTAAAAATATTATTATCATCATTTAATTTCTATACCACTTAATATATTAAAAATATCTCTAAGTGGTATACAGAAAACTGAAACAACAACTTAAATAAAATATTGCAAAATATAGTTACATATAAAAAAGTTACCTTAATACAAAGTTACTATATATATATCTCAATTCATTTTCCATCTGACACACCAGGTTATCTCCCAGGGTCCAAAAAGGCTCTCAGCTTACCCACAAAAGTCTCGACTTGCTTTTTATGGGCCCAAGGTGGATGGTACTTCCTCAGGCATTATTAATACTTACTAATCGCTTCACTCATAAAAACAGCTCAAAGCAACTTACAGACACAAAAAAAGAAACATCAGAAACAATTACAATAAACACAGTCAATAAAAAACAAACACACACCTTCTGTACAAATAACCACAGGGCCTAGCAGACCCTGCCCTAGAAAAGCCACAAATACTTAAAAACCTTTCAGACTTAGGGTCAGATTCTTTTTTAAAACTCGACAAAGAGGGCTGCAGGCGAGAGTCCCTGGGGAGAGGATTCCCCAAACTGGGAGCCACCACTGAAAAGGCCTGTTTCTCGTGTTTCCATCTTGCAGATTTCCCACATGGATGATGATCCCAGGGTTTGCAGGAAGGTTCAAATGGAGAGAGGCAGTCCTCAAGGTCTTCTCTTCTTCTTCTTTGGCAATCAATCATAGCCAAGTAAGATTGTCTTCCATGAATAAGGCTTTAACAGTGAATCTGTAAGTGACTGTGGAGGCCAATTCTGGATCCACACATCCTTCCACAGTGGGGACAAAGGTTTCAAGGTGGGAGTTGATCATGGTGTGGATTTGCCAAGCGTGCCTTCCTTTTAGCATGTTTCTCCCTTTCGTCCTGAGTTCAAGCATCTTCAAAGCCCACGACACCTTTGGTAAAGGCTGTTCTCCAACTGGAGCGCTCACAGGCCAGTGTTTCCCAGTTGTCACTGTTTATACTACATTTTTAAAGACTTGTCTTCAGAGAGTCTTTGAACCGCTTTTGTTGACCACCAGCATTACGCTTTCCATTTTTAAGTTCGGAATAGAGTAGTTGCTTTGGAAGACGATCATCAGGCATCCGCACAACATGACCAGTCCAACAAAGTTGACATTGAAGAATCATTGCTTCAACACTGGTGATCTTTGCTTCTTCCAGTACACTGGCATTAGTTCGCCTGTCTTCCCAAGTGATGTGCAAAAAATTTTCAGAGACACCGTTGATGGACTCTTTTGAGGAGTTGGAGATGGTGTTTATAAGTGGTCCGTGTTTCACAAGCGTACAGTAAGGTTGGTAGTACAATAGCTTTGTAAACAAGCATTTTGGTTTCCCTGCAAATGTCCCGGTCGAGGTATTGGGTTCCTGATCCACATAAGGCTTTATGGGTCAAAACCAGCACTTTGAAACTAACTGGTAGCCACTGCAGCTGGGCCAGGATTGCCATTGTGTGCCCAGACCAACTTGCAACTTGGCTGCCAGGCTCTGAACCAGGTGCAGTTTGTGAACCACCAAGAAACATTTAAACATTTCAACGTAGTATAGCATCAAAATGATTTTATTTATTTGCAGAGTATGTCCAGATATTTTTTTTCAAAATGTGAGCAACAGCATCGAGTGATGCTACAAGCTCACGACTCATTGAGTCTGTATACATACTTAAGGTACGAGGCTCGTTTATAATTCATGTTCCTATGTGGATGCATTGTTTTACACTTTCTAAGTGTCGCATGATTACATTATAAAGTACAGTGGTACCTCAGGTTACATACGCTTCAGGTTACAGACTCCGCTAACCCACAAATATTACCTCGGGTTAAGAACTTTGCTTCAGGATGAGAACAGAAATTGTGCTTTGGCGGCAGGGCGGCAGCAGGAGGCCCCATTAGCTAAACTGGTGCTTCAGGTTAAGAACAGTTTCAGGTTAAGAACGGACCTCCGGAACAAATTAAGTACTTAACCTGAAGTACCACTGTAGTTTTGTTTGACGTTATAAATGAAGCGCTGCAAGGTGTTGTTTCCTTTTGCTTTCCAAAGTATTTCTTATCAAATAAAAAACTGGTGTGGTCTGAGCACATTTTTTATTCTGAAAGTGTGGCCTGGAGAAAAAAGTTTGAAGAACCACTGTTTTAGGACATAAGAAAGCTCAGCTATTGGATAAAGTTCAACACCCTTTTCTCACAGCAGCCAATCAGATGCTCTTTAAAAAAAAACTAAAAAACAACAACAACAAAAACCTTAAGAGATTTCGGGGATTGAACCTGGGACAAAGCACGCGTTCTCCCATTGAGCTACAGCCTGTCCTCAGATATTTAGGAACAAAGGGAGCTGCCATATATTGAATCAGACCCTTGGTCCATCTACCTCAGTAATGTCAACACAGACTGGCAGCAGCTTTCCAGAGTGTCAGGCAGGAGACCGCCCCCCCTTCCCCAGCCCTACCAGTTGGGATAGCTCAGCCGGTACAGCAGGAGACTCTTATCTCAGGGTTGTGAGTTCGAGTTCCACGTTGGGCAAAAGATTCCTGCATTTCAGGGGGTTGGACTAGATGACCCCCAGGGTCCCTTCCAACTCTATGATTCTACCTGGAAATGCCACTGGTGTTTGGACCTGGGCCCTTCTGCAAAAAAAGCAGGTTCTCTGCCACTAATTTTCCTTCCTTCCCCATAAAATGTGGGAGCAGAACCTCAGATTTGTATTGATTTTTAAAAAAATTATTTCTTTTGGGGGAGCAGGTGCTCCCCCGCCTCGCCTTTGCTACACCCACGCAGCTGTGGTTTGAACCTGCAAACTCCTCCATTCAAAAGCAACGCTCTAATCCAGACCAATTAATACAGCTTTTTAAATTTTTTAAAAGGAAATGATCTTTGTTGAATGTGGACCTTTGCCTGCTCCCCTTTCCTCCCTGATAATTCCTACCTGAATTTTCTCTTCTGCACCCTTTTCAACTCCGGTGTCCATGGTAAAGCTGGGGTGATCGAGGAAATTTTGTGCTCCTAGTGGGGGAGGGGGAGAAGGGAGGGGAGGAAAAGAAAAGGGAGTTTTAATTTTTTTTAAAAAATGATTGAAAGGGAAAGCGGGGTGCGGTGGGAGAGAAAAAGCAAGCAAGCAACCCGGTTCTCTCTCTCTGGGTGGGGGGTGGGGTTAGAAAAGTCGTGAGTTCAAGTTTGCAGCGCTACCAAGGCTCCATAGTAGAACATTTGCTTCTCGATCTCCTTCCGCATCAGCAGAAAAATCAGGAGGAGCAATCGCTTCGGTCGAGAGCGCTAGGCCCCACGTGCTGCTGCGCCGAGCCCCTGAGCACGTGCAGAGTGCAAATCGTAGCACCACCCAGATCTCCCCGGGAAGCAAGCACAATCTAACTTCAACTGCTCCCCCCAAAAAAAATATTTCAGGAAAAAGAAAAGGTGGCTGCGGGCGGAGGCGGAAGGAGTTTATTATTATTACTATTATTATTACTATTATTACTATTATTATTAAAAAATGCTTTAGAGCATGTGCAAAAAGTCTTCCCTTTCCCCCCCCCCGCACCCCAACCTACGGAAACGGATGGCGAAGCGCAGCCAAGCTCGTCTGAAGGCGCCGAGAAGTCCCTCCGGCAGGCAGAGGGTGATGCAACAGGGAAGGCCAGGCTCCTTCTGAGCATGTGCAAAGCGCGCCCCGCTACCCTTTCCTGCAAGGATCGCCCACCCACCAGCCCGCCCCCTCCCACACCCACCTAGGGCTGGGGGCGGGGGAAGGCGGAAATCGTTTAAGGGAATGCCTCTGAGCATGTGCAAAGTGCACCCCTCTTTTCTTTCCCCGCCCGCAGGCTAAAAGATCCTTTCTTGTGGAGGAAAGCCAATAATAAAAAAATATAAATATAAATATAATACTACTAATACTGCAAATCTGTCGGAGCTGCTCCAGCGGAGCCCAGCTTCTCTAATCCCCGAGTCTTTGGGAGGAACGTCTGCATTGCTAACTTAAACCGGTTAGCCACCCACTCGCTTCCCCTCCCGCGGAACCCTGGGAGTTGTAGGGCGGCAGGCCCGGCGCGGCCATTCTCCGCGCGGTCTCCGGGACTACAACTCCCAGGGTTCCTTGCGAAGCGATGGACGCGGCGAGCTTTGCAAAGGGATCGGAGCAGAAGCGCCTGGAGCAGAGACCAGTTTTGCAGAGAAGAAAAGAGTCAGTGGGGGATAAGACCTTCAAAGCAGGGGGCTTTTGTTTTCATTTGTAGTTTCTTTACTTCTTGCCCGTCTCCTCTCCCCGCATCTGGAGTTTGGTTTCTTTTCAGGAAACCGGTTTGAAACCGAATTAAAGGGGCGCCGTGTAGACGCGGCTTCGCGCCGCTTGAGGAAAGCAGACCTCCTTCCCCGCTGCCTGTCTCCCGCGCCCCTCGGGGTCCAGGGATCCGGGATGGGTGGAGGCGTGGGCTGAGCTCACCGTTCACACCGGCAGCGCCCGGGGACAAAATCCGGCGCGGCTGCCCTGCGAAGCGGAGCGGAGCAATAAGGAGAGGAATCCGTGGCTTCTGCGTCCCCTCCGCCAGGACTGCCCAGGGCCATAGCTGTCAACGTTTCCCCTTTTTGTTAAAGGGAAATTCCCTTATTCCCAATAAGATTCCTCGCGAGAAAAGGGAAAAGTTGACAGCTATGCCCAGGGCCCTCCTGTGGCCATGGAGAGCTCATCATCATTATCATCGAATTTGTATACTGTACCGCCCTTCATCCAGGCCTGTTGTCTTTGTCCATGGAGTTTTCTTGGCAGGGATACTGGAGTGGCTTGCCGGTTCCTCCTCCAGGTGGATCACGTTTGATCAAAACTCTCCACTATGACCTGTCCATCTTCGGTGGCCCTGCACGGCATAGTTCATAGCTTCTCTGAGTTATTCAAGCCCCTTCGCCACGGCAAGGCAGTGATCTATGAAGGGCTCACTGGAAGGACAGATCGTGAAGCTGAGGCTCCAATACTTTGGCCACCGCATGAGAAGAGAAGACTCCCTGGAAAAGACCCTGATGCTGGGAAAGATGGAGGGCACAAGGAGAAGGGGACGACAGAGGACGAGATGGTTGGACAGTGTTCTCGAAGCTACCAGCATGAGTTTGACCAAGCTGTGGGAGGCAGTGGAAGACAGGAGTGCCTGGCGTGGTCTGGTCCAGGGGGTCACGAAGAGGCGGACACGACTAAGCAACAACAACAACTTCATCCATAGAACTCAGGGGGTTCACAACATGAAATTACAATACAAAAAACTCCATGCTAAATAATAAATAATAACCATAAGAACAAAAACAAACCAATAATCCCTCTCCCATAACCCATTTAAGGGCATTGGATGTCAATCAGCCAAAGGCCTGGAAGAAAAGGAATACTTTCTCCTGGTGCCTAAAGGTGTATAATGAAGGTGCCAGGAGAACATCCCCGGGGGAGAGTAGCCAACCATCCGGTTGTGGCTGTATATGTTGAGTGCAAGAATTAAGAGCAAAGCAAATAAAGAGTTGCCAACTTTTTCTTTCTTCTCTGGAGGGGGGCTCCTCTGCCTTTTGCAGCCATGTGACAGGCAGATGTTATTACTATTATTTATCGCTTCTTTATGCTGTGAACCGCCCTGAGATCTTCAGGTGAATGGTGGTATGATTTCTAAAATAATAATAATACAGTCAAACCTCAGTTGTGGAATGTAATCCGTTCCGGAAGCCCGTTTGGCTTCCAAAACGTTCGACAACGGAATCGTGGCTTCCTATTGGTCGCAATAGCTTCCAGCACTCAGCGGAAGCGACATCGGACGTTCGGCTTCCAAAAAACATTCGAAAACTGGAATGTTTACTTCCAGGTTTTGGGCATCTGGGAGCTGAATCGTCCGAAAACAGAGCCGTTCAGGAGCCGAGGTTTGACTGTCATAAATCCCTGAGAGATGTTAGGAGACTCCTCTATGAGCTACAAATCTCAGAGTTCCCTTTAAAGAGGGGTTGATTGTCAAAGCACTTTGGGAACTCTCAGCACCCATAACAAATGACAGTTCTCAGGATTCTATGGGGTGGAGGTAGCTATGGCTGTTATAATGGTATCACAGTGCTTTAAATGTATGGTGTGGCTGTGTCCTCAGGCCCTGAAACAAGTATTGCTTCATAGAATCATAGAATTGTACTGTTGGAAGGGACCCCAGCGGCCATTTAGTCCAACCCCTTGCAATGCAGAAATCTTTTGCCCCAAGTGGGGCTCAAACCCACGACCCTGAGATGCTCTACCAACAAAGCCATCACAATGTTGCAAGTATATAAGGAATACCTGTTGCCCACTCAAAATGTGTCCAAGAATCGACAGACGCAGCAGTGGAGAAAAAGAAGGCAAAGTTTATTGCTGAGCAATAAAGACCCAGTGGAATTGTTTCCAGAGCCTGGGCCCTGAAGCTCCTGTGCACTGGGTTTTTATACCTGAGTACAAACAGCATAAGGGACGCGGGTGGTGCTGTGGGTTAAACCACAGAGCCTAGGACTTGCCGATCAGAAGGTTGGTGGTTCGAATCCCCGCGACAGGGTGAGCTCCCGTTGCTCAGTCCCTGCTCCTGCCAACCTAGCAGTTCGAAAGCACGTCAAAAGTGCAAGTAGATAAATAGGTACTGCTCCGGCGGGAAGGTAAACAGCATTTCCGTGCACTGCTCTGGTTCGCCAGAAGCGGCTTAGTCATGCTGGCCACATGACCCGGAAGCTGTACGCCGGCTCCCTCGGCCTATAGAGCGAGATGAGCGCGGCAACCCCAGAGTCGTCCGCGACTGAACCTAATGGTCAGGGGTCCCTTTACCTTTACCTTTACAAACAGCATAAAACATGACATAATCGTATGTTGCAGCAAAAATCAAACCAATGAGCGCACGCAAGCTCTTCTTCTGACCATTGTAAAGAATACTTCTGCTTTTCTCAAATGGTGCGTCAATTTTCAGCAATAAAGAGGAAAAGAAATCTATTTGACCATTGAAGCCTGAAGAACCCCCACCATCTGTTATCGACTTAGAACACTGCATTGTGGCTGACTGCTCCATTCCCCCACCCCATCTCGTGAACATGAGAAGCAGTCTGGCAAAGGTTCCCTATAGAAAAATGCCAGCACATCAGATTTATTGTTTCCTTCAAGCACAGTAGCAGGGCAGAGAGAAAGAGGGCAAAGGGGAAACTTTGGTTTCTTGAGATTTAAGCACTTTTAGCTCTGCTGAAGCCTTAGTGATTTTAAACATCATTAGGATACTATGGCAAGTTCTTAAAGAAACGGGAGTGCCTGATCACCTCATCTGTCTCCTGAGAAATCTCTATGTGGGACAAGAAGCTCCAGTCAGAACTGGATTTGGAACAACTGATTGGTTCAAAATTGGGAAAGGAGTACGACAAGGCTCTTGAGAGTCCCATGGGCTGCAAGAAGATAAAACCTCTCCATTCTTAAAGAAATCAGCCCTGAGAGCTCACTAGAAGGACAGATCCTGAAGCTGAGGCTCCAATACTTTGGCCACCTCATGAGAAGAGAAGAGTCCCTGGAAAAGACCCTGATGTTGGGAAAGATGGAGGGCACAAGGAGAAGGGAACGGCAGAGGACGAGATGGTTGGACAGTGTTCTCGAAGCTACAAACATGAGTCTGACCAAACTGCGGGAGGCGGTGGAAGACAGGAGTGCCTGGCGTGCTCTGGTCCAGGGGGTCACGAAGAGTTGGACACGACTAAACGACTAAACAGCAACAACAAGGATACATGGATATATAAAAATCATCTCTAGGATATATGGTTATATATGGATATATGATTATATAGAAATCATGAGGGTAAAATTCTTCCAGGTGGTCTTGCCACAAAAGGATGATTTAGATCTTCCTTCTTCTCTATGGCTATGACACACACACATGTATGTGAGTATACCAGTGGTTTTCAACTGAAGTTTTGTTATTTCTTTTCAACTGCTGCGGAGCCATTTTAACCACAGCTTCCTGCTTCGGATGAAAACGGGAACCTGGTGAAGACTTCCTGCTTGGCTCGCTTCCTTGAAGGGCCTGTGTCTGCGCACAAAAGTCTCCTTCACATGCCGGCTTATTAAGTCCTGATGCCATTTGCCCAAACTCTAAAAAATGGGGTTCTGTTTCAAAGCTATAGCTTGCCGCAATACAAACTCACCCTTGCCTTGCCAGAAGTCAGTCACCTTCCTCTCAGCACGCTGGGTAGCTTGGCGTCAGGTTTGTGCAGTGGGAGACGGCCTTCACGTGCTTTATTTCCACACTGTACGAGGACAGGCGCTAAGTAAGATTTGCTTTCCTGCTCATGTGACTGTAGGCTCCTCCCCTTGTTGATGGGCGGAGCCTGAGAGGGATTGCTTTGTTTTTTGAATTACAAGATGCATACTGTGGCTCTTTACAACAGCGTACATTTAAAACATCCCTCCAAAAAAAAAGAATAAACTATAGTTTATTCTTCAGAGCTACAATTCCTAGCAGCCTTATAAAACTATATATACACACACGAATGCCTTGGGAGTCAAACATTCTGGCCCCCGAACAATCGAAAACCGGAAGTAAGTTGTTATGTACTGAGTTGAATAGGATCCAAAATGCAGCAGTCTGATTGGTCCTAGAACAATAGGATTCAGAATGCAGCAGTCTGTAAAGAAGTTATACAACAACCAATTCAAGAAACTGGCTTGAAAAGACAAGTCCAAGGCCAGATGAAGAAGGAAGAGGCAGTAATTACTCCTCAAACAACACGAATGGAGGGATTCAAAGTCCTGCAGGAACAAAAGTCATTGCGTTGGAAGATTGAACTTGGAGAGTGCTGGGATGTGTTTGAAGTAAATGAAGCTCTTAACTCTAGTAGGACTATGAAACAGGTGAACAACTATCTTCTGGATAAACACTTTTTGGATTACAAAGATGACAGGGAGTGGGACTGGGGGGAAGGGGCCAGTCTGACAAAGGAAAAGGGAAACTATTACTGGATGGAAACCTCTGGAGACCCACTCCCTAAGGAATTAACAACAGACAAAGAAGTGTGTAACTACAAACAAGGACAAGAAATTGTGCTGAAGGGGCCTAGAAGAGACTTAAGGGCCTCGGATATAAGGACACCAGATTGATGGACTGGATGTAATGGACTGAGAGGACTGACATGACCCGAAACCAGGAAGAAGGGACGTTGGATAATAGTTAGAGATATCAAGGGAATTTTATTTTTATTAATTTTGGAATCAGTGTAATATTAATGAAATACCAGGGAATATGCCGGAAAGGAACTAAATTGGCTTTAGTAGTAATGATTTAAGGAGATATGAATGAATATGATGTAAACTTGGAAATTTTAAGATTTTTAAGATATGATAAGGTTAAAGAGATTAAGGTAAATTGAATAACAGATTAAATTAAAAGAGGGAAAGATTATGTTGAATTAATAAATAAGATAGATTGTGAAGATTAATTATTTAAATTAAAATTGAGGAACAGGGGAAGAATTTGCTGGAATAAGGAATTAAACTAGAATACAAAAGGGGAGGTGTGAGGAAGTTCAAGAAATAAGCAAATGAAAAGTTGTAATTTGGGTTTTGTATTTTTCCTTTTTTTCTTGTTGGTTTTTCTTTTTGTTTTGCTTTTTGCTGTATTTTTCTTTTTGTCTTTTTTTTGTATATGTATTGATGAAATTATGAATAAATATCATTAAAAAAAAAAACAGAATGCAGCAGTCTGATTGGTCCTAGAACAATGCAGCAGTCTCATTGGTCTGCAGGAGCCACCCAATCCAGCTCCAGATGGAAGTGAATCCACAACCTGATTTGCTTACAGGAGAATTCCAGAATTAGCCAATCACATGCAGCCCATTGTGTAAATAATGTCTATAAAGCAGATACTGTGGGGAAACAATTCATTCCTCCTCACCACTATGAGCTGAATAAAGAGCATGAAATCACTTTGCGACTCTGAGTATATTTCATAAGTGTTCCGGTTTTTGAACTTTTTTTGGAAGCCAAATGTCCAGCGTGGCTTCCGCTATTGTTTCCAGTGCGCCTGTACAATTGGAAACTAATAAGAAGCTGTGCCTTGGTTTCCGAACGTTTTGGAATTCGAATGGACTTCCGGAACAGATTCCGTTCGACTTCCGAGGTACGACGGTATATTAAAAAAAATACAGTTCCCAGGATTCAGGGGGAGGGGTGTCCTGATTTAAATGTATGGTATATATATAACCTTAACAAAGGTAGTGTTGGAGGTCAAGGAGGAGCAGATTCTATGGTGCTAAAGTGACAGATAATCGCCTTCCCTGTATATCCTGTAACAGAGAAAATATATAACTTGTTTTGATTTTTTTAATGCTCCTTCTAAAAAAAAAATTATATTGGGAAATAATCTATAATGAATTGAAAAAATTGTTTAAAAGTACTTTTCAAAAAAAAAAAGACACACACAAGAAAAACCTAGAGTACTTTCTGTTGGGGATAATTCAGAATGAAATTCCCAGGTGTCAAAAAAGGTTATTTATGTATGCTACTACTGTGGCCTGTGCTTTGTTAGCCCAAAAATGGAAAACGAGTGAGGTCCCAACTACTGTATAGAAGAATGGCAACTTAAGATGAGAGAATATGCGCAACTTGCAGATTTAACATATAGAATTAGAGAACAAGAAGAACATACGTTTAGAGACGATTGGAAAACGTTTATTGAATACCATATTTTTCGCCCTATAGGACGCACGTTTTCCCCTCCAAAAATGAAGGGGAAATGTGTGTGCGTCCTATGGGCCGAATGCAGGCTTTCGCTGAAGCCTGGAGAGCGAGAGGGGTCAGTGCGCACCGACCCCTCTCGCTCTCCAGGCTTCAGGAAGCTATCCGCAAGCCTTGCGTGCCCGGGGGGAGTTCCCGCGGGCTCGCAAGGCTTGCGGGCAGCAGCCTGCAGCTCGGAGCACGGGGCGCCCTCCGGAGGACGCCCCGTGCTTCAGGAAGGTGTCCGCAAGCCTCCCGCGCCCGGCGGGAGGTCCCACCGGGCTCGCAAGGCTTGCAGGCAGCAGCCTGTTCTGGGGGCTGGGGACGGGGGAAGCTCGGGCTTCCCCCGTGCCAGCCCCATGCCTGGGGGGGAAATAATTTTTTTTCTTTATTCCCCCCCCCAAAAAAACTAGGTGCGTCCTATGGGGCGGTGCGTCCTATGGGGCGAAAAATGCGGTATATGGGGGGAAATTGTGCATGGCTGAAAACATTGGCAGCTTTAAGATAAATTCAGCAGTGTAAATGAGGTTTGATGGATGTATTAATGGAATATTGAATGGTTTAGTTTTTGTAAAATACAGTGGTACCTCAGGTTAAGTACTTAATTCGTTCTGGAGGTCCGTTCTTAACCTGAAACTGTTCTTAACCTGAAGCACCACTTTAGCTAATGGGGCCTCCTGCTGCCACCGTGCTGCTGGAGCCCGATTTCTGTTCTTATCCTGAAGCAAAGTTCTTAACCTGAAGCACTATTTCTGGGTTAGCGGAGTCTGTAACCTGAAGCATCTGTAACCTGAAGTGTATGTAACCTGAGGTACCACTGTATGCAGGGATTTATGATATCTAAAATGAACCATGGGAAGAGAAGAAGGGAAGTCATTGATATCTTAAGGATGTTAAAAGAGTATTTTAAATTGTATAACAGAAAATTTAATAAAAGTTCTATTAAAAAAAGGAGAGTTGTGATTACTGAATGATAGCAGAAACGTTTATGCTGGCTTGGTCATGTTCACAGAATGGGAGATGGCGGGAGCCCCCAGAATGTGCTCTACAGAGAGCTGTCTATAGCACCATGCCCATTGGCAGACCCTTGCCAACAACCACAAGGCCTGGAAACAGGCCGTTGTGCATCCACAGCATGGAGAAAGGAGGGAGGAACGCAGAGAGAGAAATGCCATGGTGTATCTCTAGCAGTGCATCAGGACACCTTCATCTGCCACCAGCTGCATCGAAACATGTCTTTCCTGCATCAGTCTCTACAGCTGCAGCGGGCGCTGCAACCTCCCAGCAGCTGGACTTCACTCCCAAAGATGCACGTCTCCATTGTCTCCTGCTGAGACAGATGGAGCTAGCAACCAGCAGAAAATCCAAGAGGAAATTTAGCCACTTTTATGTGTTTTTTTAATTGCAGATGAGTGTCGTTAGCTGGGGCTTTTATCCGTGCCAGTCTATGTTGGATTTCGGATTTGATATCCCGCTTTATCACTACCCTAAGGAGTCTCAAAGCGGCTAACAATCTCCTTTCCCTTCCTCCCCCACAACAAACACTCTGTGAGGTGAGCGGGGCTGAGAGACTTCAGAGAAGTGTGACTGGCCCAAGGTCACCCAGCAGCTGCATGTGGAGGAGCAGAGACACGAACCCGGTTCACCAGATTACGAGTCCACCGCTCTTAACCACAACACCACACTGGCTCATCACCAGGTTTTATTATTGCAAGACTTTGTTGTTGTTGTTTGGTTGTTTAGTTATGTCCGACTCTTCGTGACCCCGTGGACCAGAGCACGCCAGGCACTCCTGTCTTCCACTGCCTCCCGCAGTTTGATCAATGTTGGGTTGAAATAACGACAGACAGGTAGCGAGTGTCATCTGGGAGGCATCTCTCGAGCAAGTCTTGGGGAGTCCCTTTTATTGAATATTACAGCATTGCCACATATGTGCTTATTGCTGATTGGTTAACACAAGTACAAAGCAAAAGGTTGCATATAGGCATTAATCACCAATAGATTAAAGGCTGGGAAAGGGAGCACAGAACTAGACAGGCATGAAAACCTCCTAATTAAAATATAACTAATGACTGATAATGCAAGACTTAAACAATTATGTTCCAATAGATGTGGTCAACTATGCATTAAGAACAGGGTCAAAGTATGATGTTTTCCTGAACTCAATGTGAACTGAACATTCTAAGGTGATGAGGGAATGTCTTAATATTAGAACGATTTGTGCAAAACGATTTATGCAGCATGTGCAGAGACAAAACTTAGAAGCAAGACTTTCCCAAACATGTCACAGTCATGTGCAGAAACAGAGCTTTCCTACAGATCAAACTCATGCTGATAGCTTCGAGAACACTGTCCAACCATCTCCTCCTCTGTCATCCCCTTCTCCTTGTGCCCTCCATCTTTCCCAACATCAGGGTCTTTTACAGGGAGTCTTCTCTTCTCATGAGGTGGCCAAAGTATTGGAGCCTCAGCCTCAGGATCTGTCCTTCCAGTGAACACTCAGGGCTGATTTCCTTCAGAATAAAAAAAAAATTTTTCCTTCCAGTAGCACCTTAAAGACCATCTAAGTTAGTTCTTGGTATGAGCATGCACACTTCTTCAGATATGTATATATGTATTCTTCAGATATGTATCTGAAGAAGTGTGCATGCACACAAAAGCTCATACCAAGAGCTAACTTAGTTGGTCTTTAAGGTGCTACTGGAAGGAAAAAAATTTTTTTTGTTTTGACTATGGCAGACCAACACGGCTACCTATCTGTTCCTTCAGAATGGAGAGGTTTGATCTTCTTGCAGTCCATGGGACTCTCAAGAGTCTCCTCCAGCACCATAATTCAAAAGCATCAATTCTTCGGCAATCAGCCTTCTTTATGGTCCAGCTCTCACTTCCATACATCACTACTGGGAAAACCATAGCTTTAACTATATGGACCTTTGTTGGTCTTAATTTTGTCTGTTTCACTGTGTTTGTCAGCTAGAGAATATTTGTTGGTAATGAATTCACAAGCTAAATTTAAAAAAAATGAATTAGTCTGTTTTACAATTGCATTCAACAATTTTTATTTTAAAAACATAGTACATCAGCTGACTTTGGATTATTGATTGATTGATTTTTTTGCTGGTGTAAAGTGGTGGTATTTTTTTTTGGGGGGGGGTAATAGTTTTAACTAATTAACATCCCGAACTTAATTTTAAAACCTACCAAGTCAATTAAAAACCAAACCAGGACCAGTTCTGTCCCTGCCATGGACAGTCTGTAATCTGCTTTCTCTGTAGCAAACAGGACGCTAGGAGCTGCCAACTTTCCCCTCTGCTCCTGTGCCCTTTGCAGCGCTTGACTCAAACGGCACCTTAAAAAAACAAAACAAGAAAAACGCTTTTTAAAAAAAGACAGATAAAACCACCAGAAAAAGACTTCACCCTGGCAAACATGGTGCTAGGGGTTTGCCAACTTCCACCCCTGCCTCTGCTCCTGTGCCCTTTTGCAGCAGACTGACACAAATATATGAAGCCGCGGGATGGGGAGGAGGACATTTCCTCCATCACTTCTTTTTCCCTTCGTGTCCGGAAAAATTGTGGGAAGAGGGTGGCAGAATGGAAGGAGAAATGCGGAGTCTGACAGGACCCAGGACCCTTCGTTGCTCCCCTCGCGCGGCCGCTGTTTCCGGGGGGTTTGTTTTCCCTGAAACACTCGAAAGGGTTAAAATCTGGGCTTCCAGGGAGCAATGCAAAAACGCGAGAAGCGGGTGGGGGTGTCAGGGGGGTTCCCTCCCCCCACAAAGAAAGACCGCTTCCTCTTCTTGCAGGGATTTTTGCTTCTGAATGGCTGCGGGAGAGGTAAGTCTGTCTTTTTTTAAAAAAAATGATATATATTTTTCCTCCCCAAAAAGGTCTTTGTGCAAAAGAAAGATGGAGATCCTAAATGGAGACATCAGAGGAGGGTGAGTGGCAGAAAGCTGCAGCCCACCACGACACCCCCCCAAAAAAAACCAGGGAGGGGGGTGTCCAGGTCTCTGACTGCATGGGGTCCCCTTCCTTGGAAGGAGGGCAGATAATCTGGGACCTTAAAGGAGCAATATCCCGAAAGATTGGAGAAGTGTCGCTTCCAGGCAGATTTGAGCAAGCCGCATGTTTTATGGGAACGTGGAAATCTGCCTCATATAGAGTCATAGAATCACAGAGGCGCAGGGGGGGTGCTGAATTTTAGCCTCACAAAGAGTGCTGCTGAAATTTGAAAGGCCAGCATCTGCCTCTATCTGGGAATCCAAGCTGTTGCCGCTATTATTTTTATTTTTTACTACTGTTGCTATTATTATTATTGTTATTATTTAAAAATTGTATGGCTCCCTTCACCTGCCGATCTCGGAGCGGTTCACGACATAAAAATACAATATAGTAGCACAAAATAAACGATAATAACTAGAACCCCGCTCCAAACCAATACCTCCCCTCTCCTCACCCCTGACACAAAAACATTTCAAAGGGGTATAAGATGCGGGTTGTCATTATTAGCTTTGATAACACTAATGCTGGAGGCATGAGGGAGACACAAACGTCGTCGTTTGAACTTCCTTAACTCATCTCCAATCCAAGCAATCCTCTCCATATAATATAAATAAATAAGTTTGCCATGTAGCAAGGTGCAGTTGTGTGTGCATCACTTTTCGTTTTTCTTGTAGGAAGAGCTTCCCCATCGTACAAACCAGGGCTGTGATCGGCCCCTAAGGACACAGCTGCCTGTGATCCCCAAGCCGGGCCCACCTGTCTACAAAATCAGAGGGTCGGCTTAGACCAGGGATCACCCCAAACTCTGCTTGCTCTGGAGCTGAAAATGGAGCAACCAAACCCTGCAAGTCCAGAACTAGAAGGGAGACCGGAAGCAGGAGGGGACCTACCCGAAGGCGTGAAGGGGAATCTGGAGTGGTCAGGCAAAGAAGAGCGGAAGGGGTTGCACCGTCATGAGGAGTTCTTGAGGGCGTGGGGCAACCCAGTTGCTCTGGAAGACACACAGCGGGACAATGTCGGAGCTTTCCTCTCCTCCTTTGAGCAAATCGCCGAAGCCTGCCAATGGCCCAGAGGGGAATGGGTGGGCCGGCTCCGGCCTGCACTGAGCAGCTCTGCTGAACAGGCTTTGGGTAGACTAGAAGCCGCTGACAGGGAAGATTATGGGAAAGTGAAGGCCGCTGTCCTGCGGGAGGATGCTGTGAGGATGGAGGCGCAGCGCCGGGACTTCAGGCAGTTCTGCTACCAGAATTCCGGAGACCCCCAGAGGGTTTATAGGCAGCTGCGGGAGCTGTGCCACCGGTGGCTGAAGCCGAAGAGACGCACCAAGGAGCAGATCGTGGACCTGCTGATCCTGGAGCAGTTCCTGGCCATCCTTCCTCAGGAGCTGCAGAGCTGGGTCAGGGAAGAGGGGCCAGGGAGCTGCGCCCAAGCCGTGGCCCTGGCGGAGGATTTCCTGATCAGCCGGAAAGCGGAGACGTGGAAGTGGCAGGTCAGAGCGCTTGATCCACTTTCTCCAGGCACTTCCAGATTGGGTTGTTGCCGTGTGCTGTGCGTGGGGCTGCCCTCGGAGACGACTATCAGCCAGCTCCCTGGGTAGGGTTTCCATTGGTACTTACAGAACCCCTAAAACAGCTGCCTTGGCTGCCGGGTTGTTTCTGGGGTTAATTTAAGGTGCCCATGCTAGTGTTGTAAGCAGTGCTTCTCAAAGTGGGCAGTACTGCCCCCTGGGAAAGGGGAGGGGGCATTACATGGGGGGGGGTGCTAAGAGGTAGCAGGGAGCTGGCGGTGGAAATGACTACCAGACTTGGAAAAGCTGGCATCACTGGAACAAGTTCATCAGTTTTGTTGCACTCATTAAACTATAATAGTTTCAACTGGATGCTGAATAAATGTGCAATTAATCATGAACTTTTTGGATTTTGCAGTGGTACCTCAGGTTAAGAACTTAATTCGTTCTGGAGGTCCGTTCTTAACCTGAAACGGTTCTTAACCTGAGGTACCACTTTAGCTAATGGGGCCTCCCGCTGCCGCCGTGCTGCTGGAGTACGATTTCTGTTCTCATCCTGAAGCAAAGTTCTTAACCCAAAGTAATATTTCTGGGTTAGCGGAGTCTGTAACCTGAAGCGTCTGCAACCTGAAGTGTCTGTAACCCGAGGTACCACTGTATTATGCTGTTACCTTCCGTAGTAGGCTGTGCAAACTGCTGTTCTGAATAATGCTTTTTATGGGCACAGGGGTTGCATTTATAGAACCAAAAGGGGCGATGGCCCCCAAAAAGTTTGGGAGCCACTGGAAGTATGTGGGCTGCAGGAATCTGCTAAGGGAACCATCATTATTATTACATTTATTTATTAATTGCCTCACTAAACCACCGTTTCAAGGCAATTCACACGCAATTGAAAACAGTTTTAAATCACAAGAACAGCAAATACATTAAAAACCATGCCAAGTGGACCCTTGTGGTAAAAAGCTATTTCTCCAGCCTGTTGGAGCAAAAATGTCTCCAGAAAGTACAGAGAGTGGGTGCCTTTCACATCTTGACAGGAACAATATTCCAGAGAAGAGGGGCAGCCACTCTCAAGGCCCTGCTCAGAGTCACCGTGCAAAAGGGCTTCTGAGATCTTGGGGATGTGCAGAAGAGACACTCCCACAGACTGCAGGGATCTCGTGGTGTATAAGGCATAAGCCCCTCTCTCAAGTCACCTGGTCTTGGGGTATATGGGACCTTGAACTTGGCCCAGGAGCTGACTGGTAGCCTGTGGGAAATTTCGCTAGCAGGGTGCTCAGCGCTGGCAGTCATTTGCCCCCACAAGCATGTCTACTTTCTGCACTGTCTTTTGCACAAACCATTCCTCTAGGTAGGGGAACTAGGATGCGGCTGAGGGACTTTGGCTTAGGGCAGCATTGACTTCCCCCCTGTGTTTCAGATGCCGTCTCAGGGGACAGCCACCAGGCCCCTTGAGACAGGTGGGGCTTCGCCAGCCAACTCCCAGAGACAAAGTTACATGGACACCACAGCACTGAAATGCGATGAGAACATGATTTTGCCGGGTAAGGCTATATTTTTAAATGTTTACTGGGTAAAACTCCAGCAGGCATTGGAAGGAGGTATTCCAGAGGACCTGTAAGCAGGTTCAAGATTTTGACAGATTCTCCAGGGTGAGGGAATTTCCTAATTGCATATCAGACACCCAGAGCAACTCCCTCTGTGCGTTGTTTCTGTCAACTTGGCACTTGAATGGGATGGACATCCTGTTTTCCTGAGACTCTGAAGAGCCTTCCTTGTGTGGCAGAACATTCTCCCCCTCTCCTCTCCCCAAATCTGTTCTGGGTTTCCCCCTGACCTTCCCTAGCAGATCTGGGTGGGCAGGAAGGGGAGGAAGGGGGCAAAGTCTCCTTGTGCTAGTCCTAAACCTCGAGTTGGCGTACGTTTCATTGAATGCCACACAAGATGTGTATCTGCTCCTGCTTGAATCACTCCAGAACCCAGAAAATAAGTCCGCAAAGGACCTGGCCAACTCCCAGTCTTGACTGGTGGCATCTCTCAGGGGGTCTTGCAGCAGACGACTTTTGCCATCATCTGCTACCTGGCTGCTTTTTAACTGGAGGTGACAGTGATGGAGAGCGGGATCTTCAGGCAATGCTTGTGCCCTGTCCCTGAGCCAGTCATCTTCCTCTCACCTGTCCCTCACAGCCAACGGAACGACGCTCCCAATTCACCCCTGTTCCTTGCTTCCTCCTGAGGGACTGGAAATGGCCGAAGCTGGGCTGACTGAGGTAAGTGGACATCTCACTTAGCGGCAGGCCTGGGGTGTTCCCTTGAGCAGGGCGAATGTAAATGACGAGCTAAGAATCAGAGCACACCTGAGCACGTGCAGAGCGCATTTGCCACATCACTGAGCAACTTCTCAGCCCCGTTTAATTTGTCTCAACCATTTCTATACCGCTTGATCGCCACTGTCTCTAAGCAGTGCGCAAAGTATTCCATACAATGAAAAAGAGTGGAAAATATAAAATAAGCCTGATGGATGATGATGTCTTCAGTAAGTTCAACAGGGAGAAGGGCCTGTCTGACTGCAACCTGGAAGGGAGTGCCATAAAATTGGGCCCACAATGGAGTGCTTTATATCCCACCTTTATGCCAAGGAGCTCCAGGTTTTCCCCTTCCTCTTATAACCCCAGGACAACCACCCTGTGAGGTGGGCTAGGCAGAGAGCCTGTGACTGGCTCAAGGTCACCAATGAGCTTCATGTCCGAGTGGGGATTTGAACCCTGGCCTCCTGGGTCCTGGTCCCACACTCTAACCACTACACTACACTGTCTCTCAGCAGCTGCTTAGGGATGGGACTGGGGACTGTGATTTTGCAAGGCTTGGCATTGTGAAATTGGGAGTGGGAGTGTGTGTGGGATCTTGGGCATCCATCTTTAAATGGCGTTTTCTAGGATGGCAGAACCTGAGTGGGGGATGTTTGGCTGTTTCAGGGCCCAGCGAGCGCCAAGGAGAAGGAGGGGCCTTTCGGCAAGGAGGAGGCATCCCTGACACAGCCAGGCCAGAGGACAATGTTCTGGCAAGTCAAAGAGGAGAAGTGCGGCATTGTGGGCTCTCTGGGTAAGGATTAGCATTTCAGAGGAGATAATCTATGGTCCTCCAGGTGGGGCTGAGCCACATCTCCCATCAGCCCCAGCAAGCGTGGCCGATGGCCAAGGATGATGGGATTTGTAGTTCAGCAACATCTGAGGGTCAAAGGTTCCCCACACCTGGCCTAGGGCTTCAGCCCTAACTAGGTCTACTCAGAAGTAAATCCAGGGGGAGCTTACTCCCAGGTAAGTGGGGTGAGAATTGCAGCAAACCCCACAAACATTTCAGGCTGCAATCCTAAGCGTGTTTCCAAGGGGTCAGCCCCACTGGGGAGACGGCAGCACTTTCTTTTCATACTCAACTCTACCAAGGCCCACTGGATACGATTCAAGCATGTTTACTCAGAGGCAAGTCTTGTGTGTTCAGTGAGTCTCACCCCCCAATAAACATAGTTTGGGAGTGCAGCTTAGGTTTCTTCCATTTGAAATTAGTGGGATTTGAAAGATGCTTAACTTTGGCTAGGTTGTGTCCCATAAACAATAAAAATGTGTCCTTTGGGTGAATGTATGTATCCATGCATGTACATCTGTGTGTACTGAATGATTTAAATACACTCTGCTGGGATACTGTTTATGAAAACAATCTGTTTATTTTTCTTTTTAATTCTTATATAAGGAGATAAAAACGCAACAACTTAGTCCATAAGTCTATACCCACTGAAAACCACAAACCAAAATAAATATCACTACTTCATAAGCCCTGTTCTGCATGTCAATCAACTAAGAAATAAATACGAGTTATAGCACAGCAGTGTTTAACTGTTTAATTTTCTGTTGTTCTTTTCATATTTATCTCTTGCTCTTTTTTTTTAAGAAGGCGGATGAAAATGTCGAAAAGAAATGTGTCCATTGTCCAGAAAGACTAAATTCCAGGAATATTATTTGGATCCAGATTCTGCAAATAATAACCATTCTCTCTCTCTCTCCCCATCCCAAGAGGGGCTTCTGATTCCCAAACTGGACCTTTCCTTCCAAACGGAAGAGGGGGGGGAGATGTTCTTGCAGGAACCAGAGCCAGGTAAAGGAGGCTGGTGAAATCTGCTGGGTGATGCTTGCAGTTTGAGAAGAGCTCTGGGTACTGCTGGCCCCTGACATTCTTCGGCAGCTGCCGGGGGCCACTGTGCTATGGCAAGGGCCACAGCCGATGCCTGCCCTGACTGCTCCCCCTCCCACCACCAGGCTAAAAAATACCTTTAAAGATTCAGGACTGACATGAGAAAGGACTTCTTCACAGGCTGCATCGTTAAACAGTGGGATTTGCTGCCACAAAAGATAACTGTGGCCACAAATTTGACTGTCCTTACGACAAGTTCATGGAGGTTAACTCTGTTTTCCACCTTTGCTCTCGGAGGGAGGGGGGGAGATGCCTCTGAATGCCCATTACTGAGAATCACAAGTGGGGAGGGTGTTGTCGGCCCCCGGAAGAAGAGGATGTTGGACTCCGTGGGCCTTTGGCTGCTCCATCAGAGCTCTTTTTCCATACTTATAACCCAAAGTTAGAGAGACTCCCTTCAGGAATCTGTGGCGGGAGTAGACAGTGATAATCTGGATCCCCTGATAACTGTCATTGTTCAGTGTGGATCACTTTAGTTTCCTGATAATGCAGAAGTTCACCCCCCAAAAAAATTATTTGTGGAGCAAACAGACCCTGCAGAGCCACTGCCAGTCAGTGGAGGAAATACTGACCTCCATGGACCAGTGGTCCTATGGGATGAGACCTTCTGCCTGCAATGCACATGCTTTGCCACTGGAGACAGAGCCTTTTACATGGTGGCACCCGAATTATGGGGCTCCTTCCCAAGATATGATTGCTTGGTACTATCTTGACCATTATTATTAATTAATATTAAACCTGGAGGGCTTTAACAGAATACCGTTTCTGAATACCCGTTGCTGGAGACTCTAGAAGGGGAGAGGGCTCTTCTGGTCAGATCTTGCTTATGGGTTTCCCTTGGGCATCTAGTTTCAATTTTTTTTAAAAAAAATGTTTTTCATTTCATCACCACTTGCAGGTAAAAGGAGAGAGATCAAGATGGAGAGTTTCCACCCAACGGAAGCTGTGCCAGAGGAAATGTCCCAGGGGAACGTTCCTTTTTTAGCTGAGATTGCAGAGCAAAAGCATGAGTCCAAAGGGCACCAGGAAACAAAGGAATACAGCAATCTCCCAGAAGTTCCCGTTAGCGAAAACACAACACAGTTTGGAGTGGAAAAGCCCTTCTCCTCATATCACGGGGGGAACGACCAGCACGGTTTGGGTCTGAGTACGCTAAATGCAGAAGAAGGTCCTTACGAATGCCCCATGCGTGGGGAGAGCTTCCAGCGAGGATCCGCCCAGGCTGAACACCAGAGGAGGCACATGGGAGAGGAACTGTGCGAATGGTCTGAGGGCGAGAAGCCCTTTCCCCAGCGAGAGGTCTGGGGGCGCCATCAGAGCGGCCTCATGGAAGAGAAACCATACGAGTGTCCCGAGTGCAGGAAGGGGTTCAGTTACAGAGCGACTCTGATGCGGCATCGACGGATCCACACCGAGGAGAAACCGCACAAGTGCTCCCACTGTGGGAAGAGCTTCAGCCAGAGGACCAATTTGGTGAGTCACCTGCGAATCCACACGGGAGAGAGGCCGTATCAATGCTCCCAGTGCGGGACAGGCTTCCGGTGGCAACTCCATTTGAAGAGGCACCAGAAGATCCACACGGGAGAGAGGCCTCACGAATGCCCGGACTGCGGGAAAAGCTTTTCCCGGAGAGATACGTTACTCAATCACCGGAGGACTCACACAGGGGAGAAGCCGTACGAATGTCCCGATTGTGGGAGAAACTTCAACCACCCGTGCAACTTAATTGAACACCAGAAGACGCACACAGGGGAGAAACCACACGAATGTCCCGAGTGTGGGAAAAACTTCTCCCGGCGGGATACGCTGATCAAGCACCAGAGAACCCACACAGGGGAGAAGCCTTATGAATGCCCCGAGTGCGGGAAAAGTTTCCATCATCCTTGCAGGTTGATTGACCACCAGAAGATTCACACGGGAGAGAAGCCTCACGAATGCCCTGAGTGCGGGAAGAACTTTTCTCGGCGAGATACGCTGATCAAACACCAAAGGACCCACGCGGAGGAGAAACCTTATGAATGCCCTGAGTGTGGGAAAAGCTTCATTCAGAAGAAGGCATTCATCAGACACCAGATAATTCATTTAGGGAATACGTCCAGCTAATATTCTTGAAAATGCCACATTCCACAGAAAGAAGAGGGAGAAGTGTTGGTTACATCCTGATTTGCAGTGGAGAAGCCAGACCTTATCTATGTCACGAGACATAGGCGGATGACAACAGAGAAACCTAGGGAAAATAGGCTGAAATAAGTAAATTGGTTCAGCAGGAAGGTTAAAGTAATAATAGATTAAAAATAGAAATCGGATGAATGTTTTCTGTTATCAGAAAAAGATTTTTTTAAAAGGAGGAGAAACATTTGATGTCATAGGTATTATTCTAGAAGATATATATGATCTGAGTAGAAAAACAGTGGGGTTCAAGGATGGAGTGGGAGGAAAGTTTATTTTGAAGAGTCTGTGTTGCACCAACTGCAGTTGATAACAAAATGGATTGTGTTTTGTTGGTGAATAGCTATTTTTTTAAAAAATACCCCAGCCCAAGTTAATTCGTTAAGTCCCAAAATGTTCTAGACTCCATTATGAAGTATCTCAACTTGATGGTTCCCAACCAAGGCCAGGGACACATCACAAGGGCAGCCACAGACCCACACTGACAAGAGCAGCTCCCAGTGACAGTGTACAGATGTGGAAGTGTGAACTCCACAAATGGGAGAAATAGGACGCCACTCTCTTTTTGCATACTTGGCAGGGAAAATAAGGAGATCCTTGCTGGATCAGGCCAAAGGTCCATTTAGTCCCAGATGGTGGTACATTCTGGACTGACGAAAGAAAGTGGAACTCCCTCACATAAGAGGCAGGGAAGGCTTTAAAAGAAGACTAGACACATTCAGGAATGGCTATGTGGGGCCTGTCACTGTCAAAGGAAACATGTGCCTTGGAGTTCCAGTTGTGGGGAATCCCCGGGGTGGGGGAAAGTAGGGGTTTTGCTCTCAGGTCTTCTTGGGATCTTCCCACTGGGGCACCTGATCAGCCACTGGGAGAAGAGGAATCTGGACTAGATGGACCTCTGGATTGGCATTGCCTTGTCGAGAAGACCATTTAAGATAAGAGGAGACCATTTTCTGTTCAACTCTTATGACGCCATCTTGGTTTAGTGGTTGTAACATCGTGACTGGTCTGAATCATTCATGTTCCTCTCTGGGGCTCTAAATAGGGTCATGTTCTGAGTGTGACTTTTGGATGTGAATATATGAACTTGTTGGACTCCTTATTAATTGCTTTTCACCTAACATAGGGATTAGTTGGGTTTTCAGAAAGTTAAACAAATAGTATCAAGAAGGTCATGAGCATTACTTCAAAAATGGGGAAGAGCTGAAGCTCAGGGGAACAGCGTCTGCTTGGCATGGAAAAGCTTCCAGGTTTAGTCACTTGCATTTCCCATTTTGGACTGGGAAAGGTGCCGGTCTGAAATCCAGGAGAGCCACAGCCACTCAGTGTAGACACTGCAGAGCAAGATCACACAAATAAACACACACGCCATGCATGGCATCTCCAAGATTGACTTTCTGTTCCCACAGTTCAGGGAGGCTGGAGCTGAGAGGTGTTGTGTTGTGTTTGAGAGGCCTGCTCCTCCCTGATTTGTTTTCCGGCTGTCTCAAGAAACCAGTTACAGTGATACCTCTGGTTACGAACTTAATTCATTCTGGAGGTCCAATCTTAAGCTGAAACCGTTCTTATCCTGAGGTGTGCTTTTGCTAATGGGGCCTCTGGCACCCCATTTCCCTTCGCATTCCGGGGCAAAGGTCGCAATGAGGAGCAGGTACTTCCAGGTTAGCAGAGTTCGTATCCTGAAGCGTGTGTAACCAGAAGCGTTTGTAAGCAGAGGTACCACTGTATTGTTGTTAATTCAAGAAAGTTCTCTGTCAAGGCTTCCTGCCCCAGGAGGGGACAAACAATCTGCCCACACATTGCTGTGGTCCCCACGATGGAGGCAGAGACACATTATCTCCACATTGCAGATTCTCAGCAGTATACTGTATTTTTCGCTCCATAAGGCGCACCTGACCATAGGGCGCACCTAGTTTCCAGAGGGGGAAATCAAGGAAAAAAATATGAACCCCCCCCCCAGCTCTGAGAGCAGCGCACAGGCTGAGCGCAGCCTGTGCGCTTCTCCCAGACCTTCTCCCTGCTTTTGCAGGAGGTGGGGGAATTCCCCTACCTCCCGCAAAAGCCCACAGGAACCGCTCACCCTTTAAGGAGCGCACGACACCTGTGGGCTTTTCTAGGAGGCGGGAGAAGGGACTGACTGGCCGCGTCAGTCCCTTCTCCCTCCTGGGGAAAAGCCCGCAAGAGCCACGAGGGATTTTCCTGCCTGCCTCCCCGCTGCATTCGCTCCATAAGACGCACACACATTTCCCCTTACATTTTAGGAGGGAAAAAGTGCGTCTTATGGAGCAAAAAATACGGTAACTCGTGGCCCTCCAAGAAAGCTGAATGTTGGGAGATCCAGGACAGATAAAAGCATTTCATTGTGCAGCGCATAACTGAACTATGGAACTCACTGGCACTGGAGGCAGAGATGGCAACCAACTTCAAATCATGGAATTGCAGAGTTGGAAGGGACCATAATAATAATAATAATAAATTAATAATAATAATAATAATAATAATAATAATAATAATAATAATTAATTAATTAATTTATACCCCGCCCATCTGGCTGGGTTTCCTCAGCCACTCTGGGCGGCTTCCAACCAAATATTAAAAACAATATAGCATCAGACATTAAAAACTTTAGTGATATAAACTGATATAGCATCAGACATTAAAAACAGGGCCGCCTTCAGTTGTATTTTAAAAGTAAAATAGTTATTGCCTTGACATCTGCTGGGAGGGCGTTCCACAGGGCAGGTGCCACTACCAAGAAGGCTCTTTGCCTGGTTCCCTGTAACCTCACTTCTTGCAGTGAGGGAACCGCCAGAAGGCCCTTGGTGCTGGACCTCAGTGTCCGGGCTGTATGATGGGAGTAGACAAGGGTCATCTAGTCCAGATCTCTGCAATGCAGGAACCTTTTGCCCAACATGGTGCTCAAGCCGGTAACCCTTAGATTAAGACTACAAGGGTACCTCGGGTTAAGAACTTAATTCGTTCTGGAGGTCCGTTCTTAACCTGAAACTGTTCTTAACCTGAGGTACCACTTTAGCTAATGGGGCCTCCCGCTGCTGCCATGCTGCAATTTCTGTTCTCATCCTGAAGCAAAGTTCTTAACCCGAGGTACTATTTCTGGGTTAGCGGAGTCTGTAACCTGAAGCGTCGGCAACCTGAGGTACCACTGTATCATGTTCCACCCACCGAGCTGGGGACAAGACAAGGGGACAAATTCATGGAGCACTAGGCTGCTTTTAGCTCTTCAGCAAAATGGCTATGCTCTGCCTCCACAGTTCAGAGGCAGAAGGCAGAGCCAGTGTGGTGTTGTGGTTAAGAGTGGTGGACTCGTAATCTGGTGAACCGGGTTTGCTTCCCCGCTCCTCCACATGCAGCTGCTGGGTGACCTTGGGCTAGTCACACTTCTCTGAAGTCTCTCAGCCTCACTCACCTCACAGAGTGTTTGTTGTGGGGGAGGAAGGGAAGGAGATTGTTAGCTGTTTTGAGACTCCTTTGTTGTTTAGTCGTGTCCGACTCTTCGTGACCCCATGAACCAGAGCACGCCAGGCACTCCTGTCTTCCACTGCCTCCCGCAGTTTGGTCAGACTCATGCTGGTAGCTTCAAAAACACTGTCCAACCATCTCGTCCTCTGTCGTCCCCTTCTCCTTGTGCCCTCCATCTTTCCCAACATCAGGGTCTTTTCCAGGGAGTCTTCTCTTCTCATGAGGTGGCCAAAGTATTGGAGCCTCAGCTTCAGGATCTGTCCTTCCAGTGAGCACTCAGGGCTGATTTCCTTAAGAATGGATACGTTGGATCTTCTTGCAGTCCATGGGACTCT
Source organism: Podarcis filfolensis (assembly GCF_964270895.1). Taxonomy (NCBI): domain Eukaryota; kingdom Metazoa; phylum Chordata; class Lepidosauria; order Squamata; family Lacertidae; genus Podarcis; species Podarcis filfolensis. The sequence goes on from NC_139605.1 coordinate 9,241,064, forward strand.
CAAGAGTGAGACTCCTTAGGGTAGTGGTAAAGTGGGGTATCAAATCCAACTCCTCTTCTTCTAAATCTCAGTTGCTGGAAACCGCGGGGGGGGGGGGGAGGCCAGAGACTTGCAGGGGAAATTATGATGACACACAAACGTTGCCAACATCATATAGGGCAGGGATGTCCAACAGGTCGATCGCGATCTAGATACCCGGGATGTTTTGGTAGATTGTGGTTGATTGCTGGATCCCTTTCCTTAGCGCTGGTAAAATATAATCCTGCCCTGCCCCCTTGTCCCACCCTCTATTGTTGCACAATCTGCAGAACGGAGTTTACTCAGTGAGGCTGTTTGTTTCCTTAGCGATCTGTCAGTGGCTGTCCCCCTTTCTCCATCCTCCTCCCTAAAAAAAGCTCAACAACCTCTCTCTGAACTCTACTGTGAGTAGATCGCAGTCTCTTGGGAGTTGGCCACCCCTGATATATGAGGTGGAACAAGGGGAGGCAGCTCTCAGGCAGGTGGGGGGGGGGAGAGATGTCTTTTTTCCAACATCTGCCACCACCCTGTGGGAAATGCAGGGAAAGGAGAGCAGGCTGCACCGGTCAGTAGTCAGCGGCCCTGATAGGGGAGCCAGAGAGTCCTGCCTGATCTTTGAGAGGGGTCAATTCCACAGGCATGTGTTGTCCTAGCTGAGAGAAATCCAAAGAGAGAAATCAGATGCACCTGGTGCCGAAAAGACACTCCTTGGGGGAGCACTGCGTATTTGGGATGGGGCTCAGGAACACAGGGAAGTTGCCCTGCGTAATGTATGGGGCAGCACAGGCCATGGAGCCCCTTCTGGAAGCTGCCGGACTGCAACTCCTATCCTCTCTGACCCCTGGCCATGCTGGATGAGTCAGAGGGAAGTTGGAGTCCAGCATTATCCAGAGGACACCCCATTTGATGCCCCCGATAGACAGAATCCAGGCTGTAAATAAGGAACGTTAATGCATCCACTCAAAACACATTTAACTGAGCAGAAGCCTCACTCAATGCAAGAAGGTTTACTTCTGACAACAAGTGGAAATGGTGAGGCTGTATTTGCAGAGGGCATTTGAAGATGATGCCCTGTTCAATTTCTTTTTCTTTTTCTTCCTGTCTGAGGTCTCCAGAGCAAGGATCTATCCTGCCTGACATGGATGAAGGGGTTCATTTTTGAGTTCTCTATTAATCCAATGATGCATGCATTTTCACAGCTGCATAAGGTCTTGTGGGGAGAGGAAGGTTTCCTGGAATTACAGAGTTGTGAGGGATCCTGAGGGTCATCTAATATCACCCCCTGCAGTGCAGGAAAAAATTGCCCAACGTGAGGCTCAGACGCACAACTGTGGGATTAAGGGTCTTATCCTCTGCCAAATCAGACAACTCAAATGGAAAACAAGACTGAAGGTGAGAAAATTTATTAGGACTCCTAAAAGTGTGACTGTCTCTCTAAGAAGCTGCAGAGGAAATTCTGGGAAAAGGAAAGAAAATGCAAACCAAGAGCAACCCCCCCTTTTTTTTGTTATTTCAGCTGAATTGACTGGAATGAATCCTCTCAAAGGGCCCTTGGAAAACTGCCCAAAGGGCTCTTGGCGGGTAAATGGTTTTTATGTCAGTCACTCTGGTCTGGAGAGAAACTACTGCTGGGCCTGAGAGGCAGATTTAGTCCCCTCAGGAGATACTGAGGTCGGTTTTATTTCCCCTCAGACAAAAGAAAGGGAGGAGGGTCTCTGCAGAGAACAAGGCTCCTGAGAACATGTAGAGTTCGGATCCTGAGTCAGCATCAGAAAAAGACACACGTCCCCCTTCATAGTCCAGAGTCACCCGGATCCTCCTGGGCTTCTCACTCAGAGACAGAAGAGAGTAATAAGGGGAGGTGCAGGCAAAGTACTTCCCTCCCAACTTCCGCACAGCCCAGATCCCCTCCTCAGGGAATATGGAGAAGCTGCCCTTTCTCCTCACAGACTTCCTGGCGACCCCCAAACCCCACAATTCCCCTCTTTCCACAGTGACTTCCCAGAAATGTCTGCCTGCTGTGAATCCCTGACTTCCCAACACATTAATCTCATGGCTAAATCTCTCAGGATTATCAGGCAGGGCTTGAGGTTTGTCTCCCTTTCTCACACTTTTCCAATCCTCAGACAGGATGAGCCTGGGATGGGCTGTGTCTGGATCCAGAGTGACATTTGCTGTTGGGGAGAAGATGAGGGAAAGGGAAGATTAGGCAGAGTCAGCTGAGAGACAGAAACGGACACCTTGACAAATAAATAAAAAACACCCAAAAAACCCAGATTTCCTTTCAGATCAAGGGGATTTCTTTGCGTCACATGCTAGACTGAGACTCCTCCTTGCAGACTCCTCAGAATAAATATCTTCCTTGTTGGTTTTTAAATCAGTTCCCTTCACTTTCTTATATTCGATGTGTATTGTGCCTGCCCTCCTCTCAAACCAGGCATTTTCTAAGGGGAAAAACCACCCAGGAAACCTTTTATTCATTTCTTCTGTGTTATCTAAGGGGAAAGAGAGGAGAATTGGAGGAGGCAGGAGAGGAGAGAAGCTGCTTTCCTCTGACAATCTCTGTGGGAATTGGCCTTCGGGGAACTCTTGATTGGGCTGGGAGATGAAGACCCCCCTGTAATTAATAATAATAATAATAATAATAATAATAATAATAATAATATAGTGACATTTGCCTACTGCCCTTCATCCATAGGTCTCAGGGTGGTTCACAGCATAAAAATACAACACAAAATCACATACTGTATAGGTGTCCCCTCACTTTTGCGGGGGTCACATTCTGGGCCCTCGTGCCCACAATTTTACAAAGGACTGCTTATTCCATGCATATCTTTTGAATTTAATATATACCATAAGACTAATTCCCTGCTGGAAAGGAGGAATAACTCAAAAAGTTACCAGTCAGGGGCTAAGGCAGTCATGATAGGCAAGTGTAGAGTTGCTGTATTTTGAAGAGCAAAAAAGAGGACACATTTGCCAACTTCTACTCTTAACCATGGATCGCTATGACGACACTTGTTTTAAATACCCCTACTCTATGTAGGCTTTCACAGCTGTGATATACTGCTAGTAGCAATGTTCTTAACTTTCAACAACCAAAGAATAATAATAATAATACATATTGCTCCCTTGCTTGCCACATGAAAGTATTTGGGCTCATGTTCCCATCTTTGTGAACGCAAGTGTGCACAGAACAATTTATTAAACTGTTAAACATGTACATATGGACTCTCCTTAAGGGCAGGGGGGCGTTAACTCTTGCCCTCCCAGACTCCTTCTCCAAGATCTTGTAGCTGAGCCAGGGAACTTTTAGTTCAGCCACAAGAGAAGGGTTTTATACAGGATGTGGCCAGCTTAAGATGCTGCTCTGTTGCAATTCTTTGCTCTAGGCTAGCTTAGCTGGGTGCCTTAGATCTGAGTCTAATGCACTAGAATTTTTTTCATGGGTTACTGTAAACCAGACCAAACAACTTGAGACATTTTGCCAAATTTTAAAATTTTAAAAATCTACCTGGGGAGAAATTTTAATCATGAAAATAGAGGACCTGTCTGAGAAAAAGAGGACATGTGGCAATCAGTCCTGAAAAAGGTCACATGGAAAAGCAACCCAACTCTCTCTAGGCAGGAATGAAACTCTTCCCTCTTTTATCTGATCCTTCTGGGCAATTTCTCTCCCCTCCTTCTGCATCTTCAAGTCCACCCTCTCTTCCTTTGTGGTACAAACAGCAGGGGCCAGAGTCAAGCTGTACAGAAGAGACTCTTGACCCCCATGAAACACTAGTCCCCCCTCCTGTGAATTGGGGTCTACAGGTGAAATTTACCTCTCTGAAGGTGTCTGAATGACTGAACATCTGAGGAAGCAAAAAGACAGGCTTAACAGGCTACAATGCAATAGTTAAAAACAAAACAAAAATATTTTTTTGCAAAACATAACTATAACATAGCATCAGTTGTTTCCTTATTTCAGGCAAAATATTAAATCATGCAAAGATGACAGCTGTAGGCCTAAGGAGTGATGTTAAATATTCTCCAAAAGACTATTCTTGAGAATGTAATATCACTAGGCAAGGGAATTAAAACAACTGACGTGTTTAGCTGTAATTCCTGCATTGCAGGGGGTTGGACTAGATGATCCTTGGGTTCCTTTCAAACTCTGCTAATCCATGATTTCATGGGAAAATCAGAAATGGTAAACCATACTAGAAAATGGCGGAATACAATCATTCAAAATCCACAAATGAAATGGGGATCTGAACTGGATGGATGAAGAAAGGTTTAACATCTGCCCCAAGTGAACTGGTGGGGAAAATTTCCAAGTATGCTGACAAACCAAATTGCAGAGGAAGAATTGGCAGAGCTTTACCCTGTAATTCCAAGAGTCTCGTGCAATGGGAAGTCCTCCCTCATGGAATGGGGCTGATCTCAAAAGAACTGTGGGAACTCTGAGGAGATGGGGATGGCTGAAGCACGAGAAATGGCTGGTGAGGTTGAAACTCTGAGGAAGAGGCGGCTCAGGCCTTGGCTCTGCTGCCGGGAGACCAGCCTGGCAGGAGGTGGAGGAGGGACTGGATGCTTGCGGGTGCCCCTTTTAACACACTTCATGAGGAGGAAATCCAAGCAAATCTAGAGAAGCCCCAAAATAACATCCTCAGATTGTGTGGAGGGATAACAAAATGCAAGGGAGATTCCTTATACATGAGAACTGGACAAAATGGACATTGGACTGACCCTGCAGGATCCTTCTTAAAGGCTTTGTAAAGATATTGTAAGGCTCTGAGGCTTTTTCCCTACCACAAAGCAGTATATATATTTTATGAAAGAAAGCAAAATCTATAAAATTAACCAGGAAACCAGGCTACTAGTCTATAGGCAGGAAAGGAACTCAGACTGGTGTGCAGGTTCTTCGCAGGGACAAGCTCTGCCCCCAATCCAAGCCTTCAACCTCCCTCCCAGTTCATTCACGGGACAGACAAAGAACCCAAACGCCACTAGAGGACTGTTACCCAGAGTTACACCATTGATGGGGGTCCCAAGGTCTGCAGAACAGATGGTTCAACACCCATGAAATATCAGTCCCCATCCCTCCTGTCAAATTGTTCCTCCCCTGGAAATTTACCTTTCTGAAGCTGCTTTCTGAATAACACAGCATCTGAGGCAGCAAAGAGATATAAAGTGAATTCAAGTACAATTATTAAATAATAATAAAATCGTTCAAATAATAATCAAAAACTAGAAAATCATAGGAAGAAGCTATGAATATAACTAAAGCTTTAAATGAGAATGGTGGGGGGAATCATTAAAGCCAAAATTGTGAAACGTAAGGAGAAGCGAAGTTTGATGAGGAAGAATTGGCAGAGCTCTCAGGCAAAAGGAAGCCCTTCCTCACAAACCTTCTACAAATCTTTAAGGTTCTTCACAAGCATAATTGTTCCCTTTGGGGCTCATGTGCTCTTGCTTCCACTCTCAATGGGGGAACTCTCAGGAGATCTTGAAGGCTGAAGCCCTAGATATGGCAGCTGCAGGGGGACGTCTGAGGAGGAGACGGCTCAGGCCTTGGCTCCACGGCTGAGAAACAAGCCTGAGCAGGAGGCAGAGGGGGAACTGGGGGCTTCTCAATGCCCTTTGACTCCATTCAGAGAAGGAGAACCTCCAAAAGGACAAACTAAGATTGTGCAGACAGGGAACCACAAGGAAAAGGAGGTTTTGTATAACTGTAAACAGATGCACATGGGAGGAAAAAATCCTGACTTTGCTCTACACTCTGGTTCAGGCTTTCTTTACAGGATCCAGCATCACAATATACATGGGCCATTCTGGGGAACAGGAAATGAAGGCTGGAGCACCAAGAAGGAAGGTATCCTGGGGTTACTCGATTCCATGCAATAAGAGCCTGGCATGTTCAGTTCTGAAGTAACAGAATTCCCAGTGGGAAATCCTGGAAGCCATATTTCATTACCTTCCCATAGATTCATTCTATCCTCCATAAGGCAATTTAGTTCACAGGATTCCAAGATCCTGTTCCTCAGCTCTGGAGGGAAAGCCAGTGGCTTCTCTGGACTCTCTCTTTTCTCATACCTGGAGAAAAGAAAAACAAGGAATGGCCCCATTGTGGCACTGTCTCCCTAATTATTATCATGAACAAAGTTGAAGTTCATTTCCCAACAGGTAATTTCAGGATTCAGCTTCATCTCTTGACACCCACCTCCAAGCCCTGGTCAGTGGCTTCATAAGAATGCTAAACAGCACAAGGGACAAGATGTAACCCCAAGCGACACCACCGGAGGGCTCCCATGGCTTCAAACTATGCTGCCCCCTAACAGCTTTCTGGGAAGGTGCCAGGACTTAAGAACCAAACCCCTGAGGTGGAATGCCTGCAACCCCTCCCTCCCTGAGCCTCTCCAGAGGATGTGAGTGATGTCCAAAGCTGCCAAGAGTTGGGCGGCTGCTACTTGGACAAGATGCTACTTGGACATTGAAATCTGTTGGTACATCCTAAGCTCTTCCCAAGCATCTTTGGCACTTTCTCTTCTAGATGTTTGCAATTACCAAAAAGTCCATGAACAGAAAGTGCAAGAGAAAGAAAAGAGTCCCCACCCCTTTGTGAAGTGATGTGGGGAGGGAGGGAGGAGGCACTTGACCTTGATCCTTGGAGGGAGAATTGGGGGGCTACAAGTTCAGAAGAGGGGGCCCTGCTTTTAGCTGTGAGATGCTGCAGGGAGTGAGTCCTCCAGTCTCCCCCCTGCAGCCCCTGGGGGGCCATGTCTGAGGTTCTTGCATCTCAGCTTCAAAGAGTGATGCTAATGGAAATGAGCCGGATCCACTTACCTCTGCAAGGTCCTTCTCACATCCTAGAGGGAAAAAGAGAAGGGAATTCACTGCACACCACAGGCCACACTAGGAAGACCCCCTCAGACCCTGCCCCTCGGATGTCAGTCTGCCTGGCACATGCCAAGGTTTTGGGTAGGGATGGGGGAATCAGCCAGTTTGGGTTTCTCACAGCTTTTATTTTTCAAATCTGAAATTATGAATTGCTCCGATTTCAATTTCTCCACATTTCCATAATTTAAAAACTTTAATTCAGTTTGCATTGTGCTATTCAGACATACGTAAGCCTACAGGATAATCCTGCCAGGGCACTGTCCCAGTCCCCAAATTTCAAATTCTGTTTTCCATCTGGAAGTAAAAAAAAGCATCTGCAGCATAAAATGCCTCCCCAGGGGTAATAAAACAGCTCAGTGTTTCTTTGGGCTCACCCACACTTCTCCCTTTCCTGTGCCCAGAAAATACAAGTCCAAGTGGTTTTGTCTTTGCCCTGCCGCTTTCCCTCAGGAAAAACCTGCTCCTTGGTGCAACATCAAAGCAAACGTCAGTCTGGAGAAAACCTGGCTGAGGTTTGCTCTAATTCAGCAGTAAACAGTGGGTTTTCCTGGAGGAAAGGGCTGGGACAAGCAGCAGTCTGGATGAGTCCCTCTGTCTTGTTCTTTGGTCACTGTGACTGAGCACCATTTTGGACCGATCTGGATCCATGGGGAAGGGGATCAACCCAGAAATCATGGAGGGAACGGGAAGAGAAACTTGGTCAAGAGACTGGCTCATGTCGGAAGGAGGCCTGAACGCATCCTAGACAAAGCCCCGCACAGCTGAAAGGCATTCGGAGACAAAGCATCAGCAAAGAGCAGAAGATCAGAAGATCAGCTCCCGTTCCATCAAGAACACAGACGAATCTCTAGTCTGCATTCAGGTGAGTTAAGCATCCCAGGTCTCTTGGGTCTTCCTGTCCATTACAAACCTGACTAGAGGCTCCATCATCTCAGCCCCTACACTCCTTGCATACATGAAAGGGGCAGCCTTTTCCTGGAGCCTTGGGCTGTTCCTGCCACCATCTTACCTGCAGGAGTTCACTCGCTGGCTGCTGACTCTTCTCCTCCATCTCCTGGATGATCCTCTCAAGAGAGGAGAGTTTCCTCGAGAGTCTCGCCAGTTGCTCATCCCTTCTCCCTGCAATCTCCTTCTCCACCTCTTCCACATGTGTCAACAGACGTTTTTCTTGTTCTTCCAGGAACTGGCGCAGTTCTCTGAACTTCTCCACGGCCTTCAGCCTCTCCGTTTCTGTTAATTTCTGCAAGAAAAGAGGAGGTCTGAGTGTGGAAGGTGCTCAGCCTTCAAAACATCAGGAATAGATTAGTGAGAATTCCACAGGGAGCACACTTCTGATTTTTCAGAGACATGAAACCTCCAGTTACTAAAGAAGTAAACCTTTATTTTGAGGGGAGGCCCTCTCCATTGCTGTTTCTGTTGACTTCTATTTTGCAGACGGCTACAGCCTAAAAGAAGGAGCATTTTTTTCTAGCCATGGATATGTGGGATGTAAAAACGTATTGCAAGCAAATACAAGAGTCCTACAATGCACATGCTGGGGAATGCTTTGTATCACTCAGGAGAAAACTTGCTAGTTCCTCCTGAGCTGGGACAGACTTCCTTTGCATGTGACTTAATGTGAGTGTGGTCTGTTCCTGGGAGAGGAGCACACGGCCTCCATGTTCTGCTCTGTGTCTTCTCCATTGTGTGTTCCTAAGAGTTAGGAGAAGTGACTGCTCAGTCGCGGTCACTTGAGACTATTTCTCTTATGGGATGGTTCACAAAGTTATATGTTGTTGTTTTTTTTATATATAAATTTTTATTAATTTTCCAACATAAATTAAAACACAATACAACTGACAATACACAGACAAACAAACATATAAACACGTATAGTTTCATAACCTCTTTTTCTTAAACCTTATTTCAACGACTTCCCCATACCTCCCTTTTCTGCATCCCTATTTTAAACTTTTTCAGCAACCCCTAGTTCCAATTACTTATAATTCACTTTCTTTAATCCTTTTTCTCTTACCCAATTATTTATCACTGCAATTTTGTTTCACATTACCCATGACATTTTAGCACTCATTAATTTTACAACAGTTCTTAAGATAAACTTTAAATTTCTTCCAATCTTCTTCCACCGTCTCTTTCCCTTGGTCGCGGATTCTGCCAGTCATCTCAGCCAGTCCCATATAGTCTATCACCTTCGTCTGCCACTCTTCCAGCGTGGGTAGTTCTTGTGTCTTCCAATACTTTGCTAAAAGAACTCTTGCTGCTGTTGTTGCATACATAAAGAACATCCTATCTTTCCTTGACACCAATTGGCCCACCATGCCCAGGAGAAAGGCCTCTGGTTTCTTCACGAATGTGCATTTAAGCACCTTTTTCATTTCATTATAGATCATTTCCCAGAAGACCTTAATCCTTGGGCACGTCCACCAAAGGTGGCGAAAGGTACCTTCAGTTTCATTACATTTCCAGCATTTATTATTAGGCAAATGATAGATTTTTGCAAGCTTGACTGGAGTCATGTACCACCTATAAATCATTTTCATAATATTCTCTCTTAAGGCATTACATGCCGTGAACTTTATACCGGTGGTCCATAACTGTTCCCAGTCAGCAAACATGATGTCATGACCAATATCTTGTGCCCATTTAATCATAGCTGATTTAACCGTCTCGTCCTGTGTATTCCATTTCAACAACAAGTTGTACATTCTTGACAGATTCTTAGTCTTGGGTTCTAACAATTCTGTTTCTAATTTTGATCTCTCCACCTGGAAGCCAATTTTCCTGTCCTGTTTAAACACTTCATTTATCTGGTAATAATGAAGCCAGTCTCTTACTTTAGACTTCAATTTCTCATAACTCTGTAATTTCACTTTTCCCTCCTCCTGTTCTATGATTTCCCAATATTTTGGCCATTTAGATTCCATATTGAGCTTTTTCACTTCCTTAGCTTCCATTGGTGACAGCCACCTAGGTATTTTATTTTCCAACAATTCTTTATACCGAATCCAAACATTATATAGTGCTTTCCTAACAATATGGTTTTTGAATCCTTGATGAATTTTAACCTTGTCATACCATATATATGCATGCCAACCAAACCTATTATTGAACCCTTCAAGATCCAAAATGTCTGTGTTCTCAAGAAGTAGCCAGTTTTTCAGCCAGCAAAAAGCCGCTGATTCATAATACAGTTTTAAGTCTGGCAGGGCAAACCCCCCTCTTTCTTTTGCATCAGTTAATATCTTAAATTTTATTCTGGGCTTTTTGCCCTGCCAGACAAATCTAGATATATCTTTCTGCCACCTCTTGAAGCAATCCATTTTATCCACAATCTGCAATGTTTGGAACAAAAACAGCATTCTCGGCAAAACATTCATCTTAATAACAGCAATTCGGCCTAACAAGGAAAGTCTCAAATTTGACCATATTTCTAAATCTTTCTTAACTTCTGTCCAACATTTCTCATAGTTGTCTTTAAATAAGTTCACATTCTTAGATGTCAAATTAATCCCCAGGTATTTCACTTTCTTTGCTACCATTAATCCGGTTTCACTGTGAAACCTCTCTCTTTCAGCAACTGTTAGATTTTTCTCCAGTACTTTCATTTTCTGTTTATTCAGCTTAAAACCTGCTACTTGACCAAATACTTGTATTAGCTCTAAAACTCTTTTCGTACTAGTGTCTGGCTCTTGTAAAGTTAATACTAGATCATCTGCAAACGCTCTCAGTTTATATTGTTTAGCTCCGACCCACAAAGTTATATGTTGTTCTGTAAATTAAGTCTGCCTTCAGGAATCTCACTGTGAACTGGATGATTGTAAGTGAACGAGTGTTATGTTAACTTTAATCAGATGGTCGTGTCTATTCTTTTAGGAGGGATATAAAATAGGGAAACCAGGAATCCTAAATAGTGAGGCTCAGATGAGCCTGCAACTAGGTAACTGCTGTGTAATTTAAAAGGTGGAATGTTTAACAACTCTGCTAAGTTATAGAACTTGCTGGTGAAAGTTATGAAGGATATAATAAAATAATATATCTTTTCCTGCCTCCCTAAACATCCCCACAGGATATTCCCTGCATGATTTGGGGAATGACATAACCAGAGTTCATAGCTGCCCAGAGAACGTCCGTGGACATAAACACCCTCAGTTTATTATTATTATTTTTTTATAAAATATTTATTGAAGTTTTACAAAAAGCAGAAGATTACCGAATTTAAAAAAAACAAGAGAAAAAAAGAAAAAATACAAAGAATACACAAATACATAGAAAAAAAGATACAAAATACAGAAAAAGTAAATAGAAAAAATTAAAAACAAATCAATTTTTTCATATCTTGAATTTCGTTTGCTTATTTCCCTGACCTCCTCACACCTCCCTTTTTTGTATTCCCGTTCACATAGTTAGTTCAGCAAATCCTTACCCTCTTTCATTTATCTTAACTCTATATCTCAACATATTATAACTATATATTTTCATCCATTATCAATCCATTTTTAGATTTTCTTATTAACCTTGTTGCTAAGGCCGCTTAATTTCAATCCAGCATCATTTTAACATTCATTAATTTTACAATATTTCTGCAAATAGTCTTTAAATTTCTTCCAATCTTCTTCCACCGACTCTTCTCCCTGGTCTCGGATTCTGCCAGTCATTTCCGCCAGTTCCATATAGTCCATCACCTTCATCTGCCACTCTTCCAGGGTGGGTAAATCTTGTGTCTTCCAATACTTTGCAATGAGTATTCTTGCTGCTGTTGTAGCATACATGAAAAAAGTTCTATCCTTCTTTGGCACCAATTGGCCGACTATGCCCAGGAGGAAGGCCTCTGGTTTCTTCAGGAAGGTATATTTAAGTACCTTTTTCATTTCATTATAGATCATCTCCCAGAAAGCCTTAATCTTTGGGCACGTCCACCAAAGGTGACGTGACCTTCATTTTCTTTACATTTCCAACATTTATTATCGGGCAAATGATAGATTTTTGCAAGCTTGATAGGTGTCATGTACCACCTGTATATCATTTTCATAATATTCTCTCTTAGGGCATTACATGGCGTAAATTTCATACCTGTGGTCCACAGCTGTTCCCAGTCAGCAAACATAATGTTATGTCCAACATCTTGTGCCCATTTAATCATAGCAGATTTAACCGTTTCATCCTGAGTGTTCCATTTTAACAGCAAGTTATACATTCTTGAAAGTATCTTTGTTTTGGGATCTAACAGTTCTGTTTCCAATTTTGATTTTTCCACCTGGAAGCCAATTTTTTTGTCCAAATTATAAGCCTCCCTTATTTGATAATAGTGAAGCCAGTCTCGCACTTTATCTTTTAATTTCTCAAAACTCTGCAATTTCAATTTGTCTCCTTCTTGTTCCAAAATTTCCCAATATTTCGGCCATATGGCCTCCATATTGAGCTTTTTCTGAGCCTTCGCTTCCATCGGTGACAACCACCTTGTGGTATTATTTTCAAGTAAGTCTTTATATCTTATCCAGACATTAAACAATGCTTTCCTGACAATATGGTTTTTAAATGCTTTGTGTGCTTTGACCTTGTCATACCACAAATATGCATGCCACCCAAAAACATTATTAAAACCTTCTAAATCCAAAATGTCTGTGTTCTCAAGAAGCAGCCATTCTTTCAACCAGCAGAATGCTGCTGATTCATAATAGAATTTAAGGTCTGGCAGGGCAAATCCACCTCTTTCCTTTACATCAGTTAGTATTTTAAATTTTATTCTGGGCTTCTTGCCCTGCCAGACAAATCTAGAAGTGTCTCTCTGCCACTTCTTGAAACAATCCATTTTGTCCAAAATTTGCAATGATTGAAACAAAAATAACATTCTTGGCAATACATTCATCTTTATAGCAGCAATTCGACCCAACACGGAAAGCTTCAAGTTTGACCATATTTCTAAGTCCTTTTTCACTTCTGACCAACATTTCTCATAATTGTCTTTAAATAGGTTCAGGTTCTTAGCAGTCATATTAACCCCCAGGTATTTTACTTTCTTAACCAATGTTAGACCTGTCTCCTTCTGAAACCTCTCTTTCTCAAACGGTGTTAAGTTTTTCTCAAGAACTTTAGTTTTTAACTTGTTCAACTTAAATCCTGCCACATGACCAAATTCTTGAATCAATTCTAATACTCTTTTAGTACTAGATTCTGGCTCCTGTAACGTCAGTACTAAGTCATCTGCAAAAGCTTTCAATTTGTACTGTTTGGCTCCGACCTGTATACCTTTAATCAGACGGTCCCTTCTGATCATATTTAGCAAAACCTCCAGGACCGAAATAAAAAGCAATGGGGAAATTGGGCAGCCTTGTCGTGTCCCTTTCTCTATCTTAAATTCCTCTGTCACCACATTGTTAACTATTAGTTTAGCCTTTTGTTCTGAGTAAATTGCACTTATACCATTTTCAAACCCTTGACCAACCCCCATCCCCTGAAGATTTTTCTTCATGAAACTCCAAGAAATATTATCAAAGGCTTTCTCCGCATCTACAAAGATTAAGACTGCTTTAGTATTAATGTTCATTTGCAGCTTCTCCAAAATGTTAATTATATTCCTCGTGTTGTCAGACAAGTGTCTACCTGGGAGAAAGCCAGCTTGGTCTTTATGTATCTCTTCCACTAATACTTTTTTTAATCTTTTAGCCAAAATATCAGCAAATATTTTGTAATCCACATTGAGCAGGGATATGGGGCGGTAGTTCTTAAGTTGTGTCTTTTCAGACTCAGTTTTCGGTATAAGCGTAATATAAGCTTCCTTCCACGACTCTGGCGCTTTTTTCCCCTCCAAAATTTCATTACAAACCTCCTTTAGTGGTTGAATTATCCAGTCCTTCAAGGATCTATAATATTTTGAGGTTAAGACATCCGGCCCTGGAGATTTGCCCAACTGCATATTCTGGATGGCACCTTCCACCTCCTGTTCTGTTATTTTATAGTTCAGCATTAACTTATTTTCTTGAGAGATTTTTTGTAGTCCATTTGTTTTTAGAAATTGGTCTATATCAAACTCTTTCTGTGGCCCTTGTGTATATAACTGTTTAAAGTACCTCTGGAAGCATTTTCTAATTTCCACTGGATTCTGAATATTCTTTCCTTCCACTTCCAAGTTGGTAATGGTGTTAAGCTTTTGTCTTTTTTTCATTTGCCAGGCTAACAATTTTCCACATTTATTAGCCGATTCAAATGTCCTTTGTCACATTTGTTAAATTTTCCATTCGATTTCCTGATTCATCATCCTCATATATTGAACTTGATATAACTTTATTTCTCTCAGAATCTCTTGTGACTTTGGTTTCGCTCTCAGTTTCTTCTCACCCTCTTTTATTTTTTCCAAAATTTTGTCTTTTTTCTCATTTTGAATTCTCTTCTTTATTGCATTCTGTTAGAATCATAGAATCATAGAATCATAGAGTTGGAAGAGACCACAAGGGCCATCGAGTCCAACCCCCTGCCAAGCAGGAAACACCATCAGAGCACTCCTGACATATGGTTGTCAAGCCTCTGCTTAAAGACCTCCAAAGAAGGAGACTCCACCACACTCCTTGGCAGCAAATTCCACTGTCAAACAGCTCTTACTGTCAGGAAGTTCTTCCTAATGTTTAGGTGGAATCTTCTTTCTTGTAGTTTAGATCCATTGCTCCGTGTTCGCTTCTCTGGAGCAGCAGAAAACAACCTTTCTCCCTCCTCTATGTGACATCCTTTTATATATTTGAACATGGCTATCATATCACCCCTTAACCTCCTCTTCTCCAGGCTAAACATGCCCAGCTCCCTTAGCCGTTCCTCATAAGGCATCGTTTCCAGGCCTTTGACCATTTTGGTTGCCCTCCTCTAGACACGTTCCAGTTTGTCAGTGTCCTTCTTGAACTGTGGTGCCCAGAACTGGACACAGTGCTCCAGGTGAGGTCTGACCAGAGCAGAATACAGTGGCACTATTACTTCCCTTGATCTAGATGCTATACTCCTATTGATGCAGCCCAGAATTGCATTGGCTTTTTTAGCTGCCGCATCACACTATTGGCTCATGTCAAGTTTGTGGTCAACCAAGACTCCTAGTTCCTTTTCACATGTACTGCTCTCAAGCCAGGTGTCACCCATCTTGTATTTGTGCCTCTCATTTTTTTTGTCCAAGTGCAATACTTTACATTTCTCCCTGTTAAAATTCATCTTGTTTGTTTTTGCCCAGTTCTCTAATCTGTCAAGGTCATTTTGAAGTGTGATCCTGTCCTCTGGGGTGTTAGCCACCCCTCCCAGTTTGGTGTCATCTGCAAATTTGATCAGGATGCCCTTGAGTCCATCATCCAAGTCGTTGATAAAGATGTTGAATAAGACCGGGCCCAAGACAGAACCCTGTGGCACCCCACTAGTCACTCTTCTCCAGGATGAAGAGGAACCATTGATGAGCACCCTTTGGGTTCGGTCAGCCAGCCAGTTACAAATCCACTGAGTGGTAGCATAGTCAAGACCGCATTTTACCAGCTTCTTTACAAGAATATCATGGGGCACCTTGTCAAATGCCTTGCTGAAATCAAGGTAGGCTACATCCACTGCGTTCCCTTCATCTACCAGGCTTGTAATTCTGTCAAAAAACGATATCAGGTTAGTCTGACATGACTTATTTTTCAGAAATCCATGCTGACTATTGGTGATCACAGCATTCCTATCTAGGTGCTCACAGACTGTTTGCTTAATGATCTGCTCCAGAATCTTCCCTGGTATTGATGTCAGACTGACTGAGCGGTAATTATTTGGGTCCTCTCTTTTCCCCTTTTTGAAAATAGGGACAACATTTGCCCTCCTCCAGTCTGCCGGGACTTCGCCTGTTCTCCAGGAATTCTCAAAGATGACTGCCAGTGGTTCTGAGATCACATCTGCCAGTTCTTTTAATACTCTTGGATGCAGTTCATCTGGCCCTGGAGACTTGAATACATCTAGACAAGCCAAGTATTCTTGTACTATCTCCTTAGTTATTCTGGGCTGTGTTTCCTCTGCTGAATCATTTGCTCCAAATTCTTCAGGTCGGGCATTGTTTTCTTTATCGGAGAAGACTGAGGCAAAGAAGGCATTGAGGAGTTCAGCCCTTTCTGTGTCCCCTGTTTGCATTTCACCATCTTCTCCTCTGAGTGACCCCACTGTTTCTTTGTTCTTCCTTTTGCTACGAACATACCCATAAAAGCCTTTTTTGTTGCTTTTAACCTCTCTAGCAAGCCTGAGTTCATTCTGTGCTTTAGCTTTTCTGACTTTGTGTCTACACGTGCTGGCTATTTGTTTGAATTCCTCTTTGGTGGTTTCCCCCCTTTTCCATTTTTTGTACACATCCTTTTTTAATCTTAACTCAGTTAAAAGTTCTTTAGATAGCCACCCTGGCTTCTTTAGGCACCTTCCATGTTTCCGTCTCATTGGTATTGCCTGAAGTTGTGCGTTTACTATCTCCCTCTTAACAAACTCCCAGCCATCATGGACTCCCTTTCCTTTTAGTATTACTGTCCATGGGATCTCACCCAGCACTTCCCTAAGTTTTATGAAGTCGGCTTTCTTAAAGTCAATAAATTGAGTCCTAGTATGCTTGGCTGCTCCTTTCCGCTGTATAGCAAACTTCAGAAGAGCATGATCACTCGCGCCTAATGATCCTTCCACTTCTACCCCACTAACCAGGTCATCAACATTGGTTAGGACCAGATCTAAAATGGCTGTTCCTCTTGTTGCTTCTCCCACTTTCTGGACAATGAAGTTGTCTGCAAGGCCAGTGAGGAATCTGTTTGACCTTATGCTCTTGGCTGAGTTTGATATCCAACAAATATCCGGGTAATTGAAGTCCCCCATTACTACTATCTCCCTTCCTTTTGCATGCTTGGCCATCTGTTCCAGGAAGGCATCATCTATGTCCTCCGTTTGGCTTGGGGATCTATAGTAAACTCCCACAATGAGGTCACTGTTATTCTTCTCTCCCTTAATTTTGACCCAAATGCTCTCACTTTGGCTTTGAGGTTCTAAATCTTGGATCTCTTCACAGGTGTACACATCCCTGACATATAACGCCACTCCTCCTTTCTTGTCTGGTCTGTTTCTCTGAAATAGATTGTATCCCTCCATTATTACATTCCAATCGTGGGACTTATCCCACCAGGTTTCAGTGATGCCTATTATGTCATATTTAGTTTGCTGTACCAAGAGCTCAAGCTCATCTTGTTTATTTCCCATGCTTTGTGCATTAGTGTACAGACATTGAAGTCCATTAATCATTCCCCCGTGTCTCTTATTTAAGGATTTTTTTCCTCCCACCACTAGGTCTGCATGCTGTTTGCTCCATTCGGTCTATGACATTTGGATGAGAAACTTCATGCATTGGCCGGGAATCGAACCCGGGCCTCCCGCGTGGCAGGCGAGAATTCTACCACTGAACCACCAATGCATTTGCATTGAATCAGAAACCCCCCCATAACTGCTTTGCTTGCGTCCCAGATTACTCTTTTTTCGATGGTGGTGTTCAAATTTATCTCAAAATAGTCTCTCAAGGTTTTTTGGGCCTTCTTGGTAACCTCTTGATCTCTAAACAAGGTGTCATTCATCCTCCATCTGAAGGAACCGGTTGGTGTTAATTTCATCTCCATTTTCACAGCATTGTGGTCGGAGCAAGTTTTAGGGCAAATTTCCACTTTTCTAGTCTTAGGTGCCAATCCTCTAGTTATCCGGATTTGGTCAATTCTTGTCCATGTCATTTTGGCTTCAGAGAAGAAGGTTCCCTCTCTACCCAAGGGATTCTTTATTCTCCAAATGTCAATCAAGTCCATATTGTCAGTCATCTCAAAAAAGGTTTTTGGTAGTCTGCCATCTTTGGTAACTACCTGTCTCTGCGACTTGTCCATATTTGTAGATACCACTCCATTCATATCTCCCATCATGATAATGTTGTAATCCATATATTCTAACAATGTCTCATGCAACTTCTTAAAAAATTCAGATTTCCCCTCATTTGGTGCATATACTCCTACTATCAAAAATTTTTCTCCTTGTGTTTGGATTTCAATTGCCACAAATCTTCCTTGGTCATCTTTAAAAACAAATTTCGGTGATAGGCTCTCTTTTGCATAAATTACTACTCCTCTCTTTTTGACCTTGTCCGATGAAATAAACTCTTGGCCCAATCTTTTATTAATCAATACTTTCCTATGTAGCCTTATCACATGTGTTTCCTGTAAACAAATCAAGTCCAATTGTTCCTTTTTCAGTAAATGAAAGACTTTTTTCCTTCTCTCCGGGGAATTAAATCCATGAATATTCCAACTTAATAGTTGCAGAGACATGGTGTGTTTATTTTGCTTTTCCTCCAACTGTTCCCAATAGTTGTTCTTGTTCTGACGGTGGTATCACTTTCTCTAGCTTGTCCAATCCCAAAGGTAGTGATACTATGTCTTGTGTTCCTGGTTTTAAAGCTTTTGGCTCTTCTTCAGCTTCTTTTTGCAGGTCTTCTCCGTGCTCTCTCAAAAAATTTTCTTTATCTTCCACTGATCTTATTTTAAACTTTCTCCCTTTAAAGGTAAAGGATAGGCCTTGGGGGAATTCCGACCTAAAAATGGTTCTGTTTCCTCTCAACAGGGCCACCAAATCTCCGTAGTTAGACCTAAGATCCAAAAGGTATTTCGGGATGTCCTTAAATATCTCCACTCTTGATTCGTTTATTTCCAAGGTCTTCGGGAAGTGCAGACTCAATATTCTGTCTCTCTCCTCTTTTGATCGGAGGGTAATCAAACAGTCTCTCACCCTGTTCTTTCTCCCCCCTCTCCCCCCTCTTCCAAGTCAAAAAGCGCTTACTATCTTGAAGTCTAACTTGTCTGCATCTAAGTTCTAAAAGTCTGCAAATTCCTGCGTAAGAAAATCACTCAGACTATCTTTCTCAAGTTCAGGTACAGCCCTGATCCTTAAATTTGTCTGTTTTTCTTTTAATTCAATCATAGACAGCAGTGACTTGTGATCCTCGAGCTGCCTACATATCGGTGGTATCTTTTCCTCTACAGCCAATACTTTTTCCTTTGCTTCTTCAGCTGTCTTTCGATTCGAGGTGGATTCCTGCAGCAGTTTCTCAATAGATTCAGTATTTGAGTTCACCTTCTGCCCCAAGTTATTGATGCTTAAAGTGTTTTGATCAATTTTAGTTGTTGCTTCAGCAACTTGTTTACTTAATTTTTCCAAAGATTCAAAAATTTTTCCTAATGCTGAAGCTAAACCCTCTTCAGATGCCATTCCTTTAAGCGCCACTTGAGCAGAATCTTCCCCTGGTGGGGCAGGAGGGCCAGATGCTGATGCTCTACGCTGCTGCAGTCTAGTTTCACCCGATCTTGTTGTTTCTTCCTGAGTCAAATTTGCCATAACACTTTATCTAAGGATCAAGGTCAATCCCACGGTTAGAACTTGTTTTGTAGTGGAAAATTCCCCTGGCCAGTTTAGAGTGGAAAATTCCCTGGCCAATTGTAACAATTTCAAAGTTCCTCTAGGGGGACACAGTAACAGTCAAAACTTGTAACAATAAAGTAACTTTTCCAACTTTCACAAATCCCCCCTTTAGCGAAAAAAGCAACAGTTTCAGGTCCGGAGAAACCCTTCAGAATCAAAGTATCTCTCTTACAGAGTTAGCTGTCAAAAAGTTGCATTGTCCTTAAACAGCGCGATTCACAGTACGGCAGTTCTATTGTCCCTTGGCAGTCCGTTCCCAGGCATTAAGTGGTGGTCTTTGTTCCCTTTTCTCTCTTTTTTTTGCAGGCAAAAAGTACTTCCCCTTCTCCCTCCCCTCTCCTGCACCTCAGGGAGGGAGTTCTCTTTTATTGATGTTAGGATTTGAGTCTTTTTAACACGATTTTCAGGGTCTTAGCTAAGACAGTCTTTGCTTTGATCTGTTTACAAGAAACGGAAGGCGGACTTCCTGTTTGCACCTTCCCGCTTCGGTACCAAATTTAGTATTTTTTTTCCTTAATCCCCGGTCTTTAAACTTGACCTACTCACGGGTAGTTGTTTAATAGCCGAATTGTCACAGGAAGAAGGTCAGCGCTCTCCGGCAACAGCTGTGTGGCTTCACTCCACGGAAGAAGCAATTGACTCTCAGCACCGCACCAAACTCCCCGTTACGCTCCGGAGCTCGTAACCGGGCTCCTTTGCAGATTGGGGGGGCGCTGAAGGTGCCCGCCGAGTCCCACGGTCACAGGCTTCACCCGCCTGTGGTTTCAGAGGGGTCCCCACTTCGCCGTAGCGGCAAGACCCGATTTCCGCGGAGCTGTGTCCCTCAGAACTAGAGGGATTCCGCCATTGCCGATGGCGCCGCCTCCGGAAGTCCCATAAACACCCTCAGTTTAGACTGGGACCATTGAGGTGTAGGAAGGCAACAGAAACAGAGGCGGATGAAGAGAAAGTGCAGAGTTTATCCCCATAGCTCCCTGAATTTCCTAAAGATGAACAATAGCGCACATTTAGAAAGACAACTCTTTAGTAATATTTATGGTAAATCAGGATTTGAATTGACCTACTTCCACCCTCTCAGCTCACAATTCCTCAGGCTTGTCCTTGACCGCTATTCACATAATAAACGACAATGGGAAATACAGTGGTACCTTGAGTTACAAACACCTCAGGTTACAAACGCTTCAGGTTACAAATTCCACTAACTTGGAAGAGTTACCTTGAGCTGAGAACTTTGCCCCAGGATGAGAATTTAAATTGTGTGCCGGCAGCGCAACAGCAGCAAGAGGCCCCATTAGTGAAAGCACGCCTCTAGTTAAGAACAGTTTCAAGTTAAGAACGGACCTCCAGAACAAATTAAGTTCATAACTAAAGGTACCACCGTAAACTCAAATTAGCTGCATTCAAAGGTGAATTTACCTAAGTTGCTATTGCTGAAAAATTATGGAGACCAAAACAGAGCAATCCGTTGAAATTCACACCTCTGAATTGCTCAAGGTTGACCCAGCCAGGTCAATTTTGTTCACAACCAATGTATTTATGAGGGTAAAGTACATATAAAAATATTTATACAAGGAAGTAGCTACCTAACATCTGATTCATTTTCAGAATAATAAATGAATAAACAAACTGATATGGAAAAAGGAGAAATGGGGAGAAGCTGAAATGGGCAGATTTCCCCATCCCTCCTCAGTCCTGACTCGACTCTTCAAGTGATTGTTCCCTCCCTAGTAACAATAGAGACACTTACAAGGAGGTCTTTGCTTTCCTTGTCCAGAGCTGCTTGATAGGCCAGAATTTCCTCTCTCTCTTTCCTCAGAATCTCCAGGCTGCTACAGATCTCTCCCTAAAGAGAAAATGAAAAACTCAGGTTTGATAGAGACACACAGAGAGATGAATATTACACTGGCTTCTTGGGCCCGGTGGCCTTGCTATAATAGCGAAGTAGTTTACTGGAGGAAATAAGAGTATAGAGGTTTTCAACCTTTTTGGGTGCATGATTCCCTTGACCAACTACCTTCTTTCTGCAGCACTCCTGTGGGGCTCAGGATCCCAGTTAGGTCCCCCCTTGCTTACAGAGCTTGCAGCCCCTCACCCTTTCTCAAACACCCTCCCTTGTGGAGGGCTCTCTCTGAGCTGCTCCCGCTGCCCCAAAGAGAGGTGCCTCCTCACGCTGCCCCACAGGGACTTGTCTGTCCCTTCCCAACAGCAAGGTTCCCTTGCCTGTTTGCTTGCTTCCTCCGAGGGCGCCTCAGCTCCTAGCAGCCAACACCCCCTGGCCAGCCCCAGAGGCACCATTCGCCAGCGGAGCTTGTAGCCAGGGCTGCTGCAAGAAACAGCTGCGCAAGCCTTTGGGAGGCAGCTATGGCATCTGAGGAGGGAGGGAAGGAAAGAGGGACAGAGGCCAGTGTTGCCAGCAGCACCCCTGAGCATCATTCAGGGCACCCCAGGTGCCACAGCACACTGGTTGAAAAACACTGCAAAACTGGGATGGGAATGTTTTCTAGTGCAACAAATAGTCTGGAGAAGAGCAAAGGCAGCCCAAGAGGCTAGAGAGACAGGGATAGACCAGCGCTTCTCAAAACTTCACCCATTCCAAACCCCTCTTCTGCAAGCCTAGGGCTTTTCCACCCTTCCTCGTGACCCCACTGCTCTGCCACTCAATTGGGTCAGATGGCAATTCAGGTTTTCTGCTACTTGTCAGTTATTTTCTCTGCAGTAGCCAGAGCCCACGTGTGCTTGGACCACCAGGGGAGATTTAAGAGCTTCCTCCATTTCTGGGCCAAAGAAGTTCTTGCTGCAGCCAGAATCCACCTAAGTAGCTCCTTCGGTCAGAAGATTGCTGTCTGGTCATCCCGCAAGTTCAAAGGGACCAGCTTCATTTCATTATTATTACTATTTCGTGGCATTATTTACCTTGCATTGCACAGGAGCATTTTTGCAGCTCTGTAGTAGACGTGAATATTTTTAAGGGGTTAAAAGGCATTTTTAAAAGTTTCTTCTGAAGCAGAAGTCCTTTGCCTTTTGGGATGGGAGGACCCCCTGGCTAAAACATCATTGCACAGCCCCCACAGCACCCCCAGAATAAGCGTGCTCCCCACCAGTAGGTGCTTCCACCACCACCCACTCCTAAATCTGCTTCCAACAGATACTTTTGGGGGGATCCTGCACCATCTGGTCAATTCCTGGCCACTGCCCCCCCCCATAACTGATCCCTTGCTGTTCTCTGTTTTGCAGGGCATTGAGGAGGCATCCTGCTAGCCAAAGGATACACGTACTTAGTTGTGTAGGTGCAATTTACATTTGCGTGTTGAGACCCCACAGCCACCCCCTCGATGGGAAATAACTCACACAAGGACACAGATATTAGGTTTATGTTACTGGGCAAATTTTGGCCACAACTTTATTGAATTACAGAATGTGAGCGGTATTGGCTTAGGCATTGATTGGCCCTGACTATATCTGACTCCTGCCCGCTGTGCAGGAAGTCCAGTAAGGGTAAGGGTTGATGCGAACCAACTCAATCTCCCCCTGGTGTTCCCGTGGGGGTCGTGTCAAGGCCCCAGCCCCCAACCGGGCTTCAGACAAGATCAAGACCCCGGATTCCTTTAACAGAATACCCTTAAGCATGGAGCGGCCGGTGGTGGCCACACCTCCCCTCCCCCACACAAGGTCAAACAATGCCTAACCCCAACCCTAACAAAGTTGTGACGATTGCTACGAGGTAGGCACAAACCAAGTGGCCAGTACCAATTTGCCAAGTGGAAAAATTCCTAAAAGGCTCCTCGGACAACCAAGGCGACCAACCTAAGTCCATAGCAAGGCCAGTGCCTAACCTGCGAATAGGGAGGGAGGGCAGGTGATTGAGGGAGCAAGCCAAAGAGGAAGTCCTCTGGCTGCTCCTCGGTTTAAACTGCCCCGGCCACCGGATTGGCTGGCCGGGCTCTGACGTGGCCGGGATCCCCCAGGCAACGGGGACAAAGTCCACAACTCCTGGGGATTTGTAGTGTTCTAAATGTTTACAAAGCAACCTGCTGCGGGATGTGAATGAGGTCAACCCTTTCTGGCAGAGAGAAAGACTTCAACTCCCTCATCCCAGGAGCCCTCAGGCTGCTTTTTACATAATAAACCACCACCAATTCATGCCATGCCTACTTTGGACCTGAGAATTAAAAAGAAAACCTCCCAAGTTGACTCCACAGCTATTTCTCCACATCATGATCCAGGGATCTCCTACCTTGTATTCCTCAAAAGCCTCCTTCAGAGGAATCACCTTGTGATTTTCATGTTCCTTTGATTTGTCACACACCAGGCAGATGGGGGCTTCGTGGACTTTGCAGAAGAGCTTCAGGGGCTCCTGGTGCTTCTCACAGACTCCTCCTTTCCCTCCTTCCTCCGTTCCCTCTTGAAGGCTGAGATTCTGGGCTATTTCTACAAAGTTTGCCAGTTGCCGGTTGGGGATGAGATTATTTTGCTGGACTGTTTTTCTGCACTGAGGGCAGGAAGTCTCTGCCTCCGATTCCCCCCAGCACTGGATCAAGCAGGATCGGCAGAAGTTGTGCCCACACTCTGGGATGATCACTGGATCCTTGAAGTAATCCAGGCAGATGGAGCAAGTGGCTTCATCACGGAGACGCTGGATGTGAGCCCCCGCAGCAGCCATGGCTCCCTCACCCGAAAGTCCCAGGTAAGTTTCGTTTTCAGCTACCAGGAGTTTCCCTTCCTGGAAATGACTCAGAAACTCAGTCACCACATGATCTTTTTTTAAAAAAACATAAAGTATGTCCCCAGGTCTTTGCATTTGGTGAATTGTTTTCTCAAGTAGCAGTGAATGCTTCTGGATTGCTTCCCATGCTTTTGATTACACACAAACACACAAACCTAGTAAGTTGTGGTATTCATATTGTAACATCTTCATTTATAGGCTTTGTGATAGGAAAAAAACTGCTCCTTTCCCCTTATGGGGTACCCTGGAGCCCGTATAGAGTCCTTATGTAGGTTCACAATCGGTAGGAGAAAAATAACAGAGGCCAGCCAGAGAATATTGAGAAGCAAAGCAGCTAGTAAGCATG
This sequence comes from Podarcis filfolensis, assembly GCF_964270895.1. Lineage (NCBI taxonomy): Eukaryota > Metazoa > Chordata > Lepidosauria > Squamata > Lacertidae > Podarcis > Podarcis filfolensis. Next base: position 9,265,504 of record NC_139605.1, read on the forward strand.
ATGTTTATTACAGCTGTTGCAACAGGGTGCTCACCCCCCATCCCCACGCAGGAGGGAGGAGGAAGCCAGAACATTGGTATGCAAGCCCTTATATAGACTTTTGAAATTGCCACCCTGTAGTTCAAGTCCACCCCCCAATACATCATACATACATGACTGAAGGGGCGGTCTACAGCAGAAGTCCTGTCTGCCAGGATACCTGATAATGGTCACTGGTTGCATTAACTGGTCAATCTGGCCATTCTTTCAGTTGCATCGGAGGATACTGAGCAGAAAGCACACAAGTGCTCTCACTGTGGGAAAAGCTTTTCCTAGAGAGATACATTACGGAGTCACAGAGGGACCCACACATGGGGGAAGCCATGCAAATTGGGGGAGAATCTCTGACCATCCGTGCAACTTAAGAGAACACCAGAAAATGAGGCCTTTGGTGATTTGAGCAGAGAGAAAACGGAGAAAAGAATGCAAACTGCTTGCTCCACTGGGCGAGAGAAACAGTTCCCAGTTGCTTAGCATTTTAAGAAATTAAACGCAGAGTGCCTAATTCAGATGACTTGGAGGATAAAGCTCCCCACTTATTCTTATTCTTGCTATGAATCACCCCATTACCCCAAGGTTCCAGTACAGGTTACAACCACTAAAGACAATAATTAAAAGCAATTTAAAACAACTTACTGTAAATAAAATAAGGCGGGTGCTAACAATATGTGCAAGCAGGTAAATGCATAACTTTTCAGCCGTCCTTCGTTGACTTTGGGCGGCAGAGAGGGGGGAGGCAACCAGATGCCTAGAACCTTGGGCTTGGGGAGAGTTGGGTTCAAGTCCCTTTTTAGCTTTAGGAATTCAGAGTCCCCTGGACCAGTTGCTCATCCTGATACTAGTCAACCTCACAGAGCTGTTTTGGGGTGAGGGGGGAATAAGCCATTTCACCAGCACTAGGTCCCCATGTTGCTAGCACCTGCTCACAACACCTTGCCACAATTTAAGCTGCATTTCCGACAGTCATAGCAGTTTGTTTCCCTTCTCCACCCATTACTACTGTTTGAAAACTTGCTGGTTGCAGCAATGCTTGATTTAGTGTGAATGTGATTCTCAAACCACTTTTTTTGAACATAAGCATCTTTTTGTGGTGAAGTAAGAATGCAGTTTCACAGATCAATGAAAAACAAGCTAAAATAGGTGACATAAAAGGAAAGGGGAATGGGGAGGGAGGAGGAAAGGAACAAGCTCAGGTACTAGTTCTTCAAGTTATAATGACCAGTTGGGGTAGAAACAGTGTTGGAATGACTGTTACCAGGTGACAGTTGCGGAAGAGCCCAAGGCAGCTCTGAGCCGCAGTGACAGAATAACCCTTATTGGTTTCTCTCTTTCTCTCTCTGCTCTGCAACCTCATGCAATATTGGCATTTGTTGAGTTCTATGTATGCCTATTTCCAGCATGGCCTACTTTAAAAAGGGTTCAGTCTAAGCCCTGATGTTTCATCCGTTGTGTCATTGGGCAAAAAAAATGAGAGGCACAAATACAAGATGGGTGACACCTGGCTTGAGAGCAGTACATGTGAAAAGGATCTAGGAGTCTTGGTTGACCACAAACTTGACATGAGCCAACAGTGTGACGCGGCAGCTAAAAAAGCCAATGCAATTCTGGGCTGCATCAATAGGAGTATAGCATCTAGATCAAGGGAAGTAATAGTGCCACTGTATTCTGCTCTGGTCAGACCTCACCTGGAGTACTGTGTCCCGTTCTGGGCACCACAGTTCAAGAAGGACACTGACAAACTGGAACATGTCCAGAGGAGGGCAACCAAAATGGTCAAAGGCCTGGAAACGATGCCTTATGAGGAACGGCTAAGGGAGCTGGGCATGTTTAGCCTGGAGAAGAGGAGGTTAAGGGGTGATATGATAGCCATGTTCAAATATATAAAAGGATGTCACATAGAGGAGGGAGAAAGGTTGTTTTCTGCTGCTCCAGAGAAGCGGACACAGAGCAATGGATCCAAACTACAAGAAAGAAGATTCCACCTAAACATTAGGAAGAACTTCCTGACAGTAAGAGCTGTTTGACAGTGGAATTTGCTGCCAAGGAGTGTGGTGGAGTCTCCTTCTTTGGAGGTCTTTAAGCAGAGGCTTGACAACCATATGTCAGGAGTGCTCTGATGGTGTTTCCTGCTTGGCAGGGGGTTGGACTCGATGGCCCTTGTGGTCTCTTCCAACTCTATGATTCTATGATTTAAAGTCCCACTGTGTTGTGCGCCTTCAAACAGCATTCTTGAACATGCTTATTGCTCCCATTGTTTTTCTGCATTCTGGCTGCCAATGCAAGAGAAATGTGTTAGGGACACAGCAAATATTTGTCTGTGTGTGAGTGTGTTTTTGGGGGGCATTGTCCATTCTAGGCAAAGTGGCCACTCCAGTCAGCTTCTCCCTGGGGTTCCCAATGTGGCCTTTGGCCCCTCCCATTTGTAATGAGGGCTGCTTTTTTTGACCAAGGATGGTGTGGAAGGGGCTGCGTGGTGTTGCCTGTCAGCAGTGGGGTGGGCATCGGGCCAGACCCCCAACTCAGGGTGCCCGGGGCAAGGGGTGCGTGCCACCGCCAAGGAGCAGGGGAAGGTGCTGGAGGGGACCGAGGGATAAAACCAAGCCGAAGGTGGAGGGGATTAGGGCTTATCTGCTCCCCCTGCCAATAATATTTTTATTCAAGTTGGCTCCCATGCTTGTAAAGATCGGTTGCTGGAGGCTGCAGGGGGGCAAGGCTGCTTTTGCTCTCTGGTCCTCCTTGCAGGTTTTGCACAGGCGTCTGTGTGGCCCCTCTTGGGCGCTGGACCAAATGGGACACTTTTGTGTCCTTCCACGGGGTGAGTGGAGGCTCACAGGGAACCTATGATGACACACAAAGGAGACCAACATCATGTAGGGGATGGAGCAAGGGGAGGCAGCCCTTAGGCGGGGGTGGGGGGGGAGGTGTCTTTATTCCATCAGGTGCCACCACCCTGTGGAAAATGCAGGGAAAGGAGAGCAGGCTGCACCGGTCAGTAGTCAGCGGCCCTGATAGTGGAGCCAGAGTGAGTCCTGCCTGGTCTTTGAGAGGAGTCAATTCCACAGGCATGTGCTGTTCCAGCTGTTAGTATCCCAGGATAGAAATCAGATGCACCTGCTGTCGAAATGACGCTCCTTGGGGGAGCACTTTGTTTTTGGGGTGGGGCTCAGGAACACAAGGAAGGTGCCCTGCGAAATGTATAGGGCAGCACAGCCCATGGGGCCCCTTCTGGAAGCTGCCGGACTGCAACTCCCATCCTCTCTGACCCCTGGCCATGCTGGATGGGTCAGAGGGGAGTTGGAGTCCAGCATTATCCAGAGGACACCCCATTTGATGCCCCCAATATACAGAATCCAGGCTGTAAATAAGGAACGTTAATGCATCCACTCAAAACACATTTAACTGAGCAGAAGCCCCACTCAATGCAATAAGGTTTACTTCTGACAACATGTGGAGATGGCGAGGCTGTATTTGCAGAGGGCATTTGAAGCTGACGCCCTGTTCAAATTTTTTCTCTTTTTCTTCCCGTCTGAGGTCTCCAGAGCAAGGAGCTATCCTGCCTGACGTGGGTGAAGGGGTTCATTTTTTAGTCATCTATTAATCCAATAATGCATGCATTTTCACAGCTGCATAAGGTCTTGTGGTGAGAGGAAGGTTTCCTAGAATTGTGAAGTTGCGAGGGGTCCTGAGGGTCATCTAGTCCCACCCCCTGCAGTGCAGGAAACATTTGCCCAATGTGGGGCTCAGACCCACAACCCTGGGATTAAGAGTCTCATCCTCTGCCAAATCAGACATCTCAAATGGAAAACAAGATTGAAGGTGAGAAAATTTATTACGACTCCTAAAAGTGTGACTGTCTCTTTAAGAAGTGAGCTGCAGAGGGAATTCTGGGGAAAGGAAGGAAAATGCAAAGCAAGAGCAACCCATTTTTGTTTTGTTATTTCTGCTGATTTTGACTGGAATGAATCCTCTCAAAGGGCTCTTGGAAAACTGCCCAATGTGCTCTTGGCAGGTAAATGTTTTTTACGTCAGTCACTCTGGTCTGGAGAGAAACTCCTGCTGGGCCTGAGAGGCAGATTTCGTCTCCTCAGGAGATCCTGAGGTGGGTTTTATAATTTGCCCACAGACAAAAGAAAGGGAGGAGGGTCTCTCCAGAGAACGAGGCTCCTGAGAACGTGTAGAGTTCGGCTCCTGAGTCAGCGTCAGAAAAAGACACACGTCCCCCTTCATAGTCCAGAGTCACCTGGATCCTCCTGGGCTTCTCACTCAGGGACAGAGGAGAGTAATGAGGGGAGATGCTGGCAAAGTACTCCCCTCCCAACTTCCACACAGCCCAGATCCCTCTCTCAGGCCTTAAGGGGAAGATGCCCTTTCTCTCCACAGACTTCCTGGCGACCCCCAAACCCCACAATTCCCCACTTTCCGCAGTCACTTCCCAGAAATGGCTGCCTGCTGTGAATCCCTCACGTCCCAACACACAAGGCCAGCTGCTGAATCTCTCAGGATTATCAGGCAGGGCTTGAAGTTTGTCTCCCGATCTCACGCTTTTCTGATCCTCGGACAGGATGAGTTCAGGATGGGCTGTGTCAGGATCCAGAGTGACATTTGCTGTGGGGGAGAAGATGAGGGAAAGAGAAGATTAGGCAGAGTCAGCCGAGAGACAGAAATGGACATCCTGATAATAATAATAAAACCCCCCGAAAACCCCAGATTCCCTTTCAGATCAAGGGGATTTCTTTGCATCGCATGCTAGACTGAGTCGCCTCCTTGCAGACTCTCATCAGAATAAATATCTTCCTTGATGGTTTTTAAATCAGTTTTCCGATGTGTATTGTTCCTGCCTTCCTCTCAACCCAGGCATTTTCTAAGGGGAAAAACCACCCAGGAACTCTTTTACTCATCTCTTCTGTGTTATCTAAGGGGAAAGAGAGGAGAATTGGAGGAGGCAGGAGAGGAGAGAAGCTGCTTTCCTCTGATTATATCTGTGGGAATTGGCCTTTGGAGACCTCTTCATTGGGCTGGGAGATGAGGACCCCCCTGTTCTAATAATAATAATAATTCCTCCTTCCTCTCTACCATTTTGGAAGTTTAGGCCTTGCCGCCAGGGAAGAAGAGGCAGGTGGCAGGGGAATTTTACAAAGGACTGCTTATTCCATACTTCTCTTTTGGATTTAATATATACCATAAGACTAGTTCCCTGGGGGAAAGGGGGAATAACTCAAAAAGTTACCAGTCATGCTAGGCAAGTGTAGAGTTGACATATTTTAAAGAGCAAAAAAGAGGACACATTTGCCAACTTCTACTCTTAACCATGGATCGCTATGACGACACTCATTTTAAATACCCCTACTCTTTGTAGGCTTTCAAAGCTGTGATATACTGCTAGTAGCAATGTTCTGAAATTTCAACAACAAAAGAATAATAATAATACATATTGCTCCCTCGCTTGCCACATGAAAGTATTTGGGCTCCTGTTCACATCTTTGTGAACACAAGTGGGCACAGAACAATTTATTAAACTGTTAAACATGTACATATGGACTCTCCTTAAGGGCAGGGGGGTGTTAACTCTTCCCCTCCCAGACTCCTTCTCCAAGATCTTGTAGCTGAGCCTGTGTCCTTTTAGTTCAGCCACAAGAGAAGGGTTTTATACAGGATGTGGCTAGCTCAAGATGCTGCTCTGTTGTGATTCTCTGCTCTAGGCTAGCTTAGATGGGTGCCTTAGATCTGAGTCTAATGCACTAGAAAAATTTAAATGGTTTACTGTAAACCAAACCAAATAACTTGAGACAATTTGCCAATTTTATAATTTTAAGAATCCACCTAGGGGAGAAATTTTAATCATGAATGTAGAGGACCTACAAAAAGAGGACACGTGGCAACCATGAAACACTAGCCCCCCCCCCTCCTGTGAATTGGGGTCTCCATGTGAAATTTATCTCTCTGAAGATGTCTGAATGACTGAACATCTGAGGAAGCAAAAAGACAGGCTTAACAGGCTACAATGCAATAGCTAAAACATAAATCTTTTTTTACAAAACATCACCATATCATAGCTTCTGTTGTTTCCTTATTTCAATCAAAAGATTAAATCATGCAAAGATGACAACTATAGGCCTAGGTAGTGATGTTAAATATTCTTCAAAAGATTATTCTTGAGAATGTAATATCACTAGACCTAAGTAATTAAGACAACTAACGTGTCTAGCTGTAATTCCTGCATTGCAGGGGGTTGGACTAGATGATCCTTGGGATCCTTTCAAACTCTGCTAATTCATGATTTCATGGGAATATGGGAAATGGTAAACCATACTAGGAAATGGCGGAATACAATCATTCAAAATCCACAAATGAAATGAGGATCTGAACTGGATGGATGAAGAAAGGTTTAACATCTGCCCCAAGTAAACTGGTGGGGCAAAGCTGTTGAAACTGGAATTTCCAAGTATGTTGACAAACCAAATTGCAGAGGAAGAATTGGCAGAGCTTTACCCTGTAATTCCAAGAGTCTTGTGCAATGGGAAGTCCTCCCTCCTGGAATGGGGCTGATCTCGAAAGAACTGTGGGAACTCTGAGGAGATGGGGATGGCTGAAGCACGAGAAATGGCTGGTGAGTTTGAAACTCTGAGGAAGAGGCGGCTCAGGCCTTGGCTCTGCTGCTGGGAGACCAGCCTGGCAGGAGGTGGAGGAGGGACTGGGTGCTTGCCCTTTTTAACATACTTCATGAGGGAGAAATCAAGCAAATTTTGAGAAGCCCCAAAATAACCTCTCCAGATTGTGTGGAGGGAAAACAAAATGCAAAGGGGATTCCTTATACTTGAGAACTCAACAAGATGGACACTGGACTGACCCTTCAGAAATCTCCTTAAGGGCTTTTGTAAGATATTGTAAGGCTCTGAGGCTTTTCCCCACAATCAAGCAGTATATAAATTTTATGAAAGAAAGCAAAATCTATAAAATTAAAGGGGAAACCAAGATAATAGTCTATTGGCGGAAAATTAACTCAGACTGGTGTGCAGGTTGTTTGCAGGGGCAAGCTCTGCCCCCAACCCAAGCCTTCAAACTCCCTCCCAGTTCACTCTTGGGACCGACAAAGAACCCAAACACCACTAGAGGATCATTTCCCAGAGTGACGCCATTGATGGGGGTCCCAAAGTCTGCAGAACAGACGGTTCAACACCCATGAATTATCAGTCCCTATCCCTCCTGTGAAATTGTTCCTCCCCTGGAAATTTACCTTTCTGAATCGCTTTTCTGTATAACAGAGCATCTGAGGAAGCAAAAAGATATAAAGTGTAAGGGCAACATTATTCCACCTGAGATAAATCTCCATACAAAACTAACATTTTATAATGTGGCATCCTTAAATTCAAGTACAATTATTAAATATTAATTGAATTGTACAAAAAATAATTAAAAAGAAGAAAATCATAGGAAGAATCTATGAAAATAACTAAAGATTTAAAACTCAACAATCATAGAGCAAGCTTACTTTGTCCCTGAAATTGGGCTCTACATTTTTGGACTGGGGGCTTCTTAATGCCCTTTGACTCAGTTCAGAGCAGGAGAACCTCCAAAAGGACAACCCCAGATTGTGCAGACAGGGAACCACAAGGAAAAGGAGGTTTTGTATAATTGTAAACAGATGCACATGGGAGGAAAAAATCCTGACTTTGCTCTACACTCTGGTTCAGGCTTTCTTTACAGGATCCAGCGTCACAATATACATGGGCCATTCTGGGAGACAGGAAATTAAGGCTGGAGCACCAAGAAGGAAGGTATCCTGGGGTTACTCAATTCCATGCAATAAGAGCCTGGCATGTTCAGTTCTGAAGAAGTAACAGAATTCCCAGTGTGAAATCCTGGCAGCCAGTTTTCATTACCTTTCCGTTGTTTCATTGTATCCTCCACAAGGTGATTCAGATCACAGGATTCCAAGATCCTGTTCCTCAGTTCTGAAGGGAAAGCCAGTGGCTTCTCTGGACTCTCTCTTTCCTCATACCTGGTGAAAAGAAAAACAGTGAATGGCCCCATTGTGGCATCATCTCCCTAATTCTTGCAGGAAATCTCAATAACATGGACAAAGTTGAAGTTCATTTCCCAACAGGTAATTTTCAGGATTCAGCTTCATCTCTTGACACCCACCTCCAAGCCCTGGTCAGTGGCTTCGTAAGGATGCTAAACAGCACAAGGGACAAGATGTAAGCCCAAGCGACACCACCGGAGGGCCCCCATGGCTTCAAACTATGCTGCCCCCAACAACTTTCTGGGAAAGTCCCAGGACTTAAGAACCAAAGCCTGAGGTGGAATGCCTGCAACCCCTCCCCCCCTGAGCTTCTCCAGAGGATGTGAGTGATGTCCAAAGCTGCCAAGAGTTGGGCGGCTGCTACTTGGACAAGATGCTACTTGGACATTGAAATCTGTTGGTACATCCTAAGCTCTTCCCAAGCATCTTTGGCACTTTCTCTTCTAGATGTTTGCAATTACCAAAAAGTCCATGAACAGAAAGTGCAAGAGAAAGAAAAGAGCCCCCACCCCTTTGTGAAGTGATGTGGGGAGGGAGGGAGGAGGCAGTTGACCTTGAACCTTGGAGGGAGAATTGGGGGGCTACAAGTTCAGAAGAGGGGGCCCTGCTTTTAGCTGTGAGGTGCTGCAGGGAGTGAGTCCTACAGTCTCCCCCCTGCAGCCACTGGAGGGCCATGTCTGAGGTTCTGGCATCTCAGCTTCAAAGAGTGATGCTTATGGAAATGAGCCAGATCCACTTACCTCTGCAAGGTCCTTCTCACATCCTAGAGGGAAAAAGAGAAGGGAATTCACTGCACACCACAGGCCACACTAGGAAGACCCCCTCAGACCCTGCCCCTTGGATGTCAGTCTGCCTGGCACATGCCAAGGTTTTGGGTAGGGATGGCAGAATCAGCCAGTTTTGGTTTCTCACAGCTTTTATTTTTCCATTCTGAAATTATTAATTGTTCTGATTTCAAGATCTCCACATTTCCACATCAGTTTGCCATTATTGTTTAAAATCCTTATGAAAACCCTCCAGCATTTTAGGGAAATTTCACGTTTGTGGATTCAAGAGACAATTCACACCATCTCTAGTCTTAGATTATAATTTAAAAACTTTAATCCAGTTTGCATTGTGCAATTCAGATGTAAGTAAGCCTACAGGATAATCCTGCCAGGGCACTGTCCCAAACTGTCTTCCATAGAAGTCCCCAAATTTCAAATTATGTTTTCCATCTGGAAGTAAAAAAAAGCACCTGCAGCATAAAATGCCTCCAAAGGGGTAATAAAACAGCTCAGTGTTTCTTTGGGCTCATCCACACTTCTGCTTTTCCTGTGCCCAGAAAACACAGGTCCAAGTGGTTTCGTCTTTACCCTGCTGCTTTCCCTCAGGAAAAACCTGCTCCTTAGTGTAACATCCAAGCAAACGTCAATCCACAGAAAACCTGGCTGTGGTTTGCTCGAATTCAGCAGTAAACAGCGGGTTTTCCTGGAGGAAAGGGGTGGGACAAGCAGCAGTCTGGATGAGTCCCTCTGTCTTGCTCTTTGGTCACTGTGACTGAGCACCATTTTGGACCGATCTGTATCCATGGGGAAGGGGATCAACCCAGAAATCATGGAGGGAACGGGAAGAGAAACTTGGTCAAGAGCCTGGCTCATGTGGGAAGGAGGCCTGAACGCATCCTAGACGAAGCCCCCCACAGCTGAAAGGCGTTCGGAGACAAAGCATCAGCAAAGAGCAGAAGATGAGCTCCTGTTCCATCAAGAACACAGACGAATCTCTAGTCTGCATTCAGGTGAGTTAAGCATCCCAGGTCTCTTGGGTCTTCCTGTCCATTACAAACCTGACTAGAGGCTCCATCAACTCAGCCCCTGCACTCCTTGCATACATGAAAGGGGCAGCCTTTTCCCGGAGCCTTGGGCTGTTTCTGCCACAATCTTACCTGCAGGAGTTCACTCGCTGGTTGCTGACACTTCTCCTCCATCTCCTGGATGATCCTCTCAAGAGAGGAGAGTTTCCTGGAGAGTCTGGCCAGCTGCTCATCCCTTCTCCCTGCAATCTTCTTCTCCACCTCTTCCACATCATTCAGCAGACGTTTCTCTTGTTCTTCCAGGAACTGGCGCAGTTCCCTGAACTTCTCCACAGTCTTCAGCCTCTCCGTTTCTGTTAATTTCTGCAAGAAAAGAGGAGGTCTGAGAATATCAGGAAGAGAATTTTGAGAATTCCCCAGGGAGGACACTTCTGATTTTTCATAGACATGAAACCTCCAGTGGCTAAAGAAGTAAACCTTTATTTTGAGGGGAGGCCCTTTCCATTGCTGTTCCTGTTGACTTCTATTTTGCAGAGGGCTACAGCCTAAAGGAAGGAGCATTTTTTTCCTAGCCATGGATATGTGAGATGTAAAAACGCATTGCAGTCAAATAAAACAGTCCTACAATGCACATGCTGGGGAATGCTTTGTATCACTCAGGAGAAAACTTGCTAGTTCCTCCTGAGCTGAGACAGACTTCCTTTGCATGTGACTTAATGTGAGTGTGGTCTGTTCCTGGGAGAGGAGCACACGGCCTCCATGTTCTGCTCTGTGTCTTCTCCATTGTGTGTTCCTAAGAGTTAGGAGAAGTGACTGCTCAGTCGCAGTCGCTTGAGACTATTTACCTTATGGGATAGTTCACATAGTTACCGTATTTTTCACCCTATAGGACGCACTTTTTCCCCTCCAAAAATGAAGGGGGAAATCTGGGTGCGTCCTATGGGGCGAATGCAGGCTTTCGCTGAAGCTTGGAGAGCGAGAGGGGTCAGTGCGCACCGACCCCTCTCGCTCTCCAGGCTTCAGGAAGACATCCGCAGCCTAGGCAGCCCTGCGGGAGTTCCCGCAGGGATGTCTAGGCTGCGGATAGCAGCCTGCTTCCCGGAGCGTCAGGCGCCCTGAAAGCAGAGCGCCCGGTGCTTCGGGAACACATCCGCAGCCTAGGCAGCCCTGTGGGAGGTCCCGCAGGGATGTCTAGGCTGCGGATAGCAGCCTGCTTCCCGGAGCATCGGGCGCCCTGAAAGCAGAGCGCCCGGCGCTTCGGGAACACATCCGCAGCCTAGGCAGCCCTGTGGGAGGTCCCACAGGGATGTCTAGGCTGCGGATAGCAGCCTGCTTCTCGGAGCGTCGGGCGCTCTGCTTTCAGGGCGCCCGGCGCTTCGGAAACACATCCGCAGCATGGGGAGCCCTGCAGGAGTTCCCCGCAGGGCTCCCCACTCTGCGGATAGCAGCCTGCCGCCCGGCGTGCGGGGCACCCTGAAGCAGAGCGCCCCTCGCGCCGGGCATACATCCGCAGCGTGGGGAGCCCTGCAGGAGTTCCCCGCAGGGCTCCCCACGCTGTGGATAGCAGCCTGTCGCCCAGGGGGCGGGACGCCCTGAATCAGAGCGCCCCTCGCGCTGGGCAGACATCAGCCAGCCCCACAAGCTCGGGGAACAGCAGGGAGGCGCAGCGCCGCCATTCCGCTGTTCCTCGACCTGGTTCGGTTTCTCCGACCTGCTTTTTTGGGGGGAAATAAAGGGGGAAAAAATTTCCTTTATTTCCCCCCGAAAAAACTAGGTGCGTCCTATGGGACGGAGCGTCCTATGGGACGAAAAATACGGTATATGTTGTTCTGTAAATTAAGTCTGCCTTCAGGAATCGCACTGTGAACTGGATGATTGTAAGTAAACTAGTTTTATGTTAACTTTAATAAGATGGTCGTGTCTATTCCTTTAGGAGGGATATAAAATAGGGAAACCAGGAATCCTAAATAGTGAGGCTCAGATGAGCCTGCAACCAGCTAACTGCTGTGTAATTGTTTAACAACTCTATTAAGTTATAAAACTTGCTGGCGAAAGTTATGAATTATATAATAAAATAATATATCTTCTCCTGCCTCCATAAACATCCCCACAGGATATTCCCTGCATATTTGGGGCATGGCATAACCAGAGTTCAGAGTTGTTCAGAGAATGTCCATGGACATAAAACACTCTCAGTTTAGACTGGGACCACTGAGGTGTAGGAAGGCAACAGAAACAGGAGGATGAGGAGAAAGTGCAGAGTTTATCCCCATAGCTCCCTGAGTTTCCTAAAGATGAAGGAGAGCACACATTTAGAAAGACAATTCTTTAGTAATATTTATGGTAAATCAGGATTTGAATTGACCTGCTTCCACCCTCTCAGCTCACAAGTCCTCAGGCTTCTCCTTCACTGCTATTCATATAATAAACAACAAAGGGAAATAAACTCAAATTAACTGCATTCAAAAGTGAATTTACTTAATCTGCTATTGCTGACAAATTATGGAGACCAAAACAGAACAATCCTTTGAAATTCACACCTCTGAATTGTTCAAGGTTGACCCAGCCAAGTAATGTTCACAAAAAACGTATTTATGAGGGTAAAGTACATATCAAAATATTTCTACAAGGAAGTAGCTACCCTAACATCTGGTTCATTTTCAGAATAATAAATGAATAAACAAACTGATATGGATAAATGAGAAATGGGGAGAAGCTGAAATGGGCAGATTTCCCCATCCCTCCTCAGTCCTGACTCAACTCTTCAAGTGCTTGTTCCCTCCCTAGTAACAATAGAGACACTTACCAGGAGGTCTTTGCATTCCTTGTCCAGGGCTGCTTGATAGGCCAGAATTTCCTCTCTCTCTTTCCTCAGAATCTCCAGGCGGCGACAGATCTCTTCCTAAAGAGAAAATGAAAAAATCAGGTTTGATAGAGACACACAGAGAGATGAATATTACACTGGCTTCTTGGGCGCCGTGGTCTTCCTGTAATAGCAAAGTAGTTTACTGGAGTCTAGAGGTTTTCAACCGTTTTGGGTGCATGACTCCCTCGACCAACTACCTTTTTTCTGCAGCACCCCTGTGGGGCTCAGGATCCCAGTTAGGCCCCCCCTTGCTTGCAGAGCTTGCAGCCCCTCACCCTTTCTCGAACACCCTCCCTTGTGGAGGGCTCTCTCAGCCTCCTCTCCCCTCTCCTTAGGAGTCCTCCTCTTGGTCTCTGAGCTGCCCCAAAGAGAGGTGCCTTCTCACGCTGCCCCACAGGGGCCTGGGACTTGTCTGTCCATTTCCAACAGCAAGGGCCCCTCGCCAGTTTGCTTGCTTACTCCGAGGCCGTCTCAGCTCCTGGCAGCCAACACCCCCTGGCCAGCCGCAGAGGCACCATTCGCCAGCGGAGCTTGTAGCCAGGGCTGCTGGAGCAAACAGCTTGAGGGACAGAGGCCAGTGTTGCCAGCAGCACCCCTGAGCATCATTCAAGGCACCCCAGGTGCCACAGCACACTGGTTGAGAAGCACGGCAGAACTGGGATGGGAAAGTTTTCCAGCGCAACAAACTAGTCTGGAGAAGAGCAAAGGCAGCCATGCTCGCTCCTTTGTCTTCTCTGAAGATACTTCCAGCCTGACTTCTCATGTTGAGGTCCCAGGGAGATGTGGGAGGAGGAGGAGAAGAGGAGGAGGAGGAGGTGGAGGAGGAGGAAGGGGTGAGGCAGGATCCAATCTGGGATGTATCAGTCTAGCATCAAAGAGGCTAGAGAGACAGGGATAGACCAGCGCTTCTCAAAACTTCACCCATTCCAAACCCCTCTTCTGCAAGCCTAGGGCTTTCCCACCCTTCCTCTTGGCCCCACTGCTCTGCCACTTATTTGGGTCAGATGGCAATTCAGGTTTTCTGCTGTTTGTCAGTTATTTTCTCTGCAGTAGCCAGAGCCCACGTGTGCTTGGACCACCAGGGGAGATTTAAGAGCTTCCTCCATTTCTGGGCCAAAGAAGTTCTTGCTGCAGCCAGAATCCACCTAAGTAGCTCCTTCGGTCAGAAGATTGCTGTCTGGTCATCCCGCAAGTTCAAAGGGACCAGCTTCATTTCATTATTATTACTATTTCGTGGCATTATTTACCTTGCATTGCACAGGAGCATTTTTGCAGCTCTGTAGTAGACGTGAATATTTTTAAGGGGTTAAAAGGCATTTTTAAAAAGTTTCTTCTGAAGCAGAAGTAGAATTCTATCTTTTTTATATAATAGCACAGGTCCAATTCTGAGTTGTCATGGAAAAATTATCTTCCCCCCTAGTCTTTGCAGATGCTACTCTGAATGACTGAGTCCTTTGCCATTTGGGATAAGTGTGCTCCTCAGAAATAGGTGCTTCCACGCATACCCTCCTAAATCTGCTTCCAACAGATACTTGGGGGGGGGGAATCCTGCACCATCTGGGAAATTCCTCCCCCCCCCCCAACTGATCCCTTGCTGCTCTCTGCTTTGCGGAGCATTGAGGAGGCATCCTGCTAGCCAAAGGAGACACGTACTTAGTTGTGTAGGTGCAATTTACATTTGCGTGTCGAGACCCCACAGCCACCCCCTCGTTGGGAAATAACTCACACAAGGACACAGATATTAGGTTTATGTTATTGGGCAAATTTTAGCCACAACTTTATTGAATTACAGAATGTGAGCAGTATTGGCTTAGGCATTGATTGGACCCGACTATATCAGACTCCTCCCACTGTGCAGGAAGTCCAGTAAGGGTAAGCCGCCAGTAGGGGGAGCCCTCTTGATGCGAACCAACTCAAGCTCCCCCTGGTGTTCCCGTGGGGGTCGTGTCAAGACCCCAGCCCCCAACCGGGCTTCCAACAAGATCAAGACCCCGGATTCCTTTAACAGAATACCCTTAAGCATGGAGGGGCAGGTGGTGGCCACACCTCCCCTCCCCCACACAAGGTCAAACAATGCCTAACCCCAACCCTAACAAAGTTGTGAGGTAGGCGAAAACCAAGTGGCCAGTGCCAATTTGCCGAGTGGAAAAATTCCTACCAGGCCCCTTGGACAACCAAGGCGACCAACCGAAGACCAACCAGGCAGATGGGGGCTTCGTGGACTTTGCAGAAGAGCTTCAGGGGCTCCTGGTGCTTCTCACAGACTCCTCCTTTCCCTCCTTCCTCCTTTCCCTCTTGAAGGCTGAGATTCTGGGCTATTTCTACAAAGTTTGCCAGTTGCCGGTTGGAGACGAGGCTCCTTCTCTGGACTGTTTTTCTGCATTGAGGGCAGGAAGTCTCTGCCTCCGATTCCCCCCAGCACTGGATCAAGCAGGATCGGCAGAAGTTGTGCCCACACTCTGGGATGGTCACTGGATCCTTGAAGTAATCCAGGCAGATGGAGCAAGTGGCTTCATCACAGAGACGCTGGATGTGACCCCCTGCAGCAGCCATGGCTCCCTCACCCGAAAGTCCCAGGTAAGTTTCGTTTTCAGCTACCAGGAGTTTCCCTTCCTGGAAATGACTCAGAAACTCAGTCACCACATGATCTTTTTTTAAAAAAAAAACATGTCTCCAGGTCTTTGCATTTGGTGAATGTTGTCGGAGCCAGCCGTCACAAGTGGCGCTGTTTAGCATAAAATAAGACACAGAGAGCCAGCAATATTTTCATGATGGATAAGAGCAGCTCCCTTCCCTGCCCTCCTCCGATTTATTCCCCTTTTGTTCTCTCCAGCCGCATGGCCGTTTGCCAATGTCTCACGTTACCTACATCCGGTTCTGGCTTTTACCCATCCATCGCCATATAGGGTCATTGCCCAGAGGAAACACAACTCCATTTAAAGTCAATACATTCCAATACATTGTAAAGCTTGGAGTGCTGGTCACGAGGTCAGGGGGCCCCTGCAATATTAGAAGCCTCTGGTATGGCTCTGCATGACTCCCACAGAATGTTTTCTCAAGTAGCAGACAATGCTTCTGGACTGCTTCCCATGCTTTTGATTACACACAAACACACACACCTAGTAAGTTGTGGTATTCATATTGTAACATTTTCATTCATAGGCTTTGTGATAGGAAAAAACTGCTCCTTTCCCCTTATGGGGTACCCTGGAGCCCGTATAGAGTCCTTACGTAGGTTCACTATTGATAGGAGAAAAATAACAGAGGCCAACCAGAGAATATTGAGAAGCAAAGCAGCTAGTAAGCATGATGTTTATTACAGCTGTTGCAACAGGGTGCTCACCCCCCACCCCCACGCAGGAGGGAGGAGGAAGCCAGAACATTGGTATGCAAGCCCTTATATAGACTTTTGAAATTGCCACCCTGTAGCTCAAGTCCACCCCCCAATGCATGATACATACATCACTTTTTTTTATTTAAATATTTATTAAAATTTTCCACATTTAATACAAAAAATCAAAAAAACAAAAAACAAAAAAATTAAAAACACATAAGGTTTACAATTCCATATTTTCAATACCATACTTCCCTGACTTTCCCACACCTCCCCTTCTTGTATTCCAATTCAAATTGTTAGTTCAACAAGTTCCTATCCCCAATTTTTAACCTTTTTATATTTAATTCATTTTAGAAAAACCAATTTTAACTTATAGACATCAATATTTGTACCTCAGTGCTCGAACCTTTTTCTAAAGTCGACCCAAATTCCCTCCCACGAATTCCCCAATTTTCATACTAATAGCCAAACAAAATAAAAAACAGATTATAATTGTACACCCTTTGGATTCCCAGACCCCACCACCCCCTTTCCCGGTTTCGATCCCCAGCAAATGTCCATCAGTCTTAATCTACATGATACATACATCACTGAAGGGGCGGTCTACAGCAGAAATCCGGGATACCTTATAATGGTCACTGGTTGCATTACCTGGTCAATCTGACCATTCTTTTTGATGGAAAATATTCAGTTCCCAAATCCAGGTCACAGGCTCACCCTGTTCATACACAGGTACGCCCTTAAGACAGGATTTGTGAGCGAAGAGACAATGGGGAGGTTTTCCGTTTTCACATTTCTATTTCCTCAATCCATCATATTATTCTTTTCTCCTTCCTCCCACTTCCCCCTCCTCCCCCACTCCATTTCCTCCACATTATACAATTTACAATAATCTTTGCATTCTACAACCTTCTCTAATCATCTATATATTCTTATTATCTTTTTTTACTAATTTTTCTTCCATCCAGTACTTCACATTTTAATCTAGGCATATTAGCATATCTTTTTTGAGCAATATTTTGCAATATATTAATCAAAACATTTCCACTCCTTTTTAAATTTTTGATTCGACTGATTTCTTATTATAGCAGTTAATTTTGCCAGAATTAAATATTCATTTAGTTTACAAATCCATTCCTCCTTTGTGGCTATGGTTTTTGACTTCCACTTAGCAGCAATCACTATTCTAGCAGCTGTACTTGCATATAGAAAAATTCTTCTCCCCCCCCCCCATGGTATCTCATCATCTATCAATCCAAGGAGATATATCTCTGGTTTCTTTGTTATTGATATTTTCAACATCTTCTTTAGTTCTTCGTGTACTACTATCCAAAATTTCTTAATTTCCTCACACCTCCACCACATATGTATAGTTGTTCCTATTGGGAGGTTTTCCATTTTCCTTCTTCCTTGCAGAGAAACATTTGAGGTCAATTTGGGAGTCAAAATGGCTGCAGGAATGTTCTCCTGCACTATTTCAGACATGTGGTTTATATACTTATGTATGTGCTTGTCTTGTACAGTTATTAATATATATATATATATATATATATATATATATATATATATATATATATAAAACCTTAGAATTCCTATAACAGGCTTCCTTGTCATTTTTGAATTGGAGTTGATTCCATGAAGAGAACTCCTAAAAATCTGGTTGCTAAGTTTGACTTCAGATTGAAAAGGACACTTTCAGCATTGTTTCCCTGGAATCCTCTGTTTGCTTCACGCTACAACTCCCATCATCCCTGGCCAGGACATCTGCAGGCATGGCTAGGAAGGCCCCCTTCCTGGAGACCCTGCAGAGCAGCTGCCAGTCAGTGGAGGCAATATTGACCTCGATGGACCAATGGGCTGGCCTGGCAGAAGGCACCATCTGTGGTGCGGCAGACAAGTTATGAAGCTCCTTCCCTAGATAGGAATGCCTGGTGCATTATCTTGGCTATTATTATTAATCAATTTTACTACACATTGTGAAGTCTTCCTATATTCCTGATGAAGTGTGGTCCCTTGCAATGGCTGAAAAACCTGGGGGGCTTTAAGAGAGGATTAGATAAAATTCTTTGAGGATAAGACTTTGGGTGGTTATATGCCCTGCCTCTGTGGTTGGGAGGAGGAGTCCTCCTGAAGAGCGGTTGCTGGAGACTCTAGAAGGGGAGGGGATCTTGTTCCCAGGTCCTGCTTATGGGTTTCCCACACATACGTTTAAAAAATGTTTTCAGTTTCACCATCACCTGCAGGTAAAAGGAGGGAGATCAAGGTGGAGAATTCCCACCCAGGGAAGCTGTGCCAGAGGGGATATCCCTGAGGAACCTTCCTTTGTTAGCTGAGATTCCAGATCAAAAGCATGAGTCCCATGGACTGCAAGAAGATCAAACCTCTCCATTCTGAAGGAAATCAGCCCTGAGTGCTCACTGGAAGGACAGATCCTGCAGCTGAGGCTCCAATACTTTGGCCACCTCATGAGAAGAGAAGACTCCCTGGAAAAGACCCTGATGTTGGGAAAGATGGAGGGCACAAGGAGAAGGGGACGACAGAGGACGAGATGGTTGGACAGTGTTCTCGAAGATACGAACATGAGTTTGACGAAACTGCGGGAGGCAGTGGAAGATAGGAGTGCCTGGTGTGCTCTGGTCCATGGGGTCACAAAGAGTCAGACACGACTAAACAACTAAACAAGAACAACAACAATATGTGCAAGCAGGTAAATGCATCACTTTTCAGCCAGCCATCGTTGACTTTGGGCGGCAGAGAGGGGGAGACAACCAGATGCCTAGAAACTTGGGCTTGGGGAGAGTTGGGTTCAAGTCCCTTTTTAGCTTTAGGAATTCAGAGTCCCCTGGACCAGTTGCTCATCCTGATACTAGTCAACCTCACAGAGCTGTTTTGGGGTGAGGGGGGAATAAGCCATTTCACCAGCACTAGGTCCCCATGTTGCTAGCACCTGCTCACAACACCTTGCCACAATTTAAGCTGCATTTCCGACAGTCATAGCAGTTTGTTTCCCTTCTCCACCCATTACTACGGTTTGAAAACTTGCTGGTTGCAGCAATGCTTGATTTAGTGTGAATGTGATTCTCAAACCACTTTCTTTGAACATAAGCATCTGTTTGTGGTGAAGTAAGAATGCAGTTTCACAGATCAATGAAAAACAAGCTAAAAGAGGTGACATAAAAGGAAAGGGGAATGGGGAGGGAGGAGGAAAGGAACAAGCTCAGGTACTAGTTCTTCAAGTTATAATGACCAGTTGGGGTAGAAACAGTGTTGGAGTGACTGTTAACTAGGTGACAGTTGCGGAGGAGCCCAAGGCAGCTCTGAGCCATAGCAATGGAATAACCCTTATTGGTTTCTCTCTCTCTCTCTCTGCTCTGCAACTTCATGCAATATTGGCACTTGCTCAGTTCTATGTATGCCTATTTCCAGCATGGCCTGCTTTAAAAAGGGTTCAATCTAAGCCCTGATGTTTCATCCATTGTGTCATTTAAAGTCCCACTGTGTTGTGCGCCTTCAAACAGCATTCTTGAACATGCTTATTGCTCCCATTGTTTTTCTGCATTCTGACTGCCAATGCAAGAGAAATGTGTTAGGGACACAGCCAACATTTGTGTGTGTGTGAGTGTGTTTTTTTGGGGGGGCATTTTCCATTCTAGGCAAAATGGCCACTCAAGTCAGCTTCTCCCTGGGGTTCCCAACGTGGCTTTTGGCCCCTCCCATTTGTAATGAGGGCTGCTTTTTGGACCAAGGATGGTGTGGAAGGGGCTGCGTGGTGTTGCCTGTCAGCAGTGGGGGTGGGCATCGGGCCAGACCCCCAGCTCAGGGTGCCCGGGGCAAGGGGTGCGTGCCACCGCCAAGGAGCAGGGGAAGGTGCTGGAGGTGACTGAGGGATAAAACCAAGCCGAAGGTGAGAGGATTAGGGCTTATCTGCTCCCCCCACCAAAAATATTTTTATTCAAGTTGGCGCCCATGCTTGTAAAGATCGGTTGCTGGAGGCTGCAGGGGGGGGGGGCAAGGCTGCTTTTGCTCTCTGGTCCTCCTTGCAGGTTTTCCACAGGCGTCTGGGTGGCCTCTCTTGGGCTCTGGACCAAATGGGCCACTTTTGTGTCCTTCCACGGGGTGAGTGGAGGCTCACAGGGAAACGTACGATGACACACAAAGGAGGCCAACGTCATATAGGGGATGGTGGAAGGGGAGGCAGCCCTTAGGCGGGGGGGGGGGTGGAGGTGTCTTTATTCCATCAGGCAGGGAAATGCAGGGAAAGGAGAGCAGGCTGCAGCGGTCAGTAGTCAGTGGCCCTGATAGTGGAGCCAGAGAGACTCCTGCCTGGTCTTTGAGAGGGGTCAATTCCACAGGCATGTGTTGTTCCAGCTGTTAGTATCCAAGGAGAGAAATCAGATGCATCTGGTGCTGAAATGATGCTCCTTGGGGAGCACTGTGTATTTGGGGTGGGGCTCAGGAACACAGGGAAGTTGCCCTGCGTAATGTATGGGGCAGCACAGGCCATGGAGCCCCTTCTGGAAGCTGCCGGACTGCAACTCTCTGACCCCTGGCCATGCTGAATGAGTCATAGGGGAGCTGGAGTCCAGCATTATCCAGAGGACACCCCATTTGATGCCCCCAATATACAGAATCCAGCCTGTAAATAAGGAACGTTAATGCATCCACTCAAAACACATTTAACTGAGCAGAAGCCCCACTCAATGCAAGAAGGTTTACTTCTGACAAGGTGTGGGGATGGCGAGGCTGTATTTGCAGAGGGCATTTGAAGCTGACGCCCTGTTCAATTTTTTTCTTTTTCTTCCCGTCTGAGGTCTCCAGAGCAAGGAGCTATCCTGCCTGACGTGGGGGAAGGGGTTCATTTTTTAGTCATCTATTAATCCAATGATGCATGCATTTTCACAGCTGCATAAGGTCTTGTGGGGAGAGGAAGGTTTCCTAGAATTGCGGAGTTGCAAGGGGTCCTGAGGGTCATCTAGTCCCACCCCCTGCAGTGCAGGAAACATTTGCCCAATGTGGGGCTCAGACCCACAAGCCTGAGATTAAGAGTCTTGTCCTCTGCCAAATCAGACATTTGAAAAGGAAAACAAGATTGAAGGTGAGAAAATTTATTAGGACTCCTAAAAGTGTGACTGTCTCTTTAAGAAGCTGCAGAGGGAATTCTGGGAAAAGGAAGGAAAATGCAAAGCAAGAGCAACCCATTTTTGTTTGGTTATTTCTGCTGATTTTGACTGGAATGAATCCTCTCAAAGGGCTCTTGGAAAACTGCCCAACCTGCTCTTGGCGGGTAAATGTTTTTTACGTCAGTCACTCTGGTCTGGAGAGAAACTCCTGCTGGGCCTGAGAGGCAGATTTAGTCTCCTCAGGAGATCCTGAGGTATGTTTGGTATCCCCACAGAAAAAAGATAGGGAGGAGGGTCTCTCCAGAGAACGAGGCTCCTGAGAACGTGTAGAGTTCGGCTCCTGAGTCAGCGTCAGAAAAAGACACACGTCCCCCTTCATAGTCCAGAGTCACCCGGATCCTCCTGGGCTCCTCACTCAGGGACAGAGGAGAGGGATCAGGGGAGATGCAGGCCAAGTACTCCCCTCCCGTCTTCCACACAGCCCAGATCCCTCTCTCAGGCCTTAAGGGGAAGAAGCCCTTTCTCTCCACAGACTTCCTGGCGACCCCCAAAGCCCACCATCCCCCACTTCCCACAGTGACTTCCCAGAAATGGCTGCCTGTTGTGAATCCCTCACGTCCCAACACACAAGAGTCGCATCTGAATCTCTCAGGATTATCAGGCAGGGCTTGAGGTTTGTCTCCCTTTCTCACGCTTTTCCCATCCTCGGACAGGATGAGTTCAGGATGGGCTGTGTCAGGATCCAGAGTGACATTTGCTGTGGGGGAGAAGATGAGGGAAAGGGAAGATTAGGCAGAGTCAGACAAGAGACAGAAATCGACACCTTGATAAATAAATAAATAACACCCAAAAAACCCAGATTCCCTTTCAGATCAAGGGGATTTCTTTGCATCGCATGCTAGACTGAGACTCCTCCTTGCAGATTCTCATCAGAATAAATATCTTCCTTGATGGTTTTTAAATCAGTTCCCATCACTTTCTTATATTCAATGTGTATTGAACCTGCCCTCCTCTCAACCCAGGCATTTTCTAGGAGGAAAAACCACCCAGGAACCCTTTTACTCATCTCTTCTGTGTTATCTAAGGGGAAAGAGAGGAGAATTGGAGGAGGCAGGAGAGGGGAGAAGCTGCTTTCCTCTGATAATATCTGTGGGAATTGGCCTTTGGAGACCTCTGGGTTGGGCTGGGAGATGGGGACCCCCCGTTATAATAATAATAATAATAATAATAATAATAATAATAATAATAATAATAAATCGCATTAAGTGGGGAGCCTGTTTATTCCTGCTCTCCATCTCTCTCACCCACTTGGTCTTTCCTTCCTCTCTACCATTTTGGAAGTTTCGGCCTTGCCGCCAGGGAAGAAGAGGCAGGTGGCAGGGCAATTTTACAAAGGACTGCTTATTCCATGCTTTTCTTTTGGATTTAATATATACCATAAGACTAGTTCCCTGGGGGAAAGGGGGAATAACTCAAAAAGTTACCAGTCGTGCTAGGCAAGTGTAGAGTTGACATATTTTGAAGAGCAAAAAAGAGGACACATTTGCCAACTTCTACTCTTAACCATGGATCGCTATGACGACACTCATTTTAAATACCCCTACTCTTTGTAGGCTTTCAAAGCTGTGATATACTGCTAGTAGCAATGTTCTGAAATTTCAACAACAAAAGAATAATAATAATACATATTGCTCCCTCGCTTGCCACATGAAAGTATTTGGGCTCCTGTTCACATCTTTGTGAACACAAGTGGGCACAGAACAATTTATTAAACTGTTAAACATGTACATATGGACTCTCCTTAAGGGCAGGGGGGTGTTAACTCTTCCCCTCCCAGACTCCTCCAACATCTTGTAGCTGAGCCAGCATCCTTTTAGTTCAGCCACAAGAGAAGGGTTTTATACAGGATGTGGCTAGCTTAAGATGCTGCTCTGTTGTGATTCTCTGCTCTAGGCTAGCTTAGATGGGTGCCTTAGATCTGAGTCTAATGCACTAGAAAAATTTAAATGGTTTACTGTAAACCAAACCAAATAACTTGAGACAATTTGCCAATTTTATAATTTTAAGAATCCACCAAGGGGAGAAATTTTAATCATGAATGTAGAGGACCTACAAAAAGGGGACACGTGGCAACCATGAAACACTAGTCCCCCCCCCCTCCTGTGAATTGGGGTCTCCATGTGAAATTTATCTCTCTGAAGATGTCTGAATGACTGAACATCTGAGGAAGCAAAAAGACAGGCTTAACAGGCTACAATGCAATAGCTAAAAAATAAATATTTTTTTACAAAACATCACCATATCATAGCTTCTGTTGTTTCCTTATTTCAATCAAAAGATTAAATCATGCAAAGACGACAACTATAGGCCTAAGTAGTGATGTTAAATATTCTCCAAAAGATTATTCTTGAGAATGTAATATCACTAGGCCTAAGTAATTAAGACAACTAACGTGTCTAGCTGTAATTCCTGCATTGCAGGGAGTTGGACTAGATGATCCTTGGGATCCTTTCAAACTCTGCTAATTCATGATTTCATGGGAATATGAGAAATGGTAAACCATACTAGGAAATGGCAGAATACAATCATTCAAAATCCACAAATGAAATGGGGATCTGAACTGGATGGATGAAGAAAGGTTTAACATCTGCCCCAAGTAAACTGGTGGGGCAAAGCTGTTGAAACTGGAATTTCCAAGTATGCTGACAAACCAAATTGCAGAGGAAGAATCGGCAGAGCTTTACCCTGTAATTCCAAGGGTCTTGTGCAATGGGAAGTCCTCCCTCCTGGAATAGGGCTGATCTCGAAAGAACTGTGGGAACTCTGAGGAGATGGGGATGGCTGAAGCACAAGAAATGGCTGGTGAGGTTGAAACTCTGAGGCCTTGGCTCTGCTGCTGGGGGACCAGCCTGGCAGGAGGTGGAGGAGGGACTGGGTGCTTGCCCTTTTTAACACACTTCATGAGGGAGAAATCCAAGCAAATCTAGAGAAGCCCCAAAATAACCTCTCCAGATTGTGTGGAGGGAAAACAAAATGCAAAGGGGATTCCTTATACTTGAGAACTCAACAAGATGGACACTGGACTGACCCTTCAGAAATCTCCTTAAGGGCTTTTGTAAGATATTGTAAGGCTCTGAGGCTTTTCCCCACAATCAAGCAGTATAAAAATTTTATGAAAGAAAGCAAAATCTATAAAATTAAAGGGGAAACCAAGATAATAGTCTATTGGCGGAAAATTAACTCAGACTGGTGTGCAGGTTGTTTGCAGGGGCAAGCTCTGCCCCCAACCCAAGCCTCCAACCTCCCTCCCAGTTCATTAATGGGGCAGACAAAGAACCCAAACACCACTAGAGGACTGTTTCCCAGAGTTAGGTCATTGATGGGGGTCCCAAAGTCTGCAGCACAGATGGTTCAACACCCATGAAATATCAGTCCCCATCCCTCCTGTGAAATTGTTCCTCCTCTGGAAATTTACCTTTCTGAATCAGTTTTCTGTATAACAGAGCATCTGAGGAAGCAAAAAGATATAAAGTGTAAGGGCAACACTCTTCCACCTGAGATAAATCTCCATACAAAACTAACCTTCCATAAATTCATAAATTCAAGTACAATTATTAAATATTAATTAAATCATACAAAAAATAATTAAAAAAAGAAATCATAGGAAGAATCTATGAAAATAACTAAAGCTTTAAAACTCAACAATCATAAAGCAAGCCTACTTTGTCCCTGAAATTGGGCTCTACATTTTTGGACTGGGGGCTTCTTAATGCCCTTTGACTCAATTCAGAGCAGGAGAACCTCTAAAAGGACAAACTCAGATTGTGCAGACAGGGAACCAAAAGGAAAAGGAGGTTCTGAATAACTGTAAACAAATGCACATGGGAGGAAAAAATCCTGACTTTGCTCTACACTCTGGTTCAGGCTTTCTTTACAGGATCCAGCGTCACAATATACATGGGCCATTCTGGGGGACGGGAAATGAAGGCTAGAGCACCAAGAAGGAAGGTATCCTGGGGTTACTCAATTCCATGCAATAAGAGCCTGGCATGTTCAGTTCTGAAGAAACACAATTCCCAGTGTGAAATCCTGGCAGCCATTTTTCATTACCTTCCCATTGTTTCATTGTATCCTCCACAAGGTGATTTAGATCACAGGATTCCAAGATCCTGTTCCTCAGCTCTGGAGGGAAAGCCAGTGGCTTCTCTGAACTCTCTCTTTCCTCATACCTGGTGAAAAGAAAACAATGAATGGCCCCATTGTGGCCCCATCTCCCTAATTCTTGCAGGAAATCTCAATAACATGAACAAAGTTAAAGTTCATTTCGCAACAGGTAATTTTCAGGATTCAGCTTCATCTCTTGACACCCACCTCCAAGCCCTGGTCAGTGGCTTCGTAAGGATGCTAAACAGCACAAGGGACAAGATGTAAGCCCAAGCGACACCACCGGAGGGCTCCCATGGCTTCCAAAAATGCTGCCCCCTAACAACTTTCTGGGAAGGTCCCAGGACTTAAGAACCAAACCCCTGAGGTGGAATGCCTGCAATCCCTCCCTCCCTGAGCTTCTCCAGAGGATGTGAGTGATGTCCAAAGCTGCCCAGAGTTGGGTGGCTGCTACTTGGACAAGATGCTACTTGGACACTGAAATCTGTTGGTACATCCTAAGCTCTTCCCAAGCATCTTTGGCACTTTCTCTTCTAGATGTTTGAATTTACCACAAAGTCCATGAACAGAAAGTACAAGAGAAAGAAAACAGCCCCCATCCCTTTGTGAAGGGATGTGGGGAGGGAGGGAGGGAGGGAGGAGGCAGCTGACCTTGAACCTTGGAGGGAGAATTGGGGGGCTACAAGTTCAGAAGAGGGGGCTCTACTTTCACCTGTGAGGTGCTGCAGGGAGTGAGTCCTCCAGTCTGCCCCCTGCAGCCCCTGGGGGGCCATGTCTGAGGTTCTTGCATCTCAGCTTCAAAGAGTGATACTAATGGAAATGAGCCAGATCCACTTACCTCTGCAAGGTCCTTCTCACATCCTAGAGGGAAAAAGAGAAGGGAATTCACTGCACACCACAGGCCACACTAGGAAGACCCCCTCAGACCCTGCCCCTTGGATGTCAGTCTGCCTGGCACATGCCAAGGTTTTGGGTAGGAATGGCTGAATCAGCCAGTTTTGGTTTCTCACAGCTTCTATTTTTCCAATCTGAAATTATTAATTGTTCCAATATCAAGTTCTCCAAATTTCCACATCAGTTTGCCTTTATTGTTTAAAATCCTTATGAAAACCCACCAGCATTTTAGGGAAATTTCACGTTTGTGGGTTCAAGAGACGATTCACACCATCTCTGGTCTTAGATTATAATTTAATAACTTTAATCCAGTTTGCATTGTGCAATTCAGATGTAAGTAAGCCTACAGGATAATCCTGCCCGGGCACTGTCTTCCATAGAAGTCCCCAAATTCTGTTTTCCATCTGGAAGTAAAAGAAGCACCTGCAGCATAAAATGCCTCCAAAGGGGTAAAAGAACAGCTCTGTGTTTCTTTGGGCTCCTCCACACTTCTGCTTTTCCTGTGCCCAGAAAACACAGATCCAAGTGGTTTTGCCTTTGCCCTGCCGCTTTCCCTCAGGAAAAACCTGCTCCTTGGTGCAACATCAAAGCAAACGTCAATCCAGAGAAAACCTGGCTGAGGTTTGCTCTAATTCTGCAGTAAACAGTGGGTTTTCCTGGAGGAAAGGGCTGGGAGAAGCAGCAGTCTGGATGAGTCCCTCTGTCTTGCTCTTTGGTCACTGTGACTGAGCACCATTTTGGGCCGATCTGTATCCATGGGGAAGGAGATCAACCCACAAGTTGTGCAGGAAACGGGAAGAGAAGCTTGGTCAAGAGACTGGCTCATGTAGGAAGGAGGCCTGAACGCATCCTAGACGAAGCCCCACATAGCTGAAAGGCGTTCGGAGACAAAGCATCAGCAAAGAGCGGAAGATCACCTCCCGTTCCATCAAGAACACAGATGAATCTCTAGTCTGCATTCAGGTGAGATAAGCATCCCAGGTCTCTTGGATCATTACAAACCTGACCAGAGGCTTCTTCAACTCAGTCCCTTCACTCCTTGCATACATGAAAGGGGCAGCCTTTTCCTGGAGCCTTGGGCTGTTCCTGCCACCGTCTTACCTGTAGGAGTTCACTCGCTGACTGCTGACTCTTCTCCTCCATCTCCTGAATGATCCTCTCAAGAGAGGAGAGTTTCCTGGAGAGTCTGGCCAGCTGCTCATCCCTTCTCCCTGCAATCTCCTTCTCCACCTCTTCCACGTGAGTCAGCAGACGTTTTTCTTGTTCTTCCAGGAACTGGCGCAATTCTCTGAACTTCTCCACGGCCTTCAGCCTCTCCATTTCTGTTAATTTCTGCAAGAAAAGAGGAAGTCTGAGTGTGGAAGGTGCTCAGCCTTCAAATCACCAGGAAGAGAATCATGAGAATTCCACAGGGAGGACACTTCTGATTTTTCATAGACATGAAACCTCCAGTGGCTAAAGAAGTAAACCTTTATTTTGAAGGGAGACCCTCTCCATTACTGTTTCTGTTTACTTCTATTTTGCAGAGAGCTACAGCCTAAAGAAAGGAGCATTTTTTCTAGCCACGGATGTTCCCTGCATGTTTTGGGGCATGGCATAACCAGAGTTCGAAGTTCAGAGAACATCCAGGGACGTAAAACACCCCTCAGTTTAGGCTGGTGCCATTTAGGTGTAGGAAGGCAAGAGAAACAGAGGAGGAGGACAAAGTGCAGAGTTCATCCCCAGAGCTCCCTTGTTTTCTGTAAAGGTTCAAAATGGCCTGAGTTTCATAAAGATGAAGGAGAGCACACATTTAGAAAGACAACTATTTAGTAATATTTATGGTAAATCAGGATTTGAATTGAACTGCTTCCACCCTCTCAGCTCACAATTCCTCAGGCTTCTCCTTGACTGCTATTCAGGTAAGAAACGACAATGGGAAACAAACACAATTTACCTGCATTCAAAGGTGAACTTGCCTAATTCGCAACTGCTGAAAAAAATATGGAGAATGAAACAGAGCAATCTTTTGAAATTCACACCTCTGAATTTTTCAAGGTTGAACAAGCCAGGTAATGTTTACAAAAAATGTATTTATGAGGGTAAAGTACATTTCAAAATATTTATACAAGGAGGTAGCCACCCTAACATCTGATTCATTTTCAGAATAATAATTTAATGAGCAGACTGATATGGAAAAAGGAGAAAGGGGAGAAGCTGAAATGGGCAGATTTCCCCATCCCTCCTCAGTCCTGACTCGACTCTTCAAGTGCCTGTTCCCTCACTAGTAATAAGAGTGGCACTTACAAGGAGGTCTTTGCATTCCTTGTCCAGGGCTGCTTGATGGGCCAGAATTTCCTCTCTCTCTTTCCTCAGAATCTCCAGGCAGCGACAGATCTCTTCCTAAAGAGAAAAGGAAAAACTCAGGTTTGATTGAGACACACAGAGAGGAGGTGAATAGTATGCTGGCTTCTTGCACCCAGTGGCCTTGCTATAATAGCAAAGTAGTTTTTTCGAGGAAATAAAAGTCCAGAGGTTTTCAACCTTTTTGGGTCCATGGCTCCCTGGACCAGCTACCTTTTTTCTGTGGCATCCCTGTGGGGCTCAGGGACCCAGTTAGGTCACCCCTTGCTTACAGACTTCTATCTAGTCTTTGCAGATGCTACTCAGGGATATCAAGGGAGATCCCTTTGTCCCCCTGGCAGAGAGAAAGACTTCAACTCCCTCCTCCCAGGAGCCCTCAGGCTTCCCCTTGGCTGCTTTTTACATAATAAACAACGATGAATTCATGCCATACCTACTTTGGACCTGAGAAGTAAAAAGAAAACATCCCAAGAAAAATCCACAGCTATTTCTCCCCCTCAAGATCCAGGGATCTCCTACCTTGTATTCCTGGAAAGCCTCCTCCACAGGAATCACCTCGTGGTGTTTGTGCTCCTTTGATTTGTCACAAACCACGCAGATGGGGGTTTCATCCTCCTTGCAGAAGAGCTTCAGGGGCTCCTGGTGCTTCTCACAGACTCCTCCTTTCCCTCCTTCCTCCTTTCCCTCTTGAAGGCTGAGATTCTGAGCTATTTCCACCATATTAGCCAGTTGCCTGTTGGGGATGAGGCTCCTTCTCTGGACTCTTTCTCTACACTGAGGGCAGGAAGTCTCTGCCTCCGATTCCCCCCAGCACTGGATCAAGCAGGATCGGCAGAAGTTGTGGCCACACTCTGGGATGGTCACTGGATCCTTGAAGTAATCCAGGCAGATGGAGCAAGTGGCTTCATCACGGAGTCGCTGGATGTGACCCCCTGCAGCAGCCATGGCTCCCTCACACCAAAGATCCGAGTTAAGTTTCACTTTCTCAGTTTTCAGCTACTGGGAGTTTCCCTTCCTGGAAATGACCCAGTGATCACGTGCTCCATATTTTATTTTTTAAAAAAAATGTCTCCAGGGCTTTGTAGTTGCTGAATGTTTTCTCAAGGAGCAGCAAATGCTTTTTGATTGTGTTGTAAGAATTTTGAGTTGAATAAACGTTTCTTTTCCTCTGTATCAATCAGGGAATAAATATTTGCTATCAGTAAAGTCTCCCCACTTGTCTGCCCCCCTGCATTGCACCCTGTGATGCTCAAAACCACGGTATAGTCTGCTGTATTGCTTCCTTTTCCAGCCATTGTGAGATATTATAATTGTGTTCACCATCTCTGTACTAATGTTACTTTCTTTAATGTTACTTTTATGTTGTCTGCCTACTAAATGTAACTTTGTATGATGACATACAAACGAGGCCAACATGTAGGGAATGGAGCAAGGGGAGGTGGCGCTCAGGCAGGTGGGGGGGGGTGTCTTTATTCCATCATGTGCCACCACCCCGTGGGAAACACAGGGAAAGGAGAGCAGGCTGCCAGATCTTTGAGAGAGGTCAATTCAACAGGCATGTGTTGTTCTAGCTCTTAGTATCCCAGGAGAAAAATCAGATGCACCTGGTGCCGAAAAGACACTCCTTGGGGGAGCACTGGGGTACGAAGGGGGGTGGGGGGTGCCATTCCAGCTACCATTTAGGGAAATGGTACCATCGCGGCCGCTCACCTGGGATGCCGTACGCTGCACGACCCTGGGACACGGGACACGCCCCAGCCTGTTCTCCGTTCCAGGGGCTGCAGCTTGTTGCTCCGCCACTGTGGGGTGAAATGACGCTCCTTGGGGGAGCATTGTGTATTTGGGGTGGGGCTGAGGAGCAAAGGGAAGGTGCCATGCGAAATGTATAGGGCAGCACAGCCCATGGGGCCCCTTCCGGAAGCTGCCGGACTGCAACTCCCATCCTCTCTGACCCCTGGCCATGCTGGATGGGTCAGAGGGGAGTTGGAGTCCAGCATTATAAAGAGGACACCCCATTTGATGCCCCCGGTAAGACAGAATCCAGTCTGTAAATAAGGAACATTAATGCATCAACCCTAAACACATTTTACTGAGCAGAAGCCCCACTCAGTGCAATAAGGTTTACTTCTGACAACGTGTGGAGATGGCGAGGCTGTATTTGCAGAGGGCATTTGAAGATGATGCCTTGTTCAATTTCTTTTTCTTTTTCTTCCCATCTGAGGTCTCCAGAGCAAGGAGCTATCCTGCCTGACGTGGGGGAAGGGGTTCATTTTTGTTGTTGTTTAGTCATTTAGTCGTGTCTGACTCTTCGTGACCCCATAGACCAGAGCACGCCAGGCACTCCTGTCTTCCACTGCCTCCCGCAGTTTGGTCAAACTCATGCTGGTAGCTTCAAGAACACTGTCCCACCATCTCGTCCTCTGTCGTCCCCTTCTCCTTGTTCATTTTTTTAGTCCTCTATTAATCCAATAATGTAGGCATTTTCACAGCTGCATAAGGTCTTGTGGGGAGAGGAAGGTTTCCTAGAATTGCAGAGTTGCGAGAGGCCCTGAGGGTCATCTAGTCTCACCCCCTGCAGTGCAGGAAACATTTCCCCCATGTGGGGCTCAAACCCACAACCCTGGGATTAAGAGTCTTGTGCTCTGCCAAATCAGACGTCTCAAAAGGAAAACAAGATTGAAGGTGAGGAAAAGATTATTTATTAGGACTCCTAAAAGTGTGAATGTCTCTCTAAGAAGTGAGCTGCAGAGGGAATTATGGGAAAAGGAAGGAAAATGCAAAGCAAGAGCAACCCATTTTTGTTTGGTTATTTCTGCTGATTTTGACTGGAATGAATCCTCTCAAAGGGCTCTTGGAAAACTGCCCAACGTGCTCTTGTCGAGTAAATGTTTTTTATACCAGTCACTCTGGTCTGGAGAGAAACTCCTGCTGGGCCTGAGAGGCAGATTTAGTCTCCTCAGGAGATCCTGAGGTGGGTTTTATTTCCCTCAGACGAAAGAAAGGGAGGAGGGTCTCTCCAGAGAACGAGGCTCCTGAGAACGTGTAGAGTTCGGCTCCTGAGTCATAATGCATATGGCTCCCTCGCTTGCCACATGAAACTATTTGGGCTCATGTTCCCATCTTGCTGAACATAAGTGTGCACAGAACAATTTATTAAACTGTTAAACATGTACATATGGACTCTCCTTAAGGGCAGGGGGATGTTAACTCTTGCCCTCCTGGACTCCTCCTCCAAGAGGAGGGGAGACACTGCAGAAAAGGCCCATTCTTGTGTTGCCACCCTCTGGGCCTCTTGAGGAGGCGGCACACAAAGAATGGCCTCAAAAGCTTCCTCCACACTCAGCCCCCACCTTCAGTCATCATTATCTTGTAAGTGAAGTTAGGAGATTCTGCCTCTAATTTCATTACTTACCATTTAGATATTTTTATGTCCATTTAGTCAGTTTGGAAATATCCTCACAATCCCTTCTTGTTCCTACCACCTTGGACCATTGAAAGTCCTTAGTGAATTTGGCCACCTCATTTTCACCCAGAAGCCCAGATAATTTCTGAATAGTGGATTCCTTCTTTTTAAATTTTAATCTTCTTCTTAGTTGTTTACCACAAATAAGAAATAAGGCCAATCAAAATCCACATCCCGCCCAGAGCTCTCCAAAATTTGGTGCTCTCACTGACACAGTTGGGATTGAATTCCTAGCTAATGAATATTTGTTTCCTTTCATTTACTTCTTTATTTATTGCTAATCTTAATGAAGATAGATAACAGCAATCGAGTGATGGAGGCTTTTGAGGGAAAAGATTATTTATTGGAAATGTTCAGGTGTTTCTTTTTCTTAAAAAACTCCGCTGCAGAGGAAATTCCGGGAAAGGGAAGGGAAAAGAACCAATTTTTGTTTGTTTTGTTGCTTGTGCCGATTGTGACTAGAACGAATCCTCTCAAAGGGTCCCAGAAAAGCTGCCAAAAAAGCTCTTGAGAGGGAAATGCTGATTTTATATCAGTCATTCTGGTCAGGAGAGAAACTTCTGCTGGGCCTGTGAGGCAAATATAGCGTCTTCAGGAGATACTGAGCTGAGTTTTACCTCCACCCAGACAAAAGAATGGGAGGAGAGTCTCTCCAGAGAACGAGGCTCCTGAGAACGTGTAGAGTTCGGCTCCTGAGTCAGCGTCAAAAAATGACACACGTCCCCCTTCATAGTCCAGAGTCACCCGGATCCTCTTGAGGTCCCCACTCAAGGACAGAGGAGGGTCATCAGGGGAGGTGCACGCCCAGTACTTGCTTTCAGACTTCTCCACAGCCCAGATTCCTCCCTCAGGACTGAAGGGAAGAAAGCTCCTTCTCTTCACAGACTTCCTGGCAACCCCCACAGTCCACCATCCCTCGCTTCCCACAGTGACCTCCCAGAAATGTCTGCCTGCTGTGAATCCCTCACGTCCCAACACAGAAGTACAATTGTTGAATCTCTCAGGATTGTCCGGCAGGTCTTGCCTTTTATCTCCCAGTCTCACACTTTTCCGATCCTCGGACAGGATGAGCCTGAGATAGGCTGTGTCTGGATCCAGAGTGACATTTGCTGTTGGGGGGCAAGATGAGGGAAAGAGAAGAGAGGCAGAATCAGCCGAAAGTCAAGAGACGGACATCCTGATCCAAGAAACAGCCCAGGAACCAGACTCCCTCTCATAAAAACAGGAATTATTTGCATTGCATTTAGGGTTAGGACCCTCCTCTCCTTCTTCCAGACTCTCATCAGAATAAACTTCGAATAAAAACCATACTTGTTATTTTTATATTCAATATACTTCCTATATTGTGCCCTTCCTGTCAATTCACAAATCTTCAGAGTAAAGACCCCCAATAATTTTTTATTCAGCTCTGCTGTGTCAGCTAAGGAGAGGGAGAGGGCAGAAGAGAAGGGAAACTGCCCTCCTCTGACACACTCTGTGTGAATTGGCTATTTAGGGCTCCCAGGGGATGGCGAATGAAGACAACCAGTTTAGATAGGCAGACAACAGTCACGGACCCTTTAATGCCCTCAATATGGTTAGAACTGGGGAGAGTGTCAATGCGGACCCAATTCTGCCTCAGCTGGAGGCAGAACTAATGCTGCCTCAAGGGTTCCCTCTCAATGAGGGAGACAAAATTAGGCAACCTAGCAGATAAATGGCATTCCTTCTGGAAATTTCCACCACAATTGTATTCCTTTGTTTCTGAGAAGAGGAGCAAATGACCAACTGTAATTTCCCTGGCGTTTCTATTCTTACCACAGGGTGTCACTTTGCCACCAAACCAATTCTCAACATCAGATACCCTTTTAAATGTGTTTGGGGTGGGGTGGGGTGTTATTGATTTTTGTTCTTGTTTTTATCCTGTATTTTCTATCTTTCTATTTTTAATGTTGTGAACAGACCTGAGATCTACAGATGAAAGGTGGCATACAAATTTAATAAATTATAATAATAACATATTTAATGGTTTGTTCCGCAAAATAAGATTGAACCAAGATATCTACAATTCCTGAGTCCTGACATCGGGGGAAGATTCGGCTATAAGAGGCTCTAACAGGGAATGTGGCTATTTACAAGGCTGCCTCTGAATCTTGGGGGTGTCAGGCTTGAGGAATTCTCTCCCCCTCACCCTGTTGGCACTAAGAGGCAGGAAAGAAACAAGAAAGTTATTATGTATGATTTATTCAGTCGACACGGTAAAGACCAAGGAAAAGAACTCACTCTGAATGAAACTCACCTACAGGTGGTACCTAACACCAAGAAAACTAGCGCTAATACGCCCAGGAACCACACCAAAATGCTGGAGAGGGTGCACCTCCACAGGCACATACCTCCACATGTGGTGGGAGTGCCCCAAAATCCAACTAATCTCGACAACAGCCATACAAGAAATATGTAAAATAACTAAGCAAGTACCGTATTTTTCGCTCTATTGGACGCAGTTTTTCCCCTCCAAAAATTGAGGGGAAATGTGTGTGCGTCCTATGGAGCGAATGCAGGCTTGTGCCATAGCCGCGTGCAACCCCTCCGGCAGGGAGAGGCTGCACGGGGCTATGGCTTCTTTAGCCCTATGCAGCATCTCCCGGCAAGGAGAGGCTGCACGGGGCTAAAGGGGAAGCCAAAACAGCGAGCGGGATCCATCCCGCTTGTTGCCTTGCCTTCTTCCATAGCTGCGCGCAACCCCTCCGCAAGGAGAGGCTGCATGGGGCTATGGATTCTTTAGCCCCACGCAGCCTCTCCCGGGAGGGGCTAAAGGGGCTAAAGGGGAAGCCAAAACAGCGAGTGGGATCCATCCCGCTCGCTGCCTTGCCTTCTTCCATAGCTGCGCGCAACCCCTCTGGCAGGGAGAGGTTGTGTGCAGCCTGTACGCTGCTCTTTGGGGCTGGGGGGAGAAAATATTTTTTTTCTTGATTTCCCCCTCTAAAAACTGGGTGCGCCCTATGGTCCGGTGCGCCCTATGGTGCGAAAAATACGGTATTAGAAATCACCCCAGAATTGGCCCTACTAAACATCTTCCAAGACAATAATGTCCACTTACACCACAAAGAACTCATAACTCACATACTTTCAGCAGCCAGAAGCATCATAACTAGACACTGGAGAGACCTGTCAGGAGTAAGCATGGACCAGTGGTACCAAATAGTATGGGAAACAGCCTTACTAGAAAAATTCACCAACAGACTGAAACTGACCTGGGAACAAATAGAAGAAGTATGGCTCCCCTTTATCACACAGCCCAACAAGACAATGACAAAAATCCACCAACAGCATACAAATCAATATGGCTAACCTGAACCAAAAAACCCACCCACCCCACTCACACATGAAAACAAAGATCACCACAGCCAATCACAAACAAACAACCACACCCTAGGCCAACCCCAACCTCTCTCACCACCAAAGGAACACAAGTGAATCACAGAGAGCCCGCACAAGCGACGCTGACACAAAACCCCACATATATTTGTTGGGATACTGCCAGGGAGATAAGATCCATCTGAGGCCCCAAGCTCGGATGCCGGACGATCCATCGACCTCCCGTAGTCACGCAGTATCAGCTATTTAGCGACACTAAGCCTCTGGCTTAGAGCACACTCTGACAGCAGAATTCACACAGCAAGAAGTTGCACAGGCATGAGAGCAGGACATGCATATTTACAGTTTATTAGGCGTTGGTCAGAACAAAGAAGGCATGACCGTCTGCTCCGACTGCTCAGGGAAAAACAGACAAAAACGAAAGGAACTTATAACATAAACATCCTGTGAGACAGGAACTTACGCAGGCTGTTATACAAACATCCTGCTCCCTTTTAAGGTGGAACGGAAATATCCTAACAATATTAAGTAAAATAGAAACATTGCCACCCCACCCCACCCCCACTCACCTTTCCCCCCTCCACCTCTTTCCCCCTTTTCTTCCTAATGTCTCAACAAATGAAACTGATCTGTAAAAAATGTTACTTGAAAAAAAGAGAGAGATTGCACATACTTTTGTAAACCAAGAAAATCTTTAATAAAAATACATTTTAAAAAAAACAACATGGTAAAGATAAGGTATTCTGGTTGTTCCTCCATAACGGAGTTGCTTCCACTTCACTCCTCCCCCTTCCCCCTCTAGCAACAGCATTTGCTTCTATGGCGTCTGTCAGTGGACAATTGCCTTTGAGCTCTTTGCTCTTGGATTCTTATTGAACGCCACGTTTTGGGAGAAGGGGGGCTGGTTATGCTGTCCAATGACGTGTCACCTTGCTGCTCTGCTTCCCCTTCTCCCAACACTGCATAACTTTGCTGTTCTCCTGTCTCAGAGCTGCTACCTTCCTCAACGCCCTGCTGTAATTTGAGACTGTCTCTCTCCTCTCTGGAAGCTACACCAATTCGGGGCAAGGGGTATTGGCTAGAAATCACGACCCTGTTCACCTTTCTAAAGTCCACAACTAGCTTGCATTCTGGGGTGTCCCTCTTATTCACAAAGAAGACTGGGGACCCTCCAGGCGCTTGGGATGGCCTAATAAACCTGCGTTCCAAGTTCTTCTTCAGGAACTCCCTCAAATCGGCCAATTCCACCCCCACCCTGCTTAGGTGGCGAGCCGATTTGGGCTCGCCCGCAGAGGCTGATGGACCCTGATAGATTCCGTCAGGCCTTGCGGGACCTTGCTCCCCCTGGCGACTCATTGACTGAGCTTGTTGAGGGCTGGAATACCCAGCTCCTGGCAGCCATCGATGAGATCGCACCTAAGCGCCCTCTGCGACCCCACAGAAACCGGGCTCCCTGGTTTACCAAGGAGCTTCGGAAAATGAAGCGGGATCTCAGACGGCTAGAGCGAGTATGGCGGGGTGCTCGTGACGGAGCCTCAAGAACATCTTATAGGGTTTTTATGAAAACCTATGAGATGGCAGTGAAGGCCGCTAAGAAGTCTTACTTCTCAGCCTCCATTGCATCCGCTAGCTCTCGCCCGGCGCAATTATTTAGTATAATTAGGTCTTTAACGTCCCTTGAAGGACAGCCAAATTTAAATAACAATCTGACACACAGCTGTGAGGCATTTGCGAGCTTTTTTGCGGAGAAGGTCCTGTTGCTCCGCCATGACCTTCCTGCCAATTTGGACACAATAAATGAACTGGAGGCCCCTCGACTGTCCTCGGATCCAATATTGGACCACTTTGACCGGATATCTCCAGCCGATGTGGACAGACTCCTCCAAGCTGGAAAGCCCACCACCTGTCCTCTTGACCCGTGCCCGTCATGGCTGATTAGAGCGTGTCCAGATGAGGTGCGGGCCCCCCTGGGGGATATCATCAATTTGTCCCTTGGCACCGGGATATTCCCAGGGGAACTGAAGGAGGCAGTGGTGCGTCCGCTCTTAAAGAAAACATCATTAGATCCCTTAGATCTGTCCAATTACCGCCCGGTTTCGAATCTCCCATTCCTGGGTAAGGTGATTGAGAGAGCGGTTGCTGAACAGCTTGGTAGGTTTCTGGATGAAACATCGGCTCTCGATCCATTCCAGTCCGGCTTCCGCGCTGGTCATGGGACCGAGACGGCTCTGGTCGCCCTAACAGATGATCTCCGCAGGCAGCTGGATCGAGGCGGGTCAGGGCTGCTGATTCTTCTAGACCTGTCAGCAGCCTTCGACATGGTCGATCACGAACTCCTAGACCACCGCCTTGCCGACGTGGGGATCCAGGGCACAGTCCTCCAATGGCTGCGCTCGTTTCTCTCTGGTCGGGGACAGAGGGTGGCGCTTGGGGGGGAATTGTCATCGCGCCACTCCTTGGTGTGTGGAGTGCCTCAGGGTGCGATTCTCTCCCCGATGCTTTTTAACATCTTTATGCGCCCCCTCGCCCAGCTTGTTCGGAGTTTTGGGCTGGGTTGCCATCAGTATGCCGATGACACCCAACTCTATCTGTTGATGGATGGCCATCCTGACTCGGCCCCAGACACACTGACCAGATGCCTGGAGGCTGTGGCTGGATGGTTACGTGGGAGCCGGTTGAAGTTAAATCCTTCGAAGACAGAGGTCCTCTGGCTGGGACGGGACGATATGGGATTGAGGGGGCAACTCCCATCTCTTGCGGGGGTGCAGTTAGTGCCAGCACCGTCCGTTAAGAGTTTGGGTGTAATCTTCGATACCTCCCTCTCTATGGAGGCGCAGATTACAGCTATAACAAAGGCGGCATTTTTTCATCTCCGCCAAGCTAAGCAGTTGGCCCCTTATCTCTCTCGCCCTGACCTAGCCACTGTGATCCATGCGACGGTCACCTCCAGACTGGATTATTGTAACTCGCTCTACGTGGGGCTGCCCTTGAGACTGACCCAGAAACTCCAGCGGG
Organism: Podarcis filfolensis; assembly: GCF_964270895.1. Classification (NCBI taxonomy): domain Eukaryota; kingdom Metazoa; phylum Chordata; class Lepidosauria; order Squamata; family Lacertidae; genus Podarcis; species Podarcis filfolensis. Next base: position 9,303,917 of record NC_139605.1, read on the forward strand.
TGCAGAATGCCGCGGCGAGACTCCTTATGGGGTCTTCGCTGCGAGTCCACATTCATCCGGTGCTATATCAGCTGCACTGGCTCCCGGTGGAGTACAGGATCAGGTTTAAGGTGCTGGTTTTAACCTTTAAAGCCCTATACGGCCTAGGACCCTCGTACCTACAGGACCGCCTCTCCTGGTATGCCCCACAAAGAAACCTACGGTCTGCAAATAAAAACATCCTGAAGGTCCCAGGCCTCAGAGAGGTTAGGCTGGCCTCAACTAAAGCCAGGGCCTTCTCGGCTGCGGCTCCAATCTGGTGGAACGCTCTGTCACAAGAGACTAGGGCCCTGCGGGACCTGACATCTTTCCGCAGGGCCTGCAAGACAGAGTTGTTCCACCAGGCCTTTGGTCAGGGCGCAGCCTGACCCCCTCCTCTGGCAATCTGCACAGAATTTTGCTTAATGGTTGCCATCAACTTGATTTTAATTAATTTTTATAATGAAATATTTTTAGAATGTTGGTTTATTTGATTGTTTGATTATTTGATTGTTGTTAGCCGCCCTGAGCCCGGCTTCGGCTGGGGAGGGCGGGATATAAATAAAATTTATTATTATTATTATTTTTTATTATTATTAATTCTGCCTCCGACCTATCTGGTGGGCATCTGGGCACCAGGCAGCCGGTCTATCTTGCAGTTGTAAGGCCTGTGGAGAGGTAGCCTATCTGCCTCCTTTTCACAGAACACGTCTCTATAGGCCTTATACTGCGGGGATATAATAAATAAAATAATAATAATAATAATTTTTTATTTATACCCCGCCCTCCCCAGCCAAGGCCGGGCTCAGGGCGGCTAACAAGCAATAACAAAAACAAGTTGAATGATTACAACTTAAAACAAAATTAAAATACAACATTAAAATATTGAAACATTAAAATATTAAAATGCCTCATCGCAGGAGGAGAAGGAAAAGAAAAAAGAAAGAGAGGGAGGGAATCAAATTGGCTCCAAGCCAAAGGCCAGGCGGAACAACTCTGTCTTACAGGCCCTGCAGAAAGAAATCAGATCCTGCAGGGCCCTGGTCTCATGAGGCAGAGCGTTCCACCAGGCCGGAGCCAGAGTTGAAAAGGCCCTGGCTCTGGTTGAAGCTAATCGTAACTTCCTTAGGGCCCGGGACTACTCTACTCTCCTGTGAGTTTCCCTCTTACCTCTGTCCCTTTGGCTCCTACCTCTTTTGGCACTCTGAACCCTAGGCAGTGTGCTTGGCAGTATGCTGAAACAAACGTTATGAAACGCTGCCCCCACACTATCACAGGATCGTGCTTTGTGAGCCACTTCATTCCCAAAACTGGAGGGTATGTGGCCAGCTTTGTGACATGGAACATCATCGTTTCCTTGTGGCCCAGCAATTCTACCCCCATGGGCTGTGTAGCATAAGTAACTTGTCCCAACACCAACAGCTTGCCATCAATGGTTTGCACCTCTAGAGGGGCTTCCAGCCGCTGTCTGCTGCTCCACAAAGTCTGAGTCCAGAAAGTCCAGGGAGGCCCCTGAGTCTATGAGAGCCTGCACCTGCACTCTGCGGCCATTTGGGAATTGTAGCGTCACTGGCACCGCAATTCCAGGGGCGGCTGTTTCAACCTGAGGCCCTTTTATTGACTTGCATCCCAGCCGCCAGACTCTTTCATGGACTGGGGCTTCTCGTTTCCCGCCATTGCTTCCTTAGGCTTTGGTCCTCCCTCTACACAGGCCCAGACAGAGAACCCCTTGCCTTTTTGCTTGGGCACTGTCTTGCCAAATGTCCTGGTTTGCCACATGCAAAGCAACGGTGAGTCTCTCTGCGGCGTCTGCCTCCATCCATCCATGCAGCTTCAGGAGTCACCCTCCCTGCTGAGCCCAGCTGCATTGGTTCAGGCGCATCTTGCTGTCTGGATGTACTGCCAACTCTCTTTCCTGGCATGCTAGGAATGTGGCTTCTCACAAACATTGGCCGCCCTTGCCCCCTCTTCTCCAATGCCCTCTGCTGCTGTCTCACGCCAATTTGCAGAGAAGCTCGTACTAAATCATCCAAAGATTCAAGGGGCGCCATTCTCGACAATTCATCCAAGATAGATCCATTCAACCCCGCTCGGTACAAAGCGGCCAAAGGCGGACTGTCTGCCTGCCACCCAAGCTTCTGCACCAACAAGATGAACGAAGTCCAATAAGTAGAGACTGAGTCACTGCCCTGACGTAGGTTCAGCAGTTGCTGCTCGTCCATAGCATTCTGCAGGGGATTTTGGAACATACTATCCATCATTTGCAAAAACTCCTCCAGGTTTGAGAGTGTGCTGTGCTGGCTTGCCATAAGAGGAATAGTCCATAATTTAGCGTTCCCTTCCAGCAAACTGATTAGATAAGCGACTCTCTCCTTATCAGTCTCAAATTCGCCCGAGTATAAGTCTAGAATATAAAGCGCTACCGTTTTAAAAGCTAGATATTCATCAGGTTCTCCGGAGTATGGTGATAGATTAGCCAAATGCGTCTTACTTGCTCTGAGAGTCCTCTCTGCCTCTAGGTGCAATCTCTGTTCTCCCAGGGCTCCTGCTAATGTATCTAATTGTGATTCCAGCTGCCAGCTGTATTGCTGGAGTTCATTCAGGGGGTCTCTCGGCTCCGCTGCCCCAGCCCCCGCTGGGTCTTGACCTTCCATTGCCGCTCTCTGCTGTCCTTCTGTGTGAGAGAGATTGTAGTCGAGTCAAGCTGTCGGGTTTAGTACAGTATGTCTCTCCCACACACAACACAGCATGCTGACCGTTTTATTACTTTCAGATTTATTCAGCAATTATAGAGTTTCAGCAGTCCAAGCTTCCTTGGGTCATCCATCACTGTCGGAGTCAGTTGACTCGACTAGATTCCTTTTCCGGCCAAGGCAAGATACTCTCCACCTTTCCTCCCCACCTCCTTCCGGTTTTACGCTGTTCTTCTAATCTACTCTTTCTCCTGCTTTTCGGAGATTCGGAGCCCCTCCTCATCTGGAGTCAAGTATAACCCCCCCTTTCTCCTGCATCCTCCTCTTTCAGCACTGTGCTGCTTTCAGAACTGACAGGCAGAGTTCCAGAGTGAGAGAGGCTTATCTCACTTTCACTGTGTGAAGGAATCAAGTATCTACTCTTCTCTGGCTCTCCCCGCTCCTCTTCGGATTCCTCTCTGTCTGTCAGAAAGGAACACAGGATAAGGGTGTGTGTGATCTCCATCATTCCTCCTCCTCTTCCCTCTTGCCCCTTATCAGTCCAGTCTCTGACAGGGGATGGGAGTCAGAAACTGGCGAGAGCCACTGCCTTTCTGCCCTGACTGGAGGCTTCCTGGTGGCACCATTTTAGCTCCTGCTGGAAAGAGGATTCTGGGCAAGATGGACTCTTCTTCTGACCCAACAGGGCTCTTGCAAAATGCTTTGATCACATGGGAAAGTAACCAAACTCTCTCTAGGAAGGAAATAACTCTTCCCTCCTTAGTCTACACCTTCTCACCCTGTCTGCACCTTCGAGTCCACCTTCCCTGCCTTTGTTGTACATAGGAAGAACTCAAACAGCAGGGACAGACTCAAGTGCTGGGTCGCTTGAAATTCTGAAGCACAGAAACTTTCACCCCCTTGAAACACCACCACCACCCCATGAATTTGGGACTCGGTGTGAAATTTACCTTTCTGAGGTTTTCCGAATGACAGAACCTCTGAGAAAGCAAAAAGATATAATGTTTAAGGCCTACACAGCTATATCTAAAATAAAAATTAAAAAATCATTACAAAACAATGCTTCATAACATCTTCCGTTGTTTCCTTATTTCAAGCAAAAGATTAAATCATAGAACAAATTACTAATGAGAAAACTGTATGACTAAGAAATTCACACAGCCAACTTGTCTAGCTGCTATTCCCTGCATTGCCGGAGGCTGGACTAGATGACCCCTGGAAACCTTTAAAACTCTTAAAACTATTCTGATTCTATGTGAAAATCAGAAATGGTAAACCGTACTGGAAAATGGCAGAATAAAATTATTCAGAATCCATGAATGAAATGGGGATATATACTGGATGGCAGTGCAATTTCCATCTTTTAAAAGGTTAACATCTGCCTGAAGTAAACAGGTGGGAAAAAGCTATTTAAAGCCAGAAATTTTAGACATGCTGACACTATTGCTGATGGTTCCAAAGTCTAAAGAACAGACTGTTCAACACCCATGAAACACCAGTCCCCCATCCCTCCTGTTCCTTCCCTGGAAATTTACCTTCTTGAAGCCGTTCTCTGAGTAACAGAGCATCTGAGGAAGCAAAAAGATATAAAGTGTAAGGGCGACTCTCTTCCACCAGAAATAAATCTCCATATAACAATAATGCTTCATAATGTAGCAGTATTATAATTTAAGGAAAAGATAAACTAGTAGAAAAAAATAATTGTAAACAAGAAAACCATAGAAAGAAACTATGGAAATAACTAAAGCTTTAAAACTCAGCAAACATAACACAAGCTTACAAATAGCAGAACAAAAATATTCAGCATGAATCCTGCTAGTCTCTGAACTTTGTCACTGAAATTGGGCTCTACATTGGAAGACTGGATGGTGGGGCAGAGCAATAGGAACCCCGTAAAAGGATAGAGGGGAGATGGAGACAGCCTTAACATTTTACCCAAGTAAAGTGGTGGGGGGAATCATTAAAGCCAAAATTGTGAAACATAAGGAGAAGCGAAGTTTGATGAGGAAGGATTGGCAAAAGGAAGTCCTTCCTCACAAATCTTTCAATTGTTAACGAGCATAATTGTGCCCTTTGGAGCTCATGTGCTCTTGCTTCCATCCTCAATGGGGGAACTTTAAGAAGATCTTGAAGGCTGAAGCCCTAGATATAGCAGCTGCAGGGGGACGTCTGAGGAGGAGACGGCTCAGGCCTTGGCTCCACGGCTGAGAAACAAGCCTGAGCAGGAGGCAGAGGGGGAACTGGGGGCTTCTTAATGCCCTTTGACTCCATTCAGAGCGGGAGAATCTCCCAAATGACAACCCCAGATTGTGTAGACAGGTAACCAAAAGGAAAAGGAGGTTGTGTATAATTGTAAACAGATACATACTGAATGAAAGAACCCTGGTTTCAATATGCACTTTGGTATGCCTTTTCTTCTTCTTCTTTTTAATTGTGACAGACACCATTTCTCTTCTCCAAACCCCCCTGCACCAGAATGACAATGTATATGGGGAATTCTGGGGGAAATAAAATAATGGCTGCACCACCAAGAAGGAAGGTATACTGGTGGTACCCATGTCTGTGGTGAGAACAAAATACAAAACAATAAGAGCCTGGTGTGCCCAGCTTTGGACAATAGGCAATGACCGTATTGCACAGGGGTTATGTTCTTGACCCCTGCCCCTGCCCCTTTTCCAGTCACTTCCGGGTTGCGGTGATGCACATGGTCACGGTCCCATGTAAATTAGTCGTTACCTGTAATATATTCCCAATATAAATCCCTTGCGGCCATTTTTCATTACCTTTGAATTGCTTCATGAGATCCTCCAGGAGAGGGTTTATATCACAGAATTCTGAGATTCTCCCCTTCAGCTCTGGAGGGAAAGCCAATGGATTCACCAATGTCTCTCTTTTCTCATACCTGCTGAAAAGAAACACAACGTGAGTCTGTTCAAATCTACAATTCCACAAATCCACAGAAAGGAATTGAGAGAGAGGGAGAGAGCTGCAGACAGGGAGGCACAGAAGGGAAAGATTCTTCTTCTGCACTACGGACTTCAAAGCCAGACATTTCAGGACCAGAACAGCAACCGCAGAGGCCTCTGAGTCTCCCCGCTTATATTTACTCAAAGAAGAAGCAGCATCATGTGATATCAGGGGGCATGAATTCTCTGAGTGCCTGGTGACAGCACACCATCTTTCTCTAAGTGTCCCCAGGGAAGGTGTAGAGAAAAAAAGATGGTTGCTGCCGTTCATATACGTGAAATGTTCCTTATAACCTCTCTCCTGAACCTGCGTGACACATTGAAGTTACAAATTACAGGATCGGGAACAAAGGTACACTGCTAACTCTCTTCCTTGTGAGATTCCCCCCGCTTGGGGATATATCACACTTGGTGAAGTGGCCAAGAGAGTGCTGCAGAACAACTGCAGTAAGTTTCCCTTGTTTTGTGTGTGAGGAGAAAAGCTTTCCCTTAGAGTAAATTCAAAGCATTTGTTTCTTGAGCTTGGTGATATCTTGCTTTGACATGTAGATAACCTCTGCTCTAGAACCAAATGATCTCAGAGGATGAGGCAGACCTTCCACAGATGTACAAGCAAACCAAGTTATTGGTCAAAAGTCCATCCAGGCCAATACAAAACAACATTACACAATTTAAATAAGTAAAACAAAAATTAGCAGGGGAAATGGCAGTACAGTGGTACCTTGGGTTAAGTACTTAATTCGTTCTGGAGGTCTGTTCTTAACCTGAAACTGTTCTTAACCTGAAGCACCACTTTAGCTAATGGGGCCTCTTGCTGCTGCTGTGCCGCCAGAGCACGGTTTCTGTTCTTATCCTGAAGCAAAGTTCTTAACCTGAGGTACTATTTCTGGGTTAGCGGAGTCTGTAACCTGAGGCATATGTAACCTGAGGTACCACTGTACTTCATTTGGAAACCACCTCTGCCTGAAAGGCCCCATCATGGCACAGTCTATGAAATTTTCCATGCAACTTCAATAAAATGAAAAACCCTTACGGTAGAAAGATATTTTCCCAAGAGGTCATTCATGACCTGCTCAGCAGGCTAGCCTGTGATCATATCCAGGAGAAGTTTGAGGAGCAATTCCAAGGGACTCTGTGCAAGGGACGACAGAAAACAAACTCCAAGACCCCTAAACCCCCACAGATCCTGGTGTATTTTAGAGGTAGAAATCCTATTATCTCCCCCACAGTAGTCTTATGTGACTTTTCCCAGTCTTATGGAGTGATGCTAATGGAAATGAGCCAGATCCACTTACCTCTGCAAGGTGCTCCTCACATCCTAGAGGGAAAAGAGAATGGAAATCACTGCACACCACAGGCCACACTAGGAAGACACCTCAGACCCTGCAATGGAGGAACACTCTGGCCCTCTGAGGAACGGCTAAATCAGACAATTTTCTGCAACTGAGTGAATTTAACACATTACTTGGCTGCAGAACTGCCTTGGAAAGTCCATAGAAGTGCAAACGTTGATGGAAGGTTGTGACTCAGTTTGTGTATTGATGTATAAAGAGCAAATGAGGCAGGTTCACCTTTAAATGTGGGTTCAGTGGAATTCCCCACCCCCCTTGGGATGTCAAAAAAAGTGTGCTCAATGCTGGAGCTCACATCTGTTTTGATTCATTTTACTTTTGGTAAGCTCTGAGGCATGGGTAGGCAAACTAAGGCCCAATCACCTTCTAAATCTGGCCCACGGACGGTCCGGGAATCAGCATGTTTTTACATGAGCAGAATGTGTCCTTTTATTTAAAATGCATCTCTGGGTTATTTTTGGGGCCTGCCTGGTGTTTTTACATGAGTAGAATGTGTGCTTTTATTTAAAATGCATCTCTGGGTTATTTGTGAGGCATAGGAATTCGTTCCTTTCCACCCCCCAAAAAAATATAGTCCAGCCCCCCACAAGGTCTGAGGGACAGCAGACCGGCCCCCTGCCGAAAAAGTTTGCTGACCCCTGCTCTGAGGCGGCCAAGCAGCTTCTGGGAAGCCCACTACAGGGCATGAAGACAGCACTGCCAAACTGGAAGGCATTAGGAGGCAAACTACTCCACCCACTAAGCTCTTTTACTACTTGCATAAATTAAGGAGGCCCATAATTTTTTGCAGACTTATCCTTGGGCTGTTCCTGCCACCATTTTACCTGCAGGAGTTCGTTTGCTGGCTGCAGACGCTTCTCCTCCATTTCCTGGACCACCTTTTCAAGATGGGCGAGTTCCCTGGAGAGCCTGGCCAGCAGCTCATTCCTTTTCCTTGCAATCTCCTTCTCCACCTCTTCTATATGATCCAGATGGTGTTTTTCTTGTTCTTTGAGAAACTGCTGCAGTTGTCTGAACTTCTCCACTGTCTTCTGCCTCCCAGTTTCTGTTAATTTCTGCAAGAAGCAGGAGGAAAAGAAGAGACCAGAAGCTGAAATGCGGCCAGTCTTCATGACATCAGGAGGAAAATTATGAGATCTCCGCAGGAAGTGCACTTTCAATGACTTTTCATAGACATGAAATAAACGTCCAGTGGCTGAAGAAGCAGGAGAGGCAGAGATGAACACATTCTATTTGCCATCTCCATTTTTGTTGCCTTCCATTTTGTGGGAAACAACAGCCCTAAAGCTGTTTTTCTAGACATGGAGGTTCCCTGTATCATTTCATATTCAGAATAATCAAGGTTCTAAGATGTTCAGAGAGCCTCTATGGGCACAAAATACTCCTCATTTCAGACCTGTGCCATTCACGAGTACAAAGACAACAACAAAAATGGAGGAGGAGGAGGAGGGGGTGGCAGACCTAGCGTGCTCATTCCCAGCACTCCCCTATTTAAGGTAAAGGTAAATGTAAAGGACCCCTGGATGGTTACGTCCAGTCGAATTAGACCATGGGGTGCAGTGCTCATTTCCGCTTCAGGCCGAGGGAGCCAGCATTTGTCCACAAACAGCTTTCCGGGTCATGTGGCCAGCATGACTAAACCGCTTCTGGCACAACGGGACACCGTGACGGAAACACCGTTTACCTTCCCGCCTATTTATCTACTGACACTGGCATGCTTTTGAAATGCTAGGTTGGCAGGAGCTGGGACCAAGCAATGGGAGCTCTCCCCGTCGGGTGGATTCAAACTGCTGACCTTGCGATTGGCAAGCCCAAGAGGCTCAGTGGTTTAGACCAATATATCACCTGCATTCACCTATCCAATTTACTTTAAAGCTTCACTATGGCCTGCGTCTCGGACAGATGAACAAGCGGCACATTCAGAAACATATTTAATTAACATTTTTTATAGTAATTGCCTCAAGCAATCTATGTTCTGTAGAGCTGGGCTGCCAAATGGGAAAGAAATTCAATTCAGTTTGCATTCAAAACACAGCAATTCCCTGAAATTCACACTTCTCCAAGTTTTGCAAGGTTACCCCAGCCAGGTAGTGTCTACAGAAATGCATATATTGGGGGGGGTGAAGTATGAATGAAGATGTATTTATTAATATAAATAACAGAGAGAATTGAATAAAATTAGGCAGTGCTTTTTTCTGGGGGTACGGATACCCCTAAACATTCTGTGAATCTAAGTTTTGCCTCATTGAGGGGCAGTATTTTAATATGAATAGGAAAATGAGAGTACCCCTAAACATATTTTTTTTAGAAAAAAGCACTGATATTAGGGAAGATTGTCTTGCAAAATTTTAAATTTTAAATATAGGGAAATTGCAGATATATAGGGAAACTGCAGATATATATTTATATACGGAGAAATCCACCCTTAAATCTGATTAATTTTCAGCATGTTTTTTTATATAAAAACAACAAGCTAACAAACAAACTAATGTGGAAAAATGAGAAATAGAAAGACACTGAAATGGACAGATTTGCCCATCCCTACTCAGTCCTGACTTGATTCATAAAGTACTTGCTCCCTGCCTAATAATAATAGTGATACTTACAAGAAGGTCTTGGCTTTCCTTGTCCAGGTCTGCTTGACAGGCCATAATTTTCTCTTTCTCTTTCATCAGAATCTCCAGGCGGCTGCAAATCAGTCCCTAAAGAGAAAAGAAAAAAACTCAGGTTAGACAGAGAGATAGAGGAGGAGAGAGGTATTGACTATTTTGCTGATTGCTAGTTTCTGAAGGCCTTGCACGTAATGGTTTGTAGCTTTGCAGTCCTCCCCCCACTTCTATTTTATAAATTCTTTTTGAGAAGATATAAAATGCAACAGTTAATGTTTGCATTTTAAAAATAATTATAAATGAAGAAGTCTTGATAAAAAAAATGAGTATGGGGGGCATTTTTAGCAGTCTTTGCCAACCTGCTGCCATTCAGAAGTTTTTATTGTTATTATTTTTATTAACATAAAATAAAAAAATACAGACAAAAGAATAAACAAAAATATTAAAACTTACAAAACAGTGTAGAGGTTGTACACACAGGTCCCACTTCCCAAACACAATTAGATCCCTGGAAATCGTTCATTAGGTGAGCGTTCGCATAATGAGGGTATGCTTTCCATTATTTCCTATGAAATTACTTCTAATGTGAGATCTGTCTGCTTTCTTTCCCCCTCTCTCCATATTTTTTCCTGCAGCCAATCAGCGAAAAAGACACAAAGTAAAACAACTGATTTGTCCGATCTCTCCTGTTCTGTGAGATTTGTCCAATCTCATTTCCCCACCTCTGTGGTTTCTGCCACCAAAAGGCTGCCACCAACCAGCAAAACACATGTGGAGTTTTAGAGCAGTGTTCGAAATTTGCCAGGTATCAGGCATATTTTGCACCTGGCTATTGGCCACTTGCGACCAAGATGCCAAGGTGGAGGTGCATGCCTGGTGATCCTTGGATCTTGACTGTTTTCACACACTAGCAACACGTCCTGTAGAATTCTATCCATTATATTTTATCTGCAAAATCAGAATGAATTTCAGAAACCAAAAAGTATTATTGACAATGACGACTTTTGAGCTGCCTGGCCCCAAAATGGCAACTAGGCATTCCGTTTTGGTGACTGTGACCCTGGTTTAAGGAGCCGTTTGGCACCTAGCTTATATATACCTGAGTTTCTAACACTGGTTTAAGCACTTTCTCTTCTTGCCATTGTGGCAACATAAATCTCCGAAGCTGCTGTTTGCATTTCAAGGGAAGCTCCTTTTGGTACCCTGGCAAAGAGAGAAAGAATCCAAACTCCTTCCTCCCAGCCAGCCCTCAGGCTTCTCCTCAGCTGCTTTTTACATACTATAACCTTAGAAGACATCTGAAGGTAGCCCTGTATAGCGAAGCTTTTAAAGGTGTATTCTTTGAATATGTTTTTATATATGTTGGAAGCTGCCCAGAGTGGCTGGGGCAATCTAGGAAGATGGACGGGATAGTACTGCTACTATTACTAATTATTATTATTAACAATAAGTATGGAAACTGCATTCCGGCAATTAATACCATGCATAATTCAGGCATAAGAGTTAAAGAAAATTATCATATGTGGTGGGATTGTAGTAAAAATAAAAAAATTTGGGAAATGATATATAATGAGTTGAAGAAAATGTTCCAATTAACATTTGTAGAAAAGCCTGAAACTTTCTTGTTAGGGATTGTAGGAAAAGACCTGCCAAGGAAATTAAAAAACACCTTCATGTATGCAACAACGGCGGCAAGAGTCTTAATAGCACAAGGATGGAAGAATGAGGAAATCCCAACTAAAGAACTGTGGCAAGAGAAATTGATGGACTACAAGGAATTGGCGAAATTGACACATAAACTCCGTGACAAGGATAACTGTGACTTTAAAGAAGAATTGGAACCTTTTACGAAGTATTTAAAGAAACAACAAAAGGAACTGGACTCCTTGGCAGGTTTTGAATAAACACTAAAAAAGAATTATTGGTAACATACAGATAGATAAAGTGAGGATCTTTACAATTTTATAACATGCAGAGAATAACATGTGCTAAGAAACCAGAGAGAGGAGCCGAGGGAAGTCTGGGGGGGGCGGTTTCTTTTTTAGGAGGGGAGGGGGAAAACGGGGGGGATTGTGGATGATGTATTTTTGACAAATTGTTATGTTGAAATCCCTAATAAAAAATATTTTTAAAAAAAGTTAAAGAAAATTGCTGAAAAAGAATCCACAGCTATCCCTCTGCTCCCCACCCTTTAAGATCCTACCTTGTATTTCTCGAAAGCCTCCTCCAGAGGAATCACCTTGTGATTTTCATGCATCTTGGATTTATCACACACCACACAGATAGGACTTTCATGGTCCTCGCAGAAGAGGTTCAGGGGCTCCTGGTGCTTCTCACAGACTCTCCCCTTCCGTCCTTCCTCCTCCTCCTCCTTTTCCAGACTGAGCTTCTTGATCAATTCCACAAGGTGAGCCAGTTGCCTGTTTGGGATGAGATTCCTTTTCTGGACTGTTTGTCTGCACTGAGGGCAGGAGGCCTGCCTGCCTCTCTCCCCACAACACTGGACCAGGCAGGACCGGCAGAAGTTGTGCCCGCACTCTGCGGTGGTCACTGGATCCTTGAAATACTCCAGGCAGATGGAGCAAGTGGCTTCGTCGCAGAGATCTTGCACGGGACTCCCTGCAGCAGCAGCAGCAGCAGCCATGGCTCCCTCGCGCCAAAGAAAGAGTCAAATTTCACCTCTTCTGTTTTCAGCCGCTGGGTTTTCCCCTTCCTGCAAAGGACTCCGGAACTCAACGCGCACGTGGCTCCTTTTTTTTTCTTTTCAGTGCCGACAGGCCTCTGCTTAATGTTTTCTTCAGCAGCTTTGATAGTCTCTTCATTGCTTTGCAGAGGGGGGGGGGATGGGAAAGAGATGTACACTGCCCCAAGAAGGCAATGTGTAAATAATGTTAAAAACAAATAAGCATTGTGGAGAGACAGGCTCTGTTTAAAGAAAATCCATCTTCCAGCTCTACAAATCTGTTATGCACTGAGTTGAACAGGATCCAAAAGGCAGCAGTCTGATTGGTCCACAGGAGCCACCCAATCCAGCTCCAGGTGGAAGTGAATCCGCAACCTGATTGCCTACAGGTGAATCCCGGAATTAGCCAATCATGTGGGGCCCATTGTGTAAATACAGTGGTGCCTCAGGTTAAGTACTTAATTCATTCCGGAGGTCCGTTCTTAACCTGAAACTGTTCTTAACCTGAAGCACCACTTTAGCTAATGGGGCCTCCTGCTGCCATTGCGCCACCAGAGCACGATTTCTGTTCTCATCCTGAAGCAAAGTTCTTAACCTGAAGCACTATTTCTGGGTTAGTGGAGTCTGTAACCTGAAGCGTATGTAACCTGAGGTACCACTGTAATGTATATAAAGCAGACATTCTGGGGGAATTCCATTCCTCCTCACCATTATGAGCTGAATAAAGAGCATGAAATCCACTCTCAACTCCGTATATTTCAAATTCCCCCTCAGTCTGCCTTTGCCTGAGGGTTTGTTGCCGGAGCTGGAGAGATGACAAGCCAGAGTTGTGCCTGCTCTGGTTATCTCCCGCTTGGACTACTGCAATGCGCTCTACGTGGGGCTACCTTTGAAGGTGACCTGGAAACTACAACTAATCCAGAATGCGGCAGCTAGACTGGTGACCAGGGGCAGCCGCTTGCGATATAACACCTGTCCTAAAATATCTTCAGTGGCTTCTAGTGCATTTCTGAGCACAATTCAAAGTGCTGGTGCTGACCTTTAAAGCCCTAAAAGGCCTTGGCCCTGCCTGAAGGAGCATCTACAGCCCCATCATTCAGCCCAGACACAGGTCCTTTTCCAAGGGTCTTCTGCTGGTTCCCTCACTGTGAGAAGCGAAGTTACAGGGAACGAGGCCCTGTGGCACGCCCTCCCACCAGATGTCAAGGAGATAAAGGACTACAGTGGTACCTCGGGTTAAGTACTTAATTCATTCCGGATGTCCGTTCCTAACCTGAATCTGTTCTTAACCTGAAGCACCACTTTAGCTAATGGGGCCTCCTGCTGCCGCTGCGCCACCAGAGCACGATTTCTGTTCTCATCCTGAAGCAAAGTTCTTAACCCGAGGTACTATTTCTGGGTTAGTGGAGTCTGTAACCTGAAGCGTATGTAACCCGAGCTACCACTGTATACAACTTTTAGAAGACATCTGAAGGCAGCCCTGTATCAGGAAGTTTTTAATGTTTGATATTTTACTATGTTTTATATATGTTGTAAGCCGCCCAGAGTGGCTGATGGGTGGGTTATAAATAATAAAATTATTACTATTATTACTACAGCAGTGTAGTGCAGAGGGGGCGTGTTGGGCACCTAAGAACACATGTTTCCACACTAGTTATCTGATTTCTGATTTCAACCTTTTGTATATTTTTTATTTTATGGTTTTATGTCCACTTTGATTTCTAAAATAAACTTCCATTCTAATTTTTTTTTTGGGGGGGGGAGGGAATGCAGGCATCGCTTTGCACCACTGACAGTCAGTTATGAGACTTCCATCCCATCTCTTGCTCAGGCAAGTTCTGTGATCGTAGCTAAGCGCCACAAGCTATGAAGGGGTTAAAGCAACGGAGGTCCGAATCCTAGAGCGGCCCAAACATGTGTCAAAGGAAGATGATGCGCAGGGGCGGGCGGAAGGGAGACTCTGCTTTCCGGTTCCTTCCCTCCCTCTCTTGACTGGCACCTGAGAATGACGTAGCTGGCGGCAGGTTCTCTGCGAGGGAAATGAGAGAGCAGGTGAGTGAAAGGTGGGAAGAAGCGGAGAGTCTGCCCAGGTCCGCTTCTGTTTTAATTTAATTTAATTTTTTAATTGCTCCTTATTCTGAGCTTGGGGAGGTCTCATAAGACAAGAGGACCAGGGCGACGGAGGCATCCCCATCACATGGGTCAGCTGCTGGTAAAAGTTGCAAGCTGGCCCTCCCGTTAAGCAGAATGAATTGGGGAACTGGTTTTGAATGGCCAGGTTTGGGCGCTGTGCCTTCTGTTGCTGATAGCTCCGTTGGTGAGAGCATGGTGCTGATAACATCGAGGTCTGGGTTCAAGTCCCCATATGGGGCACCTGCATCTTCCTGCGTTGCAGGGGGTTGGACTGGATGACCCTCACGGGTCCCCTCCCACCGCACGGTTAGACTTTCCAAGTGGAGGGTGCTATTTTCCGCCCTGCAAAATATCTTAGGCTAGCCCTGCTTCTGGGCTGCTGAGAATCCCCACCCACTCCCAATCTTATGTATGGCCTTATTTGCACTATACATTTAAAGCAGTCTCATACCACTTTCAGCAGTCGCTGCTTCCTCCATAAAATCCTGGGGAGCGCAATTTGTTAAGGGAACTGAGAATTGTTAAGAGACACATGCCCACATTCCCCTCCAATTCCAAGAGTGTCTTCTCAATTCAACCGTTTTCTAAGGGACTCTGGGATTGTTTAAAAGTGTTTTAGAGGCTGTAGCAAGCTATCCTGGCTGTTTACATCACCTTGGCTTGTGAGCACAGGAGGGGAATTAAGTATCATGTGCCTTTAGTATTTTTGTCTGTAGGCTCCTTGGGAATTAAAATAGATTTCTGGAGGTGCGGAAATAGCAGACCCAATTAATATGGGGTATTCAGAGATTCCGAGAGGTTTTAGTCTTCAGTCCTGTCGCAGGAAACCCGCCCCCCCCCCAATCATTCAGTTTGTACAAACTTCACTCAAACTCACACACTACATACACTACACTTCTGTTATAAATTCATAGAAAATCAACCATACATCGGATTTGCACTGTTACACTTTTATTTTACTCCATGAAGGAAGGACTACAAAATGAGGAAGGTTTGATACAGGGCAGCCATAATCCCTTGAGCATACCAGCACATACACAGGAGCCCTGCCCAGTTGCTGTGCCAACCCTCATGGTCCTAGACAGAAGACCATCAAGATCACAAAGAACTTGCATATGGGAGTGGATTCAGCACGGACTGGAACAAAGAACAATAATCAGCTCTTCCCTCTGGGGGCAGGAAACTGCAAACTCCCCTCTGTCACCTGGAAAGTACTCATGGGGAGGGGGAAAGGGGGAACCAGCCAGGTGACAGGACACTCAGGTTACCACCACAACTCCTCCCTCAACCCCTCCTTTCTGTGATGTAGGTGTGATGTATCTGAGGGGTGGTCTTAGGTTACACCCCTTCTGTGATGTATGTATGATGTTTCTGGGGGTGGTCTTGATCTACAGGGTGGCAATTTCAAAAGTCTTTATAAGGCCTTGCACACCATTTTTCTGGGTCCCTCCTCTCTCCTGCGGGTGAGGGGAGCACCCTGTTGCAACAGACCAATAAAGGCCAAGCCTACAGGCTGCTGTTTTGCTCCAAGTTATCCTGGTTGGTGTCTTTGTTTTTGTCCAAGGGAGCCCTCGGATTTTTCCATTAACAGTCCTATAGATTTTCTCTCTTATTTTTCCCTCCACTCCCCCCTCAGTAGGTGAAGTTTGGTCGGATTAGCTTCAAGGACAGTCAGATTCTGCTGGTTGTTGAAAGATCCAGATGGTTTGCAGTCTCATTTGAAGAGTCCAGCTGGATGAATATCTTTAGCTGAAGGACAAGGATATTAGCAAGGGCGCTGAGGCATCCCTAAAGGGTTGATAGTGAAAGAGAGAGCAGAGAAGAGGCACAACAAGGCCAGTCCCTGTGGGAAGAAAAAAGCTGTGACGCAAGAGATTGTGGCTGGTGCTAAAGCTGGCCATGGAACCCGAAATCAAAATGGAGCAGAGCTGGAGCCCTGAATTTGGAGAGCAAAGATCAATTTGTCCGAAAACTGGGAGGCTCAAGGAAGTTCTTGTGGAAGCCCAACAAAATGTGAAACAGGAGCCAAACGATGAGCCGTCAAGGAACTGGGACGCCCAGTTGCAGGAGTTTTTGAAGATGCTACAGGATTCCCATTCTGGAGAGGGAAACCCACAAGTGCCTGAGACAAGGGATTGGGACAATCCCAAAGTATTGGAGGTTACTTCTGAGGGAGTGGCAGATGACCACAGCTGGCCCAGAGCATTGTGGGCTTCCCAAATCCAGCCACGTCTTGCTGGGGAAGCCCAAGAGGACCATGAGACCAATCTGGGTGCCACTCCCAGTGGGAAGGAGAAGGCAAGAACTCCGTCTGGGGATGGTGCCGAGATGGAGAGGCAGCGCCGGTGTTTTCGTGAGCTCTGCTACGAAGAGGCCGATGGGCCTTACAAGCTTTGCAGGCAGCTCCAGGAGTGTTGCCATCAGTGGCTGAAGCCAGAGAGACACACCAAGGAGCAGATCCTGGAGCTGGTGACCCTGGAGCAGTTCCTGGCTGTCCTGCCACCGGAGATGCAGAGCTGGGTGAGGGAACGTAACCCAGGGAGCTGTGCCTGGGCAGTGACCCTGGCGGAGGAATTCCTTCTGAGTCAGAAGGAGGTCAACAGCTGGGAAGTGCAGGTAAGATGATGTTTCCAAAGTTGTGTCCTTGGTCACATCCACAGCATACATTTGATGCACGTGTGGATCATATGGCTTCCTCCAAAGTGTCCTGGGAACTGTAGTTTATTAAGGGTGCTGTGTGTTGTAGCTCTGTGAGGGGTAAACTACAGTTCCCAGAACTCAATAGGGAGAAGCCATGTGCTTTAAATGTGTACTGCAGGCATCGCAAGCATGCCTGAATTGGGTTTCAAAAATGGTGCCCTTGAACCACTCTTGGGTCTTGAGTTGCTATGACTACTACTACTACAGTGGTACCTCAGGTTACATACGCTTCAGGTTACATACGCTTCAGGTTACAGACTCCACTAACCCAGAAATAGTACCTTGGGTTAAGAACTTTGCTTCAGGATGAGAACAGAAATCGTGCTCCGGGGGCACGGCAGCAGCAGCAGGCCCCATTAGCTAAAGTGGTGCTTCAGGTTAAGAACAGTTTTAGGTTAAGAACCAACCTCCAGAACGAATTAAGTACTTAACCCAAGGTACCACTGTACTACTACTACTATTATTATTATTATAACTTCTTGTCAGTCTGTTTTTTTGCCAGTGCAACCCAAAGCGACGTACAACAATGTTCGTAAGCACAAAGCCCCAATTGAACACCCAGCCACCTTGACAAAGCCAGTGTCAAGGCAGGAGTGGGGAGCAAGTCAGCAGTAACTCACAAAGTGTCAGTGAAATTCACTCTTTATTCAAAGAAACAAAGCAGCTCGGGTCTAGTGATCACAGCAATTCTTCCCAGTAGTTGTGAGGAACCTGAGACTCCTTCCTCTTGTCTCCCTTTGCTCCACCCTCTTCATTCCCCTTTGTGTTCTGGGAGACTAGGGGGCTCATATCATGTCCTTACATTCTTGTGACAGATTGTGATAATATCAAGTCCTTGTAATAAGTAACATTTATCGCCAACCTCTAAACACACATTTTGCCTGCACTGTGACTTGCTTTTGAACTGACTCTTCTCCCCTCCATCTTCCCCACTGGCAGATCACAGGGATGTCCGAAAAGGAGCTTGTAAATCCCCGCAAGGCAGAACAGGCTCTGCCGGGCATGGTGAAGATGCAGCTTTCCACAAGGCCCAAGCAGGGGGACAAGCAGAGTGTGAGCTTATTGGGTGAGTTCCTCTGGGGTCTGTCTCTTCGAATACCTCAGGGACTCCTGAATTTCCAGTTTTGTTGCTTTCCCCCACCTAAAATGGAAGGCTCGTCTTCCCAGGTCACCTTCAAGCTCTGTGGGTTTGGGGGCCTAAAACTGTCCACACAACTGGCCATTGCCTGCTAAGTAGTGGTCCTGCTCAATCATGGGGCAGATTAATAAAGATTATTAAAGGCAGGGCAGCAGCTGAAGAAGGAGCAAAAAGGGTTTTTCTCGTGTGTGTGTTTCTTTGTGGCTGATTAGCTGCTCTCCCTGTGCAAAGGTCAGAGGGGGCAGGGTTTCTGTTGCGGCAGGTGATTAGCTGTGGGAGGAGCTTATCAGAGCTTGCAGGGCTGCGGCGCGCGCAGTTTGATCCATCTTTTAGATTTAGGGGAGCTAGTCTCAAACATTTGTTGGGGGAGACCTAGGTTTTTTTTGGGGGGGGGGAGTTATTTGTCCTGTCTTCACGCTTCTTATGATGGAGGACCGCTGTAGCCACCCCCAACGACACGTTCTCAAGATGGAGGGTGAGGGAACAGCTGCAGTCGCCTGCGGTTCCTGCGCAATGTTTGCCATCTTGCCAAAGGTTGCAGGCAGCTTTACCTGCAGCAATTGCATGTTGATTGCCCTCTTAGAAGACAAAGTCCAACAACTGGAGGAACCTGTAGCTACACTCCAAAGAATTAGAGAGCTGGAGCTCTTCTTGGAAGCAACAGAGCACACCGTCTCCACCAAGGAGGAGACAGGGGACTCCCCTGAGAAGGAGGCTAGTTCACCAACACAGGAGCCAGATATATGGAGAAACGTGACTCAAAGAAGTAGGAGGCCCAGGGTTCGCTCTGATTGTTTAGAAATACACAATCGCTTTGAGGTCCTCTCCCCTAGCATGGAAGACGAAGAGCAGACTCCATTTGACGATCTCTCCCTCATTACAGTCGATCAGGTATATGAAGACGAGCAGCAAAGTCAGCCCTCAGGGAATGTGCAGGCGACCTTGGAACGGACAGCTCACGGAAGAACCCCGACCAAACCTAAGAGGAGGCGTGTAGTGGTGATAGGGGATTCCCTACTGAGGGGAACAGAAGCAGTGATCTGTGGGCCTGACAAGATGTCTCGGGAAGTGTGCTGTCTCCCCGGGGCTAAGATCCAAGATGTAACTGAACAACTGCAAGGAATCATAAAACCCACTGACAAATACCCCTTCCTCTTGGTTCATGTGGGAACCAATGACACTGCAAGCAATAGCCTACAGAAGATCAAAAGAGACTACGAGGCTCTGGGCAGGAAATTGAAGCAATTAAATGCACAAATTGTCATCTCATCTGTCCTCCCAGTTGAACGACGTGGCCCAGGGAGAGAGGGATGGTGTAAACAGGAACGGTTTGGATTCTTAGATCACGGACTGCAGTTTTTTGAAGATGGACTTCTGGCAAGCGATGGGCTGCACCTCACAATGGTTGGGAGGAATGTTTTTGCCAAAAATCTCAGAAACCTCATCAGGAAGGCTTTAAACTGACTAATGTGGGGGAGGGAGACAGTGCTCCTGAAGGTAGGAGTCTATCAATTGATGAAGATGATCATCCAAATGTCATAGACCAAATGGAGCAAACAGCACGCAGACCTAGTGATGGGAGGAAAAAATGCTTAAATAAGAGACACGGGGGAATGATTAATGGACTTCAATGTCTGTACACTAATGCGCAAAGCATGGGAAATAAACAAGATGAGCTTGAGCTCTTGGTACAGCAAACTAAATATGACATAATAGGCATCACTGAAACCTGGTGGGATAAGTCCCACGATTGGAATGTAATAATGGAGGGATACAATCTATTTCAGAGAAACAGACCAGACAAGAAAGGAGGAGGAGTGGCATTATATGTCAGGGATGTGTATACCTGTGAAGAGATCCAAGATTTAGAACCTCAAAGCCAAAGTGAGAGCATTTGGGTCAAAATTAAGGGAGAGAAGAATAACAGTGACCTCATTGTGGGAGTTTACTATAGATCCCCAAGCCAAACGGAGGACATAGATGATGCCTTCCTGGAACAGATGGCCAAGCATGCAAAAGGAAGGGAGATAGTAGTAATGGGGGACTTCAATTACCCGGATATTTGTTGGATATCAAACTCAGCCAAGAGCATAAGGTCAAACAGATTCCTCACTGGCCTTGCAGACAACTTCATTGTCCAGAAAGTGGGAGAAGCAACAAGAGGAACAGCCATTTTAGATCTGGTCCTAACCAATGTTGATGACCTGGTTAGTGGGGTAGAAGTGGAAGGATCATTAGGCGCGAGTGATCATGCTCTTCTGAAGTTTACTATACAGCGGAAAGGAGCAGCCAAGCATACTAGGACTCAATTTCTTGACTTTAAGAAAGCCGACTTCATAAAACTTAGGGAAGTGCTGGGTGAGATCCCATGGACAGTAATACTAAAAGGAAAGGGAGTTCATGATGGCTGGGAGTTTGTTAAGAGGGAGATAGTAAAAGCACAACTTCAGGCAATACCAATGAGACAGAAACATGGAAGGTGCCTAAAGAAGCCAGGGTGGCTATCTAGAGAACTTTTAGCTGAGTTAAGATTAAAAAAGGATGTGTACAAAAAACGGAAAAGGGGGGAAACCACCAAAGAGGAATTCAAACAAATAGCCAGCACGTGTAGACACAAAGTCAGAAAAGCTAAAGCACAGAATGAACTCAGGCTTGCTAGAGAGGTTAAAAGCAACAAAAATGGCTTTTATGGGTATGTTCGTAGCAAAAGGAAGAACAAAGAAACAGTGGGGTCACTCAGAGGAGAAGATGGTGAAATGCAAACAGGGGACACAGAAAGGGCTGAACTCCTCAATGCCTTCTTTGCCTCAGTCTTCTCCGATAAAGAAAACAATGCCCTACCTGAAGAATTTGGAGCAAGTGATTCAGCAGAGGAAACACAGCCCAGAATAACTAAGGAGATAGTACAAGAATACTTGGCTAGTCTAGATGTATTCAAGTCTCCAGGGCCAGATGAACTGCATCCAAGAGTATTAAAAGAACTGGCAGATGTGATCTCAGAACCACTGGCAGTCATCTTTGAGAATTCCTGGAGAACAGGCGAAGTCCCGGCAGACTGGAGGAGGGCAAATGTTGTCCCTATTTTCAAAAAGGGGAAAAGAGAGGACCCAAATAATTACCGCCCAGTCAGTCTGACATCAATATTAGGGAAGATTCTGGAGCAGATCATTAAGCAAACAGTCTGTGAGCACCTAGAAAGGAATGCTGTGATCACCAATAGTCAGCATGGATTTCTGAAAAATAAGTCATGTCAGACTAACCTGATCTCGTTTTTTGACAGAATTACCAGCCTGGTAGATGAAGGGAACGCAGTGGATGTAGCCTACCTTGATCTCAGCAAGGCATTTGACAAGGTGCCCCATGATATTCTTGTAAAGAAGCTGGTAAAATGCAGTCTTGACTATGCTACCACTCAGTGGATTTGTAACTGGCTGACTGACCGAACCCAAAGGGTGCTCATCAATGGTTCCTCTTCATCCTGGAGAAGAGTGACTAGTGGGGTGCCACAGGGTTCTGTCTTGGGCCCGGTCTTATTCAACATCTTTATCAACGACTTGGATGATGGACTCAAGGGCATCCTGATCAAATTTGCAGATGACACCAAACTGGGAGGGGTGGCTAACACCCCAGAGGACAGGATCACACTTCAAAACGACCTTGACAGATTAGAGAACTGGGCCAAAACAAACGATGAATTTTAACAGGGAGAAATGTAAAGTATTGCACTTGGGCAAAAAAAATGAGAGGCTTGACAACCATATGTCAGGAGTGCTCTGATGGTGTTTCCTGCTTGGCAGGGGGTTGGACTCGATGGCCCTTGTGGTCTCTTCCAACTCTATGATTCTATGATTCTAATCATTTTTGCAAAGGGGGCAGAAGCACGAGGGAAGCTTGTCAGTCTAGACCAAGGGTGGGTGCTGAGCTTCCCTGTTTGGCTGACAGGTCCATTTCTTAAATTGCATTTATAATTGAAAAAAAATCAGTGCCTATATAAGCAATTCAGAAACACACGGATAGATAGATTTAGAACTGGAAAATGTGCAGAAAGGAACTTCAAAAATGATCACCTCCTCTAGAATAAAAGGTTCCACATTTGTTAGAAATTGATCTCTTATTGTGGTGACACCTACACATTGGAACTCCCTGCCTGTTGACATTAAGCAGGCATACCCTTTTTGATTCCTGTTAAAACATTTTTTGTTTATAGGCAACCCTAGTAAGATATTAGAATGCTGATGTGTTTTTAGTTTATTACTGGTTTTAATTTTCTGAGCATTTTAATTGTTTTTACTGCAATCTTACTGTTTTATTATTTTTTAAAACTGTTTTGGGGTTCTATAAAATCAAACGGCTTATAAATTTGGGGGGCTATTTAATTTGGTGGGGGAAAACATAGTAGAATTGTCTACATTTAGGCATGGAACGGAGAAAGGGAATAGGGACGAAAAAGAAGTCCACTTTCTCATAATACTTTGTATCACAAGTGGTAGAAGATTCATGATAGACAAAACAGGAAGCACTCCTTCACAAAGAACAAAGCTGGAGCCAGTGCTATTTTTCTGGAAAAGAGGAGCCGGAACTCACCACGAACACTTCCCTTGTTCTCTTATAATGGCAATGGCACCCACCTGAGAGGAGCCAGAACCAAACTCCAGTGTGTTCCGGCTGAAAAAAGTCCCTGGTTGGAGCTATGTCTGATTCCTACCCTGATTCTCTTTTTCTTCCAGCAGGGGACGGGCGACTGAGTGAAAGCAAGGGGCAGAAGCGCTTGCGAGAAGGTCCTGAACAAACAGAGCAGCGGAAGACAACCTTGAAAGCAGGCCAAGAGAAGGATTTCCTGTGCCAGGAAGAAGCTGATAAGAACCAGCGTAGGGCAGAGACACAGAAGAGAAAAGACACAGAGAAGGAAGCAGATCCATTTATTATCCAAAAGGGTGTTTGCAAAGATGCCGCCCAGCAGCATAAAGAGGATGACATGGAATATGACACGGGTGGGGAAATCTGTGGTCAACAGGCCCACGGGAGTACGGACGGGGCTGTTCCCACAGAGGAGACGCCATACAAGTGTTGGCAATGCGGTCGGAGCTTCAGCAGCAGCTCAGACCTTTTGATACATGAGAGAAGCCACGTAGGTGAGAAACTGTATAAATGCTCCCACTGTGGAAAGAGAGAGACAATCCAGACTGGCCAGACTGCGCATAAGTGTTCCCACTGCGGGAAAAACTTTCACTGGATCCCTCAAGTAAAAACCCGTGGGAGAGAAGAACGCTATTCCTGCACAGAATGCGATAAAAGCTACTCCTCCAAGTCGGTCCTCCTCAAACACCAGCAACTCCACAGAGGCGAGAAACCTTATAAATGCTGCTTTTGCCCGGAATCCTACATAAACTGGTGGGAGCTCAAAGCTCATCGGCAAACTCACCGAGGTGACACACCACATAAGCCATATAAATGTTCGCACTGCGGGAAGTTCTTCCTTTGGAACTCGCAGTTTCTGTCCCGCGAGAGTAGCCACACAGCCTTCTGCTGCTACTGCGGGAAAGGTTTCGTAAAAAACTCTGAGCTCGTTGAACATGAGAAGACCCACACGGCAGAGGAGCCGTTGGCGTGTTTTATTTGCGGGGAAAACTTTGGAGTCAGTGCTGAACTGCTTGCCCATGTGCGGAAGCACAGAGAGAACACGCTTCAATGCTCGGTTTGTGGAGGTCTTCAAGAACAGTTTGTAAGCCCGTGAACTAGAAGTTATGGGTGACAGCCAATCACTGCCTCCCGCTTGCACAACATACTTCTCTTGGTGTTGTATATTTTAGCCATCAAAGGCCTCATTTAAAAATATTTAAATTGTAATGTTTTAAAATTCCTCGTGAATATGAAGGGCGTGCGTGAACCTGTGCTTGGTCAGATTTCAGAGGCATTACAGGCGACGACCGATTTAGCGGCGTCTGATTTTGCAGGCGTGCATGGCACCAAAACCAGCAGTAGCCCCCAAAGGTCATAAAGTTGTCACAAAAGGGGGTATGGACAGGGCAGAGTAGGTTTATGTATTTGAGCGTCCAGAACATAAACCCCCCCCCAAAAAAACGGAAAGCAGAGGAGAGGAAAGGAGTTTTGTGCCCAGTTCCCACATGCGGGTTTCTCACAAGAGTCCTGTCAGCTCCTGCGAGAACAGGGTGCTTGTGGGACTTAGCCCTCTGGACATCAGGCAGGTACCTTTGCCGCTTTCTTTTTGACACTTGCTAAAAAGCATTTTGTCCAGACGTGTAGACGTTGGAGAGTTTTAACTTCTCCTCAATTTACTGCTGATTTAATTTTTTTTAAAGGTTTCTAATTACTTGTTTTTAACTGCTTTTAACCGATCTGTTTAATATTTCTTGTAAACTGCTTAGAGGTTGTTTTTACAATCAAGCGATACATTTTGTCATATAAGGCAATAACAAGGCTGAGTTAGATAGACCAGGGACTGATCCAGAAGGCTCCTCTTAACCTTGTTGTGCCACCTACATGCACATCAGCCACTTCATGTGCTGGAGTTCCCCAGAAAACTAAGGAAACCAAGCCTTATGAGGAATGGTTGAAGGAGCTGGGTATGTTAACCTGGAGGAGACTGAGAGGAGATAGGATAGCCATCTTCAAATATCTCAAGGGCTGTCAAATGGAATATGGAGCAAGCTGGTTTTCTCCAGCTCTGGATGATTAGGACTCAAACCAATGGCTTCGTGTTACGAGGAAGGAGATTCCGACTAAACATCAGGAAGAGCTTTCTGATGGTAAGAGCTGTTTGACAGCGGAAAGGTCTCCCTCAGGAGGTGGTGGACTCTGGGGTGCACATGTGCTGTGTCCAGTTGGTGTCATGATGGTGGCACCTGCCCTTGTTCTGGTAGGAAGTGCTTAGTGGGGGCCAAAAAAGGAGGGGGCGAGGAGCGTCCATTGAGTTGGAATGAGGACTCCTGGGGGGCAGCAGCAGAAACACAAGGGCCAAAGGGACAGCTGCAGGGCGGTGGGGACGAGGCTGAGTAGGGAGACCCTCTCAAAGGAAAGGAAGAGAATAGCAGGAAGGCCATTGTGGCAGAGGAGGCACAACTTCTGATTCCCTTGAGACCTCCCCCCCCCCCCATTTTTTAAAAAAGGACATTTATCTTCTGACCCCATTACTAGTGACACCTCTCCTATTATATAATTACTGGACATGCCCCCACCTGCTTCTCTTTCAATGCCCTTCAGCTTTCATGCTCTTATATAGCATGTTTCTTTTCAGCCATTTAAAAAACATCTTTGCAGTCCATTAACACCTCCACCACCATAGAGAGAGGCAGTGTGGTCCAGTGTGTAGCACAAGGACTTGGGAGATGCAGATTCAAATCCCACCCAACAGCCACAAAGTCCATTGAGTGCTTCTGAGGACCCTAGCCTACCTCACAAGGGGAAATGAGGACAGGAAAAACCACGGACCTACTTTATCTCCCTAGAGAAAATGTGAGGTATAAATGTAACAATAAATAAAAAACGTTGGCATGTGGGTAACCCGACTGAGAGATGTTAACAATGACCTTTTGGTGTTGTAAAATGTTTTCAGATATTTAAACTGCTTTTAAATGGCTTAAATATGTTTTGTTTTGTGTTCCTTGGCTACTCATTGGTTTGCCACCCTGGGCTCTTTTGGGAGTAAGAAGGGTGGGAATTTAATAAAAAGAAATCAATTGATATTTATTAAGGATTGGAAAATTACTGTGGGGTTTTTGCGTGAAAGAGACCGTCAACATGCAATTTCTGAATCTGAAGACTGAAAATAATATTGGCTTATAGAAAATAGAATGATTGGATGTCAATTTGAGTGAATGCTTTGAACAAGTTGTTATATTTACTTGACAGAGAATCAGAAGTCTTTCCATCTTTTTCTATTTCTCCCTTTTTCTTTTCTTTTTCTTCTGTTTATTTTTTCCCTTCTCCCTGCTCCTATTTCTTTTTAGATTAGATTTTTTAAAATATTTCTTTTATTCAGGTATAAGAATATACTTTGCACTGTGTATAAACTTTTGTATATCTTTGGATGAGTATCAATAAAAATAAAATGTGGAAAAAAGGAACCAGTAGTGTTGTCCATAATCTGCCCAGCCCCATATGTTACTCTTAGGTGGATTTGTAGCTGGTTGAGTGACTAACCCCAAAGAGTACTCATTAATGGTTCCTCATCCTGGAAAAAAGTGACAAGTGGGGTGCTGCAGGGTCCTGGGCCCATTGTTTTCCAACGTCTTTATAAACAACTTGGGTGAAGGTATTTGAAGGGATGCTGATTACATTTGCAGGTAACACCAAACTGGGAGAAATAGTTAATGCCACAGAATACTATATCTGGATTAAGGATGACATTAACAGATCGGAGAACTGGGCCCCAGTACAGTGGTATCTCAGGTTAAGAACTTAATTCGTTCTGGAGGTCCGTTCTTAACCTGAAACCGTTCTTAACCTGAGGTACCACTGTAGCCAATGGGGCCTCCCACTGCCACCATGCCACCGCCGTGCGATTTCTGTTCTCATCCTGAAGCAAACTTCTTAACCCGAGGTACTGTTTCTGGGTTAGCGGAGTCTGTAACCTGAAGCATCTGTAACCCGAGGTACCACTGTAACAGAATGAATTTCCATATGGACAAATGTCTGGGTCTACACTTAGGCAGGAATAGTGCAAATTTAAGATGGAGGACACCTGACTTGCCAGTAGCACATGTGAAAAGGATCTAGGAGTCCTAGCAAACAACAAACTTAACATGAGTCAACAGTGTGATGCAGCAGCACAAAAATCTAATCCTACACAGCCACACAAGTGTTCAGTCTTTTGGGAAAGTTTTCTGAAATGTCCCTTATCTTAAATTGTATGAAAGGACCCATGCAGGAGAGAAGCCATACAAATGCTCCCACTGCAACAAATGCTTCTGGAGGAGTTCCTGCCTTGCATTGCATGAGAGATTTCACACAGGTTCCCAGACTGCGGGAGAACGTTTGATAGGAATTCCAACCTTCTCATCCATATGAGAATACACACAAGGCTGCCTAGTTCCATAGTTCTCCATAGAAGAACTATGGAGAAAGAACTGGAAATTTACAGCCTGTGAAGTATTGAGGGGAAATCTAATCAAGATGTTTTATAGATGGTACTTAACACCTACCAAAATAGCTAAAATGTATAAGACAAAAACAAATCTGTGCTGGAGGTGTGGTAAAACAGAGGGGACACTTATACATGTTTGGTGGACCTGTGAAAAAATCAAAAGCTTCTGGAATATAGTATATGATGAGCTTAAAAAAATGTTTCAGTATATATGAAAAATACAGAAGCTTTTCTACTAGGGATAACAGACACAGGTATAGCAAGAGAAGATCAGAAAATATTCCTCTATGCCACAGGAGCGGCAAGGATCCTAATTGCTATAAACTGGGGGGGGGGAGCGGGAATTGTGCCAACGAAAAAGGAATGGCAAGACAAACTGTTAGAGTAGATTGAACTGGCTAGATTAACAGATTAGATTAGAGATCACACTAGACAAGAGTTTCAAAAAGCATGGGGAAAACGCAGAGAATACTTCACAAAACAGTGCCCTAAAATACATACCTGGACTTGTTTCAATTAATGTCTGCAGGAGGCTTTGTGGATATTTAAGTTATAATTAGAAAAATCTTAATAATTATTCATAAAGGAAACAGCTTATAAGAAGTAAATAAGGAGGCCAGATACAGGATAAAGGAAGTCTTTTATTTGGTTGTTTGTATTGTTGTATGTTATGTTTATTGTATTTCAGTACTGGGGGAGTGGGGGTTTATGTTATGTTGTAAATAAAATTTCCAATAAAAATTAAAATATATATATGAGAATACACACAAGGCTGAAACTGTTCATACTGTGGGAAAAGTTTTACCTCAAACTCCATTCTCCTTTGACACCAGAAAATTCACATGAGAGCGGATGGAGATAAAGTTGTTGTACTGGACTGGAAGATTAGTATTATTAATATTTAGTGATATTAACAATTGAAGAGCCCCCTTTTGGACTTTTTGCATGGAAAGGAAATGAACAAATTAGAGATATCTGAGGCTGAAGATTGGGGAAGCATTGCCTAGCAGTTTTTCTGAAAAGGCAAAACTGACCAGAAGACTTAGGAACCAAGAAGACAAGAGTTTTAAGAAAGAATGGGAAAGATTTATAATTTATTTAATGATTTTAACAACACTTGTAATGTAACAAATATGTTGGATAACTTGGATAGACTTAAAATAGACAATGAAATAATATGCAGCTGAAAATGATGACAATAGGCCCATGGAGAGGATGGTGGGAAGTCTTGAGATTCAGAGAAATCTAAATTTGAGTGTATTTGATAATGTTATAACTTTATACTTGTAAAACCAAATAAAAACTATTTTTTTAGAAGAAGAAGAAGATTCGAACTGCCAACCTTCTGATTGGCAAGCCCAAGAGGCTCAGTGAAATGCCACCCACATTACAAAACATTTAATGAACAAAAACAAACCAATAATCCGCACTCCCACAACACATTTAAAAGGGCATTGGAGGCCAATCAGCCAAAGGCTGTTTGAAGATAAACTCAGTGAATTCCTATTGAGGTATTATTTATTGGAACTCTTATAGTGTTACTGTCTGCTGCCAAGGGAATGGCGGGGGAGGGGAGTCTACAATTTTTGTCTCTTTTGCTGCTTCTGCAGATCATTACTGGAATGAATCCTCTCAAAGGGCAACCCAAAAACTGCTATTGTGAGGTAAATGTTGGTCTTTATACTGTCATTCTGGTCTGGAACGAAACTCCCAACTGGGCCTGAGAGGCAGATTTAGTCTCCTCAGGAGATCCTGAGGTGGGTTTTATAATTTCCCCCCAAATGAAAGAAAGGGAGGAGGGTCTCTCCAGAGAACGAGGCTCCTGAGAACGTGTAGAGTTCGGATCCTGAGTCAGCGTCAGAAAAAGACACACGTCCCCCTTCATAGTCCAGAGTCACCCGGATCCTCCTGGGCTCCTCACTCAGGGACAGAGGAGAGCGATCAGGGGAGGTGCAGGCAAAGTACTTCTCTCTCAACTTCTCCACAGCCCAGATCCCTCTCTCAGGACCTAAGAAGAAGCCGCCCTTTCTCTCCACAGACTTCCTGGCGACCCCCAAAGCCCAATATTCCCCACTTTCCACAGTGACTTCCCAGAAATGGCTGCCTGTTGTGAATCCCTCACGTCCCAACAGACAAGAGTAGCATCTGAATCTCTCAGGATTATCAGGCAGGGCTTGAGGTTTGTCTCCCCATCTCATGCTTTTCCCATCCTCCGACAGGATGAGCCTGGGATGGGCTGTGTCTGGATCCAGAGTGACATTTGCTGTTGGGAAGAAGATGAGGGAAAGAGAAGATTAGGCAGAGTCAGAGACTGACATCGTGATCCAAGAAACACCCCAAGAATCAGATTTCCTCTCAGAAGAGGAGGTTAAGGGGTGATATGATAGCCATGTTCAAATATATAAAAGGATGTCACATAGAGGAGGGAGAAAGGTTGTTTTCTGCTGCTCCAGAGAAGCGGACACGGAGCAATGGATCCAAACTACAAGAAAGAAGATTCCACCTAAACATTAGGAAGAACTTCCTGACAGTAAGAGCTGTTCGACAGTGGAATTTGCTGCCAAGGAGTGTGGTGGAGTCTCCTTCTTTGGAGGTCTTTAAGCAGAGGCTTGACAACCATATGTCAGGAGTGCTCTGATGGTGTTTCCTGCTTGGCAGGGGGTTGGACTCGATGGCCCTTGTGGTCTCTTCCAACTCTATGATTCTATGATTCTATATCGCATCCAGGATTTGGACATTCCTCTCCTTCATCAGAATGAAGGGGACTGAGAGAGAGCAGGAGAGGAGAGGAGAGAAATTCCCCTCCTCTGACATTCTCTGTGTAAAATTGGGCATTCAAGGCTTCAGAGGTTTGGGGAATGAGAATTAAGAGAACAGCTATGGATCCTTTGTGCCCTCAAGTTGATGAACTTGGAGAACTGTTATAAAGGAGATATAATGAAATTCAGTTAGAGGGGATCCGAGGAAGTCAGTCATCAGTGCAATGAAAGTTGGATATTTGAAGAGATAATCTTTTTATTTTCTTTTTTCTCTCTTGAGTGTTTAGTCTATTGTAGTGTGGTGTGTGTCCCCCCCACCTTCGTTGTGTATTTTGTTATGTTATTTTTGTGATAAATGTTGAAAAGCAATAAAAAAAAAATTGAAGAAAAAAAATGGTTAGAGTTGGGGAGAGCATTAGAGCAGACCCACCAGGAGATGGATCAGGCCTTTGTTCTACTGCTGGGATCCAAGCCTGAGAAGGAGGCAAAGAGCGGAACAGGGTGTTTCAAAATGCCCTATTTTACTGTCCATCAGGGTTTGAGATCCTCCAAAAGGGCCACCCCAGATTGGGGAGATGGGTGACAAAATGAAAAAGTTCTGCATAACTATAAACAGACACACATTAGGCAGAAAATCGTGGTCTTGCTATGCACTTTGGTTCATCCTCTCTTTGCGGTAGCCACCATTTCTCTCCTCCGACCCCCCCACGCACCAGAGTGACAATGTTTATGGGGCATCCTAGGGGAAATTAAATGATGGCTGCAGCAACAGGAAGGCAAGCATCACGGGGATACCCCTGTCTGCGGCAGGAACAAAACAAAACACAATGCACTGCTCAGTTCTGGACTAATTATAACGCCCCACATAAAATCCTTACAGCCATTTTTTGTTACCTTTGAATTGCTTCCTAACACGTTCCAAGAGAAGGCTTATATCACAGAATTCCAAGATCCTCTTCTTCAGCTCTGGAGGGAAATCCAGTGTCTTCTCCAATCTCTCTCGTTTCTCATACCTGGTGAAAAGAAAAACAATGTTAGTCCATTCATAGAATCGAGGAATCGCAGCAGAGCGGAATCTGACCTTGAGAGTCATTTAGTATAACCCCCTGCAATTCAGGAATCTCAACTAAATTATCCATGACAAGTGGCCATCCAACCTCTGCTTTAAAACCTTCAATGGAGGACAGCCCATGACTTCCAGAGCGAGTCCTTCCACTGCCAGAAAGCTCTTTCTGATGTTGAGTTGGAATCTTATTCCTTACAACGTGTATCCATTGGTTCAAATCCTACTCTGTGGAGCAGGAGAAAACAAGCTTGCTCCATGAGGCAGCCCTTAAGGATGCTACAAAGCAAAAGAGAGATCTGATGCTTACCTATCAAATGCTGTAGGGTGTGAGCCTTATAGCCTCTCCTAAGGCAAACCCCTAAGGGCCAGGTTTTATGTACTGGGGTCCTGGACCTTTTCTGACCTCACAGAGTGATGCTAATGGAAATGAGCAGGAGCCACTTACGTCTGCAAGGTGCTTCTCACATTCTATAGGGAAAAAGAGGACAGAAATCATTGCACACCACAGGCCACACTAGGAAGACCCTTCAAACCCTGGAATGGATACGCCTGGCTCTCTGATGTCAGTCTGCCTGGCATACACCAAAGTTTTGGGTAGGAATGGCTGAATCAGTCAGTTTTGGTTTTCTCAGTTTTTAATTTTCCAATCTTAAGTTCAGTTATTCACATTTCCACATTCATCAGCAATATAGTGTGAACTTTCTCCTTTTACGTAATTCCCCCCCCCCCATATACACATTTTATAAAGCAATTTTCTATAATTTGATTAATTGCTGCACATATTACTTGGCTGGAGAACTGCACTGGAAAATCCAGAGAATTGCAAATGTTGATGGGTGGCTGTGATTCAGTCTGCTTCTTGAGCACAAAGGGCAAATGAGGCAGATTCATCTTTAAGTGTGGGCTCAGTGGAATCCCCCCATACCTAGTTTTTAGTTTTAACTTCTTAATGTGCATCCAGTTTTGTGTGCTAAAAAACTCCCTCCTAACACACATTTCATTGTGCCGTTCATACATCAGTAAGCCTTCTAGGACACTGTCCCAAATAGGAAAAACTCACAATTTAAATCACTAGTCATTAAGACTTGATTTAAATCTTCTTCTTTTTTACAAAAAGACTCATTCTTGCTGGTATAATCTTAATATTTACAACCAGATGAAGGTTTCATTTCTGGAATAATAAATTTTCGGAGTAGTTTTTCCAGTTATATCAAAAATTACTGATTTGGTTGTACTATTAGAAATACATAGACAATTATGAAATTATTGTGAGGTTTAATACATTAACTGTTTATATTTGAACAACTTTTCTGCTGTACTCTATTGAAAGGAGAAAAATAATCATTTCCTTAATAACAATTTAAACCATTTATTTAACAAAAACTGTGCTGGTCCAGGGGGGAGGTTACCATGGGGCGAGGTCCAGGACCTGAGTTGAGGGTCGGCAGACAGTCCTCCTCAGGCAAAGCGGGGTCCACAGCGAGAAGCCGGGCAAGGACAGGAACTCTGGGGGAACAGGACTGGATGCTGGCCGAAACAGCTCATCAACGACGTTGCTCCCGCAACCTGGGACTGGGCTGACTGGCCTTTATCTTCTCTGAGGCCAGGGACGGTCCCGGCCCCCAGGAGACCCGCCTCTCCTGGCCTTAAGGCGAGCACTCCTCCTGGGAGAAACCAGTTCCCTTCACCTCTCTGCCCTGAGCCTCTGCAGTTCAGGAGAGGCTGAAGGGTTACTGGACCCAGGGGGAGACTCACCTGTAGGCACTGAGTCCTCAACCACCTCCGGAGCCAGAGTGGATTCACCTGGTGCCTGCTCCTGAGGATCTGGCACAGGTGCAGGCGCTTCAGAATCAAGGCCCTGCCCCAGTTCAGCCGGCCCTGGAGGCGGGGACTCCTGTGCAGGCTGGGATTCCTCCGGTTCAGCCTCTGAATCGGATTCCCAGGCCATCACAAAAACAATAACACTACAGCATATGCATCAATGTTTGTTAACTGATGTGATTAAACTTTTTTTAAAAAAAAACTTAGATTGAGTTATAGCTCATATGAAAAACTTAAAAGAAATCCTTATTTCCTGTTGAAATGGAAAACTATCTTTAGAATGATTTTTCCTCCAAAAGCATTTTATTTTAAAAATCCAATTTAAATCAAGGAAATCCGATTTAAATCAAAGAAATCCAATCAATCAATATATTATATATATGTGTGTGTGTGTACTTTTTTATATACAGTGGTACCTTGGGTTAAGTACTTAATTCGTTCCGGAGGTCCGTTCTTAACCTGAAACTGTTCTTAACCTGAAGCACCACTTTAGCTAATGGAGCCTCCTGCTGTGGCTGTGCCGCCGGAGCCCGATTTCTGTTTTCATCCTGAAGCAAAGTTCTTAACCTGAAGCACTATTTCTGGGTTAGCGGAGTCTGTAACCTGAAGCGTATGTAACCTGAAGCGTCTGTAACCCAAGGTGATTATATATATATATATATATATATATATATATATATATATATATAATATTATGTTATATATTATATATTTATATATATTATACACACACACACACACATATAAAAATTCATTTTTATCCACCCTGGGAAATGGTGATGTCTCAGGGGACCAGTTTGAGTCTAGGGGTTGGGAATCTACTCTGTTGTTGTTTTTCAGTTTCTCTTTCTTTCCCAGCATTTTTGTTTTTTAATCTCCTCCCTTCCCTCATGTTGCTCTTTCTCCTTGATTGCTCAGCATCCTGTACTATCAGTGGTGCAGGTGCAGCAGGCAACACTTTTGTTTGGCTCCCTCCTTGGCTCCTGGGAGCTGAAGACCTTGCAAATGTGGGCTTTTCTGCTCAAAGTTCGGTGGATTGACACAGGAAAGGCTGGTCTTCAGCTGGAGGGTGGGAACCAAGGCACAGTACAGTTTCTGTAGTGTAGTGGTTATCACGTTCGCCTCACACGCGAAAGGTCCCTGGTTCGAAACCAGGCAGAAACAGTTTTATTCTTTATTTGCTGAGCTTGTTTTCAGTTGCTCCTCTAGATGGCGCTCACAGCATCCAACAGCAAGAAGGCAAAGAAAGTATAATACAATTGAATCAGCAATTATTATTTTGTGCAGAAACAAGCCTGCTGACCAAAAGTAAAATTCATGTGAATTGTTCCACTCACTTGTACCTGTGGCCACACCCACCACTGGCAAGGACGACCTTCAAACCATCCTAAATATCTTCACAGCAGCTTGTGGAAAACTTGGCCTATCACTCAAAATCCAAAAAAAATACTGCACCAACAAGCACAAAACAACCCCTCTGCAGCACCATAAATCCCTCTCAATGGTGTAACGTTGGAAAGTGTTGATCACTTCTCCTACCTTTCCACAAGGGAGGGCCGACATTGATGCTGAAATCCAGCATCGCCTGAGCCCTGCGAGTGCAGCTTTCTCCTGACTGAAGCACAGAGTGTTTGAGGACTGGAACATTCGCAGAGAAACCAAAATGCTTGTTTACAAAGCTATTATACTACCAACTTTACTGTACGCTTGTGAAACATGGACCACTTATAAACTCCATCTCCAACTTCTCAAAAGATTACATCAACGGTGTCTCCGTAAAATTTTACACATCACTTGGGAAGACAGGCGAACTAATGCCAGTGTACTGGAAGAAGCAAAGATCCCCAGTGTTGAAGCAATGATTCTTCAACATCAATTTTGTAGGACTGGTCATGTTGTTCAGATGCCTTACTATCATCTTCCAAAGCAACTACTCTATTCCGAACTTAAAAATGGAAAGTGTAATTCTGGTGGTCAACAAAAGAGGTTTAAAGATTCTCTCAAGGCAAGTCTTTAAAAATGTATAAAACCAACAGTTGGGAAACAATGGCCTGCGAGTGCTCCAATTGGAGAACAGTCTTTACCAAAGTTGTCATGGATTTTAAAGACACTCGAACTCAGAACGAAAGGGAGAAACATGCTAAGAGGAAGGCATGCTTGGCAAATTCTCACCATAATCAACTTATGCCCAGAAGCCTATGTCCGCAACTTATGCCCAGAAGCCTATGTCCGTACTGTGGAAGGACGTGTGGGTCCAGAACTGGCCTCCACAGTCACTTACGGACTCACTGTTAAGACTGTGTTCATGGAAGACAATCTTACTTGGCTACGAGTGATCACCAAAGAAAAATAAGAAGATAGAAGAGGGGGTATCTTCCTGCATTTGTTGAACAAAGCAAATTCTCATTTTTAAAAAGTGGTTAAAAGTGTGTCAACCAACCCAAGTTGGTCATCTTGAATGGGCATCTTAAGAAGTGTGTGTGAGAGAGAGAGAGAGAAAGAGAGAGAGCGCAAGCCTTAAAGCAGAGTCACCCCAAATGCAATCACTATGAAAGGAACACACTTTTTGCAAACTTAAAAGTAATTGCAGGCTCTTTAAGGTACCCATCGCTCCGCTCCTTTGACTGTTAGCGGGACGCAGCTCTCAGCCGCCCAGCCGCGCGCACTCGAAGGGGTTAAGGCCGCGGAGCTCTGAATCCTAGAGCGGTCACGGTCACGTGAGCAGAGGAGATGCCAAAATGAAGGCTCTTTCTTTCCGGGCCTCTCCCTGGGATAAGAGAAGCTTGTTTCATTCTCTGATCGGTCTCTGCAGCTTGGGAAGGACTGAGGGGGTTTCAAATCCCCAGCGAGTGAAATGCAGAGGTGAGACAGGTGAGCGAGAAAGACAGGTGAGCGAGAGAGGCACTGGGGAGAGAGTGCAGGGTTTTGCCAGGTGGCTTTTATTTCTGTTTTTTAAAATTGCCCTTTCTTCTTTTGCAATCTTGGTTACCTGGAAGCCCTGCTATAGGACAAAAATTCATACGAGGGAGATTTTTTTTTTTTTGTATATGCGCTGCTGCAAAGGAGCAATACAACTTAAAACATAAATAAAATACTTTTGAAACATTGTAAAGCACGAAGAGTATCTAAACAGCATCTAAAGAGATTTTAAAACAATAGCATGTCCTCACAGCTAATGCAGTTCCTAGCAAGCTTTACCCATCAGATGCCTGGGGGATCAGGAATGTTTTAAAATTCCTTCTGAAAGTTACTGATTTGTGGTGGGGGAGAGATGCACCTCGCCAGGGAGAGCATTCCGAAAGGAGGGACGTATCACTGAGAAGGCTGGGTGACATGGATGTTTTGGGAGAATGTTAGACTAGGAGGGCCATTGGCCTCATCCAGCAACTGCGTGTTTGTCTTTCCTGGTGCTACTATCTGAATTATGAGATGCTGGGGATTGAACCCAAGATCTTCTTCATGCAAGGAATGCTCTCTAGCACTGCGCTATAGCTGCTCCCCATGATAGACAGAGGCTGCAGGGAACTGTCCTGGTCTACAGCACCTGCAGTGCTCCCTGTACTTATAACTGTCATTATCAGAAATGTACCATGAAGGTTTCCATCACCTTGATTGTGAGCACAGCAGGTTAATGGAAGTGGCTAGGAGGGGAAGGTAACACATAATGTATATTGAGTATTTTTGTAGGAGTGGGAAGGTTGTTTGCTTGAAAATCGGATCAGAATTTTGGGGGTTGAGGAAGAAACTAACTGCATGACTGCATTGCATTCATTAAGAGATTCCCATGCATTCTCACCAGCATTACAGTAGGTTGTCTTATTTTCCTTCTATGTACATTTCTTCCATAGTGGCAGAAGGCTATTATAAAGAACACTTGACTCCCTCAAGTTGCTGAAAGGCTTAGATGCTTTGCTGTGTCACTTTGAGCTGATGGATCTTCAAGGATTTAGCAAGAGTGCTGAGGCATCCCTCAAGGGTTGGTGCTGAAAGAGAGAGCAGCAAACAGCACAACAAGGACAGTCCCCCGGGGAGGAGACAACTGTGACGCAAGAGACAGTGACTGGTGGATCTCTGCTAAAGCACGGCATGGAACCTGAAATCAAAATGGAGGAGCAGAACGTGGCAGGTCCTGACCCAGGAGAGGGAAGGGGAGGGCAGGCTCTTCCAAAAATGACCAAGGAATCTCTCTTTGAGAAAACTGAGCAAAATGTGAAACAGGAACCAGATGAAGGGCCATCAAGGAATTGGGATGCCCAGTTGCAGGAGTTCCTCAGTACGCTACAGGCCACATATTCAGAAGGGGAAAACCCACAAGTACCTGAGCTGAGGCAATGGTGTGGTCCTAAAACATCTCAATTACTCTCCCAAAGAAAACTGGATCCCCAAAAGTGGCCCGGATCTTTGTGTGCTTCCCAAATCCAGCCACGACTCATTGGTGAAGCGCAAGAGGACCATGAGACCAATCTGGATGCAGTTTACAGTGGGAAGCAGAAGGCAAGAACACTGTCTGGGGGTGCTGCCGAGATGGAGAGGCAGCGCCGGTGTTTTCGTGGGCTCTGCTATCAAGAGGCTGATGGGCCTCACAAGCTTTGCAGGCAGCTCCAGGCGCTTTGCCATCAGTGGCTGAAGCCAGAGAGACACACCAAGGAGCAGATCCTGGAACTGGTGACCCTGGAGCAGTTCTTGGCTGTCCTGCCACTGGAGATGCAGAGCTGGGTGAGGGAACGTAACCCAGGGAGCTGTGCCCAAGCAGTGACCCTGGCGGAGGAGTTCCTTCTGAGGCAGAAAGGGGCCAACAGCTGGGGAAAGCAGGTGAGACAACATTTATAAACTGGTGTCTTTGAGTCACTCTTGGGTCTTCTTGTGTTCACAACCACAAAACCCTAATTGTGCACCCTGACAAGCCAGTGGCTTGGTTGCCAGCAAGAAGGAGCTATTTTAGTTTGGCATGTGAGAGTGCCTTGGAACTGGGGGGTGAGAAGTAGCCTGGTGCTGCTGCTCAGTAGCTGGAGGAGAGTAAGTAGTCCAGCTCCCATCATCTCTGATGAAATACAGTTTAATAGAATCCTAGAATTGTAGAGTTGGAAGGGACTCTGGGGGGCATCTAATCCAACCCCTTTGCAATTGTTTCCATCATGCATTTGGGTTCTGAGGACGTGTTCTCTGCCTGATGCTTTAGTTGAGATCCCTGAATTGTTAGGGATTGAACTAGATGACCCTCAGGGATCCTTCGAACTCTACAATTCTGTAAGTTATCCAAGAACTGCAGGCGGTCTGGCAGCGGTTTTTAATCATTGTAAGTTGTTCTTAAATGCTCTCCCTCTCTGTCTCTTTTCTACACAAGAGGTGGGATAATAGAAGTCCTTGTAAGACTTAAATATGCCTGCCTAAAACATTTTGCCTGCCTCTTATTGTCACTTTAAACTGATTCTCTTAACCTCACCTCTCCAGATCACAGAAGAAGAGTTTGTCAATCTCCCCAAGGCAAACCAGTCTCCCCAGAACATGACAGAGATGCTGCTTTTCACACAGGCTGAACAGGAGGCTGATGGGAGTGTGAACATATTGAGTAAGTCTCTCTGGGGACGGTCTCCCTGGGCACTGTGGAGTTCCCAAAGCAAGTTAGTCTCTGGCTTTCTCACTTTGCCTCATCTAAAATGATGGACTTGTCTTCCCATATCTAAGTCACAACCCACAGGCCTGAGGACCATTGTAGAAATGTATAATTGCTAAAACTGTCCACAGATGGACTGAGCATTGGTCGTTGCTCAATCTGGCCTTTGTTAAATAAAGGGCCTATTTCTTCTGTAGGGAACAAGAGATAAAAGTGTGGAGAAGGTGACTTGTCACCCTAACTGAGAATGATGCACTTGGACTAAGAGTGAGTCAATTTTGAACAGCATTGTAACACCTAGTTAGCTTCATGGCTGAGTGGAGATTTCATCTGGATCTTCCCAGTTTTCTGGCCTAGGATCTTAACCACGATGCCAACCCACAAAAGCAGGCTTTCTAATTATCTGGGTAGATGAGGAGGAATGGTGGGGACCTCCACCTGAAGAGGTGTCTGGGCAGGAGGAGGATGAAGATACTATGGACCCAGATTCGTCGTGGTGGTGAGCAGGACACACCCCAGAGGAAGAAGCAAAGAGTTGGAGGATGCGGAACTGGAGCAAGCTAGCAGATGCTCTAGTCCTGAACTAAGAGATAGGACTCAGATGTGGGAGAAACAGTACAGCAGACAGTGGATACTATGTCACTCGAAAGCCTGGTAGAACCCCCTCCTTCTCCGAGGACCAGGTGATTCCTTCATATCTTAGAGCTGAAGGCTAAACAGAGACAGAAATATTCTGTCACCATAGGCAGCAAGGAGGGGTTTAGAAGCTGTAAGGGGGTGGAGTGGGCACTCTCAGTAACATCTCAAGACTGAAGACAGCATAATCCATAGTCTCTCTGTGTATTCTGTTGAATTAAATTAAAGAACTATCAGAAGTTCTCTGTGTCTCTGATTTCACTGGCAGCTAGCCTGCAAGTTGTGACATTCCGGATAGTTCATGCAATCTGGGTTTCTGAAGCCTTCTTCCACAAAGAAGGGGTAAATTTCTAGAGTAGAACATTGAAGGGGGCAGGAGGAGTTACCAATTTCCCAAGGATACCACAGAGCAGATGGAAAGAGATAAGCTATAATAATAATAATAATAATAATAATAATAATAATAATAATAATAATTTTATTTGTTTATTTGCCCCAGCCACTCTGGATGACTTGCAACAAATATAAAAAGATAATAATACATAAACATTAAAAAGCTTCCCCCTACTGGTCTACCTTCAGATGTCTTCTAAACGTTATATAATTACTCATCTCCTTGAAATCTGATGGGAGGGCATTGAAGGTGCTTTGTGCTTTGTTACCTACTTCCTTAATTTTAGCGCAATGCCTGATTTCTGTCTGGCTTTCTTCCAGAAGGTGGTGGGTGGCTCAGGAAAAGCGAGGATCAGAATCCTTTGCTGGAGAGACCTGAGCAACTGGAGCGACTGAAGACATCACTGAAAACAGCCACAGAGAAGGATTTCCTGCATCAGCATGAAGCTAATGGGAACCAACATGTAGCAGAAAGGCAGAATGGAAACAACAAAGAAAATGGAATGGATCCATTTGTTCTCCAACAAAGTGTTTGCAAAGGTGCCAATGAACCCATTATCCAGCAGGATAAGGAGGAGGCAAAATATGACAAATTTGGGGAAAACTTTGTGGGAAGGTCACTCCTTACTACGCATGAGAGTGTTGATGCAGAGGAGAAGCCATACCAGTGTTGGCACTGTGGGAAAAGCTTTAGTAGCAGCTCGGATCTTGTGACGCATGAGAGGACCCATGTGGGTGAGAAACTGTACAAATGTTCCCACTGCGGCGAAAGTGAGAGAACCCACACAGGACAGAAGCCACATAAGTGCTCGCACTGTGGAAATACCTTTGGCTGGAACTCTCAAGAGGGGCTCCTCTCAGGAGAGAAGCCTTACACATGTTCTGAGTGTGGGAAAAGCTGCAGTCAGAGATCAGACCTCCTTAAACACCAGAGAACCCACACTGGCGAGAAACCTTACAAA
This sequence comes from Podarcis filfolensis, assembly GCF_964270895.1. NCBI lineage: Eukaryota > Metazoa > Chordata > Lepidosauria > Squamata > Lacertidae > Podarcis > Podarcis filfolensis. The sequence goes on from NC_139605.1 coordinate 9,344,563, forward strand.
TGCTCAGCGTGTGGGAAAAACTTTAGAAACAGCTCAGGCCTCAAAGTACATCAGAGAATCCACACAGGTGAGAAGCCATATAAATGTTCACACTGTGGGAAGTGCTTCAGTTGGAGCTCACACTTCATATCTCATGAGAGGATCCACACAGGGGTGTGCTCCTACTGCGGGAAAAGCTTTGGCCAGAAATCCGAACTCATTGAACATGAGAAGACCCACACAGCAGATGAGTTGTTTGTGTGTTATGCCTGTGGGAAAACTTTTGAAGTCAGTTTGGAACTGGTGGCACACGTGCGAACCCACAAAGAGAAGCCATTTGAATGCTCAGTCTGTGGGAAAACCTTCAGAAACAGTTTGCAGCGCATCGCGCATCAAAAGATCCACACAGGAGAGAAGCAGCATAAATGTTCCCACTGTGGGAAAAGCTTTAGCCAGAGACAGAGCCTTATTATTCATGAGAGAATCCATACAGGAGAGAAGCCGCACAAGTGCTTAGTCTGTGGGAAAAATTTCCGAAATGTCCCGAACCTTAAATCGCATGAGAGGACCCACACAGGAGAAAAACCATACAAATGCTCCCACTGCGACAAATGCTTCCGGTGGAGTTCCCACCTTGTATTGCACGAGAGAATTCACACGGGAGAGAAGCCCTACAGATGTGCAGACTGCGGGAGAACCTTCGACAGGAGGTCGAACCTTCTTGTCCATGTGAGAATCCACACAGGGCAGAGGCCATACATCTGTTCAGACTGTGGGAAAAGTTTCACCTCAAGCTCTGTTCTTCTTCGACATCAGAAAATTCACGTGGGAGAGGATGTTTGTAGGTGCTCTGAATGTGGGAAAACATTCAGGCAGCGGTCAGACCAGGCAGAGAAGGCATCAAAATGTTCCGAGTGCGTCAGAAGCAATTACTTCAGCTCGGATCTTGTCAAACGCACACGGACTTGTGTGGATGAAAAGCCATTCAAATGTTCGGTCTGTGGAAAAACTTTTAGGAACAGCTCACACCTCCTTACTCATCAGAGCGTCCACACAGGAGTTCAACCGTATCAGTGTTCAGACTGTGGGCGAAACATCGTCAGGCGGCCCAATCTCCTAGCGCCCATAAGTGACCAGGCAGGGCAGAAACCCTATAAATGTTCCAGCTGCAAGGAAGGTTTTAACTAGAGATCAGTTCTCATGAGAACTTGGAAAAAATTGATATTGAATCTGCTTCTTTTCACCTCCCTTACCTTTTTCTTTCTTTCTGTACCTTTAAAAACTAAATATACCTTGTTGGGGGCCATAGAAGCTGGTGGCTTTAAATAAATAATACTCCATTAGGAGAGAAACGAGGTTTGTAGATAGCATATATGCTCTGCAGACTATGGAAACAGTTTCCTCCAAGGGATGACCTTAAAGAATTAGTTTTGTTTTTATTGGCAATCACAATGATGCAAATTGGGGGGAAACTTATGGCCCTTTAAATGTGATTGGACTACAGTTCCCATCAACCCCAGCCAGGATGGCCAATGGTGAGGCAGTTGTAGTCCAGCAAGTTCTGGAAAGCCAGAGATTCCACGTCCGCACTATTAACAAAGGCAAAGCCTCCCCACTTAATCACATTGGTTTTTCCAGAACTGGGGTGTTATTGCTATGAGGAAAATATTCCTTCATATCCCAGATACAGCAACTCTGGCAGATTCTGTTAAGAACTGGGCTTTGCAAATTCACATATTCTATTACATTTTTTTATATTTTAGGATCCATTAGTGTACCATTTCACTTAGGGATTTCAGGAAGCCTTCTCCAATACCCTTTCCTAAGGCCTAGGAACTTGCTCCTTGAAACAAGCAGACGGAAAAAAGAGCAAAGCTGTGATTGTCGGAATAATTTTTTACTGATAACCATCATCATGTGAGTTGTCTGAACTTGTACAAAATGGCAGCATTCAGACACCCCTGTTCTTCCATCCTCTCTCTCTTTTTCCATCAGTTGCCATAAGCATTGTTGGGCTGATTTTGCCTTCAAGCATGGATGTGATTTACACTGTAATGATATTATGTGAAACAGAATGATTAAAAAGCAGGCATATGATGTATGAGGTCTAAAAGGCTAGCTCCAGAAAAAGCTTTTGCTCTCACTAGAGTGCCTATTAGGACGGTGGAAGCCGAAGTTGCTTGTGGGGGTAATTCTTTTACACAACTGTTTATCAATTCTTTTCCCCCCATCCCTGGTAAAGACCCCAGTGTTTGAAGTGCATTGGGATGCATATCCAGGCACCCAAAATGTTGCCATGGGGTGTGCGCCTGTCTGGTATCCCATCCAGCCATGACCCTTTTCCAGGATACTCTATTACATCTCTTCCCACTCCCAGTTTTCCATTTTTCACCTGCAGTGGAATATCTTGCAACCTTTCCGTGCTGCGTTTGGGGTTCCCCCGCCCCAATGTTTTTGTCTGCTTCTTCCCCTGAACTTGCCAACACGTCCCTCTTGAGCAAAGATAGCATTGTTTTGGCTACATAAGGTTTTGCGCTTAGAGAGTGAGCTCCCTATTGGTGTATAGAATTTGAATAAACTTGTCTTTTGCACCTGTTGCATTTTGTCTCCCTTTTCTTGCTTTTTGGTGCTGCACTTTGAATGTGTTTTGTCCAGCAGAAGATGGACGGGAGTGTTCTCTAAGACAGTACCTGCCTTGTCTTAACAACAGAAAAGAACAAGGCAGTTGATGCAGCCACTGCAATTTCCTTCCTTTAGGCTTGATTACTTTCCTTTGAAACTGCTTTCCCTGCAATCTTTCCTTGGTGTGAGTGGGAGGGTCTCTGCAGCTGTTTAGAGAAGGGCTGTAGCTTAGTGGTATAACATCTGTTTTGCATGTAGAAGGTCCCTGGTTCAATCCCTGGTACATTATTGAATTATATCGCTGCTGTAACTTGAATTTTTTATATATATAATTGTAGAAGGGACAACGTGGATCATCTTGGACAACCCCCAGCCGTGCAGGACTGGAACCCACAGCCCTGAGATTAAAAGTCTAGTGCTCTACTGACTGAGCTAAACTTCTTCTATTAATAAAAAATAAAAAATATCCAGCAGCAGTAGAACAGATGAAGTGTAAAAACAGAACAGACTGCAAGCAGTAGCATCTGTTGCTGATATTAACAGCCCAGGAAAAATACTCTGGCTTCACCTCAGTTTGAATAAATCACCTTTTACTAAAGATTTCTGCGGGGAGGAGCATTTATAAGTTTCTAACTGATTTTTTCCAGGTCCTGCTTCAGTAGGACTGGTGGTAAAAACAGTCCAGAAAGAACTAAGTAAATGAAAAACATATAATGAAGGTGCCAAAAAGACCTGTCCAGTGTTAATACAGGGGGGTGGCCTGAGGGGTGCAGTCTCTTTTGTTTGGGGGAGGGTGAAGAGGGGATTTCAAAAAATGCTTTAAGTAGAAGTATCTCCAGCCTCCTGTCTCTGTCTTATTGTATGTCTTCATAATCCAGCTCTCCCAAGCTGCCCTTTGGGTTCCATTTGTTGTAAGCGTCGCCCGTAGCAACGGGGCCTGCAGGCATTCCAGAAGCCAGACCCCTCACCAGCTTGCCTTCCCTTTGGCCTTGGTGGTAGAGGAGGGTGAAAACTCAGGATGGCGGCGGCTGGACTTGCAGCTGGGAAGCAGCCTGTGCTGCTTGGTCTGTGGTGATCATTTCCCATTAAGCAACCAGTCATGTTGAGGAAACAGTGTTACTCAGGTTGATGTTGGGGCTGCCAGCTCTCAACCCCACGCACCCCACCAGCACTTCTGTATCGGAGACAGAAATTCAACAGGTGAATAAGGTTGCTGCCCACAGGCAATCCTAGAAAACAGCTTTTCTTCAGGATTCCAACCAAGCCGGCCTCTGGGTGTAGATATCAACATCTAAAGAGAAAAGAAGATGTGAATTTATTCCAAGGCTTGTTTTGAGCTGGGGGGGTGGGGGGAGACGGTGTTATTCCAGCTTGTAGCTTTTCCCCAAAACTTACTCCTGTTCCTTTTATAGTACAGTAGTACCTCGGGTTACAGACGCTTCAGGTTACAGACGCTTCTGGTTACAGACTCTGCTAACCCAGAAATAGTACCTCAAGTTAAGAACTTTGCTTCAGGATGAGAACAGAAATTGTGTGGCAGCAGCGGGAGGCCCCATTAGCTAAAGTGGTACCTCAGGTTAAGAACAGCTTCAGGTTAAGAACGGACCTCCAGAACGAATTAAGTTCTTAACCCGAGGTACCACTGTAGCTGGAGAAGAACAGTACACAAAGCATTTCTGTCTCTTGACAGCTGTTTATTATGCTGCCTTTCCTCCAGAGAGCTTAGTACTGCGAGCATTGTGCTTCACTCACCTCCAATTTTAATTAATTAATTAGAACATTATATAAGCCCTTCATCAGGAGGCTGCCAAGGTGGGAAATGCACCCAAATTAAAACAAATATTAAAAACCTCCAATGAAGGAGAGTCTGTTCCACTGTCTAACAGCTCACTGTCAGAAAGTTCTTCCTGAGGTTTAGTTGGAATCTAATGAAACCATTGGTTTGAGTTCTACCCTTTGGAGCAGGAGAGAACAAGCTTGCTCCATCTTCCATGTGACATTTGAGATATTTAAAGATGGCTAGCCTATCTCCTCTAAGTCTCCTCTTTTCCAGGCTAAATATACCCAGCTCCTTCAACCCTTCCTCATCAGGCTTGGTTTCCAGGTCTTTGATCATCTTGGTTGCCCTCCTCTGCACACTTTCCAACTTATCAATATCCTCCTTAAATTGTGGTGCCCAGAACTGGACACAGTATTCCAGGTGTGGTCTGACCAAGGCAGAGTAGAATGGTACTATAACTTCCTTTAAAAGGGATGTAGGTGGCACTGTGGGTTAAACCACAGAGCCTAGGACTTGTCAATCAGAAGGTCGGCGGTTTGAATCCCCGCAACGGGATGAGCTCCCGTTGCTCAGTCCCTGCTCCTGCCAACCTAGCAGTTTGAAAGCACGTCAAAGTGCAAGTAGATAAATAGGTACCACTCCAGTGGGAAGGTAAATGGCGTTTCCATGCGCTGCTCTGGTTCGCCAGAAGCAGCTTAGTCACGCTGGCCACATGACCCGGAAGCTGTACACCGGCTCCCTCGGCCAATAGTAATAATAATAATAATAATAATTACCGCATGACTAAGCTGCTTATTATTATTATTATTATTATTATTATTATTATTATTTTTATTTTTATTTATTTATTTATTTATTTATTTATTTATTTATACATACCCCGCCCTCCCCAGCCAAGGCCGGGCTCAGAGCGGCTTACAAGCAATAATAAAAACAAGATGAATGATTACAACTTAAAAACAAAAATAAAATACATTAAAATAATGGAACATTAAAATATTAAAATGTAGCCTCATCGCAGGAGGAGAAGGAAAAGAAAAAAGAAAGAGAGGGAAGGAGGGAATCAAATTGGCCCCAAGCCAAAGGCCAGGCGGAACAACTCTGTCTTACAGGCCCTGCGGAAAGAAATCAGATCCTGCAGGGCCCTGGTCTCATGAGACAGAGCGTTCCACCAAGTCGGGGCCAGTGTTGAAAAGGCCCTGGCTCTGGTTGAGGCCAATCTAACTTCCTTAGGGCCCGGGACCACTAGGGTGTTGCTATTTATGGACCTTGAGGCTCTCCGTGGGGCATACCAGGAGAGGCGGTCCCATAGATACGAGGGTCCTAGGCCGTGAAGGGCTTTGAAGGTCAAAAGCAGCACCTTAAATCTGACCCTGTACTCCACCGGGAGCCAGTGCAGCTTGAAAAGCACTGGGTGAATATGCTCCCATGGCAGAGACCCCGTGAGGAGCCTCGCTGCAGCATTCTGTACCCGCTGGAGTTTCTGGGACAGCTTCAAGGGCAGCCCCACGTAGAGCGAATTACAGTAGTCAAGCCTGGAGATGACCGTCGCATGGATCACTGTGGCCAGGTTGGGGCAGGAAAGGTAAGGGACCAACTGCTTGATGCGGCGAAGGTGGAAAAATGTCGCCTTGGCTGTTGCTGTAACTTGCGCCTCCATGGAAAGGGAGGCGTCAAGGATTACACCCAAACTCTTAACGGAAGGCAATGGCACTAATTGGGCCCCCGCAAGAGAAGGGAGTTGGTCCCTCATCCCCATGCCATCCCGACCTAGCCATAGGACCTCTGTCTTCGAAGGATTTAGTTTCAATCGGCTCCCAGGAAACCATCCAGCCACAGCTTCCAAGCATCTGGTCAGTGTGTTCGGGGCCGAGTCGGTGTGGCCATCCATCAGCTGATAGAGCTGAGTGTCATCAGCATATTGGTGACAGCCCAGCCCAAAGCTCTGGATAATCTGGGCAAGGGGGTGCATAAAGATGTTAAAAAGCATCGGGGAGAGAATTGCGCCCTGCGGCACTCCACACACCAAGGAGTGGCGCGACAACATTTCCCTCCCTAGTGCCACCCTCTGTCCCCGACCAGAGATGAAAGAGCACAGCCAGTTACGGGCTATGCCCTGTATCCCTACGTCTGCGAGGCGGTGGTCCAGAAGATCATGATCGGCCATGTCAAAGGCTGCTGACAAATCTAAAAGGATCAGCAGTCCTGACCCGCCTCGATCCAGTTGTCTACGGAGATCATCTGTTATGGCAACCAGAGCCGTCTCCGTCCCAAAACCAGGACGGAAACCGGACTGAAATGGATCTAATGCCGATGTTTCCTCCAGAAACCTACCAAGCTGTTCAGCAACCGCTCTCTCAATTACCTTACCCAGGTATGGAAGATTTGAAACTGGGCGGTAATGGATAGGTCTAAGGGATCTAATGAAGTTTTATTTAAGAGTGGACACACCACTGCTTCCTTCAGTTCCCCTGGGAATGTCCCCGTGTCAAGGGACAAATTGATAATTTCAACCAGGGCGGTCCACGCAACATCTGGACACTCCCTAATCAGCCAAGACGGGCACGGATCAAGGAGGCAGGTGGTGGGTCTACCAACTTGGAGGAATCTATCCACATCAGTAGGGAGTATCCGATCGAAATGGTCCAACACTGGACCTGAAGTCAGTCGAGGGGCCTGCAGTTCAGTCACTGTATCTAAATTGGCAGGGAGGTCACGGCGGAGCAACAGGACTTTCTCCACAAAAAAGCTCGCGAATGCCTCACAGCTGTGGGTTGAATTTGTGCTTAAATTTGGTTGTCCTCCTAAGGACGTTATTGACCTAATGTATAAACCAATAAAGCGAGATGAGTGCCGCAACCCCAGAGTTGGCCACGATTGGACCTAATGGTCAGGGGTTCCTTTACCTTTACAGTGGTACTTCGGGTTAAGTACTTAATTCGTTCCAGAGGTCCGTTCTTAACCTGAAACTGTTCTTAACCTGAAACACCATTTTAGCTAATGGGGCCTCCTGCTGCCACTGTGCCGCCAGAGCACAATTTCTGTTCTCATCCTGAAGCAAAGTTCTTAACTGGAGGTACTATTTCTGGGTTAGCGGAGTCTGTAACCTGAAGCGTATGTAACCTGAGGTACCACTGTATAACTTCCTTTGATCTGGGTACTGCAGCCTAGAATAGCATTAGCTCTTTTTGCTGCTGCATCACACTGTTGATGCAGCTGGTGGTCCACTAAGACCCCTACTGGCAAGCCAGATGTCTCCCCATCTTATATTGGTTCCCTACTGCAGAAAAGGTGAAATCTGCATTCATTCTTCCGCCCTCTTTCGCCTCTGGCCCCGCCCACTGCTGCTTTGTGCCCCGACTCAGCTCAAGCGAATATAACCCTTAGGCTGAAAAGGGTTCCCCTCTCTTGCTTTAGCGTTTGCCGCGCATCGCCTAAAAGGGGGTGGGGGTGGTTAAATGCACCGAGATGTCTTTCCTAGAGAGACCCAGCAAGGCACAACAGATGCAAAAACTCGGAGGACTGCTCTTCCGGCTTCCTCTGCTTGCAGCTGCATCTCTTTTAACTTCTGCATATATATGTATATTTATTTCTAGTCTGGAAACAGCTGCAAGATCGCCAGAAGAGTGCAATGCAACGGCTGCAAAGGGAAGGTGAGTTTAACGGAAGGAGGGAAAGAATTCAGAGAAAGCGGAATGTCTGCGCGGGGTGGGGGGTGGACCGCAGAAAATCCATGCTTGCAGAAAGAGAGCTTTGCAAAATAAAGGCACTTTAAAGCCACTTTTCCCCGCCAGATCAGAAGGCGCTCCCTTTCACTGGCACCAGCGGGGTATAGAGAGGTATACAAAGTTAATAAGTTGTTGTTGTTGTTTCAGTGGGACCAGGATCAAAGCTGGAGGGGTGGTGAGGAAAAGGAAGAGAGAGGCTCTGGGTGCAATGCTTGTTGCAACCAGCCATTTCCAAGGGGGGTTGCAAGCAGCAGGAACATTGGAAGCTGCTGTGCACTGAGTCAGACCATTGGTTCAGCTAGCTCAGTCGTGTCTGCACACTGACAGGCAGCAGCTTCCAGGGATCTCTCCCATTCCTACCCGGAGATACTTGGGGGGGTAGAATCTGGAACCTTCTGTGTGCAAAGCAGACGCTCTGCCACTGAGCTATGGCCTTTCCCAAACAGAAAACGTTGTTTATGAATAAACAACGTGGGGTGGGGTGGTTGAGCAAGAACTGAGTTCCCTTACCTTTTCAAAATTAAATAATTGGGGTTTTTTTGTCTGGGAGGAGCTGAAATGGATAATACCCCCAATGCCTGAGCAAAAGAAATACCACCTCGGCCATTTCTAATCCAGATCACTGTCTGCTTGAGTTTATTAATCACATCTTATATTTTGGCCCAGCGCCTGGGTTGTGTGTGCATGTGGCACTGCGACTAGGCCCGAAATAAAATGAATAAATAATCAAACAAACTTTGTGGTGAACTCCCCCATAAAAAAGCACTGATTAATAGTAAGGACATAAAAAGAGCCCTGATCCAGCAGAACTTCACGTTCTTATTTCTTCATGAGGCCTGTTGCCATCATACTTTGCTTGCAGGCACCCTGTATGTATGTGTCAGGCACCTGAGTGAAAAGGATGCTGAACTACGCAGACTTTTGGTCTGATCCATCAGGGCTCCTCTTGCAGGGTGGAGGCTGCCCCATTCGAAAGAGATGGATTATTTACTGCACCTGCTTCTCTTTGACAAACTCCACAGACAGGCAATATCAGTGGCTGCTAGCTCTGGGGGCTAGGTTATCAGTCCACTGTCAGAGGCAATGTTTGCCAGCTGCTGGGAGTCGATACTGTACTAGATGGACCATTGACCCAGTCCAGAAGGCTTGTCTTATGTTCTTACGGTCTCCCCAGACAGGGCATATGATTGCTAGATTGCTGTCATTGTTACTAGATAAATAGTTACCTGATGAGGGGCTGATAAACCTTCTTCCGCAGCAGATTGCTTTCAACACCTTTGGGAGGAAGGTGGTGAAATGAGGTCAAAGATTTTGTTGTTGTTGTGACATTGATTGTTAATTCGCAGGGCAGAAAGAAATAAAAACAGAGAAGCAGGACTCCGATGGATCTGAAAAGGGGGACAAGCCAGAGGGGGGTGAAACAGACCTTCAGGTCACCCAGGTGGGGACCAGCACAGAGCTTCTGGCTGGGATGGCTCCAAAGCCAATTAAGCAGGAACCTGAGGAGGAGCTGCAGCCGTGCTGGGAGGCCCAGTGGCAGGAGTTCCTGAAGACCATGCAGGCCCCTTGCTTAGGATGGAGACCCTCACAGCTGTCTCTGCTCCACTCAGGGGAAGGCCCCAAGGAATTCCGGGCCTCCTCTTGGCCAAGAAGAGGGTGTGCCACCCCAATTCTCCCCAGCTTTCCTAGAGAAGCCCTCCAGAAGGCCTGTGAAAGCAGCCCAGATCCCCCTGCAAGAGTGAAAGAAGAGGTGATGGAGGAGGACGAGCCCACTGGCCTGGAGACTCGCTGCCAGTGCTTCCGGCGGTTCTGCTACTGGGAGGCCGAGGGTCCCCGCGAGGTGTGCAGGCGGCTCCAGGGGCTTTGCCGCCAGTGGCTGAGGCCCGAGAGGCACAGCAAGGAGCAGATCTTAGAACTGGTGACCCTGGAGCAGTTCCTAGCTGTCCTGCCCCAGGAAATGCAGAGCTGGGTCAGGGAAGGCTGCCCACAGACTTGCACCCAGGCGGTGGTGCTGGCAGAGGATTTCCTGCTGAGGCTGGAGAGGAGAGAAGAACCGGTGAGTGCTTTCTGCTTGGACTCAATCCTGAGGACTTATACAGGAAATGCATCCTACTCTTGCATGTGATTAATCTCTCTATCAGGTTGCACATCATTCCTCTCTGTGCCATTGTTCAGGCGGGGAGTAGTTAAATCAGGGGTGTGGAAACTAAATCATAGCTCCTTGAGGTATGATTTTCATCAGACCTCAAGGACCACGTCTCCCCGTATGAAGCAACCTGGACCCTGCGATCATCATCTGAGGCCCTTCTTTGTGTGTCTCCTCTGCAAGGCGTCCGCAGTGTGACAACATAAGAACAGGCCTTTTCTGTGGTGGCTCCCCATTTGTGGGATGCTCTCCCCAGGGAGGCTTGTCTGGCACCTCCATTACATACAGACAAAAACCAGTCCTCTTTTCCCAGGCCTTTGACTAATTAGCAATCTATAGCCTCTTAAACTGTGGGGGGGGGTTGTTTCTGTTTGTTATTATGGTGTGTATTCTTATATTTTTATATTATAAACCACCCTGTGATTTTCAGATGGGCAGTACAGAAATTTAATAAATCACCATCCCTGATGGTTGGCATGTGCTGGCTGGGGCTGATGGGAATTGGAATCCAATTGGGAGGACCACAGATTCCTCACCCCTGAGTTAAAGGAGCCCTCCATGTGCAGAGGCAGTCTATCTTTGTAATACCAGGTTGCTGGGATAAACAATGGAGGCAGGTGAAGTTTTTAATACCCTTTTGTTTAAAAGGGACATTTGGTTGCCTGCTGTGATTATTATTATTATTATTATTTACATTATTATCCCATCTTGCCTCACAGGAGCTCAAGGCGGCTTACACAGCCCTCCTCACAACGACCCTGTGAGGTAGGTTAGGGTGAGAGTAAACAAATGGCCCAAGCTCACCCAATGAGCTTCATGGCTGAGTGGGGATTTGAACTCTTATCTCGCAGGTCCTAGTCCAACACTAACCGTTACACCACAACGACTCATCGATACAGTGGTACCTCGGGTTACATACGGTTCAGGTTACATACGCTTCAGGTTACAGACTCCGCTATCCCAGAAATATTACCTCAGGTTAAGAACTTCACTTCAGGATGTGAACAGAAATTGTGCAGTGGTGGCACAGCGGCAGCAGGAGGCCCCATTAGCTAAAGTAGTGCTTCAGGTTAAGAACAGTTTCAGGTTAAGAACGGACCTCCAGAACGAATTAAGTACTTAACCCGAGGTACCACTGTAGTTATCTGCTATATAGATAAGCCTTTCCCAACCTGTTGTCCTTGAGATGGCAACTCTTGCAGGTGCTGCTCCACTACTGCTCCCATCACCTTCGGCCTGGCTGGGGCTGATGGGAGTTGGAGTTGGCTTGATGTAGCAGGGCTGTTTTCTGAATGGTATCCCCTGTTCAGTTTCAGGAGCTGGAGCCTTTCGATCGGGTGATTGTTAATTCCCCCAAGGCAGAAAAGGACCCCTCGGACACCGAAGAGTCGCAGCTCCCCATGGCGGTTGGGCAGGACAGCGATGGGGAGACGAACTTGCTCAGTAAGTGTTGCTGGAAGAGGAGAGCCTGGGGCTGATGGAACGGGCTCATGTTGGAACCAGATCTGAGGAAGAGAGAGGCATTCACTTAGGAGGGGCCCATTCCTCAGGGGATGGGGATGAACACCTATCTTCTCATGCCAGTGGCTGGAGGGATTGTGGTAGTGGGCGATTTGATCATTAGGAATATAATTTGCAGGAAATCTATATTTTAACGCACACTTTGGAACTCACTGCCTGTTGACGTCAGGCAGATGCCTCCTTTCGGTGCCAGCTAAAAACATTGTTGAGGCAAGCCTATGAAGACATGTTGAACGTTGACGTGTGTTTTAACCTGTTTTTTAACTCATTGTTGATTTCAGTTACTGTATTTTTGATGGTTTAAAATTGTTGTTTTCAGTTACTGTATTTTTGATGGTTTAAAATTGTTGTTTTAAACTCTCTTCTTCCTGATAGTTTCGTTGTTTTATTCTTTTTGTAAACCTCTTTGAGGGTTCCCCCCCTGCAATCATGGTTATATATAGTTTATGAAATAAATTGATAAAATATTGAAATTGGATATACTGACTTTTTCTACCCCCTGCCTAATTTTTTCACCTTATTTCATGCCACCCCCTGCCACTGCTCCATGTTTTTCCTAAATGGAAAAACCTCAAATTCTTTAAACCAGTAGTTCCAAAACTTTTTCAGGCAATCACCCCCTTGATTCCATAAACTCATATGACTCCAGTGTTCCCTACACTATAAAAAGCATTCTTCAGAATAGTGGTTTGCACAAGCCACAAAAAAGACAGTAGCACAATAAGGTTCTAAACAGCAGCAATCAATTGCGCATTTATTCAAAATCCAGTTAAAACTATTTAGTTTAATTACTTCAACAAAATGGGTGAACTTGATCCAGTAATCTCAGCTTTTCAAAGTCTGATAGACACCTCCAGGGCCGGAACTGCCACCCACTTGCCTCTTAGCACCCCTCCCCAGCACTGCCCACATTGGGAACTCTTCCTTTAGACCCACATTCTTGTTCTCTCTTTGTTTTATTAGGTGATGGGCAGCTTAGTGAGAATGAGGAGGAGAATCGTCAGCTGGAGAGACGTGAGCAAGCTGAAGCAAGCTGGGCACCCAGAGAAAAAACCCGAGGGGAATTTACCCAGGATTCTCTGTCTGTTTCCGGAACTGAGAAAGAGAAGAATCTTCATGTAGAAAGACCCGGGGAAGTGGAACTTAGCGAGATCTCCTTGGAAAAGGGCAGTGGGGCTTTGTTCCAGGTGTCTGAAGGACCTGCAAGTCGGCAGGGGGTGAAGAAGCTCCAGGAAGACCCTCTGGGAAACACCTTGAGGAAAGGCTTTGACTGCAGAGTAGAAGATGCTCTATGCTTCAACAAAAACCCATCCCAAGAGAAAACCCCCGATGGGACGCCTGAGAAGGCAGAGTGCGGGAAAGGCTTCGCCCAGAGCCCTGATGTATCTCGTCCGGAGAAGGCACCTTCGTATGAGTGCTCCTACTGTGGGAAGAGGTGGCCTTGCCAGTCCCAGCTGCGCCGGCACGTGAAGATCCACACGGGGGAGCGGCCCCACAAATGCACGGACTGCGGGAAAAGCTTCAGCACCAGCTCCAACCTCAGCCAGCACAAGCGAGTCCACACTGGGGAACGGCCATACAGCTGCAAAGACTGCGGGAAAAGCTACCGGCGCCGAGCATCGCTGCTCCAGCACGAGCGGGAGACCTGCCGGAAGGGTAGCCACTTAAATGCCCCGGCGCTGGGTTACGTGGTCCTGGGCAACTGCACTTTGCTGTGCATGAAAAAGTCGGCGCAGGGCGGGAGGAACCGTGTGATCGCGCCAAAGGGAGGAGAGGCCCCCCTAGCCACTCAGCCCTTAAATACGTTGACGGGATATGTGCCGGAAAGTAGCCATCCCAATGATTAGAGCGCAATGGGGTGGGGACAGGGGCAGGACGGAGAAATCCTTCGAAGAGCGTGGTTGGAGCTTTATTTGGGAATCGACAGCGGCAGGAAACGCACCCTTTGTGGTGCCGACCCCCTGTGGCAGCTCAGTGTGTAGAAACCTGTCCTAGCTAAAGAGTTTGGCCTATAGAGGAAGGGCGAGGGCAACCAAGGAGCATAACTCTGAGAGGCACTGAAAAGGTGTGGTTTGTTGGGCCTGACGCATTACTGAGTGGCAACGATTTGCCATTGCTTTTACTGCAGAGTGAAAATATGCTGACCCTGATAACATCATACGTCAGGAATGCACTGAAAACGTTGTTGGGCTTCAGCTCCCCATCAGCCCTAACCAAAATGGCCAGATGGGAGATGCTGGTCCAGCAAAATGTAGAAGGCACCGCATTGGTGATTCCCACCACACGTTTTTAAAAAGCAAGATCTGCCACATCAAGCAGAACATGCTAGCCATGTACGGGTGGCCTGCCAGGCACTTAACAAGCAGCCTTGTTTTTGCAGGCCCCAGCAGGCCACCGTACATGGGCTGTGTAACATCTGGGCTCACTCAGCTGATGGGCGAAGAATGTGTGTGTCACGTGTTGTGCAGGCTTCAAATGCAGTATGCAACAGGAGTGGGTCTGGAAGTGTGTTTGGATTGTGAAGATGCCACAAAACCTTGGTCAGTGAGCACAAGTCTTACCTACGTGCAGGAACTATATAAATGTTCTGTTTGAGAGAAACATCAGCTGTTGCATTTGTCTTTTATTCAGTATCAGAAAATAAACCCTGGGAGGTCAACCAAAAGGGAGACTGTCATTGGGAAAGTGAAATTCTATCTTTTAATTCCTTAAGAGGAGGATGTGGGGGGGATTCTTAAAAAAAGGTTTGAGTTTTCATCTGCTGAAGCTGGATGCCAAATTGCAACCCTTCATACTACAGTGAAATCTCCTAAAATTTGAGTTATGAGACAGAGGTGATTCCAAGCTTCAGTCACGATCAGCAACTCCATCAGGGATAGGAAAACCTTTGCCCCTCCTGATGTTGCTGAGCTACAACTTCCCTCATCTCTGTAAGCATCCTTGCAGGTAGACTGACCAGCTATACCAAGACTGGATCAAAACCCTCAGTGGCATTTCTCAGCCTTTTTTGTTAACTGCCAATTATGTTTTGGCTGGGACTGGCTTTGTACAACAGCAGCTATACACACCCATACCTTGTGATAGAGAAAGGTTGATAGGATCCACAGACTTTCCACCACTACCACCCCTGGACAGCCCAAGGGGGGTTGCTCGTAGCATTTCAGGAAGTCATGTTCTTCCATTTATAAAATGTATTGTTTTGATATAATTGTTGAATCAAGCCTTGTCAGTCAGAGGAATTTGGCACTCTCCAGGTGCCCGGCTTTGATTCCATGTTGACCTCCCCGTCAGCGACTCCCGGCAAGACAAGGCGAGGTCTTTATCGGCCGATTCTCCTCAACGTGAGAAGAACACAACCATCCCTCCTCCCTCACTCCCAGGGAGGGGAGAGAGACAGACAGAAATGTATTTACATGCCTTTATTTCTGTCCTTCCAGTAGTGCAGAGAAATCATGTCTGCCCTCTCTCACATCAGCAGCCAGAGAGGGAAAAAACTCCACCCATGTACTTCCAGTACAGGGTCATGTGACACTCTGAGCTAACATCCGGTGCTCAGAGCACATAATAGACTGTCCCTTGTTCCCACGGTACAGTCCCAAAACATCAACATCCTGTTTGGCTTTCCAGCCATCTGGAGCACTCAGCAGCATTGCTCCTTTTTCGTAACAACCTCCCCCAAAAGAATCAATGCATGTTGCGGCAAGCAAAGCGTGATCCAGAGAAGAAAACAAACAGTTGTTATACACATAACACTCCCCTGTTGTTTCAGTTCCACCCTTGGAACTACCCGCCACTGGTTTCCCCAGTGTACCTCTCTGGTTGTCTGGCCTCCAAGGAATGAGTGCATCTGCATTACCTCGGCTAGCAACTCTCTGTTGTGTCTTTGTCTCTGACTTAGACACAGCTCCAACCTGTCCTCGGTTGTGTACAACAGCAACACATGCAACAGCTAAATTAGCATACTCTTCTGAGTACCTTTTGGGTGGTTCACCCTTTGTGACTCTCTCAGACCTGCGTATGAGGTGCTGATCCTCTCTGCTCACTGGTTCTATCTCAGGACTCTTAGGAGAACCAGTTCCAACAGTAAACAGTGGTTCATCCTTCACCTGTGAAGGTCTATCCATTGTGTGAGATTTCCTCTCAATGACTGTGACAACTGAGCTCTCTGAGCTATCACTGTCGCTCTCAGTACCACTGTACTCTGTGAAATCATCATCATCATCTGAATCGTCCTCTGTGGGAAATGTATGTACTATCACTCTCTCCTGTTCAGGAGCACTCTCTAGAAATTTTGTGAGAATCACCTGACCAGATTCAGACAAAATTACTCTGTAGAGACCCTTTTCATATCCCACAAAAATGCCTCTGGCATTCTTTACTCCACCTGGAGCTTCTGTCCTCACATGAGACCCAAAAACCTTGAAATGGGCAACAGAAGGTTTTCTCTGGAACAGTTTCTCAAAAGGAGAACTTCCCAACTCTCTTGAAACCTTTCTCACCCACGCATAATTAAACGACATGAGTGACTCCGCCCAGAACTCATGTGGCAGATGTGAACTAAGCAATTGCGCATTCATCCCCTTTTGCAATTCTTTGTTCAACCGTACACAGACACCCCTGTTCCACGCTTCCGCTGAAACAGCAACCTTGTGTCTTATCCCTTTCTTGTGCAGGAACCTCTGGAAATCCTGTAAAAGAAAAATCTGCTTCTCATCTGTGAATAGACAATCAATGTTAGCATCATGCATACTCTTAACTTTGTCACAAAACTCCTGAAACCTTTCCAAGGCTTCCTGTGGTTTCTTTAACACATAAACCCAGACAAAGTTAGAGAAATGATCCACATACACAAGATAATATCTTGCATTGCCTCTAGATGGTTCTAGAGGACCAATCACATCAGCATACACCTGCTGAAACGCTCTGTCGACCCTGGCCACCTTCTTGGCGCTCGTTTTGGTCACACCTGCAAGAGAAATCAAGTTAGACTCAGAATTACATTCCATGTAATCACTTTGCTCAAAGTCCAACAAATACAGTCCACCTTTCTGTCTGGCAGAAAGATATAACTCTCCATCTTTGAAGATCTCGCAGCTCTTATCATCATAGGACAGTTTCAGTCCTTTCTTTGCAATCTGCGAAACACTCAGCAGATTGAACTTCAATTCAGGAACCAGGTAAACATTGTGTATAGTCAGGTTCAGACTCTTAAGATACACAGTTCCAACCCCGGTCGCTTCCAGCTTCTGACCGTTGGCTTGTTCCACAGCGAAGCTTTGCTTCTTAAACGTCGAAAAGAGTCCTCTGTGCGGGGACATATGAAAATTACAGCCCGTATCGATTACAAAAGAGTGTCCAACATCTGGCGTGGTTCCTTTCGCCATCAGGGCCTTTGCAGGTTTCACCGAAGACGTGGTATGACTTTTGCCTGCTCCCTCAGGCTTTGCTGAGCGGCCCTTCGCTCCTTTCGGCTGGCGTGGCTTCTTGCAGCTCCGCTGACGATGCCCAGCCTGTCCACAATTGTAGCATCGGACAACGTTCAAAGCTACAGCATTCTCTCCAGTAGCAACATCAGTGGGGGAATTAGAACTCCGTTCTTCCCTCCCCCTGTCCTTGGCATCCATTTTGAATCCAAGTCTCAGCTCTTCACTTTCGAGCTAGCTAAAATCCCAAAAGCTCCTTTTGAGCTGTCTTTCTGCCTCTCTCTCAGGCAGGCAATCTCCAAGCTGTCTCAAAGTCAAAACAACTTTCGCTTTCCCGGCTCTGACTGAGCCAGCCCCAGGTGTCAGTAGTTTTCCACTGTCCGACTGTCGTTGCTTAGCAACTGTGCATACCTCTTCGTTATCTCACCGCAAATATGCCTGGTATGCAAGGCTAGGCTCTCAGAGCTGTTTTTCCAAATGCAGCTCTCTCGTGAACCAGAGAATAAATCAATCTGCATTCACACTGTTAGCCCGATATTCAGCATACCTTTTTGGGGCTCCGTTGCTTGGAAAACACCCCCTCTTGGTGTCCAGCCGTTCAGCTTCTGGCTGCAATGCAGACGTTATCTTCTTTCCTTGGTGCAGAGGATGGCACACGATCCATCAACCTCTCACCTCTCATGCTGAATCCCATGGATCAGATAACCAGCAGCGTCTGCTACCATATGTTGAATCAAGCCTTGTCAGTCAGAGGAATTTGGCACTCTCCAGGTGCCCGGCTTTGATTCCATGTTGACCTCCTCGTCAGCGACTCCCGGCAAGACAAGGCGAGGTCTTTATCGGCCGATTCTCCTCAACGTGAGAAGAACACAACCATCCCTCCTCCCTCACTCCCAGGGAGGGGAGAGAGACAGACAGAAATGTATTTACATGCCTTTATTTCTGTCCTTCCAGTAGTGCAGAGAAATCATGTCTGCCCTCTCTCACATCAGCAGCCAGAGAGGGAAAAAACTCCACCCATGTACTTCCAGTACAGGGTCATGTGACACTCTGAGCTAACATCCGGTGCTCAGAGCACATAATAGACTGTCCCTTGTTCCCACGGTACAGTCCCAAAACATCAACATCCTGTTTGGCTTTCCAGCCATCTGGAGCACTCAGCAGCATTGCTCCTTTTTCGTAACAATAATATGGTTGTACTGTTGTGTTGTATAATATGGGTTTCAAGCTTCCAGTACTCATTCTCTAGTATAGAAAAAGACCACACGTTTGGTATGTTAAAAATGGTTTACTTACAAATTCTCCAAAGGTCAGGTTCATGCCATACAGCATTCAGAAAAGGTTGCACAGGCAGTACACGTGGCTTCATTACAGTGGCAAAAGTTCTTAAATTATTGGTGTAGGAGCTCAAGTGGGGCTTGTTGGACCTATGTGGTCTGAGCTTGGAGCACCCAGCTCTTTACGTGCTGAGTTTCTCAGGTAACTTGAGGGTACAACAATAGCTCTGATTACCTTCCTCCCAAGGTGAAGGAGAGTGACCTAGGCTAAGCCTGGCAGGACAGCTTACTCTGTGGTATAACTTTGTGTATTAATTAGACATGGTTATCCCACATGAATGGTCATCCTCACAAAAAGAAAAAAGAAAATCCTTGCGGAATCAAAGCATGGCATGAGTGAGGTTCGATTACAGTCTTTCCCCACTGACATTTAGTTTTCCCTATACACAATATCGAGGCTAGCCCATTAGGGCCAATAGGGCACTGCCGCATCAAATAGCTTTCGGCCAGCCCAGTCTGGCCTGCCTTCTTACTTGCCTCCAGTCCAGGGAGTAGCCTCATCTGTCAACTTCCTGCTTAGCCTCAATTTTGCCTTTGTGGAATTCAGCACAGAAGAGGATGGGAACAAAACCAGAACAGTTGGCTGTGTCTCTCCACCTCTACCTGCTCTCGATTCTGGCTCCACCTACTGTTGGCCCCCATGCCACCTTCCTGTAAATAAAGGCAAGATTTCCCCAGACATTTGTCCTCCCTATAGCCAAATGTCTGTGGCTGGCTAAAGATCACCAGATGGGCTTCGGTCTAGACATTGTCAAACTCTTGACTCCCACCAGCACCATTTAAATGTACAGTGTGACCCAACTCTAGTCATTCAGAGAGACTAATGGCTTGGGATCCTAAATTAAAGGAGAGGAAAGGTTCCTCCTGCGAATTTTTAAGTGAGCTTCTCTTAGGATCCAACCCAGTCCTCCATCTCTGCTGACCACTGATGCTTGCTCTCTCTTGGCTTTCAAGATGGCTTCTGGTGGTAACTGTGCTATTTCAATAGCAGCAGCTGGCAAGAGCAGAATCCCATCGCCAGCATTGCTGCAGCTTACTAAAATAGGAGACGGCAGTGATGTCAGCGAGGTGCAAACACGCCATCAGGGGCACCGGATTTGTTCTAACAATGTATCTGCACCACTTGCCACACTCACTAAGCTACTGAGATGCTGGTAACAGGACAGATAAGCACCGCTGACCACTCCTGCCCTTTCTGCTGACCACAGAAACGCACAGTCTCATTCCCTTGGCTTTGGAGACAACCCAAGGTTGTGTGGCTCTGCCATTTCAAAGCTGCTTTAGCAGGCTACAAGGCTAGGAAAGCTTTTGAAAGAGAAATGAAACAGCGGCAACAACTGAACAATGAGGTCCTCTGCATGCTTCATCCTTCGTCCACGACCAGTTTCTGCAATAAAAAGTTAAAGGTACCCCTGCCCGTACGGGCCAGTCGTGTCCGACTCTGGGGTTGCGCGCCCATCTCGCTTAAGAGGCCGGGGGCCAGCGCTGTCCGCAGACACTTCCGGGTCACATAGCCAGCGTGACAAGCTGCATCTGGCGAGCCAGCGCAGCACACGTAAACAACGTTTACCTTCCCGCTATAAAGCGGTACCTATTTATCTACTTGCACCCGGGGGTGCTTTCGAACTGCTAGGTTGGCAGGCGGTGGGACCGAGCAACGGGAGCGCACCCCGCCGCGGGGATTCAAACCGCCGACCTGACGATCGGCAAGTCCTAGGCGCTGAGGTTTTACCCACAGCGCCACCCGCGTCCCAATGGTGTAGCAGTAAAACCCAGACATGTCTGGCACAAGTTCTTTCCACGTTTAGTTTGCAACAGTTTGAGGGCATTTTAATGCATTTATTCTTTTTCCAAGGGAAAATAATCTAAATATTGCAAACTCTGGGTTTTCTTACAACCCAGAAAAGGTTATGATGATTAATTCCTCCCAGGAGTTTAAAAAGTCTGTGACTGGACTGGTGATGCATTCTCCCCTCGTCACAGTTGATCCATGAAGGTAAGTGCTCTTATTTGTGCAAGCTATTTTCTACATCAATGCAGTGGGGGAAAGCTAAGTTGCGTTTCAAGTATGGGTCCTCATGTGCCTCAGTAGGTACACTCTGTGATAGAAGCTCTTTCCACACTCTGGGCATTGTTGCTGCTTTTCGCCATTGTGGGTGCTCTGGTGTCTACGAAGGTTGGTGCTCTGGCGGAAGGATTTCCCACACTCAGAGCAGTGGTGCGGTCTTTCTTCGGTGTGGATTTTCTTGTGTGCATTGAGATGCGCCTGCTGATAGAAGCCCTTTCCGCAGTCCGAGCATTCGTATGGTTTCTCTCCCATGTGCATCCTCTGATGCCTGATAAGGTACGCTCTCTGACAGAACCGTTCCCCGCACTCGAGGCATATATGTGGCTTTTCGCCATTGTGGATGCTCTGATGTCTACGAAGGTCAGAGCTCTGGAGGAAGGATTTCCCGCACTCGAAACAATGGTAAGCCACCTCTTCCGTGTGGATTTTCTTGTGTGCATTAAGGTGGGCTTGCTGGTAGAAGCTCTTCCCACAGTTTGCACATTCGTACGGTTTCTCCCCTGTGTGGGTCTTCTCATGCTTGACGAGGTATTCTCTCTGACAGAAGGCTTCACTGCACTCGGCACATTCGTGCTTTTTTTCACCTTTGTGGATCTTCTGGTGCCGAGAGCGGTCGTTGCTCTGACGGAAAGATTTCCCGCAGTCTGCGCATTCGTAGGGCTTCTCCCCTGTGTGGGTTCTCTCATGGGAAATAAGGTGAGACCTCTGACTGAAGTTTTTCCCGCAGTATGAGCATCTGTATGGCTTCTCTCCGGTGTGCAGCCTCTTATGTTTACAAAGCACACCCCGCCGGCTGAAAGATTTGCCGCAGTACAAGCACTTATGAGGTTTCTCTCCTGTGTGGGTTCTCTCGTGTTCTTTAAGGCTCCCAGTCCCCGTGAAGCATTTCCCACAATAGGAGCACTGGTATGGCTTTTCTCCTGTGTGCACTCTCTGATGGCTACAAAGCCCGGTCCTCCAATTGAAAGATTTCCCACAGTCCAAGCATTTGTAGGGTTTCTCACCTGTATGGGTTCGTTCATGGACTCGAAGGTACGGTTTCTGGTGGAAACCCCGCCCACAATCTGAGCATTTGTATGGCTTGTCAACTATTTCCAGTGCCTGATTCTTAAGGGTGACGGAAGTCTGGCTGAAGCTGACCGCACAGTTGATGCCTGCCTCCTTAATCTTCTGCTGGTTGACTCTTGTTTGGAAAGTGCTTTTGCTGAATTCTTCTTTGCCTTCCCCAAGGTAAGAGGCTTCCTTCACTTTTGTTCCCGGATCACTTCCCATGTGGCTTTGTGGTGCCTGTGGCCATCTGCGCACCTCTTCCAATTCAGGAAGCAGGAATACATTCCCCTCAGATATTCCCAAGGATGCCCTACTGAATTCCACTTGCTTATGTGGCGCCCACTGCACACTCTTTTGTCCAGCTTTGCGGTCCTGCTTGTTGGCCCCTGAAATGGAGAGAATCTCAGCATAAGCACAACCAGCATGTGGAACTCAACGCTACAAGATACACCTAATCAGCTTATGGCATCTGTTAGGGCGAGATGGGGCAATGGGTGCAAATGAAGAGCCAAGCTATACCAATCAGGAGACTCATGGGACACAACACAAGGGAATGGGTATCCCTGGTTCAAGCCCAGGTTCCCCCATCCCTGCTCTGAGGCTAGAATGGAAACCAGGCTAGTTGGCCTGCTCATTCATTCACATGGAATCCTTCGTTGCCCACAGTAAGCACCTGAGTTAATAAATACAAGGCAGAACAGAAGCACCTCAGAATGAATCTGATACAATTAAAATTTTTATTGAGTAATTTATTGGTTGCATTTACAGTCGTACCTCGGCTCTCGAACGCCTTGGGAACTGGATGTTCTGGCTCTCGAACGATCGAAAACCGGAAGTGAGTGTTCCAGTTTTCGAGCGTTCTTTTGGAAGCCGAACATCCGACAGGGCTTCCGCAGCTTACGATTGGCTGCAGGAGCTTAGAAGCCGCGCTTTGGTTTCTGAACATTTTGGAAGTCGAATGGACTTCCGGAACAGATTCTGTTCAACTTCCGAGATACGACTGTATCTCCCACTTTCTCCCCCAAGGAGCTCAATGTGGCATACATGGTTCTCATACTTCTCAGTTAATCCCGGAAACAACTCTGTGAGGCAAAGAGGCAGTGGTTGGTCCAAGTCACCCAGTGAGCTTATTGGCTGAATGTGGATTTGAACCCTGGTCTCTCAGATTCTAGTCTGACATCCTAACCACTACACCACACTCGCTCTTGCAACCTCTCATCACCTAACTGGGCTCATTCTGCTTATTAACCTTGCCGTTAGGAAGAACTTTCTGATGGTAGGAGCTGTTTGGCAGTGGAAACAAACTGCTTTGGGAGGTTGTAGACTCACCTTCCTTGAAGGTTTCTAAGCAGAGGCTGGGTGGCCATCTGACAGGGAGTCAGCATTGCAGGGGGCTGGACTAGATGGCCCTTGGGTCCCAACTCAACAATTCTATGATTTTATTAGTTAGCACACACTTTGGAAGCTGTTTGAGTACTGAATACTTGCTGTTGGGCACTCTTCAAAGTTAAAGCAATCACAGTGAGACTTTAGATGTGGAAAATAAAGAAAGCTACGTTTAGTACAGGAAATGCGTATTGCATAGTAAAGAGTTCCTGGTTCTAGCAAACTAAATTGGAGATGCAAAAGGAGCCAGACTCGCTCTTTTGCACTCTATGGGACAGATAAAGACAAAAGGAAGCTTTCTCCCCATGTAAACCACACCAGTCTTCATATAAGCTGAGCTGAATCCCAACTCCTCCAGAACTTACTGAACAAGATGGCTGCAGCAGCACTCTCCGTCTGGGCCTCCGTGGCAAGCTGCATCTTCACCGCATCTGACAGGCTGTGCTCAGCATCAGAGGGATCAACAACCACCCCTTCCAAAGCCTTGGACAGCTGGAAATAAGAGCAGGTGTACAATTATCTTATGAGAAACAGGAACTGGGGCCTGGTTATATCAAGGATTGTCCTTTTCATAGTCACGACCCAATACAGAAATTCAGCAGATGAAAGGCTTCCTGTTGCTTCATCACAGGTCCACATATCTATATCTGGCCCTTGGAACCCTCCCAGGGCCACATTTGCTCTCCCCAGGCCACCCCCTTCCCTGTCCTTACTTCACACCCTTATTGTGGATTTTTGCCTTTCTGGAATGTGTCTTTGACCTCTGATAATGTCTCTTGCTGGTCTGGATGGAGTCTACAAAGTGTTGTGTGAATATCCGTAGAACCTAGCTTACGGTAAAAAAGGGTGAAATTTGCATTCATTGCTTCAGCCAGCTTTGCCTCTGTGGAAACATTCAGAAATTGTGCCCCTGCAAATGTTGTTCCAGGAAGCATGAGCCAGAATGAGGGATGATAGGAGCTGTAGTCCACTAACATCTGGAGGACAACCGGTTCTCTATCCCTACAGCAACTGCTGAAGGCCCATCGCTCAGTAGCAGAGATTTAAGTAAAGGTAAAGGGACCCCTGACCATTAGGTCCAGTCGTGACCCACTCTGGGGTTGCGGCGCTCATCTCGCTTTGTTGGCCGAGGGAGCCGGCGTACAGCTTCCGGGTCATGTGGCCAGCATGACGGAGCC
The DNA here is from genome assembly GCF_964270895.1 of Podarcis filfolensis. Taxonomy (NCBI): domain Eukaryota; kingdom Metazoa; phylum Chordata; class Lepidosauria; order Squamata; family Lacertidae; genus Podarcis; species Podarcis filfolensis. The sequence continues at coordinate 9,368,781 of NC_139605.1, forward strand.
GCTTCTGGCGAACCAGAGCAGCGCAAGGAAACGCCGTTTACCTTCCCGCCGGAGTGGTACTGTTAGGTTGGCAGGAGCAGGGCCCGAGCAAGGGGAGCTCACCCCGTCGCGGGGATTCAAACGGCCAACCTTCTGATCGGCAAGTCCTAGGCTCTGTGGTTTAACCCACAGTGCCACCCGTGTCCCTGAGATTTAGGTACTCACCTGCTTTTCAATTCTCTGAGCCCTCCGTAGTCCCAGCAGGAAATCCTCTGCCAGCACCACCGCCTGGGTGCAGGTCTGCGGGCAGCCATCCCTGACCCAGCTCTGCATTTCCTGGGGCAGGACGGCCAGGAACTGCTCCAGGGTCACCAGCTCCAGGATCTGCTCCTTGGTGTGTCTCTCCGGCTTCAGCCACTGGCGGCAAAGCCCCTGGAGCCGCCTGCACACCTCGCGGGGACCCTCGGCCTCCCAGTAGCAGAACCGCCGGAAGTGCTGGCACCGTTTCTCCAGGCCAGTGGGCTCTTCCTCTTCCAGAATCTCTTCTTTCACTTTCGCAGGAGAATCTGGGCTGCTTTCATCAGTTTTCATGGAGGCTTCTCTAGGAAGGGTGGGGTGAATCAGGGTGGCACTCTCTTCTCTCGGCCACAAGCCAGCCTCCTTGAAGGAGGAGGCTGGGAATTCCTTCAGGCCTCCCCCTAAGTGGGGTGAAGACAGCTGTGAGGCTCTCCACCCTAAATACGGGGCCTGCATGGTCTTCAGGAACTCCTGCCACTGGGCCTCCCAGCACGGCTGCACCCCCTCCTCGGGTTCCTGCTTAATTGGCTTTGGAGCCATCCCAGCCAGAAGCTGCTTTATGGTCCCACTCTGGGCAGTGTGAAAAATTTCCCCTCTGGGCTCTAACCTCTCCTCTTTCTCAGGTGCTTCTGGGTAACGTTCTTCCACTTTCGTCCTCCTTTGCACTGCAAAAGGAAATTCACAGGCATAAGTCGAAAAACAGGGCAGTGCCAAGCAAATGTAACCTCCAATCAACATGGGTTGGTCAAAAAAATTGAGGTTGCCAACATGGTACCCATGGGCATTGGTGCGCACACCAGTACTCCCCCTGTGGTGCCCATAAAAGTGCCCAGTACATACAGCCTCACAACCCACCAGGGCCGTAGCTAGGGGGTGGTGAGGAAGCCCCCCGCCAGAGGCGCAGGAGAGGGGTCCCCCACAAAATTGGCTAAAATGTATGTCCATAAATATGTCTATAAATAAAAATATTGATTATTGCCTCATAAGAAAAGGTTTAAAATAGAGGCTCTTTATATGATATTTGGGGCACTGTTTTCCCCTATTTTTTTTTGTGCCACATTCCTAGGGGGCGCAATCTGGACAGTTCTGCCAGGGGCACAAGATCAGCTATCTACGACTCTGCAACCCACAAAGCCCCAGTACGATACACACTTTTGTGGAATCAGTAGGAAAACAAGATTCTTGATTTCAGGAGCCGGCAATGAGTAAGAAGCAATTAATAATGGCTGCCATACTGAGGGCTGTTAGGAGAGCCCTATTCCCCCTCACAAAGCAGCAACTCCCAGAGATCCCTGAAAAGAGAGATTGACTGTTAAGCAACTCTGATAAGTGTAGCCAGTGCTTTTTTTCTGGGGGGACGCATACCCCTAAAAATTTCCTGAATTTGTTTGATCTCATTGAGGGGCAGTATTTCGATATGAGTAGGAAAATGAGAGTACCCCTAACTTCTTTTGGGGGGGAGCACTGACTGTAGCTCTGTGAGGGGAATTGAGGGGTTTCCTAACAACACTCAGCAGCTTTAGCTAGCTACATTTCCCAGAATTCTTTGAGGGTAGCCATGACTGTTAAAGTGGTATAATACTGCTGTAAAAGTAAGGTGCAAATGTGGCAACAATCAAAGTGCACTGCTCTACAAATGATTGGAGAACCAAACTGAGGGCTTGTCCGCACTTCTTCTTGTCCTGCTATTTTCCCACTCTTTACTGCTGAATTGGAGCAAATGTCCATCGCATTCTCCGCAGGTCGACGTCTGCTCTGATGCAGCGGCAAAAAGCAGGTTTCCCAGGGGAATGAGGTGGAGCAAACGGAAAACCACTTAGGCCTGTGCTTCCTAGGCATGGGACCAGCCCAAAGCTTGCAATTGCTGCTGACTCAGTTCTTTTCCGACCTAGGGTTCAAGAGGGGCACATTCTGGCCTGTGCAGCATCCCCCTGAAGCAAGGTTTGGGGCACCTGAGACCTGCCAGATGCTGTTGGACTCCAATTCCCATCAGCCACAGCCAGCATGGGCAACGGCCATGGAGGATGGGAGTTGTAGTCCAGCAATCTCTCACAGGCCCACAAGTTTCTCTGCCCTTGTGCTAAGATCTGGAAACCCTGACAGCAGTGAAAAGATTTATTGCTCTTTGAAGAGGCCTCCAAGGCCCAGCCCTCTCACCTTGTGAAAAGGCAAAGCCAGGGGGTGGGGGGGCTGCTGTGGGGCTAGAATAGGGGCTACGTTGCCTGTCCAGAGAGCTACCAGAAGGAGGCCTTGAAGAAAAAGAGCTGTTGTCCTGTTGCCACAGCAACCAGAGGACATTCCAACATGGCTTCCTGGATGTCATGCCTATGCCCTGACGTGGCGCCAGACATGGAGGTGTTTGGAGGGCAAATCAAACACTCCATAGGCTGGAGATTTGCAGAGCAGGCAAGGCCCCCTGAATCCAGGCCTGAGGATCCCCTTTAAGGGGCTTTTCTGTGTTGATACTTAAGGAAAGACCCCTGGAACTGTCAGCCACCGCCTCAGTCCTTGACAGCACCAAGGTCAAAAGTTTCAGGTCCGGACTGAATTAGCAATGACGATGCCATATGCACCTACAGATCCAGAGGAGCCTACTCATGAGTAAGCAATCGTTGACAGGCCTCCACAGCCAGAAGCAGTGGGCAGGGACGGGTCATTGGGAGCATCATCATCCTCATCGGGAGATGATGCTGGGCTCTCAGATCTGGGGCTTCAACTTGGGCCATCGCTGGCAATAAAGGCACTATCATTATACAGCTGATGATAAGGCATTACACACTGAGGGATGAGGGCTCAAGCCAAATGTGGCACTCCTGCTGAAAAAGTTCCCAATTCAAATTAAAATGCATGGGCATTCAGAAATGCAGACACCTTGAAGGCATTGAAGAATTGGGCTGCCGCCACCAAGCTTTCTGCTTTTAATTCTGCCCTCCCATTTATTTATACACCACCCTTCGGCAAAACACCAGGGCAGCATACAGCAGAATTTTATTTTATTTTTTAAAAAACCTTTAAAAATACTTTCTGTCTGTCTTACAGCTCTTGGGGAAGACTCAAAGCTTGGTGGTAAAGCAATTAAAATCCTTGACATTTCCAAGTAAGCTGGGAGAGAGACTCCTAGCTCTCAGCCCCTGGAGAGCTGCTGAAAGTCCGTGTGACAATATAGTGCAAATCACTCAAAGGCGGCTTCTGATGTTCCTAAATCCCTAGGAAGAGCACTTTTTGCAGAGATCACGTTGTGAGACGTTTGTGGGGAAGGGTTTTAGTTCAGTGAGAAAGCTTTGCATGCAGAGGATCCCAGGTTTGGTCTGCAGGCAGAGCTGGCAGAGAAACACCCACACCCCGGCTTAACCCCCAGAGAGCGGCTGCCGGCCAGTGCAGACAATACTGAGCTCTATGGACCAATGTGATCTGACTCGGCACGAGGAAGTTTCCTACGTTTCTGCAGGCGGAGAGGGGTGGGCGGTGGCCAGCCTATTGAAGAGGGAGGGATCAACCCTGCTGCCTTCATCTCTCTTCTTCCAGCCATGGATTTCTGCTATTCCGCCACCAACCCACCCCTTTCCTTGCAGACAGATCTCCCCTTCTCTGACCCACCTGCTCCTTGGGGCTTCTGCATGGCGCGCCTGCACGCATCTGAAGAATTTGCAGCCGCCCAGCCGCTCAGTCAGATCTCGGGCTATCAAATCCCAAAAGCCAGTTTTCCAGGAGTGATGAAAGGGGTGCGAAGGGGGACAAGAAGCAGGAAGGAGCGTCTGCTGCTGAAATTCCTGGGTCTCTCTCTAGGAAGTCTCGCTCTGTACGTTTAACCCCTTGAGCAAGGAGACACTATGTAGCATTTTCAGTGGGGGGGGGGGGCACTTACTTACAGATGAAATGCATAATCAAAAAAAGAGGATACCTTTTTGCATAAAATGCGCGCGTGCTTCTCTGAGGAGATGCGCATTTCGAAACAATTGCAACAATTTAAGCAGAAATATAATCGTGGCAACTGTTGTGACTGCTCAGTCGGCTATGCAGCCACTGCCTGTGGATGATGTAGCAACTTCCCCGCAAGATCCACACCATACATTTTCATTTATTTTACATTTTATTTCTATCCCAGTGCAGACCCCTAAGTGACCCTATTGCAACCAGCACTGAAAACACAGCAAAACATTTCAACGCACCCCCCCCAAAAGAAAAAATGAATTCCCCCAAAGAGTCTAGGGAACTGTAGTTCTTTAAGGGCGCTAGGAATTGTAGCACTGTAGAGACAGACTACAGTTCCCAGGGGGTGAAGTCATGTGTGTTAGATGCGTTTCAAGTGCATAGTGTTAATCTCCACTCCATCCTGGCTCTGCCATCTTAGGGTTTTTTTCATCTTCAACCCAGACTTGATGGGGAGATTCCATCAAATAGAGAACTGTTCTCCTTAAAGTAGGGCACATGACCATCCTAGGTCGTTGTCACTGTGGTGGCAAACCTGTGTCTAGACTGCAGCACTTCAGATTTTTTTGGGGGGGGCACAAATGGTTGAATGCACCACCATGAAGGGATTATATCCTGTAGGTAGGTAGGTTGAGTACTTTGGCTCAGCTAACAGTGTAGACAAAATATCTTCTATTAAAAAGATAAAGCATGAACAATTAAAAGTCAAAACATCAAAGAGTTTTTTAAAAGTACAGTGGTACCTCGGGTTAAGTACTTAATTTGTTCCGGAGGTCCGTACTTAACCTGAAACTGTTCTTAACCTGAAGCACCACTTTAGCTAATGGGGCCTCCTGCTGTCGCCCCGCCGCCAGAGCACGATTTCTGTTCTCATCCTGAAGCAAAGTTCTTAACCTGAAGCACTATTTATGGGTTAGCGGAGTCTGTAACCTGAAGCGTATGTAACCTGAAGCGTATGTAACCCGAAGTACCACTGTAACCATAAAAATATCAGAACTGACTGATTTGTAAAAATGTTACATGGGGAAAAAAATATGAGAGAGAGACATTGCACACACTTTTGTAAATCAAGAAAATCTTTAATAAAAAAAAAATCAGAACTGCCTCACACTTTAGCAGTACTAACATTTATTAAAGTGCAAGGCAACAGGAACGTTTTAGCCTGATGCCTAAATTCTAAAAACATTGGAACCTATGTCGGAGGCTGTAGACTTGGTTTCTGGCTCTGAGCCAGATGTTGCTGATCGAGGGAAGAATAAAGCTATCAATAGCTGTTGTTGTTGTTTAGTCGTTTAGTTGTGTCCGACTCTTCGTGACCCCATGGACCAGAGCACACCAGGCACTTCTGTCTTCCACTGCCTCCTGCAGTTTCGTCAAACTCATGCTGGTAGCTTCGCGAACACTGTCCAACCATCTTGTCCTCTGTCGTCCCCTTCTCCTTGGGCCCTCCATCTTTCCCAACATCAGGGTCTTCTCTTCACATGAGGTGGCCAAAGTATTGGAGCCTCAGCTTCAGGATCTGTCCTTCCAGTGAGCACTCAGGGCCGATTTCCTTAAGAATGGAGAGGTTTGATCTTCTTGCAGTCCATGGGACTCTCAAGAGTCTCCTCCAGCACCATAATTCAAAAGCATCAATTCTTCGGCGATCAGCCTTCTTTATGGTCCAGCTCTCACTTCCATACATCACTACTAGCTACTTGCTACAATAGCCATGGTGTACTTCCCACTGTAAGGGACGCGGGTGGCGCTGTGGGTTAAACCACAGAGCCTAGGACTTGCCGATCAGAAGGTCGGCAGTTCGAAAGCACGTCAAAGTGCAAGTAGATAAATAGGTACCACTCTGGCAGGAAGGTAAACGGCGTTTCCGTGTGCTGCTCTGGTTTGCCAGAAGTGGCTTAGTCATGCTGCCCACATGACCCGGAAACTGTACGCCGGCTCCCTCGGCCAATAAAGCAAGATGAGCGCCGCAACCCCAGAGTCTGTCACAACTGAACCTAATGGTCAGGGGTCCCTTTACCTTTACCTTTACCTCCTTTAGTTGTGTTATTATGCCTTTTATTATATTTTTATTACTATGCTCTGTATAGTGTTTTCTCAATGTTGTACATTTTTCCATCTCCGCCAAGCTAAGCAGTTGGCTCCTTACCTCTCTCACCCTGACCTAGCCACTGTGATCCATGCGACGGTCACCTCCAGACTGGATTATTGTAACTCGCTCTACGTGGGGCTGCCCTTGAGACTGACCCAGAAACTCCAGCGGGTGCAGAATGCTGCAGCGAGACTCCTTACGGGGTCCTCGCTGCGAGATCACATTCACTCGGTGCTATACCAGCTGCACTGGCTCCCGGTGGAGTACAGGATCAGGTTTAAGGTGCTGGTTTTAACCTTTAAAGCCCTATATGGCCTAGGACCCTCGTACCTACAGGACCGCCTCTCCTGGTATGTCCCACAGAGAAACTTACGGTCTTCAAATAAAAACATCTTGAAGGTCCCAGGTCACAGAGAGGTTAGGCTGGCCTCAACTAGAGCCAGGGCTTTTTCGGCTGTGGCTCCGATCTGGTGGAACACTCTGTCACAAGAGACTAGGGCCCTGCGGGACTTGACATCTTTCTGCAGGGCCTGCAAGACAGAGCTGTTCCACCAGGCCTTTGGCCAGGGCACAGCCTGACTCCCTCCCTCGGCAATCTTTGCGGAGCTCTGGCCCAATGGTTGCCAGTGGTTTAATTTGAATTAATTTTATAAGGAATTATTTTAGAGTGTTGTGTTGTACTGTTGTACTCTTTTATTGTTGTTAGCCGCCCTGAGCCCGGCTTCAGCTGGGGAGGGTGGGATATAAATAAAAGTTGTTGTTGTTGTTGTTGTTGTTGTTATTATTATTATTATTATTATTATTATTATTATTATTACACTGCCCTGGGATTTTTTGATAGAGGAAATAATAATAATAATAATAATAATAATAATAATAATAATAATAGACTTTAAAATGTTCTTTGTATGTTCATAAGGGACCGCTATAATTGTGGGTTGCAGGCAGGAGGCCACTGAACCGGATGCAACAGCACCAGGTATATAGAACCAGAGTCAGGCCCCTTCAAAGGTACCTTCTGCTGGGTCCAAGGAGTCTATGCAGGTTAGGCTGAGAGATAGTAACAGGCCCAAGCTCACCTGGTGATCTTCACCTTTCCGCTTCTCAGTTATGAAGACAGAAGCTGATGAGCCTTTGCACCTTTTAAACCGTTTGCGCAAAAGTCAGGATTCCAGTAGTTGGAAGTGTAATCCCTGGGTTGGTTTGCTGTACCTGGGCAGAACCGTACCTGTTGAATATCCGCCTTTGCATGCAGCTGCTTAAAGGTACAAGAATGGCAAGCTTGCTCAGCATTAGCATGAACAAAAGAGTAATCACAGTTTAAGATTGGCATGTTTGTTACAAAGCAGTTGTGTACTGGAATCCTCTTCAGTCAGAGGGCTGAATTTTTATCCTGGAGTGGGAAAGTGATATACATAAGGAAGTGGAACTGGTTTAAGTAGTGGGGACAAAAGACAAGAGGGGAAGCCCAGATATGTGACAATTTAGGCAAATAGATAAAGATCCTTATCTGGATCTTTGAGACTGTTGGGAGCCCTGGAGCAATTCCAAAAACAGGAACTCCTTGCTAAGGAAGTTCCCTGGATTGCTATGTCCTACAGCAGCCTTCAGGGGACGCGGGTGGCGCTGTGGGTAAAAGCCTCAGCACCTAGGGCTTGCCGATCGAAAGGTCGGCGGTTCGAATCCCCGCGGCGGGGTGCGCTCCCGTTGCTCGGTCCCAGCGCCTGCCAACCTAGCAGTTCGAAAGCACCCCCGGGTGCAAGTAGATAAATAGGTACCGCTTTATAGCGGGAAGGTAAACGGCGTTTCCGTGTGCTGCGCTGGCTCGCCAGATGCAGCTTTGTCACGCTGGCCACGTGACCCGGAAGTGTCTTCGGACAGCGCTGGCCCCCGGCCTCTTAAGTGAGATGGGCGCACAACCCTAGAGTCTGTCAAGACTGGCCCGTACGGGCAGGGGTACCTTTACCTTACAGCAGCCTTCACTAGCCTGACCCCAACTCTCAGCAGCCCAGGAAAGCACAGCATCTCTGCTCTCTGTCTATAGATTAAATGGCAGAATTAAAGGTGCTAGCCCCTGTGACTTATTTTGGGTACAAACCCAGCTCATAGCCCAACACTTCAGATACTATTGCACAAAATTGCTATTTGCGGTATTCTTGCGGGCAAATTAGAAATGCAAATTATGAGTCAGGGATGATGGGAGCTAAGAATCCAACATCTGGTGAGCTGCAAGTTCCCCATTCCTGAGGTTGTATATGCCAGTGCTATTTTTCTAGAAAAAAGAGGTACCAGAACGCCTCCCTTGTTCTTTATAATGGCAGTGGAGCAACACCTGAGTTCTGGCTGAAAAAAAGCCCTGGTGACCCGGAAGCTGTATGCCAGCTCCCTCGGCCAATAAAGTGAGATGAGCGCCACAACCCCAGAGTCAGTCATGACTGGACCTAATGGTCAGGGGTCCCTTTACCTTTAAGAACCATACATTTAAAGCACCCAACTCCCCCTCCCAAAGAATCATGGGAACTGTAGTTTACCTGTGTGAGTTCCTGTGTGAGTGCCTGGAGGCGATTGGAGGATGGATGGCGGCTAATGGATTGAGGCTGAATCCTGACAAGAAAGAAGTACTGTTTTGGGGGGACAGGGGGTGGGCTGGTGTGGAGGATTCCCTGGTCCTGAATGGGGTAACTGTGCCCCTGAAGGACCAGGTGCGCAGCCTGGGAGTCATTTTGGACTCACAGCTGTCCATGGAGGCCAAGTTAATTCTGTGTCCAGGGCGGCTGTCTACCAGCTCCATCTAGTACGCAGGCTGAGACCTTACCTGCCCATGGACTGTCTTGCCAGAGTGATGCATGCTCTGGTTATCTCCCGCTTGAACTACTGCGATGCGCTCTATGTGGGGCTACCTTTGAAGGTGACCTGGAAACTGCAACTAATCCAGAATGCGGCAGCTAGACTGGTGACTGGGGGCGACCACCGAGACCATATAACACCGGTCTTGAAAGACCTACATTGGCTCCCAGTACGTTTCCGAGCACAATTCAAAGTGTTGGTGCTGACCTTTAAAGCACTAAATGGCCTTGGCCCAGTATACCTGAAGTAGCGTCTCCACCCCCATCATTCTGCCCGGACACTGAGGTCTAGCGCCAAGGGCCTTCTGGCGGTTCCCTCATGGCAAGAAGCAAAGCTACAGGGAACCAGACAGAGGGCCTTCTCGGTAGTGGCACCCGCCCTGTAGAACACTCTCCCATCAGATGTCAAAGAGATAAACAACTACCTGACATTTAGAAGACATCTGAAGGCAGCCCTGTTCAGGGAAGTTTTTAATGTGTGACATTTTAGTGTATTTTTGGTCTTTGTTGGAAGCCGCCCAGAGTGGCTGGGGAAACCCAGCCAGATGGGCGGAGTACAAATAAATTATTATTATTATTATTATTATTATTATTATTATTATTATTATTACTTGTCACAGAACTACAGTTCCCAGTGCTCTTAAGCTACAGTTCCTGGGATTATTTGGGGAAAACATGCTTTAAATGGCTGGTGCATTGACAGCAGACCTGCTACCTCACAACAGGTTCTCAGTGCACAGGTACCCTCTGTTCCCAAAGATACTGGACAAACTCTCTCTTTTGTTTCTGCTTCCTGTGCCTTCCCAAGTACCAAGCACTGTTTCACAGCCAGTGCCCCAGACCAGGCACCAGTAGCCATTCAGAAATATTAGCATTCTTTTGTGAAACCCAGGGAAGTTGATCCAGAATGCTTTAAAGACAAAACACTTTTGCTTGCATCTGGAATGCTATCCCCAGGGGAAACCGCTGGGGCGCCAATGTTGTCAGCTTTTAAGCACCAGACTAGGACATTTTATTTAACCATCCCTTTGGTAGTTAAGGTCTGCCTCTACATCTTTTAGTGGAGGCGGGTTAGGAATTGTCTTTCTTGGTTCTAATAATAATAATAATAATAATAATAATAATAATAATAAATTATTTATACCCCGCCCATCTGGCTGGATTTCCCCAGCGATTCTGGGCGGCTTGCAACAAAAGATTAAAAATACATTAAAACATCAGTCATTAAAAACTTCCCTAAACAGGGTTAAACTGAAGACAAAAACTTCAAGAAAGAATGGGGAAAAAATATAATTTATTTAGGAGACCACTGCAAGCAGATGAAAACATTAGCAGGATTTTAATAACACTTGTAATGTAACAATATGGACAATATGGAAAAATACAAAATATGGATTACGAAATAATATGCAGCTGAAAATGTTAACAATAAGACTCTCGAAGGGGATGGTGGGAAGTCTGGAGATTCAGAGAAATCTCTAAAGGTAGATATGTATTTGGCATTGTTATAACTTTACACTTTACTCCATTGAGAAAGCCTGAGCACGCTTTGCAGAAGTTAAGCGACCGCTCTCAGCTTAGCAGTGGTGCCTGCCCTGCTGCCAACCTGAAATTTGTTCTTTTCTCACCCCCGCCCCCCAGATAATCTTTATTGGTTTTTTAATTACATACTGCACATACACATATTGCTTTACATTTTACATTTATACTTGCTCCTAGGAGCTGACTTCCCTCCTTCCTTCTTCTGGCTTTTTTTATACCGTCTCTAAATTTTTCGCATTTCCCTTACCCATTTTGTATATTGTTATTCTTCTTCCACATTTGTCCATAAAATATCTGTAAACAAATGAATCCTTCTATAACATACGATTCTTGTTGTCTGTTTATTTCTACTTCCATTTCCATCTACTATTTATTACATTGGTCACATTGTATATTTTACTTCTTCTTATTGTTATTCTTGTCCAGTAAAATTCTTTGTAGTTCCCATTATGAGGTTTGTTTCAATTCTACTGGTTTCACTATTTCACCTTATCTTTCCTATGTATGACATAATTTCCCCCCATTCTTTCTGAAATGTTTCATCGCCCTGTTGTGGAATTTCCCTCGGCCAACCTGCATTCTATGCATCGCGGGCAGGCAGGCAGGCAGGCAGGCATTCAACCGGTGCAGCTTCTCCCGCGCAAAATTAAAACCCGGCGGGGAATGTGGACGCGGACCGGATTAGTCATCCGACCCCCCCCCCGCTGCATCCTCCCGCCCCCCCCCCCGCCGGTGCTTCTGGGGGGCGGCGATTTTAAGAGGAGGAGGCGCTGGGCTGAGAGGGGTTAAACGCACCGAGCTCTTCTTTCTAGACAGGCGCGGCCGCCTGCAGAAGAGGAGCCGGGAGGAGGTTGGCTGCTTCCCCCAGCCTGGTCTCTCCTTCCAGGAGGTGCATTTCCAAATCCGCCCATCACCACCCGCACTCTTTGCATTTATTTTTGCAAAAAGAAAGAGAAGAAAAGAAGGGCGGGGGGGGGGGGAGAGCCGCGCATCCCCGCAGGACTAGCGCCATGCAAAGCCTTCCTGGATCAGGTGAGTGCAAATCAAATAGGGCTGGCCTGGGACGAAGCATCCTCGGCTGGAAAGATGAAGGCAGAGGCGTCTCCCACCTCCGAAATAAAGGATCCCCACCTGTGGCAGGTCAGAGAGACAAGCGGGCGGCTTATTCCCAGCAAGAGATCTCAGCCTGTTTAGTGGGGAGAAGGGAAATGTTACCATCACTGAGGATATTGGGGACGGACTGGTACTATTTGGCTTTTGTAGTGCCTTGGTTCTCCCAGGGAATTCCAGATGAAGGAAATACAGTGGTACTTCAGGTTACATATGCTTCAGGTTACATACGCTTCAGGTTACAGACTCCGCTAACCCAGAAATAGTACCTCGGGTTAAGGACTTTGCTTCAGGATAAGAACAGAAATCGGGCTCCGGTGGCGCAGCAGCAGCAGGCGGCCCCATTAGCTAAAGTGGTGCTTCAGGTTAAGAACAGTTTCAGGTTAAGAACGGACCTCCGGAACGAATTAAGTACTTAACCCGAGGTACCACTGTATGGGATACCCGGAGGAGAGAGAGCCCTGCTGGATAGGTTCCCCTCTCACCCCAGTATCCTGTTTCTGGTAAGACAGGCTTGTCGATCCAGGGAGGGCTCATAGGAGCCAACTCCTGGGGGCCGTGGGAGCTTCAGCCCCCACAATAAAATATTTGAGGGGGCTCCCCTCCAAAGTTGATGGATTGCCATTCAAATCTTGTGTGTGTACCTCATCATGCAGTTGATTATGCGGGTCGGGGCTTACCTGCACACCTCTCCCCCAATATTTTATCCAAGTTGGCACCCCTGGGAAGACTGGTGTGATTCTCACTCCTGGTTGCACCTGGGTTCGAATTCTGTGCAAGCCCACAAGAAGTGGAATGTCTCCCTCTATGCATGCAAAAGCTCCCTGGTATTCCCAGGTAGGGCTGGGGAAAGACCTCTGTTTAAAACCCCCAGAGAGAGGCTGCCAGTCGGTGTAGGCAATACTGAGCTAAGTAGGCCAGTGGGTCTGACTCGATATTAGGCAGCTTGCAATGTTCTTCTCCCATGACTTGCTCTCCGCTCTAGCATGGAGAAATCACAGTTGCACTGCCTTGAGCTCTTGAGGTTTTGTGTAGCTATTGCGGCTGCTTTTGATTTGATGGGCAACTTCCCAAAGGGTGAAGAGATGCCTAATTCTTCTTTAAAGCCTGCCGCTGCTACCCCTTGTGAAAGTGAACCCTGTAAATCAGTGCTTCTCAAACTTTTTTCTCTGGGCTACACTTTCAGAATAAAAATGTGCTCACAATTTTGTTTTATTGATAATAAATACATGGGGGGGGGACTCCTAGCAGAGATTGATTTATTGGAGTTTCACTTGATGCTCTTGCTCTTGTTTTGAAAATATTTCTATCTATATTCTGCAAATAACAAGCATTATTTTGATACCGTATTATATCACACCGAAATGTTTGTCCTTGATTCTTCCCACTACGTTTCCTGCCACACCCTTTGAAAACCACTGTCAGCAAAAATAATATGTTTATAAAAAGCGAAAAAACTCCCAAGAATGATCAGTGAGCTTTTGAATCTGCCAGGTTGACTGTTAAGCGAATGAATGAACAAACGAACGAACGAATGAATGAATGAATGAATGAATGACTATGAAAAGGGATGGCTAGGCTCTGCCTCTGCTGCCAGAGGCAATATGCCTTGGGAACACGGGTGGGGTGACTTGGGTCTTGCCTGCAGGGCTCCCACTGAGGAATCTGGTCGGCCACTGTGAGGAAGTATGCTGTAGCAGAAGGGCCAATGGCACGATCTAGCAGGACTCTGCTTATGTTCTAGAGCAGGGTTTCCCAAACTTGGGTCTCCAGCTCTTGCTGGACTACAACTCCCATCATCTCTAGCTAGCAGGATCAGTGGTCAGGGATGGTGGGAACTGTAGTCCAAAAACAGATGGAGACCCAAGTTTGGGAAATGCTGTTCTAGAGGCAGCCTGCTTCTGAATACCAGCCACTGGGGAGCTTCAGCGGCTGTTGCCTTCCTGTTAGCTTGAGGGCCACTGGTGGAACCAGGATGTTGTCTGAGACAGGCCTTTGGTCTAACCCAGCAGAGCTTCTCTTCTTAAGTTCCCTGAATGAGGAGCTCCCATCATCCATCATGCATTATTATTATTATTTGACTTGAACTGATTTTATAATGAAATGATTTTAGAATCTTGTATCATTTTACTGTTGTTAGCCGCTCTGAGCCCGGCTTCGGCTGGGGAGGGCAGGATATAAATAAAAATTTAATGTTATTATTATGACTCCACACTTTTCAATGCTGATTTTGTTTGCAGCACAAGGAACAAAGATGGAGGAGCAGGACTCAGCGCAACCTGGGGAGAAGCCAGAGGAAGGTGGGCCGACCCCTCACGATATCCAGATCAGAACGGTCCGGGAATTCTGGACAGGGGTGCCTCCGGGAGCGATGGGGGAACCCCTGTGGCAGGAACTCTTGAAGATGATGCAGTCTCCTAATTTTGGGCTGAGAAACCCCCAGCTGATGGAGGAACGTTCCTTGTGGAACGACACTGCTGCTTTCCACCCCTCTTTCAAGGGGGCAGCTGATGCTGGCCAGTGGCCTAGAGGAGAGCAGGCCCCAGATCCAGGGGGAGGCCTCCCCGAGGCCTACATGAGCCCAGAAGCCTCCGGGAAAGTGAAGGAAGAGATTCCAGACGAAGAAGACTTGGAGGCACGGTGCCGGCACTTCCGGGAGTTCCGCTACAGGGAAGCGGAGACCCCCCGAGAAAATGGCCGGCAGCTCCTGGAGGTTTGCTGCCAGTGGCTGAGGCCCGAGAGACACACCAAGGAGCAGATGCTGGAGCTGGTGATCTTGGAGCAGTTCCTTGCCGTCTTGCCCCAAGGGATGCAGCGCTGGGTGCAGGAACGCAGCCCCGAGAATATGTCTCAAGCAATGGCACTGGCCGAAGGCTTCCCTCTCCTCTCTGAAGAGTGGGAGCAAAAGGTGAGGCGGTTTCAGCGGTGTGGCTGGTGCCCCTTTGGGACTGGTAGGGCAGAAGGCAGGGAGCCCGACAGTAGGTGGCGCCACTTCCCAATGAAAGCCAGAGCCAACGAGTTGTGGGTTTGTCCTCAGCAGTTGTCTCTTTTTCCTCAGCAGGCACATATATTGGCCTGGTTCTCACTGGATGCTAAAAGAAACTGTGGCTTAGTACGAAGAAACAAGATCGCATCCGCGCCATACATTTAAATGCATATGTAGCTCTCCCCAAGAATCATGGGAACTAGGTTCCAAGTAACACAAAGGCGTTTACATTCTTCTGCACTTTATTACTGCAGTACATTATGAAAAGGCTCAATTTCTCAAAGAAGGCATTATCTTGTCTATCTTCTGGAAAACTATCTATGAGAAAATGGATAACTAAAATTTGGGGGCGCAGTATGTATGCTTAGCTGACATATATGGTGAGAACCAGAGGGGGTAGAGTTCCACTGGTGTCCAAACTTTTTTCAAAGAGGGCCAGATTTGATGAAGTGAAGGGCCATGGGGGCTGACCAAAGTTGCTGACCTTTATTTAGGATTGAAGTTGTTGAGGTTTTTTTAGGCTTTCCCCCCAGAAAATAAACTGCCACAGGGGCTGGATTGAACTGATTAGGCCTCCAAAATGGACTTTGGACATGCCTGGGGTAGACAGACATTCACTGAGAAGTGGAGCCTTTTTATAATGTACTGGAGGAATAAAGGGCAGGAGAATGTAAACCTGTTTGTGTTACTTGGAACTTTGTGATATTAATTCATTGCATGTGATTTTGGTATGGAATTCTGTTACAATGTGTTTGGCTCTATATATCCCCTTTACTCCACATCTATTTCATTTTGTTAAGCATCTGTTATTAGATTTTGTTGTGTTTTATTATAAATGAATATATGGGGCGGGGAGAGAGAGATTTATGGGAACTGTTGTTTACCCCTCACAGAGCAGCAATTCCCAGGACCCTTAACAAACTACCTTTCCCAGGATTCTTGGGGTGTGCTACAAATGTATTTGGGGAAGAAGAGGGGAAATGTTAATCTATAGCACACCTTTTGTCAATGGATTAGGTAAATTTTGTCAAACTTCTATCTTAAAACTGTGTTAAAAACTTCAGTGTGTCTTAATTAACTGCAGACATTTACTATATTCAATAAACGGCCTGCAGATTGTTGAAAGTTTATCTTGTCTTTGTCTTGCCCCCTCCTTTAAATCTGACATTATGTCTCAACCTGGCCATTGAGACAAGACTCCAACATTCACACAGAATGATGCCACAGAGCAGCCAATTTCCTGTGTCTTCTTGGTGGGGGCGGAGCCAGACTTGAAGACCTTTGAACTCTAGACATTATTATATCTGTAGCATTGACTGGGGGTTCCCCACAGCATCCCTGCAAAACTCCCTAACCTGCGTGCTTCTCTTTCAGCCCCCAGGACCATTGAAGGAGGACTCGGTTGATTTCCCCTTATTGGAGCAGAATCCGTCAGACCCTCATCAGACCCTCCAAGTGGAGGCCAAGCAAGAAGAGACGGGAGCAGCCTGCTTGCTGGGTGAGCCTTCTTGCTGGGATGGCAGCTGGGACCTGGGTTCTGCAGCACCTGTCCCTGTCTGCTTCCTGTCACTCAGACCAACATCCGAGGCCTTGCTCTGTGCTAAACTACAGTGGTACCTCGAGTTAAGTACTTAATTCGTTCTGGAGGTCCGTTCTTAACCTGAAACTGTTCTTAACCTGAAGCACCACTTTAACTAATGGGGCCTCCCGCTGCTGCTGCGCCAGCAGAGCATGATTTCTGTTCTCATCCTGAAGCAAAGTTCTTAACCCAAGGTACTATTTCTGGGTTAGCAGAGTCTGAAGCTATGTAACCTGAAACGTCTATAACCCGAGGTACCACTGTACAGCAGTCATAACATCTTGTAGGAATGCTCATCAGCTTTAAAAGGGTGATTAGGCAAATTCAGGGAGGATACGGCTATCAGTGGCTATGGTGGATGCTGACGGTTTTTGCAAAAAGACAAAAAACCCCACAAAACTCTGTCCCCAGTTTGTACATGCAGAAATCACAGACTTGTGGAAATGAAAATCAAAGCACCCTTGATGATAGCACACACATCCCAGCACTGGGAAGCTAACTAACACCTGGAGTGTTAGCGCCAAGATGTTCCTGTTCTCATCAACACTTGTTTTATTTAAGGGTCTTCCATATATTTAGCCTTTGATTGTAACACGTTTTTTTTGGGGGGGGGGGGTTGCATTTCTGATCTCCCTGCTTAAAATTCCATGATACACAAAGCACACACTTCCAACTGTGTGAAACTTTTACGTAAATTTCAACATCACAATTCACGAGATTATTCAAAATGATTTGCGTGCTGAAGCGTTTTCTTTCTTATTTGATAAAGTTCATCAAAGACTGCTGCATCGCTTATTCTTGCAATTTAAAATAAATTTAGGAGTTTCAAGTTGTGTGCTTTTCATTTTTTTCTGCAAGACATCTGACTTTTAAAATTGACACTAGCAAGTCTTTGGTGGGGGGGAGTAGTTAACCTTGCCTAGGGCACAAAGTAGCCTACTACTGGTACAGACTAGACCCCATGAATTTTTGGGGGTGCACTTAGGGGGCTCTGGCAGCAGTGACTACAGCTGGCAGCCCTGTTGCCTGGCCAGCCCTGTAGTGTCCTGCTCCCCTTCCCAGCAGGCCTCTCCCACTTCCTCCCATTTCCTACAGCAAGGCAGGAGAGGGAGGAGGCAGAGGCAGTTGATTTTAAATGGTTGAAATATGTTTTTAGCTTATATTTAATTGTACTGCTTTATAAATTTGCTGCCCTGGGAGCCTTTGCGGGGGAAATGTGGGCTAGAACATATTTTCCACCAGCTGAGTGATGACACCGTTGGACACAATTCATAAGATCAATAGACAATCCGTAGAAGCAACTGTCGTTTCCCTCAGGGTAGACCATGTTTGACTGAAACCAAGATCCTCTTTCTGTTCCAGCAGGTGACCAGCAGGTGAAGGAAGATGAGGTGGAGACATTTCAGCTGGCAAAACAACCCGAGCAATGTGAACTCAACGGGGTATTACTGGATGGAGCAACCGGGATGATTTCTCAGGGACCAAACACACAAGAAACATTTGGAAACCAGCGGGTTCCAGAAAGCCCTTGTGGTGGCAGAGGTTCCCCTGAAGCTGCGTCCTGTGAGAGAGAAACAGAGGGACCCGACCGTGGAGAAGGACGCAGCCAGAGCTCTGACCTCCCACAGAGGCGGCTGGCCCGCAGGCGAAAGAAAACGCACGTGTGCTCTGAATGCGGGAAAGCTTTTGACCGGCTCTCTGTCCTGGCGAACCACCTGACCATCCACACAGGAGAGAAGCCCTACCAGTGTGTGGACTGCGGCAAGGGCTTTGGCTATAAAGCGCTCCTTGTGAGGCACGGCCGGAGCCACGAAGGACAGAAGCCGTACAAATGCTTGGCGTGCGGGAAGACATTCAGCACCAGCACTATCCTTTCCGATCACGAGAGAATCCACACGGGAGAGAGGCCCTTCACCTGCGCGGACTGCGGGAAGTGCTTCATCAAGAGGGGCCACCTGATGAGGCACCAGCTGACCCACACGGGGGAGAAGCGCTACAAGTGCTCCGAGTGCGACAAGAGCTTTGGCGACAAGAGCCTCCTGACCACTCACAAGAGGAGCCACACGGGGGAGAAGCCGTACACGTGCGCCGAGTGCGGGAAGAGCTTCAGCCAAGGATCGCACCTCATCACTCACAAGAGAATCCACACCGGAGAGAAGCCGCACCAGTGCTCGCACTGCGGGAACAGCTTCAGCCGGCGCTACGACCTCCTCATCCACGAGAGGACGCACACAGGAGAGAAGCCCTACCCGTGCCCTGAGTGCGGGAAGAGCTTCCGCCAGAGCTCACAGCTGTTCGTCCACGGGAGGATCCACATGGGAGGGAAGCCCTACCGATGCGCTGAGTGCGGCAAGAGCTTCCGCTGGGAGAGCAGCATCAAGATGCACATGAAGAACCACGCCGGCGACCGGCCGTACGCCTGCTCCGAGTGCGGCAAGCGGTACGGCAAGTCATCACACCTGATCCGCCACAAGGCGACGCACACGGGCGAGAAGCCCTTCCAGTGCTCACAGTGTGAGAAGAGCTTCACCCAGAGGTCCGTGCTTTACCTCCACGAACGGACGCACACGGGAGAGAGGCCCTTCCAGTGCTTGGAGTGCGGGAAGTGCTTCCGCTGGGAGAGCAACTACCAGATGCACGCCAAGAACCACACCCGGAAGAAGCCGTTTGAGTGCGCGGACTGCGGTGAGAGCTACGACAAGGAGTCTCAGCTCATCAAGCACCGCAGGACCCACACGGGGGAGAAGCCCTTCAAGTGCAAGGAGTGCGGCCTATGCTTCGACTGCATCTCTGCGCTGACGGGGCACCGCAAGGTCCACCGGAGCGAGAGGCCCTTCAAGTGCGCCGAGTGCGGCAGGAGCTACAACGAAGAGCCCGAGCTCCTCAAGCACCAGAGGGCCCACACGGCGGAGAAGCCGCACAAGTGCCCCGATTGTGACAAGAGTTTTGACTCTAGCTCTGCCCTGAGGGTACACCGGCGCATGCACACTGGCGAGAAGCCCTACAAGTGCTCGGGCTGCGGGAAGAACTTCAGCCAGAGTTCAAACCTCCGGACGCACATGAGAATCCACACAGGAGAGAACGTGTGAGAGGCAAGCCTCCCAAAGTTGCGCGGGGGGACATGGTGGCCACTCAAGTCCAGGAAGCTCCAGGGGGCCAAAGGTTCCCCATCTCTGATTTTGCAAATATTTTTGCCTGGGTGGGTAAGGTTAGGGATAGAGCTACATGATGTGGGTAGAACATAGAGAGGTGGGTTTAGAAGAGACATCGACTGACCTTTTTTCATTCTTTCCTTTTTTAATAAAAAATAAATAAATGTTTTAATTCCAAGTGTCTGTGTGTGGTTTTGTTTTATGCTCCTTTCTTATGATGGTGAGGCTTGGCGTTGGGGGGGGTGGGGCTAGCTCTCTTAATAATAATAACATTTTATTGTTGGCTAACAACAATAAATGCAATGCCAAAGGTATTGGATTCAAATCCTGCACAAGGTATTTTGTTATGTTTCCAACTAAGTTCTACTCATGACCATGGCCATCAAGTTTGATGGGTTAACAACAACAACATATTATTATTACAGTGGTACCTCAGTTTTTGAACGTCTCCATTGTCGAACGTTTTGGTTTTCGAACACCATAAACCTGGAAGTAAATGCTTCGGTTTTCGAACATGCCTCAGAAGTCAGACATGCCACATTGCTTCTGTGTTGAGTTTACCGTATTGAGGCTTCTGTATTGAGTTTTCGGTTTTCAAAGGTTTCGGAGCTCGAACAGTCTTCTGGAATGGATTACGTTCAGAAACCATGGTACCACTGTATATGCCGCCCATCTGACTGGGTTGCCCCAGCCACTCTGGGCGGCGTCCCACAAATTATAAAACCACAGTAAAACTTCAGCCATTAAAAACATGGCTCAACAGAATTGCCTTCAGATTTCTTCTAAAAGTCAGATAGCCGTTTATCTCCTTGACATCTGATGGGAGGGTGTTCCACAGGGTGGGTGCCACTACTGAAAAGGCCCTCTGCCTGGTTCCCTGTAACCTCACTTCTTGCAGTGAGGGAATCGGCAGAAGCCCCTCGGAGCTGGATCTCTACATCCAGGCTGAATGATGGGGGTGGAGACGCTTCTTCAGACAAGCTGAGCAGGACTAGGACTGGAGACCATAGGTTCTTAACCTAAAGTCCACAGATTGGCTTCACGTGGTCTGTAAACCGGGAGCAAAAAAAAAAAAAAAGGAAAGGAAAGATGTGCATAAAATGTTTTTATGTGCATTTTTCTGGTGACAGTGTCCACAACTTTCATCCAAATCTCAAAGGAATCCGTGACCCAAAAAAGATTAAGAAAAAAATAAAAAAGAAGAGACAAGTACTAAAGAGAATGAATGGGTTTTAAAAATGCACTGACTTGTTCCAGATTGGGTTTCCAAATGGTTACTGGATTTCATACGCTCCAGGGGGTTGCTCAAAATGACTTAAATGGTTCTCCCACTCCTTAGTTAATCCCAACAACAATAACCCTGTGAGGCAGGTTGGGCGTGAGCTTCATGGCCAAGTGGGGATTTGAACCCTGGTCTCCCAGGTCGTAGTCTGACACTACTACCATACCACACACCGTGTTTAATTTCTGCCTGCAGTGCAAGTGCTTTCTTTTTTCTCCCCACCTTCCTCAAAAGCCCTCTGGGTGCCTTGTGTGGTTCTCAGCTCCCCTGCCCTTTTTCAGCCTTCACAAGGCTGCTGTGAAGCAGAGTAGGGGCTACTAGGCCAAGAGATTATAGTTAGACCAGTATCACCTGGTCTGCTTTAGTGTTATGGAGGGGAATGTCTTTCAGCCTGGTAGAAGCCAACACACAGAGGGCAGTTATCTTGGCAGGCGACCATGTGCTCTTCATGCATGCAGTGGACTCTGTCAAAGGGCTGCCACATGGAAGATGGAGCAAGCTTGTTTTCTCCTGCTCCAGAGGGTGGCACCAGAACCACTGGATTCAAGTTACAAGAAAGGAGATTCCAGCTGAACACCAGGAAGAACTTTCTGACAGTAAGAGCCCATTAGTTGATTCCAGCATTGCAGGGGGTTGGACTAGATGACCGTTGGGGTCCCTTTCAACTTGACAGTCCTATGGAATTGCAGAATTAGTTAGAAGGGACCACAATTGTCATCTAGTAAAATCCCCAGCAACACAGAAATCCTTTGCCCAAGAGCCTCCTGCTCTATCAACTGAACTATCCAAGGTATTGTAGAGGTTTTGTTTCCATGGTTCTAAATTAATAGATTAACTTAGGCTCATTAGTTTCAGTGGGTCTACTCTGAGTAGGACTTAGTTGGCCTTTGTCTTGAAGTCCCCGCTCCATAAGGAAAAGTCAGCTTTCCTGAAAAGAGACTGAACGGGTTAAATGCAGAGAGTCCTCCTGCCTAGAGAGATCCTGAAATGGGGAAAGGGAGCAATGCATGTCACTTTCCTGTCCCGCCCCCCCCTTTTCCCCTTTCTCGGTAGGGGAACCCACCCCGCACAACACCCCCCCCCAAAAAAACTTCCCTTTTGCACATTCCAGCCTGCGATCATAATCGTGCAAGGCGTGTTGCCCAGGGACTTCCTGCCCGCGTCCCCTGTTGGAAATCCTTGCAAGGAGAGGGTGAGTTCAAGGAGGTTGTGGAGTGTGGGGGGGGGCGAGGGGGCATGATTCAGAAGAGGAGATCCCCGAGCAGGAGAAGCAGATGCAGAGGAGGAGGCAGGCGGGGAGTGGGGACAGCTGCCCCTTGAAACAGCTGCGTCCAAGCACGTGGCTTGCCAGGATGCTTTCCTCTTTTGTGCATTGTAAAATAAATCCTGTTCTATGTATTTGGGTAATCTAGTTGCTTTTACACACACACACACACACAGGGGCCCCATTTGCGTTGCACATTTCAAGCAGTGTCCTACTGCTCCCAGCTGTTATGGCTTTCCCCCACAGAGACTTGTGGGAGCTGTAGTTTGCGCTGTGGGTTAAACCACAGAGCCTAGGGCTTGCCGATCAGAAGGTTGGCGGTTCGAATCCCTGTGACGGGGTGAGCTCCCGTTGCTTGGTCCCTGCTCCTGCCAACCTAGCAGTTCGAATGCACGTCAAAGTGCAAATAGATAAATAGGTACCACTCCGGCGGGAAGATAAACGGCGTTTCCGTGTGCTGCTCTGGTTCGCCACAAGTGGCTTAGTCATGCTGGCCACATGACCCAGAAGCTGTACGCCGGCTCCCTCGGCCAATAAAGTGAGATGAGCGCCGCAACCCCAGAGTCGGCCACAACTGGACCTAATGGTCAGGGGTCCCTTTACCTTTACCTTTAGTTTCCTAAGGGTGCTGAACGTTGCTGGGAGACCCCCATTCCCCTCACAAAACTACATGGCGGCATATAAATTCAGTAAATGAAATAAAATGAATAAAAAATAGATAAGGAGAGATGGAGTGCGGCGTAGGAGGGGGAGACTCACAAATGCAGAACACACAAAGTTCAAGGCTAATCTAAAAGGTTAAATGCAATTAAAGTAGCACTATTAAAATAATGAAATTATACACCTGGCGGTCTCTAATTCTTATCTCAACCCTAGGCCCAGTTTGAGCTAAAATGTGTTTGTGATGAGCTTCCCATTCACAGCAATTGGGTTGGAGTTGCTCTTCATGGTCAAATGACTACTTTTAAAGGTTTGTGGTTGGTAACCACATACATCAGACAAGGAGGCAAACCTTAACTGTGCCGCTTTAGACAACAGGTGAAGGCTCACATGACTGAATGTTTCTCTATTAAAATATAGCAAGATTTCCTGTATGTGGGAAAACTAGTATGTCAGGGAAAAGTCTAGGCCAGAAGCTTCTTCCTGACCAGCTACTGTTCCATGTGCAAGCTATGTTTGTTTGTTTGTTTGTTTGTTTGTTTGTTTGTTTGTTTCATGTGTGTGTGTGTGTGATGTGAGTTCACCTCCTCATTAGGAGACTCAGAAAAGGTTTCATGACCTCCTCAGCTACTTGTGAGAAGGAAGCTTTCGTCCAAATTAACCTTATCAGGATTTAGGCCTTGATGTTCCCTGGTTTCCATGGCAACCAAAGCCAAGCAGCCTCTGAGCAGATTACACAGATTAAGCAGGTGTGCGTGCATTGTGGGGATTAATGATCACATCTATTGTAATCGAATGCCCTATTTCATATTCAGCTTCTCTTTTGAAAAAAGAATTATTAAAAAGTGAGGGTTAATAAAAGCTGATTTTTAGTTGGTTTTGAATATAGTTAAATCTGTTATCTGTGGGCACACAAACACAGTCTGAGCTAAACAGATTATGTTTAGGAGATAATTTTCATCACATTATTTATTTTATAAAAGGAACTGTTTACTGCCCCCACATAAAATATCAGGGAAATGTATATAGCAATATTTAAACATTTTTTAAAAAAAAAGCAGTATTATATCTACATAAGTATCAGGGTTGGGGGACGCAGGTGGCGCTGTGGGTAAAACCTCAGTGCCTAGGACTTGCCGATTGCATGGTCGGCGGTTCGAATCCCCGCGGCAGGGTGAGCTCCCGTCTTTCGGTCCCAGCTCCTGCCCACCTAGCAGTTCGAAAGCACCCCTAAGTGCAAGTAGATAAATAGGGACCGCTTTATAGCGGGAAGGTAAACGGCGTTTCCGTGTGCTGCGCTGGTGCTGGCTCGCCAGAGCAGCTTCGTCACGCTGGCCACGTGACCCGGAAGTGTCTCCAGACAGCGCTGGCCCCCGGCCTCTTAAGCGAGATGGGCGCACAACCCTAGAGTCGGACACGACTGGCCCGTACGGGCAGGGGTACCTTTACCTTTTAAGTATCAGGGTTATTTAATTAGATATATATGCGTGTGTGTTATTCTGCCAATGTTCAAAGAGGCATTTGATACTGAAAAACACCAGTCTCAGGCAAGGATTAGACAAAACATAAGTCAAAGTCAGATGAAATCATAAAACAAAATGCAACCCACAAAATGACTACAATTATCTATTTGTTATACAGCATTTTAAAATACACCTTATTTTTAATGGTTATCCATGGGGGTAATTCCATGAAAATGTCAACCTCTTAATCTTTTGCAAGTCTCAGAAGCTTTTTATATAAAAAGTGACTAATAAGTCAATTTCTTTATAAATGCTTGTTAGTATACCACCAACTTGTATAAAAAATATCAAAGCGCTGTATAATAATATATACATATATATGTATGTGTGTGTGCACCCAAGTACAATAAAACAAAACTCCATAAAAACAAAATAACATATCCATTAAAACAGGGGTCAGCAAAGTTTTTCAGCAGGGGGCCGGTCCACTGTCCCCCAGACCTTGTGGGGGCCAGACTATATTTAGAAGGGGGGGAAATGAACGAATTCCTATGCCCCACAAATAACCCAGAGATGCCTTTTAAATAAAAGCACACATTCTACTCATGTAAAAACACCATGCAGGCCCCACAAATAACCCAGAGGTGCATTTTAAATAAAAGGACACATTCTACTCATGTAAAAACACGCTGATTCCCGGACTGTCCACGGGCCGGATTTAGAAGGTGATTGGGCCACATTCGGCCCCCGGGCCCTAGTTTGCCTACCCATGCATTAAAATGACTGGCTAATCAGCCTAGACCTGTCAGCATAAAAAGTCTTCAAGGGACGCCTCAAAGGCAAAAGTCTAGCCCTCCCTTCTCCTGCATCCCCACCAAGCATACAATCCATTTCTTTCCTATAATGTACAGTTGATATGCATGATTTTAAACATTTTTTTCAGAGTTTGATGATATGCTCTGTTCAAAACGATATATTATATGTGAACCATGCAAGACAGGGCAACATTTATTTTAATATAATTCTTCTCTCAGAGCCCTCTCCAAGAAAATAGGCAGCAGGC
Source organism: Podarcis filfolensis (assembly GCF_964270895.1). Classification (NCBI taxonomy): domain Eukaryota; kingdom Metazoa; phylum Chordata; class Lepidosauria; order Squamata; family Lacertidae; genus Podarcis; species Podarcis filfolensis. The sequence goes on from NC_139605.1 coordinate 9,394,023, forward strand.
CAGTGGTTCTGCCTCCACTGTCAGAGGCAGGCAGGATGCCTCTGAATGCCAGTGGCTGGGAATCACAAGTGGGGAAAAGTAGTGCTGTTGCACTCGGTTCCTTCTTGTGGACTTCCCATCGGACGGGTGGCGCTGTGGTATAAAACCATTGAGCCTCTTGGGCTTGCCGATCGGAAGGTCAGCGGTTCAAATCCCCACAACGGAGCGAGCTTCTGCTAACCTAGCAATTCGAAAGCACACCAGTGCAAGTAGATCAAAAGGCACCGCTGTGGCGGGAAGGTAAACGCCATTTCGGTGTGCTCTGGCACTCATCATGGTGTCCTGTTGCACCAGAAACGGTTTAGTCATGCTGGCCACATGACCCAGAAACTGTCTGTGGACAAACGCCGGCTCCCTCGGCCTTAAAGCGAGATGAGTGCTGAAACCCCATAGTCGCCTTTGACTGGACTTAACTGTCCAGGGGTGCTTTACCTCTTACCTTACCAGGTCGGCCTGTGAGCTCACTGGGCCTTTGGTCCAGCAAATGGACACTTCTTAAGGTCTTGTCTTGCCAAATGCAAGGTGGTTCTTTTAAAATGAGATCCAGAAGTAATACAAATCACAAGTGAGTGAGAAGATTAGCAATTTTATTCTACACAGCACGCAATATATACATACCAAGCAAGCACTTCTTTCTGCCACTTGGAAGCCCTCAAGAAGTGGCGACGCGACTCCCCAGGTAGCCTTAGTTTGCTGATCAGTCCGTGCACAAGCTTCAAAGAACTCAGCCGAAAATCATCTGATAGCTAGCCTGTTAGCCTGCGTGGCTTGCCTGACCGGCTACGCGTAGATTACAGTGGACGCTCGGGTTGCGAACGTGATCCGTGTGGGATGCACGTTCTCAACCCGCAGCGTTCACAACCCACATCTGTGCACGTGCGGGTTTGATTTGGCGCTTCTGTGCATGCACAAAGCGTGATTTAGCGCTTCTGCGCATGCACGACCGCCGAAACCCGGAAGTAACCCATTCTGGTACTTCTGGGTTTCGGCGGTCCGCAACCCGCAAAAATGCAACATGAAGTGTCTGTAATCCCCGAGGTATGACAGTATTCATTAGCCACCTCTCCCAATGCCTCACTTTCTTCAAACAATGTCCAACATTAAAAGAAGGTACCCAATAATATCACTTCCTTCCAACAGATTAGGGCATTAAAGGCTGTTCTCAGCCATCAAAGAGCTCAAAAAGAGATAGGGGAAAGCAAACAGAGGCAGGAAGAGTAACTGTTAGATCACTAACTCCTCGAAATACCATTTATCTTTCAGAGATTGCCCATATAGGTTTTATACTCCACCAGCTTCTCCTCAACTGTGGAAGAAATTTACAGGCTTCTTCCAGAAGCTTCTCTCCCTTTCTGACTCTTCCCATCTAGGCCAAAGAGATGGATCCACCCCGGAGCTGAACACAGTCCCTTCCCTTGCCTTTTGGGACAAAGACCCTCCTCTATCACGCGAAGCCCAGTCACCTGTCGTTTCATGAATTTTCAAATATGTAAAACTCCACGAAATAACTGCTGAAGGGAGGGTGCCAGTTTTCTGCACGATGAGCAAGAGCGCCGCCGAGAGGAAGAGAGAGAGCCGGGCGAGGCAAAGCGACGAGCAGAGACTCCTTGAGCGAGAGAAGGCGAGGAGAGCAATGAAGATGATCAGGGAAGACCGGAAGCTGGACAGCGCATACCAAAAGAAGCACAGGGAAGACTCTTGGAAGAGGATGCGCCTCATGAGGCAAAGGAGGAAAGATGCTGAGGAGGTGCTGAGGAAGGCAGGGTCCTCTCAGGCATGGCCGCTTACGCCACACCAAACATTTGGTAAAAGCTACAGATATGCATTTCCGTGGCTCTTCCTGGGTTGAGTTTAATGTCATCCCTGGGTGTTTATCACTTTGGTTGTTAATGGTGGCCAGGAGGCAGGTGGGGGAGCAAGTTTTATTTTTACTTTTATAATAATTTTTATTAATTTTCAGTTACAGTAATCCAATATTTGCCTCACTATAACAATGCCAAATTATAATACAATTACTAATACCAATCATTCAGATAATTTAGGTGCCCCTCCCCACGTGCTAGAATTGATGGTTTGATGATTTACTTTATTTCTGCGTTCCAAAATCTTATTAATTTCAATTACACTCTGGTCAAAATACCAATCCCTTATACAACAACTGCAATGTTAACAACTTCCATTCGTATTGACACAATAAATTATTTATAAAACTACAGGTGAGGCACTCAAACCTATATCCTTGTTCTTCCTGTGTGTAGCAATTACCGTATTTTTCGCTCTATAAGACGCACCAGACCACAAGACGCACCTAGTTTTTGGAGGAGGAAAACAAGAAAAAAAATTATTCTGAATCTCAGAAGCCAGAACAGCAAGAGGGATTGCTGCGCAGTGAAAGCAGCAATCCCTCTTGCTGTTTTGGCTTCTGGGATAGCTGCGCAGCCTGCATTCGCTCCATAAGACGCACAGACATTTCCCCTTACTTTTTAGGAGGGAAAAGTGAGTCTTACAGAGCAAAAATACGGTACTCTGTCCGGGGTGGGGGTGGGGAGCGAGTTTTAAATTACGTTTTACAGATTGCTATTATGAATGCGTTTAATTTTTGTGTTACCGTGCACTGCTTTATAAGAAATATTTAGTCAGACTGTTGGTCTGTTGAGCTCAGAATTGTCTTCAGTCGAATTCCATGTGCAAGGAGGGGTGAAAGTGAAGAGAAACAAATGTGGCAGAAAGAGAGAGAAATAAAATGGGGTGCCCCACCTCCTTTTGGGCCCCATCGAGTTTTGGCTTTCTCACTGAAGCCCTCCCTGCCCACTACCAGTACACAGCCCTTGACAGACGACCGCTGAGAGAATTCAACCCTTGCTAGGAAAAAACAAATGGTTCCTCATCCCTGGTCTAAAGCTCTAACCATGGGAGTACAGTGGAACATCAGCTCTCAAACGCAATCTGTTCCAGAAGACCGTTTGACTTCTGAAACGTTCAAAAACAGAAGCGCAAAGGGCTGGCTACAAGTTCAATTGGAGAAATTGAAAAACACTGCAGAAGCCGTTTGACTTCTGAGGTGCGTTCGAAAATGGAAGCAATTACTTCCAGGTTTTCGGCGTTGGAAAATCGAAACGTTTGGCCTCCGAGACGCTTGAAAACTGAGGTGCCACTGTACATAGTTCTGAGGTGCCTGATCTAAGATGTCTTTTATTTACAGGGCACTGGATACCACCAGAAGTCAAAATGGAGGAGCAGGACCTTGAAGAGCCTGAAACAGGGGAGATGCCTGAGGCGGGAGGAAGGGACCTGCATGTTGTCCAGGTTGAGACCACTGAAGAGCTGTCAAGAAGGCTGTCTCCGTTCCCAATAAAGGAGGAACCGGAGGACGGGCACTGTGAAACCCAGTGGCAAGACTTCATGCAGCCGGCACAACCCCCTCACACAGAACATGATGATCCATGCTTGCTTGATCCTGAGTCTGGAGAGGGCCCTAGGGATTTGCTCATTCTGTCTGCGAATGGAGTGGCAGACACCACTCAGTGGCCTCGGAGCGAGCTTACGAAGCGAACCCTGCCAGACTTTTCGAGAGGATCCCTCAAGTTCTGTGAGCATCGCCTGGATTCTCCCGCAAGTGTGAAAGAAGAGAGTCCAGACCTCAGCAGCTTGGAAGCACGCTGCCACCACTTCAGGCACTTCTGCTACCGAGAAGCCGAAGGACCCATGGGATTGTGGAGGCATCTCCAGGAGCTTTGCCACCAGTGGCTGAGGCCAGAGGAGCACACCAAGGAGCAGATCCTGGAGCTGGTGATCCTGGAGCAGTTCCTGGCCATCCTGCCCCCAGAGATGCAGATCTGGGTTCAGGGGCATGGCCCAGAGACTTGCGCCCAGGCAGTGATTCTGGCAGAGGATTTCCTGCTTGGGTCGCAGGAGCCTGAGGAGCAGAAGCAGCAGGTGAGAACATCTCTTTCTTTGTGAATCCTTCAAGGGGCCCAGAGACAATCTTTGCAGGGAGGCTGCGGAGGACACTTCCAGGTGCCTGCCATTTCAGTTTATAATTTTATTTCATTTCACTTTTGATTTGCATACGGTCTTTCTGTGTTACTTTACACAAGGCAATTCAGGATACAAATTTTAGAGGAAGCAAATTTTATTGTTTTTTCTTTGTTTGTACTCCCTATTTCATTTTGTAATACAATCGTGCCTTGGTTGTTGAACGCCTTGTGACTCAAACGTTTTGGCTCCCGAACACTGCAAACCCAGAAGTGAGTGTCCCATTTGCGAACGTTTTTCAGAAGATGAATATCCGACGCGGCTTCTGACTGAGTGCAGGAAGCTCCTGCAGCCAATCGTAAGCCGTGCCTTGGTTTTCAAATGTTTTCAGTAGTCGAATGGACTCCTGGAACGGATTCCATTCGAAAACCAAGGTCTGACTGTATCTTGCTTCTAAACTGTTAAACAATAAAAATAACAACAAACCGCTTTGGATGCTTTCCTTAACATGCTCTATAAATCCTTCTTTTTTATTTTTAGGTTAATCTGATGTTTGAAGAGGCGGTTGCTAGCTCACCAAAGGCAGAGGAGGAGCCAACAGCACAACTTTGCACAGAAGGACTGCGGAAAGGCAAAAGTAGAGCCATCATGTTGGGTAAAGATCTGTTCCTCAATGTGGTGTAGTGGTTAGAGTGTTGGACTACAAGCTGGGAGAGCAGGGTTCAAATCCCCACCCGGCCATGAAGCTCACATAAGTCCCTAAGAAGAGCCTGGCTGGCTCAAGCCAAAGGCCCCTCATAATTTAGCATCCTGTTCTCACAGTAATCAGCCAATTGCCTGCGAGAAGACCCCAAGCAGGACCTGAGCACAACTGCACCACTCTCTGCGCTTGTGATTCCCAACAAACTGGTGTCTTGCCTCAGTATTGGACTAGATGAGAGCCAACAGACTGAAGCTCAATCCAGATAAGACTGAGGCTCTGTTGGTGGGTGGTTCCCTAGACCAGATGACTGGGAGGTTGTCTGCTCTTGATGGGGTTACACTTCCCCCGAAGGAGCAGGTTTGTACCCTGGGGTAGGTCCTAGATCCTTTGCTGTCGCTTGAGGCTCAGGTGGCCTCAGTGGCCCGGAGTGCCTTCCATCCGCTTCAGCTGGTGGTCCAGCTGCACCACTCTTTGGTCAGGGATAGCCTAACTTCTGTAGTCTGTGCTCTGGTAACCTCAAGGTTAGATTACTGCAATGCGTTATACGTAGGGCTGCCTCTGAAGATGGTTTGGAAACTTCAGCTAGTGCAGAATTCAGAGGCCAGGTTGCTCTCCAAAGCAAGACGCTTTGAGCATATTACACCAATCCTGGCCTGACGGCACTGGCTACCAGTTAGTTTCTGGGCCCAAGTCAAAGTGCTGGCTTTAACCTACAAAGCCTTAAGCAGCTCAGGACCATAATACCTCAAGAACCGCCACTTCTCATATGAACCTACGCAGATCCTGAGATCATCTTCTGAGGCCCTTCTTTGTGTGCCACCTCCTGGAGAGGGCCGGAGGGTGGCAACATGAGAACGGGGCCTTCTCTGCAGTGGCTCCCCGTCTGTGGAATGGTCTCCCCAGGGAAGTTCGCCTGGCGCCTTCATTATACACCTTTAGGCACTAGGCAAAAACGGTTCTTTTTAACCAGGCCTTTGGTTGATCTGATTTACATCCTATGCCCTTTTAAAATGTGGGTTATTGGGTTGTTGTTTTTATTTTTATTATGTATTTTGTGGTTTCATATCTTGATTTTATTCTGTGAACTGCCCTGAGACCCCCAGGTATAGGGCAGTGTATAAAATCAATAAATAAAGAAATAAAATAAAATATACCACTTATATGCCAAAACGGCTTCTCAGAGGTATGCTGCCTCTGGCAGAGAAGAGCACCTTGGGCAGGTCACTGCCGCTTTCTCCACCAGGGTGGCTAAACTGGTGACCATGGGCATCATGGTGACCACGGTGGCTCTCAGTCGCGCTGCAGGGCAGGTGTCCCAGACACTCAGCTTTCACTTTTAAAAAGCAAGTTTTTAATTATCATTGGGCAAAGTGGGGCTAAGCAGCTTCTGTGAAATGAGAACCCCAACAGCAGCCATTTTATGTTATGCCACACCCTCCCCAGTTACATTTTGTAACTGGCACCTCCTCTCAAAATTCGAAATGTGCCCACTAGTTCAGAAAGGTTGGGGACTCCAGTTCTGTGCTGTGCTGCTAATGGAAGTTTAAATTGACACACAGGATGCTTTCATGAGCACATGCCCCTCTGTCTCTTCCCAAAGATTCTTGCATGTAGAAAGCTACCACGTCAGAGGGAAGGCTAGGCTAGACCTCTTTTCCCTGACATGCTAGTTTTCTGTATGCATGGCTTCCCCACTCCATATGGAGGAGCATTCCATTGTTTGAACCCTCCACCCACCTCCTGAAGTGAAACAGCCCAAACAGAAGCCGACCACTTCAGTGAGAATTAGACCTTTAGGATGAGAATTAGACCTTTAGTCAAAATGGTGCCTTGCAGATCTTGATGGACTATAAGTCCCACCATCCCATATCATTGACCATGCCTTCTAGGCCTGATGGCTGTTGGAGTCCAGCAGTGTAATATAATAAATAAATAATTTTTTATTTGTACCCCACCCTTCCCGGTTCAGAAAACCGGGCTCAGGGCGGTTAACAACCAATTTAAATCACTTAATTGATGCAACAAAAAACAGCATAAAATACAGTATAAAACGTGAATAACAATAAATTCAGAATTCAAAAATCAATTTAGGGGGGGGAAATCCATCCATAAACATTAGATGATCACCAGGGCTAGCTGGCTAAATTATTCCTATTTGGGCCAGCGAGAGACCAGGGGAGAATTAGCTGTGGGATCCCAGAGCGGGTAATCTTCATAAAAGGGGGAGGGAAGGAAGGGGAATAAAAGATCAGGCTAAGTTCAAGTTGAAAGCTAGGCGGAATAGCTCTGTCTTACAGGCACTGCGGAAGGAGATCAAGTCCTGCAGGGCCCTGGTCTCATGGGACAGAGCATTCCATCAGGTCGGAGCCGTCACTGAGAAGGCCCTGGCCCTGGTGGAGGATAATCTGACTTCCTTAGGGCCCGAGAGCTCTAAACTATGATTATTCATGGACCTTAAGGTTCTCTGCGGGGCATCCCAGGAGAGGTGGTCCCGTAAATACAAGGGCCCTAAGCCACAAAGGGCTTTTAAGGTCAAAACCAGCACCTTAAACCTGACCCGATACTCCACCGGGAGCCAGTGCTGGTAAAGCACTGGAAGGAATTGGCTACTCCTGGCTTGTGCTGATGTTTTAAGGGAGCTAGCAAATAAAACCCATTGCTTTCTCCTTTCCAGCTCAGGTGTGGCCTGAAGCAAAAAGGAAGATGCAGGACCGAGGACAAGCCAAATTGGGAGAAGATTTGACAGCGCAAGAAGGAGACCTTCACGTGGTCCAGATGGAGACCACAGGGGAGTCACTGGAAGGGGCAGGAGCATTGCAGCCAATTAAACTGGAGCCTGAGGAGGGGCAGCGAGAGCGCTGGGAAGCCCAGTTGCAGGACTTCCTTAGGACAATGCAGTCCCCTCCCTCAGGGTGGAAGAACCCACAGACCCCACCTGCCTCGGGGAAGCCTGCAGAGGAGGACGGCAGGGTCCTCTCAGCGACAGGAAGGAGCGATGTCAGCCAGTGGCCCAAAGGACTGTGGGTCACCCAAAGGCAGACAGGCCTGAGCAGAGAAGCTCAGCAGGCTTCTGACAACGCAGACTCCTCCAAGAAAGCAGAAGAGGAGATGCTTCTCGACGAGGACGCTGTCAGCGTGGAGGCTCTGCGCCAGCGTTTCCGGCAGTTCCGCTGTCGGCAAGCTGAGAGGCCCCGAGACATCTGCAAGAGGCTCTGGGAGGTTTGCCACCAGTGGCTGAAGCCGGAGAGGCGCTCAAAGGAGGAGATCTTGGATTTGCTGATCCTGGAGCAGTTTCTGAGCATCCTCCCTGTAGAGATGGAGACCTGGGTTAGGGAACGCCGTCCAGAGACTTGTGCTCAGGCGGTGGCCCTGGCAGAGGTCTTCCTCCTGAGGCCACAGGAGCCCAAGAGACAGGAGCCCAAGGTGGGTGTGCCAGTCTTTGAGGTCATCCCAGCCACCTCCAGGAAAGGCTGTAGCTCAGTCATAGAGCATCTGCTTTGCTGAATCCCTAGCTTGTCCAGTATAGCGTTGGCAAAGATCTCCCAGTGTGGCTTGGAGAGTAGGCTGCCTGGAGAGCCGTGGCCAATCAGTGTAGACGGTATTGAGCTAGATGGACCAATGGTCTGACTCATTATAAGGCAGCATTGTATGTTCCCATCTTAATAGTATGCCCGCCTCTTTTACAAGCTTTCCTCCTCAGATAGCCCCCAAATGGAGGGATGTTGCGTGGGAAGAGGGCAAGAGCTACTAGAGCACAAAGCAGCTTCCAAGTGCCTTATCTAGAACCTTGAGGACTAGAATCTTACTTTACAAAGGTAAAAATTGTATTGGTTGCTCTGATCTCAGAAGGTTGCTCAGATGGGAATTTGCGCCCTTGGGCTGAAAAAAGTCCCCCACCCCTGACATAGCTTTTATTATTTATTATTAAGAGAAGTTTAACTGAACGTAAAATAAAAATAAAGCTATACAGTATTATATCATTGCAAGAGTTAACAGTTCCAGTTCCATATAAATGCTTATCTAATTAGTATTATTACTATTCATATACATATATGTTTATTTTTAACCTGCTATATTTTGTATAAATGCATTCCAAATGTCATTCTACTTGTCCATGCAAAGTCTGCGTCCATAAACAATCCATTCATAACTTGCACGTCTAGTCATATCTTCAATCTATTGATTAAATGGAGCTGTCCAGTTGTAAAATTCCATATAGCGGGCATGTTGTTCAAAAGAATACATTCTTCTGAAAATTTTAATGTTTTCCACAGGCATATTCATATCATCCATTATTAACTTAGCTTGATACAACACACATTATGCTTCTATGTGCTGTATAAAGACCTCAAAGGTATTCTCAATATCCAAACGTAATTGAATTCGAATGTCTGATTAGGGTAAACAAAGCAGCGTGGCTTAATTGTTGCGTTCAGACCATTTCAAAGCTTTGCATGGAAATTATTTTTATTGTATTGTTTTCCGAGACATAATGGCAAAATAGTACAGATTTCCCTTCCATTATTCACATTTCACAGGGCGGGTGGTAGAGGTTGGAGACACTAAAAGCTATTGACGTATTCATTTTAGCATGCTTAAAGAGCTCTGCAAATAAGTAGATGTACTTTTTAGGGAAAGTTCCCTGAAAAAAAAAGTATATTGCAGCTTTGATTGGCGTTGAATCCACCCCAAAGGCCCAGTTTGCTTGGGATTGTGTTAACCTTATGCAGCTTCCTGTATTTCCTGAGTCAAGCTGTTGGTGCATCTAGCTCAGTCCTGTCTACACAGACTGGAAGCAGCTCTGAAAATTTTCAGCCAGAAAATTTTCTCATCCTTGCCTGGAGATTTCGGGGATTGAACCCGCAACCTTTTGCATGCAAAGTAGATGCTCTACCATTGAGTCCCTCCTCATTCATTCATTCATCCTAATTGAGGGGGGTGGGTGTGTTTCTAAAAGTGGGAAATTTCCCCGTGGAAAAATAGAGCAGCAGACAATTTAGTCATTTTGTTTAGATATTTGTAATCACACAAAAGTCCATCCGACGTTGACCCTGGTTCCTGATTTGCACTGCAACTGCCACTTGATTTTTCCTCTAGGCCAGAGAAGGTCCTAGTCCCTTGACGTTTGCACTTTGTTCACTGAACAATAGATGCCTATTTGAATTGCAGGTCCTGTTCCCACCAGAGGATGAGCTGAATTCTCTGGAGTCACCCGGAGCCCCTTCAGATTCCCCAAAGACGATGCAGAGGCTCCCCCTGGAGGCCAAAACAGAGGATGATGTGGACATCAACTTATTAAGTAAGGGTTCTGGTGCCTGATTCATTAACGTTTCCACATTTCCAAGGTCATTAAACCATGGCTTTTGCACTTGTGCTGGGGAAGTAGGAGTGTGTGAGGAGGGGATGCTAAACCTTGCCCCCTTGCAAAGCAGCCCTTAAGTAGATTGCTTTCCCCCAGAGCTGCTGTTAGCTGCAGAGAAGGAAAAATGTAAGGGCTTAAATGTGTAAACCTACATATTTTTCTCTCTGCAGCTCCTGAGCGGTGAGGGGTGTGACCTGATTGGGGCTATGGCACAGAGGAAAAGTCTCCCACAGTTGTGCATAGATAGATAGATAGATAGATAGATAGATAGATAGATAGATAGATATGGTGGGAGTTTGAACATCATATAGTTTGGCCCCAAGGATGTGAGGTTCAAGTAGTAAGCCAGGAAGTCTCTAGTTTGCAGATCTCATAGAATCATAGAGTTGGACAGTACCCCCCAAGGCTCATCTAGGAATCTCAGCTAAAGCATGTATGACAGATGGTCATCCAAGCTCTGTTGAGAAACCTCCAAGGAAGGAGAGTCCACATCTGCAGGGCTAGTCCCCATATCTCCGTGAAGGTCATTGGGTTGCCCCAGGCTAGCTGCTCTCTCTGAGTCACATAGGCACATCAGAAGTTGCCTTGTAATGAGTCAGCCTTGGGGTCTCCAAGGCTGCAGACAGAAGCCTCTCCCAGCCCTACTTGAAGAGTCCAGGGATTGGATTTTTACAGGGAACCAGGCAGAGGGCCTTCTTGGTAGTGGCACCCGCCCTGTGGAATGCCCTCCCACCAGATGTCAAAGAGAACAACTACTACCAGACTTTTAGAAGACATCTGAAGGCAGCCCTGTTTAGGGAAGCTTTTAATGTTTGATGCATTACTGTATTTTAATATTTTGTTGGAAGCCAGCCAGAGTGGTTGGGGAAGCCCAGCCAGAGAGCGAGTTATAAATAAAAATTATTATTATTATTATTATTAAACTTGAGACCTTCTGCATGCAAAACATTTTTTTTAAAAAAAGTATTTTGGAATGTTTTTAAGCAATTGAAAGTGCTTAAATGTTCTTTAATAAAATTCACTCCTGGCTCGGAGACCAAAAGGAAAGTGGCCATGAATACCACAGCCTCTTCAATGTCAGTAAAAGTAAAGGTAAAGGGACCCCTGACCATTAGGTCCAGTTGTGACCGACTCTGGGATTGCGGCGCTCATCTCGCTTTATTGGCCGAGGGAGCCGGCATACAGCTTCCGGGTCATGTGACCGGCATGACTAAGACGCTTCTGGCGAACCAGAGCAGCGCACGGAAATGCCGTTTACCTTCCTGCTGGAGCGGTACCTATTTATCTACTTGCACTCTGATGTGCTTTCGAGCTGCTAGGTTGGCAGGAGCAGGGACCGAGCAACAGGAGCTCACCCTGTTGTGGGGATTTGAACCGCTGACCTTCTGATTGGCAAGTCCTAGGCTCTGTGGTTTAACCCACAGCGCCACCTGCATGAATACCACAGCCTCTTCCATGTCAAAACAAGATTAAATTTGGACTCTGGGCAGCTCCCAGGGAGCTCTGCTAGCTGAACACAGGAAGAGGTTGGCTCAGCAAAGGCTTAGTCATCTAAAGCCTTCAAAAGCCTGGCAGTACTTGAACTTTCCAGGTTACTGCTTCTTTTAACCTTTACCTTTTACCATGTTAACTGTTTAAGTGCTGGACTAGGTTTCAACCTCTCCAATTCCGAGTTTAATTGAAACTATTCTGGGTTCGGGACAGACTGAGCATTTATTTGAAGAACCATGATAGCAAATAAGGGGAGAGCCATAGCCAGGTGGCAGTGCATCTACTTTGGGTGCAGAAGGTCCCAAGTTCAAAACTCAGCATCTCAAAGTAGCACTGGGAATGTCCCCTGAATGAAACTTTGGAGAGCTGCCCCAGTCAGAGCAGATGGTTTCGCTCAGCAAAAGGCAGCTTCCTATGTAAAGCGAAGTCTGCCACAAATGTGACTTGCACATTCTCACACCGCCAGTCCCCTCTTCCCACTTACTTCAACCTTCCATGAGCCAAGCAATTTCTTCCTTCAAACACAAACCCCAAACACAATTTGCCCCGCATCAATTTTGACATCCTTGCAGATCGGTACATACAGATGAACGTGTGCTTCAACGTGGAAACTCGAGAACTGCGGAAGAGGCTCCTGGCCAGGCAGCGGCAGAGACGCCACAGAGCGCGGCAGACCCCGGAGCAGCGGCTGCAGCGTCGGCGCGTTGAAGCCGAAAGGAATGCGCGGCGCCGGGCTACTGAAACCCCCGAACAAGCGGCGGTTCGCAGGCAAAAGGATGCACAGAGGAAGTTGCAAAAAAGGAAGTGCCCCCTTGATGCCCATCCTCTGGCTGTTCTTCAGACAGACTCTTTTGAGACCTTGGCGGGGGCAGAAGATGCCATGATCACCCCCAGCGTCCTTGGCATTAGAGAAGCCAGCGAAGTGGCTGAGAACAGCTGCTGTTCCCTGGCCCTTTCCGCCTTTTGACATTGCACCAAATATTTATCTGGATGAACAGGGCTAGAGGAGTCCCAGGCACTGGGTCGCCGGGGCACACAGATATTTGAAATACTTTTCTAGCTCTGTTGGAGAATGTATACACTCAGCCATAAGTTAACATTTGGTTGTGTTGGAGGGATATCAGTTCTAGTGTCTTTTGTCGTGTTTTAACTGTGTTTAATTTATCTGTGTTTTAATTTATCTTTTGGAGTCTGTTACTTGCCCAAGAGCTGACATGAAATATACGAGCATAATAAAAAGTTAATTTTTATTTATTATTTTGAAGGATTTGTCTGTACAGAGTTTTTGGTTGAGCAAAATACCTCACCAGACCAGCATCAGTCACTGGTATCGACTCACATTGGCATCCGTCTTGTCTCGAGAGACAATGGAGTGCACCTCCAGGGGTGATGTTCTGCAGTTTACTGCATGGGGCAGTGGTCATCCATACATAAGACAGTGCATGGAGCAACAGATATTTTGTAATGTAGAATTTAATGAGAAAAACAAAGGTTTTAACATCCAACCTACAGTTCAATTCATATAAATCGACTAAATTTTAAGTTGTGACATGGTGCATTTACATTTCTAGCCCAACTTGCCTGCTCTAGACTGGCAATTGAACTCTCTCTCTTTCTCTCTCTCTCTGTAAAACATGTTCCTCAGCCAGACTCCTTCCAGATGTTTTGGACTCCCAAGTCTCATCACCTCCCCTCCCCTCTCAGCATTGCCACAGAACACTGATCAGGGGAGCTGGGGTCTAGCAACAGACTGCTGGTTCCCCATCCCGGTCTAAGCTGTGCCATTCCATTACAACGTGCCAGATTTATTTATTTCTCACTCAGTAGCCATGCACTTTGAACAAAAAGACTAGAAAAATACTGTGTTTCCTGTTAGCAACGTTTTTAAAAAGGCAGTATCAAAATTATTATAAACGAGAACAGAATATGCATTTCAGATCCCTGCCACCATTGTTTCTGCATGCTCGTACCCATGGGACGCCAGAGGTTTCCAACATGGTCTTAAAACAGGAGGGGGAACCCCAGGCCTGTGGGGTCAAATGTACTCTACTGTACAAAGGTAAGCGTCCCATCTCTCGTCCCATTGCACTTCTGCCTATGGCCAGTGGTGGCTGGCGATGCCAATTTAAGGGCAATTGAGAAGTTGTTCTAAATGGCAACAGAAGTTCCCCCCTTGCCCTCCTCTTAATACAGCACAGCCATGCTGGCCTAAGACTGATGGGAGCTGTGATCCAAAACATCTGGAGGGCACCAGCTTGGGGAAGGCTGCTCTAATGGGATGTGTTGTGGCATCACAGCGAGATCGGACAATACCTCTCCCTGATCCTGCCCACACGTGTAGCTGGCAGCGCATCATCTCTTCCCGCCCATTTGGGTAGCTGCCGACCTCTGAAACTATCCGTGTGGTGGTGTGGCCTAAGACTGCAAGAAGAGCCCTGCTGAATCAGGTGGCATCAAGTCCAGCATCCTGCTCACAGTGGCCAACCATTTGCCCCAATGGAAAGCCCAAAAGTAGGACCCGAGAACAAGAGCCCTTTGCCCTTCTGTGGTTTCCAACAACTGGTCTTCAGAGGCATGGGCTGCCTCTGACAGTTAAGGTGGAAGGTAACATTGGAATATCTAGGGTGCACATACAGTTCAGATGACATACAGTGGGACCTCAGGTAATGTAAACTTCGGGTTACGAAAGTGGCAAACCCGGAAGTGTTTCGCCGTTCGCGCATGCGCAGAAGCGGTCTACTGCCATGTGCACATGTGCAGAAGCGGTCTCTCCAGTTGCAAAAACTTTGGGATACGGCCGGACCTCCGGAACGGATCCCGTTCACAACCGGAGGTACTACTGTATTTAATTTCAGATTTTAAAAACCCTAGCACCGCCTCCTGATTAATTTTGCCCCAATGTTGAATACGTCTTCTAAATGTTTTGCCGAAACCTGCTTCCCTGCACTTTCCACCCAAGTCTTGCCCTCTGGAGCCACAAGCCTGTTCCATATTCTGTGTGGTTATTTGAAGACTGGTATAATCTCTCTCTTCCCACAATCTCTATTCCAGGCTAAGCACACCCAGATGTTTCAGCTATTCCTGAAGGTGTCCTGATTTTCAGACCCCTCCTCTAGAGACATCCCACTTGGTCAATGCACAGCCCAGAAATACACAGTATTTCCGATGCGGTCTGAAATTCCTGCATTGCATGGGGCTGAACTAGATGACCCTCGGGGTCCCTTTGCCCTCTACAATTCTATGACCAATGTAGGTCAGAAATGGACAACACTCTATCTGGGTACTGACTACACAAATTCAACCCAAGTACACATCCATATTTCAATATATGGTCCCACGTGAACGTCTGGTGATGCCGGAGGTAGGGAAGAAATGCTGAGTCAGTGAGAAAGCACCAATTCTGCAGTCTCCCCCCCCCCCAATGCATTTGTAGGTCAGACCAAGGAGAGGCTTTGTCCAGTCAGGCCTTGTGAATTATACTGTGCTAAGAAAGGACTGAGTTGCACCTGAAGTGTTGCCCACCATCTTTACAACCGTAAGCTTTCTCTCCTGTGTGGGTTCTCTTGTGCTTAATAAGCGACTTTTTATCAATGAAGCTTTTATCACAGTCAGAACACCGGTATGGCTTCTCCCCTGTATGGATTCTCATATGTGAAACAAGGTTTCCTTTCTGACGGAAGCTTCTCCCGCATCCTGAGCATTTATACGGCTTCTCTCCTGTATGAACCCTTTTGTGATTCACAAGCAGGGAGCTAGTGTTGAAGCTTTTCCCACACTCAGGACATTTGTAGGGCTTCTCCCCTGTATGGATTCTCACATGTTTAGTAAGGGATGATTTAACCCGGAAGCCTTTCCCACACACAGTACACTGGTAGGGCTTCTCTCCTGTGTGGGTTCTCTTGTGTGTGATAAGGTTTGATTTTGAATTGAAGCTTTGCCCACAGTCTGAGCACATGTAGGGTTTCTCCCCCGTGTGTAGCCTTTTATGCTCTATAAACTGAAAGCTGGTGCTAAAGCTTTTCCCACAATCTCTGCATTCATAGGGCTTTTCCCCTGTGTGGATTCTCACATGTGAAACAAGGTTTCCCTTGTTGACAAAGCTTTTTTCACAGATGGAGCATTTGTAAGGTTTCTCCCCTGTGTGAGTTCTCACATGCATCATCAGCGAAGTGCAATGAGAGAAGCATTTGCCACACTGGGAACATTTATATGGCTTCTCCCCTGTGTGGATCCTCATGTGGGAAACAAGATTTCCTTTCTGGCTGAAGCTCTTCCCACAATCTGAGCACTGATAGGGTTTCTCTCCAGTGTGGGTCCTCTCGTGCGTGACAAGATGTGATTTCTTACCAAAGCTTTGCCCACACTCAGAGCACTCGTAGGGGTTCTCTGCTGTGTGGGTTCTCTTGTGCGCAGTAAGGTTTGATTTCAGATGGAAGCGCTGACCGCAGTCTGAACACATATATGGTTTCTCCTCTGTGTGTACTCTTATATGATCAATAAACCCATAGCTTGTGCTAAAGCTTTTCCCACAATCTGTGCATTCGTATGGTTTATCTCCAGTGTGGATTCTCTCATGTGTATCCAAGTGGGTTCTGTCATGGAAAGTTTCCCAGCATGATGAGCATTTATACTGATGTCCCCTTCTCTCCACACTCTCATTCTCAAGAAACTCAAAGCTCTGCTGGAGGCTTTTTCCACAGTCTGTGCCCATATTTCCCCCTTTACTTATGAGGATTCCTTCTTGGAAAGTACTTTCATTTAAACTACCATCTCCATCTTCACAAAGGAAAGCTCCTTCTGTTGCCTTTTCAGGTTGCCCTTCTTGTCCCTGTTGACTTCCCGGCATCTCTTCAACCCCAGAACTTTTGCCGCTTTTGGATGATAATAGGATGGGGAAGCTCACACCTTTCTAGTGAAAGATCTTTCTCCTGCTTGTCTAAGTCATCACCTTCTGGAACAAAACAGAAAACACAGGATGATGCTTTACATTTAGATGTTCCCAGTGATCATATATTGATTTAATAAAGGTGATATAAACAAGACTTTGGGCAGCCTCTTTACTCCTCTGTTTGCAGGAGCCAGCAAATAAGTCAGGATTTCTTTAACTCATTATAGTTTCCATTTCAACTGAACCAGGAAGCCATGATTAACAGCTTCACAACAAACCAAGATATTTAGCCAGCTTCAAACAATGGGTTTATACCCTGGCTTGTTCTGAAACAGTTAACCACAGTTTCCTGGTTTGGACTAAACTGGAATAGCTATTGAGTTGAAGAGTTCCTGGTTTGTATACATTTGTTTTTTCTTTTGGGGTGCAATATCTGGAATTGGATGTTTCCTCCCCAGAGTTGTTGCTAAGAAAAATGACAAAAAACACACCACAGATGCATTTGTATCAGTTGTTTCTTTGTGATGTTTCATTACCTCCATGTTATCGCCCCACCCTTGTTTTTGGTCTCTTTATTTTATTATTTTATTTCAAGTATTCCTTTGCTGCTTTTCGGGACAAGCCATCCGAAGGCAGCGTGCACACGTGATTCAAAACCTAAAACAGAGAGTTGCCTGTTCTGGGGGCTGGGGTCGGGGGAAGCTCGGGGGGGAAATAATTTTTTTCCCTCCCCCCCCCAAATACTAGGTGCGCCTTATGGGATGGTGCGTCCTATAGGGCGAAAAATACGGTACTTAACCCGAGGTACCACTGTACCGAGTCAGGTCCATCCAGCTCACTATTGTCAACCTTGATAGGCAACAGCTTCCAGGTGTGCCAGCTTGAATAAAATATTGGGGGGGGGGTCAGGGACAGGTAACCCCCACCCCACATAATTGATTACATGACACGGCACACATGCACCATTTGAATGGCAATGCCCATCAACTTTGGGAGGGGGCCCTCAAATATTTTATGGAGGGGGGGCGGCTGAAGGGACCTCGGTCCCTAGGAGTTTGCTCCTAGAGCAGCTTCGCAGTTTCAGACAGAGCTGTTTCCCAGCCCCAGGGATTGGATCTGCGACCTTCTGCATGCGAAGCAGAGGCTCTAACCACTGAGCAGCAGCCCCTCCCTAAGAAAGCAAACACCTGCCTGAAAGCTCCCACAGAAGCTCCCTTCCAGCCCCCGGCTCCTCAGCAATCTGATAGCCTTCGAAGCTCCACAGGGCTCTTTGTCTGCATTTGGCTGCTGCAGAAATGGGCTCCTCTGTTCCCCGCCGCCGCCCAGCAGCTGTTTCCTCCTAGGCTTTCTGTCTCTGCTTCCTTGCTTTAGCTCACCTGCTCCACACGGTCTTTTTTCTTTGCATTGCACCCGCAGCCAGGAATGCAACCGGCAGCAGAGGCTCCAGACCTAAAGGCTATTTCGCAGCACACTGCGAGGGAGAGAAGCGGGAGGCGGAAGAGGAAGATGCCCTGCGCTGTTTACTTATTTTTCCCCAGCCTCTCTAGGATCCGCAACGCTGTTATGTTAACTCCTAGTCGTCTGGAAGAAAGTATATGTGTGCAAAATAATCCCCAGGGCTTGAGGGAACCTAAGGAGCTGCTTACCCGTTTGCCTGAAAGGATTTATGCCAAAGAAGTTGCGCCACCGATGTAGAAAGAAGCCTCATCATGCAACAGTGCCAATCCTGTGTATGGTGTTCATTCAACGTTGCCAGTGCTGCGAGTGACCTGGGTGCGAATCCAGACTGGCATTTTCTCTGCTGACATGCAAAGAAGGCGCAGGCAGCCAAAAGCTTGCAAGCGTCCTGTGAGGGTGGGATTCAAACCCACAGCACAGTGCGCAACAGATTAGCAGTCCATGGCCTTCACCACTTGTCTATGTCACCCGGAACATGATACCCGCAGCTGGGTGGCCTTGCATCTTTCCAGCTAAAGCCCAGATGTGCTAAAAAAAATGCATCACAGAGATCTCCACCCCTCTTGGCCTGAGGTTTTACTCAGCTAAGAGAAAAACAGTTATACAAGCCATTTCAGGATCCTTTTCCCAAACCGGAATGGGAGCATGCTGAGCCCATAACCCAGAGGTTGATAGAAGAAAAATGTCATCTGCTATTCTGCTGCTGCCTTTTGCTTCTGCATTGGACACAACATGCAAAAGGCTAGAGGTCCCTACGCATTTTGGTCAGGATGCTGAAAATCTCCTCTGGGCCATCCAACCACACAGGAGGTTTTGCTTCGGCAGACATTGTGCCCAGGAAGGAGAAGGTCCTCGCCGTCTGCACCAGTGGTGTAGAGGCATCATACGAGGTTCCCAATCTTGTGACCCGGGTTCGAGTCCCGGCTGGTGCATACCTTCCTGGTTTGTTTTTTCCTTTCAGAGAGTTGAAGACACTTTCAGGCTGCCAGCTAGAAGTTTATGCCTTAGGGTTTCCCAAACCGGTGGTCCACAAGCTTCATTCAGGTGTTCCGCAGAGTGCTGTAAGGTTACAACTAAAAATCATTTAGCACAGCGCATTACAGCTGCTACAACAGGCAGGAAACGTATTAAGTGGTCCACCAAGACCCTCAGCAATTGTCAAGTGGTCCTTGGGGGGGAAATATTTGGGGACCACTGCTCTAGGACTTCCAGCCAGGGGGGAAAAGGGCTAGCAAAGAAGGAAACTAAACCGATTCAGCCACCTCATCATGGGCATAATGCCTGCAAACGTCCCTGGGTGGGCTCGAACCACCAACCTTCTGGTTAACAGCCAGACGCGCTAACCCATTGCGCCACAGAGACCTGGAAAAAGGTGCCCCTCAATCTCTTATTATGCTTCCTTTGATGCCATGCAAAAGAAAAAGGTCCAATTTTATGTTCTGCAAATAACTGCTGTGGGCCAGGCAAGCCCACAGGTTTTCCTTTGGCAGGTTCACTCGCCTGGAAGGAAAAGACCTGCATCAGCTGCACCAGTGCTGTAGACCAGAGGCATCATGTGAGGTTCCCAATCTTTTGACCTAGGTCCGATTAATGGGAAAAAGGGATGATGAGATAGAATTCAAACCCACATGTATAGAGGACAACAGATGTCTCATCCTGGAGAAAGTGCCTGCAACCGTCCCTGGGTGGGCTTGAACCACCAACCTTCTGGTTAACAGCCAGACGCGCTAACCAATTGCGCCACAGAGACCTGGGCAGAGCTTCTCCTCAGTCTCTTTTATCCTGCGGTTTTGTTGCTGGAACTGGATAGATGACAAACAAACTGATGATGTGCACTAGGCTCTTCATTGCTCCATCCAGCAGAGTGGCGCAGCGGAAGCGTGCTGGGCCCATAACCCAGAGGTCGATGGATCGAAACCATCCTCTGCTAGGTACTTTTACTTTTGCCTTGGCAAAATGTGGGTGTGAGTGGAAATTATTTCCCTGCAGCTACTAAGTAGGAAGCTAGGGAGCTGATGTGCCCCCCTCCTCTGGCAACAAGCCTGGGAAAAGGAATATTGTTGAAAAGAAGAGAGAGATGACATGCTAATATTGCTTTGCTGTAAGATGTTAGCAGAATCCAAAGGCACATGCCTCCATTGTCTCCCGAGATGGGTGGATGTCAACCATCTGCAATAGCCCAGGTGGGAAAGTCTGTATCTTCCGTTTGTAGAATAAAAATAGCCACGGCAACTGGAGACAGTGAATGCTGGCATGGTACTGCCTCATTACAGGTTGGAGAATCCAAATAAAGTCATTCCCAGACTGGATACCTAGCTGACAAATGATGCAATGATCCACAGCCAGCCACTTTCTCCCAACCAGCCAGCAGAGTGGCGCAGCGGGAGCGTGCTGGGCCCATAACCCAGAGGTCGATGGATCGAAACCATCCTCTGCTAGATGGTAGTGACTGCCTTTTGCTTTTTCCTTGGACAACCCACAAAAGAAAAGGGGGAAAGGATCCCTTGTCTTCTGCTGAGTAGGACAGCACAACAACTCCTTCCTCTGGCAAAAGGCCTGGGAGAAAGGATCCTACCGCCACTTTCCACGTTTCTTATTCTCTTCCAGCAAGAAAGCAGTTTTTTCCTTCCCCTTACCTTGGCAGGGGGTTCAAGGTGGATCCATCTTGGTTGGCTGCTGAGAAAAAGCTGTGTGCCTACCTAGTTTATCCTTTGAATCCGAATGTGAAAGTTGGAAGGGGTCCTGGAGGTCCTCTAGTCCAGCCTGATGCTGAATGCCAGACTGACAATGAGGGTGCAATAATAGCATGGATAATAGCTCTGGAGACAGAGGCATTTATTGCTCAGCGCTGAACACAGAACTGTGGCTTGGGGCTTCTACTGCAGACTGAATGCTGCAAACCTCTAAATCTGGTTCTCAGATTGTATATAGCAGGCATGTCCAACAGGGTTTTCCAGTTTTCCTTCCTAAAAAAAGGTCAACAACTTTGACCTGAACACCAAAAAAGGAGGTAGATCACTGCCAGTTTTCAACTGTAGATCGCAGTCTCTTGGGAGCTGGCCACCCCTGATATAAAGCCATATATCCTAAAGACACCACAGTCTCCACTGAGCTTTGTTCAAATGAAACTGAACCCTGGGTAAAACACTGCAACCCCTGGAATCTCTTGCCACTTGGAGACTGAGGTGTGTGCAACACTATCAAAGCATAGCAAGCACCTTACTAGCAGGTTGGACCAAAGCAATAGCAGCACGCCATCTTCCTTCGAGGCGATTCCTTCTGCCAGGCCTTTTGCCAGAGGAAGGAGTTGCTGTGCTGTCCTACTCAAAAAGGGATCCCTTTCCGCCTTTTCTTTTGTGGGTTGTCCAAGGAAAAAGCAAAAGGCAGTCACTGCCAACTAGCAGAGGATGGTTTCGATCCATCGACCTCTGGGTTATGGGCCCAGCACGCTTCCGCTGCGCCACTCTGCTAGCTGCTTGGGAGAAAGCGGCTGGCTGTGGATCATTGTATCGTTTGTCAGCCATCCATCCCTTTCTGGGAATGTTCAGGCCAAAAGAGGCTGAGGCGCAGAGTCTCTGTGGTACGATAGGTCTGTGCATCTGGATGTTACTTTGGAGGACGGCTGTGGGCACCGCATCCCTCATAAAGCAGATGACTGGTGAAACAGGCGGACTGCTAATCCATTGCACTCTGCACATGTGGGTTTGAATCCCACCCTCCTCAGCTGTTTGCAGACTTTTGCCTGCCTGCACTGGTTTTGCTTGTTGACTGAGCAAAAGGCAGAGGAAGAGATGCTGGGCAGGACTGTGATGTCATCCCTTTTAGATCATAAGACTGATGAGAGGAATTGTCTCATTACTGATCTGGGCTTGAGTCTTGGCTGGTGCATTCCATCCTCTGCCTTTTTCTAAAAAATAAAAATTATATACCACCCTATACCCAGGGGTTTCAGGGCGGTTCACAGAAAAGATCAACATAAAAACCACAATATATAAAAGCAACATAAAAACAACAACCCAATAACACCCCATCTCCCCAAAAGGGCCACATTTTTAAAAGGGCATAGGATGTCAATCGGATCAACCAAAGGCCTGGTTAAAAAGGAGTGTTTTTGCCTGGAGCCTAAAGGTGTATAATGAAGGCACCAGGCGAACTTCCCTGGGGAGAGCATTTCATAGACAGAGAGCCACTGCAGAGAAGGCCCCGTTCTCGTGTTGCCACCCTCCAGACCTCTCAAGTCACACAAAGGAGGGCCTCAGAAGATGATCTCAGGGTCCACGTAGGAGCCGTTTCAGAGGGGCAGACCAGCACTCCCCAACAAAAGAGCTGCTTAGATATTGTACTCCTAAGGGGCTACTGAGGGTGGGCTTGAACCCCCATGTGTGCAGAGGACAACAGATTAGCAGTTCACTACTCAGCCACCTCATTGCAGGTAGAAGGCCGGCAGCCGTCCCTGGGTGGGCTTGAGCCACCAACCTTCTGGTTAACAGCCAGGCATGCTAACTGATTGCGCCACAGAGACCTGGGCAGGGCCGCTTATTGGCCTCTTGTTATGCTCGGTTGCTTGGGAAGTTCATTATTTATCAAACCTGTGCTGTGGTGCCATCAGAGGTATGCAAGGTGATCACTGTCCTTCTATTCTTT
Organism: Podarcis filfolensis; assembly: GCF_964270895.1. NCBI lineage: Eukaryota > Metazoa > Chordata > Lepidosauria > Squamata > Lacertidae > Podarcis > Podarcis filfolensis. Next base: position 9,416,583 of record NC_139605.1, read on the forward strand.
CAAGCGATGACCACTGTATCCAACTGCCAATATATGGCTCTCTGCTTGTCAGCGACTAGCAGGTTTCCCTCAACTCTGTCCATTGCACTTTCCAGTCAAAGGAATGCACATGGTAGATAGTTAACTCTTGTTTGTCAAAGCTGACACTTGACACTCTTCTCTACAACTCTGAATACCCAGGCACACCAGTCTAGAATCTAGCAGCTGCAGCAACAGAGGACCACTCCATGAATTTATGCATCTTCCCCCAATGGGCTGCACACACACAGCCAGAGACTGCGCCCGCGTGCAAACTGCCTCTGCTCATCCCTCTTCAATCCCCTCCTGGTTCTGGGAGACAGTTGTGCAGGAGAGGGTGGGGAAACAACTGGCCTTTAACTTTCCTGGTTTACTCTTCTTCCCCTTCTACTGACTGAGCCTGTGCTCCATCTCTGACATTTCCCCTGCCTCCAACTCTTACCTCCAGGCTGGCATAGTTCCCACAAATCACTGACCCCTTCCTCCAAGTGAGACTGCAGCCCTCCCCTCCTGTCTCAGACTTGCCAATATCTTGCCAGTCCCTGCCTTTCCCTGCCATTGAGGAAACCCTGCTACTTGGCATGATGTCCAAAGGCCAAAGAGCCATTTATTAGCAGTTTGATACAGTGCTCCTCATTTGAAAGTACGGAGAGAAAGAAAACACATCAGATATCCCTGGTGGTCTAGTGGTTAGGATTCGGCGCTCTCACCGCCGCGGCCCGGGTTCGATTCCCGGTCAGGGAATTCTTTTGCAAGATGGCAGGAGGGTCATTCCAGCCAAATCTTTTTTATGTCAACAGTACTGAACCTTTTCCAGGAACTCATGCTCTTGCCAAGACCTATTGCCAAAGGAGGGAAAGTACCCTACTCAGGAGCAAGAAAATACCCTTCTCCTCAAATTTGGGGGTTGTCCAAGTCAAAGACAAAAGGCAGCCCTTGCCGCCTAGCAGAGGATGGTTTCGATCCATCGACCTCTGGGTTATGGGCCCAGCACGCTCCCGCTGCGCCACAATGCTGGATGGGGCATGAATGTGTGTTTGTCAGGGACCAGGAGTCGATTCTTTTTCATCAAGTGAGGCGTGGAATCTGAACTCAAAGGGCTGGCAGGGACAGCCCCAGAGGTGCTGCAGCCAGAAGGAGCTGTGGAGCCAGTGCCCCACCCCATCCATCAGGAGCATGTGGCACTGCCATTCTCTGAGCATCAAGGACTCCAAGCCAAAAGGATTTATTTTGGCCAGGGGGCAGGAACAAAGTCCACAGCTAAGGCAGAGTTTCTGTAGTGTAGTGGTTATCACGTTCGCCTCACACGCGAAAGGTCCCTGGTTCGAAACCAGGCAGAAACATGGTGCTCCACTTTTAATAATTTTTTGAGTAAAATATAGAAGAAATAACATTTAAAGCAAACATAGTGAACTACCCTAAACAAAACATAGACTGGATAGCTACTCACAACTTGAGCATTACAATGGAAGCCATTTTAAAGTCTCACAATAAAATCAATAGCAAATTACGCACCTCATATGTTGTTTGCCCATAATGCTTGGGTATCCTATCTGGCCACAGAGATTTTTTAGGGTCAGGTAGAATATGACCCAGTTGTGGGATCACATAAGTTATGACAGAGCACCATGTACCATCAAATGTACTTTTCAGTTTGACTCCCCTCAAATGTCTGTTCCACCCACAACTTCTCCAACTCAGACTCCCCCATAAAAAACTTTGTTCCACCAGCCTTCACAGTGCTCATTGCTTGGGAGAATGGAGGAACAGAGATCACCTTGCACATCCCTGATGGTCTAGTGGTCAGGATTCGGTGCTCTCACCGCAGCGGCCTGGGTTCAATTCCCGGTCAGGGAATTCTTTTGTCAGATGGAAAGAGGGTCATTCCAGCTGAATTTCTGCTGAAGACCTTCCAGGAACTCAGACTCTGAAGCCTCGTTTATTTTGGTCCCGCACTTGTGGTACCTCAGAAGGTGGTGGACTCCCTTTTGTTGCAGGTTTTTTGAAGCGAGGTTGGAGGGCCACCTGTCAGGGAGTTGGACTAGGGTATCCTTGGGTTTCCTTCCAACTCTATGATTCTGTGTTCCCATGGACATTCATCTTGATTTGTTTGTGCAGAGGTTAGACAGCATTGCTTCAAGCAAATTGCAATTCTACACATCTCAGGGCATTTTCTTCATGCTGTATTTATTTGCAAAAGATGCAGCTTGGGGGAAGGGGCTTTTTGTGCAATAAATCCATTTCAACTACAATTGCTCACCCTGAATTTGGTATCCTGGCTAATTGGCCCTGCCTGTAGCCAAGAGAAGGTGCAATCCTCCTCTTTTTGCCCCAAAAGAGCCAAATGTGGGGGATGCCATCCAGACCTGACAATTTATCAATGGTTATTTTGTCTGCTAGACCCAGAACATCATTCTTCCTGGTACTGGTTCCTTCTTGAACTTGAACTAGTTCCTTTTCAAAATGAACTTTCCCAGCACTGAGCATAACAGGAGGCAGAGAAACAGCTCTGCCCAGGTCTCTGTGGCGCAATGGGTTAGCGCGTCTGGCTGTTAACCAGAAGGTTGGTGGTTCGAGCCCACCCAGGGACGGCTGCTGGAAATCTGCCTGCAATGAGGAGCCTGAGCGGTGAATTGCTAATCTGTTGCCCTCTCCACACATAGGGGTTCAAGCCCCATCCTTAGTAGCCCTTTTCCCTAGGAGTTCAGCACATTATCCAAGCAGCCAAAAATAGTCACTATGACTGTGAATATAGTGAGTGCTTTCAAATAAGAAAGAGGAACTTGGGGTAGTTTTTTCTCCCAGTTCACTTTATCTCCTTATTTCATCCTTTGGCAATAAGCACCCAATACTGCTTTTCCTCATCATAATAAGTGCAGAATGAATAAACGTGTGACTCTTACCGCTTTATTGCTGGCCAGGTGGAGAACACTGCTGAAACTGAAAAGCAGAGCAAAGGAAGGGTGGCATCTAACTCTAGCCTATAATATTTAACTCTTCAAGGCTTGCTTGTTGAGTACCCTGCTCCCACTCCACTTGTGGAGTTGTTGAAGGGGACACCAGTTCTGCCACTGACCCTTTGAGCGGCAGGACAGTTCCTCTTCCCTTTTCTCCATGGAAACTGGGAAATTGGCATAAGGACACATGCACATCCCATCCTTAGTCTGTCAGTAGTGTTCCACTAATAAGATCTCAGACCAAGGATGCTACCGCCCAGGTCTCTGTGGCGCAATGGGTTAGCGCGTCTGGCTGTTAACCAGAAGGATGGTGGTTCGAGCCCACCCAGGGACGGCAGTGGGCAGGATTCCTGGACGAGGTGGCCGAGTGGTGAAGGCGATGGACTGCTAATCCATTGTGCTCTGCACGCGTGGGTTCGAATCCCACCCTCATCGGCCCCTTTTTTGGATCCTCTTCTTTGGTGAATGCCGAGTAGGATTGTCTTCCATGAATATGGTCTTAGTGGTGTGTCCATAAATGACTGTGGAGGCCTATTCTGGATCCACATGCCCTTCCACAGTGGCGACTTAGGTTTCTGGGAGATGATAATGCTGAGGATTAGATGGGTTTTTGGAAGACGCCTGTGCGTGAATTTACTTTATAAAGTAGATCAGGGCATGCTGACCAACGCACAGTCTTCAGAGTTAGGCTCTATCCCAGGCAGTGTCTCCCCTTCTCTTCTGAAACAGAATTCGTTCTCCCAGATCAGTTGCCAAAGGAGGGAGGGCCTGTAGCGTCCTACTCACTAGCAGGAAAATCTCCTCCCCGCATTTTTGGGTTGTCCAAGTCAAAAGCAGAAGGTAGCTGCTGCTGACCAGCAGACAATGGCTTTGATCCATCAACCTCTTGGTTATGGGCCCATCACGCTTCCACGGCGCCACTTAGCTGGATGGGGTATGCCGCACCCCATCCATCTGGAGCACGTGGCACTGCCATTCTCTGAGTGCCAAGAACTCCATGCCAAAAGGATCTTTCTTGGCCAGGGGGCAGGAACAAGGGCCTCAGCTAAGGCAGAGTTTCTGTAGTGTAGTGGTCCTCACGTTCGCCACACACGCGAAGGTCCCTGGTTCGAAACCAGGGAGAAATATGGTGCTCTTCTTCTTTTCTCTTCTTTTTAAATATGCCTACCGAATTCTTTTGTAAGATGTAGAAAGAAATAATATCTAAAACAAACAGGAACAAACATGGTGCACTGCCCAAAACAAAACACAGACTGGATATCTACCCACTAACCCAGGCTTCCTCAACCTCAGCCTTCCAGATGTTTTGAGACTACAATTTCCAGCATCCCTGACCACTGGTCCTGCTAGCCAGGGATCATGGGAGTTGTAGGCTGAAAACATCTGGAGGGCCAAGGTTGAGGAATGCTGCACTAACCCTAGCATAAATGTAGGGGGTCTGAGAGGCCCTCTTGACCTAAGTGCCACTATTATTTCTTCTCTCTCGGTCAGGACTCTGCTTGAAAACAGTGTGACCTATGTAGCTGGAACCTTTTCTTCCAAGACAGAGTTCACCTGGACAGGCTTTGTGGTTGGAAAGTTCCTGTTACAGTGGCACCTCTGGTGGTGAACGGGATCCATTCCGGAGGCCCATTCACAACATGAAAAGAGCGCAACCCGCAGTGGCGCATCTGCGCACGTGTAGGTTGCGATTTGACGCTTCTGTGCATGCACATGATGTCATTTTGCGTGTCTGCACATGAGTGAGCAGTGAAACCCGGAAGTAACCCTTTCTGGTACTTCCGGGTCGCCGCGGGACGTATTCTGAAAGAACGTAACATGAATCGGACGTAACCTGAGGTATGACTGCATTGTCTGAATGAAACAGTTCACAAGGGAGAGGGTTGAAACAGAACAACCACATAACCTGCTTTAAGAGAAATTGAGCCCTCAAGTCTCACTAGAGACAAACCACAAAAATCTTCCTTGGAAACCCTTGTTCACGCTTGCTGCAAATTTGTAACCAAGTGACCCATGCCGAATGTTAGCCAACCGATCCTACAATCAGGGTCCAGCTAAGCAGGTCGCGCTATTTGCAAGCAGGTACAAACAGCAGGCACCTCCTGCTTTAGGCTAAGGCCTCGTTCACCCCACAAAACATAGAATGATAGCATTGCAGAGTTGGAAGGGACCCCAAGTTGGGAGGTGGGGGACAGACTCCTTACAACTCTCAGCCCTCATAACAAATTAGAGCTCCCAGAAGTCTTTGGGGGAAGCCACAACTGTTTAAAGTGAGATCATGGGACTTTCAATGAGTGTGGCCTTGGTTTCCCTTCCCCAGGGAAGAGGATGAGCAAATGCTGCTTTCAGCTTCCTAACGGAGTGGGAACTCTTCACAGCAACTAAAGAAAACCTGCCTTTTGGCAGGATGTCTGACTGCCAGAGCACCATTTCTTAGCAGTTTGATGCGGAGCTCGTCTCTTGAAAGAACGGAGAGACAAAGATCAGCTTGCACATCCCTGGTGGTCTAGTGGTCAGGATTCGGCGCTCTCACCGCCGCGGCCCGGGTTCGATTCCCGGTCAGGGAATTCTTTTGTCAGATGGAAAGAGCATCATTCCAGATGAACTTCTGTTATACCACCAGCATTGAACCCCTTCCAGGAACTCAGACCCTGAAGCCTCATTTATTTTGGTCCCGCAGTTGCGGTGCCAGTTATGGACAACCTTGGAAGGTGGTGGATTCTCCTTCATTGCAGGTTTTTTGAAGCGAGGTTGGAGAGCCACCTATCAGGGGTTCTTTAGCAGCATTTCCTGCATTGAAGAGAGTTGAATCAGGGGATCCTTGGGTTTCCTTCCAACTCTACGATTCTGTATAAAGTACCTTGGAAGGTGGTGGACTCTCCTTTGTTAAAGGTTGGCCCGTCAGCTGTTTTGGGACTACAATGCCCATCATCCCTGACCACGGGTCCTGCTTCCTAGGGATGATGGGAGTTGTAGTCCCAAAACATCTGGAGGGCCAAGTTTGGCCACCACTGGAGTAGGTGATCCTTGGGTTTCCTTCCAACTCTACGATTCTGTGTTCCATGGACATTCATCCAGATTTGTTTGTGGAGAGCTTAGACAGCATTGCTTCAAGCACATTGCAATTCTACACATCTCAGGGCATTTTCTTCCTGCTGTCTTTATTTGAAAAAAATCCGGCTTAGAGGAAGGGGCTTTTTGTGCAATAGACTCATTTCAACTACAATTGCTCACCCTGAATTTGGTGTCCTGGCAAATAGGCCCTGCCTATAGCCCAGAGAAGGTGCAATTCTCCTCTTTTTTGCCCCAAAAGAGCCAAATGTGGGGGATGCCATCCAGACCTGACAATTTATCAGTGGTTATTTTGTCTGCTAGACCCAGAACATCATTCTTCCTGGAACTGGTTCCTCCTTGAACTTGAACTAGTTCCTTTTCAAAATGAACTTTCCCAGCACCAAGCATAACAGGAGGCAGAGAAACAGCTCTGCCCAGGTCTCTGTGGCGCAATGGGTTAGCGCGTCTGGCTGTTAACCAGAAGGTTGGTGGTTCGAGCCCACCCAGGGACGGCTGCTGGAAATCTGCCTGCAATGAGGAGCCTGAGCGGTGAATTGCTAATCTGTTGCCCTCTGCACACATAGGGGTTCAAGCCCCATCCTTAGTAGCCCTTTTCCCTAGGAGTTCAGCACATTATCCAAGCAGCCAAAAATAGTCACTATGACTGTGAATATAGAGAGTGCTTTAAAATAAGAAAGAGGAACTTGGGGTAGTTTTTTCTCCCAGATCACTTTATCTCCTTATTTCATCCTTTGGCAATAAGCACCCAATACTGCTTTTCCTCATCATAATAAGTGCAGAATGAATAAACGTGTGACTCTTACCGCTTTATTGCTGGCCAGGTGGAGAACACTGCTGAAACTGAAAAGCAGAGCAAAGGAACGTTCAAAGGGTGGCGTCTAAGTCTAGCCCAGAATATTTAACTCTTCAAGCCTTGCTTGTTGAGTATCCTGCTCCCACTCCACTTGTGGAGTTGTTGAAGAAGACACCAGTTCTGCCACTGACCCTTTGAGTGGCAGGACAGTTCCTCTTTCCCTTTCTCCATGGAAACTGGGAAATTGGCATAAGGACACATGCACATCCCATCCTTAGTCTGTCAGTAGTGTTCCACTAATAAGATCTCAGACCAAGGATGCTACCGCCCAGGTCTCTGTGGCGCAATGGGTTAGCGCGTCTGGCTGTTAACCAGAAGGATGGTGGTTCGAGCCCACCCAGGGACGGCGATGGGCAGGATTCCTGGACGAGGTGGCCGAGTGGTGAAGGCGATGGACTGCTAATCCATTGTGCTCTGCACGCGTGGGTTCGAATCCCACCCTCGTCGGCCCCTTTTTTGGATCCTCTTCTTTGGTGAATGCCGAGTAGGATTGTCTTCCATGAATATGGTCTTAATGGTGTGTCCATAAATGACTGTGGAGGCCTATTCTGGATCCACATGCCCTTCCACAGTGGCGACTTAGGTTTCTGGGAGATGATAATGCTGAGGATTAGATGGGTTTTTGGAAGATGCCTGCGTGTGAATTTGTTTTATGTGTGTAGATCAGGGCACGCTGAGCAACGCACGGTCTTTGCAGTTAGGCACTATTCCAGGCATAGGCAACCTTTGGCCCTCCAGGTGTTTTGGCCTACAACTCCCATGATCCCTAGCTAACAGGACCAGTGGTCAGGGATGATGGGAACTGTAGTCCAAAACATCTGGAGGACTGAAGGTTGCCTATGCCTGCTCTATTCCAAGGGCATGAGGATCATGACGACCAGTAGATTCCTATCTGCTGCAGCCTTCATCTGTCTTCACAGCCGTTGTAACATACCGCTTGTTATCATCCGCCTGTTGTGCCATTGAGGACTTATTGGATCGTTCTTTGTCTAGCTCCTCCCCTTGGACATTACTGCCTTTGGTGACCCTACTGGGAGTACAAGACTCCCGATGGCTTCACTCACAAGGATCATAGGAATGCACAAGCCCACTAACCATGACAAGGTGATGATCCTGCAAGTGAGCCTTTTTTGGATATTCCTCTGCGGCATAAGCCTTCGGTTTACTATACTACCTTTGCCACTCTGTAGGGTCAGCTGTTGATTTGGCCTACAGAAGGAAAATTTGCCCCACTAGGAGGCTGGCTGGCTAGTCAAGTGCCATTTCCTTTCAGTTGGTCACATAAAAGAATAGAGATCACCATGCACATCCCTGGTTAGGATTCGCTGCGGCCTAGGTTGAATTCCCAGCCAGGAAATTATTTTGCCAAATGGAAGGAGTGTTGCAGCTCCAGCTTCTGCTCTATGGCCAGCGTCGAATTATGTCAAAGAACGGAATGAAGCTGTTGCCAAGGCCTGAACTCCAGGTTGCACTTGGGTCCCTAGGAGAGGGATTGTGGCGGCGATGATTATAGCAATCTTCAAAAATAAATAAAAATAAAGATTGGTGCTCTAAGCACAAGCTTATTCTGCCTATTGGTTGATCCAGTACTGTGTGTTGGGGGAGGGGGGAGATGTTATTTCTCCCTTAAAAGAAGTGTCTCCCCTTCTCTTCTGCAACAGAATTTGTTCTCCCAGATCAAAGGAGGGAGGGCCTGTAGCGTCCTACTCAGTAGCAGGAAAATCTCCTCCCCGCATTTTTGGGTTGTCCAAGTCAAAAGCAGAAAGTAGCCGCTGCTGCCCAGCAGACGATGGCTTTGATCCATCAACCTCTTGGTTATGGGCCCAGCACGCTTCCACGGCACCACTTAGCTGTCTGGGGTATGCCCCACCCATCCATCTGGAGCACGTGGCACTGCCATTCTATGAGTGACAAGGACTCCAAGCCAAAAGGATCTTTCTTGGCCAGGGGACAGGAACAAGGGCCTCAGCTAAGGCAGAGTTTCTGTAGTGTAGTGGTCATCACGTTCGCCTCACACGCGAAAGGTCCCTGGTTCGAAACCAGGCAGAAACATGGTGCCCCTCTTCTTTTCTTTTCTTTTAAATTTGCCTACTGAATTCTTTTGTGAGGTGTAGAAAGAAATAATATCTAAAACAAGCAGGAGCAAACATAGTGCACTACCCAAAACAAAACACAGACTGGATATCTACCCACTAACCCAGGCTTCCTCAACCTCGGCCCTCAAGATGTTTTGAGACTACAATTTCCAGCATCCCTGACCACTGGTCCTGCTAGCCAGGGATCATGGGAGTTGTAGGCTGAAAACATCTGGAGGGCCGAGGTTGAGGAATGCTGCACTAACCCTAGCATAAATGTAGGGGGTCTGAGAGGCCCTCTTGACCTAAGTGCCACTATTATTTCTTCTCTCTCGGTCAGGACTCTGCTTGAAAACAGTGTGACCTATGTAGCTGGAACCTTTTCTTCCAAGACAGAGTTTACCTGGACAGGCTTTGTGGTTGGAAAGTTCCTGTTACAGTGGCACCTCTGGTGGCGAACAGGATCCGTTCCGGAGGCCCATTCACAACATGAAAAGAGCGCAACCCGCAGTGGCGCATCTGCGCACGCGTAGGTTGCGATTTGACGCTTCTGCGCATGCACATGATGTCATTTTGTGCGTCTGCACATGAGTGAGCGGTGAAACCCAGAAGTAACCCTTTCTGGTACTTCCGGGTCGCCGCGGGACGTATCCTGAAAGAACGTAACATGAATCGGACATAACATGAGGTATGACTGCATTGTCTGAACGAAACAGTTCACAAGGGAGAGGGTTGAAACAGAACAACCACATAACCTGCTTTAAGAGAAATTGAGCCCTCAAGTCTCACTAGAGACAAACCACAAAAATCTTCCTTGGAAACCCTTGTTCACGCTTGCTGCAAATTTGTAACCAAGTGACCCATGCCGAATGTTAGCCAACCGATCCTACAACCAGGGGCCAGCTAAGCAGGTCATGCTATTTGCAAGCAGGTGCAAACAGCAGGCATCTCCTGCTTTAGGCTAAGGCCTCGTTCACCCCACAAAACATAGAATGATAGCATTGCAGAGTTGGAAGGGACCCCAAGTTGGGAGGTGGGGGGCAGACTCCTTACAACTCTCAGCCCTGATAACAAATTAGAGCTCCCAGAAGTCTTTGGGGGAAGCCACGACTGTTTAAAGTGGGATCATGGGACTTTCAATGAGTGTGGCCTTGGTTTCCCTTCCCCAGGGAAGAGGATGAGCAAATGCTGCTTTCAGCTTCCTAACGGAGTGGGAACTCTTCACAGCAACTAAAGAAAACCTGCCTTTTGGCAGGATGTCTGACTGGCAGAGCACCATTTCCTAGCAGTTTGATGCGGAGCTCGTCTCTTGAAAGAACGGAGAGACAAAGATCAGCTTGCACATCCCTGGTGGTCTAGTGGTCAGGATTCGGCGCTCTCACCGCCGCGGCCCGGGTTCGATTCCTGGTCAGGGAATTCTTTTGCAAGATGGAAAGAGGGTCATTCCAGATGAACTTCTGTTATACCACCAGCGTTGAACCCCTTCCAGGAACTCATACCCTGAAGCCTCATTTATTTTGGTCCCGCAGTTGCGGTGCCAGTCATGGACTACCTTGGAAGGTGGTGGATTCTCCTTCGTTGCAGGATTTTTGAAGCGAGGTTGGAGAGCCACCTATCAGGGGTTCTTTAGCAGCATTTCCTGCATTGAAGAGAGTTGAATCAGGGGATCCTTGGGTTTCCTTCCAACTCTACGATTCTGTGTAAACTACCTTGGAAGAGGTGGACTCTCCTTCGTTAAAGGTTAGCCCGCCAGCTGTTTTGGGACTACAATGCCCATCATCCCTGACCACGGGTCCTGCTTCCTAGGGATGATGGGAGTTGTAGTCCCAAAACATCTGGAGGGCCAAGTTTGGCCACCACTGGAGTAGGTGATCCTTGGGTTTCCTTCCAATTCTACGATTCTGTGTTCCATGGACATTCATCCTGATTTGTTTGTGGAGAGCTTAGACAGCATTGCTTCAAGCACATTGCAATTCTACACATCTCAGGGCATTTTCTTCCTGCTGTCTTTATTTGAAAAAAATCCGGCTTAGAGGAAGGGGCTTTTTGTGCAATAGTCTCATTTCAACTACAATTGCTCACCCTGAATTTGGTGTCCTGGCAAATAGGCCCTGCCTATAGCCCAGAGAAGGTGCAATTCTCCTCTTTTTTGCCCCAAAAGAGCCAAATGTGGGGGATGCCATCCAGACCTGACAATTTATCAGTGGTTATTTTGTCTGCTAGACCCAGAACATCATTCTTCCTGGAACTGGTTCCTCCTTGAACTTGAACTAGTTCCTTTTCAAAATGAACTTTCCCAGCACCGAGCATAACAGGAGGCAGAGAAACAGCTCTGCCCAGGTCTCTGTGGCGCAATCGGTTAGCGCGTCTGGCTGTTAACCAGAAGGTTGGTGGTTCGAGCCCACCCAGGGACGGCTGCTGGAAATCCACCTGCAATGAGGCACCTGAGTGGTGAATTGTTAATCTGTTGCCCTCTGCACACATGAGGGATTAAGCCCACCCTCAGTATCTCTAGGAGTTTAACGCAATATCCAAGCAGCCCTTTTGTTGGGGTGTGCTGGTCTGCCTCCCTGAAGGGGAAACCAAGGCCACACTCGTTTAAAGAGAAGTAGGCTGGGGGGGTTACTGGGTTGTTATTTTTGTTTTGATTTTATGTATTCAATTTTTTATGAGAACTGCCCTGAGACCTTCGGGTATAGGGCGGTATAGAAATTAAATAAATAAATAAATAAATAAATAATGAAAAGCAGAGGAAGGAATGCACCAGCCATGACTCAAGCCAAGATCAGTAATGAGACCATTCCTGTCATCAGTCTTAACATCTAAAAGGGATGGCATGAAAGGACAAAGGATTGGGAGAGAGGAGGAAGAAAGCAAATTCCCTCAAAAGTTCTGAGGGATGAAGTTTGTATAGTAACTAGCTCTAAACTGGCTGATGGGCCACTCCCAGCTCATTTCCTTCACCCAGGCAGAACCCACAGTGGGAACATCTTGGGCCCATAACACAGAGCTCAAGAGACTGAAACCAACCAGCCACCCCTTACACCCAGAAGAGGGAGGGGCTTTGGTGTCCTGTTCAGTTATTCGGAGGAGCCCTTTCCCCCCACCTTTTGTGAAATGCACCAATGAAAAGGAAAAGACAACAACCATGTAGAAGAGGATGGTTTTGCTCTCGCGTGGTGAAGTGCTTGCAGGGTCAGATTAGATTAGAGTGTCAGATCAGGATCTGGGCGACCACAGTTCCACTCCCGACTGGGCCATGAAACTCATTGGTTGACCAGAGCCAGTCACTGTCTCTCCCCCCACCCTATTCACTTTCAAGGAGTGTGGCCTTGGTTTCCCTTCCCTGGCAAAAACTCCCCATGGAAGAGGATGACCAAATGCTCCTTTTCAGCTTCCTGATGGAGTTGGAACTCTTCACAGCAAGTAAGGAAAACCTGCCATTTGGCAGGATGTCTGACTGGCAGAGAACCATTTCTTAGCAGTTTGATGAGGAGCTCGTCTCTTGAAAGAACAGAGGGACAGAGACCAGCTTGCACATCCCTGATGGTCTAGTGGTCAGGATTCGGCGCTCTCACCGCCGCGGCCCGGGTTCGATTCCCGGTCAGGGAATTCTTTTGTCAGATGGAAAGAGCGTCATTCCAGATGAATTTCTGCTGAACCCCTTCTAGGAACTCAGACCCTGAAGCCTCATTTATTTTGGTCCCGCAGTTGCGGTGCCAGTTATGGACAACCTTGGAAGGTGGTGGATTCTCCTTCATTGCAGGTTTTTTGAAGCGAGGTTGGAGACCCACCTATCGGGGATCTTTAGCTGTATTTCCTGCATTGAAGAGAGTTGGACTAGGTCAGTGGTGGCCTAACCTAGCCCCCCAGCTGTTTTGGGACTACAATGCCCATCATCCCTGACCACTGGTCCTGTTACCTAGGGATGATGGGAGTTGTAGTCCCAAAACAGCTGGAGGGCCAAGTTTGGCCACCACTGGACTAGGTGATCCTTGGGGATCCTTCCAACTCTACGATTCTATGTTTCTATGGACATTCATTCTGATTTGTTTGTGGAGAGCTTAGACGGTATTGCTTCAAGCAAATGGCTATTCTACACTTGTCGGGGCATTTTCCCGATGCTGTCTTTATTTGAAAAAAAATCCAGCTTAGGGGAAGGGGCTTTTTGTGCAATAGACCCATTTCAACTACAATTGCTCACCCAGAATTTGGTATCCTGCCAAATTGGCCCTGCCTATAGCCAAGAGAAGGTGCCATTCTCCTCTTTTTTGCACAAGAAGAGCCAAATGTGAGGAATGCCATCCAGACCTGACCATTTATCAGTGGTTATTTTGTCTGCTAGACCTAGAACAGGATTCCTCAACCTCGGCCCTCCCGATGTTTTGAGACTACAGTTCCCATCATCCCTGACCACTGGTCCTGCTAGCTAGGGATCATGGAAGTTGTAGGCCAAAAACATCTGGAGGAGTTCACAGGGTTGTTTGTGAGGATTAAATGTGGAGGAGAAAGATGCACACCATCTTGTCTTCCTTGGGGAAAGAAGGTGGATATTAAAAGTAAGAAATCACTAAATAAAAATTGCTTAGAATTTAGCAATCTCAGTGCTGTGGCCCCGGTCTAATTAATGCATGAATGGGTTACGACCATAGAATAAGCTGTCCTGCCAGGCTTAGCTCACCTTGGGAGGAACTAGGTAACCAAGCTTTTGTTTCCCTTCAGTCTACCTGATGAACTCAGCAGGGTAAGCTGAAGAAGAGGGTAAGCTAGGTGCTCCCCCTTAGCTGCATGGCTCTTACAAGCCATTCTTGTTTTACTATATCAATAATTTAGGAACTTTTACCACTTTCTAAGGGACACGGGTGGCGTTGTGGGTTAAACCACAGAGCCTAGGACTTGCCGATCAGAAGGTCGGTGGTTCGAATCCCCGCGACGGGGTGAGCTCCCGTTGCTCAGTCCCTGCTCCTGCCAACCTAGCAGTTTGAAAGCACGTCAAAGTGCAAGTAGATAAATAGGTACCGCTCCGGCGGGAAGGTAAATGGCGTTTCCGTGCACAGCTCTGGTTCGCCAGAAGCGGCTTAGTCATGCTGGCCACATGACCCGGAAACTTATAAATAAATATAAATAAAGCAAGATGAGCACCGCAACCCCAGAGTCGGTCATGACTGGACCTAATGGTCAGGGGTCCCTTTACCTTTACCACTTTCTAAAACAGGTTTTGCTGCCTGTGTGACTTTTCAAACTGCTGCATTACTGGCACCAAAGTTACCTCCCTCGGGCTTTAAATGCCAATAGTAACACCCTGAATTGGGTCCATACTCAATTGACAGCAAGTGCTGATCTCTGAGATCCCTCCTGTGCCCCAAACCCTGTGATTGTTACCTGAGGCTCTTCTTCTGGTGCTCCCTCCATGAGAGATCTAGAGGGTGCCAACATGAGAACAGGCCTTTTTTTGGTGTTGGCCTCCCCAGTTGTGAAATGGTCCACCACCAAGGTATGCCTGGCACCCTCTTTTTTTGAAAGTTTTCAGGTATTTGTAGCTTATTTTAGCTGGGTGGGATCTGTAAGACTCACCTTTTGTCTCCCGTATGTGGTTTCTCCCCCGCCCACCGGCTTTTACTGGTCATGTTTCTTTCAATTGGTTTTAATGTAAGTTGCTTTGGGTCACTTTTGTGAGGAAAGCAAATCATCATCATCATCATCATCATCATCATCATCATCTGGAAGCTATGAGGTCAGAAAGGGCTACCTTAAAAGGTCTGCCAGGGTTCTCCTTCCCTGAAATGGGGATTATGGTCTGGTAGCTGACTGGTAGCTCAGTTTAAAATGCCTACAACTTTGCTCACCTATTTATAGGAGTCCCATCAAAATAAGTCTAAGTCATTGGTATTTAAAAGAGAAAAAATACTTTTAATGGAGTTTATATTTCCTTTGATACATATTTTAAATCTATTTAATCAGTATACTAATTGTTAAATTCCACTTTGACCGTTTTAATATTTATGTAAAAATTATGCTTAAATTCTGGTTTTACTGTGCTGGCTGTTTAGCCGCAGTAAGAAACATTCATTCCTAAGTGAACGCTTGAGATCTGGGAATTCCTGCCCACATACCGATTCTCCCGTGTCCCCTTCCTTTCAACGAAGGACTAATGACTGAAGTTTGGCGCCCAGGTACCTGAATGAAAGGAAACGGAGCTTCTCCCTCATAAGGCTGAGATGATGGAGAGACGCTCTTAACGGGGGAAGGAATGGAACCTCGAGGGGCTCGTTAACCGCTTCCCCCTCTCGGTGCTCCAAGGGTTAAAGGCAATGACGTCATTCCTCGCCTCCCTCCCCCGCCCAGGAATTCCGAAGTGGGAGGAGGCTTCCTTATCTCTTCGCGGGGTTCCTCAGCCGAGAGGAAGAGCCAAGGGGCAGCGTTGGAGGTGACAGGGCGTGGGGGGGGGGGGGGTTGGGTGAGGAGGGAGAGAGGAAGGAAAGGGCAACGCCTTTGCTTTTTTTGGTGTTTGGGGGGGGGAGAACAGGGCACCCACCCAGCTGCTTTCTCTTTTTTTTATAAACATATTTATTTGGGTTTTTCAAATAAAATTTTTACAGCAACATATCAGCATACAATACAAAGGTCCGGATAGTTAAAGCTATGGTTTTCCCAGTAGTGATGTATGGAAGTGAGAGCTGGACCATAAAGAAGGCTGATCGCCGAAGAATTGATGCTTTTGAATTATGGTGCTGGAGGAGACTCTTGAGAGTCCCATGAACTGCAAGAAGATCAAACCTCTCCATTCTTAAGGAAATGAGCCCTGAGTGCTCACTGGAAGGACAGATCGTGAAGCTGAGGCTCCAATACTTTGGCCACCTCATGAGAAGAGAAGACTCCCTGGAAAAGACCCTGATGTTGGTAAAGATGGAGGGCACAAGGAGAAGGGGACAACAGAGGGCGAGATGGTTGGACAGTGTTTTTGAAGCTACCAGCATAAGTTTGACCAAACTGCGAGAGGCAGTGGAAGACAGGAGTGCCTGGCATGCTCTGGTCCATGGGGTCACAAAGAGTCGGACATGACTAAACGACTAAACAACAACAACATCAGCATACAATAGAGAAACAAGATTCCACAGAATCTCCTGGACTTTCCTCCTCCCCTTTGTGGGTCCTATTGTTAGCCCTTTCCTCCTGCATCTTTTGTAATAATCCAAATCTTTTGCATCTCCGTTGTGTCCAAAATTCACCATTAAACTACAAGTGTTATTCCAATCCCACTACCCAGCTGCTTTCTCAGTGCAAGACAAGGGCTGCTTTCCTTAATCCAGTTGCCTGGCGCACCCTTTGGGCTCCAATTCAGACGCTGTGAGATTTTTGGGGAGGCGGGGGCGAAGCTTTGCTTCTTAGAGGAGGGCGGAGAACTTCTATGTGAGGGATAAAAAGAGGCTCTTTCCTCCTCCAAGCAAGGAAGGCTCCGCTCTCTGCACTGCTGTACCTTTTTTTTTTCCTTTCCAAAGCCCGAGGAGAGCAGGATGATCTACCAGGAAAGGTAAAGTAATCCAAACGTATCTAAGATGCAAAATAGAAAGCAAGTTTACATCGTGCTCAATAGTGTGGTGGTAACTTCAGAAGGAGTTATTTCATGATTGTCACAGACAAACACAAACACACACCCTCCCTAGCCACACATCCCTGACCATAGCTGTCAGCTTTTCCCTTTACTTGCGAGGAATCCTATTCGGAATAAGGGAATTTCCCTTAAAAAACGGGTAACGTTGACAGCTATGTCCCTGACCCAACCACAAAACTGGGCCTGTGGTTTTGTGATTGAGTCCGTTGACAGGTCTTTTCCCTCTCTTCCCCCTACCTCTGTTCATTCACAGGGCTTACAAGCTGTTGACAGTGGAACAGAGGCTCCCTCATTTGAGTTTTTATGGCCATCTGTCATGGATGCTTCAGCTGAGATTTCTGCATTGCAGGGGGTTGGACTAGATGACCCCCGAGGTCCCTTTCCAACTCTACAGTTCTATGATTCTGTGAATGCTGCTTTTCAAAAGTTCGAAGACAAGGATAAGAGCACCTTTTTTTCTTTTTGACCACCCACTCAGCTCTCTAAGGGTTAAATGAGCTGAGCTCTGTTTCATAGAGCGGCAGGAAATGGTCTAATGGGGGGAGGAATAGAGGGGGCGCTTCCTTTTTGTCTTCCAACAAGAGAGAGGCTGGCAGACAGACTGAGCGGTTGCTCTGCGAGGTGGGTGCGCGTACAGGGCGGGGAAACACCGTTATTATTATTGATATTAATTAGACAACATATTATAATTGTTGTTATTTATTAATACCCCACCTTTTTCCCTGACAGGTACTCAGCTGCAACACTGGAAGAGGGGTAGGAACCAAGAATTGAGTGGGGGGGGAGAGGCAGAAGAGAGAGAGAAAGACCCTCACCCCAATTTCCCCTGGGAATTGCATGTAGGGCAGGCACCCCCAAACTCGTCCCTCCAGCTGTTTTGGGACTACAACTCCCATCACCCCTAGCTAACAGGACCAGTGGTCAGGGATGCATAGCTGTCAACTTTCAGATTTGAAAATAAGGGATCAGCAGCCTTGAAAATAAGGGATCAGCAGCCTCACCTGTCCCGGGGACAGTCTACGGGATATCTAACAGTCCGGGATAGCAGCGGGAAGCGACGCTGGAATAAGGGAATTTCCCGCAAAAAAGGGAAGGTTGACAGGTATGCAGGGATGATGGGAATTGTAGTCCCAAAACAGCTGGAGGGCCAAGTTTGGGGCTGCCTGATGTAGGGCTTCTGTCGGCAGGGTTTGTTTATTTAGTTTGCTGTCTCATTGCATTTGCACCTCTCCTTCCCTGCCCTTCCTCAAAGTGGCTTCCCTGGTTCTCTCTCTTCCCCCAACTCCCCATTTCAGCCTCACAACAACCCTGTGAGGTGGGTTAGGCTGCAAGAAGACGGCAGAAGGCCCAAGGTCAAGCCCAGCGGGGTCGAGCGGGGGATTCCAGCCATGGCCTCCCAGTCCCTACTCCAACAGCCTCTAACCACTTCGCCACCACTGGCTCTTGGAGATGGACCAAAGAGGGTCTCCTCTGAACATCCGGTTGGGGTTCAAACCCCCTCCCTGCCCAGGACATGGGGCAGGGGAGCAGCAGAAGAGAAAAGAGGCTCAGTCCTGGGGCGAGGGGAGAGCTCTATTTAAAAGAGAGAGAGGAGGAAATGACCCCCGCCTTAAGAACGCAAGTTTATCTGACTGCAAATTATTATTGTCCTTGTTGTTGAGATCAGTATTATATGCCTTCCCTTCACCCTGAGGTCCCAGGGTGGGTTACAACAGCAAAGCCCATTCAAAACAAAACCCTAGAAATAACCTGGGTCCTGAAAATATATGGAGAGAAGATAATGTCCCAACCAGAGAAGAATGGCAGGTTAAGTTGATGGATAATGCTGAAATGGCAAAAATGACCGGAAGAATCAGAAAGACCAAAATTCTAATAAAGAATGGGGGAAATTTATAATTTATCTTAAAAACCATTGCAAACTGTTAAAATTGTTAGTAGAATTGGAATAACACTTGTAGTTTAATGGTGAATTTTGGATTTAATGGAGATGTAAAAGATTGGGATTGTTATAAAAGATGCAAGAGGAAATGGCTAATGATAGGACCCACAAAGGGAAGGAGGCAAATCCAGGAGATCCTTTGGAATCTTGTTTTTATGGTATATATTGGATATGTGGTTGTAAAACTGTAATTTGAAAAACCAAAGAAATAGCATTTTTTTAAAAAAGAAAATATATGCCAGGATGAAGATGCACGTTGTCAGCATTCCCTGAAAGCTGCATAATGAAGTTGCCAGACGCACCTCTGGGGGGGAGGGGTTCCACAGCTTAGGGGCTGCCACAGAGAAGGCCCTCTCCGGGGCCAACACCACTTCCACCCCCCTTGAGCTTCTGATGGTGGTGGCTCCCAAGCTGCTGCTGCCCAGCTTAGAGTGTGCTATGTAGCCTCTTTGGGTATGAGCTTGCCCTGAGAAAGAATAGATTACCTACCCTCTTTTTAGGCCAGATAATAGTTACTTAGAATTATAAAGGGCTCAATCAAAGAATCGGGGGTATACATAGAACAGCATAAAAGTTAACATCCACAATGGTTAATTGCTGTCTGTTTATAACTTTTTATGGTTTTTATTGAACAGTTTTATGTTTTACTGATGTAAATCATTTTTATATATTGTTGGTTGTATAACGGTATATAAATATGTTTTATAAATAACCAAACAATACATAATTGTCAATAATTATGAAGCTGCATTTTAAATTGCATTTTAACCTGTATTTTAATTTTTTTTCTTTTTTTCTTATTATGTTTTTACTGAAATTTTATTCAAGTTAGCCGCCCTGAGCCCGGCTCTGGCCAGGGAGGGCGGGGTATAAATAAAAATTATTATTATTATTATTATTATTATTATTATTATTATTATTATTATTTCATAGACTAAAATTAGCAAAAATTGAAAGCAAGTATACGTAACTAAATTATATAGTAAGGATACCTGCCTAATTTCTCAAAGCACAGCTGCTGCCTCACCAAAATAGTGACTTGTAAAAGTGCAATTTCTGGACATTGATGCTGTCAAGCAGGCGTGAAGGGGCAGGGCGATTCTGGGTCACAGTATACTGATTCTCTGTTACCTGGTTTTATCTCCTTTTTAAAGACATCCAAGCTAAGTGCCAGCTAGTACAACTTAAGACAGCAAATTCCACAAGTTAATGATGTATAGTACTGTATATGACAAAAACCCCTTTAAAGCATGGGGTGTGTAAACAGCTCAAAAACAAGGTCCAGAGAATCTGTGCATCTATCATATCATGAGGGTTACTGGACCCTGGTTGAAAGGACAGCTAAAACATTTCTGAATCAGCATGTATAAGAAGTGGTATTTAGTGGTGAATATTGAAATGCAAGAACTCAATGGAAATATAGAGTTCAGGAATATATTACTTCTGATTAGAGAATCTTTCTTTCTTTCTTTCAGAGGGTGGTGTACTTGGTGTATTTCACCAAGGTGGGTGAGATCTCCAAAATTCAGAGCAGAGATCTCTTCACAAGGAAGTCATGCCAGAAGACAATGAGAATGTGGGCTCTGTAGGTAAGAATGTCTTTTCCCCCTTGGATGGTATTGAAAATGAAGTTCTTAAATCACACCAGTGGGCAAGCGAGTGGTGACCAAACAGGTCCCACAGAAGGCAGTGATAGCCACCAGCTTAGATGGCTTTAAAAGAGGATTGAGCAAATTCATGGAGGAGAAGACTATCAATGGCCAGTAGCCATGATGGCTATGCTCTGCCTCCAAATTTGGAGGCGGCGGGTGGTGCTGTGGGTTAAACCACAGAGCCTATGGCTTGCCGATCAGAAGGTTGGCGGTTCAAATCCCTGCGATGGGGTGAGCTCCCGTTGTTTGGTCCCTGCTCCTGCCAACCTAGCAGTTCAAAAGCACGTCAAATTGCAGGTAGATAAATAGGTACCGCTCTGGCGGGAAGGTAAATGGCGTTTCCCTTTCGCTGCTCTGGTTTGCCAGAAGCGGCTTAGTCCTGCTGGCCACAGGTCCCGGAAGCTGTACGCCGGCTCCCTCAGCCAATAAAGCAAGATGAGCGCCGCAACCTCAGAATCGGTCACAACTGGACCTAATGGTCAGGGGTCCCTTTACCTTTACCTTTACCTTTAGTGCTTCTGAAAACCACTTCTGGAAACTGCAGGAGGAGAGGGTTCTCATTTGCTTGCAGGTTCCCAACAGCCATCAGGTTGGCCACTGTGAGAACAGGACTCTGGACTAGATGGGCCACTGGCCTCATCCAGCAGAGCTCTTTCTATATCCTTGTGGCCCAGAGGCTAAAACCCTTTAATAAAGTTTTATTTTAAATGTATCAGCAGTGGACCAGTGAATGTAGCTCATGTTATGAAAAGACAATATTATGACAAATATTATGACAAATCTGAAGAATCATGAATTGGGCAGGCTGTTTACGTTAGCCTGTTGCAAGGATTTTAAAAGCTACCAGTGACCAACTCAAATAGGGTCCAAGAATTGACAGATGCAGCAATTGGAGAAAAAGAAAGTGAGGTTTATTGCTGAGCAATAATTGACCCAGTGGAATCCTTTCCAAAAGACTGGGCCTTGAGACCTATTGCCCAGGGGCTTTTATACCTGAGTACATACATCACAGATCATGACATAATGGGATACATTTGCGAACGGCAGCAAAATAAGCTAATGAGCGCATACAAGCCTTGCTCCTGACCGTACAAAGAGTTCTCTCCCAACTTCTGCTTTTTAGTTTGAACACCAGTCCGACCTTTCCCCTAGAGTTATTGCAAGAAATAGAAACTTAGGGCAAAGAGGAACTTCGGCTGTTGAGCTCCTACAGACCATCTGCTATAAGGGACATTCTGTGGTTTCCTGTTTCACTGTACAGACTTTGTCTGGACAAGGGGGGGAAATGTGCCAGCACATCAGATTTATTGCTTCCCTTGTTCGGTGAGATAGAGAGAGAACAAGGAGGTACTGGGACAAAGTTCATCTAAGACTTTGCAGATTTAAGCAATTTGCTAAGCTAAGCAGAAGCTTTCACGATTCAAACATGGATTATAAAATCATTATAAAAATATCTGGTTATATATGAATATATTGAAAACTGATAACTGATTATATGGATAACTGATTATATGAAAAGCATAAGGGTAAAATTCCTCCAGGTCCTGCTTCAAGCCAGATTTAATATGTTTCCCTCGATGATAGTGAGAGGAAGATATTTAGCTCTCCCAGAATCAGAGCATCTCTGCAAATGTAGTAAACAGGAACCTGATACTTTGGAGCATATTTTCTTTTCTTGTGATTTTGGCATTTATGCCAGAAGACAATTATTAGAGGCCTTACAACTCAATAGGCTGATATCTACGCTACCAAGGGTTCAGGACCTGCTTTCGGACAGGAATGATCAAATTACTTTAATAGTGGCTGAATTTTTGAGTGCTGTCCATGTAGAAAGACTGGGCCATTATAAAGAGAATTGGTGGTTCTTAATTGATCGGGGATTCGGCAGTGCTGTACTGCGTTATTTATGCAAATTGATTTTCTCTGGAGTTAAAGATCTGACTGGGACAAACCTTGTTAAGCTGAGCTCATATTTTGCATAATTTGTATACGGTGTCTGTTTGATAATGTGTGGTTTGTTATGCCTAATAAAGGATAACTATTTGAGAGAGAAATCAAAAGTACATCATATGTAAATAAAACTTGGAGAATGTAAAATCTAAACAGCTTTTAAATAAGTAACCCTAAAATGGTTATTGCATGACAGGATTCAAATAAGCAAGATTACACTTAAGTGAGTCTATGAGTGTGTGTTTTGTTCCAAGCAGGAGAACCAATCAAAATTACCGTATTTTTCGCTCGATAACACGCACCTGACCATAACACGCACATAGTTTTTAGAGGAGGAAAACAAGAAAAAAAAATTCTGAATGAAACAGTGGATGTATCATTTTTGTGCTTCATGCTGCGGCCACAGACATGTGATTTGACGGTGAGTTTGGGGTAGCCCAATGCAAAGATCCTGAGGATCCATGTGGATCCATGCTTTGTAACCACGTTTTTGCACCATTGCAGCCCCAGGCAACAGTGGGTGCATGATTTTTTTGGTGCAGGCTGTAGCCATGGACATGCTGTGTGATCTGATGGTGAATTTGGGGTGACCCAATGCAAAGATCCTGAGGATCCATGTGGATCCGTGCTTTGTAACCACGTTTTTGCACCATTGCAGCCCCAGGCAACAGTGGGTGCGTGATTTTTTTGGTGCAGGCTGTAGCCATGGACATGCTGTGTGATCTGATGGTGAATTTGGGGTGACCCAATGCAAAGATCCTGAGGATCCATGTGGATCCGTGCTTTGTAACCATGTTTTTGCACCATTGCAGCCCTGTTTTTGCATCAGATCATTGCTATGTGATCTGATGGTGAATTTGGGGTGACTCAATGCAAAGATCCTGAGGATCCATGTGGATCCGTGATTGGAACCACGTTTTAAGTAGGGAGGGAAGGAAAAACATAGAAGCGACAAGGAGAGGGGTGTGCAGAGAAGCAGCTGGCTAAGAATGCAGGAGAGGGGTTTTACCGGAGGGAGGAAAGGAAGGCAAAAGTCCCCCCCCCCACAAGCCAGCCAGCTCTCTCTCTCTCTCCCCCCCCCCCCCAACCTGCATGTTGCCTTCGAGTCCCAGACGCACGGAGAGGACTTAGAAGGACGCTCGGCTTGCCTGGAGGGGAGGGGTTATCTCTGCTCTTTGTTCCGTTTGAGCAAACACAGTAAGGAAACAGAAGCGGGTGGGCAGTAAGACCCTGAGGCAGAATGCAGGAAAGCAGCAACTTCCTCCTTTCCTCCCTTCTCCGGACGTTTTGATATTTGCCTGATTTTTGCCTTCACTCGCGCTTGTCAGCTCCAGGGACCACACATTCGCTCGATAACACGCACAGACATTTCCCCTTACTTTTTAGGAGAAAAAATCTGCGTGTAATAGAGGGAAAAATACGGTAATTTCAATTCCAATCAGTGAGAGACTGACTATCCACCTGGTCTCTCTCTCTCTCTCTCTCACTCTCTCTCTGGGAAACAAAGGCAGAACTACACTGCTCAGGTTCCCTTCAGCATGCTGCAGGCAGAAACAAATGCACTTTTTTCTGGCACTTTTTTCTGGGAGCAAAAGGCAGAAAAGAACTGTTGACATGTGAGGGGAGGCAGTTGTCTCTTTGGAAAGGGAAAGAAGTAGCTCCCACATACAATGAGGAGTGGAATGCCTTGATCATGCAGGCTCAGTGCAGTGCGGTGTTTCTGTTACAGAATATAGTATTTTTGACCTGTAATAGCCGCTTTGACATATCTGTCCTTTTCCTTATTAGTTACTGTAGACATTCCTCACCTAATTTGCTAGTCATTCAGGCATTTCCCCTGTGGCTCTTTCCACTCAAAGGCCCTTTCAGACTTATAAATATGGGACTTCCCAACTTGCTACTTGAGCCCTCTTCTCTGTGATTCTTCATTGGTGCAAGAAACATTTGGCAAACTGGGCGGTTCTGGGAGGAGTCACCAGCCCAGGCACCAGCATAACATTCAGGGACTCTTGAGGTCAGTGGTGGCTAAATCGTGTTGGGGCCCTGGACACATTCAGAATTATGAGAATGTGTTGTGAGCTCTAATCGCAAAAATGTCCCTGTGGGAGTGTGGCATAGCGTACAATTGCTCTTTTGGCATGGCATAACACAAAATGTCTGCTGCATCTAAAAGAGCAGAATAAGAGGTAGGTTCATAGAACTGTGCTAATTTGGGAAACTTCATTTATTTTTTAAAGGTTTGAACCTGATAAACAGAGCAGCAGGTTCCAGCAGTCTCCTTTCCCAAACATTGCTAAGTCTCATCTGCTGTGTTGCCTGTTGGTGGTGAGGTGTTGTAGATTACAGCTAGAAAATAAATAAAACAGAATTCAGAATTATTCCTGAAGTATTCCATGAATATACAGTCACACTCGCATATAAACAGATGTCTTTATTGCTGACTGGTAATCATACTCCTTCATTAGTTAGTTTGTTTATCCTATTCTTCAGCCGAAAGAAAGACTCTCAGAGTGGTCATACAGATGGCTAAAAGAACTGAGTCAGTCCCTGCCTCAGACTTGAAGTTTGATAAGGCAAAAGGGAAATGGATTGGGAGGGAGGAAAAAAAAGGCAAATGAATGTCTAAGCTCTTTTTTTAAAAAAAATGGAACACAGAACAGAACAGCTCTGCAGGGAGAAACCAGAGTAATTATTGGGAAACACTGTTATAGACAAGTGATTTTCTGGACCAAAATTCTTCCATTCTGTTCTGTAATAACTTGTAGGTCATTGCCTCAGAACCTCAGTGTCTGAGAAATTCAGCTGAATTATTCAGCTGAGTTATTCAGCTGAATAACTGAATAACATTCCCCTCCCCCCTTTCCTTTCTTCTTCCGAAGCAGGTGATGCGAAGGATAATGAAATTCATGATGAGCCATCTTTGGATTCGTTGAAAACAATCAAGCATGAAGTGGGGAAGAATACATTTGGAAACCAAAGGACATCAAAAAGGCAGGACAGAAAGCGGTCAAAGAATTGGAGGAAGAAATACTCTGCTTCTCCATGTTCAGAACACTCTCAACTTCCACCAGATACTGAAAGAGTGAAAAAGTGTCCGGTGTGCGGGAAAATGTTCAAAGACAAATCAACACTAAATAATCATCGCAGAACCCACACAGGGGAGAAACCCTATAAATGCATGCAATGTGGGAAGGGCTTCAGTGTGAGTGGTAACCTTACAATCCATCAAAGAACCCACACAGGAGAGAAACCATTTAAATGTATGGAATGTGGAAAGAGCTTCAGTGTCAGCTGTAATCTTACTAAACATCAAAGAACCCACACAGGAGAGAAGCCTTATAAATGTACGGAGTGTGGAAAGTGCTTTAGTGATAGCGGAAGTCTCACTTCACATGAAAGGATCCACAGGGGGGAAAAACCTTATAAATGTATGGAATGTGGAAAAGGCTTCTGTGTGAGCAATAGCCTTATTGCACATCAAATAATCCACACTGGGGAGAAACCATATAAATGTATGGAGTGTGGAAAGTGCTTCAGCCAATGTGCAAACCTAAATACACATCAGAGAACCCACACAGGTGAGAAACCATATAAATGTAGGGAGTGTGGAAAGTGCTTCACCCAGAGCGTAAATCTAAAAACACATGAAAGAACTCACACAGGAGACAAACCATATAAATGCTTACTGTGTGGAAAGTGCTTCCATGGCAGTGGAAGCCTTACTAAACATAAAAAAATGCACACTATGGAGAAACCATATAAATGCATGGAATGTGGAAAAGGCTTCAGTGTGAGTGGTAGCCTTACTCTACATCAAAGAATCCACACTGGGGAGAAACCATATAAATGTATGGAGTGTGGAAAGTGCTTCAGCCAAAGTGCAAACCTTAAAACACATCAAACAACCCATACAGGAGAGAAACCTTATAAATGTGTGGAGTGTGGGAAGAGCTTCATTAATAGTGAAAAGCTTAGTTCACATCAAAGAACCCACACAGGGGAGAAGCCATTTAAATGCATGGAGTGTGGAAAATGTTTCAGCCAGAGTGCACACGTTAATACACATCAAAGAACTCACACAGGGGAGAAACCATATAAATGCTTAATGTGTGGGAAATGCTTCCATGATAGTGGAAACCTTACTAAACATCAAAGAACCCACACAGGGGAGAAACCTTATAAATGCATGATATGTGGAAAGAGCTTTAGTGTGAGCAGCACCCTTACTTCACATCAGAGAACTCACACAGGAGAGAAACCATATAAATGCTTAGTGTGTGGGAAAAGCTTCAGTCAGAGTGGAAGTGTTACTACCCATCAAAGAACCCACACAAAGAAACAGCTATATAAATGCATGGAGTTTGAACCAAGCTTCAATCTTGATTGAAAGCTTTCTTGGCGGCAAAAAATGTGAGAATAATATAAATGTCTAAGAAAGCCTTTCCCACCCTGGCTTCCCACAGAAGTTGTATCCCAACTCTAATATGACCCATGATCCATAAAGATCTTAGTATGGAACAAAAGAAATTGCATAAGAGAGACTATAAATCCCTGGGTAGTGGAAAGAGCACAGCAAAATGGTTACAAAATATTCAAAAAACACAGGGAAGAAATAATAAATGTATAAATTAAGAAAGATTTAGATAGTGTGGCTTCTTATTTTATGCAGGCAGGAGTAAAATTATTTAAATATATGCACTCTGAGAGCAGACTTGCTACGCAGGAAAGAATCCACACAGGGAGGAAGCCATATGAATGTATGGTATATGAAATGAGTTTCACAGGGGACATCAGAGAATCCACATAAGGAAGAAACATCTGGGATGCATGTAATGCAGAATCGATACAAATCTACTTAGACTTCAGAGAACCTACACAGATGAGAACCCACTGGCATCCTTCTGTGACAAATTATTTGATATTTTAGGATTTCTTAAGATTATGTTTTTCTCTGTTTCCTGCAAATACAGTATGTATTCTTCACTCATGCTTCTGGGGATTATCCCTTCCATCAGTGTGCCTACACTAGAATTTGCTCTTTGGATTACAGTTTTTATTTGTGCAGTAAGAAAGGTTGTCTATTGGGAACACACATTGCATGGTAAATGTCTTTGGGAAATGTCCCCTACACCCACATCCAAGGTTAATGGGGTGGATTAGAAAGAGAGGATATGAATAGTAGGAAATAATCAGTTGGTTGTAAAGTTGGACAGTGTAGATTAAATTAGCAGAAGATTTGAGTGGGCAGATTTGAGAAAGGAAGCAGTGAAACTAATAATGCGTTGCAGTAATTAATGGGGGAAGGAAATGTGTGACGAGTCTGTATTTGAGAGAGGGGACCAAGTTTATAAAAGCTCCAGTTATTAGATGGTGTAGAAGTAGCCAAAATATATATAGTGGTTGATTTTACATCTTTCGTAGTTTTCTTATACTTGATCTATTTATTAGATGCATTTCTGAGACCCACTGCACACTTTCCAACACTGGTTGAGATTCACCTGATCAGTCCCATCAGCAGAAGTCATGTGTAGTGGAGGTGGCCCCACCCAAGCCCCCAAAATTGGCTGAAGCGGCAGTTCAGGAGAAACCCCAAAGTAGAGCATAGGGGGAGGGGGTGTTGCAACCAGCCTCCTGGAATGCTTCTGCAGATGAAACATTTGTAATGGTGCGTCACGGAACTCCATCCTTTGCAAATTGCATTTCCTGTCGAAGTTACTTTAGAGATTAGAGGTTGTTGGTGATTTGTGTTTGGTCCATTTTTAATGTAGCGGTTGAGATGTAATCAAGAAAATAGGATCAGTTGCACCTGAAAACTTCACTACTAATGTTTATGCTTTAAATACACAATAAAAGATTCAAGTGGTGAACTGTGAAACTTTGAACGTGTATTTTTTTTGAAAACGAGATCAGTGTGGTAATGAACAGCCAGAGTCTTGAGAAATTTCAGAAGCAAACCCAATTTCTCAACACTGGTCTTTCTGATTTCAGGTTGCCATCGCTTTATTCTTCTGTGTAAATGCTGACCTGTTTGCATGTGGAATTGAGAGTGGTAATGGTGGCAATTGGTAGCATATGCCACATTGGAAGATGAGCAAGGGAACAAACCTTTGATGATGCCGCTGACATTACTAGGTCCTGAAATAATGATGCCTTGAGTGATCACAAAGCTACCTTAATAAAAGGTCTTTCCTTTCTGATGAAGGGACGCGGGTGGCGCTGTGGTCTAAACCACTGAGCCTAGGGCTTGCCGATCAGAAGGTCGGAGGTTCAAATCCCCGCGACAGGGTGAGCTCCTGTTGCTTGGTCCCAGCTCCTGCCAACCTAGCAGTTAGAAAGCACGTCAAAGTGCAAGTAGATAAATAGGTACCGCTCTGGCAGGAAGGTAAATGGCTGAGTCTTATCATCTGGGCAGCCCAGGACCTCCATACTTGCCCAGGCTTGCTCGCTGGCTTGGTGCTCCTAGTGCAGCAGTTTGGCTTCACCTCCAGAGGCACACTCCATTGTCTCTCAAGACGGATGGATGCCAACAACAGTTTTAAAAAGTAATTACCTGAAAAAAAGCAGCTGGACAAAGCTTATGTCCTCAAAGTAGAGGAATTAGTTTAGGAGAGGGATTAACTTTCCACATTTGTGTATGAGACAAGGCAGTTAAGGCATCCTGTTTTCCTGTCTACCCTTCCAACCATAAGAAATAAACAATTCTCAAAGAGAGCTTTATTCATTCCTTCCGCATCTCTTACTGCCCCTTTCTTCTTCCTGCTCAGTTACTGGATGCTGCCACAGACACACTTTAAAAGAGTTCACAATACAAAAGCTGTCCTACCTGGCTCATGAAAGGAGTCATAAAGTGTGGCTGACGAAACACTTGTTGAATCATAGAATTGTAGACTTGGAAGGGACCCTAAGGATCATCTAGTCCAACCCCAACTACAGTGCAGGAATATGCAGCTGTCCCATAGAGGGAGAAATCAGCCTGTTAGTGTGGTCGGCTCCCTGCCTATTGACACCAGGAAGGCACATTTGCTGAACTCTTTGGCACCTGTTTAAAACACTTTTTTGTTCAGGCAATCCTGTTAATTATTTTAATTGCTTAGGCAAGCATGTTTATTGTTTTATAGCATCTTAAATTATTTTTATTACCATCAAGGGGTATATAAATAATGTTCAAACAAAAATAAATAAAATTCCTTCTTGGCTTAGCACCCAGTGTGGGTGAACCAGTGGCGCTCCTCTAAACCCAACCCACCTCTGAAAGCAGTACAGTCATACCTTGGAAGTTGAACGGAATCCGTTCCGGAAGTCTATTTGACTTCCAAAACGTTCGGAAACCAAAGCGCAGCTTCCGATTGGCTACAGGAAGCTCCTGCAGCCAATCGGAAGCCGCGGAAGCCCCTTTGGACGTTCGGCTTCCAAAAGAACGTTCGAAAACCAGAACACTCACTTTCGGGATTCAATCGTTTGGGAGCCAAAAGATTCGACTTGCAAGGTGTTCGGGATCCAAGGTACGACTGTAGCTCAATTCTAGGAAGCTCTGGGGGAAAAGACTTGAGGTGGGTCAGGTGCAAGGCTTAAAGGGGGCCTGACAAGGGGAGCATCCCCAGGGCCAGGAGGAGAGGCCTGGAGACTCACAGCTGTCAACTTTTCCCTTTTATTGCAAGGAATCCTGTTCGGAATAAGGGAATTTCCCTTTAAAAAAGGGAAATGTTGACAGCTATGTGGGGACTATGGGTTTCGCCTGCAAGCCAGGGGTTCCTTACCCCTGTCATAAATTATATCTGTAGTGGTCTGACCAATGCAGAATATTGTGGTATGTGAAGTTTTTAAAAATAGAATCAGCAGGGCTGCCATACGTCCGGAAGACAGCAGAGGAGAAAAGTCAGCTTCTTCCAGGGACCTCCAGAAGATGGCTCCAACCCCAAACACCACGCTTGGCTTTCCAGGGGAATGGCAACCCCATGCCCTAAGCTGGCAAGGTCCTCCTCTTGGGCACATGCACAACCCCTTCCCCAAAGCCCTTCCCTGCCTCGCCCTCCCCCACCTCCCCGTGGGGGTCCCTCACACCATTCATCACTCACCAGAATGGTTTCAGCCTTAAGGTGCTTGGAACGCTTGAGGGTTCAGAGCCCCCCCCCCAGCCCAGCTGCCTGGCAGTTCTCGATCACAGTTCTGCCCTTCCCCCATCCATTCCAAAGACCCAATTCACCGCAGCTGGAGGAGAGCCTCCAAGGCTAGCCTCAGGGTCCAAAGCTCAACAACTTTGGGAGTTGTTGGGGGAAAGTGCAACAATTTTGGGGTTTTCAAAAAAAGAAAAAAAAGCTTGGGGTGTCCTGGTTTTTTAAATATGCAACCCTAGAATTGTAATAATAAAATTTAAGGTCTTCTATATATATAATAAATGTTCATAAATGTACCAACCAAACCATTTTGACTCCCAAGCTGACCAAATGTTTCTCTGCAAGGAGGGAGGAGGTGGGGGAAAAAACCTTCCTTGTTACAGGAATTTAGTAATCACCATTTCAAAGGAATGGGCAGACTCTCAGGAAAGGCAATCAGATAAGGCATTATCAGATAACCTGACAGGAAAAACAACAACATTCAAATTTCTGTTGTAGACCACCTTTTCTGTGATGTAGGTATGATGTTTGTGGGGGGTGGTCTTGGGTTCCACCCCTTCTGTGATGTATGTATGATGTATGGAGGGGTGGTCTTGAGCGCCTGGGAAGGGAATTTAAAATGTCTATATAAGGGCAGGCTGTTATGTACTGAGTTGAATAGGATCCAAACTGCAGCAGTCTGATTGGTCCTAGAACAATAGGATCCAAAAGGCAGCAGTCTGATTGGTCCTAGAACAATAGGATTCAGAATGCAGCAGTCTGATTGGTCCTAGAACAATGCAGCAGTATGATTGGTTGGCAGGAACCACCCAATCATGCTCCAGATAGAAGTGAATCCACAACCTGATTGGCTTACAGTAGAATTCCGGAATTAGCCAATCATGTGTAGCCCGTTGTGTAAATAATGTATATAAAGCAGATACTTTGAGGGGACTTTCATATTCATTCCTCCTCACCACTATGAGCTGAATAAAGAGCATGAAATCACTTTGCGACTCTGAGTATATTTCACAGGCACACCTTTGTTTGGGGTTCTTTCTTCCCTCCTGCGTGTGGGGAGTGGGGACCCTGTTGCAACTGATCAATAAAGATCAAGCTTACTAGCTGCTTTGCTTCTCAATATTCTTTGGTTGGCCTCTGCTATTTTCTCCTACCAACAGGGAACCCACGTAAGGACTCTATACAGGTTCTTGGATACCCCATAAGGGAAAAAGGGCAGATTTTGTTTACAACAGAATCACAGACTTGTAGAGTTGGGAGGGTCTCCCCAAGGGTCATCTAGTCCAACCCCGCACAATGCAGGAATCGCAGCTAAAGCATCTATGTCAGATGGCAATCCAACCGCTGCTTAAACACCTCCCAGGCAGGAGTGTCCACCAACTCCAGAGGGAGATTTTTCCACTGTCAAACAGCTCTTACGTTGACCTTTTTCCTCTGCCAACCTCCTGGCCCTAATTTTTGCTGGCTGCCTGCTCCTGTAGTTTGCTCTGGGTGCTGAGGGCTGCTGGCAGACCTCCCATTCCCCAGCCAGAGCTACAATTCCTGGAGTACCCTGACTGTTAAAACCGCTCAGAATTGTGAAGGTTTGCAGAATGCGACGTGGGAGTGGAGAGAGAAAGAGAGTACTGCCCGGCGCTCCAAAGGTTAAACCAATTGAGTTGAGGTTCCTAGAGAGGCAGGAGAGAGAGAGAGAGAGGTGGGGAGTGCTGGGGAAAGAAAGCGAAGTGGGCAAGGCAATAGTAAAGCAAGCTCCTTTTTATGTTCCAGGAAGGGGACTGAGCCTCCTGAGATCAAAGAGGTAAAGCCTCAGCGTTGGGTGAAAGATGCTTGGATCCTGTATGCCTCCCTCTGGCAACTGCTGCAGCCCAGCTGGTGTCAAATGCATGGCTCTGCTTTCCTTTGCACCACATCAGAGAGGCTGAGAGGGGGATCGTGTCCCCTGGGCACCCCAGGACCTCCAGAAACACGGCCCAGGCTTGCGCCCCCCCCCGGAAGGCCACTTGGGTGCTGCAAACGCAGCAGAAACAACCTGAGAGGCGGCAGGGAGGGGACACCCCAAATTGCAAGGAAGGGGCACAGTTTTGCGCTCTGCAGCAAGGGGAGGTAGGTCATGGGGGGTTGATGTGTCCAAATCCAAAGTGGGCCCCAAATATCTGCATTCTTTCCATTGCAAGAGCCTCTTGAATGCTTCACCCTCCGTTGCCAACCGCAAGATTAGCTCAGCCCTCACTGAGAGGGAGCTGAGGAGACCTGCAGGCTGAGAATGATGCAAAGCTCAGCTCACGGGCTGGGTGGGTGGGTGTTCTCATGGACTGTCTGCAGTGAGCGAAGGTGGCAAAAAGCAAGGGGGGTGGACGTGATCCCTTCCAACTCTATGATTCTGTGGGTAATAATAATAATAAATAATAATAATAATAATAATAATTTATTTATACCCCGCCCATCTGGCTGGGCTTCCCCAGCCATAGCTGTCAACGTTTCCCTTTTTTAAAGAAAAATTCCAAATAGGATTCCATATTCCAAATAGGATTCCTCGCAAGAAAAGGGAAAAGTTGACAGCTATGAACCTTCCCTTCCTCCAAAGCGCTGCAGGTTGTTTGGGTACCAACTAAAAAAAAAAATGACTTACTTCATTTAGCTTTCAAGTGTCTTTCTTTTTCAATTTCTACCTTGAGGTCATTTGCGCTAGGTAAAAACCAGAGGCAAGTTAACCAGAGCGCTTAGTGCTTAATTTGATTCAGTCAGTTTATTAGTCATAGACCAGCATTTAACCCTGTAAGCTCTATAGTAATAGTAATGGTAATAATAATAATAATAATAATAATAATAATAATAATAATAAATAAGCTGTAAGGGGTCAACTGGATACCTTTCCTTTGTTTTGGACTTTTTTGTCATTATTTTTAAATGTAAAAATAATTTATTTATTATTATTATTTATATATTTACTATTTTAAAATATAAAAATAATGGATATTCTAATGCATACCACAATACAGGAACTGCTGCCAAACATTCATTGTGAAAAGTAAGTACTGTGATGGTTCTGCTGTGTTTC
This sequence comes from Podarcis filfolensis, assembly GCF_964270895.1. Lineage (NCBI taxonomy): Eukaryota > Metazoa > Chordata > Lepidosauria > Squamata > Lacertidae > Podarcis > Podarcis filfolensis. The sequence continues at coordinate 9,449,886 of NC_139605.1, forward strand.
GCAGTGCACAGCTGCTGCAGATGTGGCTTTTCGAGCTTTGGCTTGTGCAAAGTGACTGAGAGATTTTGAGCTTTGTCATTCTGCATGGGTTGTGAGCCTCACCATAATAGATCACAAGTATTTTTTATTTTTGCTTCTTCAGTCATACTTAAACCAGTTGTAAAATGTGTCCTTGTGAGGGGCACCATGGATACGCCCAATGAGTCCTAGATACGCCCAATGAGTCCTAGGAACGGTAGTGTCTCCCTTCCCACCGAATTTAACAAACTACTACCCCCAAGAAACCTTGGGGAAAGCCATGTGCTTTGAATGTGTTTTAAATGTATCGTGTGGAGGCAAAAGAAAGAGGGGGGTTTGCCCTGCCGGACTTAAAATTGTATTATGAATCAGCGGCTTTTTGCTGGCTGAAAAACTGGCTGCTTCTTGAAAACACAGACATTTTGGATTTGGAAGGGTTCAATAATAGGTTTGGCTGGCATGCATATATATGGTATGACAAGGTTAAAATTCACCAAGGTTTCAAAAACCATATTGTTAGGAAAGCACTATATAATGTTTGGATTCGGTATAAAGATTTGTTCGAAAACAAAACCCCTAGGTGGTTGTCACCAATGGAAGCTAAAGAAGTGAAAAAACTTAATATGGAATCTAAATGGCCAAAATACTGGGAAATTATAGAACAAGAGGAGGGAAAAGTGAAATTGCAGAGCTATGAGAAATTGAAGTCTAAAGTAAGAGACTGGCTTCATTATTACCAGATAAATGAAGTTTTCAAACAGGACAGGAAAATTGGCTTCCAGGTGGAGAGATCAAAATTAGAAACAGAATTGTTGGAACCCAATACTAAGAATTTGTCAAGAATGTATAACTTGCTGTTGAAATGGAATACACAGGATGAGATGGTTAAATCAGCTATGATTAAATGGGCACAAGACATTGGTCATGACATTATGTTTGCTGACTGGGAACAGTTATGGACTACTGGTATAAAGTTTACGGCATGCAATGCCTTAAGAGAGAACATTATGAAAATGATTTATAGGTGGTACATGACCCCAGTCAAGCTTGCAAAAATCTATCATACGCCCAATAATAAATGCTGGAAATGTAAGGAAACTGAAGGTACTTTCTACCACCTTTGGTGGACGTGCCCAAGGATCAATGTCTTCTGGGAAATGAACTATAATGAAATTAAGAAGGTACTTAAGTGTACCTTTCATAAGAAACCAGAGGCCTTCCTCCTGGGCATGGTGGGCCAATTGGTGTCAAGGAAAGATAGGACGTTTTTTATGTATGCTACAACAGCAGCAAGAGTTCTTTTAGCAAAGTATTGGAAGACACAAGAACTACCCACGCTGGAAGAGTGGCAGACGAAGGTGATAGACTATATGGGACTGGCTGAGATGACTGGCAGAATCCGCGACCAAGGGAAAGAGACGGTGGAAGAAGATTGGAAGAAATTTAAAGTTTATCTTAAGAACTGTTGTAAAATTAATGAGTGCTAAAATGTCATGGGTAATGTAAAACAGAATTGCAGTGACAAATAATTGGGTAAGAGAAAAAGGATTAAAGAAAGTGAATTATAAGTAATTGAAATTAGGGGTTGCTGGAAAAGTTTAAAACAGGGATGCAGAAAAGGGAGATATGGGGAAGTCATTGAAATAAGGTTTAAGAAAAAGAGGTTATGAAATTATACGTGTTTATATGTTTGTTTGTTTATGTGTTGTTAGTTGTATGTGTTTTAATATATGTTGGAAAATCAATAAAAAAAATATCTTAAAAAAAAAAGTATGGCGTGGAGGTGACATAGGCATGTTGCTTTGTTGTGAGTGTGTGTCTGAAAGGATTTGCCTCTTTCATTTTTTGGCACTGCAAGATATTAAGGTGAACCAGCTGAGAAGGGTGTATGATCTTCAAGGTCTCTCTCATGCACAATTAAAATAATAATATTTGCAGGGAGGCTTATTGTTATTGCTTGTTACTGTGGTATGCGTTTCTGTGCTTTTATGTCGTAAACCACCCTTTGATCAAGGGTAGTATAGAAATGTAAGAAATATTAATAATCAAATAAAAACTAGACACAAATCTCTTCAGTTATAGCACCCTTTCATTCTTTGCTGGGAACCATAGTAATATTTTTTTATGCCCATGGGCGTTTATTTCTTAATAGAGAATTTTCTTTATTTTTTCAGGGGCTAGAATCCTTTGAGGAGGCAGCTGTGTATTTCACCAAAGTGGAGTGAGATCTCCTTGATCCAGGCTAAAGAGCTCTTCAAGAAAGGCATGCCAGAGAATTGTGGGAATATGGCCACTCCGGGTAAGGATTCCTTTCCCTTGGTCGATACATGTTTATTGATTTATTTTATATATTTATTATATTTCTATCCCACCTTTCCTCCAAGGAGCTCAAGGTGGTGTACATAGCTCTCCTCCTCCCCATTTTATCCTCACAGCAACCCTGTGATGTAGGTTATGCTTAGAGGCAGCTACTGGCCCAAGATCACCCACTGTTGGTCCTTTTTGTGATATTTCTCAGGGCTCTGTAGGGATGCCAGTGTGGAAATGGGAGGCTGGGCCATGTGCTCTGGACACGCCTTCCCTGCTACACTGTGTTAGACCTGGCCTTGGCTGTTGCCACACACACACACACACACACACACACACACACACACACACTTCCATTGAGGGAGAAGTGATGCTTGCATGGATGTGAGTGTAATGCTATATCCTCCTGTCGCAGCCTTTTGGCTCTTGGTAGGATCTAAGTGGAATTTAATCCTCCCTTTCACACACCCATTGCAAAAAGAAAAGAAAAATATGAATGCATGTAGAAAGCTAGCTATCAGGGAGCAAGTCTTACCAAGCTGTGTCCCTGTTGGCTTTGTGTGTGTGAACAGATTCGTTGCTTTCTTTTATTTTCGTTTTTGTGTGCCTTCCATAACGGGAGCACTTGCCCTGCAGCCTGAAATCACACACTGCCCAGGCCTATTATGGGAGCGAATTCCATAGTTAAATTATGTGTCATGTGAAGAACTTTCTCTTGCCATCCTGAATCTTCCAACATTCAGCTTCCTGGGCTGACCCAGAGTTATAGTATTATGATAAGGGGAGAAAATCTCTCTTAATCTCTCTCTCCATCATGCATTGTGTTATTTGCTTCATATACCTGCTTTATTTGCCATTTTTCTTGCCTATAAAATTTGGTTCGTTGTCACATTTCCTCTCAGGAGAGTTGCACCACCCTCTCAGTTGCTTTCAAGGTCCTTTATAAATATACAGAGTGCATATGTTGCTGGGGTTCTGATACACACAAACACCCTTATTATATTAAGTTGCAGAAATTGAGATCACATTTGTATCACAGAAGAAGAAGAAAAAACCCTCATCCACCATTTTTACACCTACTGAACTCAAGTAGGAAATGAACCAAAAGGAACTCAGGTTATTTTCTGAGACAGTAGCATATTCATACAGGTTTCAGGAAGGGGAGATTTTTGAGTTTTTAAAAATAGTCGCTGGTAATTGTGCTTGTTGAAATCCTTGGTTACTGCATTAATCTCTTTATGGGATTTCCACCCCCCAAGCAGGTGATGAGCAAGACAGCATGAATTATACGAACCCACCTGTGATGTCACTAGAAACAACCCAAGCTGAAGCCGGAACAGAGATATTTGGAAATCAAATGGAACAAAAGAGGCTCAAGGGAAACCATTCAAAGAATGTGAAGATGCCCAGCGCTTCTCAGGATGCTGGCATCCACAAACTTCTGGCCGCACAAGATCAGAAAGGAAAGAGAAGCGAAAATATTCTAGTAGAGGAGGAAATGTTAAAAAATGAATCAATATTAAATGGACACTGCAGAAAACAAACAGGAGAGAAACCGTATAGATGTATGGAATGCGGGAAAAGCTTCAGCGTGAGCAGTAGTCTTGCTACACATCAAAGAACCCACACAGGCGAGAAACCATATACATGCCTGGAGTGTGGGAAAAGTTTCATTGACAGTGGAAGTCTTTGTGCACATGCAAGAACCCACACAGGAGAGAAACCATATAAATGCTTGGAATGTGGTAAATGCTTCAGTGTAAGTGGAAGTCTGGCTTCACATCAAAGGACCCATACAGGGGAGAAACCATATACATGCCTAGAATGTGGAAAAAGCTTCAGTGTGAGCGGTAGCCTTGCTTCACATCAAAGAATTCACACCGGGGAGAAGCCATATAAATGCATGGAGTGTGGAAAAAGCTTCACTGTAAGCAGTAGCCTTACTTTACATTTAAGGACCCACACAGGGGAGAAACCATATGTATGCATGGAGTGTGGGAAAAGCTTTAACAAAAGTGGAAACCTTAATACACACCGACAAACTCACATGGGCGAAAAGCCATATAAATGTTTGGAATGTGGAAAGACCTTCAGTCAACATCAACACCTCACTTCACACGTAAGAACCCACACAGGGGAAAAACCATATAAATGTATGGAGTGTGGAATGAGCTTCAGTGATGGTGGAAGTCTTACTGCTCACAAAAGAACCCACACCGGAGAGAAACCTTATAAATGCTTGGTATGTGAAAAGACTTTCAGTCAGTGCGGAAACCTTACTGCACATCAGAGAATCCACACAGGAGAGAAACCGTATCAATGTATGGAATGTGGGAAAAGTTTCAGTGTGAGTGGAAGCCTTTCTGCACATCAAAGAACCCACACAGGAGAGCAACCATATAAATGTGTGGAGTGTGGAAGGAGCTTCAGCGTGAGCAGTAGTCTAACTTTACATCAAAGAACTCACACAGGCGAGAAACCCTATAAATGTAAGGAGTGTGGGAAGAGGTTTAGCAAAAGCAGAAACCTTAAAATACATCAGAAAACCCACACAACGAAGAAACCTGCCTGAGGTCTGTTCCTCAGACTTTCAGACTAAACAAGCTAGGCCTTAGCAATTGTGTGGGCATAGCTGGTACAGAAGCAGGATTCATAACACATAGCCCTTCATGGCCTAGGACCTTCGTATCTACAGGACCACCTCTCCCGGTATGCCCCACGGAGGACCTTAAGGTCCATAAATAGCAACATCCTAGAGGTCCTGGGCCCTAAGGAAGTCAGATTAGCCTCAACCAGAGCCAGAGCCCTCTCAACACTGGCTCTGGCCTGGTGGAATGCTCTGTCTCATGAGACCAGAGCCCTGCAGGATCTGATTTCTTTCCACAGGACCTGTAAGACAGAGTTGTTCCACCTGGCCTTCGGCTTGGAATAAATTTGATTCCCTCCCCCTCTTCTTTTTTCCTTTCTCCTCCTGTGATGGAACTGCTATTTGGGGACTTCTCTGGCTTTCTTCTGGCCCATGTAGGACCAGTCTGGAAAGTTAGCCTTGGTGAAGACTTGACGTTTTCATCCACCAAAAAGTTTTTGATTTGAGTTTCCATTGAAATGAGGCTGTATTTTAATGTTTTAATGTATTTTAATCTTGTTTTTAAGTTGTATTTCAATCAATTTGTTTTTATATCGGGTGTTAGCCGCTCTGAGCACGGTCTTGGCTGGGGAGGGCGGAGTATAAATAATTTTATTATTATTATTATTATTATTGTTATACATACTGATGTGCAGGGAGAGAGGGCCCCAAAGGCAACCAAGGCCCCAAAATAACTAGGACTGCCTAAAGAAGACCTGTGATAAGCTGTTATTGCAACAAAGGCCCAGGAGAGACAGGTATTTTTGCTCCTTATTAGCCCTCCTTGTTACTTGCTAGGTGGCTGGGAGGGGGAGTATCAATTGTTGCTGAGGGCCACCAAAAAGGCCTGGAGGGCCACCTGCTCTAGGTGATTCAGCTAGGTAGACATGCAAATAGATTAGTCCCACTGGGTTTTCTGCCCTCTTAGCTCCGTGAAGAAAGGTTAGAATCTGCAAGAGAAAACCTGGTAAAACAAGTCAAGTCCTTTGTTAAAATAATTGCCCTCACTGGTCTCATCAGCATCTTGAAGAGTTAGGTAGGAAGATATGTGTTGGCGTAGTGACAACTGAAGATGCTTCCAGGAAGGAATAAGCACCTCACCACCCACCCCTCACCTGGTTGCATGCCAAGTCATCCTAGGGGGAGTTTGTTTTGGTGTGTGATGCTGGAAGCTGGAGACTGACGCTGGAAACCTAATGGGAAAGCAAGATGTGAGTGTTGGTGCTGTGAGCCACCGCATCCTTTCTTAAGGCTGTATATATGAGCAAATAAAACCATATATCCTAAAGATAACCATCGTATTTATTCCAAGGAATTGGGAGGATGGTTAAGCATTGGGATGCCTGGATTCTCTTGTAGCTCAGATATCTGGGGGTGGAGGGCAACAAAAAAATTTCTGTGTAGTTTTACAACATTTCATTTCATTCATTATACGTGGAGAACAAAAGCTGCTGTTCTTTATTGTAAAGGAATAAATAAAAGGTTGCAAAAACACACGGAAAACAAAATTGAGAAGAGAGGGGAACATTACTTAGAGAAATATTTGCCTAATGGCAAAATTCAATGCATTTCTGGGTAATTTTATGCCAGAGGTTATTTTTGTTTCCCAAAGGGAAACAGTAAGTGGTAACTAGCAGAAATTTGGGGTCATTGTACAGGTGACAGTTTGTGAGAATGTTCTAGAAGGACTACCCTCAGACACAGTCAGACCAATTGAGTTTTTGACATAACCCTCCCTCTTCAGCTAACAAATAATCAAGGGCTTCCAACTGTTTTGCAATATTGCCCCTCTCATCTGGGCCATTTGTGTGGCTTTGAGATCTTCGCATCAACACAAAGAAGCCTTTCTCTTCTGATCTTTCATATTTGTCAGAGTTGAAAATCCCTGTTCACAACAATCTGTGATTGTCCTCACAGTTGGAAGGACCCCAAAGGTCATCTAGCCCAACCCCCTGCAATGAAGGAATCTCAGCTAAAGCATCCATGACAGATGGGCGTCCAACCTCTGCTTAAAAACCTCCAAGGAAGGAGAGTCCACAACCTCCCAAGGGAGACCATTCCACTGTCTAACAGCTCTTTCTGCCAGAAAATTCTACCTGGTGTTTAGTTGGAATTTCCTTTCTTGTAACTTTGAGTCCTACCCTCCAGTGCAGGAGAAAACAAGCTTGTTCCCTCTTCCATGTGACAGCCCTTGAGATATTTGAAGGTGGCTATCATATCTCTTCTCCATGTCTTCTCCATGCTAAACATACCCAGCTCCTTCAACCATTCCTCATAAGGCTTGGTTTCCAGACCCTTGATCATCTTCATTGTCCTCCTTTGCACACTTTCCAGCTGGTCAACACCCTTCATAAATTGTGGTGCCCAGAACTGGATATAGGAAGATCTCCAAGGTTCCTTCCAGTTCTATGATTTTATGCCTTTGGATGAGGTTAGATTTCCTTCCCTCCAAAACACACGTTTCCCCTTTGCTCTAAAAATTGGTCTCTCTGTCCCACTTCTTCATATGTGATTGGGGCAGGTCTCTTTCTGCTTTTTATTTTTTTAAACGTACCTCCCAGCTACATGCCAGCTTAAAAGTTCTGTGCACGGGCAAAACTCTCTAGAGCACGGGTCAGCAAACTTTTTCAGCAGGGGGTCGGTCCACTATCCCTCAGACCTTGTGGGGGCTGGACTATATTTTGTGGGGGGGGGTAAATGAACAAATTCCTATGCCCCACAAATAACCCAGAGATGCCTTTTAAATAAAAGGACACATTCTACTCATGTAAAACACACACTGATTCGCAGGCCGGATTTAGAAGGCGATTGGGCCAGATCCGGCCCCCGGGCCTTAGTTTGCCTACCCATGCTAGAGAATGAGATTCTAGTCCTCCAAGGGTTAAACCCACAGAGACCTGGTTCCTGGAGAGGCAGGAAATGTCATAACGGGGACGATAATATCGGGTGCACTTATATGGTGGTTGTTATTACAGTATTGTTATGATTGTTATTCCCGGAAGGGAAAGAGGCTTCCTGGGATTCCTTCGTGCGGAAAGGAGAGCTTTGTGCGCGTAACGGGCCCGGCAAGAAGGTAAAGGCTGCCCCGCTTGCGAGGAAGGGAGGCCGAGGCCCTGCTGTTTCGGGGAAGCCCCTCGTCTCCATAGGGAGGAGGAAGGCGGTGGAAAAGATTCAGAAAAGGGCAATAAAAAACGAGCAAGGGCGGGGAACGACTCCCCCACCCTGCAAGGAGCAAAGCTTGCAGCTTTCGGGACTCCTTAGTTTAAAGAAAAATATTGCTATTGTTATTATATTTATTTCTATCCTGACCTTTTCCAACATTGGGGAGGGGAGGAGTGGAATTTCCATTAAAAGGCAATTAAGCACTAATTAAAATTACAGCTAAATAGAGAGGTGAGTAAGAAGTGACATGTTAAGAAAATTCTGCATGGCAGGGAGAAAGTGGCTAGAAAAAGGCTTTCCACCCCCCACCAAACCACTTTTCTCTTAAGTCCATTGAAGCAGATTCACGTGCAAACTGCAGAACGTTGAATGTTGTTTATTACAGCCAAACGGCCAGCATACTAAAACCAAATTTCTGCATAGTTCTTTACAAAAACAATAGAAACAATCAAGGTGGAATTTAACAATCCGTCTACTAAGTAAGTAGACTTTAAATGTGTATCCAAGGAAATAACTCCATTTTAAGAATGTAAAGAATAAGAAAAATTAACTATAAGCTGTAATGTTTTATAAGTGTTTGTGCAGCTGTGCAATCTTTTGCTTACTTTGACTTGCTATTGCACAAACTGTGGGACATTCCTACAGGAGGCCGCGATAGCCATGAACCTTAATGGCTTCAAAGGAGGATCAGATAAATTCATGGAGGCAGAGGGCTGTCATGGCTACTAGCCACGATGGCTCTATGTTCTGTCTCTACAGTTGGAGGGAGCAATGCTGCTGAAAATCAGTTTCTGGAGAGTGCTCTTGTACTCAAATCCAGCTTCTGTATTTCCCAGAAGAGGCATCTGGGTGGCCACTGTCAATCAATCAATCAATCAATCAATTTTTATTGTATATAACCAAAGGTCTTTACAATGGACAACAGAGAATAAAAGGAATCTTTCATCTAACTTTTTTGTGGAAAAAGTTCAGAGTAGAGCAAGGCACAAGTAAGGGATTTGTGTGTTGAAACCAACCAGGCTGCTGTTTTCTAAAGCTACTGTCAAAAGGCAGAGACTAAATTGTTTTATTTATTTATTGAATTTAATTTATATCTTCCCCCTTCTTGCTGAAGGAGCCCAGGGTGGCAAATACGTCAACATTTCAAAAACAAAAAAACAGTTACAGTTAAAAACATGACTAAAAACATTTATTTCATCCAGTGTGCTCGAGATTGCCCGGAACAGTAGTCCTCACACAACAAAGGCCTGAGTAAACAGGAATGTTTTCAAATTCCTCCTGAAAGTTAATAGTGATGGAGACAGGTGCACTTCATTAGGGAGGTCATTCCACATCTGGGGAACCACCACTGGAAAGGCCCTGTCACAGGGCAGCCCTTGATTGCAGCAGCACCAGCAAAGCCTCACCTGCCAGTTGTAAGATCTGAGATGACTGGAAAGGCACTCTTTTTGAGTCCCTAGCCATTTAGGGTTTTATGTGCTGGTACTGACACCTTGAATGGGGTCCAGTAGCTCAAGTGCAATGCTTTCAGGATTGGTATCACAAGGTCCCATTGGCTGCCCACTCACCAACCTAGCAGCCATATTGTGCACTTGCTGCAGCCTCCGGACCCTTCTTTCCAGTTATTTACATGGTCCAAAAATATGGGCCAGCTCAGGAGCGTTAAAGCCGTGAAACCCGAATGAGTTTCCCGAAGGATGAAACTGTTCTCGTCACCTTTCCTTCTCTACCCTGCCCGCAAATGGGGACATGAATGACACAATTTCACTGCTGCCCCGAGACCCAGACTCTCTTTCCTCACTTTTGTCTCCCCCACAGGCAGAACAATGGCATCAGGGGTGCCGTCTGGGCCATAACTTCCTTGTGGCACAGCGGAAGGAGCTGCCATGCACTCATCTCAGGTAAGAGAGGGATCCTCGTGGAGAGAGGTTGGGGACACCTTGAGGGTGTTAGATCTTCAAGGAATGTGCCTCTTTAGCTTTTGTTCTTAGGAGATGTGAAGTTGACCAAGTAAGGCTATGAACTCTGCAGTATCCCTTGCATGATGCCTTGAGTCCTGCAGAAAAAAATTAGGAAGTGCACACAAACCACCCGGTTAGTCCTTCCCCTTTCAAACTGGGAGCCCTGTTTAATACACAGAGATTTTTGTATACATGGGGAGTACATTTCTGAGTATAGGCCAGTATAGTGTGCTGTTGTTTTTCCCAGCAGCTGGTGTCCTTTGAAGCAGTGGCTGTGTATTTCAGCAAGGGGGAGTGGGATCTCCTGGGTCCAAGCCAAAGAGCTCTCTACAAGGAAGTCATGCTGGAGAATTATGAGAGTGTGGCCTCGCCAGGTAAGGATGTTTATTCATTTGTTGAGAGAAAAAAAATAAAACCCCACTGTCATGGTCAGACCACTTCCTGGTGAAGTTTGGGCTTCCATTTCCAATTTCCGCTAGGAATGAGGGACCAGTTAGGATGGTCTGCCCCGAGAGACCTATGGAGTGCAATGGATTCCTGAATGCTTGGGGGGATTTTTTCAGTGGTTAGAGCTGGTGACTAGCCATTGAATGGCATAATGCAGGGGAGCATTGATATGATCACTTCTGAGCAGCCTTTCCAATGCTGTGGAGTATGTCTGGCTACCTGGTATACTGAGGAGCTACGTGTCATGAAACTAGCCAAATGATGGCTACAACACAAATGGCAAAAGTCCCACTGCGGTTATGAGCTAGAGAACACAACCGTGTCTGCCGTGTGGCAGTGAAAATGTGAGGAGGGCGTACTTCGCTGCTTCCATTGCATCCTTCAGTAATTGCCTAATAATGCCCAACTCTTTTTCTTTGTAACATCCTAACTGGGAGTGGCAGAAGGCCCTCGACTGGAGTCTGGATACAGTGGTGGACTGGATTTGAACAAATAATATTAATACTAATTTATTATTTATACCCCGCCCATCTGACTGAGTTTCCCCAGCCACTCTGGGCGGCTTCCAATCAAGTGTTAAAAACAATACAGCATTAAATATTAAAAACTTCCCTAAACAGGGCTGCCTTCGGATGTCTTCTAAAAGTCAGGTAGTTGTCTATTTCCTTGATATCTGATGGGAGGGCGTTCCACAGGGCAGGTGCCACTACCGAGAAGGCCCTGTGTCTGGTTCCCTGTAACTTGGCTTCTCGCAGTGAGGGAACCGCCAAAAGGCCCTCGGTGCTGGACATCAGTGTCTGGGCTGAACGATGGGGGTGGAGACACTCCTTCAGGTATACAGGACCGAGGCCATTTAGGGCTCTAAAGGTCAGCACCAACACTTTGAATACCTCAGCTCATATATTTGGAAGGAAATTAATGAATGAGAGAATGCCTGAATATTTTGTCTGTTTCTTTGAAAGAAATTCCCAAACCAGACCTCATCTCCCGGCTGGAAGGAGGTGAAGAACCATTTGTCTGGATCTGCGAGGAAGGAGAGAGATTGGCAGGTATGTGCTTCAGTTTGTGGTGGGACCTGGTCTTGTCTGGGTAGTCAGGCAGATTCCTTGATGATCTTGCTCTTTAAACTTGTCAGGGGTAATCAGTCTTTATGTCTAATGAAATCCTTGATTTTGGCTTTGAAGTCCTAACAAAATTGGCTTTTTTCCTGTGTTTTTTTTCCTCCAAGGAGGTGATCAGTACAACAGTGAAAACTCTAGTCAGCCAGCAGGAACATGCAAGCAGAAAGCAGGGAAGGAGATGCTTGGAAATCCATCAGGACAAAAGAGACCTGAGGGAAATCAATCAAAGAATGGAAGGAAAGAATCCTCTACTTCTCTGGGTGCTGGTGACCTTGAACTTCTGAACCCAGAATATCACCAAAGAAAGCAAACAAAAAGGTGTCCCGTCTTTGGGGAAATGATCAAAGATAAACCAGTACTAAATAGATACCACAGAACCCCCACAGGGGTGAAACTATATGATTGCATGAAGTGTGGGAAGAGCTTTAGAGATAGGGGAACTCTCACTAGACACTGCAAGACCCACACAGGGGAGAAACCATACAAGTGCATGGAGTGTGGAAAGAGCTTTAGAGATAGGGGTAGTCTTACTGAACACAAAAGAACTCACACAGGGGAGAGACCATATAAATGCTTGGAATGTGGGAAAAGCTTCAGTGCGAATGGAAACCTTAAAGCACATAAAAGAATCCACACGGGGGAGAAACCATATAAGTGCATGGAGTGTGGAAAGAGCTTCAGAAACAGTGGAACTCTTAGTGAGCATGAAAGAACTCACACAGGGGAGAAACCGTATAAATGCTTGGTATGTGGGAAAAGCTTCAGCGTGAGTGGAAGCCTTAAAACACATGAAAGAAAGCACACGGGGGAGAAACCGTACATATGTATGGAATGTGGAAAGAGCTTCCGTGACAGTGGGAATCTTGTCATACATGCAAGAACCCACACAGGAATGAGACCGTATAAGTGCGAAGAGTGTGGAAAAAGTTTTAGTGTGAATGGAAGTCTTACTAAACATAAAAGAATCCACACAGGCGAGAAACCATATAAATGTATGGCATGTGGAAAGAGCTTCCGTGATGGTGGAACTCTTAGAAAACATGAAAGAACCCACATGAATGTATAGACTAGAAAAAGTTCAACACTGGTAGAAGCCTTTGAGGGGGATTCCCCATCTAAGAGAAAAACCATATAAATGCAGAGTTTGTGGAAATACTTCTGTTCGGAGAAGCCTTGCTTCACATCAGAGAACCCCCATAGGGAAACCATAAAAATGCATGCTACATTGAAAGAACTTGAGAGACAAATGTTTGATACACATTTTTTTTAAAAATAGATGGGAGAAAGTTATCTAAGTTACATTTCTCACACCTGTGTTAGGAGCTAGGTTGTCATCTGAAGTGATAGATATTCTCTTGTCAGAATGGACACATCTGGTGAGGCTACTAGTCCAGTGTTAATTTATATAGCCCCATAGTATTCTTATAAGCCCTTTAATTTAGACAGACACATATATATATATATGGACAGTAATATAAACAGTAAAAAGCATTAAAGAGTCCTTCAGATCTTCTTGATCTCTTTTTCATTCTTCAAGTAAAATATGGCCAGGCCACATTTTGAATCCATGGCAAAAACTCACAAATTCAGTGTTGGCAAACCTTTCCCGCTCACTCCATTTGCTTGCTTAACTTCAGGATGACTACTAGATTTCTCTTTCTTCTGCAGCTTTTTGGAGCCCAGCTGACCTTTCACCCTCTCTTTCAGAGAGTTTGAAGCTGGTTTTTTTTTTTTTTGCCATTTCCCTCTGAACCAGTCCTTTTGGATATGGGGCTTCAGGAATAATTTTGATCAGACTTAGCTTTTTATAGTTTTTAGCATGAAATAAGAAGAGTGTCTGTCTGTGTATACATATATAATTTGCCCTCCCCGTCTAAGTTCTTTGGATCCTAGATTCACCTCTTAAATCTTCAAAGAATCCACAGAACCTTTCAAACTCCTGCAGTTATAAAATTCATGTCTTAACGTTTTTTAAAAAGTGACTGAATAGTGAAAATGTAGCAGGGCCACTGACCGGTTTGACCTGTTGGGAGTAATTTAGTAAATGAAATCATTACTAGTTTGTATACTATATGGCTTCTAATAGACATTTTATTCAATGGTTCAAAATTTCCTTCTATTTCAGTATAATTATTATGCTCTTCATATTTTGTGTCCTGTGTAATTCTTGTATCCTATTTTTTCCCTTGCACTCGCAGTTTCCCAGGATTCCTTTTTTGTGCAACGTGCATATTACTGTTTTTGATAATATTATTATGTAGATGTGCTTCATAAACTGAAATTCACTTATTTCCTGCTATTATAGTTTAAATACATTATTCAAGCTGATTTCAGCTTCTGGTCAGAAACCTTCCTGTGGACTGGGGCAGATTAAGGATCTGACTGTCAGATGTCACCAAGCCTAATGGTGTTTCTGCTGACCACATGCTACACCTGAACTTGTGTATGGGGAGTGATATTTTGAGATCTTTGGCCCAGAGTTGTGACATGCCATGCCATAGGAAGTTGCACTGTACATCTATACTGGTGTATTAGGGTGTGTTGAATTTTTCAACTTTCCAATTCAAAAAATGAGGGATGCTAAAAAGTTGTAACATGACTTGAGAATTCAAAAGATATTTTGGTTAAATTGATATAATTTGCTTGGTAAGCAAAATGTGTGTAAAATTGCATAGAAATCATTAAAAATGATTGCTAAGTACTTGCCATTATTATTATTATTATTATTATTATTATTATTATTATTATTTAGCTTTGCCTGACATTTTCAGAAAGTAAAAATAAAATTCTTTGGGTTTCCAACAGCAGTTTATGTGCTTCTTTACCAAACATAGACTCACCGAGCTAAATGTTGTCCAATCAAAAAGAACAGCAGGCTTGAATTCCTTACAGCCAAAAAACATTTTTAAAAGACCCATCACTGAAGAACTGTGCAAAAATTTATTGGGACCATGCAGTGATGGCAAAAACTTAACATAATAGATCCAAAGCGCAAAATCTAAGATGGGATTTTTGCGGGGGTCAAGATTGAATATATTTATGTAGTATTGTAAGAGACAGAGATTTCCTTCCTTTATTTGTTACGGGTTTAACATGTTTTTTTTGGGGGGGGGGATAAGGAAACTTAATAATTATTACATTATATACTCATTTATAATTCTGGGGTCAGTTACCCTGAGTTGGAAAGCATAACTTCATCTGTTTGCATAAGATTTCCCATATGATGTTTGCATAAGATTTCCTATATGCTTTGTGGCTGAACTGCTCCCTGGTTTGACGGATGCATAAATTTGATGTATAAATGCATCAAAAGCAACCACAACCCTTCAAAATTTGCTTCCCCCTGGAATGAAGAACGACGCGCGCGCGCGCAGGGCGCCGCTTTGCGAACAGGGAGGAGCTGAGAGATGCAGCCCTGCGAGGGTTAAACAAACCGAGCTGTGGTTCCTAGAGAGGCAGGAAGTTTTGAAAGTGGGGGAAGACCGCCGCCGACGCACCTCCATTTGGATTCGGAGGAAAGAGGCTCGTCGTCGGGATTCCCAGGCGAGGAGCGGCGGGCAGGAGACGAAAGAGGCGGCGAGGTGCCACGCGGCGGGCGGCGGTGGGAGACGCGGAGCTTGCATTTGGGGGGAAGGCTGGGGAGGGGAGTCGTCTTAATGTTTGAGGCTGATGCGCCCAAATCCAGCTGCAAAAGGAGGCGCCCCGCAACAGCTGCACTTTGAAGCCTCTCTTCCCCCTTGTTCTGGGCGACCGTGGTTTTTACGCACGCGCGAGAAGGGAAAGGCCCTTGGGTGGTGGTGAGTCACCCCACCTCCAAGTTTCCCTCTGTCACCCCACCTCCAACCCCCAAGCATAATCAGATTGGGGGGTATAAGTAATTTATTATTATTATTACTATTAAATGTTGATGCTCAGAACCCCAGATACACGTAGCCTCAAATTAGATACCTATTCCCTCCCCACTCCGCCTGTGCTTTTGTATAAATTAACAGCTTCTTATGTTCCTTTGCACGTGGGAAAGTTTTCAATGTTTGCCTCTAGGCTTGAGGGAATGGGAAGGCTTTGTAGAAACAGGAGTGGATAGAATATGACATCAATATATTTGGATTGATGAGGGTGTGTGTGTGATAGAGAGAGAGAGAGACAAGAGAGTCCCAGGCAGGACAATATGGAATAAATTTAAAGGAGGGCGAAGTGAAATTCATTTTAATTATGTGAAAAGCCGTGAAACCAAAGTGTGAAAGTCTTGCCCTCACCATTCAACTGAAATGTGAATAGCTCCACTTCTCAGTTGCCCCCAGATTGGGGTTTTCCGTCCAGCCGTGTCCCAGAGATGGCCTGGTTTACCCCTTCTTTCTCTCCCTCTCCCCCATGACAGAGCAATGGCATCAGAGGCCCAATCTGGACCATCGCTTCCTGGAGCTGAAGTGGAAAATTCTGCCATGGACCCATCTCAGGTAAGAGGTAGGCTCCTTGTGGAGACAGGCAGGGCACAGCCTGGGTGCCTCCCTCTGTTGGGCTGCGAGGTTTGCAGGAAATGTGTGCTGCCCCTTCTCTGTTGCTGCTACAAAATGTCTAGGTGACCCAACATAAGCTATGAACTCTGCAGTGTCTCTTGTGTAATGTCTACAGTCATGCAGAAAAAAATTAAAGCTTTCCTAGCTGGATTTTGCAAAGCTCTCTGCCATCGGTGTCCACTTTACATTACATTTTGTACAACACCTCAGGATGTAGAGTGGTACCTTGGTTCTCAAACTTAATCCGATCCAGAAGTCTGTTCCAAAACCAAAGCATTCCAAAACCAAGGTGCGCTTTCCCACAGAAAGTAATGCAAAATGGATTAATCCATTCCAGACTTTTAAAAACAACCCCTAAAGCAGCAATTTAACATGAATTTTACTATCTAATGAGACCATTGATCCATAAAATGAAAGCAATAATCAATGTACTGTACTATAAAATAAATAAGATTGTAAAGGTAAAGGTACCCCTGCCCGTACGGGTCAGTCTTGACAGACTCTAGGGTTGTGCGCTCATCTCACTCTAGAGGCCGGGAGCCAGCACTGTCCGCAGACACTTCCGGGTCACGTGGCCAGCGTGACGAAGCTGCTCTGGCGAACCGACACCAGAGCAGCACACGGAAACGCCGTTTACCTTCCCGCTATAAAGTGGTACCTATTTATCTACTTGCACTTAAGGGTGCTTTCGAACTGCCAGGTGGGCAGGAGCTGGGACCGAACGACGGGAGCTCACCCCGCCGCGGGGATTCGAACCGCCGACCATGCGATCGGCAAGTCCTAGGCGCTGAGGTTTTACCCACAGCGCCACCCAATAAGATTGTAGATGATAACATTTAAATCAACTTTTTTTCTTACCTGCACTGATGATAGTCATTGTTTCGATGGGGGGCTTTTATCCATTTCCACAGTCACACAATCAATCAATCAGTAGCTGAACTGGGTTCCACACAGTCACAAAAACAAATTAACCGGAAAAGCCTCAAAAACAAAAATGTTAAATATATAGCAAAAACAAAAGCGCCAGATTTAATGCATTCTGGAAGTCCGTTTGGCTTCCAAAATGTTCGAAAACAAAGGCGCAGCTTCTGATTGGTGCAGGTACCTCAGAAACAATAGCTGATAGCTGCATTGGACGTTCGGCTTCCGAAAAACGTTCAAAACCCGAAACACTTACTTCCGTGTTTTTGGCATTTCAGAACCAAGGTACCACTGTATGTAGAACATGATTAATAAATAACATTATTAATAATAGCAAGAGAAATAAAGCTACCAGGTTAGCCCTTTTATTTTCATGCTGAGAGCCCTGTCAGATATACGTTTATTATTTTATCTACATAAGAGTTCCTATCTGAATAGAGAATCTATCTTTTCCTTTCAGCGGCTGGTGTCCTTTGAGGAGGTGGCCGTGTATTTCAGCAAGGGGGAGTGGGATCTCCTGGGCCCCTGCCAGAGAGCTCTCTACAAGGAAGTGATGCTGGAAAATTACACAAATGTAATGTTTCTGGGTAAGGATGTCTTGTCCCTTGGTTGACAAGTGCTGTTGCTAATGCATCTTACGTAGGTTTGGATCTAAGATAAATACTGTTACAGACTGACTTAACTCTGAGGCAGACAGCAGCGCAGCAGAACAGACCTGCTGCTCTAACTGTTAGGATGGTTCATAACTGTACCAACTGCCGTAACTGCCTCAGGTGCATGACGTCACAGAGCTCTAAAGACCTTGTGAGCATTAACCCTTTCCTTAGCATTTGGAGTGCTTTCATTTCACAGTCTTCATGTATCGCTTTGGAGGCTTCCCAGAGGCAGTTCGTAGGCCACGGAGGGAATAGGGAATGCTGGACACCATGCTGAGAGGTGTCCAATATTTGAAGTTGCTGCTGCTGCTGCTGCTGCTACATTATCAATGAACTGGACTTAATGAACACTGGGTGCCCAGTTGCCCCGTCATACTCAACAAGAAGAGGGTGCAACGGACTAATCTCCCGCTACATTTGGGAGGGGGTCAGAGCAGTGGGTGAATTTGAAATGCCTGAATATTTCGTGGTTATTAGTCTGCCTTGTTTCTTTGAAAGAAATTCCCAAATCAGACCTCTGGCTAGAGAAAGGGGAAGATCCACTTCTGAGGGACTGTGAGGAAGCAGAGAGATTGACTCTGTGATGGGTCAGTTCTTGTCTGGGTGTTCAGGGCATTCCTTAATTCTGTGTTTAAATTCCTGGTAGACATAACTTAAGGCTTCCTCCTTCCCACTGATGTAGATTTGACACTCACTAAGTCTCCCTTAGTTAAAACTAGGGAACCACTGGCTCTCTAGAACAGGCATAGGCAAACTTGCCCCTTCAGATGTTTTGGGACTACAACTCCCATCATCCCTGACCACTGGTCCTGTTAGCTAGGAATGATGGGAGTTGTAGTCCCAAAGCATCTGGAAGGCCAAGTTTGCCTATGCCTGCTCTAGATGTTGCAGAACTACAACTCCCATCAGCCCCAGCAAGCATGTCCAGTGGCTTGGGCCTGATGAAGCAAGGCTTCTTTTATGTTCTGCTCACCTTCCTTATGGGACAGTCTGATTCCCCTCCCTCTTTCAGTGTTTAGGTTCCATTTCCCCATTAGATATCGGATTCCAGGGTTGAGTATTTGACACACACACAATCTTTTGAATTTCCTTGTCAAAGCAGCTAGCAAAAGCAGAGAACTGTTTTGCAAACAAAGGCACATCGCTTCACACCCTACCTTAAAACAGAGGTGAAGACCCTCTGGCACAAAGGCCTAATTAGGCCAGCAAGACCTCCCCATATGGCCCATTGGTCTGCTTGGGTTAAACTATGCCCACCTTCCCTGCACCTGACAATCAGCTGATGAGTGGCCCCTCCAAAGTGCTGTGCATAGGGGTTATTGTGAATTCAAGTGATTGACAGTTGAATGGCCCCATCCACCTGTCAAAGTTGGCCCATTGGGAGTAGGAGAGGTAAGTATTGGGGACCACTTCCCTATCCCTTCAATGATAACCATTTTTATTTGCTCGTCTCATTCCCCATTTGGTGTACCGGAATATCCGCAGTCTGCTTTGGACTATGTAACTGTGTTGTTTCTCACCATCTACTTTTTTAAAAAATTACCGCCCATTTAATAGAATCCATAGAACAGTTACCTTTTTTCAGTTTGGTGTGTCCCTTCTCCTAGCCTTCTTGCAGTTTCATACCCCCCCCCACTTTACATAACCTCGTGGAACCCCATTTCATTGTTATATCAGAGGAGAGGGCGTAATCCACACATGCACACACTTCTGTGTCTTTTTTAATCAATGGGAAATAAATAAGAAAGGCATTAATGCTGTTGAGTAACAGATTCAAAAGGTGACATAGGTTTCGGCAGGGTGTGCAGAGAGGGGAGGGGACAACCTAGGAAATCAGAAAAAAGAAAAGGGTATTTGGGCTTGATAACTCATGATGCTTTTAACATTGAAGTCCTAACAGGAAATATGTGTTTTCCTTTTATCTCCAAATAGCTAATCAGCAGGACAAGAGTTACAGTGAGCCACTGGAAGCAGGCCAGCATAAAGCAGGAGAAGAGATGTTTGGACATCAAAGGGGGAAAAATAGGCTAGAAGGATACCGATTGAAGAATGGGAGGAAGAATTTTTCTATTTCTCAAGGTGCAGATGACCATGAAGTCCCAAACCCAGAAGACCACAAAAGAAATCAACTGAAAAAGTGGATAGTGTATGGGGAAATATGCAAAGATAAATCTGTATTAAATAGACATTTCAGAACCCGCACAGGGCAGATCCTATATAAATGCACAGAATGTGGAAAGAGCTTCAACAAGAGAGGAAACTTCATTGTACATCAAAGAACCCACACAGGGGAGAAACCTTTTAAATGTATGGAGTGTGGGAAAAACCTCAGTGATAGGAGAAGTCTCATTGTACATCAAAGAATCCACACAGGGGAGAAACCATATAAATGCCTGGAGTGTGGAAAGAGCTTCAGTGACAGAAGAAGTCTTTTTGTACATCAGAGAACCCACACAGGGGAGAAACCATATAAGTGCATGGAGTGTGGAAAGAGCTTCACTGTGCATCGTAGCCTTACTTCACATCTAAGAACCCACACAGGGGAGAAACCATATCAGTGTATGGAGTGTGGACACAGTTTTATTGACAGAGGGTATCTTGCTAGGCATCAAAGAAGACACACAGGAGAGAAACCATATAAATGTATGGAATGTGGAAAGAGCTTCATTGAAAGGGGACATCTTGCAAGGCATCAAAGAAATCATACAGGAGAGAAACCATATCAGTGCATGGAGTGTGGAAAAAGCTTCAGTGATTCACGAGCTTGTTCTAAACATCAAAGAACCCACACAGGGGAGAAGCCATATCAATGCAAGGAGTGTGGAAAAAGCTTCACTCATAATGGAAGCCTTAATGTACATTTGAGAACCCACACAGGGGAGAAACCATATGAATGTGTGGTATGTAGAAAGACCTTCACTCAGAGAGATCACCTTATTTCACATCAGAGAACCCACACAGGAGAGAAACCCTATAAATGCTTGGTGTGTGGAAATACCTTCACTCAGAGGAGTAACCTTATTTCACATCAAAGAACCCACACAGGGGAGAAACCATATCAATGCATGGAGTGTGGAAAGAGCTTTAGTGATAGGAGAAGTCTTACTGTGCATCAAAACACCCACACAGGGCAGAAACCACATGAATGCACGGAGTGCAAAAAGAGCTTCAGTGACAGGAGAAGCCTTATTGTACACCAAAAAACTCACACAGGGGAAAAACCATATAAATGTATGGAGTGTGGAAAAGGTTTTTGTGAAAGAGTGTATCTTGTTAGACATGAAAGAAGGCACACAGGAGAGAAGCCGTATGAATGCTTGTTGTGCACAAAGACCTTCACACAGAAGGGTCACCTTATTTCACACCAGAGAACCCACACAGGAGAGAAACCCTATAAATGTTTGGTGTGTGGAAAGGCCTTCACTCAGAGAAGTAACCTTATTTCACATCAAAGAATACACATAAGTGAGAAACCATAAAAATGCATGGAATGTCAGAACTCCAGCAAAAACAGAAACCTTACTATAATTCACAGAACCCACATAAGGAGGGAGAAACTTGTCCTAGTGCCATTTTTCTTACCTAGTGGCCAACTTAGCTAGCACTCAGTCAGGATCAGGGGTATAGCTGGTATAAAAGCAGAATCCACAGCACTGATTCTGGAAAGGCACCGATTCCATGGAAGACCAATTAGTACCAGGAACTGGAAGAGAACCTGAAACAACGCCAAAAGTTCCCAATAGCATTGAAGGAATTGGACATTTTTAAAAAAATAAATAAATCTTTATACAGTTCAATTTAGGAATTTGTAGTTGTACCCATCACTGGTCGTGCAATGGGATCTCGCCTTCCTCTCCCCAAATGCTTCTAACATCTACTGTGGAAGGTCCCTCAATCCTTTGGAGCAAGTTTTGAGAGCACCTGGGGCAGAGATGTGAAGTCCCAGAAAAGAACTTGGAAATCGGGGTGACATGACATAGGTTTTCCCCCTTATTTTTTCCTGGTTTCCCCCAATATTTTGGAAACAAGTGTCGAAGTGGGGGGAGGGTGGATTCCAGAGTTTATCCAGGCCTTCACATCTCTAGCCTGGGAGTGGGGCTGCAGGGGAAGGGAGAGGAGAGTTCTATTGCTTAAGGTATTGGTATATTGATCTTTATTACGGCCATTGGCCCATCACACGACAGTTTCCCATACCAACATAATGTACTTAACCTCCAAATTTAAAACCGCCAAAAACTTACAAACAGCAGACAAGAACCAAAGCAAAACAAAAAACAAAGGACCAACATCATACATTACAATAAATTTGTAACATAAATATCGCCCTCTGCTTATAAATTAGTAAAAGACATCCATGGTGATATCACCTAAATACAACCTAAAACATAGATCATAGTTTAAAGGGATTATCCGAGCTGCACAGGAGTCCGTTTCTCTTCTTTAGGGATAGGACGCTGATCAAGAATCTGGCAACCATGAGTGATCTTAGGGGGTCATCATCATTTAATAGATATCTCAGTTTGGCTTCATTCGTATCATCGGCAATTCCCTTTAGATATTGAGCGAGAAACGTGCTCCTGGCCGATGAGTGAAGAGCACAGTCAAGAATTATGTGATGCAACGATTCCGGTGCCCCACAATTACAATCACATAAGAGCGATATCTGTCCATTGGAGAATCTATTTCTCAGCACGTTCGATGGGAAGGTGTTGAATCTTGCCTTTACAAAGGCATATCTATGAGCCGAAGAAGTCAAGGAATTCAAATAGTTTGGGAGCCTTAAGAGGGGTAATAAACCAAGGTTTAGAGGTGAGCAGGTACGATTGCCCAATATCATTTTCTGCTGCAAGTCCATCTCCTCTAGTTTACAGGTTACTGTTCTTTTAGCTGGAACTATATCCTGCTCTAGTAATTTGGATGGGGAGATTCCCATTGCCGTAATTTTCAGTTGTAAATTTTTTACCCATGGGCTCTGGAAATCATCTCTCCACATACATTGTATCAAGTACAAGTTTGGGAGACTGTGCCATAGAGATAGCCAGTGACAAAGTATGTGCTTCCACAGAGCGTTTTCCAGGGATACAATATTAAGTTCTATGCGTAGCGCTGAATTACTTACACAGTTGGGCAGTTTCAATATCCCTCTTAAAAACTGATTTTTAATAACCTCTAAGTGAGATAAGTTGACAAAAGTCCCCCAAATTGAGATGGCATAAGCAATTGTCGGGATCACCTTGGCCTTGAAGACTTTCAGCGCCGATGGGATATGAAGGGCCCCATCGGTGAAAAAAAATCGCAAGATCGCCAAGGAGATAGCTTTGGCTCTGTTTGTAGCATAGGTTACATGGGCCTTCCATCTAAGGTTATGTTGTAACCAAACTCCCAAGTATTGGAATCTATAGACTTGTTCGATGACTCTCCCATCAATTCTCCAATTATGGAGTTTCCGGCTCTTTGAGAAAACTAGGACTTTAGATTTTCCATAATTAATTGTAAGGGAATTTGCGTTACAATATGATCCAAAAACTTTTAAGGCCCTCATAAGACCTACTCTAGAAAAAGAAAGGATGACTGCGTCATCCGCATATAGTAACAAAGGGCAGCGATAAAGTGCTAGGCGTGGTGCGTGAATCTTTTCTTGAGCCTCTATTAGGGGAGTCCTCATGTCGCTTATGAACAAATTGAACAGGAATGGAGCCAATATACAACCCTGTCGGACAACTATTGCTTAAGTAGAACAGCAGCCTTGGGTGCAACATCATGTAATTACCGGTACTTTGCTTCCTGGAGTGGAAGGGTCGTAGCTCAGTGGAATAGCACCTTGCAAGCAGAAGGACACAGGTTCAATCCCTGACATCTCAAGGGAGGGCCAGGAGAGACTCCTGCCTGAAATCCTGCAGAACAGCTATCAGTCAGTTTAGACAACGGTCTGACTCTGTATAAGACAGCTTCCTATGTTCCTAACTATATCTGGAGGTAGACACATCAAGAGGTGTTAAAATGGTGAAGTAAAGTGGATTGCAGGCAAAAGTGTTTTTTTTGTGTGTGTGTGGATTAGAGATTTTAAAAGACAGCTTGGGGATACAGAGATTCCATGCTTCAGGCGGAATTCAAGCCTTGCACTTGGAAGAAATGGGAGAGAACCAGTTTAGAGAGATGTGGGCTAGCTAAGTGTATTTATCTGGTTTTATTTTCAGTACCCTTCTGCTGCCTTGAGATAGTTTTGTATGTTAAAACCTCTTTCTGAAGAAGAGTCTCCTTTTTTCGTTTTTTAAAGCAAATGCTTAAACGTGGTCCATGAAGCCTAGCAGTTTCCTTGCCGGCTGTTTTGCTCACCCCATGCTTAAGTTAAACCCCACCCTATGTAAAGGGTGTCCTCAAGAAGACCCAGAGGAACTTAGGCTGTTTGGTGGAGAGGCATCACAGAACATTAAAGACTTCTACCTGGCAGCAGTGGAAAGGTCCCAAGAAAGGAAGGTCTCCCTTTCTCTCACTGGCCAGGTTGTAACTGGGCCCTGTGACAAGGGCTGCAGAATGAAAACCTATAGGCCAGGGGAGGCTTATACTTCTACAGCCAGCTGCTTCAGAATGTCTCCACCCTCATCTTTCAGCCCAGACACTGAGGTCCAGCTCCGAGGACCTTCTGGCGGTTCACTTCCTGCAAGATATGAGGTTACAGGGAAGCAGGCAGAGGGCCTTCTCGGTGGTGGTGTCCGCCCTTTGGAACACCCTCCCATCAGATGTCAAACAGATAAACGACTATCTGACTTTTAGAAGACAGATGAAGGCAGCCCTCTTTAGGGAGATTTTTAATGTTTGATATTTAATTTAATTTTATTTAGTTGGAAGCCCGCCCAGAGTGGCTAAGGAAACCCAGCCAGATGAGCGGGGCATAAATAATAATAATATAACCTTGCAGGGTTTCAAAGTACACAAGGGACCCCCTTTGGCTTCCAGACTAGACCTTGCATCTCAAGTAGATCCCTGATTGGGAAGCTTTTTTACAGTTACACTTCCACTCTTATTGGCTCTGAATGTCAGTTGGCAGGTGCAAGGTAGCTTAGGATGCTGTGGCAGTCTGTGTCACTTTGTAACGGAAATATATCGCCTCCCCAACAGAAAAGGACTTGACAGAAATATCCTGAATCTAGGATGAGATATTCCCATGTGATGATGGAGTCCCATCACCTTACACTGCTTGTCCAGCCTTGATTTAATACACGTGGGTCCATGGCATTTTTATAAGTTCTTTATACAGATTTCTTTTAAAAAGTGCATAGGAACAGTAGTATAAAGAACTGAAAGCACCAGTCTTTCATACTTTCCTAATCTCCTGTTGATGCCCCCTTCAACCCCCAAAGAGGCCCTTCTGCTTCCTCTAAGCCTGTCAGTCCATGTCTGATCCAAATGGGGCTACAGGGAAGGAATTGGGTTGCTTAAAAAATTAAAATGTATGTAACGGTTTTGGGGATTATGGGATTCATAGGCTTCCTGAGTAGTAGCATTGCCTAACTAGAAAAGGAAGTTACTAACGTGGGATGGAGATAATGGTTTTTGCTTTAAAGCTCTGTAATGTTTGTAGATTGAAATGCAGAACAAAAAGTAACTCCAAGTTATAAAACTTGCATTGACATTTAGATCTGGAGGATCTCACAAAGTGGATGAGTCGCCATATCGGATAAAGAAGAAAGCAAGACTTTAATGGTTAGTGACTGTTAGGGGATCATCGGGTGTACATTTGCTACGGATGCACATTTGCTCAGTTTGTCTACACGTAGCCATTCTTACGTTAAACCTTTCCCCCTAAGAACAGACTTTTCTAAACTCACAGTAAATCTTTGAACTTAATTCATAAAACTGTGTGGTCTCTTAATTTATATCCACCCCGAAGCCAAACCTCATCCTCTACCACAAAGTGTTCTCGAAGAGACAGAAGAAGTATATTTGACTATTGTTTATTTTAGGATGTTTAATGAAAGGCAGCCTGGCAAAATAAAGACATTTTACCTGGGAGCAGCAAAAAGTTAGCAGGAAGAAAAACAAAAGGGGAACGCTCTCTTTTGCCAAGATTTCACTTTGCCTCATGGTAGATGATCCAGGGTGCAGCTGGAGTGCCATGACAGGATAACGGGAGGCTTTTCCCAAGAAGTTTTGGGCTACGTGTTGCCTCAGCAGCACATGGAAATGATTTCATTAAGGGAGAAAATGTACTGTAGCTTGTGTTTCCTCGCAGTTTCTGAGAAAGTTGATAAAAATAATGAACACAAATAAGAAGCAAAGGCCTGAGGAGGCAATAAGTACAGCATTCTGGGTAATCTCTGTAAAAGGAGATGGCCCCAGAGTCACGCTCTAAAATGGGTGGCAAACCTTTTTTTGGCCTGAGGGTCATATTCAGGTGTGGGTGCAAAGCAAGGCTGGTGTGATGGGTCCAGCTCAGAAAACTTGTGGTCTTTCAAGAGAGTCTGAGGACTAGATGGGACCAGAAAGCCACACTGGGCCCCTGGAGCTGAAGTTCCCTATCTTAAAAAGATGGGTCCCTCAGGTTTGGGGTTACATGAGACAAAAGGTACACTAGTTTTGTTTCCAATGTGGCAATATTAAATACACTCTTGAAGCACATATTTTGGCTGTTTTTTCCCATTGAATAAAGCACTGTAAACCGTGGGCCATTGTAATGGATTGCTTTGAAGTCATTTCTGCACCAAGCAAAGTACCGGTAAATTTTAGGGCCCCAGTTCCCCCCTTCTGATCGGCAAGCCCTAGGCTCTGTGGTTTAGATGAGAACGCCACCCGCATCCCATATAGGGCAGGGGGTGTTTGCTATTAAATCCAGCCTTATCTTTGGACACCAAAGTGGCTTCGTTGCATGACAGTTCAGGCTGCTGTGCCAACCGTAACTCCTTCCTCTGGTACAGAGATAGCCCAACCATACTCTGGTAACATTTTGTTTTGATCAATGCAGCAGTTTATTTATATAGAAAAAAAGTGGTGTTCAAATTTAAATAAATAAATAAATGGACAGAAAGCCTTGCTGATCTATGGCAAATCACCTTGAGAGCTAGCAGTAGATCACCATTTCTACCAGTAGATCTCCCCGCTCCTGCTGTAGGGGTGTGTGTGGCATGACCAGCAGAATGTGTCTTTGGGGTACGTGTGTTATCTGACAGTGCCTTTCTGCTTATGCAAGGCCTCTTTGGATCCAACCATCATGTGTGTTTGGCACTTGCATACGCTTTTAAGCACCGAAGTCAGGTATACAGCTACTCAGAAGTAAATACCACTGAATGCTTTTGGTAAGTTGATATAGCCAAAGTGGGCAGATAACCCTTTAAAAATAAAATAAATGAATTCTTTAAAATTATGCATTTATTTAAAATAGTGATCGATACCTTGCCTTTTTTACCATTTCTACTAGCAAAATTAAATTACAACAATTAAAAAACGCAGTTATGAAAAAATACAATTGTCAAAACAGCTAAAATGCCAAAGGCAACAGTTAAGAATAAAAACCAGCAATGCAGTAACTCTAAACAACTTTACACTCTTTCCTCAGTTAAATTATTACTAAAATGTTACACATAAACAAAGTATCCTGGCATCTCTGTGTTAGGTGCTGAGAGTTGTTAGGCACCCCTAACAAATTGTGATTTCCAGGGTTCTTTGGACAAGTGGTTCTGTCATCATCACTCATTAGCACTGAAGGCGCAGGCATCCCTGTGATAAATCTCCCCACTGATTGGGACAGTGGCACTGGGGAAGAGATAACCTTTCCCCTCCTGTTTAGTTAAATCATCTCTTGAAGCTGTCAGACATACATAGGAAACATAGGCATGACACAAGTTCCTGTCCCCTCACCCTATGTACCTGCCATACCAGCTCTGGAAAATTTTGTCCTAATAATTACCCAAGGTAACTTCAGACCATGGATCCAAAATTTATGTAGAGCCTCTTCCTTTACACAGTCATATAATATCATCATCATCATCATCATCATCATCATCATCATCATCATCATCAATTCCCTCCTGAACCACCACCACAAGGCAATTTACACAGGTAAAGGTAAAGGACCCCTTTACCAGTCAAAGGCGACTATAGTGGTACCTCGGGTTACAGACGCTTCAGGTTATAGATGCTTCAGGTTACAGACTCCACTAACCCAGAAATAGTACCTCAGGTTAAGAACTTTGCTTCAGGATGAGAAGAGAAATCGTGCTCCGGCGGTGCAGCGGCAGCGGGAGGCCCCATTAGCTAAAGTGGTACCTCAGGTTTAGAACAGTTTCAGGTTAAGAATGAACCTCCGGAATGAATTAAGTTCTTAACCCAAGGTACCGCTGTATGGGGTTGTGGTGCTCTTTTCGCTTCAGGCCGAGGGAGCCGGAGTTTGTCCACAGACAGCTTTCTGGGTCATGTGACCAGCATGACTAAACCACTTCTGGTACAACGGAACACTGTGATGGAAACCAGAGCGCACAGAAATGTCGTTTACCTTCCCGCCACAGCGGTACCTATTTATCTACTTGCACTGGCGTACTTTCGAACTGCTAGGTTGGCAGGAGCTGGGACAGAGCAACGGGAGCTCATTCCACTGCGGGGATTCAAACTGCCGACCTCCTGATCAGCAAGCCCAAGAGACTCAGTGGTTTAGATCACAGCGCCACCAGCGTCCTGCCTCATAAGATAGTTAACAAAGGATGCTGTAGCAACCTCACGTCATCTGCCATTCTAGGGTAGCCATAGGGGCTAAGCTCCAGTATCCTACAGGCCTAGCTGCACTACTAACTGGAATGTGGGGGGGGGGCGGTGCAGGCGGGGGGGGGGAGAGAGCATTTAAATTTGGAGCAGATCCACACCACACATTTAAAGCACATTGCTTCCTCCAGAGAATCATGGGAACTGTAGTTTGTTAAGGATGCTTGTAGCTCTGTGAGGGGGGAAATCCCAGAATGCTTGATGGGAAAGTCTTCTGCTTTAAATGTGTGTTGTAAGTAAACAAACAATCCCCTGTGTGTTGGACATGCTTTAAATCTATGGTGTGAATCTGCCCTTTTTTCACAGGGAATAGAAAGTGGAACCACTCACTGTTTCTTTCAAGATAAAGAAGAAACTAGGAGATTTCATCACCACTCTCCCATGGCACATCTGCCCAAGTAATCTCCCTTTCACAATACATTTCCTTAAGCACAATTAAGCTTTGGCCACTCTCTGAACGTTTCTACGGTTTGACTTCCTTGTCGATCCTGTGGCGTCAAGTGAAGCAGTAGCCTCGACAGAAACTTTCCCAGCAGTCTGAGCATCCAAGTTGTTTCTGTGTCGTCTCTCGTGGCTCATACATGCTGAGTTCAGTTTAAAGCTTTTGCCACAGTCCGAGCACTTAAAAGGTTTCTCTCCTGTGTGGATTCTCTGATGTGAAATGAGATGTGCTTTCTGGCTAAAGCCATGGCCACAGACAGAGCATTTGTATGGTTTGTCCTTCGTGTGGATCCTCTTGTGTACAATAAGGTGAGACATCTGGCTGAAACCTTTCGGGCAGTCTGGACATTTATACGGCCTTTCTCCTGTGTGGATTCTTTCATGTTTAATAAGGCTGGAGCTCAGACCAAAGCTTTTCCCACAATGCAAACATTTATGCAATTTCTCTCCTGTGTGGGTTTTCTGGTGCCTCCTGAGGTCAGGCCCCCGACGAAAGCTCTTCTCACAACTTGAACATTTGTAAGGTTTGATTCCTGTGTGGATTCCCCGGTGTGAAGCAAGGTGGGAGCTCCTATGGAAAGCTTTCCCACAGTCCAAGCATTCATATGGTTTCTCTCTGCGGTGAGTTCTCCTATGTATATTAAGGTGGGAACGCTGGCTGAAGATTTTTCCACAGTCCAAACACTGATACGGCTTCATTCCTGTGTGGGTTCTCTTATGCTTAAGAAGCAGTATACTCTGACTAAAAACTTTCCCACATTTAGGGCATGCTTTTTGCCTCCTGTCCTTGCAGATCTCCTTCTGGGCAGTGGTTTGACCAATGTCCCCACCGTCATCCTGAGGAGGAGTTGGTTTCTCCTGGCTGGTCTTTTGTGCAGCTTTCTGCTGCCTTTCTGATCTGTGCTGATGCCAAGTTGCATCTTTCCTATCATGACCCTGGAGCATTTTTTCTTTGCACATTCTGAAAGAGGTATCTTCTTTAGAATTTTCTGGCACCAGATTCTCCCTCAGAACATCTCCCTTAGAATGTCCAGTTTCCTTAGAATTTCTGGGGACTCGATTTTTCCTCAGAACATCTCTCCTAGAACTCTCAATTTCCTTAGCATTTCTCAGCACTATATTATTCTTTGGAATGTCTCCCCTAGAATGCCCAATTTCCTTAGGATTTCCAGGAAATAGATTCTCTCTTAGAACATCTCCCCTAGAACACTCAATTTCCTTAGAATTTTCTGGCACCAGATTCTCCCTCAGAACATCCTCCCTAGAATCCCCAATTTCCTTAGAATTTCTCAGCACTAGATTCTTTCTTTGAATATCTCTCCTAGAACGGTCAATTTCCTTAGAATTTCTGGGAACTCGATTTTTCCTCAGAACATCTCTCCTAGAACTCCCAATTTCCTTAACATGTCTCAGCACTAGATTTTTCTTTGGAATGTCTCCCCTAGAATGCCCAATTTCCTTAGAATTTCTGGGAACTCGATTTTTCCTCAGAACATCTCTCCTAGAACTCCCAATTTCCTTAACATGTCTCAGCACTAGATTTTTCTTTGGAATGTCTCCCCTAGAATGCCCAATTTCCTTAGAATTTCTGGGAACTCGATTTTTCCTCAGAACATCTCTCCTAGAACTCCCAATTTCCTTAACATTTCTCAGCACTAGATTTTTCTTTGGAATGTCTCCCCTAGAACACTCAATTTCCTTAGAATTTTCTGGCACCAGATTCCCCCTCAGAACATCCCCCCTGGAATTCCCAATTTCCTTAGCATTTCTCAGCACTAGATTCTTCCTTTGAATATCTCTCCTAGAACGGTCAATTTCCTTAGAATTTCTGGGAACTCGATTTTTCCTCAGAACTTCTCCTCTAGAATGTCCAGTTTCCTTAGAACTTCCAGGGACTTGATTTTTCCTCAGAACATCTCTCTTAGACTGCCCAATTTCCTTAGAATTTCCAGGGACTTGATTTTTCCTCCTAAGAATGTATTCCTTAGACTTTTCAACCATCTTAGGATTTCCTGGCACTACATTCTTCCTTGCCTTTCTTACATTGCCTTTCTTAGGATTTTCATCTCCCTTAGCATTTTCCGCTGCTGGATTCTCCTCCTCCTTTTTCTCCTGCCCATCTTGCACTGCAATAAAGGAAAGACAGGTCAGTGAATACCTGAAGGACTGCAGCAGTTCCACATATGAACCTGCCTGGACCCTAAGACAGTCAGATGAGTGCCACTCAGAGAGGAGTCTGGAGAGTGAGGACAACAGAACAGGTCTTCTCTATAGTAGCCCCCTATGGAATGCTCTCTCCTGGCATCAACTCTGCCATAGTTTCTCTCAGCGGCTAGCCTATGGAAAGCCCGCAATCAGGACCTGGGTGCAAAAGCACTCTCCTTAGTTGCAGTTCCTAGTATTCAAAATTATACAGTCACAAACACTGGAGGCAGATCCTGGCCACCATTGCCAGTAGCCATTGCCAGTGCTGGTCTGTCTTGTACTTCCCTTTCTCTCACCTGTTCTGGTGACTTCATGTTTGTTCCCCTTCTCAGAGCCCGGAGGGTGAAGACCCAGGGAGATCAACTCGTCCCCTTCCTCCACCCAGGAGTTTCGATCCGAATTGGTGAGGGAAAGAACTGGGCGCAAAAGTGAAATCAGAAAGAAGAAAAACTGTGTTGTTAATTCAACTTGAAGGTTTTTTGCTGAACCACCCTAATAAAATTTAACAGCGTGCCTTTAGTTGTTATTCCTGCATCATTTCGCTTTATGACACTTTCACACGGCAATTTGGATGGATTCCTCTATTCATGTCGGGATTTTATAGAGGGTCAATAACTGAAATGATTTAGAAATTTCTGGTTTGTTATTTATATGCACTGGCACTGAGAAGCTATAAGATATTTTTTGAACCAAAACAGTGCTGAGACTCCCAAGGTGATTTTTTTTTTAAATTTAATGTAAACGAATTGGAGTAAATTTAAAAGACGAATGGTTGTGTTCAACACCACACAAGTTGCTCACACAATGGGACTTCTCTTTTCCCCACAAGTCCCCAAAATCTGCTCCAGAGAGTTCTCCAACCCTCTGGAGAAGATTTTGAGGGCACACTAGGCTTGCTGCAGGTGAGAGGAGGGGGAAGTTTGGTTGTGCAAGCAGAGTTTCATTGTGCCAGTGGAATGACAGTGTTGGATACAAAAAAATGTATATGTTTAACATATTCCTGTATTGTCTTGCTTGTTATGTTATATTGGCAATTGTCTACAAATAAAGAAAATCTGACTGGTAGACAGTCAACCTAGCCAAATCTAACCGAGCAGATTAATTTGACAATGCTAGGGGCCTGATCACATTTTTCTATGCTATAATGTTATTAAGCCAAATCAGAGTAAAGGCGGGGCTTCCTGAACTCGCTCTGATTTGGCTTCATAATGCCACTGTGTAGCCAGAATGAATTTGTTCTTATGCTACCTGTGTGATTTCTGATTGGCTGTGATTGCCTTCCCATGAAGCCCTTGTTTTAAAAAAGAAAAACAGCATCAAAGCTGCAGGTAGACAAAGAAGCAGCTGTGTGAATAGAGAGCAAGGGGGATAAAAACATTTGGAAAGGGTAAGCATGGTCTCAAGGTATGGTCTGAAGGCACTTGTAAATAAACAAAACCATGCAAACTTTCTTGAATCCCATAACACCAGGAGGGGATCAACTGGGTTCAATGATGCACACACGCCACACTCAAAATACAAGATAAAGGAATTCTTACCCAAAGAGGTCACATTTTCATAGTTCTCCTGCATGACATCCCTGTATAAGGCTCTCTGAGGGGGGTCCAGGAGAGCCCATTCACCCTCAGTGAAATGCACAGCTATCTCCTCGAATGACACAGGCTCCTGAAACACAAAAGACAGTCAACAAGGACGAAGGAACACAGGGCCACTTCCGCCTTGCTTGTTGACACATGATGCTCTTCCTTCCAATGACATGTGAAGCATCAAGGAAGACAGCACCTCTGAACAGATGCAGAGGCCTTTCAGCTTGTGGTCAAGCGGAACACTATGTATCACAATCATATCATGGTTGCACCAGCTGCCATTTCATTACTGGTCCACGTTCAAGGTGATACTATTGATTCGTTGCTGTTGTTTAGTCGCTTAGTCTTCTCTCCTCATGAGGTGGCCAAAGTATTGGAGCCTCAGCTTCAAGATCTGTCCTTCCAGTGAGCACTCAGGGCTGATTTCCTTCAGAATGGATAGGTTTGATTTTCTAGCAGTCCATAGGACTCACAAGTCTCTCTTCCAGCACCGTAATTCAAAAGCATCAATTTTATAAACTATTGGTTTATAAAACCTTAATGGCTCAGAACTAGGTAACTTAAGGGATCACCTTGTCCTCTATGTGTGCAGCCTGGGAGTCATTTTGGACTCTCAGCTGTCCATGGAGGTGCAGGTCAATTCTGTGTCTAGGGCAGCTGTGTACCAGCTCTATCTGGTATGCAGGCTAAGACCCTACCTGTCCGTGGACTGTCTCACAAGAGTGGTGCATGCTCTGGTTATCTCCTGCTTGGACTACTGCAATGCGCTCTATGTGGGGCTACCTTTGAAGGAGACCCGGAAACTACAACTAATCCAGAATGCAGCAGCTAGATGGGTGACTGGGAGTGGCTGCCGAGACCATATAACACTGGTCTTGAAAAAGGCGTACATTGGCTCCCAGTACATTTCCGAGCACAATTCAAAGTGTTGATGCTGACCTTTAAAGCCCTCAACGGCCTTGACCCAGTATACCTGAAGGAGCATCTCCACCCCCCATCGTTCTGCCCAGACACTGAGGTCCAGCTCCGAGGGCCTTCTGGCAGCTCCTTCATTGGAGAAGTGAGGTTACAGAGAACCAGGCAGAGGTTGGTAGTGGCACCTGCCCTGTGGAACGCCCTCCCATCAGATGTCAAGGAAATAAACAACTACTTGGCTTTTAGAAGATATCTGAAGGCAGCCCTGTTTAGGGAAGTTTTTAATGTTTGATGTTTTATTGCTTTTTAATAATTATTATTAATAATGTTGTGTTGGGAGCCGCCCAGGGTGGCTGGGAAAACCCAGCCAGATGGGCAGGGTATAAATAAAAATTATTATTATTATTATTATTATTATTATTATTCCCTCCCCTGCTGCCATTCATGGAGGATAAGACAATCAATGGCTACTAGCCATGATGGTGATCGTCTGCTTCCATGGTCAAAGGCAGTAGATTTCTGAAAGCCAGCTGCTGGAAACTGCCGGGGAGCTATTGTGCTCAAGTCCTGCTTGGCGGCTTCCCATACTCAGCTGGTTGAGAACAGGACACGAGACCAGACATATCTGCAAATCCCTTTACCTGAAGCAGCTCTATTTTTCCTCCACATCTTCTGTGAAGATGTAGAAATCTGGAGTAGAATGATGACCTTCCTTGGCACCCTGGGGAAAGAGAGGGTGATTTTTCAGATGTCTGTTGCACATCATTGTCTGTTCATTCGTTTCTCTACTCAGCAATACACCCACTTCAATGGTCTCTCAAGGCAGCTTGCACAGACAGAGGAAAATGAAGCCCATTAAAACAGTAACATGAAACAGTACAATTAAAACATCATGGGGCAGAGAGGTTAGGAACCTTTACTGAGCAATCTTCCAAGGGCCGAAGGCAAAAGTGGGTGGAGCAACAAATGCAAATTTTTACCTTTGTACACCAATGTGGTTTCCACACACACACAACTCTCTCTTTCTTCCATCTGAGCAAAGAAGAAACATTGAAGGGCACATTCCAGCCAGGCAAGAACTCCCAAGGAGGGTGCAAAGCCAGGCCGGTCAGGGGTATGGCTAGGAAAGAGTTCCAAGGGCTGGACAGCAAAGCCTGGACAGTCATGTTTGGTCTCTGGGGCCTGAGGTTCCCCACTGCTGCCATGGGGCAGGAAGAACCCAACCAGCAGGAAATCCAGTTCATGAAATAGCAGAAACAAGTATCAAAAGAATGGAGCTCTCCAAGCAGGTGCAGTCCCCTGTGACCATTTCCCCAGCCTTTTCCCTGAGATACTAACTTTCTATGTGCAGGGAGATTTTTTGAAATTACGGAGCATTCTAGCTTGTGATTTCCCACCACCAATACCTTTGTTTGCAACTTGCACAGTCTCCGGAAAGATGTTCCACATGCTCTTCATAGCAAATTTTAAGAATATAATCAATCCCCTCAATGAACAATAGTCAATCAAAAGCCAATGCAAAGCCATTGGCTTAACCCCTTATTCATTGACCCTTGGCAGATGCAATTTGATGTCATTTTAAAATCAATTTTCATTATGCATAATTGTTCTAAAGTGGCTGATTTTATTTTTGATTGCTCAATTTAAAGCGATCAGAATCCTGCTTCATTAAAAATAAAATGTACATTTGATAGCAATTGCTCGCACTCATCCATTCCTACCCTTATTTCTCCATCTCCCACTGTACTTTTGTCCACCGCTGATTTTCTATTGTAGGCTCCTTGAGGGCAGAGACCAGCCCACATTTATTCATCTTATTTATTTCATACAATTTATACACTGCTTGATTGTAAAAAAAAACCTCAAAAAGTTCAAAGCAATTTACAAAAAGATAAAATTGAGGAAAAAGCCACAGCCATGCTTTAAAACACGCAAAAGTTAAAAGTAGTAAAACAGATTAAAATTACCTCAACCACCTAAGCATCTGGGAAGACTTGCCCAAACAGAAATGTTTTAGTAAAGGTAAAGGGACCCCTGACCATTAGGTCCAGTCGTGGCAGACTCTGGGGTTGCGGCGCTCATCTCGCTTTATTGGCCAAGAGAGCCGGCGTACACCTTCCGGGTCATGTGGTCAGCATGACTAAGCCGCTTCTGGCAAACCAGAGCAGCGCATGGAAACGCCGTTTACCTTCCCGCTGGAGCGGTACCTATTTATCTACTTGCACTTTGACGTGCTTTCGAACTGCTAGGTTGGCAGGAGCAGGGACCGAGCAACGGGAGCCCACTCCGTTGCGGGAATTCGAACGGCCAACCTTCTGATCGGCAAGTCCTAGGCTCTGTGGGTTAACCCACAGCACCACCCGCATTTTAGCAGGTACCAAAAAGAGTACAGTTAAGGTACCTGCTTGATCTCAATAGGCAGCGAGTTCCAAAGAGCAGTTGCTGCCACACTAAACAATCAAGCTATTACAATGCAGAATGTGTATTATGAGGCACCTCTATTAGTGCCATTCCCCCTAATGAAGCAGTTGAGTTGTTACATGTGGGATAATGCAATCTCGTAGGTAGACTGACTAGGTAGGTAAGGGCTTTATATGCTAACAGTAACATCTTGAACTTGGCTCAGTAGCAAATCAGCAACCAGGGCAGATCTCTGAGCGCAGGTGACAAGGCAATCCTGTCAGCAATCGTGCTGCAGCATCCTGCACTAACTGCAGCTTCTGGCTAAAGTGTGAGGAAGGCCCCACAAAGAGCCCATTGCAGTAATCCAGTCCTGAAGTAACCAATGCTGGAACTACAGTGGCAAGGTTTTCCCGCTCCAGGAATGGCCGCAACTATCGAACCAGCCCCAGTAGCTTAATAATAATAATAATAATAATTTTATTTATACCTCACCCTCCCTGGCCAGAACCAGGCTCAGGGCGGCTAACACCAATAAAATTACAATAAAACATAATAGGAAAGAAAAAAGGAAAAAACAAACAGTTAATGAAAATAGGGGTTAAAATATAATTTAAAATGCAGCCTCATTTTAGTAGTAGCCCATAAATCAAAACCATAAGGAGGGGGAAACATAAGGGTCAGACTGAGTACAAACCAAAGGCCAGGCGGAATAGCTCTGTCTTGCAGGCCCTGTGGAAAAATGTCAAGTCCCACAGGGCCCTGGTCTCTTGTGACAGAGCGTTCCACCAAGTCAGGGCCAGTACTGAAAAGGCCCTGGCCCTAGTTGAGACCAATCTAACCACCTTGGGGCTCGGGACCTCCAAAGTGTTGTTATTTGTGGACCTTAAGGTCCTCTGCGGGGCATACCAGGAGAGGTGGTCCCATAGGTACGAGGGTCCTAGGCCGCATAGGGCTTTAAAGGTCAAAACCAGCACCTTAAACCTGACCCTGTACTCCACCTGGAGCCAGTGCAGCTGGTAAAGCACTGGATGAATGTGATCCCATGGCAAGGATCCCGTGAGGAGCCTCGCTGCAGCATTCTGCACCCGCTGAAGTTTCTGGGTCAGCTTCAAGGGCAGCCCCGCGTAGAGCAAGTTACAATAATCAAGCCTGGAGGTGACCGTCGCATGGATCCCTGTGGCCAGATCAGGGCAAGAAAGGTAAGGGATCAACTGCTTGATATGGTGGAGATGGAAAAATGCCACCTGTCATGGCATTTCTAGCTGCTAACGCTACTGAGCCTCCAGTTGACAGAGTTGAATCCGGTTTGATGATAGAAGTGTGGAAGGTGCCATATACACTGATAGCAGACTGTTGGCATACAGAACTATATATAGATTGGCTCTGAGGCTACTAAATTTATAATCTGAGGCTTAACATCCACCCAGGAATTTAAAAAGCTGCCTCGTTCCATCTCAAGACTAGATGCTCCTTCAAGCCTAGTACTGTCAAAATCTACAAGCCTTGGGCCATTTGGAAATATTCACGCTGCCTTACCAGATACAAAAGATGGCTCTGCATCGTTCCCCAGCTCCAGCTGCAAAATCTCTGAGGAAAGAAAGAATGGGAAAGATAATACTCCCTTCCCCATGTTTGGTCCTTACCAATGGAACTTACAACAAAATTTTGCAGGGTGGATTGCTCTTGTTTTTCGAGTTTCAGCTAGGCCTTTTTCAGGATACTCCATTCCATTCCCCCTCCCCCAACAGCCAGTCAGCGTTCAGTGGCCACTGAGCATGCTCTATTTTCACTGGGCTGTTTTGGAAGATTCCGTCTTCCCCTTAGGGCTCTTCTTCTAATGGCATCTTTACACTTCTGCAAACCTTGGGGTCCCACAGATTGAGACTTAGAGAATTGCTTCTTATTGCCAAAACCTTAAAGCGGGAGAGCAGGGAGACATATATGTACATAAGAGTCTGCCTAATTTTTGTATGTGCAGTACTGGAGTGCATCTACTCGATGGGATCTCCTTCTCTCAAATCCATGCCACTTAATCCAGTCTGTTGTACATTAATGTCATTGTTCTTTAAAGACGGTGCAATACGAATACTATTCTCAAGATGTTATATTCCTCTCATGCTGACCTTCTGTAATCCTGAATCCTGTGACAGCCTTTCAGCAAGGCCCATTTAAAAATCTGTAAACATTCAGTTCCCTGTTTACGCAGCCATAAGTCTACAAAATGCACGATGCAGTGCAAGCGTAAGCAAAATGCACCTGTGAAAAAATATTTGAGGGCTACAACTGCAAATGTCAAAAAGTATGAGCTCATGAGCAAAATCAGCAAAAATCCAAAAGTAGAGGCAGAATTACTTTGAGCCAAAAATGTGAATTTCAAGACAGAATTCCACCTGAAGATTTCAGACTCTCCAAGTGACCCTATTTTCCAGGGACAACGCTGATTTAGAGAAGCCATGCTGCTTTCTGAATGTTCCACTTTTCCTTAGGATGTCCCTATTTTCATTGGAAAAACGTTGGAGGGCAATCCTGTATAGGGAAGTTTTTTTTAAATGTTTAATGTATTATTATGTTTTTATATATGTTGGAAACTGCCCAGGGTGCTGGGGCAACATATTAATATGTGTGAGGTATAAATAGTGAAAT
Organism: Podarcis filfolensis; assembly: GCF_964270895.1. Lineage (NCBI taxonomy): Eukaryota > Metazoa > Chordata > Lepidosauria > Squamata > Lacertidae > Podarcis > Podarcis filfolensis. The sequence continues at coordinate 9,488,567 of NC_139605.1, forward strand.
TATCATTACGGAATGGGACGTCCCTATTTTCATTGAAGAAATGTTGGAGGGTATGAGATTTCATAATCCTTTTCTTGAATTAATACCCTGTGTGGATATCAACTCTTTTAATTCAGACTCCAGCAGGCTGACCTCACCTTTAAATGCCAGTATCACCTCTTGCAATACCATCCTCTTCTCTGAAAAATGCCTTATCCTCTGTTCCAGTTCCAGAAAACCGCTTTCAAACTCAGGAAATGCCCCATTCTTCCTGATGAAGAGACAGTAAGTGAATAATCGATCCCACTTAATGTTGTTGCAAAAATTCTCCTGATTTATTGTCATCTTGTAATTAGCAACTTCCTGGAGCTGAACCCCTAAACCCCTTAAACCCTACTTTTCCTATACTGCTTTCCCATACAATTTTGTTTCCCTGTGGCTGTTTTGATGTCAACTATTTCCTGCTTCATTCTTCTTGAGTGATCCCAACCAATCAGAGACCCCATAAAATGTGATCCAGCACTTGGGGCATACTAATTGTTTTGACAGGCAGCAGTGCTTCCTGGACTGGCTGTAGAAATATTTTGCAGTGAACCACCTTCCTCCTCAAAATCCCCAAAGGATGGGACCTTTTGATAATGATAAAGGAATTTAGGGAAACGGACACCTCACCCCCTGTTCTAGTTCCACGACTATCTACAACATTGTCCAAGCCAGTTCCAAAGTAGTTTAACACATTGAAAGATAAATATTAGGCAAAACATACCTGCTTTCAGCTGTTCTGATGCTCTGCAGGAAAAAAGAGAAAGGGGAGAGAGAAGACATGAATCAGGCACCTGTATCATTCTGGTTAACCCCTTCCTGTAGCTTTCCCCATAAAAATGAACATAGCTGTTTTTTTATTCTCTTATTTTGATTTGTATCTATCTTCTAAAAACTTCAATAAAACAAAATATTTATTTTTTAAAAATAAACAGATACGTGGCTTCCGGTTTTAATTAATTAAGTACGCAACAAATAGTTCATCCTCTATTCCAGTTTTAATTAAATACACAACAAATAGTTCATCCTCTATTATTTTTTTCTATAGAGAGGGAGAGAGAAAAGGGAGGGGGACTTCCGGGTTAAGCGCCATCGGTAATGGCGGACTCCCTCTGATTCGGAGGGACTAGCTCCGCAGAAATTGGGTCTGTACTGCTACGGCAAAGCGGAGACCCCTTAAAAATCACAGGCGGGTGAAGCCTGTGAACGTGGGACTTGGCGGGCACCTTTAGCGCCCCCCCAATTCGCAAGGGAACCCGACTACGGGCTCCCGAGCGAGCGGGGTGAGTGGCGCGGTGCTGAGAGTTAACTGCTTCTTCCTCGGAGCGAAGCCGCACAGCCATTACCGGAGAGCGCTGACTTTTTCCTGTGACAATTCGACTTTAAAACAACTACCCGTGAGTAGGATAAATTGAAAAGGGGAAGAAAAAAAGGTCTGATTTGGCACCGAAGCGGGAAGGTATAAACAGGAAGTCCGCCTTCCGCTTTTTGTAATTGGTTTAAAGCAAAGAAGTCACAAGTTAAAGCTTTGCAAGTGGATCAGAAAGGACTAAAATTCCAACACCAAAATAAGCGATTCCCCCCTCGGTTGCAGGAGAGGAGGGGGGAGAGGTTTAGATTTTATTTGCCTGCAAGAGAGAGGGAAGGAAAAAAAAACTACTACTCAAAACCTGGGAACGGGCTGCCAAAGAACAATAAGACTGCTGTATTGTGAAAAGCGCTTTTTGACAGCTAGCTGCAAGGGAGATACATTGTATTGGGTTGTCTCCTTCTGATTGTAGAAAAAGGGGGAAGTAATTGAAGCATATGAAAAGTAACCGAAATTGAGACTGTTTTTTTACACGGTGAAATGGGGGCTTAAAAAGTGCTACTTTTTAACAACAAGTATAGATGGTTACTGTGTCCCCCTAGAGGAAGTTTCTGAATTGGTTGCAACATTCAGGCCAGGGGAATTTTCCACTTCAAAACAAATTGTGGCCGTGGGACTGACCTTGGGCTGAAGTGTTATGGCAGATGGAAAAGAAAAAACAGACCCACTCCAAGAGAAAATAACGAGGTCTGGGAAATCCTGGCAGCAGCGAAGACCATCAACATCTGGCCCTTCTGCCTCATCTGTGGTTGCATCTACACAACCCAAGTCAAAAGGTATGTCATCTGAAGAAGCCTTAGCACTTGCATTAGGTAAGATAAATGAATCACTGGAAAAGTTAAGTAAACAAGTGCTGGAAGCATCAACTAAAATTGACCAAAACACTATGAGTATTAATAATTTAGGACAGAAGGTGAATACTAACACAGAAACTATTGAGAAATTGCTACAGGAATCTACTCTGACTCGACAGACCGCTAAAGAAGCTAAGGAAAACGCAGCCGCAGTAGAGGAGAAGATACCAGGTATACAGAGGCAATTGGAGGATCACAAGTTGACTTTTTCTATGATTGAACTTAAGGAGAAACAAGTGAACTTGAGGATTAGAGCTGTGCCGGAATTAGAGAAGGACAGTCTGGCAGACTTTCTTATGCAGGAATTTGCAGACTTTGGGGATTTGGATTTGAAGAAAGAAGAATTTAAGATTGTGAGTGCCTTTAGGCTTGGAAGAGGAGGGAAGAAGAATAGAGTAAGAGATTGCCTGATTACCCTCCGATCTAAAGAAGAGAGAGATAAAATATTGGGTTGGCACTATCAGAAGACCTTGGTAATATTGCAGTCAAGAGTGGAAATATTCAAAGATATCCCGAAACATCTTTTGGACCTTAGGTCCAACTATGGAGACCTGGTTGTCCTGCTGAGAAGGAACAGAATTATCTTCAGGTGGGAATTCCCTCAAGGCCTATCTTTTAGCTTTAAAGGAAGGAAAATAAAAATAAGATCAGTTGAGGATAAAGAAAGGTTTTTGAGTAACTACGAAGAGGATCTACAGAAAGAACTTGGAAAAGAGCCAGGAGCATCGGACAGAAAATCACCGGATAGAGGACTAGAGCAAAGAGTACTGGACAAAAGATCACCAATAGTGGACATAGCAACGCTATCCTTTGGATTGGACTGCCCAGTGAAGGCGATACTAACACCACCGACAGAACAAGAGCAAGTATTGGGCGCAGTTGGAGGAAAATCAGTCTAACTACATCATGGCTCTGCAACTATTAAGCTGGAACATTAATGGACTTAACTACCCTCGAAAAAGGAAAAGGGTCTTTCATTTATTAAAAAAGGAACAACTGGACTTGATCTGCCTACAGGAAACACATGTGATAAGGCTACATAGGAAAGTATTGATTAATAAAAGATTGGGCCAAGAGTTTATCTCATCGGATAAAGTTAAAAAAAGAGGAGTAGTGATCTACGCAAAGGAGAGCCTATCACCGAAATTCATATTTAAAGATGATCAAGGAAGATTTGTGGCAATTGAAATTCAAATACAAGGAGAGAAGTTTTTGATAGGCGTTTATGCACCAAATGAGGGAAAATCAGACTTTTTAAAAAAGTTGCATGAGACTTTGATGGACTATTTGGATTAGAATATGATCATGATGGGGGATATGAATGGAGTGGTATCTACAAATATGGACAAGGCACAGAGACAGGTAGTTACTAAGGACGGTAGACTACCAAAAACATTTTTCGAGATGACTGACAACTTGGATTTAGTTGACATTTGGAGAACAAAGAATCCCTTGGGTAGAGAGGGAACTTTTTTCTCTGAAGCCAAAATGACATGGACAAGAATTGACCAAATTTGGGTAACTAGAGGACTGGCCCCAAAGACAAGAAAAGTGGAAATTTGCCCTAAGACTTGCTCTGACCATAATGCTGTGAAGATGGAGATGAAACTAACACCAACTGGTTCCTTCAGATGGAGAATGAATGACACCTTGTTTAGGGATGAGGAAGTGACCAAGAAGGCCCAAAAAACCTTGAGAGACTATTTCAAGATAAATATGAATACCATGGTTGAAAAAAGAGTAATCTGGGACGCAAGTAAAGCGGTTATGAGAGGGTTTCTGATCCAACAGAATGCAATAAAGAAGAGAACTCAAAATGAGAAAAAAGATAAAATTTTGGAGAAAATAAAGGAAGGTGAGAAGAAACTGAGAACGAAACCGAAGTCGCAAGAGATTTTGAGAGAAATAAAGTTATATCAAGTACAGTATATGAAAATGATGAACCAGGAAATAGAATGGAAAATTAAACAGATGAGACAAAAGACATTTGAGTCGGCCAACAAATGTGGGAAATTATTGGCTTGGCAAATGAAAAAAAAGACAAAAACTTAACACCATTATAAATTTGGAAGTTGAAGGAAAGAATATACAGAATCCAGTGGAGATTAGAAATTGTTTCCAGAGGTATTTCAAACAACTATATACACAAGGGCCACAGAAAGAAATTGACATTGACCGATTTTTGAAAATAAATGGTCTACAAAAAATCTCTCAAGAAAATAAGCTAATGTTGAATTACAAAATAACTGAACAGGAGGTAGAGGGTGCCATTCAAAATATGCAAGTGGGTAAATCTCCAGGGCCGGATGGCTTAACTTCAAGATACTATAGATCCTTAAAAAATTGGATAATACAACCACTAAAGGAAGTTTGTAATCAAATTTTGGAAGGGAAAAAAGCACCAGAGTCGTGGAAGGAAGCTTGTATTACACTTATACCGAAAACAGAGTCTGAGAAGACGCAGCTTAAGAACTACCGCCCCATATCTCTACTTAATGTGGATTACAAAATTTTTGCAGATATTTTGGCTAAAAGATTAAAAAAGTACTAATGGAAGAGATACATAAAGATCAAGCAGGCTTTCTCCCGGGTAGACACTTGTTGGATAACACGAGAAATATAATTAATATCCTAGAAAAATTACAAGTGAACATCAATACTAAGGCAGTTTTGATATTTGTGGACGCGGAGAAAGCTTTTGACAACATTTCCTGGAGTTTTATGAAAAAGAATCTACAAGGGATGGGGGTTGGTCAAGGTTTTGAAAATGGTATAGGCGCAATATATTTTGAACAAAAGGCCAAATTAATTGTTAATAATGTGGTGACGGAGGAATTTAAGATAGAGAAAGGGACACGACAAGGTTGCCCAATTTCCCCATTGCTTTTTATATCGGTCCTGGAGGTTCTCTTAAATATGATTAGAAGGGACCAACTGGTTAAGGGTATACAGGTCGGAGCTAAACAGTACAAATTGAAAGCATTTGCAGATAATCTAGTATTGACATTACAGGAGCCAGAATCATAACAGGTTTGGATGGCATGCATATATATGGTATGACAAGGTTAAAATTCACCAGGGTTTCAAAAACCATATTGTCAGGAAAGCACTATATAAGGTTTGGATTCGGTACAAAGATTTGTTGGAAAATAAAACACCTAGGTGGTTGTCACCAATGGAAGCTAAGGAGGTAAAAAAACTTAACATGGAATCAAATTGGCCAAAATATTGGGAAATTATAGAATATGAGGAGGGAAAAGTGAAATTGCAGAGCTATGAAAAACTGAAGTCAAAAGTAAGAGACTGATTACACTATTACCAGATAAATGAAGTGTTCAAACAGGACAGGAAAATTGGCTTCCAGGTGGAGAGATCAAAATTAGAAACAGAATTGTTAGAACCCAATACTAAGAATTTGTCAAGAATGTATAACTTGCTGTTGAAATGGAATACACAGGATGAGACGGTTAAATCAGCTATGATTAAATGGGCACAAGATATTGGCCATGACATTATGTTTGCTGACTGGGAACAGTTGTGGACCACCGGTATAAAATTTACGGCATGTAATGCCTTAAGAGAGAACATTATGAAAATGATGTATAGGTGGTACATGACCCCAGTCAAGCTTGCAAAAATTTATCATACGCCCAATAATAAATGCTGGAAATGTAATGAAACTGAAGGTACTTTCTACCACCTTTGGTGGACGTGCCCAAGGATCAAGGTCTTCTGGGAAATGATTTATAATGAAATGAAAAAGGTGCTTAAATGCACTTTCGCGAAGAAACCAGAGGCCTTTCTCCTGGGCATGGTAGGCCAATTGGTGTCAAGGAAAGATAGGACGTTTTTTATGTATGCGACAACAGCAGCAAGAGTTCTTTTAGCAAAGTATTGGAAGACACAAGAACTACCCACGCTGGAAGAATGGCAGACAAAGGTGATAGACTATATGGCACTGGCCGAGATGACTGGCAGAATCCGCGACCAAGGGAAAGAGACGGTGGAAGAAGATTGGAAGAAATTTAAAGTTTATCTTAAGAACTGTTGTAAAATTAATGAGTGTTAAAATGTCATGGGTAACGCAAAACAGAATTGCAGTGACAAACAATTGGATAAGAGAAAAAGGATTAAAGAAAGTGAATTATAAGTAATTGAAATTAGGGGTTGCTGGAAAAGTTTTAAACAGGGATGCAGAAAAGGGAGGTATGGGGAAGTCGTTGAAATAAGGTTTAAGAAAAAGAGGTTAAGAAATTATATGTGTTTATATGTTTGTTTGTTTATGTATTGTTTTGTAGTGTGTTTTAATATGTGTTGAAAAATTAATAAAAATTTATTTAAAAAATAATAATACAGGAGCCAGAATCTAGTACTAAAAGAGTATTGGAATTGATTCAAGAATTTGGTCAGGTTGCAGGATTTAAGTTGAATAAGTTAAAGACCAAGGTTCTAGAGAAAAATCTAACAGTGATTGAGAGAGAGAGGTTTCAGAAGGAGACAGGTCTAACATTGGTTAAGAAAGTGAAATACCTGGGGGTTAATATGACAGCCAAGAATGTAAATTTATTTAAAGACAACTATGGAAAGTGTTGGAAGGAAGTCAAAAAAGATTTAGAAATATGGTCAAATTTGAAGCTTTCATTGCCAGGCCGCATTGCTGTGATAAAAATGAATGTATTGCCAAGAATGTTGTTTTTGTTTCAAACATTGCAAATTTTGGACAAAATGGACTGTTTCAAGAAGTGGCAGAGGGATATTTCTAGATTTGTCTGGCAGGGCAAGAAGCCTAGAATAAAATTCAAAATACTAACTGATGCAAAAGAAAGAGGTGGATTTGCCCTGCCAGATCTTAAACTTTACTATGAATCAGCAGCATTTTGCTGGTTGAAAGAATGGCTGCTTCTTGAGAACACAGACATTTTGGACTTAGAAGGTTTCAATAATGTATTTGGGTGGCATGCATATTTGTGGTATGTTAAGGTTAAAGCACATAAAGCATTTAAAAACCATATTGTCAGGAAAGCATTGTTTAATGTCTGGATAAGATACAAAGACTTACTTGAAAATAAAACCCCAAGGTGGTTATCACCGATGGAAGCGAAGGCCCAGAAAAAGCTCAATATGGAGGCCAAATGGCCGAAATATTGGGAGATTTTGGAACAAGAAGGAGACAAATTGAAATTGCAGAGCTTTGAGAAACTAAAAGACAAAGTGCAAGATTGGCTTCATTATTTTCAAATAAGGGAGGCTTACAATTTGGACAAGAAAATTGGCTTCCAGGTGGAAAAATCAAAATTGGAAACAGAACTGTTAGACCCCAAAACTAAGATATTATCAAGGATGTATAACTTGCTGTTGAAATGGAATACTCAGGATGAAACGGTGAAATCTGCTATGATAAAATGGGCACAAGATGTCGGACATAACATTATGTTGGCTGACTGGGAACAGTTATGGACCACAGGTATGAAATTTACGGCATGTAATGCCTTAAGAGAGAATATTATGAAAATGATATACAGGTGGTACATGACACCAGTCAAGCTTGCAAAAATCTATCATTTGCCCGATAATAAATGTTGGAAATGTAAAGAAAATGAAGGTACATTCATTCACCTTTGGTGGACGTGCCCAAGGATTAAGGCTTTCTGGGAGATGATCTATAATGAAATGAAAAGGGTATTTAAATATACCTTCCTGAAGAAACCAGAGGCCTTTCTCCTGGGCACGGTCGGCCAATTGGTGCCAAAGAAGGATAGAACTCTCTTTATGTATGCAACAACAGCAGCAAGAATACTCATCGCAAAGTATTGGAAGACACAAGATTTACCCACCCGGGAAGAATGGCAGATGAAGCTGATGGACTATATGGAACTGGCGGAAATGACTGGCAGAATCCGAGACCAGGGAGAAGAGTCGGTAGAAGAAGATTGGAAGAAATTTAAAGATTATCTACAGAAATATTGTAAAATTAAGGAATGTTAGAAGGATGTTGGAATGAAGTTATGTGGTTTTAGCAGTAATGTTACAAAGGGGTATGTAAAAATGGATTGTTAACAGGTGAGAATGTAAAGTTACAATATATTAAGATAAACTATTAAGATAAAGGAAAAAATGGTAAGGATTTGCTGAAACAACTATTGAACTAGAATACAAAAAAGGGAGGTGTGAGGAGGTCAGGGAAACAAGCAAATGAAAGATAAGACATGGAAGGATTGATTTGTTTTTAATTGGTTTTACTTCTTTGTATTTTGTATTTTTAATTTTTTTATGCTTTTTTGTTTTGTTATTTTTTTGTCATTTTTGTGATTGTTTGAAACTCTAATAAATATTATTTTTTAAAAAAAAAGAGAAAAGGGAGGGGGATGTCACCACTGAGCCAATTAATCCAATATGGCTGCAACCCTATGCTCACTTACTTGGGTGTAAGCCCCATTGAATTCAATGGTGCTTGCATCTGAGAAGACACACAAAGAATTGCACTGTTTAAAACTTTTCATTTGTCCTTGGCACAGTGTGGCATAGTGGTTAGGGTGCCTGGGAGACAAAGGCTCAATCCCCAATTGGCCATGAAGCTTGTTGGGTGAACTCAAGCCAGTTGCCATCTCTCAGCCTAAACCAAGTCGGAGGGTTGTTGTGAGGCTAAAACGAGGGGAGAACCACGTGTGCCACCTTGGAGGAAAGGCAGGATACAAATGTATTAATGATAAATAAGACAGGGATTCCCCACCTTCGCAAGTGGATTCTGGTTGCTTTCTCTGCTTTCATGAAATGTTGCTTGCTCAGAACCTTCCAAAACTCTCTCATCTCTCCTTCTAACAATGTCATTGTCCAGCTTTTGCAGCCTTCTCAACACAAGTTTTTCTTGGTCTTCGACAAACCTTCGCAGCTCTTCCCACTCCCGGATTATGTTCTTCCTCTCAGCTTCTGTCTCCCTCTGCAATTCATAGGGGAAAGAGCATTGTGGCGTCACACTCTCCCTATTGGGGTTGACCAATTTGGGGCTATCAGTGTACTCACTAATATCACCTAAAGCACCTAAATATCCTCTCAAAAACCCCACAATACTGCTTGGTTTGTGCTTCACTGGCTTGGCCTCCACTACATTGAACACACTCCCTTAAATGTGACCCTGCTCCAATGGTTGCCAAGACTTGGACACTCTCTTCCTGGTTTTGAACAAAGAAGTCCCTGTGAACAAGCACAACCTTAGCTGCTATAGGTTCCTCTCTTTTTCCCAATAATTTGTGGGATGGGAGAAGAAATGCCATGCCATTTTGTGTTCCTGCCTTTTTTTCTGTTCTTTTATATGTGTTGGCCATTTTGTGTTACGCAGCAGCCATTTTGTGACAGGCACCTCCAGCACCTTCTCAAAACCCCAAATGTGCCCACTGGCCCAGAAAGGTTGGCAACTCCTGTTCCACAGATTAGTCAAGCAAGCAAACCACTGAAAGCTTAGCCCAGCCTTATTGAGAGGAGGGGGTGATATTTTAATTTTATGAATATTTTTCTCAGGAACCAAAGAAAGGGAACCCCCCTCCCTCTTTTGTTCTTCAATGAGGACTTCTGCAAAACTGAGGAGAGTGCTAAAATTCATTGAACCTCTTGAAGTTCCTGTGTATGTAGGCGGTTGGACTAGATGATCCTTGGGATTCCTCCCAACTCTAAATTTCTGTGATTCTAAATTACATGAGGCTGGCAATGGCCAATTGGGGTTTCAAAAATCCAAAATGGCGACCATGAGTCTGACAGAGGTCCAAAAAGTCGTCGTCTTCCCCCCCCCCCCCGAAATCTGCTGCCACAAAGGGTGGAAATTGGCCCCTCCTATGTTTCTTTGACCATACTCATGCCATACTTTGAAAGCACTGTGATACCACTTTAAACCGTCATGGCTTCCCGTCATTGGCCCCTCCTATGTTTCTTTGACCATACTCATGCCATACTTTGAAAGCACTGTGATACCACTTTAAACCGTCATGGCTTCCCACAAAGAATTATAGGAGCCAAAGTCTTTTAAAGGCGCTGAGAGTTGCTCTCACTGGGCTACAATTCTCAGAGTGGTTTAACAATCAATCCCCTTTCACAGGAAACTCTAAGAATTGTAGCACTGTGAGGGAAAAAGTTGCTGTGCACATCACAGAGGGGTTGGGGATGTCTTCAGCTGATGCCCCTTGCCTAATTTCAGGCTTCCCTGCCCTAAACTCCAGTTCACTGAAGCTGCCATCTGCACATGCTCAGTGGCTGCCTGAACTGTGCACACCTCAGCTTAACCGCAGCTGGACGGAAGCTGGTTTGAGGGAAAGCTCACCATACAAGAGTATTTCTCACAATATATACCAGATACCTACAGATGGTGGCCAATGTCACATGTACTTAGCTTCAAACACCCGCAGCGGGAGTGCGCCAGAGTGAGCGGCACAGTCAGTTGGCTCATTTTTGCTGTGTGTGGCCAGTCTCTGAGTGGTGAGAGGTTTAAGGGGTAAGACCGCATACCTCGGATTGGTTTCCTTGGAACGAAGGCCATTGGAAACTGTGGTGTCTTCGGCTACGTACACCCCACATTTTTAAAGCACATTCTCCACACCCTTCCCCAAACAAACAACCCTAGAAACTGTAGCTTGTGAAGGCTGCTGGGAAAGGCAGCTCCATATGGGGCAAACTACAGTTCCTAGGATTCTTTGGGAGCAGATGCGTGTTTTAAGTGTATGGTGTGTATGCAGCCTTTGTGTTATATGGTTTTATTTACACACACAGGTGGAGGATACGATGGAAGGGCTCGTGACATTAGCACCACGAAAGATGTCACACACACCCCTCCTCAAACTGCATTAGGTTTCTTGGCTCATCCCCTATTGTTCTCCTACCCTCTAGCCAGGTGTGGTGCAGGAGGGAAGGCCTGCGCACTCCTCCTGAAAAGCATCCGAGGCTAGCCGTTTCTATGGCAACGCACCTGTACCGGGGCCAACTCTTTAATCCCCTTTAACAAAAAATGCTGTTCAAGGCTTCCCTAAGGCCATTAACTTAACAAAGAGACTGGTTTAACAGAAAGAGACTGGTTTGACCACTTCAGTGATTGTGAGGAGGGGCTCCGCATACCAGTGTTAAGCCTTCCAGGCCTCTCCATCCTCCATTACGGCTCAAGGGCACATTCCAGCCACACAAAATTAGTAGAGGAAGGGACAAAATAGAGCCCTAAAGGGATGTAGACACAGGCCTTATAGAGAGACCTGAGAGAGAGCATTATTCCCCAGCCACAGGACTGAGGTTTCCCCACGCCTGTACTCTATTCTGAACTTAAAAATGGAAAGTGAAATGCCAGTGTATAACAAAAGAGGTTTAAAGACGCTCTCGAGGCAAATCTTAAAAAATGTAAGATAAACACCAACAACTGGGAAACACTGGCCTGCAAGCGCTCCAGTTGGAGAACCAAAGGTATCATGGGCTCTGAAGAGGCTCAAACTCAGGACGCAAGGGAGAAAAGTGCTAAGAGGAAGGCATGTTTGGCAAACCCTCACCGTGATCAACTCCCGCCCAGAAACCTATGTCCCCACTGTGGAAGGACGTGTGGATCCAGAATTGGCCTCCACAGTCACTTACAGACACACCATTAAGACCATGCTCATGGAAGACAATCTTACTTCGCTACGAGTGATCGCCAAAGAAAAAGAAAACTTCAGGATCCCATCTCACAGATATAAAACCCCAGGCTTGGAGAAGACACAAAAATCTCATCCATAAAACACATACACACACAATCCCTTAATTTGAGGGTGGGGAAACCCTAAAACCTTCTGCAAGTGCCAAACTACAACTCCCACCAAGTCTAACAAGCCTGGCCAACAGACAGGTATCATGGGAGCTGTACTCTGGCAAGCTGTTACAACTGTTTTGCTTGCTCAACATCAACCCGGCACCCTCTGTTTTTCCACCACATGCTCCAAATGCCCTGGAATGACGCCATGCCAGGACAGTGTCAATTCTGAGGGGCGCTGAACTAGGCCACAGCAGTGGCAGAAAAGTATATGGCTGTTAAGAAGTCCCCATGAAAGTAATAATCTGCCTCCCCTTTGCCCAATTTTCAGCACTTTTCAGATCACTAAAGTGCCCTCTCCATCCAAACTGGACTCAGGCAAAGGGATTAGCAAATTTCTGGGCATCATTTTAAAAATTTCCATCCTCATCTGCTTACCAGCAAATCCTCACTTTTTCTTCGACGTTGTGCTTTGATTTCTTCTCTCTTGTCATTCACGCTGTCCTGCAGCACCTAAAGGTACAGGGGTGGAGGGAGGGAGGCTATGATCATTTTAATTAAGGAACATTCCCACATATATCCCAATAGAAGTATAGCGTTGTTTTTTAATTAAGTTATGTTTATTTATTTACCAATTTGCAAGCTACACTTTCATAAGAAATGTAATAACAAGGCAGAATACAAAATATAAAAACAAAATCAACAAATATATCCACAAAAGTCATCATCATTAAAGCATCAACATAACTGATTGGATTACAAAGAAAATTTATCTTGCAAAGGGCAGCCTAAATAGGAAAGTCTTCAAGAGATATCTGAAAGAAGGGAGTAATGGTTTTCATATGAAATAACACAGATAATCCAAACTAGGGCACACATAAAGGTATTGAACCTTCACAGTTTCCTTAAAACCTTTTTTTTAAATTTCAAGGACCACAAACAATATATTGTGGAGCTTGTCCATGTAAACAGAAACAAGCGCTCAAACTAGCTCATTGAGCAGCTCTCAGATTCTACTAGGAAGCTGAAAATACCTTTGGATATTTGCAATGGATTCTAGAAGAATCGCCTTAGCAAATGAGAGAATATTTAGCCTCTTCTTTAAAGGGTCAGTATGCCACTGACCACCAGGTGCTGTGCTGTGGGGGGAAAGGGCTATTTCTCTGTGTCCCACTAGTGGGTTTACCGAGATCATCTATTTTTCTTCTTCTCTGGCGATCACTCGTAGCCGAGTAAGATTGTCTTCCATGAACACGGTCTTAACAGTGAGACTGTAAGTGACTGTGGAGGCCAGTTCTGGATCCGCACATTTTTCCACAGTGGGGACATAGGTTTCCAGATGGAAGTTGATCATGGTGAGGATTTGCCAAACATGCCTTCCTCGAAGAAGAAGAAGAAGAAGAAGAAGAAGAAGAAGAGGAGGAGGAGTTTGGATTTGATATCCCGCTTTATCACTACCCAAAGGAGTCTCAAAGCGGCTAACATTCTCCTTTCCCTTCCTCCCCCACAACAAACACTCTGTGAGGTGAGTGGGACTGAGAGACTTCAGAGAAGTGTGACTGGCCCAAGGTCACCCAGCAGCTGCATGTGGAGGAGCGGAGACGCGAACCCGGTTCCCCAGATTACGAGTCTACCGCTCTTAACCACTACACCACACTGGCTCTCTTAGCACGCTTCTCGCTTTTGTCCTGAGTTCAAGTGTCTTCAAAGCCCATGACACCTTTGGTAAAGGCTGTTCTCCAATTGGAGCTCTCGCAGGCCAGTGTTTCCCATAACAAAAACTACCACAGAGATATCTAAATTTTCAAAAGTAGGGGGTCCATGAAAAACAGGAGGCCCACGGTCCTTAGCTAATTGAGAACCACTCTTCTATGGCCTCTTAAATGTGTTTGTGGGAGGGGAGTAATTGGTTTGCTTTTGTTTTATTAGGATTTTGTGTTCTCATTTTTTATTTTTATGTGGACTTTTATGTGATCTTTGGATAAAGAGCGGCATACAAATTTAATTAATAATAATACTAATATTAATAGGTAACTCCTCCTGCAACTCACTTCCTTGCTCAGCCTGGCTTCCTCTCAGCAGCGAGACTGATCCTTTCTGTCTGAAAGAGGCAGAGCGAAAGGAGATGTATCCTTTCCTTGAGAGGCAGAAAAACCATGCGCCAGCTGCGCTTTCCTCAGTCCTTTCTTCTTTGAACGGACAAAAACAAGTGTTTTAACCTTCGCCTCTGAGACATGCAAGGGTTGCATCAGCAGGAGCAGCTGGCTGAAGCTTCCCGCCTCCCTGGTCATTTGTTGACAGGCAGAATAAAACTGGAATTCTCAGGCCGCAACCACACATTTAAAGTGCATGATTCCCCCCAAAGAATCCTGGCAACTTTAGCTTGTTAAGGGTGCTGGGAATTGTAGCTCTGTTAGGGGTAAACTGCACTTCCCAGGATTCTTTTTATTTCTTTATTTGTTACATTTATATCCCATCTTTTATACATTTATTATATCCCTTACATTTGTACAGTGGTACCTCGGGTTAAGTACTTAATTCATTCTGGAGGTCCGTTCTTAACCTGAAACTGTTCTTAACCTGAAGTACCACTTTAGCTAATGGGGCCTCATGCTGCCGTCATGCTGCCAGAGCACGATTTCTGTTCTCATCCTGAAGAAAAGTTCTTAACCCGAGGTAATATTTCTGAGTTAGCAGAGTCTGTAACCTGAAGCGTATGTAACCCGAGGTACCACTGTATAGCCATGCTGGCTAGGAATGATGGAAGTTGTAGTCCAACGCATTGTGGGACCCAAGGCTGAGAAATGCCAGGTTAGAATGTTGGACTAGGACCTGAGAGACCAGAATTCAAATCCCTGCACAGCTCACTGGGTGATCTTGAGCCAGTCACTGCCTCTCAGTCAAAAGATACCTCACAGGGTCGTCGTGGGGATTAAATAGCGGGTGACAGGGGAAGAACTGTGTATGCAGCTGCTTGGGGGAAAAGTGAGATATAATAAATAGGTAGATAAATAAATAAATTTGTTGCCTGCTCATTTTAATGCTCTCTTACCCAAGTTGCATCACCTTCCATCTTGCTACAAAAGTCAACAGGATCTCTGGGGAGAAATATGGACCAGATGCCTCCGCCGCCTGTCCGGAAGAAAGAAGAACAGAGAAGGAATTGAAAAACAAAGCTTGATAAAGCAATTATTGGTGTGGTCTGCCTGCACTCCAAGCTTTCAGGCAGGGGAAAATTCCTACCCTACAGGCAGATCCCTGGGACATTTTGCATGAAAATTGTGTAGTTTGCCACTGAAGTAAAGCCTGTACCCCTTTATATTGTTATTGATTAAACTTATTACAGTAGTTTTGTGGGGGGGGGGGGTTACCGAAGTAACTCAAAGCAACTTAAAACAATAAATAACACATATCTTAAAAAAACAGCAAAACGACATCTAAAACCTAAATGATTCCATACTAGGGCTCGGGAGTGCCAGCTTGGCAACTGTGGGTGCCCGGGGCTGTGGGTGCCATGCAGCGTGCATGGCCCTGCCACTGAAATTTGTGGGTGCCCAGCCCCTTCATGGGGAATTTTGTGGGTGCTTGGGCACACAGGGCCCCAGGGAGTTGGCACCTACGGTAGGACTACCCAATGTGGTGCCTTCCGTGTGTTGTCGAACAACAACTCTCACCAGCCCTAGCCATAAGCCTTACATGCAGAAAGAAAGAAAAAAAGAACCCTAATTTCAATACTTATCAATTCTGTTTCTCCACCGGCTCTGCTGAAAGACTTAACAAGTTTTGGCTCCTCCCCACCAATCCCTCCATTCCGGCTGGCCATTGCAACAACTCCATAACTAAGACCTAGTGCCTGAGCTTGTGTTTTTCCTCTTCCCTCCCAGTCCTGTTTTTCCTTTTGTGTTGTGTCTGTTGGATTTGTAAGCCTGATGACAAGAGCTGACTTAATTTCTATTTGCAAGCTGCTGGAGAAGCTTTTTTTATTATTATTTTATTATTTTATGCTTACAAGTAGGATAATTTGTTCACACGCTTCAAATAAATAAATGAAATTTAAACCCAATAAATAAATAAATAAGAGAAAGTGCTAGCTAACAATTTGATAATTAATTGTGTGATGCCTTGCAGTATGTACATATCAACATATGTACACACAAAGATAAGATGTATCTGATGCCCAGTTTTGAGATTAATTTTACGGAGACCCTGGGCCTGAGAAGGCAGCTCCATCTGCAATCTTATGAACACTTACCTGTGAAAACAAAAAAAATTTTTTCTTTCCAGTAGCACCTTAAAGACCAACTAAGTTAGTTCTTGGTATGAGCTTTCGTGTGCATGCACACTTCTTCAGATACCTGTGAGTAAGCCCAAATGAACATAGTGAGACTGGCCTCTGAGTAAGCATGCATAGGTTTCTGCAGTGAATCCTAAAGGCTGAGTGACATGAAGCAACTTTTACAATGCATAGTACAGTAATAGTTTAATATTTGAACAGCATCCTCAACAGGGGTGGGTGGGGGGAGTATTATTAGTCGGTTTCTCTCCAGGAAAGACAGAAGGCTTGTGCCATTTAGGTTTAAAATCAAAATTCAGTTATTGTGAAACATGTTCGCAGAACTTCCTTTTTCCTTGAAGGAGAAACCAAATCTTAACAGCAGGATTACTAAATGTTTTTATTGCTTTTGGGGTGTTTCGTAAGCCGCAGAGTCTTTCCATTTCGGATTAAGCCTCTTAAAATCAGACCGCCTCTCTTGTTCCAGCAGGCTTTTGGGGAAACGGACTTATTTTAAGGAAAGGGCTGGTGCTGTGATGTTTTTATCGCAATGATCGGTATGTTTTAATAGATCAGATAGAGAGATAGAAAGATATTCTGTTAGTGATTAATTGCTTTCAAATGCTTGTTCCTCCCCCCCCAAAAAAAATCTTTTTACCGCTTTGTATTTTAGCTGTGAACCACCTTACATCTGCCAGGGGAAAAGACATTATTGTTGTTGTTGTTGTTGTTGTTGTTGTTGTTGTTGATGATGATAAGCTGCAAGAATGATCGGGCACATACCAGAAAGTACGTCCTATTGAACTCGGTAGGATTTACTTCTGGGTAAAAATGCAAAGGACTGCATTGAAACCTGAACTAAACAATAGGCTGCGGTGAGTGAGCACCATGGTCTGCCCATTCAGCGTAACAAATCAGATCTTCAGATCTTTGCTTTTCCCCCCCTCCACACTTACCCTTCCCAGACTTTTTCAACGCCTTTCTGCCGCAGCGGGGAAATTCAGCCCCCGGGTCCTTCCTCCCTGGGCTCCCTGTTGCTGATGGGGAGAAGATGCCGCCGCCGCAGCGCCTCGCTCCTCAATTGCCCGGGTGCCGGGAAGGGGGGCTGCCGGGCGGGTGGGCGCGGGTGCCGGATGCCGCTTCAAAACAAAGTTCTGGGAAAAGCCGCGTTCATCTCAGCCGAAATCAGAGACGGAGAGAGGAGCGAGCAAGCGACCAGCTCCCTCGCCTGGCGAGGATTTTAGACAGCCCTCTGCTGGCCGCAGGGAAGGCTCAGCCCAGGCCAAGATGCGTGGTCCAAATTTCAAACTGAGAGGTTGCAGCCTCTCCGCCCAACCTTCCTCGCAGGGTTGTTGTGGTTTGGAGAAGAGCTTTGTATGCCCACGTCTTGAGCTCCTTGGAGGAAAGTTGCAATAATAAATGAGCCATAATAATAAATACAATCAAATAGGCAGATTGGCTAAATGAATTGTTGGGTAGCTGCAAAGAGGTAACGTTTCTTGTTGTTGTTTAGTCGTGTCCGACTCTTCGCGACCCCCTGGACCAGAACACGCCAGGCACTCCTGTCTTCCACTGCCTCCCACAGTTTGGTCAAACTCATGTTTGTAGCTTCGAGAACACTGTCCAACCATCTCGTCCTCTGTCGTCCCCTTCTCCTTGCGCCCTCCATCTTTCCCAACATCAGGGTCTTTTCCAGGGAGTCTTCTCTTCTCATGAGGTGGCCAAAGTCTTGGAGCCTCAGCTTCAGGATCTGTCCTTCCAGTGAGCACTCAGGGCTGATTTCCTTAAGAATGGAGAGGTTGGATCTTCTTGCAAGAATATTCTCTGGCAACTCCATAAACCGTTGGAGGAGGAGGAGGTGAAACATCCATGAACTCTTGGATCAGGCCAAAGAGCCCGTCTAGTCCAACACCCTGACATAAGATAGAAGCTTCCAGAATTCACAAGAATCTTTGTGGGAAGGGGAGCCATGACTGTGTGATAGGAATTTTATGGTCTTAGATATATGGCAACGTTCATAACCACACGTACATAGATCAGCACAGGAAAGCCAACCTGGAACCATTTTGATTCCTAAACTGAGTAAATGTTTCTCTGCATGGTCAAAATGGAAAAGCCTCCCCATTGTCTCTTCCTTCACAAATCCTGTCTTAATCTGTGTTTGAATAAGGGTGTGAGCCTTATCATTACAAAAGACTGCCCAGGCTCCCCAAGAAATCCAATCAAGTAACCTGCCAGACAGGAAATAAAGCGACAGGAGAAAACAACATGCAAATGTTCTGTTTTAGACCGCCTTATCTGAGGGGTGGTCTTAGGTTACACCCCTTCTGTGATGAATGCATAATGTTTCTGGGGGTGGTCTTGATCTAGAGGATGGGAATTTCAAAAGTCTTTATAAGCCCTTGCACAGCATTTTTGGGGGGTCCTCTTCCTCTCCTGCGTGTGAGGGGAGTACCCTGTTGCAACAGATCAATAAAGATCAAGCTTACTAGCTGCTTTGCTTCTCAAATATTCTCTGGTTGGCCTCTGTTATTTTCTCCTACCAATAGGGAACCTACGTAAGGACTCTATATGGGCTCTTGGATACCCCATAAGGGAAAAGGGCATATTTTTATTTACAACAACTGTCTTAAGTGACATGATATTGCTTTCAATTTATAGTGCAGGACCCAGGACAGGGATGGCTAAGAATATGTTGTTGTCCAGGGATGATGGCAGCTGGAGTTCAACAGTATTTGGAGGACAAAATGTTGGCTGCTCCTGGTGCAAGGATATTTTAAGAAACTGTGTGTGGGCTCTCCCTCAAATTCCTTCCCCCACCCACTGATCCCAGCACCTCATAGTTCAGAGAAGATTGCTGCCCAATAGGAGGAGCTGGTAAAATTGAATTCAGGGCTCATCTGCGGCCAGTGCTGTGTAAACCCTGCAACAAAAGAAAAGATGAAAAGAACAGTTTATGGAGGCCCCACAAATCACCCAGAAATGCATTTTAAATAAAAGGACACATTCTACTCATGTAAAAACACGCTGATTCCCGGACCGTCCGCGGGCCGGATTTAGAAGGCGATTGGGCCGCATCCGGCCCCCGGGCCTTAGTTTGCCTACCCATGCTCAAGACAGATGGATGCCAGCCAAACCATGTAAGTGGGAAATTGCCAGCACAGCCACATTTGACTTCAAAAGAGGAAATTTCCTTCCGAATGAGGAGAGTGGTAAAAAGGGAGTTGAAAAGCCAAGCCAAGATGCTCAAATCTTTTCCAGAGGCTTGGAAGTTTTTTAAAACTGTGATATTAGAAGTTAAGATTGAATGTAGGCCAGGAAAAGTACTACCAGGGCTAAGAGGATGTCAGCATGGTTGATGACCAGAGTTAAGGCAGCTTTTAGAGGCAGGAAGGCTTCCTTCAGAAAATGGAAATCTCGTTCAAATGAGGAGGACAAAGCTTAAGCAAAAGAAAACAGGCGAAAAGGGATATAAAGAATTCATTCATTTTGCCATTTGTTATAGGAGCATATTGATTAAAAAAAAAGTTAAAACCAACCATAGCAATTCTGCAACCACATCAAAAGCTGGAAACAGACTAGGAAGGCCATTGGAGAACAAGGTAATTGCAAGCCTGCTGGAGGAGAATAAAGAGGAGCTGAATGAATTCTTTCTGCTCTTTTGTTCATGAACATGAAAAGGAGACTGCAAGGTGATTAAGGATTAAATTGGGGTGGTTCGCACCTGCCTCCCAGTTTGGTTATTTTTACTCTTGGCTTGATGATTAGCTTGAACTGTCTGTACTCTGATGTGATTTGATTTTTAAAGGGGTTTTTGCTTTATATTAGTGGAAATTCACAGTATCGTAAAGAAGAAGAAGAAGAAGTACATTGGTACCTCAGGTTAAGTACTTAATTCGTTCCGGAGGTCTGTTCTTAACCTGAAACTGTTCTTAACCTGAAGCACCACTTTAGCTAATGGGGCCTCCCGCTGCTGCCGTGCCGCCGGAGCACGATTTCTGTTCTCATCCTGAAGCAAAGTTCTTAACCTGAAGCACTATTTCTGCGTTAGCGGAGTCTGTAACCTGAAGCGCATGTAACCTGAAGCGTATGTAACCTGAGGTACCACTGTATAAATATCTGTCAACTGAGGGCAGCACCTTACACAGTGCTGCCATAAGAATGCAATCCTTGGCTTACCTTCTCAGTTCTGCACCAGCAGTTAGGCAGGGAGAGCTCAGAGTCCCTTGCTTTGCCTCCATCCAGGCCTTGGAGCAGATTTCAGGGGGGCTGGGGAGGCTTGGAAGGTGGGCCATCAAGAGGCTGTTGTGGAAGGGGGGTCTAGATTTAACCCACAACACTTATGTGCATCCCCAGAGCGTTGTGACACATCCAGACAATGGGAAGGTCCTGGTGTGAGCATTCTCTGTCTATGAAGCCTGGCTACAGTCAATTCTAGCCACTGAGCAGAGACACACTTTGCACAAGCTCAGAGGGGCCCTTGGTGTCGTTCATCAGTGCGCATGTTCCAAGTCTGAGCAGGGCAGAAATTGAAAGCAGTTGCTAGGGAGCTCATCCCCTGAAAGCCTCCCATCAAATTTAAGGCGTCAGTTGGTTTGGAAAGGGCTGCAGCTCGGTGGCAGGGAACCTGCTTTGTATGCAGAAGGCGCCAGGTCCAATCCCTGCGATCACTAAGTATGGCTGGGGAAAACAGTTGCCTGAAACCCTGGAGAGCTGCTACTGCCAGTCAGTGCCTGTCAGTACTTTGCTAGATGGGCCAATGGTCTGGCATTGCGTAAGGCAGCTTTGCAAATCTGCTTAAAGATATGAAGAGATTTAGAACAGGGGTAGGCAAACTAAGGGACGCGGGTGGCGCTGTGGGTTAAACCACAGAGCCTAAGACTTGCAAATCAGAAGGTCAGTGGTTCGAATCCTCGCGACGGGGTGAGCTCCCGTTGCTCGGTCCCAGCTCCTGCCAACCTAGCAGTTCGAAAGCACATCAAAGTGCAAGTAGATAAATAGGTGCCGCTCCGGCGGGAAGGTAAATGGTGTTTCTGTGTGCTGCTCTGGTTCGCCAGAAGCGGCTTAGTCATGCTGGCCACATGACCCAGAAGCTGGACACCGGCTCCCTCAGCCAATAAAGCGAGATGAGCACCGCAACCCCAGAGTCGGCAATGACTGGACCTAATGGTCAGGGGTCCCTTTACAAGGCAAACTAAGGCCTGTGGGCTGGATATGGCCCAATCACCCTCTAAATCCAGCCCACGGACGGTCCAGGAATCAGCGTGTTTTTACATGAGTAGAATGTGTCCTTTTATTTAAAATGCATCTCTGGGCTATTTGTGAGGCACAGGAATTCGTTCATTTTTATTTTTATTTTAAATATAGTCCTGCCCACCACAAGGTCTATGGGATGGTGGACGGGCCCACGGCTGAAAAAAGGTTGCTGACTCCTGATTTAGAACAAAGTGCCACACTGGCGCACAAAGGGTTACACTGCTAGAGATACACAATCATGCCTAGATCGACCAGGCAATTTGAGAAGCGGGTGAAGCCACTTCCTGTCCCCACCTTGCCCTTTCCTTGGGGGAAACTGGGGGTTGCAGCTCCCAGCTTGCAGGGAGAGGTGAGTTACAGGGGAATTTAGGAGGGAGGGGCCATTTGCAGAAAAGTTGGGAGAAAATGATAGACAATCCCAGAAGATCAAGGGCGTCAGTGGCTGCAAAAAGGACATAGGAAGCTCCTTTGTACTGAGTCAGCCCAGTACAGCTAATCTTCTTAATTTCTTTTTTAATGCAGAGAGAATAAACAGTTCGAGGAGAAGCTGAATGAATTCTTAGCTATGATTTATTCATGAACCTCAAAGGGAGGCTGCAAGGTGACTGAGGATTAAATTGGGGTGGCTTATTTTTACACGTAGCTTGGGCTGCCTGTATTTTGGTATGGTCCAGTTTTCTGTTCTGTAGTAGTGGAGACACGCTATATAGCAAGCAAATGTACAAATATCTGCCAGTCACGGTCAGCACCTTATTCAGTGATGCAGAGTCAGCTGGGGCCTGAGTAAAAAGGAGCTTGTCAATGTTTAGGGAAGCTTTTAATGTTTGATGCATTACTGTATTTTAATATTTTGTTGGAAGCTGCCCAGAGTGGCTGGGGAAGCCCAGCCAGATGGGCGGGGTATAAATTAATAATAATAATAATTATCATTAATGCAAGTCTCTGGGAATTGCAGGTGTTGTGAGAGAACAGGCTGCTAAGATTGCTGGAACGATACAGCAGCTGCCTTGCATGCAGAAGGTCCTGACATTCCCTGCCTGACATCTTCCTTATGTTCTTCTGAAACCTCCAATATCAAATATTTTTGTTTCTGCTCTGCTCAGAACATGCACTGGCCCATCTGAATTTACTCCTCTGCCAGCTGCTTTGCCTTGCTGCACATTCCGGTCATAGTTTGGTCTGGATCCAGCCCTTGAAGGAGAATGGCTGAAGCACAGGTAGGGACCCACCAATGCTCCCCCTTCTCATTTTGTTCCAGCAGTGGTGGCTGGTGCCCCCTGGGACAGGTAGTGCGGGAGGCAGGAGCTGAAGAAGAGCTGGTTGCACAGAGCCAAATGACAGGCAGAGCCAACTAATCCAGGTTTATCCCTGTCCTCCTCCTCCCTGATATGAAGGCAAAACTGAGAGGGAGGAGGAAGAAGAGGAGGAGGAAGAAGCAGTGCACCCTCCTGGCCTCGTTGTAAGAAGGCAGGGAGCAGCAGGTTGAGGACAAACTGAGGCAGATGGGGCAGTCCTTTCATTACCCTAATCATGGACCAGCCTTCCCTGCTTTCTGGGTGTGTCAATCACACAGGGTCCCCAGACGTTTCACTGTCTATTGATCCCTGTGCCACCACTTTATTTCTCGCTGCCACCACCCAGGCCCTACCTGGAACAATATGGAGTCCAGTCAGGGTTAAATTGGAACATAAACTTCTGTTTATTTATTGCAGTTTGACAAGCCTGTGGATTCATAAACGGTATCGGTCAATTACAATCATGGGGTGCCTATCCAGACCTATAACTTCCACTACCTGCTCTCACTCACTAAACCACCTCTCAGATATTTACTTGTCTTCCTAGCCCCTAACTGTTCCTGACTCAGTTTATTTTGCTACACTAACTCAACCTACCCACAGACTCTATCCCAATTCACTCCCACTCCAACCAACCTCCCAACGAACTCCCCTTTGCCCCTCCCAGAGCTGGTTTTATAGTCCCTCTGACTCCACCCCCCTGGTTTCTCATTGGGTAACTTGTTTAACTATTTCACCTCCAGCACTCTCATATGTTAATGTCACACTCGGAGTATACCGGAAATTGTAATTTATTAAAATTGTCTGATGGGCCATCAGACAAATCTAGCAGAGCTCTTCTTACATTCTTATGACACAGCATATGAGGACAAAGGACTGGGAGGGAGGAGGGGAAACCAAGCTCCGCTAAAAAGTCTTTCACTAGCCAAAAACCCTGCTCAGAAATGAGAACTCAAGTCTTTCCCCAGTGGACTAGCTAGTTGAGGCTATTTTAATGTTTCAAAATGTGCCCCCTTCCACCCCTTTTGTTACAGGATCATCCGGTTTGCCCAACAAAAGAGGGAGACATCAAAACCGAGGATCAGCAGAGTAGTGAAGACCTGCCGGTAGGCATCCTTAATCCACTCACTTAAGTAAAACGATGGAAGGAACTTCTTCACCCAGTGCATCATTAATGCATGGAACGCCCCGCCACATGGTGTGCTGATAGCCGCAGGCTTGAGTGGATTTAAGAGTGGATAGGGACATAGGAAGCTGGCATATAACAAGTCAAACCAAACTGGTCCTGCTAGCTCAGTATTTTCTACACTGAATGGGAGCAGCTGACAAGGGCTTCAGGCAATAATTTTTTTCCAGCCATGCCTGGAGATCCTGGGGGTTAAACCTGGAACATTCTACAGGTTGTCTGAGTCTTTTTGGAGGGGCAATGTGGGATACAAATTAGTTATAAATGTGAAGTAAGAATTCAACATCCTGAGAATCTCAGCTTCTTTCTTTTTATTTGTGATGTAAAATTTGTGATGTCAAGATACGACTGAGAAGGCATGGGCAGAGACCACGTGAGCAGGCAGTTCTTCTTCCTCTTTCATAATATGAGAACCCAGGACCATTCAATGAACATTGGGAGATTCAGGGCAGACAAACCAAAGGGTTTCTTCACACAGTTGAACTATGGCATTCGCTCCTACCAGAGGCAGTGAAGGCTACCAACTGAGATGGCTTTAAAAGAAGATTAGCATCTTTAATAGTGATGTATGGAAGTGAGAGCTGCACCATAAAGAAGGCTGATCGCCGAAGAATTGATGCTTTTGAATTATGGTGTTGGAGGAGACTCTTGAGAGTCCCATGGACTGCAAGAAGATCAAACCTATCCATTCTTAAGGAAATTAGCCCTGAGTGCTCACTGGAAGGACAGATCCTGAAGCTGAGGCTCCAATACTTTGGAGAAGAGAAAAGAAGACTCCCTGGAAAAGACCCTGATGTTGGGAAAGATGGAGGGCACAAGAAGAAGGGGACAACAGAGGACGAGATGGTTGGACAGTGGTCTCGAAGCTACAAACATGAGTTTGACCAAACTGCGGGGGGCAGTGGAAGACAGGAGTGCCTGGCGTGCTCTGGTCCATGGGGTCACGAAGAGTCGGACATGGCTAAATGACTAAACAATAACAACAACAGCATCTTTAAGAGATGCCCTGACAAATTTATGCAAGATAAGGCTACCAATGATTACTAGCTATGATGGCTGTTCTCTACCTTCACTTCTGAGGCAATATTTGTTAAGGATAATGGTTTAATTGCCTGAATTGGGAATGTTTGCTTCTATTGAATTGATGTGTATTTTTAGCATGGGTTCTTTTTTCCTTGGGCAGTAGCTCTCTCGTGTGATTGGCTGACTGTGAGTCACATGAGAGAGGCATTCCATTCTGTTGTGACTGTTATTCAAGTAACTGTCGTTTTTAACTGGCTTTCTGCTTCTGTGTGTGAAGGGGAATGGCTTCTGAGAGAGGTTTCTCAGGATCTGCTAAGGACAGTGTATGTTAGTGTCATCTTTCTGAAGTGAATCGGACAGAGGAGATTCCCTAAATGTTAATAGGGAGAAACCTGAGCATGATATTGTAAATATATTCTTCTAAGTTATATGTTTATGAAAGTAAATGGTTATTTGCTATTGTGCTCAGGTGCTGCTTAGAGGCCTCTTGACTGAGGCATCTGGTTGGCCACTGTGAGAACAGGATGCTGGACTAGATGGGCCATTGGCCTGATCCAGCAGGACTATGTTTATGGCAGTTCCTAGTCATAGCTCATAGACCTATGGATTCTCTGATCTATGGGATTTTCTCCCAAGCTCACCATCCACTTCTTAAATCTTGCCTTCTGACAGAGAGAAATAGAAGCTGAGAGGCTTAAGATTGTCCAGGAGTGGAAGGAGATGCACCAGATTCTCGATGAGCAGCAGCAGCTCCTGCTGAGGTGGCTGCAGAACATGGAGGATGACGTTCTCCGCAGAAAGAAGGAGGTTCTCCAAATCACCAGGGAGACTTCCCTCCTCGGTGAACTGGAAAAGGAGAAGAAGGCACAGCAGCCATTACTGGTAGGAAGAGTGGCATCTTGGAAAGTCAGTGGCAAACTGGGAACCTGTGGGCTTCTGACTGTTGCTGGACTACAACTCCCATCATGCTGCCTGGGGCCAATGGGAGCTAAAACTTAATTAAATTAAATTAAATTAATTAAATGTATTTTCATTGCTTGATTGCTTAAAAAGTGCAGATGAAAATGGTTCTGAGGAAAAAAATAAATTTGTTTTCCTTGCAGCTTTTAGTATAGTAAAAAGAAAGTTACATTGCCCAACAATGCTCCTATTATTGATTAAAAGGATTTTTCATTGATTATAGCGGGGTGGGGAAATGCATTCAGATCCTGACCTCCCCTAAGGGGCCATTTCTGACGAGTGGACATAGTTATCATGACATCAGATGAAGCATTTTCTTTTGCCCGTACAGTTCATAACCAAACCACCTGGCAAAGTTGAAGGTCAGCTGTGTCCTTACTTGCCCTACACCTGGTGTCATATGGAGTATGTGGGTGTGGCTTGAATAAAACAGCTTCGGGGGCCAAATTAGGTCCCCTTGAACTGACAATTGAATCTGCCATGAACATTTGGGCTGTAATATGCATATTATTATTATTATTATTATTATTATTATTATTATTATTTCTAATTGTTCTAGGCTGCATACCCTCTACATTTTAAAAGCACATTCAAAGCAAGAATATTCTCTGGCAACTCCATAAACTGTTCTTTTCATCTTTTCTTTATTGCAGGGTTTACACAGCACTGGCCGCAGGTGAGCTCTGAATTCAATTTTACTAGCTCCTCCTATTGGACAGATAGTTCATCTTCTCTGAACTATGAGGTGCTGGGATCAGTGGGTGGGGGAAGGAATTTGAGGGAGAGCCCACACACAGTTTCTTAAAATGTCCTTGCACCAGGAGCAGCCAACATTTTGTCCTCCAAATACTGTTGAACTCCAGCTGCCATCATCCCTGAACAACAACATATTCTTAGCCATCCCTGTCCCGGGTCCTGCACTATAAATTGAAAGCAATATCATGTCACTTAAGACAGTCATGGCTCCCCTTCCCACAAAGATTCCTATGAATTCTAGAAGGTTCTATCCTTATGTCAGGGTGTTGGACTAGACGGGCTCTTTGGCCTGATCCAAGAGTTCATGGATGTTTCGCTTCCTCCTCCTCCAACAGAGACACATTCTCTCTCTCTCTCTCTCTCTCTCTCTCTCTCTCTCTCTCTCTCTCTCAATTTCTCTCTTTCTTTCTTTTGCAGAGAGAATACATTCTTCCCGAAACCACAGCCAGATTTGGGGGAGCTGGAGCAGAGGCTGAGCGATTTCTCCCACAAAAGGGCTGCTTTGCTGGAAACACTGCTGGCATTCAAAGGTGAAGAAGGATTTTTATTTGCTAGGATCTTTCGAAAAGCCACAATGACATACAGTGGTACCTCAGGTTAAGTACTTAATTCGTTCTGGAGGTCCGTTCTTAACCTGAAATTGTTCTTAACCTGAAGCACTACTTTAGCTAATGGGGCCTCCTGCTGCTGCTGTGCGTCCGGAGCCCGATTTCTGTTCTCATCCTGAAGCAAAGTACTTAACCCGAGGCACTATTTCTGGGTTTGCGGAGTCTATAACCTGAAGCGTATGTAACCTGAAGCGTATGTAACCCAAGGTACCACTGTATAGGTAAAGTGAAAACAAAAAATGCACAGTTGTGTCTAACGTTAATCCTATGCAAAGTGGACCTATTGGAATTAATGCAGAGGACTATGTCCTCTTCTGCAATTAAATATACAGTCAAACCTTGGTTATCAAATGTAATCTGTTCTAGAAGCCCGTTCGGCTTCCGAAATATTCCAACAACCAAGGTGCGGCTTCCGATTGGTTGCAAGAGCTTCCTGCACTCAAATGGAGGCCGCACTGGAAGTTTGGCTTCTGAAAAACATTCGAAAACCGGAGCATTTACCGAACTTCCGGGTTTTTGGTGTTCAGGAGCCAAAACATTCCAAAACAGAGCCGTTTGGGAACAAAGGTTTGACTGTACATTTAAAGTAGTAGCATACTGTTTTAAATGAGAATGGCTTCCCTCAAATAGTTCTGGGAAGTGTAGTTTGTTAAGGGTTCTGAGAGTTGCTGGGGTACCCCATTCTCCTCAGAGTTCCTGCAAAGAGGGATTGTTTGTTAAGCCACGCTGAGGACTCTTGTCTACTGTTTGTCTGTGACATGGGTGTCACCATGTCGCAGACGTATGGAGAGGCAAGGCTTCTCCATAAGTCTTTTAAAATTGTGCATGCATGATGATTTGGGCTCATGATGACATTGGGGAGGTTATACTTGCTTTCAATACTGTTTCAGCCTGCAAACGTTTTAGGGCGGACCTACTGAGAAGTTTCCAATCAGCATGTTCCCCAACTTCCTGCTGGAATCCTGTAACTTTTTACACCACACATGTTCCATTTTATTTATTTGACCTGCTTTTGTGGTGCTGTAAACCCAGGAGTGTCGCTCCAGATGATAATATTGCGGTAATGTTGTGAAAGCATCACAGGGCTACAAGTAAAGGAGAATGACCTCTGGTTGGTCCAGTATGAATACAGCATGAATCGGCTAATTAGTGTCTTAATTGCCAGAAAGTCCGCCAGCAGTTGGAAGGGGCCCTGAGAGAGAAAGAGAAAAAGGACAAAATTGTGAAGGATGTTAATTTTTTTTCTTTCTTTCTGCAGGAAATCTGCATCTGGAGTTGAAGAGTAATGGAGGTACATACACACTTTAACTTTAAAAGTAAAATAAAATTACATACTAGAGACCAACACGTTTTGCTGCCTGAATGAAGGATGATAATATATAAGTATTTTTATAGCTCAACATTTCTAACCTTGCAAGGTTTAAATTTCTTTTTATATTATTATTATTATTATTATTATTATTATTATTATTACAGTACTATTATTATTATGACAAAGTAATAATCATAAATAAACAAGAATAAAAATGTGCACCCCACCACTGAGACCATTCCACTGTAACTATCCAAACTCCCAAAATTTCAACAACTCTCGCCATGGTTTGACCCCTTTCTGCTTTAACAGTACAAATTCTACAAACACCTTCCATATCTCCTCACAATCATTTATCCTGCATATTCCCTGTCTTACCTTAATGGCACATGTTAATTTATCGTTAATAGCTATATCCCACACCTCTTTATACCATTCTTCCATTTTATATTCTGCTTGCCCCTTCCACTTCCTAGTTATAATAATTTGTGTGACTGTCAATAAATTTGTGAGCAAGTCCTTCACAGCCTGCAAACCTTCCATCCCATCGTAAATGTTTAATAATGCTACCTCTGCACTTTTGGTCGGCTTTAACCCAGTGATTTCTGTTATCTCCTTAAACACCCTTTGCCAAAAAAATTGTTCTTATTTACACCCCCACCACATATGATCATAATTCCTGGTTTCCTGGCATCCCCTCCAACATAACACTGAATATTCATTGTTTATTTGATTTAATCTGACTGGTGTTAAATACCATCTCCAAACTAATTTATAATAATTTTCTTTTATTCTTAAATAAATTTCATGAAGATAGGAACACAAGAAACTGCTTTATCCTGACTCAAAACCATTGACCCGTCTGGCTCAGTACAGTGGTACCTCGGGTTAAGAACTTAATTCGTTCTGGAGGTCCGTTCTTAACCTGAAACTGTTCTTAACTTGAAGCACCACTTTAGCTAATGGGGCCTCCCGCTGCTGCTGCGCCGCCACTGCACAATTTCTCTTCTCATCCTGAAGCAAAGTTCTTAACCCGAGGTACCATTTGTGGGTTAGCAGAGTCTGTAACCTGAAGCGTCTGTAACCTGAAGCATCTGTAACCCAAGGTACCACTGTATTGTTTACTTTGACTGGCAGTGGCTTACAAGGGTTTCAGAGAGAGAGTCCCTGCCTGAAGCTGGGACCTTATATGCAAAGCAGATGCTCTGCTACTTAGCTAAAACCCCTTCCCACAATGATTGAAATCATAGAATTTATCAGATTTTGCTGCATTCATAGAACAGTATCCAACTTGCTTATTTCTAGCAGGAGACGGCCAGGTGAGCAACATGGAGGATGAGAAACCTCTGATGGATCATACTGAGCAACAGGAACGGAATGATAAGACAACGGAAGGAGCAGCGGAGAAAATGTCTCTGTGCCCTGAACCGAAGGCCCCTTCTGAGGATGAAGATGGCTCAAAAAGAGAGCAGAGGAAGTGTCTGGACAAAGAGGAGGAGGACAAATCTATTCCCTGCAAAGGAAACAACTGTGACCTTGATGGGCACAAAGTTCTGCCAAAGACTCAACAGATCAAGAAGCAAAGGATGTGTGCCGAGTGCGGGAAATGCTTCAGTCAGAAGTCAAACCTTATTACACATCAGAGAATCCACACCGGTGAGAAGCCGTACGAGTGTGCAGACTGCGGAAAGAGCTTCTGCCAAAGATCGGGACTCATTTCGCACCAGAGAACCCACACGGGCGAGAGGCCGCACAAATGCTCGCACTGTGAGAAGAGCTTCCGGTTCCACTCCAACCTCATCATGCACGAGAGGACTCACACGGAGGAGAAGCCGTACAAGTGCTCGCGTTGCGGGAAGCGCTTCAACCAGCGGTCGAACCTCGTCAGTCACGAAGGGACCCACCGGCAGGAGAAGCCGTGCAAGTGTTCCGAGTGCGGGAAAAGCTTCCGCCGGAGCTCGGAGCTCACTGTCCACACAATGACCCACACGGGGGAAAAGCCATACAAGTGCCTCCAATGTGGGAAAGGGTTCAGGAGGAGGGCGGACCTCATTGTGCATGAGAGGACCCACACGGGAGAGAAGCCGTACGGCTGCCCCGATTGCGGGAAAAGCTTCAGCCAGAGGTCGGGCTTAACTGCGCACGAGTGGACGCACACAGCAGAGAAGCTGCACGAGTGTGTGGTGTGCGACAAGGGCTTCAGCTACACCGCACACCTTGCCATGCATGAGAAGCCAGACCTCACCATGCATCGCACGGGCGAGAAGCCGTACGAATGCGCAGACTGCGGGAAGAGCTTCTGCCAGAGATCGAAACTCGCCGTCCACCAGAGAACCCACGTGCGTGAGAAGCCGTACAAATGCTCTCACTGCGAGAAGAGCTTCAGCTTCCGGTCCTACCTCATCGCACACGAGAGAATCCACACAGGGGAAAAGCCGTTCAAATGCTCGCGTTGTGGGAAGGGCTTCAGCCAGCGGTCGGCCCTCAAAGGTCACGAAGGGACTCACCAGGAAGAGAAGCCGTACAAGTGCTCCGAGTGCAGGAAAAGCTTCTGCCGGAGCTCAGAGCTCCTCGTCCACCTGATGACCCACACGGGGGAGAAGCCGTACAAGTGCCCTCAGTGCGGGAAGCGTTTCAGGAGGAAGCCGGAGCTCGTCATCCATGAGAGGACCCACACGGGCGAGAAGCCGTACAAGTGCGCAGACTGCGGGAAAAGCTTCAGCCAGATGTCGGGCCTCCTCAGTCACGGACGTACCCACCGGGAAGAGAAGCCATACAAGTGCTCCGAGTGCGGGAGGAGTTTCAGGAGGAAGCCGGACCTCATCGTGCACAAGAGAACCCACACAGGGGAAAAACCATACAAGTGCGCGGAGTGCGGGAAGGGGTTCAGGAGGAGGACGGATCTCATCGTGCATGAGAGGACCCACACAGGGGAAAAACCGTACAAGTGCCCTCACTGCGAGAAAAGCTTCAGGCAGAAGCCAGGCCTGAACGTGCACCAGAGGACCCACACAGAGGAAAAGCCGTAGAAATGTGTGGTTTGTGACAAGAGCTTCAGCCGTGCCTTGCACCTTTGAGATGACCCAAGTGGAAAAGCAGCCATTTAAGTGCCTGGACTGTGGGAAAAGCTTTGACTGGAAGCTGGATCTCACTTCGCACTGCCAGAACCACACAGCAGAGAAGCCGTTCGAATGTGTGGACTGCGGAAAGTCAGCCAGAGGCCAAGCCTGTGTACGCATGAGAGGACCCACATGGGCTAGAGGCTCTACCTGTGTGTCAAGTGCGAGAAGAGCTTCTGGAACAGCTCCAACCTGAAGTCACACCGAACGGCCCACTCCAGAGTGAAGTCTTGCAGGTGCTTGGAGTGTGGGAAAAGCTTCCTAGGGAGTTATCAGACATCAGAGATTCCACACAGGAGAGAGCTCACGAGCAGCCCAATTATTTGGCAAACTTATTTTAAATAAATAGTGGTTTTGCACAGTGCTGGCTTTGTTCACTGTTGGCTGTTGACTGGCGTATGTGGGTGTTGGTGCATGGCATTATGGGACGCCATCATTATAAAATGGTGCCGTAGCTCTAGGTTCAAGCAAGAGGGCTGAAACGAGAGGTTTGGCTGATTATTTAAAATGGAATAGGTCCACTCTTCTTTGCTTCCAGTGTTCTTCTCTCACCCTCATTTCACTCCCCTTCTCAGACATTTCCTTCTTGGTTTCCTCTGGACCAAGGATGGGGAACCTGCAGCCCTGCATACATTGTTTTATTACTATTATGGAACATAATATATTTATATCACACCTTTTTCTTCAGGGAGCTCAAGCTGGCATACATGGTCCCCCCCCCGCTCCCCTGCTCATTTAAAACCTGCATATCTTTGCTAACAGATGAACTGTGTGATTCTTTTTTCTAATGAAACAAAGTTTTCTTCTTTTTAAATCATTTGGAACTGCCCCCCCTTTACTTTTACTCCCAACGGATGGAGATTTGTTTACTGTAACAGCCAAAACTCTGAAAGTAAGATATTCCCTTATTTGCAAAGCTAAGTGTCTGTGATTTATTCTAATCTAAGAATTTTCATGGGAAACATGTAAGGGCGGATGAGAGCAGATGTAAAATCTCACTCAAGTTTTAATGTACTTGAGCAATCGGCCATTGTGCTAACTCTGCTACGAGAGAGTAATCTTTTTCAAACCTCTTTCTCCAACAGTTAGGAGACCCTGCTTAGTGCCCTCCCAGAACTGCTATTCCAAAGTAGCTTAACATCACTCCCTCTTCTCAGGGAACTGCAGGGCTTCACCTACATAGGATTTTTACAGGAAGCAAAATATCAGTGTACTTGTGCATGGGATCTTGCAAAACATCTGCCTGTGTGTGCGACAGAGATCTTGCAAAATATCTGCCTTTGTGTGCCCATACACCAGGCCAGGCTTGGGTGGCGCTGTGGTCTAAACCATGAGCCTCTTGGGTTTGCCAATCAGAAGGTCGGCAGTATGAATCCCCGCGATGGAGTGAGCTCCCGTTGCTCTGTCCCAGCTCCTGCCAACCTAACAGTTCAAAAGCATGCCAGTACAAGTAGATAAATAGGTACCGCTGCAGCGGGAAGGTAAACGGTGTTTCCATGCACTCTGGCACTCATCGCGGTCCTCCGTGTGTCAGTAGTGGTTTAGTCACGCTGGCCACATGACCCGGAAAGCTGTCTGCAGACAAACACTGGCTCCCTCAGCCTGAAAGCGAGATGAGCGGCACAACCCTATAGTTGGATTTGACTGGACTTAACCATCCAGGGGTCCTTTACCTTTTACCTTACACAGGACCAGATATTTTCCAAGATCTCTCTCTGTCTCTCTCACACACAAACATAGGCAGATATTTTGCAACATCATGTGTGTGCACACAAGTTAAAACCTTCCTGTTAAAATCGAGAAGAGTTTCTGGCCAGGGTTGGGAAAGATCTGAATGCCCACTGGCTGCATTCTGAGGCTGTCCCTTTCAGGGCAGAAAGCGAGTCCAATGTGCTAATTCCAGGAGCTGGTGCGAAGGGGAGAGAGGTTCAAGGGGGCACATTTGGGCCTCAAGCCTGAAGTTTCTACCCCTGATTTAAAATCCCTAGATGGACAGCAAGCTGTGTGTTTTAATAATGACAGAACAGGCAAAAAGTTAATTGTTCATACAGGCAAAAGTCAGGGAAAACAATATACTTTCCCATGGTGGCGTGGCCAAAGGCAATATGGGCAGAGCAAGAAATGTAATTTTTACCGTTGCACAATAAGGGAGTTCAATTATCATCAACAAAAATTATTATTTATGTCGCCCACCTGATAAGGTTACCCCAGCTACTCTGGGCAGCAGCTTCCAATAAATTAAAACACTCTGTTTGTTCCAACCTGCACTGGCACCGCAGGGAGAAGGTCAGGATGATGATCCTGGTAATGATATAAAATGAAAATGAATAGTTGAACAGTTGGATTATTTACACGTAGGTAGCTGTGTTGGTCTGCCGTAGTCGGAACAAAATAAAAAAAAATCCTTCCAGTAGCACCTTAGAGGCCAACTAAGTTTGTTATTGGTATGAGCTTTCATGTGCATGCACACTTCTTCAAATACACTGAAACAGAAGTCACCAGACCCTTATATATAGTGAGAGGGTGGGGAGGGGTATTACTCAGAAGGGTGGTGGGAATGGGTGATTGGCTGATCGGTGTGGTAAACCTGTTGACGACTGTTAACAACTGCAATTGGTCTTAACAGGAAAAAGCAAATGGTGAGATGGCTAAAAATAGCTTTATCATGTATAACGAGATAAAAATCCAATGTCTTTATTCAGACCAGGTCTCGCCATGGTTTTAAGTTTGGTAATAAGTTGCGATTCAGCAACTTCTCTTTCCAGTCTATTTCTGAAATTCTTTTGTAATATGACAGCTACTTTGGGATCTTGTATAGAATGTCCTGGGAGACTGAAGTGTTCTCCTACTGGTTTCTCTGTCTTGTGATTCCTGACGCCAGATTTATGTCCATTTATCCTTTGGCGTAGGGTTTGGCCTGTTTCTCCAATATAGAGAGCTGAAGGGCACTGTTGGCATTTGATGGATTATTGGCCTGATCCAGCAGGTTCTTATTTCCTGAATTAAAAGGATGTCTGAGAGGGCCTCCTGTTTAAAAATTTATACAAAACAGCCACTAGAGGGCTCTTTTCGTATTTTCTCCTTTCCTAAAATCCAGAGGCGTTTTGTGCTGTTCCTGAAATTTCCTCCCTGTGTTGTGAAATGCAACACCAAGAGGGGCTGGGCTTCCCGTGAAGATGCTGCATCCGGTGAGAGAAATACAGGGAGAGGAGGGGGATTTTTTTCCAGAGGGGAAATGCACTGGAGATCAGGCAGGGAGAGCTCAGAGTCCCTTGCCCTTGCCTTCAACCAGGCCTTGGAGCAGATTTCAGGAGGGTTGGGGAGCATCAAGAGGCCACAATGGGAGATTTAAATTATTAGATGCTCTTGCTGATCTGGTTTTGATGCACAAATGCCTCAGTGGATCCCCCTCTGATGTAAAACCACAGAGCGTCGTGACACCTTCCAGACAATGTGAGCATTCTCCGCCTCCAATCCGTTACAGCTACGGAGCGGAGAAACACTTTGCACAAGCTCAGAGGCGCCCTTGGTGTCGTTCATCAAGGCACACCTTCCAGGGCTGAGCAGGGGGGAACTTGAAAGCAGTTGCTAGGGAGCTCATCCTCTGAAAGCCTCTATCAAATTTAAGGCATTGTCCAGAGAATTTGTGCCAGGGGGATATAGGAAGCCCTGAACACATATTTTTTAGATGCCCCTTTTATGATGAGACACGTAGAGAAACCATTGACCCCCTGCTGGTGAGGCTTGCTGACCTCGCGGTAAAGCAAAAATTCGATCTTCTCCTGTTAGGCAAAGACCACAAGACGACCCAGATTGTCGCCAGATTCTGCACACAGATCTGTAGGCGCAGACCATCCTCCGATTCAATCTAGTTTGTTAAGAAAATTCCCAAACCCAGATCCACGGGTGACTTTGGGTCATTTCTCTAAGGTAGCCTATTTTAAAGTTTTTATGTGTTTATATCCCTATCACACTTTTACACTTAAAATCCATTGTTGTATCTTGTTTTAAATGTTTGTTTTGCTATTGGGATTGTTGTTCCATTTGTGTTTTTCAAGCTGGTCTCTGAACGTAAAAAATTGCATGTCATGTGAAGGCTTTGTCTGTTTTGGGAAGGGCTGTGGATCGGTGGCAGAGAACCTGCTTTGCATGCAGAAGGTTCCAGGTTCAGTCCCTGTGATTTCATGTTCCTCTGTCACTCCCAATACCATATACTTCTGTTTCTCCTCTGCTTAGAAAATGCACGTCTATCTCTGCCCCTTCTGAATTTGCCAGCTGCTTCTCTTTGCTGCAGATCCGGGTTGTCCACCTTAGTTCACTCTGGAACTCCAACCCTGAAAGGAGAATGACTGACACAGAGGAAGCGCAGGTAGGGACCCACCAAACGCCTCCTCTTTCCTTCCCAGCAGTGGTGGCTGGTGCCCCTTGGGACAGGTAGGGCGGAAGACCAGGAGCCCAACAGTAGGCGGTGCCAGAGAGCCAGTGACCAGCAGAGCCACTAATTCTAATGGTTTGTCCCCATCCTCCTCCTCTCTTCTAGAGGGCAAAACTGAGGACCAGCCTCCCTTAGTTTCTAGGAGTACATCTGAGGTTATAATTTATTATATTTGTCAGACGCTTTTCTGACAGAGTGACTCAAAGCAGCTCACGTTAATTGTTATAAACAGTGCTTTTTTCTAAAAAAAATGTTTAGGGGTACAGTGGTACCTTGGGTTAAGAACTTAATTCGTTCTGGAGGTCCGTTCTTAACCTGAAACTGTTCTTAACCTGAAGCACCACTTTAGCTAATGGGGCCTCCTGCTGCCGCCGCACGATTTCTGTTCTCATCCTGAAGCAAAGTTCTTAACCCGAGGTACTATTTCTGGGTTAGCGGTGTCTGTAACCTGAAGCATCTGTAACCCGAGGTACCACTGTACTCTCATTTTGACTCAAGAAAATCACCATTTTATAGTTCAAATCGGGAAAAATAATTACAGTAAATGAACAAAAGTACAAAGATTCACAAAATGTTTAGGGGTATGCATACCCCTGTGTCCCCACTCCCCAAAAAAGCACTGGTTATAAACAAACGAAGAGTACAGCTCTAGTCTATAATTAAAAGGCAGACTCACTGATCCTTCCTCACAAGAGGGGCCACAATGCCACCTTTCAATTTATTGATTTTATTCTATTCATATCCCACCTTTTTCTCCATGGAACTCAAGCTTCTCATATAATGCCCACAACGACCCTGTGAGGTGGGTTAGGCTGAGAGTGAGTGACTGGCCACATGGGGTTTCGAACCCTGTTCTCCCAGGCTTTAGTGTGACGCTGTAACCACTACTCTCTGGGTAAAGATAAAAGGTTTTGCTGGTGCTTAAAGAGAACTGAAGGTCACACCAAGCATACCTCCCTGGGAAGAACATACCACAGGCTGGGGGTGGGGGCTCACCCATAGCTGTCAACGTTTCCCCTTTTTTAAGGGAAATTCCCCTATTCCGAATAGAATTCCTCACAAGAAAAGGGAAAAGTTGACAGCTATGGGCTCGCAACTGAAATGGCCTGTTCCTGCCACCCTCCCGACCTCTCATGGAAGGGGGCACAAGAAGAAGTTCCTGAGATGGTGATCACAAATCTTTTCAACACACACCTAGAAACGTAATGTGTGAAAGCAACATGCTTGTGTATTGCAGCAGCACCAAACCTGCCTTTACACCCACCCACACCCTGTGTGCTTAATTTCTAAAAATGAAAGATTGATTTGATTTTTCCATTCTGCTTTTTCCAGCAACAAACGTTGCGCTCAAAGCAGCTCACAATAATCACAAAAGCACCGCAGAACAGCAAAACATTGCAAACTCTGTACTATTTCAATCGCGGCAGTTTTAAGGTTTCAAAACGTGCCTCCTTTCACCCCTTTTGTTACAGGATCATCTGGTTTTCCTGACAGGAGAGGGAGACGTCAAAATCGAGGAAGAAAAAAGCTGCGAAGAGCTACAGGTATGCATCCGTTAGCCACCTGCTTGAGTGAGAAGGAAAGAAAGGAACTTCTTCACACAGTCCATCATTAATGTGTCAAACTCCCCACCACATGGTGAGGTAACAGTTGCAGGCATAAGAAGCTTTAGGAGCGGGTTCTGACAGTTTATTTTTTTAAATGATATTTATTCAAAATTTCATCAATACATAAACGAAAACAAAAAAAAAACAACAGAAAAATACAGCAAAAAATAAAACAAAAAGAAAAAAACCAAAAAAGAAAAAAGAAAAATACAAATTTACAACTTTTCATTTGCTTATTTCTTGAACTTCCTCACACCTCCCTTTTATTCTAGTTTAATTCATTATTCCAGCAAATTCTTCCCATGTTTCTCAATTTTAAT
Source organism: Podarcis filfolensis (assembly GCF_964270895.1). Taxonomy (NCBI): domain Eukaryota; kingdom Metazoa; phylum Chordata; class Lepidosauria; order Squamata; family Lacertidae; genus Podarcis; species Podarcis filfolensis. The sequence continues at coordinate 9,526,712 of NC_139605.1, forward strand.
TTACATAATTAATCTTCACAATCTATCTTGTTTATTAATTCAACATAACCTTTCCCTCTTTTAATTTAATCTGTAATTCAATTTACCTTAATCTCTTTAACCTTATCTTATCTTAAAAATCTTAAAATTTCAAAGTTTACGTCATATTCATTCATATCTCCTTAAATCATTTCTACTAAAGCCAATTTAATTCGTTTCCGGCATATTTGGTGTTTCATTAATGTTACACTGATTCTAAAATTAACAAAAGAATTTTCCTTGATATCTCTAATTTTTATCCAACGTCCCTTCTTCCTGGTTTCGGGTCATGTCAGTCCTTTCAGTCCATTACTTCCAGTCCATCAATCTGGTGTTCTAATATCTGAGGCCCTTAAGTCTCTTCTAGGCCCCTTCTGCACGATTTCTTGTCCTTATTTGCGCTTACACACTTCTTTGTCTGTTGTTGATTTCTTAGGGAGTGGGTCTCCAGAGGTTTCCATCCAGTAATAGTTTCCCTTTTCCTCTGTCATACTGGCCCCTTCCCCCCAGTCCCACTCCCTGTCATCTTTGTAGTCCAAAAAATATTTCTCCAAAAGATAGTTATTCACCTGTTTCATAGTCCCTCTAGATTTAAGAGCTTCATTTACTTCAAACCCATCCCAGCACTCTCCAAGTTCAATCTTCCAGCGCAGTAACTTTTGTTCCTGCAGGACTTTGAATCCCTCCTTTTGTGTTGTTTGAGGAGTAATTGCTGCCTCTTCCTTCTTCATCTGCCCTTGGAATTGTCTTGTCAAGCCAGTTTCTTGAATTGGTTGTTGTGTAACTTCTTGATCCTTATTCCCTGTTAAATCATATTCACTGGCGACAGCACTCATCAAATCCAATTTTTCATGCATCAAATTCATTTTGTCCTGCAGCTGCTGCAGCAGGGCATTTGTCATACCAAGGGCAGACACCAAACATTCCTTCCAACTCATTTCTGTTCAAGGTCAGACAGCAAATCCCACGATCCAAAAACTTGCAGCTGTAGATCCCAGGTAAACAGCAATAACAAACTGACAGGCTCCCTCTAGGGGATACAATTTGTATCCACTTTTTTTTAAAAGTATCCAACAAAGAAAGTTACTTTCGATTTCAAGTCCTTTCAATTTTCAAATACTTTGTATCTTTAAAATACAGAAATGCAGAAGGTAGTGTTGAAGTTAATTTGTTTCTCTTCTCTTTTTTTTACCTATCTGTCAAAATACTCCACTTTCAATCAATGGACGTCACAAGCAATTTCTGTCCCGACACCCCGTCCCCAGGTTTGGGACGATGGAAACTTAGATTCCTTTACTCTCCTCCTGCAGGATTAGACAGTCAAATTCCCCCCCCCCTTTTCTCCTGCTTTCCAAGGGGGTTTTATTGGTTGTAAATGCAGGAAATTTCCAACTTTAAAGCAGTTTTCCAGGCTATTAGGTTGCAAGGTCTTTGCTTCAATCTATATACAAAAAGTGGAAGGCAGACTTCCTGTTTAAACCTTCCCGCTTGTGCCTAATTCAAAAGTTTTGCAAATTTCTTGATCCAATTCTCCATTTTTACTCACGGGTACTTGATTTAGAGTCCGAATGTCATCAGGAAAAAGTCAGCGCTCTCCGGCGATGGCTGCGCGGCTTCCCTCCATGGAAATAGCGCTCGGTTTGCAGCACCGCGCTGCTCACCCCACTTCACTCCGGAGCCCCAAAAAGGGGTTTCCTCGTGAGTAGGGGAGGCGCTCTTGGTGCTCTGCCGAACCCCACGTTCCCAGGCTTCTCCGCCTGGGATTTCTAGCGGGTCCCTGCCTTCGCCACGGCGGGAAGACCCAATTTCCACGGAGCCTGTTCCTCCGATCGGAGGAACTCCGCCATTCGCCGTTGGCGCTGACTCGGAAGTCGCGGGTTCTGACAGTTTAGAGCTCTTTGTATGTTTTCATGACACAGCATATGAGGAAAAAGGGCTAGGAGGGAGGAGGAGAAACCAAGATCCGCTAAAAGGTCTTTCACCAGCCACAAACCCTGGTGAGAAGCTAGAGTCTTTTCCCAGTGGACTATTTTAATCACAGTGGTTTTAACGTTTCAAAATGTGCCTGCTTTCATTCCTTTTGTTACAGGATCATCCGGCTCACCTGGCAAGAGAAGGAGACATCAAAATCAAGGAGCAAAAGAGAAGCGAAGATCTGCTGGTAGGTACCTGTGAACCACCCACTTGAGTGGGAAAGAAAGAAATCATTAATGCATGGAACTGCCCGCCACATGGTGTGGTGATGGTCACAGACTTGAGTGGGTTTAAGAGCGGATAACACGAGTTCATGGGGACATAGGAAGCTGCCTTATAGTGAGTCTGGCTGTCTGTCATGGATGCTTTAGGTGAGATTCCTACATTGTGGGGGGGGTCGACTAGATGACCCTTGGGGTCCCCTCCAACTTTACAATTCTATGATTCTGTCAGTCAAACCAAATTGGTCCAGCTTCAGTGACTGGCAGCATTTCTCCAGGGCTCCAAGCAAGGAGTTCATTCCCAGCCCTTTCAGGAGGTGCTGGGATTTGAACCCGGGACCTTCTGTGTGCAGAGTAGATGCTCTGCTACTGAGCTACAGCCCTTTTGGCGATTGGCAAGGTGGGCAGCCCCAGCCACCTGTCAAAATGTTCTGTGGAAGGTCAGGCTCTGAGCCACTGGCTGGATACTGTTCCCCTACCCCTGTGCTAAACCATGGCTTATCAAACTGTGGTTTGTTTAAGAATGGTTTGTTTCATCATCCGAAGCATGAATAAAAACCATTGGTTATAGTTTGCATTAGTCACGCCTGTGAACCTGCAGTTCCCTGAAAACAACACACTTCCCCCAAAAGCCACTTTCCGAAACCTCAGAGCACTTTCAACAGCCCATCAGGATGCTATCCCACCTTGAGGTTCCTGCCAGCTGTTGAACAGATAATAATAATAATAATAATAATAATAATAATAAAGTAAAATTTTATTTATATCGGGTGGCGCTGTGGTCTCAACCACAGAGCCTAGGACTTGCCGATCAGAAGGTTGGTGGTTCGAATCCCCACGACGGGGTGAGCTCCCGTTGCTCGGTCCCTGCTCCTGCCAACCTAGCAGTTCGAAAGCACGTCAAAGTGCAAGTAGATAAATAGGTACCGCTCTGGCGGGAAGGTAAACGGCGTTTCTGTGCGCTGCTCTGGTTCGCCAGAAGTGGCTTAGTCATGCTGGCCACATGACCCGGAAGCTGTACGCCGGCTCCCTTGGCCAATAAAGCGAGATGAGCGCCACAACCCCAGAGTCAGCCATGACTGGACCTAATGGTCAGGGGTCCCCTTACCTCCCCAGCCGAAGCCGGGGTCAGAGCAGCTAACAACAATAAAAGTAACACAGCATTCTAAAATCAATTCATTCTAAAATCAATTCAAAATCAAATTAATGGCAGCCATTGGGCTAGAGTTCTGTGAGGATTACCAAAGGAGGGGGTCAGACTGTGCCTTGGCCAAAGGCCTGGTGGAACAGCTCTGTCTTGCAGGCCCTGTGGAAAGATGTCAAGTCCCGTAGGGCCCTAGTCTCTTGTGACAGAGCGTTCCACCAGATCGGTGCCACAGCCAAAACAGCCCTGGCTCTGGTTGAGGCCAGCCTAACCTCTCTGTGGCCCGGGACCTCCAAGATGTTTTTGTTTGAAGACCATAAGGTCCTCCATGGGACATACCAGGAGAGGCGGTCCCGTAGGTACGAGGGTCCTTCCAGTGGCTCCAGCAGAAGCAGAGGCAGCTGCCTTGTAGTTCACTGGTCCACCCAGCTCAGTATTGTCTACACGCGCTGGCAGCAGCTCTGGTTGGCCACTGTGAGAACAGGATGCTGGACTAGATGGGTCTTTGGCCTGATCCAGCATGCCTGGTCAACGCTCATAGGCCTAGGGATTCTCTGATCTGTGGGATCTCCTCCTAAGCTCACCGTCCCCCTTTCTATCATCTTCTCTTCTGGCAGAGAGAGATCGAAGCAGAGAGGATGAAGATTGTCAAGGAGTGGAAGGAGATGCACCAGGTTCTTGATGAACAGCAGCAGGTCCTGCTGAGCTGGCTAAAGAACGAGGTTCTCCGAGTCTCCAGGGAAACCTCCCTCCACAGTGAACCAGGAAGGGAAAAGGCACAGCAGCCGTTGCTGGTAGGAAGAGTGTTGCAAAAATGAGGTTGTAGTGAAAATAATGTTGCATTGCCCAACAATGCTCCTGCTGTTGATTAACAGCATACCTGAGGCCCAGTATACCTGAAGGAGCATCTCAACCCTCATCCCAGCCCTCAGCCCAGACACTGAGGTCCAGCACCGAGGGCCTTCTGGCAGTTCCCTCGCTGCGAGAAGTGAGGTTACAGGGAACCAGACAGAGGGCCTTCTCAGTGGTGGCGCCCGCCCTGTGGAACACCCTCCCATCAGATGTCAAGGAAATAAACAACTACAGTGGTACTGCGGGTTACAGACGCTTCAGGTTACAGACTTTGCTAACCCAGAAATAGTAGCTGATTTCACCATTTCATCCTGAGTATTCCATTTCAACAGCAAGTTATACATTCTTGACAAGTTCTTAGTTTTGGGGTCTAACACTTCTGTTTCCAATTTTGATTTTTCCACCTGGAAGCCAATTTTCTTGTCCAAATTGTAAGCCTCCATTATTTGGTAATAATGAAGCCAGTCTCACACTTTGTTTTTTAGTTTTTCAAAACTCTGCAGTTTTAATCTATCTCCCTCTTGTTCCAAAATTTCCCAATATTTTGCCCATTTGGCCTCCATATTGAGCTTTTTCTGAGCCTTCGCTTCCATCGGTGACAACCACCTTGGAGTTTTATTTTTGAGTAAGTCCTTATATCTTATCCAGATATTAAACAGTGCTTTCCTGACAATATGGTTTTAAAACGCTTTATGTGCTTTGACCTTATCATACCACAAATATGCATGCCACCCAAATACATTTATTGAAACCTTCTAAGTCCAGAATGTCTGTGTTTTCAAGAAGCAGCCATTCTCTCAGCCAGCAAAATGCAGCTGATTCATAATAAAGTTTAAGGTCTGGCAGGGCAAATCCACCTCTTTCTTTAGCATCAGTTAATATTTTAAATTTTATTCGGGGCTTCTTGCCCTGCCAGACAAATCTAGAAATATCTCTCTGCCACTTCTTGAAACAGTCCATTTTATCCAAAATTTGCAATGTTTGAAACAGAAACAGCATTCTTGGCAATACATTCATTTTTATCACAGCAATTCGGCCTAGCAGTGATAGCTTCAGATTTGACCATATTTCTAAATCCTTTTTCACTTCCATCCAACATTTTTCATAATTATCTTTAAATAAATTCACGTTCTTGGCAGTCATATTAACCCCTAGGTATTTCACTTTCTTAACCAGTGTTAATCCTGTCTCCTTCTGAAACCTCTCTCTCTCAGTCACTGTTAGATTTTTCTCTAGAACCTTAGTTTTCATCTTGTTCAACTTAAATCCCGCAACCTGACCAAATTCTTGAATCAACTCCAATACTCTTTTAGTACTAGACTCTGGCTCCTGTAATGTCAATACTAGATCATCTGCAAATGCTTTCAATTTGTACTGTTTAGCTCTGACTTGTATACCTTTAACCAATTGGTCCCTTCTAATCATATTTAAGAGAACCTCCAGGACCGATATAAAAAGCAATGGGGAAATTGGGCAACCTTGTCGTGTTCCTTTCTCTATCTTGAATTCTTCTGTCACTACATTATTGACAATTAATTTAGCCTTTTGTTCTGAATAAATTGCACCTATACCATTTCCAAAGCCTTGACCAACCCCCATCCCCTGTAAATTCTTCTTCATAAAACTCCAAGAAATATTGTCAAAAGCTTTCTCCGCGTCCACAAATATCAAAACTGCTTTGGTATTAATATTCACTTGTAGTTTTTCTAAAATGTTAATTATATTTCTCGTATTGTCAGACAAGTGTCTGCCCGGGAGAAAGCCCGCTTGATCTTTATGTATCTCTTCTACTAATACCTTTTTTAGCCTTTTAGCCAAAATATCTGCAAAAATTTTATAATCCACATTAAGCAAAGATATGGGGCGGTAGTTCTTAAGCTGTGTCTTCTCAGACTCTGTTTTCGGTATAAGTGTAATATAAGCTTCCTTCCACGACTCTGGTGCTTTTTCCCTTCCAATATTTCATTGCAAACTTCCTTTAAAGGTTGTACTAACCATTCTTTCAAGGATCTATAATATCTTGAGGTAAAGCCATCCGGCCCTGGAGATTTACCCAATTGCATGTTCTGAATGGCACCTTCTACCTCCTGCTCCGTTATTTTGTAATTCAACATTAACTTATTTTCTTGAGAGATTTTTTGTAGTCCATTTGTTTTCAAAAATCGATCAATGTCAATTTCTTTCTACGTCTCTTGTGTATATAATTGTTTAAAGTACTTCTGGAAGCACTTTCTAATCTCCACTGGATTCTGTATATTCTTTCCTTCCACTTCCAAATTTGTAATGGTATTGAGTTTTTGTCTTTTTTTCATTTGCCAAACCAGCAGTTTCCCACATTTATTTGCCGATTCGAATGTCTTTTGTCTCATCTGTTTAATTTTCCATTCTATTTCCTGGTTCGTCATTTTCATATATTGTACTTGATATAACTTTATCTCTTTCAGAATCTCCTGCGACTTTGGTTTCGCTCTCAATTTCTTCTCTCCTTCCTTTATTCTCTCCAGAATCTTATTTTTTTTTCTCATTTTGAGCTCTCTTCTTAATTGCATTCTGTTGTATCAGGAAACCTCTCATGACCGCTTTACTTGCATCCCAGATTACTCTTTTTTCAACAGTAGTGTTCATATTTATTTCAAAATAATCTCTCAAGGTTTTTTGGGCCTTCTTAGTCACTTCTTCGTTCCTAAACAAAGTGTCATTCATCCTCCATCTAAAGGAACCAATTGGTGTTAGTTTCATTTCCATCTTCACAGTATTATGGTCGGAGCAGGTTTTAGGGCAGATTTCCACTTTTCTTGTCTTCAGAGCCAGCCCTCTAGTTACCCAAATTTGATCAATTCTTGTCCATGTCATTTTGGCTTCAGAGAAGAAAGTTCCCTCTCTTCCCAAGGGGTTCTTTATTCTCCAAATATCAACTAAGTCCATATTGTCAGTCATGTCAAAAAAGGTTTTTGGTAGTCTACCATCCTTAGTAACTACCTGTCTCTGTGCCTTGTCCATATTTGTAGACACCACTCCATTCATGTCCCCCATCAGAATCATATTGTATTCCATATAGTCCATCAAAGTCTCATGTACCTTCTTAAAAAATTCTGATTTTCCCTCATTTGGTGCATAAACACCTACTATCAAGAATTTCTCTCCTTGTGATTGAATTTCAGTTGCAACAAATCTTCCTTGGTCATCTTTAAATATAAATTTTGGTGATAGGCTCTCCTTTGCATAAATTACTACTCCTCTTTTTTTAACTTTATCTGATGAAATAAATTCCTGGCCCAGTCTTTTATTACTCAATACTTTCCTATGCAGCCTTATCACGTGTGTTTCCTGTAGGCAAATCAAGTCCAATTGTTATTTTTTTAATAAATGAAAGACTCTTTGCCTTTTCTGAGGGGAGTTGAGTCCATTCACATTCCAGCTTAATAGTTGCAGTGCCATGATGTAGTTACTCTGATTTTCCTCCAACAGCGCCCAATGCTTGCTCTTGTTCTGTCGGTGGTGTTGGTGTCACTTTCTCTGGACAGTCCAGTCCAAAAGGTAATCTTGCTACGTCCAATATTCCTCTTTTTGGTGATCTTCTGTCCAATGCTTTTTGTTCTGGTCCTCTATCTGGTGATCTTCTGTCCAATGCTCCTGGCTCTTTTCCAGGTTCTTTCTGCAGGTCTTCTCCGTAGTCTTTCAGAAATTTTTCTTTATCCTCTACTGATCTTATTTTTATCTTTCTTCCTTTAAAACTAAAGGATAGGCCTTGGGGAAATTCCCACCTGAAGATGATTCTATTCCTTCTCAGCAGGACAACCAAATCTCCGTAGTTGGACCTAAGGTCCAAAAGGTGTTTCGGGATATCTTTGAATATTTCCACTCTTGACTGCTGTATTGCCAAAGTCTTCTGGTAGTGCAGACCCAGAATTTTATCTCTCTCCTCTTTAGATCGGAGGGTAATCAAACAATCTCTTACTCTATTCTTCTTCCCTCCTCTTCTAAGTCTAAAAGCACTCACGATTTTAAATTCTTCTTGATCCAAATCCAGATCCCAAAAATCTGCAAATTCCTGCGTGAGAAAGTCTATCAAACTGTCCTTCTCCAATTCAGGCATACCTCTGATCCTCAAATTCGCCTGTTTTTCCTTAAGTTCAATCATAGAAGGCGTCGACTTGTGGTCCTCAAGTTGCCTCTGTAGGTCTGGAACTCTCTTTGTTTCCAGTTGTGTTATTTTAACTTCCACGGCAGCAGCTTTTTCCTTGGCTTCCTCTGCGGTCTGTCAGATCAAAGTAGATTCCTGTAACAATTTCTCAATAGTTTCTGTATTAGTATTCACCTTTTGTCCCAAACTATTTATACTTTCTGTATTTAAGTCAATTTTATTGGTTGCGGCATCCACTTTTGCATTTGTCGCATCGGCTTTTTTATTAAGCTGTTCCAATGAGTCATTAATCTTACTCAATGCAAGCGCTAAAGCTTCTTCTGAAGACATTCCTCTTGGCTTAGATTGTGTAAGTACGGCCGCAGATGAAGCAGAAAGGCCAGATGCTGATGCTCTTCGCTGCCAAGATTTCCCAGACCTTGCTGTTTTGTCTGGGAGTGACGAATCTACTTTTTCTTTCCCATCTGCCATAACACTTAAGAAAAAGTTCAAGGTCAATCCCACGGCCACACAGTTTATCTTAGAAGTGGAAAATTTCCCTGCTCCAACTGTTGTAATAATTTCAGAAACTTCCTCTAGGGGGAAACACTTGCAGTCTGAACTTATTTTAATACAAAATAACGCCTTTTAAACCCCCAACTCAAACAAGAAAGTCAGTTTCAATTTTCAGTTACTTTTCAGTTACTTTCCCTTCTTATTGTCTATTGGCAGCGGTGGATTTTAGCTTCCTTCCCTCTCTCTTGGCGCTAACCCGGAAGTCCCAGGTGAAACATTTTATTTTGCCCATACCAGCCAGGCAGCGTAGGGTGTTCAAAGTCAGGGGTGCAGTTATCTGTCCCAGACCTGGTGTCATGTAAGGGAAACAGCCTTGGAGGCAAAATTAGGACCCCTCTGACTGACGGTTGAATCTGCCATGAACATGCTGGCTGTAATATGCAGCGTTTTCTTCCTGTTTGTTTCTGATCAAGTTTTAGGCTGCGTGCACACGGTATCTTTAAAGCACATTCAAAGCACATTTCCCTTCTCAATGAATTCTGGGCGGTGCAGTTAACCCCTCGGAGGGGTACAATTGCTAGGTACTCTTAACAAACTACAGTACAGTAGTACCTCAGGGTAAGAACTTAATTCGTTCCAGAGGTCCGTACTTAACCTGAAACTGTTCTTAACCTGAAGCACCACTTTAGCTAATGGGGCCTCCTGCTGCTGCCGCGCCGCCGGAGCACAATTTCTGTTCTCACGCTGAAGCAAAGTTCTTAATCTGAGGTACTATTTCTGGGTTAGCGGAGTCTGTAACCTGAAGCGTATGTAACCTGAAGCGTATGTAACCCGAGGTACCACTGTACCTGTCATTCTTTGAGAGAAAGAATTGGCTTCAAATGGCTCTGCCTGTCGTGCGCAGCAGAACAAGAATCTTCTCTGATAAACTCCATAAACTGTTCTTTTCATCTTTTCTTTATTGCAGGGTTTACACAGCACTGGCAGCAGGTGAGCTCTGAATTCAATTTTACTAGCTCCTGCTATTGGGTAGCAATCTTCTCTGAACTATGAGGTGCTGGGATCAGTGGGTGGGGGAGGAATTTGAGGGAGAGCCCACACTCAGCTTTTTTGAGGTTCTTATACTGGGGGCAGCCAACATGATTTCCTTCAGATGCTGTGGCACTCCAGCTCCCACCACCCCTGACCATTGGCTGTTCTGATTGTGGGCTCATGGGAGTTGGAGTACAATGGCATCTTCCTGACTACCACCTGCACTATAAATTGAAAGCTGTATCATCACACTTTAAGCAGTAATGGCTCCCCCTTCCCAAAGAATCCTGGGAATTCTAGAAGCTTCAATCTTTGTCAGTGTGAATCGTTTGGCCTGGATCCAAGAGGGCAGTTCATTAATGTTTAGCCTTCTCTTCCTCCAACAGCAACATCTATTCTTTCTTTCTTTTTCACAGAGATGATACATTCTTCCCGAAACCACAGCCGGGTTTGGGGGAGCTGGAGCAGAAGCTGAGCGATTTCTCCCACAAAAGGGCTGCGTTTCTGGAAACACTGCTGGCGTTCAAAGGTGAAGAAGGGTTTTGGTTGCACCCTGGCATGTGTTCCCCCACCCCCACAGTAAAGTTGAGCTCAAAGCAGCTCATGAAAATAAGAAGGTTTTTCAAACCTAGCAAACGGCATTTTCATCCATGTAATAGCATCTTTTAAAAAATGACATGTAAGTAAAGTGAAAAGAAACAGTTCACAGTTGTATGCAAAGAAGACCCATTGGAATTAATGCAAAGGGCTACGGCCCCTTCCGCACCATATATTTAAAGCTGTATCATACCACTTGAAGTAAGCATGGCTTTTCCCAAAGATGATGATGATGATGATGATGATGATGATAATAATTTATTATTTATACCCCGCCCATCTGGCTGAGTTTCCCCAGCCACTCTGGGCGGCTAACAATCAAGTGTTAAAAACAATACAGCATTAAATATTAAAAACTTCTCTAAACAGGGCTGCCTTCAGATGTCTTTTAAAGAGAAGATAGCTGCTTATTTCCTTCACATCTGAAGGGAGGGCGTTCCACAGGGCGGGCACCACTACCGAGAAGGCCCTCTGTCTGGTTTCCTGTAACCTCACTTCTCGCAATGAGGGAACTGCCAGAAGGCCCTCGGTGCTGGATCTCAGATCCTTGGGAAGTGTAGTTTGCTAAGGGTTCTGAGAGTTGTTGGGGCACCCCTGTTTACCTCACAGAGTTACAACTCCCAGAGTTCTCTGGGAAGAGAAGATTGATTGTTAAATCACCCTGAGAACTGTTGTCTGCTGTTTGTCTGTCACCATGCCACAGATGGCGAAGGGTGTGGAGAGGTTCTTCTCCTTTATGTCCTTCAGGGCAGTTATCCTCGACTGCTTTCAATACTGTTTGTGCCTGAAAAGGTTTTAAGACAGACCTACTGACCTGTTTCCAATCTGAGCGTGTTCCCTAATTTCCTGTTAAAATCTTGTGACTGTTTATACAGCACATGATCCGGTTTTAATTTTTTGTCCAGCTTTTGTTGTCCCCCAAAAACCCCACCAGCAAGTCTGAAGGGTTCCTGAGAGATAAAGAAACTGCAAAATGGTGCAGGCTGTTAATTGTCTAATTTCCTTCCCTAGAAAATCTGCATCTGGAGTTGAAGAAGAATGGAGGTACATGCCCACTTTAACATACATAATTTTTTATATATGGATACTAGATGCCCTCAGTTATATTTTACTGCCTGAAGGGAAGGATTATAGTATATAAGCACATTTATAGTTCAGCAAAGTTTCATGAAGATAGGAACACAGGAAATTGCCTTATACTGAATCCAAACGTTAGTCCATCTAACTCAGCATTTTCAACACTAATTGGCAGTGGCTCTCCCGGGTTTCAGACAGTGAGTCTTGAAGTACAGGTGGGTTCCCATGAGGCAAGACACAGTGATCACAGCAAGAACCTTTGTTGAACTACATTATCGGATAACAGGGGCAAAGCAACTGCTTATATACATTTGTGAAGGCCTGGGCCACTCCCACTCCCAACGTGATTGGCTGTCTAAACTTCCAAGCTGCAAATCATGAATCAGAGTTTAAGGGCCAATGGCAGAGGCCCAAATCCAGAATTGTTCCGTGATTGGATATCATGTATCAAATCAGAACACAGGAGCTCAGAATCCTTAGTCCAGACTCAAGCTGAGGCAAACACAGACCACTGAATACATAACAAGTTTCTCTCAGCCCGACTTGGGATGCCCTTGGGGACTGAAATTGGGACCTCGCGCATTCAAAGTAGTTGGTCTGCTTCTTAGCTACAGCCTTTTGCCATAATGATTTCAATCACACAATCAATCAGATTTTGCTGCATAACAGTATCCAACTTGCTTTTCTCTCTAGCAGGAGAAGGGCAGGTGAGCAAAATGGAGGATGAGAAACTTCCTGAATCGGAAGCAGCTTCTGAGGGTGAACATGGCTCAGAAAGAGAGCAGAGGAAGTGTCTGGACAAAGGGGAGGCGGGGAAATCTGTTCCCTGTGAAGAAAACAACTGTGACCTTGATGGGCACAAAATTCAGCCAAGAACGCAACAGGTCAAGAAGCAGAAGGTGTGCGGCTTGTGCAGGAAGAGCTTCAGCCAGAGGTCAAACCTTATCACACACCAGAGAACCCACACGGGCGAGAAGCCATACAAGTGCGCAGATTGCGGGAAGACCTTCCGCTTCCGCTCCAACCTCATTACGCATGAGAGGATCCACACAGGGGAGAAGCCCTTCAAGTGCCCGCTTTGCGGCAAGGGCTTCAGCAACCAGTCGGGCCTCTTCAGCCACAAAGGGACTCATCAGGAAGAGAAGCCATACAAGTGTGCTGAGTGCGGCAAGGGTTTCAGCAGGAGACCGGGCCTCATTGTCCATGAGAGAACCCACACAGGGGACAAGCCGTACAAGTGCCCCGACTGCGGGAGAAACTTCAGCCAGATTTCGGGCCTGATCGCGCACGAGCGGAGCCACACGAAGGAGAAGCCGTTCAGATGCGTGGTTTGCGACGAGTGCTTCAGCCATGCCTCTCACCTTGCTCTGCACGAGATGACCCACATGGAACAGAAGGCATTTGAATGCCTGGACTGCGGGGAAAGCTTTGGCCGGAAGCTGGACCTCACTGCGCACCGCCGGAACCACACAGGGGAGACATCGTACGAGTGCGTGTACTGCAGGAAGCGCTTCAGCCAGCGGCCAAGCCTGCGTGCCCACGAAAGAACCCACTTGAAGAACCTCTACTCATGTGTTGAATGCGGGAAGAGCTTCCGGAGCAGCTCCAACCTGAAGTCCCACAAAAGGACCCACATCGGAGACAAGCCCTACAAGTGCTCAGTGTGTGGGAAAAGCTTTAAGTGGAGCTCCAACCTCATTGCCCACGAAAGGGCCCACACAGGAGCAAAGCCTTACATGTGCTCAGACTGTGGGAAAAGCTTCAAAGGGAGCTCAGATCTTAGCAGACATCAGAGAATCCACACAGGAGAGAACTTGTGAGCAGCCCAATTATTAGGAAAAGTTCTTTTAAGTAAATAGTGGTTTTGCATAGCACTCTTTGTTCCCTGTTTGATGGGTTTGTTGTTGTTGTTTTTGTTGCTGCTGCTGCTGCCGACAGGCATATGTGAGTGTTGGTGTATGTTGTTATGGGATGGCATCATTATAAAATGGTGCTGTAGCTCTAGGTTCAAGGGCTGAAACCAAGGTCTGGCTGATTATTTAAAATGGATTATGTGCTGACACTGACAATGGTGTCTTCAGAATCTTACATAGCAGGAAATAAACATACAGATACAAACCAAGGTGCAGATTAAGTTTTGTTCCCACCCAGGGGACACAGTTTACACAAAGGGGGGGAAATCATTCCAATTTCCAGGTGGCACGTTAAATGCATTTGTTACATACAGAGAAAAGCGATTTAATTTATGCGGTCTTGAAACATTGAAATAAAGGCATTTTTTCCACATTTGTGCAGCATGAATGGATTGTTTCCTTTATTTGACAGCGTTTAATACGAAGTTGTCAGGCAGCTCCAACTCTAGGGGCCCAGGCCACCCCACCCCCCATATTGAGGGGGCCTGGTGCAACATCAACACATGAAGCTGCATTGGCCTGCAGAGCATCTCCTGATGCTTCGGGGACCGGCAGGGCCTTGCAGAAGGATGGACTGGACGAAATGTGTGTGACATTGTGCACTGTGTGCCACCCCCCTTCCCCCAACCTTGGGGGCAACCCAGAGCCACTGGAAGTTAGCAACCACAATTGGAACCCTGCAGGTTTGAGGCTCGATGCTGTTTTGGTAGGCAGGTCTTGTTAAACTGTTTCCCTGTTCTATGGCAGCTCCAGGCAGGCTCTGCAAAAGAGGCTGAGCAGGAACTTGACAGCTTGGAAGCAGGGTTCTATCCTAGGAAGTGCAGGGAAGGAGTTGAGGTGTCATCAGGCGTTTATTTATTTACGTGCCCTGGAGCTGGTGAAAATTCTTATATCACTTGTAAGAATTAAACTGCAGCGCTGCATTTGTGCAGGCTTGAACACTTGAGTGCAGAAACATTCCAAACAAACACATACACAGAGATATCCAGGTTTCTAGTCCATAAGGCTGAGAGGGTTGCCTTGAAAGTAGGTTATTGAAATCTCCAGAGCCAGCTGACCTGAGCTCTGATCTTAAATTTTCAGTCACTCAGATCACATGTAAAGAGCAGCAATAAGATGGTGTGTGATGTGTATTCTAAACCTGTGCACACTTACTTAGAAGTAAGCCCCAACCATTAAGTTTGATACAACCCACTCCCACATGATTTTTCCCCCTAGCAGACTTATGGCTGCTTGAATTGTTAACTATTTGCCTCATCTGCCACAATCAAGCAAGCAGCATCTACTCTTTCTTCTTTTTTAAAGGTGGCAGCCAAGGTTGCCAACTGATAGAAAGGAAAGCATCTGGTCCCTGCTCTGGTGCCTTGAACCACAACATCTGCTGCTGACAGCAGCCTCTGGAGCTCTGCATGGCGCATGAAGGGTTACGCTGATAGAGATCCGCAGGCGTGATGCCTAGATCAGCCAGGCCATTTGAGAAGCTGATGAAGCCACTTCCTGTCCCCACCTTGCCCTTTCCTTGGGGGAAACTGGGGGTTGCTGCTCTCAGCTTGCAGGGAGAGGTGAGCTAAAGGGGAATTTAGGAGGGAGGGGCCATTTGCAGAAAAGTTGGGAGAAACTGATAGAAAATCCCAGGAGACCGAGGGCGTCAGTGGCTGCAAAAAGGACATAGGAAGCACCTTTGTACCGAGTTAGACCAACCAAGTCTGGTAACTGCTTTCCAGGATTTGGGGAGAGGGTGGTAGGGAGGAGGGAGGGTGGAAAATCTCTCCTGGATTGGGGAGGGGAATGCAAAAGTATGGAAGAGGAAGCGTTGGGTCCTGTAGTCAAAATCAGCCCTCTCATTTCTGTTGCATACTGTTGCATATACTGTTGATCCTGTTGTTTAATGCATAAAGCACTCTTCATGCTTTTTAAACCACTGCATGGCATCTGGAGGGGAATTCAACAGGTGCGACCTTCTTAATTGCCTCTCTAAGCTTGGGAAGCTCTGCCTGTTGAATTTCTGCCTGTCTGGAAATGTTGAATACATGGGGCGCTTTTCAGTTGCTGTTGTTGTTTTTCAGTTGGCAAACTCATAGCCGACTGCCGTTCAGACAAGGGCATCTTTGAGTAAATGCAGAGTGGCAGAAGAGACTTGTGGCAACCTTTGAAAGCTAACAACAGTGTACACACGGGCAAAATGCAAAAAGTACTGCCTGTGACAAGTATATGCAATTATAGATGAAATGACACAGTTAATTCTTCACAACAACAGTAATTGTTGATAATGCAATCGTCGTAAGTATTGTTATTAACATTGGAAGTGGGACAGAAAACCACTGGGTTGTTGCTAGCTAAGTCTACAAGTTCACTATTTAAAGCGGTATCGTCCCACTTTAAACAGTCATGGCTTCCACCAAAGAATCCTGGGAATTGTAGTATAACTGCAAAGCGTTATACGTAGAGCTGCCTCTGAAGATGGTTTGGAAACTTCAGTTGGTGCAGAATTCAGCGGCCAGGTTGCTCACCAGAATCAGTTAGTTTCTGGGCCCAATTCAAAGGGCTGGTTTTGACCTACAAAGCCTTAAATGGCTCAGGACCGCAACACC
The DNA here is from genome assembly GCF_964270895.1 of Podarcis filfolensis. Taxonomy (NCBI): domain Eukaryota; kingdom Metazoa; phylum Chordata; class Lepidosauria; order Squamata; family Lacertidae; genus Podarcis; species Podarcis filfolensis. The sequence goes on from NC_139605.1 coordinate 9,542,770, forward strand.
TCAAGGACTGCCTCTTCCCATATGGACCTACCTGGACCCTGAGATCATCTTCTGAGGCCCTTTTTCGTGTGCCTCCTCCTCCAGAGGTTCGGAGGGTGGCAACACGAGAACGGGGCCTTCTCTGCAGTGGGTCCCTGTCTGTGGAATTCTCTCCTCCCAGGGAAGTTCGCCTGGCGCCTTCATTAAACACCTTTAGGCGTCTGGCAAAAACGTTTCTTTTTTACCAGGCCTTTGGTTGACCTGATCAACATCCTATACCCTTTTAAAATGTGGCTTTTTTGGTTGGGGGGTATTATTGGGAAATTTTTATTTTTATTTTATATATTGTGATCTTTTTTGTGACCTGCCTTGAGACCTACGGGTATAGGGTAGTATATCAATTCAATAAATAAATAATAGTTTCTTAAGAGTGCTGAGAGTGGTTAGGAAAGTCCCCTTTCCAGAGTGCTTTAACAATCAATCCATCATCCCAGGGAGCTCTGTAAACTGGAATTCTGTGAGTGGAATAGGGGCCTCCTAACATCTCAGCACTATGAAAGAACTGCATTTCCCAAGATTCTTTGCAGGAAGCCACGGCTATTTAAAGTGACACGATACTGCTTTAAATGTATAGTGTAGATGTGGACTTAAGTTATATTTGGAGTAAAGGTAAAGGGACCCCTGACCATTAGGTCCAGTTGCGGACAATTGGCCGAGAGAGCCGGCGTACAGCTTCCGGGTCATGTGGCCAGCATGACTAAGCCGCTTCTGGTGAACCAGAGCAGCGCACGGAAACGCCGTTTACCTTCCCGCCGGAGCAGTACCTATTTATCTACTTGCACTTTGACGTGCTTTCAAACTGCTAGGTTGGCAGGAGCTGGGACCGAGCAACAGGAGCTCACCCCGTCGCGGGGATTCGAACTGCCGACCTTCTGATCGGCAACTCCTAGGCTCTGTGGTTTAACCCACAGCGCCACCCGCGTCCCTTACTATATTTGGAGTAGGCCCTTTGAAATGAATAAACCTAAGTTTGTCCTTTTGATTAATGTCAATGGGTCTACTCTTAAGTAGCACTAACACCACTGACAGACTTGCGCTCTTTTTGTGTACAGATCCTCGGTCTAATCCGTCTGTGCTTCACGTCGCTGAAGGAAATGGCCGAAGGGGAGAGGATAGCCAATCTGAAAACAGAGGAACAGGATCCGGCAGGCCCCAGGTTATGGGATGGCATGGAGGAAGGCACAAGCGAAGGCCCACCAGTTAAAAATTTGGTCTGCGGAGCCAAGTTGGTTTTGACGGAGGAAGCGTCGCAGCGGGTTAAGCAGGAACCGAGCGAGGGTGTGCTTCAGCAATGCTGGGAAGGCCAATGGCAGGCCTTCCTGAAGGCCGTGCGTTCCCCTTGCTTGGGAGGGATCAAACTGCAGCTGCCCCGGCCTGCACCAAGGGAAGACATCAATGAATGTCAGGTCACTTCTGAGGGAGTGGCCAAAGCTGGCCAGTGGCCCCGAGGAGAAAGCGGCGATGAGATCCTGGACTCCTCTGGAGAACAAGTCAAAGTAGAGGTTCTGGACAAGGCCCCCGTTGACTTGGAGGTGCGACGCAGGCATTTCAGGCAGTTCCGCTATGAGAAAGCCAAGGGCCCCCGAGAAGTCTTGAGCCGACTCCGGGAGCTTTGTCGCCGGTGGCTGAAGCCAGAGAGACACACCAAGGAGCAGATCCTGGAGCTGGTGGTTCTGGAGCAGTTCCTGGCCATCCTGCCCCAGGGAATACAGGGTCAAGTCAGGGAGCAGGACCCAGAGACCTGCACCCAGGTGGTGGCCCTCGTGGAGGATTTCCTGACGAGGCAGGAAGTCCAAGATGCCAGGAGTTGGGATCAGCAGGTAAGGTCTGTACGCTGCCAACAGCATCTTGAGAGCACCATTTGTTGGCTACCCCGGCTTAGATGTTTTGTGTACAATCTAGCAGTAGACGTGTTTTGTTAAATAAAAGTGGATCAATGGGACTCCCGGTGCTGTTTCAGGTGCTGAGGCCTTCTGGAGAAACGGCTGCGAATTCCTGTGAGGCAAGCCAGGTTCCTCCCAACTTGTGGAAAGGGCAGCTCTGCAGAGCGGCTGGTCAGGGAGAGGACAAAACTGCAGACTTGACAGGTAAGGAATCTCCACGCATGGAATATACTTGATGCTTTTCAACCCCTGGGGAATTTCCCCCTTCAGGAATTTCCTCGTCTCCCTTGTTTCTTAAGCCCAGCTCTCGCTGAGGTGGTCTGCCTGCATCAGTTCAGACCATGTGCCAGACAAAATAAAAAAAGAGGAAGCGGCTTCCTTTTTAAAAATTTGTTTTCATTTATTTACAATATTTCTTTATTTATTAGATTCCATTTCTGAATCTGTTCCCCCAAAAATATTTACGCGATGTTACAGTAAAAGCATTACCATTAAAACAGTTTATAACAATTCCATACATAAAAACAATTTTTAAGGCTACCAGGGGGGCGGGAATACCCCAAAACTTAAACGTTACATACCTCATAATTTAATTACTACTTCTGTTGTGCTCGTAAGTCACTTTAAGTCATTTTTATGAGAAAAACAATTAGTAAATATTCATAATAATAATAAATTATATATTCACAATAGCTTTTAATTGTTTTATTGTATGATACAGCAGTATACAACTATTTTTTTATAAATAAAAAATAAAGTTATATTACATGTCTAATTAGAGACATTGTGGTTATCAGTGCTGTCCAGTAAACAACACTGTAATATATTAAGACAATACCTACTTATGTTCTAAACATTATTCTTTGAAAACATCATATTTAGATTATTCCTTTCTGATAATGTCTTAATTTATTTTACTGTGTTAAAGGTTTTTTCCCCATCTTGTCACAAAACTATCACGCCTCTGTTCCCTTCCCTGCCCCCGCCCTTAACTCTAATCTAATGAGTCAGTTTAGCTATTGTAGCTGTGTAAAAATGGACACAATATGGGAACTGCTCATTTGACCATTGTTTACTGTTGCAGGTGACCGGCAAGTGCATGAGAAGGAGGGGATAGGCCTTCAAAAGGAACGTTCTGAGCAAGTGGAACCAAACGATGCAACCTTGAGAAGAGAAAAAGGTTTCAAGAAGTATAGGAAGGGAATAACATTTGGGAGTCAGCAGGAAGCAGAAAGAGAACCAAAGAGAACTGTTCCCTGTCTGGAGGATAACGAGGATGGGGAAGAAAACAGGGTCCAGCCTCATGACAGGCAAACAACCTGTGTGGATCCCAAGAGAAGCTTCAGGCCCACTCTTAACCATCAGAGAATCCCCACTGGAGAGAAACCCTATAAGTGCTCTTTCTGTGGGAATAGCTTCACTCGGACGTGGGACCTCCTGGTACACACGAGGATCCACACCGGGGAGGCCCCATATAAGTGCTCCTACTGTGGGAAAAGCTTCAGCCGCGGTTCACTCTTCAGGGAACACGTGAGAACCCACACGGGTGAGAGGCCCTACAAGTGTTCGCACTGCGGGAAGAGCTTCAACCGGAAACGCTACCTTATCACTCACGAGAGAATCCACACGGGGGAGAACCCGCCTCTGTGCCTTTATTGTGGGAAAAGCTTCTCTCAGAGGGCCAGCCTCATTGCCCATGAGCGGAGCCACACAGGGGAGATCCCGTACAAATGCAGTCACTGTGACAAAAGTTTCTCCCAGAAGTCCAAGCTCGTCATACATGAGAGGACCCACACGGGAGAGACTCCCTTCAAGTGCCCTGAGTGTGGGAAAAGCTTCAGCCAAAAGGGGAACCTTAGGACACACATGAGAATCCACACCGGAGAGAAGCCTTTCAAATGCCTGCTTTGCATGAAAAGCTTCTCTCAGAGGGCCAAACTCCTTGTACATGAAAAAATGCATTCCGAAGCATTTGGTACAACGGAGGGGACTACGTCGGTTTTGTAGGAGAATTGAGGTTAAGACAAATTTGTGAGAGGATAAACTGCATGACTCTGAACGCCAGTGGTTGGGGAATGATTTCGGGGAGCTTGCTTTGTCCTGCTTTGGGGCTTCTCATTGCGGCATCTGCTTGGCCATTGTGAGGAACAAGATTCTCACGAAGATGGGCCTTTGCTCTGATCCTGCAGGATTCTTCTTGTGTCAATTTTGAGCTGGAAATTTCCCCCATGAAAATTTCACCTCCTTCTCCTGGGTGGCAATAGGTAGAGCACAGGCGGCTATGGCCATTGGCTGTGCTGGGTGTTGCTGATGGGACCTGGCATCCCAATAACCCGTGGAAGCTCCTCGCCCAATCTCCTTGATCCCCAGCCCCTGACCTGTTGAACCAAACTAGACTTGATGGGAGTATATTGTGCTCCAGGAGGCTTGGCTTGGTCAGAATCTAGTGTATACTTCCAAAGTAGTGTACACTGGCTGCCCCAAAGCATCCTGGGAACTGTCATTTTAGGACATTGACAGCTTCTATGAACCCCCTCACAGAACTACCATGCCCATAGTTTTCTGCCAAGAGGGACTGAGTGTTTAAAATACTCAGGGGATTGTAGGTCTGCGAACGGGAGGGAATACCCACACTACACAGTACGACATTTTGTGGCAGGCGCCACGTCTGGTTTAGCCACTTATGGGCATAGTAGTGTGGTATGGCTTGTGGGTGTGAGGGGCTGGTAGTCCTCCAGACGATATTTGGACTTCCAGGGCTGCCGCTGAGTCAAAACAGTGGTGCTGCTTCACCCTCAACGAGTTCTGCCCCACACACCTGCTGAGGGTGACTCCCTGTGCCCCCCACAAATGACACTGCCAACTCCAATGGTGCCATTCCTCCCCCCCCCCCAAGACAAAGGGAAGAAAATGGAGACTGAAAAGGCTGCGGCGGATGGGGCACAATGGAGTAGGCCGCAACAGTGGCAGATCAGGAGAATGGTTCACTCCTCGTGGGCCTGGATCTTCTGCCCCACCTCTGAGCCTCCTATCCTGAGGCAAGACTCATGGATGGGGCAGCCCTCCCATCTGCCCCTAGGCAGCATAACCTGCAGTTAGGCATTATGGAAACTAGGAGCCACAGCTGGAGGGCTGCAGATTCCCCGTCCCTGGCTTAAAGATACTTCCATACAACAGGCATAACAAACACTGCTTTTCCCCAGTCCAGACACCTCAAACTAATAGCTTTTATTTCCATTAACCTGACCACTGGTATAGTGTAAGTCAAGGATGGGGAACCCCTGGCGCCCCAGATGTTGCTGGACTCCAGCTCCCATCCTCCTTGATCATTGGCCGTGGTGGCTGCAGGGGCTGATGGGAATTGGAGTCCCAGCACCATCTGGGGGGCCAAAAGGTTCCACAGACCCTGATCTAAAGTGATTTGAGCTCTGGAAATGTCAAAGTAAAGCTTCTGCTTCTTAGCGTTCTGCCTCAGTTCTCCACCCACGAGATCCAAGGAAGCTGAACGCAGAAAGATTTGGGGCACGTAAACGAAAGTACTTGGTCACACACCATTGGCAAGGGCCGTGTTACCTCATAAATTGGCACTCGGGTGGTGCAAAGCGAAGAGTTTAAAGCAAAGTTGTTCAACGAATCACATTCATCAAATAAATGTGAATAGAAAAAGAAATATTCTAAAGGGAGGAAAGACAATCTTTGTTCTGAGATTATTCATATATATGAGGCATTTCAGGAATGCCTCTCGAAAGATGGCGCTTGCTGTCTTCAATTTTTATATGCATGCATTGAGCATAATAAAAGCATTTATCTAAACTGGCCTTACTATTAGCTCAGCATTTATTTTAAGCTTCCAGTCCTGTAGACTTTTCTCCCCATTGCTGGCTTCTGCCTCTTAGGGGAAACCCAACGCTCCACCACCCAATGTTGTCAGGTGACTGACACCTGCCGAAAGTCCTTTGCACAGCTCTTCCCAACATCCAGTTGGGTTCTGGGCAGAGGGGCAGAGATGGGCAACGGAGCTTTGCAAAACCCCTTTAGGTCATTCCCACCTACTCACCCTTTTGCCTGCTCCATTGTAGACATCCGCTGTAGGAAAGCTGGGTGGAGCTTGCTCCAAAGACCCGGCAGGCTAAACAAGGAAACCTGGGCAGCTGGATTAGACCTGAGGTCCAGATGTTCCCCAACCCCTAGTTGCTGGATGCATCCAAAATAATGCTCCACACACAGAGTAGCGGAGGGGAAATTGCTGTATTTTTATTATGAAAACAAACCCCTTACCAATAGGATCAATGACAATTTTTAAAGCTCCCTGCCGGAGGTTACGTTTCCCAGTATGTTTCCGAGCACAATTCAAAGTGTTGGTGCTGACCTTTAAAGCCCTAAACAGCCTCGGTCCAGTATATCTGAAGGAGCGTCTCCACCCCCATCGTTCAGCCCAGACGCTGAGGTCCAGCGCCGAGGGCCTTCTGGCGGTTCCCTCATTGCGAGAAGTGAGGTTACAGGGAACCAAAGGGCCTTCTCAGTAGTGGCACCCACCCTGTGGAACGCCCTCCCTTCAGATGTGAAGGAAATAAGCAGCTATCTTATCTTTAAAAGACATCTGAAGGCAGCCCTGTTTAGGGAAGTTTTTAATATTTAATGCTGCACTGTTTTAACACTTGATTGGAAGCCGCCCTGAGTGGCTGGGGAAACTCAGCCAGATGGGCGGGGTATAAATAATAATAATAATTTTGTGATTTGTGGCATGAATGAAGCACTGGTCAGATCTACCTTGGGGCTGTGAGCTGCCCACAGAGGGATAAAATGTATAAAGCCCTTCTGGAGCACACCTTGCCATGGTTTTTCTTCCAAGAGCAAAGACGCAGGTAACTCTGGAAACTCGCAAGCAAGGCTTCCAGGTGGAAGCTCTCCCTTGTCTGGCTGCAACTGGGCAAAGGTGGCCTCCTAGGCCTCTCCACCTGCTGCTCTGAACACTCTCTGAACACACCCCTGACCCTTCCTGCTCCACACCCTCCTTGAGTGTTTATGCCTGGCTGGAATGTGTCCTCGAACTCGGACGATGTTGCTTGCTACCCTGGAAGGAGGCTAGAGGCGATGCAGGAATATGCAGCTGTCCCTGACGGGGATTGAACCTGCAACCTTGGCATTAGCAGCACCTCGCTCTAATCAGCTGTAGAAACTAGCCTAGTCCTCCCTACTTTTGCCTCTGGCCCCACTCACCCCTGGCACGTTACTTCCTGATAAATTTGCTCAGAAGGGAATTCAGCCCTTTGGCCAGAGAAAACTCCCACCCTCTTGGGCTACAGCATCAACCAATCAGCAGAGGTACACTGCCTTGGAATATGGGTGCTCCACTTTTCTGAAGCTTTTGTCTGCTTTGGACTCTTTCTGCCAATCAATTCCTTTGCACGGTCCTGGAATCTAGGGCAGGGGTCAGCAAACTTTTTCAGCAGGGAGCCGGTCCACTGTCCTTCAGACCTTGTGGAGGGCCAGACTATATTTTGAAAAAAAAAAAAATGAATGAATTCCTACGCCCCACAAATAACCCAGAGATGTATTTTAAATAAAAGCACACATTCTACTCATGTAAAAACACCACGCAGACCCCACGAATAACCCAGAGATGCATTTTATATAAAATGACATGTTGTTGTTTAGTCGTTTAGTCGTGTCCGACTCTTGTGACCCCATGGACCAGAGCACACCAGGCATTTCTGTCTTCCACTGCCTCCTGCAGTTTGGTCAAACTCATGCTGGTAGCTTCGAGAACACTGTCCAACCATCTCATCTTCTGTCGTCCCCTTCTCCTTGTGCCCTCCATCTTTCCCAACATCACGGTCTTTTCCAGGGAGTCTTCTCTTCTCATGAGGTGGCCAAAGTCTTGGAGCCTCAGCTTCATTCTACTCATATAAAAACACGCTGATTCCCGGACTGTCCGCAGGCCGGATTGAGAAGGCAATTGGGTCGCATCCAGCCCCCGGGCCTTAGTTTGCCTACCAATGGGGCTTAGAAAGGGAATACTAGAAAACTGCAACATGGACCTTGCCCAGATATCAATTCCATATAAGCAAATGTGTTAATCCACCAACACAAGAAAAACAAAGAGGCAAACAAATTTTATTGCAATGTGAGCAAACTTTTGAGAGTTAAGCTTTATAACGCCGAAGTTTTTTTCCTTTATTTGTTGTGCCCTTTCCCAATTAAGTAAAACGTTGCCCATTTTTAAAGCATCTTCCTGGGATTTTATTATTCCCTCCCCCCACGTAACAGTGTCCCATTTTGCTTTTTTGGTGCCCGTTCCCTCTTTGCAGCCATTGGCTGAGCCCCTGTGAGGTCACAGAGGGGGAGTGACCAGCTACAGAACGTTGGCAATAATCAAACTTCTGCTGAGATGATGAAGAGGATGTCAGCTGGGCTGTAAGAAAATTCTAGGGAACAGGAATGGTGTGAAGCTCTGGGGGGGGGGGAGTGAGTTTTGGAGGCTGGGAAGGCAAATCACAGAGGCCAGTCTAATCTGTTCAGTGTGTCAGTCTTCTTCAACCAGGCACCTTCGAGATGTTTTGGACTACAGCTGGGGCTGATGAGAGATGGGCAGCATCAAGTTGGTGAATGTTGTGGCGCATTAATCGCATGGAACCCTCTCATAGTCTGCATAGATTGTTTTTGTAATTATTTGGTACGTATAACTACAATCCAAAAACACTGGATTCTAGAAGGTGGTTCTTTAAAAAAACCAAACCATTTCCCACTAACCTTTTGAAGCTGTGCTCTGGCTTTTAATTTTTTTATCAAGAATGAAAATCATTTTGAATGCAACACAAACAAATGATCTGCGCTGGTTGCACCATGGAGGCAGCCTAGAGAATAATTGTGTGGGGTGCCTAAAGATTCCAAGGGTGCCCTCGACTATGTTAATGCCTTGCAGAAAACATAGCAGCTGGCTCGCAGAAGAATACGATGGTACCTTGGTTCCTGAAGGGCTTTGCTCCCAAACAAATCGGCTCCCAAACGCTGCAAACCTGGAAGTAAGTGTTCCGGTTTGCAAAAGTTTTTCGGAAGCCGAACATCCTATGTGGCTTCTGCTTGAGTGCAGGAAACTCCTGCAGCCAATTGGAAACCATGCCTTGGTTTTCGAACGGTTTTAGTAGCCGAACGGACTCCCGGAATGGATTAAGTTCAAGAACCAAGGTACCACTGTATCCCCTACCCAGAGCCTTCTGATACTGAATCAAGACCCTCGGGGCCATAGACTAGGACTGTCAACTTTTGAAGCAGCCTCTTGGTGTGTCTTTAAGACATGCTGTTCTGCAGCAAAGTCCACAGGACCACCAAGTTTAACTGGAGGGCATCTGCCCACCTCCACCCACGTAAACCCTGGTCAGACCTGGGTTCCTCCAGGCAACCTGTTTCTTCAGCATTCATTCCGACTTGCTTACACGGAGGTCAGACTATGTCTGGCCTTTACTGAGCACTGGTTCTGCAGATGAATGCCCTACCAGGAGAGGCCGGGGATCAAACCTAAGACCTTCTGCATGTAAAAGCAGATGCTCTACTTCTGAGTTTTGGTCTATTAAAGACCAAGTGAGATCCCAGTCCTTCTAAATGAGAGCTGCCTAAACAAAGGACTCTGCTTCATTCTGTGGCAGACCACTGGTCCATTGAGCTTAGCATCAGTGACGCTAATTGGAGATGTCAGAAATTGAACCCACACGCTCTACCACTGAGATGCAGCCCTTCCCATATAGTCCAGAACACTTTTCATAAGATAGTAGAGTCAGAAGGGACCACATGGGTCATCTAGTCCAACCCCTGGCAATGCAGGAACCCTTTGCCCAACAAGGAGCTCGAACCTACAACCTTGAGATTAAGAGTCTCGTGCCACACAGCCTGCCATTTGATGAGCTGTGAGTGATAGTTCTGTCCCAGTGTCATTCAGTGGCAGCATTTACAGAATTTCTTCTCAATCCTACGCGTCCGTAGCCTGTTTCTATCACAGTTGGGAATTCTAAGAATGTTTCCGAGCTCTGCACGGAGCTTCCCGCCCAACTCCTAAGCTTCTACAGGGCTCCCCGCTTGCTCAGATTCGCTGAGGTTTAGGAAAATCAGATACCCCAAGGTGGCTTTCCCTACGCTGTTGATTTTTATGTGGCTCTTCCTGTGCGAGGTGAGGCCCGCCCTCTGGCTGAAGCGCTTCCCGCACTCAGCGCACTTGTAGGGCTTCTCCCCCGTGTGGATCCTCACGTGGGTCATAAGGTTACCCTTCTGGCTGAACGTTTTCCCGCAGTCCAAGCACTTGTACGGGTTCTCCCCCGAGTGGATTCTCTTGTGAGCAATGAGGTTCCACTTCCGGTTGAAGCTCCTCCCGCAGTCTGAGCATTTGTATGGGGTTTCCCCTCGGTGGATTCTCCGGTGCCCCGCCAGGTACCGCTTTTGGTTGAAACTCTTCCCACACTCGGAGCATTTATATCGCCTGTCCCCCGCGTGGCTCCTCTCGTGTGGGACGAGGAGGCCTGGGCTCGGAGGAAAGGCCGAGGACTTGAACGGTTTCTCATCCCCGGTGACCGCTTCCCGCTTAAGGATGCCTTGGCTCGGCCGGAAGTTTCCGTTGGTGTCACTGTGTGGTTTCGCCTCCACAGAATCCTGGGCTTTGGGTTCCTTCCCACGGAAGCCGCCTTCCCAACAGGCTACAGCTCCACCCGTTCTACTTTCGGGGTCCTGCTTGCCTGCCAGCGCCTTCTGACCCAACAACACAGTTCCCTCCTCGTAATTCTGGAAGACCAAGCCGATTCTCATGGATGCATCGTGCGGCTCCACCTGGTCGGAGCCTTCCTGGTGATGAAGGTTATCTCCCACCTGCTTGTCGGCTGCGGAGATAAGAAGAGCTTATTATACAGAGGCAAAATGCTCAGGACTGCAATACCTCAAGAACCACCTCTTCCCACAGGAACTGTCCCGGAGCCTGTGATTGTCAATTGAGGCCCTTATTCGTGTGCCTCCTCCACGAGAGGTCCGGAGGGTGGCAACATAAGAAGGGGCCTTTTATGTGGTGGCTCCCTGTTTGTGGTGTGCTCTCCCTAGGGAGGTTCACCTGGTGCCTTCGTTATGCATATTTAGGCACCAGGTAAAAACGTTCCTCTTCAGCCAGGCCTTTGCCTGATTGACATCTGATGCCCTTTTAAATGTGTTATGGGAGCGGGGATTACATACCTACATACCTACATAATTTTATTACGGTCAAAGACCAGCTCAAAAAGCACAACTGGGACAACTTTCACAAGAATAAAAAACACATTTAAAACATTGTACAACAACAGCTTAAAGATTAAAATCTGAGATAAACGCAGGGATTATTGGATTGTTTTTGTTGTTATTTTTATTATGTAACTTTTATATATATCGTAATTTTACGTTGTGAACCACCCTGAGATCTACAGATGAAGGGATATCTTCTACTACTACTACTATTACTACTACTACTAATAATACACTTCTTTTGCCACTGGCACCACCCACCCCTGGCATGCGGGTCTCAGGAGGTTGCCCAGGAGAGAGTTCAACCCCCCAGACTGGAAAAGTTTTCCCACCCCCTGATCAAACAGACCCTCCATGTTCACCATTATTGAGTTGGTTTTCCTCCTTGCTCTCATCCTGCTTGGCTATTCTGCAGAGCTGCCTGTTCCAAGTGTCGGACAGAATCTGGTCCACTTCGGAGGAATTCACAGCCACCTCCGCAAAAGGTGCTGGCAGCTGAAAGAGAGCAGGGAGGCGGGTAGACAGACATTAAGAACATACATAAAAACCTCAGAATGCAGCTAGATACCAGGTCAGTGGCCCATCTAAGCCCAACATCCTGTTCTCACAGTGGCTCACTTGATGCCTGTGGGAAACCAGCAAGCAGGATTCGAACACAAGAGCCCTCTGCCTCTCCTCCTTACAACCGGTGGTATATGAATAATAATGAAGTGATATTTAGAATTGTCACACCGTTGCTCCTTCAGCTGCACTGGTGTTTGCGGACACAGTTTGGGAAAGCAACTATTTTACCTGTGACGCCTTCACCACCACAGCCATTATTTGCCTGACCACCCCCCCTCCCTGGTGGCCATCAGGCTGTTAATAAATGAGATGGGGAACTAGATGTTGATGCTAACTCACATTTTGCCTGTTACATGTGAGTGTTACTATAATACAGTGGTACCTCGGGTTACATACGCTTCAGGTTACAGATGCTTCAGGTTACAGACTCTGCTAACCCAGAAATAGTACCTCGGGTTAAGAACTTTGCTTCAGGATGAGAACAGAAATTGTGCTCTGGCGGCGCGGCAGCAGCATGAGGCCCCATTAGCTAAAGTGGTACCTCAGGTTTAGAACAGTTTCAGGTTAAGAACGGACCTCCGTAACAAATTAAGTACTTAACCCGAGGTACCACTGTAGTAATAATGGCAATACTAGAAGAGGGCCTTTTCTGCGGTGGCTCCCCGCTTGTGGAACGCTCTCCCCAGGGAGGCTCGCCTGGTGCCTTCCTCACATATCTTTAGGTGGCAGCAGGGGTGTCAACTTGAATAAAATATTGGTAGGGGGTGCCAGGTAAGCCCTGCTCCGCATAATCAATCGCAAGACATGATTTGAATGGCAATGCCCATCAACTTTGGGGGGGCCAGGACCCCTGAAATATTTTATGGGGGGGCCAAAAAGACCTTGGCTCCTAGAGGTTGGCTTCTATGGGCACCAGACAAAAGCATTTATCTCTCACCAGGCCTTTGGCTTTTAGCTATCTATGGCCTTTATGCATGGTATTGCTTAAAATGCTGTAAGCTGCTTTGAGTTTCTACAGCAAAAAGCAACTGATCAATTTAATAAATAATAAGATAAACCAAAATCAAGATCTGCCAAAAAAGCTGGAAAACATCTTCATGTATGCGACAACAGCCGCGAGAGTTCTAATAGCACAAGGATGGAAGACTGAAGAAACCCCCAACTAAAGAATCATGGCAAGAAAAATTTATGGACTATGCAGAACTGGCAAAATTGACATATAAGCTACGGGACAAGGATAACTGTGACTTTAAGGATGAATGGGAACCCTTTACAAAGTATTCAAAGATGCAACAAAGCGAACTGGACTCCTTGGCGGGCTTTGAATAAACATTCACAAACTTTTCTATTGATGATAATCAGCTAAAAGGTTTGAGGATCTATACAACTGTGTAACATGCAGAAAACAGCATTCTCAGAGAAACCAAAGACTGGAACTGAGGGAAGCCGGGGGGGTGGGGGGGGTGGGCTTTGTGTGGGAGGGTGGGGGGAGGGAAAAAATAAGGATGATATGTTTCTGGATAATATGTTTTGTTTTAATTTTGAATGAAAAAGTTTTAACAAACAAAACAAAAAGAACAAAATCAAGCAACACACAAAGTGGGTCGCCTCCAAACCCAACCCACACTCCTCCTTTCGATTTGCCCGCCATCAAGGCCTCTCACCTGCTGCCTGCATCTCTTGCCGTTTTGCTGCCCCATCAGGAAGCCTTCTGCCAGGGCCACTGCCTGGGCACAGCTCTCCGGCTCGCTCTCCCGGACCCAGCTCTGCATCTCCAGGGGCAAGATGATCAGGAACTGCTCCAGGATCAGCAGCTCCAGGATCTGCTCCTTGGTGTGCCTCTCCGGTTTCAGCCACTGGCAGCACAGCTCCTGGAGCCTTTGGCAAACCTCGCGGGGCCCTTTGGCCTCCTGGTAGCAGAAGTGGCGGAAGCGCTGGCGCCGTGTCTCCGGCCGCAGGGCCCCCTCGCTCGCGGCCTCCTCCTTCACCTTCACGAAGGAGTCCAGGCTTCGGTAGACCTTCTGGGCTTCCCCACCGAGGCCCGGCACAGCCTGGGTCACCCATCCACCCTTCGGCCACTGCGTGACATCTTGGACTGAGGCCTGGATCTCCTTGGCCTCCTCCCCAGACACGGGATGAGGCTGCGATCTGGAGTCTGGGGCCTGCACGCTCTGCAAGAACTGCTGCCACTGGGTCTCCCAGTGCTGCTGCTGCAGCCCCTCCTCTGGCTCCCGCTTAATCTGTGGTGGGAGATCCTTGCTCACTAAGGTCCCGATGCTCCCCACATGGGCCACTTGTGGGACTCTCTTTCCTTCCCCCCGCATCCCCTGCCACAATTTGGAGCCGGCCGTGTCCTGCTCCTCCATTTTCAGAGGTTAGCTGCGTCCCCCTGCTTCTCTTTCAAACTATTCCAGTCTCCCGCTTCCAACGCGGGACAGCCTCCGATGTCTTCACCCTCTAGAGTTAAGGGGCTTCTCTTGGAGTCACAATCAAGGGTCTCCTGTCCGGTTCTCAGGTAGGAATATGGGCTTGTCCTAAACAGGAAGAGAGACAAAGGCAGGGGTGTGAGAGAGAGGGAGAATAAGAATGGTAAATAGTAAGCCCCACAGGGCAGTGAGAGCTGCAGAGCAAAAGAACATAAGAAGTGGATTTGTAAAGACTTTGTTTTTCTGGCTAAAGTGTTTGTAAAAGCTGAAAATCAAAAATTAAAATTAAAAAAGGAAGAAGAGTCCTGCTCTGGTTTACAATGCATTAAAACACTAAATAAACCAATCCAGAGCAGGCATAGGCAAACTCCGGCCCTCCAGATGTTTGGGACTACAATTCCCATCATCCCTGACCGCTGAGCCTGTTAGCTAGGGGTGATGGGAACTGTAGTCCCAAACATCTGGAGGGCTAGAGTTTGCCTATGCCTGATCCAGAGTAAAACAAATTCAAGCTTCAAGGAAAGTATTTCAGATCCTTGTCTAAATGACATTCTGTTCTGCCCATATTTATTTACCAACTTAATTTATAGATCTGCCCCATAGCAGTTGTTCTCCAGGAAGCCAGGGTTTGTTGTGATTAGAGCAGTGTTTCCCAAACTTAGGTTTCCAGCTGCTTTCGAACTACAGTTCCCATCATCCCTGACCACTGGTCTTGCCAGTTAGGGATGATGGGAGCTGTAGTCCAAAAACAGCTGGAGACCAAAATTTGGGAGACGCTGGGTTAGAGTGTCAGAAAAGGACCTGGGAGATCAGTGTTCAAATCCCCACTCAGTCATGAAGCTCACTGGGTGACCTTGGGCCAGTTGCAGCCTCTTTACCTACCTAGTTGTGAGGATCAACTGAGGGTGTGTGTGTGAACCATGTACTCCTTGGATAAAAAGGTGGGATATAAATGCAATAAAAAAGATCTTCTCCTTAAGAAAGATGGGGGGGCAGCCAGATGGAGATGTCAGTCGTCAGTCTGGCACCCAGAGATCTCCACATGGTCATGACTGGACCTACGCCAGTAGCAAACCGTGCCGGGCGGCTGGCTAATTTCTAACACTGCCCACAACGCCTGCAGGTTTCAAGCAAGACCCTCTCCTCCATGAATTTGTCTAATACTCTGTTCAAGCCCTCCAAGTGTCACTGCCTCCTAGACTCCAGCCCCCTACCCCACTGGTTTTCAAGGGGGGCAAAATCTCGCCTTTGCAGGTTTCCACCATCAAAAAAAGTAAGATCATGGCCACTGGGCCCATCACCTCCTGGCAAATAGAAGAGGAAGAAATGGAGGCAGTGAGAGATTTTACTTTCTTGGGCTCCATGAGCAGATGGTGACAGCAGTCATGAAATTAAAAGACGCTTGCTTCTTGGGAGAAAAGCAATGACAAACCTAGACAGCATCTTAAAAAGCAGAGACATCACCTTGCTGATAAAGGTCCATATAGTTAAAACTATGGTTTTCCCAGTAGTGATGTATGGAAGTGAGAGCTGGACCATAAAGAAGGCTGATCGCTGAAGAATTGATGCTTTTGAATTATGGTGCTGGAGGAGACTCTTGAGAGTCCCATGGACTGCAAGAAGATCAAACCTCTCCATTCTGAAGGAAATCAGCCCTGAGTGCTCACTGGAAGGGCAGATCCTGAAGCTGAGGCTCCAATACTTTGGCCACCTCATGAGAAGAGAAGACTCCCTGGAAAAGACCCTGATGTTGGGAAAGACTGAGGGCACAAGGAGAAGGGGATGACAGAGGACGAGATGGTTGGACAGTGTTCTCGAAGCTACCAGCATGAGTTTGATCAAGCTGTGGGAGGCGGTGGAAGATAGGAGTGCCTGGCGTGCTCTGGTCCATGGGGTCACGAAGAGACGGACACGACTAAACGACTAAACAACAACAACAACCCTTACTAGCAAGAAGCCACAGATTTGGAGGTCAGACCCAAGCGAAATTGAAGTGTCAAGGTTTTGTGTTCCTCTCCTGCCCCCCCCCCCATTGTTGCATCTCTCAGCAGGCTGTTCTACTCTCTCCCCCTCTCCCTTTGCAAATTGGTTTCGCCCCTTTGCAGCAGCAGCTGCTGTTCCTTTTTGTCCCCCTGGAAATTATTTCTCAGCTTTCAATGTCCACCGCCCCCCACTTTTTGCACTCACCTCTCCTTGGCTGGCTTAGCAATGCTCTCTGCACTGTGCATGGCCCATGAATAAGGGCACTTTTGATCCAGACTCACTCTCAGCAGCAGAGAAATTTATATTTATATTTTATTTCATTTTTTTAAAAAGCCAGTTTCCCACCAGGGCTCTCTTAGAAAGTGGGGTTTGTGGGGGGGGGGGAGGAAGCCGCTTCGCAAATCCTGATACTTCCCTTCTGACATTGCCAGGCGCTGCTAGGAATCGCGGTTGCACTCGGTAGATTTAACCTTTTCCAAACAGGCCTCGGCTGCTTTTCTGTGAGCTTTCTCGGGCAAGAACAGGGCTGGGGAATCCTGTGGGTCGTCAGATGTTGCTTGGACTACAGCTCCCAGAATTCCTGGCCATTGGGCCACGCCTGCTGGAGGATGATGGGAGTTGTAGTTCATTAACACCTGGAGGACCACTGGAAAGAGCTGTTCTAGGGCTTCTATCCCTCCCTGCATCTGTATCGGATTCGAAATGGTTTTTGGAGATGAAAGCGTTTTTTACATATATATTTTTAATCATTGTCAAATCAAATCAATCTTTACTACGGTCCAGAGACCCAACAATTAATCATTGCAATGGTTTGAATATAAAATTGTGCCATTGTTTTTATTGCTTCTTCTTCTTATTATTATTACAGTGGTACCTCGGGTTACATACGCTTCAGGTTACATACACTTCAGGTTACAGACTCCGCTAACCCAGAAATAGTGCTTCAGGTTAAGAACTTTGCTTCAGGATGAGAACAGAAATCGTGCTCCGGCGGCGCGGCAGCAGCAGGAGGCCCCATTAGCTAAAGTTTCAGGTTAAGAACGGATGTCTGGAACGAATTAAGTACTTAACCCAAGGTACCACTGTATTATTATTTCCCAACTTCATTTGAATGAATTTAAACCTGCTGCCACCCTGCAAAAGGAGTATGTCCAAACTCCTGAGAATACTATTCTGACAGAGCTACAATTCTCAAGGTTTCCTGTGAAGAGATATTGTTACACCACTCTGAAAGTTGTAGTTCTGTGATGGGACTAGGACATCTCATGACAATTCCCAGCACCCTTAACAGCTCCCAGGATTATTTGGGGGAAGACATGGCTGTTCCAAGTGACATCACAGTGCTTTAAACGTATGGTGTGAATGTGGCCTGTATCTTCTCTGCTACCCAGCATCTTAAATCATGACTGAAGTCATCAACTTTGCCTTCCCACAAGGAGAGCACTTACACACCACGTTTCCTTCTGTGTGGGATCATTCTTGTGGGGTGAGGCTCTGGCTTTGCTGAATCCATTCCCTTCGTCCTATCCCCCCATGCTGCCGGAGTTTGGGCAGGTTGTTGGGAAAGACGGGGTCTTTTTGAGCGTGGCACCATTCGCTGTGGAATGCCCTCCCAAGAGAAACAGATGTAGCTATGCCACTGCTCACTGTCCATCACACAGGCTTTTTCAGAACATTTTGGGGATGGGCGATAGCATTCACTGCTTTTGCTCACCGATGTGGAGGGGTTGACTGCTGCATAGGTATTTCTGTAAGACTAGTTTTATTTTAAAAGCTTTAATTGTTGAAAATTACTTCTTTTAGTTGCCTTGATTTCCACACTCTCCACCCACAAGGAAAGGCATTTCTTGATATATCCTAAATATATAAAATAAAATTTACTGACTCTTTCAAGGCATAAGCTGCGCAACCAGTGTTATAACCTTTTCCCAGTCCTGTGT
Source organism: Podarcis filfolensis (assembly GCF_964270895.1). NCBI lineage: Eukaryota > Metazoa > Chordata > Lepidosauria > Squamata > Lacertidae > Podarcis > Podarcis filfolensis. Next base: position 9,560,857 of record NC_139605.1, read on the forward strand.
GGATTTTTTGGGGGGGGGAAGAATTTTTATTTGATTTTACAAATTCATTCACATTCAAAATCACAGATAATAAAAAATACACAAGATTCTTCCAAATCTCAATACCTCCCCACTCCCCTCTGTGGGTTCTTTAGTTAACTTTTTCTACTGCATACCATAAGTCCTCCTAATTTTCAACACGCCATTGTACCCAAAGTCTATATAACATTACAAGAGTTATTTAAGACCTGCCAAAGTGTTCAAGTGTTTACAGTGGTCTGTCAAGTATAGTATAATTTTCTCCCATTCTTTGCTGAAGTGTCAATCCTCCTGGTTTCTGATTTCCTCTGTCATTTTTGCCATCTCTGCATAAGCCAATATTTTGCTCTGCCAGCCCACTCTGGTAGGGACCTTGCTTTCTTTCCAACCTTGGGTAAGCAGCATTCTTGCAGCTATTGTAGCATACATAAACAGTGTTTTCGGTATCTCTGCATCTACAATTCCTAAAAAAAAGGCTTCTGGTTTTTTTAACAAACATTATTTTAAACATTTTTTTCAGGTCGTTGTATATCATTGCCCAGAATTCCTTTGTTACTTTAGAATTCCACCACATACGGTAAAAGGTGCTGTCCTTTTCTTTACATTTCTAGCAAATATTTGAGCTTGTCCTATACATTATTGCTATTTAAAGGTAAAGGTAAAGGGACCCCTGACCATTAGGTCCAGTCGTGACTGACTCTGGGGTTGCGGTGCTCATCTCGCTTTACTGGCCGAGGGAGCCGGCGTACAGCTTCCATGTCATATGGCCAGCATGACTAAGCCGCTTCTGGCGAACCAGAGCAGCGCATGGAAACACCGTTTACCTTCCCGCCAGAGCGGTACCTATTTATCTACATGAACTTTGATGTGCTGATTGGGCAGTGTTCTCAAAGCTACCAACATGAGTTTGACCAAACTGCGGGAGGCAGTGGAAGACTGGAGTGCCTGGCGTGCTCTGGTCCATGGGGTCACGAAGAGTCAGACACGACTAAACAACAACAACAACTTTGATGTGCTTTCAAATTGCTAGGTTGGCAGGAGCAGGGACCAAGCAATGGGAGCTCACCCCGTTGCGGGGATTCGAACAGCCGACCTTCTGATCCACAAGTCCTAGGTTCTGTGGTTTAACCCACAGCGCCACCCGCGTCCCTAATTTTGCTAATTTACTCGGCGTTAAATACCAGTGGTACATCATTTTCATATAGTTTTCTTTTAATGTATAACACGCTGTAAACTACAAATCCTTTCTACATAGTTTTTCCCATGCTGAAAGCTGTATGTTGTATCCAAAATCCCTTGCCCATTGTATCATAACCAGTTTAACTTCTTCATCATTAGTAAACCATTCCAATAATAATTTATACATTTTAGAGAGTAATTTCACATTATTCTCCAACCATTCTCTCTCAGACCTCGATATTTCATTAGAAAATCCCTTTCTTTTATCTGTTTTAAAAACATCTCTTTAACTGGTGATACTGTAACCAATCCGTTAAAAGAACTCTTATGTCCTCAATTTTCCCCCCAATTTCAACTGGTGCTCTTCTTCTACTAATAATTCCTTATATGTTGCCCAACCCTGTCTCATATTCAATTTTTTCACATAAATCGCTTCTAGTGGGGAGAGCCACCATGGTGTTTTCTGCTCCAAGAGATTTTTGTATTTTTCTCATACGACATATAGTGACTTTCTTACTAAGTGGTTCAGGAAATCTCTGTGTACTTTGACTTTTTCATACCATAAATATGAATGCAACCAAATCTATTATCGTGACCCTCCAAATCTAAAGTATCTGTATTTTGTAATGTTATCCATTCTCGGGGCCAGCAAAAGCAGGACACCTCATAATATAACCTTAAATCTGGCAGGGAAAAGCCACCTCTATCCTTAGAATCTATTAATAATTTGTGTTTTATTCTTGGCTTCTTCCCCTGCCATATAAATTTTGAAATATCTACTGTACTGTGTGGATTTTCTCGTGTGCACAAAGGTCTGACTTCCGAACGAATGTTTTCCCACAGAGGGCACACTTGTATGGCTTCTCCCTCATGTGTATTATCTCATGTTTTACAAGTTTGGACTTTATAGGGAAGCTTTTCCCGCATTGTAGGCACTCATACGGCTTTTCCCCTCTGTGCTTCCTCACGTGGTTGTTAAGGTAACGCTTTTTGTCGAAGCTCTTCCCGCAGTCTGAGCACTTGTACGGTGTCTCCAGTGTGTGCAGCCTGACGTGTTCCTGAAAGACTGAACAATTGTCAAAGTTTTTGCCGCAGTGAGAGCACGTATACAGAGATTCTCCTGTGTGGATTCTCATGTGCTGCATAGAGCCTGAACTGCAACTGAAGTTTTTCCCACCGTTAGAGTAATTATACATGTTCCACAATCCTGTGTGGGTTCTCTCATGTGCAAGAAGGCCCTGCGTCTGAATGAAACTGTTTCCACAATAGAATGACAGGTACGGCTTCTCTCTGATGTGAATGCTCTGCTGTACCATAAGGTCTGAGCTCCGTTCAAAGTCTCTTCGACAGTCAGATGATGCTTTTTGTACCTCACTACACTCTATTATTTGTGAGTCAGCGGATTCTCTCTCCTCTCTGCTAACTTCTGCATAGAAAGTGGATTTTTCCACCAGACCACTCTCATAGCTTCTTTCTTCATCATTCAACAACCCTGGCTGATTCTCAAACATTATTCGCTTTTGATGGTCATGTAAATCCTCATCTTTTCCCAAACAGGCATTGCTTGCTTCTCCTTGCACAGAACCTTCCTGGTGGAGGGTATTTGTCTCATCCTCCAATACCCGCTCATTACCTGTAGGAATAAAAAAATCCCAGAGAATCTTATCTGTTCTGAAGTGATTATTCCAAACAGAAAATCAACAGAGTTTAGTATCAGAGCTGTTGCAGGCAGAATATGTGAGAATATTCTCTTTTCCCCCTCATAATACGAGAATTAAAGTCTTCCACTGAAATTGTGTAGTCGTAGCTTCAGCGCAGACAATAGAAAGCACTTCTAATTAAATTTTAAAACTACTAGACAAGGCAATGGCTGCTGGCTTAGTTTATGGAAGTCTTCTGTTTTTTTTAAGGATTAGAGAAATTCATGGAAAACAGGTCGGTCATGTTGTACTGGATCTCTCTGGTCAAATATTGTCCAGCTCTGAATATCAGATGCTAGAGTAAAAAAACCAACAACCCAGAAAATAGAGGGCTGAGGCCTATAAGTCCAGCTTGAGTAAAGGTTACAGCTTTTAGGACTTTTTAGTTTAGAAGAAAGAGGAGTAAGGGAAGGGATGTGATTGTGATATGGAGAAAGTGAACAGAGACATTTTCCACATTATCTCATAATACTAGAACCTAGAGACATCTAATGAAATTGAACAAGGGCTTGTGGCAGTGAGGGGGTTGAGTGACAAGGGAAGCGTCGTGGTGAGGGAGAACTGTGGACAGGGGTGCCAACTTTAATAAAATATTGGGGGGGTCAGGTAAACCCCACCCCACATAATAGATGCAGTGCACTTACTCCATTTGAGGGGGGACTCCCCTCAAATTCGCCTTAAGGGTGAAGTCAACCTGTCAGAAGTTGCAGAGCCTGCTGTGGCTGTAGGGACCAATGTGGGATAATGATAATAATGATGATGGCAGACAAGTGAATATTTGCCAGAGAGGGGGGGAAAGGAGTGAGAGGAGAAACCGCCTCATGAAAACCTGAGCATGGTGAATCCTTACTCGGCAATCTCGTCACTTCACTCTGCCTGTCCGTGGCTTCTCTGAAGACCTGCCCAGCCCAGGTGTCCTGTGGCAGAAGCTGGCCCGTCTCAGAAGGATCCGCAGCCATCACCGCAAAAGGCACAGGTACCTGAAACAGCAGTGAGGAAGATCATGAACGGAAGAGGCCATATGGCTTCTGCTAGCCTGAAGTTGGATAACAAGTACAGTGGTACCTTGGGTTAAGAACTTAATTCGTTCTGGAGGTCCGTTCTTAACCTTAAACTGTTCTTAACCTGAGGTACCACTTTAGCTAATGGGGCCTCCCACTGCTGCTGCGCTGCGATTTCTGTTCTCATCCTGAAGCAAAGTTCTTAACCCGAGGTACTATTTCTGGATTAGCGGAGTCTGTAACCTGAAGCGTCTGTAACCCGAGGTACTATTGTAATGGTCCGAAGGAACCCGACATGACATACACTTTCTGGCCACCAGGATCTGGGCTAGAGCAAATCCCTCCGAATGCATTAATTTCCACAGGTTACTTAACACCCAGACACTTGAAATAGCAAATTACCATACTGGCTTGAATATAAGCCGCACCTGCAAATAAGCTGCACCTTTAAAATTCAGCGGCTTAGAGGAGGCTTGGGAGCAGCAGACGGGACGCGCCACGTTGCCCCCCGGCTGCTCTTGGGGGGAGGGGGAGCTGGGCCGCTTTGCCAGCAGCCTCTGCCCCTACCCCCCCTTCATTCCAACGGCTCGGGGGAGGCTTAGGAGCGGCAGGCAGGCTGGGCGCCATTGCCCTGAGCTCCTGGGCTGCTTCGGGGGGGGTGGGACTGCGCTACTTTGCTGGCAGCAAAAGGTCACGAATATAAGCTGCACTTGACTTTTCACGATCAGAATTGGGCGGGGAAGTGCAGCTTATATTTCGGCCAATACAGCAACTGATAGAAATCCATTTCAGCACCATATCATAGACACCATATGCCAGCAGGTGAAAAACTGGATGTGTCCAGCAGTCTGGATATACTTATCTCCCCCTCCCACCCCACAGGCGAAATTTGACAGGTAGACAGGGCTGCACCTGTCAATCCCTCGACATCACAGTGACATGATGAGGCGCCCACACATGCAGCCATGCGCAAGCTCTAACAACCAGGTGATAGTCATTTGCAAACACTCACCATTAGCTGACCACAGGCTCAATGGAGAGTCCTGGAAGGTCTAAATCAGTCATCCCCAAACTCGGCCCTCCAGATGTTTTGGGACTACAATTCCCATCAATCCTGACCACTGGTCCTGTTAGCTAGGGATGATGGGAGTTGTAGTCCCAAAACATCTGGAGGGCCAAGTTTGGGGGTGCCTGGTCTAAATGAACCGGCCAGAGAGAGCTTCCCCACTGCTGCTGTACACCTTCAGAATTTCTCACCTTCTGTTCCGGACCCTCCATCTCGTCCTGCCCCAAGAGGAACCCCTCTGCCAGGGCCACCGCCTGGGTGCAGGTCTCCGGCTTTCGCTCCCTGACCCAGCTCTGCATGTCTCCCGGCAGGATGCTCAGGAGCTGCTCCAAGATCAGCAGCTCCAGAATCTCATCCTTCGTGTGCCTCTCTATTTTCAGCCACTGGCCACAAAGCTCTCGGAGCTGGCCATAAACGCCTCTCGGGCCCTCCGCCTCCCGATAGCGGAGTTGCCTGAAGTGCTGCCGCTGCTTCTCCCTCGCAATGGCTTCCCCTTCCAAGATGGCCGCCTTCACCTTCCTGTAGTCTCCCTTGTCCTGGGCACTGAGGCTGCTGAAGGCCTGCTCAGGCTGTCCGCTGAGAGCCGGCAGGAGGAGGGCCACCCACTTGTCCCGAGGCCACCGGCAGGCTGAGGCTACTTGCTCAAAGGAGGCCAGGAAGGCCTTAGCATCCTCCCATGGGGAGGGCTCCTCAGATAGCTGTAGGTTCCTGCACCCTGAGCTGGGAGCCTGCAGCATCCTCAGAAACTCCTGCAACTGGGCTTCCCAGCGTTCCAGCGCCCCTTCTTCTGGCTCACGTTTTATATAATGGGAAGGTGTTCCAATAAGGAACTGCCCTGTGCCCCTGTGATGTGGGGCTTTTGCTACACCTTCCATTTCTTCCCATGCTTTGGAGCCTGTCATGTTCTGCGTGTCCATTTTGAGAACCGGACTGCCCCTTCCTCCTCCTCCTCTCGCTTTCTCTCCTGTCACTTGTCAAAAATGGAGGCAGTCCAAGACCCTCAAGGGGGTCTGCAAAATCAGTAGAAGTGGTTTATTTCTAAGCGACGGCCAGAAATTCGCAAGCCAAGCCGGCGAGGGAGGCTCCTCCTCCTAACGGCAAGAAACAAAAAATAATTGTGAGGAAACAGTGCTGATTTTTTGCTTGTTACTTTATCAGTGTTGTCAATATTGTTTTCTAGATTATGACTGCTGTAGTACCGTATTTTTTGCTCTGTAAGACACACCTTTTCCCTCCTAAAAAGTAAGGGGAAATGTGTGTGCATCTTACGGAGTGAATGCAGGCTGCGCAGCTATCCCAGAAGCCAGAACAGCAAGAGGGATCGTTGCTTTTGCGGCGCAGCGATCCCTCTTGCTGTTTTGGCTTCTGAGATTCAGAATATTTTTTTTCTTGTTTTCCTCCTCCAAAAACTAGGTGCGTCTTGTGGTCCGGTGCGTCTTATAGAGCGAAAAATATGGTACTTTGTGAATCCTATAAGACTTTTGCTGCCATTGTGCTGTTTTCTTCGGGGGGGGGGTGTGTGTGTTAACAGTGTTTTATATATTGTAATTGTTTTACTGATTATTTGTAATTCTTTTGCTGGTGATTTGTTACTCATTCTATATGGCACATATTTGTGATATTCTGTTGTGTTATTGTTACTTATCTATCCATGGGATAGCTCAGCATGAGACTCTTAAATCTCAGGGTTGGTGGATTTGAGCTCCACACTGGGCGAAAAGATTCCTGCATTGCCAGATGACCTTCGTGCATAGCTGTCAACCTTCCCTTTTTTTGTGGGAATGCCCTTATTCCAGCGCCATTTCCCGCTGCTATCCCGGATTGTTAGATATCCCGTAGACTGTCTCCAGGACAGGTGAGGCTGCTGATCCCTTATTTTCAAATCTGAAAGTTGACAGCTATGCCCTCGTGGTGCCTTCCAGCTGATTCATTTGAATGAAAAGTGGGATAGAATTATAACAAATCAAATCAACTGAAGAGGAGGACCCGGCTATAGCACTGAGACTGACCTGAAAGTGGCCCAGGATCAGCCAAATTCGTGGAGGTAAAGGCTACTGGTGGCTACAAGCTATGAGGACCATTCTCTGCCTCCATGCCCAGAGGCAAGAAATGCTGAGGAGAGTGGCTTATGAGCTCAGGTCCTGCTTAAGCACTTTCCAAGAGGCATCTGGTTGGCCACAGGGTGCTGGACTAGATGGGCCACTGCTCTGATCCAGAAGGGCTGCTCTTGTGTTCCATAGAACCTCCAAGTCCAGAAGCAAGCTACCTTTGAGATCCTGATGAGGAACAGCTTAGCTTTTAAAGGTGAACTGGCTTTTAGCTTACTCTGCCCACCTTCAGCTCAGCGTCCACGTTCATTATTACTATTATTTTTTGAAGCAGGGTTTCTCCTACTTTACCTGCAATTTCTTTTTTTCTCTGCAGCACTCTGGAACTAATAAAATAATAATAATAATAATAATAATAATAATAATAATAATAATAATAATAATACAACTCACCTCTCCCTATAAGCTAAGCAGTGCACCACCAATTTGCCTGGGCAGCACCTGCTGCAGTTCCACAGTGCTTTGACAAAGAAGGGAGGAGGAGGAAATTTCAAAAGTCAGATTCCCACCAGGAAGAGGAGGGAAGAAAGGGCACCGGAAATGGAAATGACACCGCCCAGCACGTTTCTTCCATAACAAAGAAAAAGGATTCCTTCTTCCCTTCCTCGCCTCCCCCACAATTTTCTTTCTAGGGCTCAGACCAGAACTCGATAGGTTTAACCCTTTGGGCGCATCTCTTAACTTTTTTAAAAAATGCCCCTCTGTGATTTGCTACAGAACTGGATTGTTTTGCTATTAAAAGCTGTGCCGAGGGCTACATACATACCATGCATTTAAGACACATTTAAAGCACATTCAACACACACCCAATCCTGGAAGCTGTAGTTTACCCCTTCATGGAGCTACAATTCCCAGCACCCTTAGCAAACTACAGTTCCCATGATTCTTTGGGGGATTGACCTAGGAAGCTGGGGCAGGAGATGGGTGAAAGAGGAGCTTTCAAACAGAGGGAACCAAATTATCCTCCAGCTCCTCTGCACTAGAGCCCTCTGCTGGTCCAGCTCAGGGAAAGGCCCTCTCATTAGTGCATGATGACCTCTTGTTTATTTATTTCCTAGATCTATAAATTTGCAAGGGACCACGAGGGTCATCTAGTCCAACCCTCTGCAATGCAGGAATCTTTAACCCAACATGGGGCTCAAACCCATGGCCCAGAGATAAAGTCTCATGGTCTACCGACTGAGCCATCCCTGTTTGTTCTCCCACATCTTAAGGACCACATTCAAAACCATACATTTAAAGCACGACCCCACTTTAAATAGCCAAGTCTTTGCCCGCAAAGAATTCCGGGAACTGTAGTTTTCTTCCGGGTTCTGAATTCACCTCAGAGAATTATAATTCCCAGAGCAGTTTAACAACCAAACTGTCTCCCCAGGGAACTCTGGAAATTGTAGCTCTGTGAGGGGAATAGGGGGTCGCCTAACAAACTCTCAGTGTCTTTAGCAAACGACAGTTCCCAGTATTTTTTTGACCCTTTAAAGTGGCAACATAGTGCTTTAAATGTGTAGTGTGGAGGCAGACATCATCTATTCTAAAGGACCAGAGATCTCTCATCCTTCAGAATAACTTCAGAAAGGGGACTTGCCACCAAAGTGGCAAGATTGTGAATTAAAACTATACTGTCAAGCCCTAAGAAAAAATGCTGGAATTATCCATTCCCCCAACCTATTATTCATTATGGATTTATTCATCACCTTACATATATATAAGGCAACTTCCATTAAAAAACCACGATTCAAGCATATTGCATTAAAAAAAACCAGCTCGGGAACAGTGTATTTGTTTCTTTATTAAAAATGACATGTCACTTAATTGTTGAAACCTCTAAGTGATTTACATGGAACATGAAAAGCAATTAGCAGCCAAAGTCAGTAGTCAAAAACTAGTTGACATAAAAAAAAACAACCCACCACACCCAAGTATTTATTTTTTAAACCAGGAGTTAAAAATACATGGCTGGCATTCACTTTCCCTCAGAGCAGACCTATTAAAATGAATAAATATGACTAAGTTAGTTCCATTAACTTCAGTAGTTGAATACCACCACAGTTGAACTATGACATTTGCTCCCACAGGAGGAAGTGATGGACAACAAAATGGATGGCTTTAAAAGATCGGACAAATTGACAAGGCTATCAGACAGCTCTTGTGCTCAGATCCTGCTTGGTTTCCCACAGGCATCTGGGTGGCCACTGAGAGAACAGGATGCTGGACTAAGATTGGCCACTCTGGCCTCATCCAGAAGGCTCTTCTTATGTTCTTAGCAGCTGAAGGGCCACCTATTAGCGCACGCGTGCACACACACACACACACACACACACTCCTGGCCTTAGTAAGTGATGGCTCCCCTGCCACAGGATTTCCCCAATCAATGCTACTTCAGGGTATATGCTGCTTGAGGTGCACTTAGGGGTAATTGTTCTTATAGACACAAATTCATTTCCCGGGAGTCATGATAACTGCATGCCACCTCCAGCATCAGAGGCCACATGCCTCTGGTTGACACTAGTTGCTGGGAAGCAACAATTGGAAGAGGGCTGATGGGCTTCCCAGTGGCATCCGCTTGGGAAACAGGATGCTCCAGTAGTGGGAAGAAGACCCAGAGCCTGGGGAGTGGTGGTGGGACAACGATGAGTGGTCAGAGGGAGGAGATTGGGAAGAGAAGGTGTCAGAAGCTGAGGAAGCAACAGGGCTTAGTGAGCTGGGAGACACAGAGGCAGAGAGCAGTCCAGAATCAGGGACAGAAGCCGAAGCAGGAGGGTGGGATGAGGGAAGCTGAGAAGCAGAGAAGGGTCAGGCTGGGGAAGTGCCACGGGTTTCTCCCCTTCCTGCTGTGACGAGCTCCCTTTCCCCCTAGTTTCCCAGAACCAAAAGAGGCACAAAAAGGGCGGAGGAGAGAGTGGTGATGCACAGACTCAGTCTTCGATTGCTTGGGGAAAACCCTGGATTTGGCAGCTATGGGGAGGCAGAAACCTTCAGTCTCAGCAACTGCTTCATGGGAGCAAGACCTACCAGGGATGCGTTGCTGTGCTCATGAGGCCTGACACTCTGCCAGGTTGGTGCAGATCATGTTTTTGCTATTAAAGAGTTAATGGCAACTTGCACAGTGTGATTGACTGCTGGCTCGCTCCTGACACTATGTTCTCATGAGAAAGGATAGGCTGAGGTTGGTGGGACAGTGCCCCATTCACCCTGATGGACTAGTCTCCACTGGCACCAGCCCTCGAAAATAGGAGCGTCTAGACCAGCTAGCTGGCAAAGAGGCTTAGTAGGCTTCTTGGGGCAGAGCACTTCACAGTTGTCATGGTCTGAATCCCAGCACTGCACCACTTCACTTCCTAGAGGGGCTCAGAGTAATGCCTCCATCTGCATCCGGCAAAATCCATACAGGAGGAGATGATCGTGCAGACAGAGACCCGAGTGACTGCTGAAGGTATAGGACTACCAGAGTCCGGGACGTTTGTTCCATGTTTCTACCTCGCGTGGATTCTCACGTGGGCCTTCAGTTTCGAACTCTGGTTGAAGCATTTCCCGCACTCGCCGCACCTGTACGGCTTCAGGCCCTTGTGTATCCGGACGTGGGAGACGAGGCTGCCCTTGACGTTGAAGGTTTTCCCGCAGTCCGAGCACTGGAAGGGCTTCTCTCCCGTGTGGATCCTCTGGTGTCTGACGAGGTCGGAGTTCATGCCAAAGGACTTCCCGCAGTCCGAGCACTCAAAGGGCTTCTCCCCCGTGTGGACCCGGTGGTGGCGGATGAGGTCGTAGTTCATCCGGAAGAACTTGCCGCAGTACGAGCATCCGTACGGCTTCTCTCCCCGGTGGATTCGGTAGTGCCGGAAAAGCCCGTACTTAGTGCTGAAGGATTTGCCGCAGTCCAAGCAACCATACGGCTTCTCCCCCGTGTGGGTCTTGTGATGTCGGATGAGCTTGTCCTTTGTGCGGAAGGCCTTCCCGCACTCCATGCATTTAAAGGGTTTCTCTTCTGCCTCGGTCCTCTCGCTCGCCTTGGAGTTAGAAGTCCGTCTGTATTCGGTCAGGGTCACAGGCCTCTCCCCAGTAAGAAGTCCACTCAGTCCTTGGTAAAGGCCCACGCTAGGAATGAGCTGATCCATCTTCTGCCTCGGACAGCTTGCCTGTTGTTGCCTCCATGGCCCACGCAGACCCTCATTCGATCCCGCCTGCTTGCAGGGCTTGAGCCCATTGTCTGTCTCTCTCTCCTCCAGCATCCCTTGCGGTTCTTGCTCAGAGCTTTCTTGCCCGTGATCCTCTTTCTGCATCACATACTGCTTACCTGAAGGAAGGAGAGAGATGAAATATAAGAACATAAACACCTTAGGTATCAGGTACTGTACCAGGCAAAGGGCCTTCTCGGTAGTGGCGCCCACCCTGTGGAACGCCCTCCCATCAGATGTTAAGGAAATAAACAACTATCTGACTTTTAGAAGTCATCTGAAAGCAGCCCTGTTTAGGGAAGTTTTTAACGTTTGATCTTTTATCGTGTTTTTAATATTCTGTTGGGAGCCGCCCAGCCAGATGGGCAGGGTAAAAATCATCATCATCATCTTCATCATCATCATCACCTCTTCCCATACAAAACAACCTGGACCCTGCGCTTGTCAGCTGAGGCCCTTCTTTATGCCCCCCTTCCAAGAGAAGTTCAGAGGGTGGCAACAAGAAAATGGGCCTTTTCTGTGGTAGCTCCCCGACTATACAATGCTCTACAGTTAGCATGGAGTAATCCCTGTTTAGTGAAGTTTTTAATGTTTGATGTTTTATTCTGTTTTTAAGCTGTTGGGAGCCGCCAGATGGGCAGGGTATAAATATTATTGTTGTTGTTGTTGTTGTTGTATTACTTACCCCCTGAGCCGGCATTTCCTCCACACTCATGTTTCACCACGTTCCAGATCTGCCTGCCTGCATCTCCCAAAGTAGTTGCCTCATCTGGGACATTCACAATCACCTTCTGAAAGAGACCCGGGCCCTGAAACAGCAGGGGTCATGTTGTTCAATGATTTGTGTTATTCACAGCATTTAGACACACTTTGTGTAGACCAGAGTTCTTCAAGCTTAGGTCCCCAAAAGTTGCTGGAATACAAATCCCATCATCCCTCGTTGTTGGCTAAGATGGCTGTGGATGATGGGATTTGTAGTCCAAACAACATCCGAGGCTCACGTTTTGAAGAACACTGCGATAACTGGGCAAGATGTATCAACTGTTTGACACAACCTTTGGTTCTTGATCTCGCTACCAGCTATGGATAGTTCAGGATTCCCAGGATGCAAACAGCCTCCTATAAGGATACTTGGTTTAAATGTCTGAAGTTGTTTTAACAGACAATGCAAACATAACATATATGCTGTGGGAGTGTCAGCATGCCTTTGGAGACAAATCCTGCATCATATAAATTCAATGACAGGAGAAAACTCTCCCCCAGTTGATTATTTTTTATTTGATTGAGGGGGAAATATCTGCAAAACAACAGCCTTTAAAAAACAAACAAACCAACGAACAAAAGCAACCCTTGTGATAGCAGCCAGAGCAGTCTGGGCTCGAAAGTGTAAAGATTATCAGGTCCAATTATATGGGAATGCCTATGGAAATGTCTTAAATTTGCAAAAATGCACAAATCAATTGATTTGATTCATAAGAGGAGCGGTATATTTTATAACACAACGTCTGTTGAGAGATGGGCGTTTTTTGTGAATCACTGCAACACAAATTTTGGAAATACAGTGGTACCTCTGGTTGCGAACGGGATCCGTTCCGGAGGCCCGTTCGCAACATGAAAAGAACACAACCAGCAGCGGCGCCTCTGCGCACGCACGGGTTGCGATTTGCTACTTCTGCGCATGCGCGTGACGTCATATTGCGCATTTGCGCAAGCGACGAAACCCGGAAATAACCCTTTCCGGTACCTCCGGGTCGTCGAGGGACGTAACCTGAAAGAACATAACATGAAGCGGACATAACATGAGGTATGACTGTCTTAGACTGGAAACTTTGTTGACTTTGATTTGTGCATATTTTGAAGTACAAATTATTATTATTATCATTATTATAAAAGAAAGGAAACAGCCTCACCTGCTCTTCCCAACTCCCTGCCTCCCCCTGAGCCGGCAAGAAATTCTCCGCCAGGGCCACCGCCTGGGCACAGGTTGCAGGAGCCTGATCCTTCACCTGACTCTGGATCCCTCGAGGCAGGACATCCAGGAACTGCTCCAAGACCAGCAAGTCCAGGATCTCCTCTTTGGTACGTCTCTCCGGTTTCAACCACTGGCGGCAAAGCTCCCAGAGCCGGCTGCAGGCCTGGCGGGGGCTCTCGGCCTGGTGGCAATGCGACTGCCTAAAGCGTTGCCGGTGGCCCTCTGTGCTGAGGGCCTCCTTCTCCTCCTTTACTTTGGTGTAGGGGCCCTTTTCTCGCAGATCGAGCTGGACACGGACCTGGCGGCTCGCCCCGTTGAGGATCGGAAGGAGGTACCCTTCTTTTGGAGGCTGGCTGGCTGCAGTAATGGCCTCAAAAGGGGCTAGGGAAGTCCTCAGGTCTGCCCAGGGAGCCAATTCCGCCAGCTGCGAGCTCCCCGCCTCAGAGTGGGGTGACTCCATCGCCTTGAGGAAGGCCTGCCACTGGGCCTCCCAGACCTGCTGCAGGCCCTCGCACCCTGCAGGTCCCGCCTGAGCAGAAGGGTGGGGCTTTTTCCTCAGTCCCTTGGATCCCATCTCAGACTTCGGACCCGCTGGGTCCTTCCTCTCTGTTTTCACACCCAGCTTCAATTCCTGATCCAGCACCGCCTGGAAGCGGAGATCTGGGGCCGGCAGCTCCCCTTCCCTCCCTTCCGCCATTTGGGAACTGGAGCTCTGGCAGTTGGGAAGGGTAGATGGAATTCGAACTCAGAGCAGCGCTTCCGCCCTGATGGCTAATGCAGGAGAGGAATCCAGCCAATCGGATTAGTGCACCCAGCTACTGCGGTATGACAAAGAGAGTTCAGAGGGATACAGGGCAGAGCTATCTCTGCAACAGTGCTTGGGAGCTACCCTTGGCCACGGATGGGATATCCAAGAGCTTTCTGCCGGAAAAAAAAAGAGCAATCTGTTAAGTTGTTTCAAACTGTTTTTAATATTTTTTTTAAAATTTATTTAATCATTTTTTCAATACAAACAACAATCGCAAAAGACACATACAACAAAAACCATAATAACACTAATAACACAATTTGACAATTCAAATTTGAATACTGATATACCTATGACTGGGATGCGGGTGGCGCTATGGGTTAAACCACAGAGTCTAGGACTTGCTGATCAGAAGGTCAGCGGTTTGAATCCCCGCGACGGGGTGAGCTCCCGTTGCTCGGTCCCTGCTCCTGCCAACCTAGCAGTTCGAAAGCACGTCAAAGTCCAAGTAGATAAATAGGTATCGCTCCGGCGGGAAGGTAAATGGCATTTCCGTGAGCTGCTCTGCTTCGCAAGAAGCGGCTTAATCATGCTGGCCACATGACCCGGAAGCTGTATGCCTGTTCCCTCGGCCAGTAAAGCAAGATGAGTGCTGCAACCCCAGAGTCAGTCACGACTGGACCTAATGGTCAGGGGTCCCTTTACCTTTACTATACCTATGACTACACCTTTTTAACAATATTTCCCCACCTCTCCTCCCCTTACTTCCCACCACTGTTTTTTAATATTGTTGCTGTAACCCATCCTGGACCTTAGCATGAAGGACAGATAATATTAATAATAATAATAATAATAATAATAATAATAATAATAATAGTGCAGAATGTTTCCCTGCAAAGTAACAGTAGTGGGGATCTCTGGAAAACACATTTTTGGTGAAAACTCTCTGGAATCTAGCTGTTTAAAACCGCCTTATCTTAACAGCAAGCCGAGAAGGTAGGATAAGCTGAGAGATGGTGACTTACCCCAGGCAGGCTGGTGAGCTTCGGAAGTGAAGGGGGAACTGGATGCCAGTTTTGAGTCCAGTGCTTCGGCTCAACACACCAGAACTGGTAAGGCAAGCAGGTGAAAGTAATGCAAATAAAAATAAAAATCATATATACAATAATGAACATAAGAACCTGCTGGATCAGGCCAAAGATCCATCTATTCATAAAACTGTAGAGTTGGAAGGGAACTTAAAAATGGAAAGCATAATGCTGGTGGTCAACAAAAGAGGTTTAAAGATTCTCTCAAGGCAAATAAAAAAATATGCAGTATAAACACTGACAACTGGGAAACATTGGCCTGCAAGTGCTCCAGTTGGAGAACAGCTTCTACCAAAGGTGTCATTTGACGCAAGGGAGAAATGTGCTAGGAGGAAGGCACGTTTGGCAAATCCACACCGTGATCAACTCCCGCCCGGAAACCAACGTCCCCACTGTGGAAGGACGTGGGGATCCAGAATTGGCCTCCCCAGTCACTTACGGACTCACTGTTAAGACTGTGTTCATGGAAGACAATCTTACTCGGCTACGAGTGATCGCCAAAGAAGTCCAACATCCTGTTCTCACAGCGGTCAACGCAAAGCCTGAAAGCAGGACTGGTGCGCCGGAGCACAATTCTCCTCACTTGCGATTCTCAGCAGCTGAACTTCAGTCATCCCGCCTGACTGTGGAGGTAGGAAACAGCCGTCATGGCTAGTAGCAATAGATAGCCTTATCATCCACGAATTTACCTAACCCTTTTAAAAAGTCATCCAAGTCGGTGGTTATCATTACAGCTTGTGGGAGGGAGTTCCACAGTTTAACGATGAGCTGTGTAAACGAGTCCTTCCTTTTGCCCGTTCCGAAACCTCCAACATTCCGCTTCATTAGATGCCCCTGACTTCTAGCGTTACGAGTGAGAAGAACCGCTCCCAGCCACAATTTTTCTGCAAAATGCCTAATTTTACACACCTCTGCCATGCCTCCTTCAGACAAGGCACCATCGCCATCTAGTGTCACACTGTATATTGCATTTAAAACACACTTAAAATGTTTTATTTGTGGCTGTATAGCTGAACCCATAATCACCAACCTGGTGCCCTCCAGATCATAGAACCGTAGAGTTGGAAGGGACCCTGAGGGTCATCTAGTCCAACCCCCTGCAATGCAGGAATAAACTCAGCTAAAGCATCCATGACAGATGGCCATCCAACCTCTGCTTTAAAACCTCCAAGAAAGGGGAGTCCACCATCTTCTGAAGGGAGTCCATTACAATACTGAGCTGGAGGGTAAATGCTTCAGCTGACAGGACAGTTTGCAACATTAAAATAAATAATAATAATAATAATGATAATAATAATAATATTACAGTAAAAACATAATGGGGGGGGACAATTTAAAATGTAGGTTAAAATGCAATTTAAAATGCAGCCTCATTTTAAAAAGTAGTCCATAGATCAAAACCTTAAGGGGAGGGAAACATACGGGTCAGACTGAGTCCAAACCAAAGGCCAGGCGGAACAGCTCTGTCTTGCAGGCCCTGTGGAAAGATGTCAAGTCCCGCAGGGCCTGCAAGACACTTGTGACAGAGCGTTCCAGCAAGTCGGGGTCAGTTCTGAAAAGGCCCTGGCCCTAGTTGAGACCAATCTAATCACCTTGCGACTTGGGACCTCCGAAATGTTGTCATTTGTGGACCTTAAGGTCCTCCGCGGGGCATACCAGGAGAGGCGGTCCCGTAGGGACGTGGGTCCTAGGCTGCATAGGGCAATAAGCAGCAATTAATCATCGAGATCCTACTTTCCAATGGGTTTTTTAAAGATATGAACACACACAACCTCCCAAGGGAGACCGTTCCTCTGTCAAGGGATTTTGGACTGATGGAAGTTGTAGCCCAAAACGCCTGGAGCGGAAGACAGCAGGCTGGCGAAGGCAGGGGCTGGAGGGACAAGTCATTTGACTTCTACATAGAATCACAGAGTTGGAAGGGTCCCTGAGGATCATCTAGTCCAACCCCGGCAATGCAGGTTACAACCAGAGCCAGTCTCCCCAATTTCCTATCCTTTAGGCGGAGGGTCTGCAAAGGTCCCCCTCTCTGTTCTTCCACCCTCCAACCTCTTTGCATCCCCACGCTCCCCCCCCCAATATAAAAGCTGGATGGATATATATATATATATCCGACATCATTTCTCTTTTTGCACCTTCGGCTCACCGCTGCTTGGATTTCAGCAGCCTCCAACTCCCGCCTGCATCCAGAGAGCCATTTCGCTTTCCGGATAGAGGGGACGGAAAAGTCACGAGCTCCCCACCCCCGACCTCTCTATGGTAGCGACATCCCACCGACTCCCCCCCTCCCCAAATTTCCCCCCTCCCCTTCCTCTCTAGGAACCCCGATCTCGACTGCTGGATTTAACCATTACAGGACCAAACACAAGAAGCTCCTTCTCTGTGTGGGTCAGATCCCAGGTGGTTCTTTTCCTGCCTGCTTCACGGATGCGTTTTGGCGCATAGGTTTGTTTTCGTTTGCATTTCACAACAGAGCATCTATACTGCTTGTTGTGATGCCTCCTCCAAAAGCGGTTTAGGTCTTTTGAGAGAGAGAAAGAGAGATAATGCTGCCAATTGCTGCAATGAATCACAGAATCGTAGTTGGAAGGGATCCCCCAAGGGTCATCCAGTCCAACCCCTTGGACTGCAGGAAGCTCGGCTAAAGCATCCATGACAGATGACCCTCCAACCTCTGTTTAAAAACTTTCAAGGAAGGAGAGTCCACCACCTTCTGAGGGAAACCGTTCCACTGTCTAACAGCTCTTACTGTCAGAAAGTTCTTCCTGATGTTTAGTTGGACTCTCCTTTTTTATAACTTGAAGTCATTGGTCCTTCCCTCCAGAGCAGCAGAAAACAAGCTTGTTCCCTCTTCCATGTGATAGCCATTGGGATATTTGAAGATGGCTATCATATCTCCTCTCAGTCTCCTCTTTTCCAGAAGAGTTTGGATTTGATATCCCGCCTTTCACTCCCCTTCAGGAGTCTCAAAGCGGCTCACATTCTCCTTTCCCTTCCTCCCCCACAACAAACACTCTGTGAGGTGAGTGAGGCTGAGAGACTTCAGAGAAGTGTGACTGGCCCAAGGTCACCCAGCAGCTGCAGGTGGAGGAGCGGAGACGCGAACCCGGTTCACCAGATTACGAGTCCGTTGCTCTTAACCACTACACCACACAGCTAAACATACTCAGTTCCTTCAACCATTCCTCATAAGGCTGTTTCCAGACCCTTGATCATCTTGGTTGTCCTCTTCTGCACACATTCCAGCTTGTCAACAACCTTCTTAAATTGTGGTGCCCAGAATTGGACACTGTATTCCAGGTATGTTTTGACCAAGGCAGAATAATTTGTATTAAAGTTTGCTTCTCTGCACCTGTGTGATCTGTGCACATCATGATGCAGGATTTAGGCTGCCAACTTTGTACAGTGGTACCTCGGTTTTAGAACAGTCCTGTTCGGAACAATTCGGTTTATGAACTCCGCAAAACCGGAAGTAGTGTCCCGGTTTGCGAACTTTACCTCAGTCTAAGAACGGAATCCGAAAGGTGGAAGGGCACCGGTGGCAGGAGGCCTCATGAGGGAAAGTGCGCCTCGGTTTAAGAACAGTTCCGGTTTAAGAATGGACTTCCGGAATGGATTAAGTTCGTAAACTGAGGTACCACTGTATTTAAAAAGTCAGGGTTGCAGGGCTGCAACTAATAAGGCCACCATCTGCACTGTAAATTCAAAGCCGTATCATACCACTTTAAACAGGCATGGCTTCCCCCAAAGAATCCTGGGAAATGTAGTTTGTTAAGGATGCTGCATTAGGAGACCCTGGCTCACCTCTTACAGCTACAATTCCTAGAATTCCCTGGGAAGAGGAATTGACTGTTAAACCACATTGGGAACTGTAGCTCTGTGAGGGTAGCAGGGTGTCTCTTGACAACCCTCAGCACCCTCAACAAACTACAATTCCCAGGATTCCTTAGAGGAAGCCATGATCATTTAAAGTGGCATGACAGTGCTTTAAATGTATAGTGTAGGTGGAGCCTAGGACCTGGGGAAAGCTCACCGAATCCGTCATTGTGTCTCTCCTAGCCTGACCTACCTCACAGGGTTGTTGTGAGCTTCTCAGAAGGAAGGATGGGGGAAATAATATGTTTGTGTTTGTTCCTGTAGGCATTTGCCTGGTCTTTAGCTTGAACAAGAAACATTTCATGCATTTATACAAAGACTTAATATTACCCTCTTGGCATCTGACCATTCAGGAGCTTTAAGCCCAGTGTGAGGCTCTTGCTAGGCTCCAACTCACCTCAGATCCATCCTTGTTGTTCAGCAGCATCTGGAAGACAATGGTTCTGCCAACTCCAGGTTCAGATGCCATAGACCTCAGAATATCAGCTGTCTGCCAGGGATTGCTGGCAGCCTGGTTCACACATTCCCTTAAACCACAATTAAACTAAACTATGGTTTAAACAACAGGAGCTTTGTTCCTCCCCCATCCCAGCTGCTGCCAGGGAAACAAACCATGGTTCTGGCTCACTGTTTCCCTCAAGCAAAGCATGAGTGGTAAGTCAAGAACAAGGGTCCCTTCCAGCCATCCTCCTTATTGCGCATTCTTGATTATTTCTGCTCATGATGGTATTGGGTGGTTAAACACGATCACACCTTCACTTAAGCATACTGCTGCATATGGAATACCATATTTACACGAATCTAATGCGACATTGGTACGTGGGTGGCGCTGTGGGTTAAACCACAGAGCCTAGGACTTGCCGATCAGAAGGTCAGCGGTTCGAATCCCCACGACGGGGTGAGCTCCTGTTGCTCGGTCCCTGCTCCTGCCAACCTAGCAGTTCGAAAGCATGTCAAAGTGCAAGTAGATAAATAGGTATCGCTCCAGCGGGAAGGTAAATGGCGTTTCCGTGCGCTGCTCTGGTTCACCAGAAGCGGCTTAGTCATGCTGGCCACATGACCCGGAAGCTGTACGCCGGCTCCCTCGGCCAGTAAAGCGAGATGAGCGCCGCAACCCCAGAGTCGGTCACAACTGGACCTAATGGTCAGGGGTCCCTTTACCTTTAATGTGACGTTGAATCTAATGCGCACCTCAGTTTTCAAAACCTTGAAACCCAAAATGTATTTACTGGCGAATGTAAATGCTCCATCAAACCCTAATTTTCGCGACGTATTTTGGCCAAAAAAAGGTGCTCATTACATTCAGATAAATACAGCAGGTACAGATTCCTGCTGAAATCCTGTAATAATAATAATTTTTTGCAATATGTTCTGATTTATTTTCGGACCCCATTTTTTTCTTTTTGCAAGTGCCCCTCCAGACAGCATTAATGCAGTAACACTGGGGAAGTATCCCAGAACAACTCATACTATGGAGTGATCCAAGATAATCTCACCGCTAATATGTCAATGGTCACATCCACAACCATGACTTTACCCTATTTTCAACAGTCATGGCTTCCCTTTTGAAATCTTGGGAACTGTAGTTTAAGGGTGCTGGGGATTGTGGCTATGTGAGGGGTCTCCTACCAGCTCTCAAGCACACTTAACAAACTACAGAGGATGGAGAAAGGCTCCCATCAGCCCCAGCCAGCATGGCCAATGGTCAGGGATGATGGGAATTGTAGTCCAACAACATCTGGAGGGTCACAGGTTCCCCAGCCCGCGCCAGAAATTTAAGCTATATTCTCCATAGTCAGTGAAACTGTCGTTTCCTCCTCCTCCTCCTCCTCTCTGCTTTCCCTTCGGTTCTTCAAAGTGGCTGAAGGGTTGTTTGTTTTTTCCAAGTTTTTTACATGTCTACTCACAGGTAAAGACCACTGAGTAAAGTGGAATGTTTTTCCAGATACTTTTCATGTTGGCGACACACTTTTGAGACATGCATTATTTTGTGATATGATTATTCAGCTTTACTAGCAAACCGGAGGTTAAACTAACCCTTTTCCAGCCCTGGGAGGAGTGCAGGGAGTGTTTGTGCGACATACTTACACACTGCAGCCAAAACACCAATGTGTCGCGACACACTGTTTGGAAAGCCCTGGCGTATAGGATTTCAGCCTGATCTCTAGAATGACCCTTGATATAAATGAAAAAGGAAGTAATCTTTTAATGGTGTTACAGGACACATTATACCCAATTATTCAATGTAACATCTTTCCTGTGTCAGCTATGCAGTGAGGTTGCATCCAATTTCTCTTTCCCTAAACTGAACTACCGTAAATTGTGTCAACGCACAAACAATCCACACAAATGACAGATTAAAACAGGTAAGGTTTTGGACGTTACCTAAAATTGAACCACCCCAACTACCTGTAAAAGTGAGTAAAAACAAAGCTATTTCAGAAGGCAGCCTTATAATATAAAAAGCATATTTTTTTCAAATATGTAGCCTCAGGGCTTCCTCGCCATAGCACAGGGGTTCTAGCTTGAATAAAACATGGGGGAGGCAGGTAAGCCCTGCCCTACATAATCGATCACATGATGTGGTGTGCACACACCATTTCAATTGCGATGCCCATCAACTTTGGGGGGACCTGGTCCCCTGAAATATTTTATGGAGTGGGGAGGGGGTGAAGACACCTTGGCCCCTAGAAATTGGCTCCTATGCCACAGCAATATCAGGAATACCTTAGAAGTCGTCTTAAAACCACCAGTTTGTCATTTCTAACAAGACAGACAATACTTGAGATGTTTAGCAAAATATCTAAATTAAGTCCAAATGGAATCACTGGTGACGCAACAGCTTCAAACCATAACTTCCCCTGACCTGAGTAACAGCAGTCCTCAGGTTGTTTTCTTCCTTCTCCCCTGAGGGCAAGGTGGTTCTCCATTAGCCCCTGTGGTGGCGTTCAGGTGAGGGAGCAGATTGAAAGAATTATGATCTCATCTACCACAGAAAAGATACTTGTTCACTAACAAATAAATTAAAAAACCCCTCATGATCTCTTTCCACAATCAGAGCCTTTAAAAGTCCTCCCTTCTAATGAATATTATCTGATGTGATATCCTCATTCTACCTCTGGGTTATTTCCTCTATAAAGGCCGATACGCAAATGCTTGTCACAACATGGCGACTTCATAGGAGTTCTCCTCAGTGTGGACTCTCTTATGCTGGCTAAAAGCCGTGGGGTCCATGAAACTTTCCCCACACACCAAGCAAGTCTATGGCTTCTCCTCCTGTCTGTGTGTTTGCATGTGCTTGACAAGAGTTTTTCTGTGAGCGAAGCTCTTCCTGCATTCCGAGCACTTATGAATCCGCTCTCCCGTGTGGATCTGCTGGTGTTGGAGGAGGCGAGAGCTGACGCCAAAGCTTTTCCCGCAATCTGCACATTTGTAGGGTTTCTCCCTCGTGTGGGTTAGCTGATGTCGGATGAGGCAAGAGCTGAGGTTGAAACATTTCCCGCAATCCGCGCACTTGTACGGCTTCTCCCCCGTGTGGATTCTCTCATGTACAACAAGGCTCCCCTTCTGACTGAACGTTTTCCCGCACTCTGCGCATCTGTAGGGCTTCTCTCCCGTGTGGGTCCTCTGGTGCCGAACAAGGTCGTGTTGTATAATGAAGGATTTCCCGCACAGCGAACACTCGTAGGGTTTCTCCCCCGAGTGGAACTGTATGTGCGACATGAAGTTTCCGATCCAGCGGAATCTTTTGCCACAGTCCGAGCATTCGTACGGTTTTTCTCGTGTGTGAAGTCGCTGGTGCTCGACGAGTTTAGAGTTCACGCTGAAGGATCTCCCACAGTCCAAGCACTTGCACGGCTTCTCTTTCGTGTGGGTTTTCTCGTGGGCTACGAGGTTCCCTTTGAGGGAGAACTTTTTCCCGCACGCTGAGCATTTGTAGGGCTTCTCGCCCGTGTGGCTTCTCACGTGTGTGACCAGGTTGCACTTCTTGCTAAAGCTTTTGCCGCACTCGGAGCATTTGTACTGCGTCTCCCCCGTGTGGGTTCTGTAATGCCTGATAAAGTCAGCGTTCATACTAAAGGATCGCCCGCACTCCAGGCATGTGTACGGTTTCTCCCCTGTATGGTTTCGGCGATGTCTGACAAGATCGGCGTTTTTACAGAAGGACTTCCCGCAGTCCGAGCACTTATAGGGCTTGTCCTCAGTGTGGAGTCTCTGATGAATGACAAGGTTTCCTTTCTGAGAAAAGCTCTTCCCGCAGACCGCACAGGCGAACGGTTTCTCTCCAGTGTGCATTCTCAGGTGAGCGACCAGGTGGCTCTTCGTTCCACAGCTCTTCCCACAGTCCGAGCATTCGTACATTTTGTCTCCCGTGTGGGTTCTGTAATGCCTAACGAAGTCGGAGTTCATGCTGAATGACTTCCCGCAATCGGCGCATTTGTACGGCTTCTCCCCGGTGTGGTTTCGGTGGTGCCTGGTGAGGTCAGCGTTCTTACAGAAAGACTTCCCACATTCTGAGCATTTGTATGGTTTCTCTTCCATGTGGATCCTCTCGTGGACCGCAAGGTGCCCTTTCTGAGAGAAGCTCTTACCACACGCTGAGCACCCGTACGGTTTCTCCCCCGTGTGGGTTCTCTGATGGCTAATAAGGTGAGAATTCATGCTGAAAGACTTTCCGCAGTCTGGACACTTATGTGGTTTCCCTTCCATGTGGGTGCATGTAGACCTTGGAGAGTCCATCTCACATTCGGTCAAAGCCACTTGCTTGTCATTTTCCTCAATCTCCTCCTTGGCCGCGATGGCATCTAAATCTTTGAAGTTTTTAGCACACAGAATGGGCTCATCCATGTCTGTTTCTGGATGCCTTTGCCTTCTGCCTTCACTCCATGCTGAGGGACCCTCTCTTTGGTGGATATCACAGTTTGTTTCCTTAGCCAAGGGCTTTTGTGCACATGATCCTGGCTATCTTCTCTGCTCAGAGTTTCCTTATAGAAGAAAGAAAAAATCCTGAGTGAGTCCTAAATCTGGAGGTTGCAAAACCGAAGGTCCTCCAGACGTTGCTAACTATATCTCCTGTCACCCCTGATCATTGGCAATGCTGATAAGCTCTGTTAGTAAAGCATGAGACTCCTAACCTCAGGGTCAGGGATTCAAGACCCAAGTTGGGCAAAAGATTCCTTCATTGCAGAGGGCTGGACCTTTGTGGTCCCTTCCAACTCTACAATTCTATGATGCTATGATGGGAGTTGAAGGCCAAATCCACACCACACATGCCACTCCTAACAACAGCTGTGGCCTCTCTCAAATAATCATGGGAACTGTCCTCTGCCCATGGTGGGGCGAGCTGTTAGAGGAGACCCTCTGTCCCCCCCACAGAACTACAATTTCCCGAGCAGTTAAAACAATCAATCTTCCTTCCCAGAGTACTTGGGAAATTGCTCTGGGACGTATTTCCAAGTTAACATGCATAGGACTAATGTGGATGGCTTTAAAAGAGGGTTAGGTAAATTCAGGGAGGATAAAGCTATCAGTAGCTACTCACCCTGATGGCTATGCTTTGCCTCTAGCCCAGGGGTCAGCAACCTTATTCAGCCGTGGGCTGGTCCACCGTCCCTCAGACCATGTGGTGGGCCGGACTATATTTTGAAAAGAAAAAAAAATGAACAAATTCCTATGCCCCACAAATAATCCAGAGATGCATTTTAAATAAAAGGACACATTCTACTCATGTAAAAACACGCTGATTCCTGGACCGTCGCGGGCCGGCTTTAGAAGGCGATTGGGCTGCATCTGGGACCCGGCCCTTAGGTTGCCTGCCCCTGCTCTAGTCAAAGACAGAATGCCAGTTCCTTCACAAGTGCTGTTGTGTGAGTGGCAGTTGCCCTCCAGAGCTTCAGGCAGGGGACATTCCCAGCCCCACCTGGGATTGACCCTGGTGCCTTCTGAATGCAAAAGAGATGTTCTTTCTCTGTTTTCTGAGCTAGCACCCTTCCCCTCCAGATGCTTTGAACTGCAATTCCTATCAGCCCCAGTCAGCATGACCAGTGGTCAGGGATGATGGGAGTTGTAGTCACAACAACATCGCCTGGCTGTGAGTCTTGAAGGCCACTCGCTGCAAGGCCCTTTCCACCTAGCCTAGGGGGCAGGCCCCAGACTCACCAGCTCTACTACAGAGGTGCCTGGTGAGACCAGGAGGAACATCGCTATGCCTGGCAACAAACCCCTATTGGATTCTTTTGCCCCATCTTTTTGTGCCTGCCAAACAGCCATGCCATGCTTATGATAATATTTTATTCTCTTGTTAGTTATGCTGTTATAAATTTGCATTTTATATTTGTTATGTACTGAGTTGAATAGGATCCAAACTGCAGCAGTCTGATTGGTCCTGGAACAATAGGATCCAAAAGGCAGCAGTCTGATTGGTCCTAGAACAATAGGATTCAGAATGCAGCAGTCTGATTGGTCCTAGAACAATGCAGCAGTATGATTGGTTGGCAGGAACCACCCAATCATGGTCCAGATAGAAGTGAATCCACAACCTGATTGGCTTACAGTAGAATTCCAGAATTAGCCAATCATGTGCAGCCCATTGTGTAAATAATGTATATAAAGCAGATACTTTGAGGGGACTTTCATTCATTCCTCCTCACCACTATGAGCTGAATAAAGAGCATGAAATCACTTTGCGACTCTGAGTATATTTCAATATTTGACTTCACTTAGCACTGGTTTTAAAAAAATTAAGATTTTTGTTAACTTTGTTTCTGTTAAATGTATTCTGTAGTAGACCTCCTTTGTAATGTTTTATTTTGAAGATAATATTTTAGTTCTGTTAATTATGTTGCTTTGACTGTATACTCTATATTTGACTTTCTTCAGAAATGTTTGATTCTGGATTATTTTACTGATGTTTTAATATGCTGTAAACCGCTTTGAGATTTTTCTTTAAAATATAAAGCGGTATAGAAATGAAACAAACAAGCAAGCAATCAAACAAACAAACAACATATGCGCACGAGGATGGTGTCTGACATCTCCACCACCTGGGGATCACTGGATCGGGACTGTTTTCACCCAACCCTGTGAAATTCTATCAGTTATATTTTATCTGCTCCATCAGAATGACTTTCTGGAACCCAGTTGCTTTTTTCTGTGCAGCCTGAGCAGGAGCAGTCACCCTTAAGAAAAAGAGGTCGGAATAGGCCAATGCAGTGGATACTTGGGTTGCGAACATGATCTGTGCGGGAGGCACGTTCACAACCTGCAGCATTCACAACCCACAATCTGCACATGAGCGGGTTGCAATTCAGCGCTTCTGCGCATGCGCAAAGCACAATTTAGCGCTTCTGCGCATGTGCGGCTGCCCAAACCTGGAAGTGACCCGTTCCGGTACTTCCGGGTTTCAGCGCGTCCATAACGCAAAAAAACGCAACCTGAAGCGTCTGTATGACAGTATCTCTGTAGACTGGTCCTGGATCAAATGGCTTTTCTTCTTTAAGTTCTCAAAGCTCTTAACCTAGCCTGTCATTTGAAGTAGCCATATGTTTATCTGAGAATCAGTCACAGTCAGTTCATCTTTTGAAAAATAAAACTTTAGAGGCTTCTTGCCCCCAAAAGGGCAACTAAAACATTCCATTTTGGCAACAGCAACCTTGGTTTAAGGAGCCATTTGGCACCTAGCTTATATATTGGAGTTTCTAACCCTGATAAGGAGCACAGGACCACCGGTCCACGTAGCTCAGGACAATGACTGGCAAGGTCGCTCCAGGGTTTCGGGCAACCCTACCAGGATGTGCCCCTGGGGCTTGAACCAGGACCTTCTGCATGCAAAGCGGATGCTCTGCCACTGGCTTACAAAAGAAAGAGGGGAGAGAGGCGCCTATTCCCTATGTATATGAAACCAGAATGCAGCTCTTTCTCCTCCTAAATTTGTCCCCTCCGGGCACCCTTCCCCTCTTGCTCTGCATTGCCGAAACAGGCTCCTGGAGCAGGGCAACTCACCTCCTCCTCCTGCAGCCATTCAAAAGTTGCCCTCCCCTGGACCAAGGAGGCGGGCCAGGAATAGGCCCTTTCCCCATCTGCCTTGCCTAGCATTCCCGGGCCTCTCTAGGAACAAGCCTCTCTCTCACTTTAACGCCTTCTGGAAGTCTGCATGGCAAAAAGCTCACCGCTGCTGGTGCTGTCACCCAGTGCCCTGTGCTACTTGTCTATGGCTTGTCCCCCCAAAAAACAAGCAAAATTCAGAAGTGCTGGTTTTGTTTTGCTGTAGTTGAGATTCCTGCATTGCAGGGGGTTGGACTAGATGACCCTTGGGGTCTCTTCCAACTTTACAATTCTATGATTCTATGACCCTCTGGGCTGCATGAGCAGTTTCTCGCCTGTGTATACAACTCTGCAGCCAAAAATGCCCTAAACTCTTTCATCACAAGCAAAAGGGGAAATTCTAGGTTTTTTTAAAAAAAGCTTTTGTGGACCTAAGGCACCTAATTAAGATTCACTGCATTTATTTGTTAGATAGATAGATATTGAATTTATATACCATCCTACACCTGGGGGTCTCAGGGCGGTTTACAGAATAGATAGATGACAGACAGACAGATAATAGACCCTTCCTACCTACGCGGGTGGCGTTGTGGGTTAAACCACAGTGCCTAGGACTTGCCAATCAGAAGGTCAGCAGTTTGAATCCCCGTGATGGGGTGAGCTCCCATTGCTCGGTCCCTGCTCCTGCCAACCTAGCAGTTCGAAAGCACGTCAAAGTGCAAGTAGATAAATAGGTATCGCTCCGGCGGGAAGGTAAACGGCGTTTCCGTGCGCTGCTCTGGTTCGCCAGAAGTGGCTTAGTCATGCTGGCCACATGACCTGGAAGCTGTACGCCGGCTCCCTCGGCCAATAAAGTGAGATGAGCGTCGCAACCCCAGAGTTGGTCACGACTGGACCTCATGGTCAGGGGTCCCTTTACCTTTTTACAACAAGCCTGAAGTGGCATAAATGGTTCATGCTCTGTCCCAACTTTATCCACTCAACAACCCCGTGAGGTAGGCCAGGCTGAGACTCTGCATCTGGACCGAGGTCACCCACTGATCTTCATAGTGTAGTGGGGTTTTGAATACATATCTCCAAGGGTTCCAGTATTACAGAGTCTCTGTGGGTGGGGCTGTGGGGAGATAATCCTGGATTGACCAGGTCTGCCAATGTTGCAAAATGTTATGAAATGACTTTACTTAAAAATAAACAAAGTGGATCAGCATCATAAACACACTTCAATGTGTCACCACTTTGGTGTGATCGTCATTTAAAGCTGCAAATTCAAACGTTTTATTATTTTTCCACAACAATTCTTAGAAGTTCATACTTAATGAATCTGATAAAATATCAGAATAGTAAGAGATATGTAGCATTAGAGCATAAGAAGTTGCCTTACTCAGAGTCAAGACTATTCCGTTCAATATTAGCTTGACAGGCAGCAATCTTTCTCAGTGAAACTCTCAACTTTCCTGATTTTAAAAAAGGTCATGGGAGATTCTTCCTTTTTCTCCAAGGCTATTATGAATCATTTTTGCTGGTTTTAGATGTTTTGCCTCCACAGGTTTTCAACTTTTGATATTATTGAAGCCTACTATCATCATCATCATGAGCTGTCTTGGAATGCAGGAGATAAATAAACCATATTTATCAGATACATATAAATAAATAAAGGACACCAGAAAGTGAGATGGCACGGCAGTCCCCAAAAACACAGGCAAGAATTCGGGGGGAGGGGATATGAGTCCAGAGCGCTGCTGGGTCCAACCCAAAACCTCTCGAATCCTGCATCTTGCTTCTCACCACAGCCAACCAGACTCCTCCACAAAGTCCTCTGCATCCAACTGTCAGAGGCACTAATTCTTCTGAATACAAAGTGCTAGAAACTGCAGGAGAGAAGGCCCTTGTGCTCAAGCAGGTCCTGCTTGCTGGTTTCCTACAGTCATATTGTTGGCCACCATAAGAACAGGACGCCCATCTGGCTGGGCTTCGCCAGCCACTCTGGGCGGCTTCCAACAAAATATTAAAATACAGTAATCCATCAAACATTAAAAGCTTCCCTAAACAGGGCTGCATCAGATGCCTTCCAAAAGTCTGATCGTTGTTGTTCTCTTTCACATCTGGTGGGAGGGCGTTCCACAGGGCAGGTGCCACTACCGAGAAGGCCCTCTGCCTGGTTCCCTGTAACGTGGCTTCTCGCAGAGAGGGAACCGCCAGAAGGCCCTCGGTGCTGGATCTCAGTGTCCGGGCTGAACGATGGGGGTGGAGACACTCCTTCAGGTATACTGGGTTGAGGCCGTTTAGGGCTTTAAAGGTCAGCACCAACACTTTGAATTGTGCTCTGAAACGTACTGGGAGCCAATGTAGGTCTTTCAAGACCGGTATTATGTGGTCTCGGCAGCTGCTCCCAGTCACCAGTCTAGCTGCCGCATTCTGGATTAGTTGTAGTTTCCGGGTCACCTTCAAAGGTAATCCCACACAGAGCGCAATGCAGTAGTCCAAGCAAGAGATAACCAGAGCATGCACCACTCTGGCAAGACAGTCCACAGGCAGATAGGGTCTCAGCCTGCGTACCAGATGGAGCTGGTAGACAGCTGCCCTGGACACAGAATTAACCTGCGCCTCCATAGACAGCTGTGAGTCCAAAATGACTCCCAGGCTGCGCACCTGGTCCTTCATCAACAATATGAACAATAATAAACCGTAAAAAATAAAAAATTCTGAAACAAAGCCTACAGTGAGATGGAAAATAATGTTTATTTTTGCATACTTCCACTTAATATTTATTTTTTATCATTGTATATATAGTATGCATTTTTCCCCCATTTGTTGTGGGAGCCTTCTTTGTGGAACCTGGTTCAGCTGCACCATATGGCCCATGGTAAATCCAGCAATGGAAAATTTCTGTAATGCTTCCCTAACTTTGATGCCCTAAGCATGGCCTTATTTTGCTTAATGGTTAATCCAGCCCTGGTTGGGGCGAGGACCAGCCCTAACTTCCCCTCAGCGGGCTTTGCACTTCCTTTTTCTCCTTGCCCTTTCCCTCTTCTTTGTGGGAGGAGCCCTTTTTCTTTATAAATGTTTGTTCATGTTATTTCCTTACCATCTCTTTACGCCAGCCTTGGACACTCAAAATGTGTTTTTCCCTACTCCCTAGATTGCAATCTGTTTTGACTGTTTTTCAGAATTTTAAATTGTTGCAACCTACCCTTGGTCCTGCTGGTGAAGAGCAAGTAATAAATGACCGGTTATAATAGTATTACTATATTCAATAACTTTCCGGACCAGTCAGAATTGATGGTGCCAATTTCGTCTTCCACGCTTTAGCAATAATTCTTTTTGCTGCTTTCAGCAAATACGAAACCAGAGCCTGATCCATCTCCACTACTAACCCTTGTAAATAGCTCGATAATAATAATATTGGATCATTTGGTAATAAATACCCAGTCATTCTAAGATAACATTTTGGACAGTAAAGCAATAAGTTTGAAGTACCAATTAACTCCAAAATATACGTAAACAACCTGCATGTTGACCACCATATCTTCAACATATATCCTGTGCAGTATGTGTGTGTCTGAGAAAGTCAATAAAGAATTAGATACAGTGGTACCTCGGGTTACATACGCTTCAGGTTACAGACTCTGTTAACCCAGAAATATTGCTTCAGGTTAAGCACTTTTGCTTCAGGATGAGAACAGAAATTGTGCTCCGGCGGCGCAGCAACAGCAGGAGGCCCCATTAGCTAAAGTGGTGCTTCAGGTTAAGAACAGTTTCAGGTTAAGTACAGACCTCCAGAACGAATTAAGTACGGTACTTAACCTGAGGTACCACTGTACTGTTGATATTGCATATTGATATATATGTATATTCCTTCCAATCTACAGATATAATTTGTGGCGGTCTCCTAGCCCAGATCCATTTTAGCCTTCCAAAGCTAGTTCCTGCTGAATAACTCTCATTCATTTTCACACAAGTATTTCAGTTTTAAGATCTATAATTTCATCATTATAGAACATACAGTCGTACCTTGGACCTCAAACGCCTTGGTACTCTGACGTTTTGGCTCCCGAATGCCACAATCCCGGAAGTGAGTCTTCTGGTTTGCAAACATTCTTTGGAACCTGAACATCCGACGGGGCTTTCGATTGGCTGCAGGAAGTTCCTGCAGCCAATCAGAAGCCGCGCTTTGGTTTCCGAACATTTTGGAAGTCAAACAGACTTCTGGAACGGATTCCAATCGACTTCCAAGGTACAACTGTATTTTATTATGATTATGCTCTGTATTTCAATTACCTCCCTTTAGAGTACACAATTCCTTAACTGACCCTTGCTTATTAAGTGCTTCCTGGAGGATCTTATTGGTCTTAGAAAATTAACTGTGCCATATAAGCTACTTTGAGGCTGAGAGATTGAAACTTTTCCCCATTAGGAACATTAATATGAATTGCTTTGCTCTGTGCGCATTCACTTGTGAGGAATACAACTATAGCAATCATGGACCAACCCAACGCCTGCTCCAGGGGATTTCTATGGCTTCTTCGCTGAATGGGCTGCCATATGTTTGAAAAGGTTCGTTTTACGAGTGAAACACTGACCGCAGTCCAGGCACTTGTATGGTTTTTCTCCTGTGTGAGTCAACTGGTGCCGAATAAGTTTTGAGCGTATACCAAAACATTTCCCGCATTCAGAACACAGAAACGGTTTCTCCCCTGTGTGCATTTGCTGGTGGCGGATCACAAGGTAACTAAGGCTAAAACATTTGCCGCAATCGGTACATTTATATGGTTTCTCCCCTGTGTGGATCCTCACATGGACAATGAGGTCTCCTTTCTGGCTGAAGCTTTTCCCGCACTCAGAGCACTTGTACGGTTTCTCTCCTGTGTGCATTCTCCGATGTTTAGTAAGCTCGGAGTTTGTATTAAAGGCCTTATCGCAGTCTGAACACCGATAGGGCTTTTCTCCGCTGTGGTTTCTCATATGGATAATGAGATTTTGCTTGTAATTGTAGCTTCTGCCACAGTGCAAGCATCCATAGGGTTTCTCATACGTCTGTGATTGTTCCCCTGAATGGATGATTATATGTTTGAGAAGGCCATCTTTCCGGTTAAAGCTTTTTTTACAGTCTGAGCATTCATATGGTTTCTCACCCGTGTGGGTTCTCTGATGTCTAAGGAGATCGGAGTTCATAACAAAGGATTTCCCACAATCCAAACATTCATATGGTTTCTTCTCTGAATGGAACTGTAGGTGTGCTGTGAGTCTCCCTTTTCGGATGAAGCTTTTGCCGCAGTCCGGACATTCATATGGAGCCTCTCCTGCATGGAGTCTCTGATGTGCAATAAGTTTGTAGTTTGCTTGGAACGATTTGCCACATTCCAAGCATTTGTATGGTTTCTCTTCTGTGTGGATTCTCTCGTGAAGAGCAAGGTTTCCTTTCCGAGTAAATTTCTGCCCACAGCCCGAGCATTCGTATGGCTTCTCCCCAGTGTGGATTCTCCTATGTGCGGCTAAATGTGATTCCTGCCTGAACCTCTTGCCACAGTTCCAGCAGTCATAAGGTTTGTTTTCTGAGTGGGTTATGTAATGTTTAAAGACTTCCGAGTTTGTAGTGAAAGATTTCTCGCACTCTGAGCATTTGTACGGTTTCTCCCTGGTATGGGTCCTGGCGTGTGCAACCAGGTTACATTTCTTATTGAAGCTTTTGCCGCATTCTGAGCATTCATGTTGCTTCTCTCCCGTGTGGGTTCTGAAATGTATAATAAAGTCAGAATTCATGCTGAAGCTTCTCCCGCACACAGAGCACTGATACGGTTTCTCCCCTGTATGATTGCGCTGATGTCGAAGGAGGTCGGCGTTCTTACAGAAGGATTTCCCACAATGCAAACACTTGTATGGCTTCTCTTCTGCATGGATTCTCTCATGCATAGCAAGATTTCCTTTCTGAGAGAAGCTTTTCTCACATACGGTGCATTCATAGGGTTTCTCCCCTGTGTGGGTTCTATAATGTCTAATAAGGTTAGCATTCCTACAGAAGGTTTTCCCACAGTCTGAGCACTTATAAGGCCTCTCTTCTGCAATGGAGGAGCTGTTCTCACATTCTGTTGAGGTTACTTGTCCCTCATCCTTCCCTTTTGCCTCCTCGGCTGAGATTTCATCCAGGTCTTTGCTGCTTTCTGAACATCTAATCGTCTTATTTAATATCCCACCTGGATTTCCCACCCGTTGTCTCAAAACAGCTTCCACCTTCACAACGCACTGGGTATCTTGCTCTTTGGCTGTCTGCCCTGCTGCCTGGAGTGGCTCCCTCAGCTCAGAGCTCTTCAGCTCTAGGTTCTTGTTAGCTTCCTCATTCATAGACTCCATATCTGAAGGAAAGAGAGATTCAACTGTGAGTCGACACCCTACATCCAGAGGTCATGAAACAATTGCCAAAGAGAGACAGAGACTGAATACGCACCATACGTTTAAAGCACATTTTCATCTCCAAAAAATCCTGGGAACTTCAGTTTGCCTCTCACAGAGCTACAATTCCTAGCAGCCTTAATGAATTACAGTTCCTGGGATTCTTTGGCGTGTGTAGGACCTTGTGCTTTAAATGATGTGCATGCAGCCTTGGCCTAGCGACCATGAAGCCTGAGGCAAGGTGAGACAGTCAAGCTACTCTGAAGGGACTATTGCTGAGTGGTATTTATTATTTATTTGTTTTTAAGTACAGTGATACCTCGGGTTACAGATGCTTCAGTTTATAGACTCCGCTAACCCAGAAATAGTACCTTGGGTTAAGAACTTTGCTTCAGGATGAGAACAGAAATCATGCAGCAGCAGTGGGAGGCCCCATTAGCTAAGGTGGTACCTCAGGTTAAGAACAGTTTCAGGTTAAGAACGAACCTCCGGAAAGAATTAAGTTCTTAACCCAAGGTACCACTGTACTTTTTATACCAGCTTTCAGGGATAAAACACCACTGTCATGGAAATTCACAATACTATTAAGCATTATTATACATATTATATCCACACTAGCTGCAGTGACTGTCCATCAGCTACCAGGCCACATTCAAGGTCTTTTGTGACACACGCATAAAAGCCCTGAATAATTTGAAGGCCTGAAAGACTGCCTACTCCTGAAGAGACCCTGTAATAACACATCAATGATCTGAGGAAAATTTTACTCATGACACTGCACCCTACAGAGTATCACACAGCAGTGGGCAAAAAACATACATTTTCTGACTTTGCCCCTGCACTGTGGAAGACCCTTCTCCCACCACACATGAAGCATAATTCTGACATTTTATTATTTTTTATATTTTGCTGGAAGCCACCCAGAGTGGCTGGGGAAACCAAGCCAGACGGGGTAATAATAATAATAATAATAATAATAATAATAATAATAATAACAACTATTAGTAACTTCTGCCACTTTGTTTAATGAGACAATTTATATATGACTTCATTATCTCTAAGCAGGTGCAATCTTGCAAATCTTTTCGCCCAGACTTTCCTCGACCCATAAGATCAGTCCCTACCATTTCTGAATTCCTCTTTCAGTAATGTTGATTTGCTATTCTCATGAAGCTATTTTATTGTTTTCATGTTATTTTATCATGCCAGTTAGGGACTTATAAGTGATCCATCTAGTCTAGCATCCTGTTCTCACAGTGATCACCAGAAGCGATTCCCAACAAGTGGTGCTCAAAGGCAGAAGTGGTGCTTCCTACTGTGGCTCGTTGGGATGTGTTTGCAGAGCTATTTCTATATGTATTTGATAGATTGTGTGTGTGTGTGTGAGAGAGAGAGAGAGAGAGAGAAGGAGCAAGGGAGGTTTCTAGCTGGAAGTAACTGAAAGTGAGATTGCAGCCTTGGAGCATGATTCTGCCACAGCTGTTCCTTTTGGAAGTTCCTTTTGGAAGTTCCTTGTAGGCATAACACTTTAGTATGATTCTGCTTGTATATCTTTAAATAAAGCCAATGGTATTAAGACACCTAAAGGCTACAGACACATTTAAATCACACAGCTTTCCCCCAAGAATCACAGAAACTAATTTCCCCATCACAGAGCTACAATTCCCAACACCCTTCACAAACTACAATTCCCAGACTTCTTTGGAGGGAGCCGTGTGCTTTAAAGGTGCTTTAAATGTATGGTGTGTATGCAGCCTGTCTTCAGGGCTCTCTAAGGGGCATTTATTGCATATGGCTGTGTATACACTAAACAGGAGAGACACGTTCTTTCCTTCCCAAGAATTCTGGGCATTGCAGTTTCCACCCCACAGAGTTACAATTATCAGCAACCCTTAACAAACTACAGTGCCCAGAATTCACTGAGGGAAAGACGGTGCTTTAAAGGTGTAGCATTCACACAGCCCTAGTCTCTTGAACAGCATCCCTTAACAGCTATAAATATTGTGGCATCAGAAAATATTTGAGAAACAGCTGTGGGTTCTCCCCATTCCCTTACCTGCACAGACTGCAGTTTGGTCAGGGGACATGAGATCGTCCTCACAGCAAGTCTGTCCACCCTCACCAGCCTCAGACCTCACGGAAACCTGGCTCCTTTTTCATGGTTCTCCATTTTAACCTCTTTCATGTTGGGTCTTAACCTGCTGAGTTGAAGAATTTATTTTATTTTTTTGCTTTATTAAATTTATACCCCCATCCCTCTTCCCAAAGGAGCCCAGGGCAGCAAAAACAAGTCACACACACACACACACACACACACACACACACACACACACACACAATCCAATCCAGTGGCAGACTGAGAAAGATATTCAGTAGGTGCTGAAAAGACAACAGAGGCAACCCCTTTATAATAATCAACAAGAGGGCATTCCAAACAGCAGGTGCCACAACACTAAAGGCCCAATCCCTTCATTATTCCTACTCTTTTATTGCTGCATTTATATCCCATCTTTTCCCAAGAAGTTCAAGGGGATAATTTACCTGTGAGATAATTTAGGCTGAGAGATTGTGACTGAGCCCAAGCTCACCTAGTGAGTATCATGGCTGAGTCTCCAATGTCTTAGTCCAGGCAGCTCTCCATCAACTGCACAACCACCACAGGAGTGGACTTCCAGATAATAATAATAATAATAATAATAATAATAATAATAATAATAATAATTTATTTATACCCCGCCCATCTGGCTGAGTTTCCCCAGCCACTCTGGGCAGCTCCCAATCGAGTGTTAAAAACAATACAGCATTAAATATTAAAAACTTCCCTAAACAGGGCTGCCTTCAGATGTCTTTTAAAGAGAAGATAGCTGCTTATTTCCTTCACATCTGAAGGGAGGGCGTTCCACAGGGCGGGTACCACTAACGAGAAGGCCCTCTGTCTGGTTCCCTGTAACCTCACTTCTCGCAATGAGGGAACTGCCAGAAGGCCCTTGGAGCTGGACCTCGGTGTCAGGACTGAGTGATGGGGGTGGAGATGCTCCTTCAGGTATACAGGACCCAGGCAGTTAAGATAAGATGGCATCTGGAGGAGGCCCTTCCTTGGGAAGAAGTGTTTCTCATTAAACCACCCTGAGAATTTATCTCTGTGGGGGGAATAGGAGGTACTGTAACAACCCTCGGCACCTTTAACAAAATGCAGTTCCAATGATCTTTTGAGGGACACCATGACTGTTTAAAGTGGTATCCTGCCGATATAAAGTATAGTGCAGATGGGGCTTGAGTGACCTTCATTCGGTCACGGTCTCTCATTCTGGCCTTCCTCTAAGGGTTGTTGTGAGGATAAAACAGAGGGGTGGCTATTGGGTTGTTGTTCTCATTTTTATTATATATTTTGCGGTTTTATATCTTGATTTTATTCTGTGAACCGCCCTGAGACCCCCAGGTATAGGGCGGTATATAAATTCAATAAATAAACAATAATAAATGAACACTCCACCACTAGTTCCTTGGAGGAAAAGGCCAAATATAAATGAGGGGGGAAATACAATCCAAAATATGCCTCCTCCCTCTAAATGTAAGCATCTTAACAGGGCAATCCTAGATAACGGTAAACAGAAAGTTTTTGTAATAAAGATATAATACTGTGAAAAGGTTTGAGTAAAAACACGGTGGAGGTGGGGGTGGGAAGTCAATTTATGAAACAATGTAATTATTGATATGAAGACTATTGTGAAACGGTTAGAATTTTTTTATACACAGTATTGCAAAAAATTAGGGAAATCAGCCCTGAGTGCTCACTGGAAGGACAGATCCTGAAGCTGAGACTCCAATACTTTGGCCACCTCATGAGAAGAGAAGACTCCCTGGAAAAGACCCTGATGTTGGGAAAGATGGAGGGCACAAGGAGAAGGGGACGACCGAGGACGAGATGGTTGGAAGCTACCAGCATGAGTCTGACTAAACTGCGGGAGGCAGTGGAAGACAGGAGTGTCTGGCGTGCTCTGGTCCATGGGGCCATGAAGAGTCGGACACGACTATACAACAACATTGCAAAAAAAA
This sequence comes from Podarcis filfolensis, assembly GCF_964270895.1. Lineage (NCBI taxonomy): Eukaryota > Metazoa > Chordata > Lepidosauria > Squamata > Lacertidae > Podarcis > Podarcis filfolensis. Next base: position 9,598,271 of record NC_139605.1, read on the forward strand.
CAAAACCCAAAACGAAACAGGGCAGTCCTATACGTGTCCACGCTGAAGGAAGCACCATTGAGTTCACCAGCATCTACTCCTGGACTCTCAAACAATGGATATCAAGACCCTGGATTTCTTTTCTTTTCTTTTCTTTTTAAAGTGCCTGGGAACCAAAGTAAATGTAATGTACTCACTCAGCAGGACTTGGAATGCAGAAGAATAGGAAGGAGGAAAACCCACTGCCAGTGCCTGTGTTCCAGAAGATCACCCACCTTCACTCCCTTTCTAAGTTTGTCCCCTCTGGGCACCCTTCCCCCTTCCTTTCCCCTCTTGCTGTTTTCCCTAAATAGACTCCTGCTGTGCAACTCACCTCTTCCTGCAGCTGTTCAAAATTTGCCTGGACCAAGGAGGAGGCAGGGCTAGGAAGAGGCTCTTTTCCCATCCCCATTCCAAAGCCTCTCTAGGAATAAGCCTCTGTCACTTTAACTCTTTTCAGGGTCTCAAAGGCCCCCATCTGCACTATACATTTAAAGCAGCATTATCCCACTTTTAATCACATTTAAAGCAGCATTATCCCACTTTTAATCAGTCACGGCTTCCCCCAGACAGTCCAAGTTTTTGTCAAGGGTGCTGAGAGACCTCTATACCTCTCACCGAGCTATCACAGTGGGATTTGGTTTAGGAGTCTTTGTTGGCAGTCAAGATTTAATTTAGGAGATGATTGATTTTTGCTGTGCTTGGTATTTTTATTGCTTTGTATTTTTATTGTTACACCTAATTTGGAATTACACAAGGGTTCGTTTTACTGTACATTTATTGATACATTTTCATTTATTACGTACGGCTTCTTAAATTTTGTTACATTTCTATGACTGTGAGAGTGAATTGTGTTATTTTTTCCCTGATGCTGCAAGCTAGCAAGCGAAAAATTGAGCGTTTTGTTGATGTTGCAAGAAAGGTGGCAGACAAATAAAGAATTAAGTACGACAAATGGCAACTGCTGAAATTATTCCGCATCATAGTCTTCACCCCACTCCCAAAAGGCAGGAGTATGCACAGGAGGCATTCCGGAGGTGACTCAAGACAAATGAAGATGATGAAATGGAAATTAGGATAGCTCAATGAAAATGTCAACCCAGTGTATGGCTGATTTCCATGTTAGGGATCATTAGGAAGTATTTTGAAAATAAAACTGCTAGCATCACAACACCGTCATACAAATCTGTGGTGTGACTGCATTTGGAGTACTGCATACAGTTCTGGTTGCCTCACCGAAAAAAGGCTATAGCAAAGGTGGAAGACATTTAGAAAATGACAATCAAAAGGGTCAAGAGGCCAGAGCAAAAGGTGAAACGATTTCTGCTTTAGAAAAAAGGCATGGCGTGGAGAAATTTGGCTAGGGATAATTTTTTCTCCCTCTCTCATAACACTGTAAACTGGAGGCATCCAATAAAGCAGAAGGGAAGGTGATTCCAGACAGAGAAAGGGAAACACTTCTTCACAAAGCGCATAGTTAAACTATGGAACTCACTGCCACAGGAGGCAGTGATGAAGGCCAATCCCTTTTCCGAATCAGAGGTCCCCCAAACCTTCCCCACTCCGTCAATTTCTGATGGAACCAGCCCTGTTAAAACACTTCAAGACGAGGGATGACAATATAAGATAGATCCGCTCACAAAAACATCTGGCACATTATTACAGAAATGTGTTCTACATAAGCCATAAAGAAGCTTACTTTAAAAAGAAAAAGAAAAAAAGATTAAAGCATGTCTGCATTTACTTTATTAAAGGGTTTTAATTAATACTGTTTGGCTGCAATCCTCTACCCACTTCCTTGAGAGTAAGCCCCATTGTGCCCAGCGGTACTCACTTCTCAGTAGACATGTCTAGGACAGCAGTTTCAATGTGTATATTATTTCCTTTATCAAGGATTAGGAACCCACCAGATATTGATAGACATCTACAGTTCCCATCATCTCTGGCTAATGGATGAGGCAGATGGGAGTTGGAGGCCAACCAATATCTGGAGGGCTATAGGTTTCCAATCCCTGCACCGTATAAACCACCAACAGAACTCCATTAGGACTCAAAGGTGGGAGGCAAATTATATTACTTGATTTTATCATTAACCAAGGAAATATACGCATACACATGTTTATACGACTGTGTTGATGGAGCACTAATAATAATAATAATAATAATTTTATTATTTGTACATTGCCCATCTGACTGGGTTGCCCCATCCACTCTGGGCAGTTTCCAACAGAATATAAAAACACAGTAAAACATCAAACAGTAAAGGCATCCCCTATATAAGGCTGCCTTCAGGTGCCTTCTGAATGTCATATAGCTGTGTATTTCATTGACATCTGATGGGAGGGTGTTCCAGTCACTACAAAAAAAGGCCCTTTGCCTGGTTCCCTGTAACTTTACTTCTCACAGAGAGGGAACCACCAGAAGACCCTCCGTGCTGGACCTCAGTTTACAGGCTGGATGATGGGGATGGAATATTCCTTCAGGTATACAGGGCAGAAGCTGCTTAGGACTTTGAAGGTCAACACCAACACTTTAAACTGCGCTCAGAAACATACTGGGAGACCACGTAGACCCTTTAGAACCAGTACTATATGTTCCCAGTGGCTGCTCCCAGACACCAGTCCACATTCTGGATTACCTGTAGTTTCTAAGTCACCTTCAAAGGTAGCCCCACGTACAGCACATTGCAGTAGTCCAAGCGGAAGATAATCAAAGCACATACCACTTTGGCAAGACAGTTGGCGAGCAGGTAGGGTCTCAGCCAGGGTACCAGATGGAGCTGGTAGACAGCTGCCCTGAACACATAATTTACCTGTGCCTCCATGAGCAGTTTTAAGACCAAATGACCCCCAGGCTGCGCACCTGGTCCTTTAGGGGCAGAGTTACCCCATTCAGGACCAGGGTGTCTGTCACATCTGCCTGCTCCCTGGCCCCCAGAAACAGTACTTCTATCTCGCTGGGATTCAGCCTCAACCTATCAACCACCATCCCTTCTCCAGACACTCACGCAGGACATTCACCACCCTCACTGGTTCCGATTTCACACTTCCTAACGGCCTTCTTGAGTCTAAGCATCTCCTACAGTATAATTTCTCTAATATGCAGTAAAAGATCATGCACGTTTCAACAGACTATCTTCTCCCAATAGGAAGATTCCTCCAAGGCTGTCTCTGTGTGGATTCTTCTGTGCTTAATAAGAACAAGGAGATCAGTAAAACTTTCCCCACATTCTGGGCACTCCTGCGGTTTCTCCCCTGCATGCATTCCCATATGCTCGACAAGATTATTTTTGTGAGGGAAACTTTTCCCACAGTCTGGACATTTGTGGAGCTTCTCTGACGTGTGACTTCTCACATGTACCACAAGGTTTCTCTTGCGAGTGAAACTCTGCCCACATTCCAAGCATTTATACGGTTTCTCTCCTGAGTGGATTTGCTGGTGCTGAACGAGGTGATAACTTATCCCAAAACTTTTCCCACAGTCTGAGCAGTTATATGGTTTTTCTTCTTGGTGGCTGGCAGCGTGTTTGACAAGGTTCCTTTTGTGAGTAAAGCACTGTCCGCAGTCTGGGCACTGATAGGGTTTCTCCCCTGTGTGGATTTGCTGGTGTCTAATCAGGCAAGAGCTCAGACTAAAACATTTCCCACAAATGGTGCATTTGTACGGCTTCTCTCCCGTGTGGGTCCTCTTGTGGGCAACCAGGCCTCCCCTCTGGGCGAAGCTTTTCCCACAATCGGAGCACTTGTATGGCTTCTCCCCCGTGTGCATTCTCCGATGTTTGGTAAGTTCAGAGTTTGTGTTGAAGGTTTTACCGCAGTCTGTGCATTTAAATCTCTTTTCTCCAGTGTGAGTTCTCCTATGCACAATGAGGTTCTGTTTGTAATTGTAACTCCTGCCGCAGTGCAAGCATTCGTATGGCTTTTCCTGAATGTGCAATTCTGTCCCAGAATGGATTACCAGGTGTTTGAGCAGGCCGTCTTTCCGACTAAAGCTTTTATCGCAATCTGAGCACTTGTACGGTTTCTCTCCTGTGTGAGTTCTCTGATGTCTAAGGAGATCAGAGTTCATAATGAAGGATTTCCCACAAATGGAGCATTCATACGGTTTCTTCCCAGAATGGAAGTGCATGTGGGCAAGGAGGCTCCCTCTCCGGCTGAAGCTTTTACCGCAGTCTGAGCAATCATAGGGCGTCTCCCCGGTGTGAAGCCTCTGATGCTCTATGAGCTTAGATTTTGCACGGAAAGATTTCTCACAGTCCAAGCATTTATACGGCTTCTCTTCCATGTGGGTCCTCTGATGAAGAATAAGGTTCCCTTTCTGGGCAAAGCTTTGCCGACAGTCTGGGCATTTGTAGGGCTTCTCCCCAGTGTGGATTCTCAGGTGTGCCACGAGGTGGGCTTCCTGACTAAAGGTTTTGCCACAGTCCCAGCAGTCATATGGTTTGTTTCCTGGGTGAGTTCTCTGATGTCTGAACATTTCAGAGTGTGTCCTGAAGAATTTCCCACACTCTGGGCATTTGAATGGCTTTTCCCCTGTGTGTATTCTGTGATGTCTAATAAGGTCTGCATTCACACTGAAGGACTTCTCGCAATCCAAGCACTTGTATGGTTTCTCCCCAGTATGGCTTCTCTCATGAACCACAAGGTTCCCCTTCTGAGCAAAGCTTTTCCCACAGTCCAAACACTTAAAAGGTTTCTCCCCAGTATGGATTCTCACATGCGTCACTAGCTTAAATTTCTTATCAAAAGTCTTGCCACAGTCTGGGCATTTATGTGGTTTCCCTCCCGTGTGGGTTCTGTGATGTTTACGAAAGTCAGAGTTCAGAGTGAAGGATCTCCCACAGTCTAAACATTTATATGGTTCCTCCCCTGTCTGAGGCTGGGGATGTCCAAGTTCAGTGTTGTTGGGGCAGGATTTATTGCATTCTGAGCACATAAACATTTTGTCTTCTGTGTGGATTCTCTCATTAGTAGAGAGGTCTCTGTTCTGAGAGAAGCTCTTCCCACAGATGGTGCATCTAAGTGGGTTTCCCCCTGTGTGCATCTTCATATGCGCAAGCAACTGGCTTTTTGTTTCACAGCTCTTCCCACAGTCCGAGCATTGAAAAGTTTTGTCTCCTGTGTGGGTTCCACAATGCTTGATAAAGCCAGCATCCATACCAAAGGAGTCCCCAAAGTCCAAAGATGTGTATATTTCCTTGCTTGCAGTATGATCCCATTGATTTTCAGAGGTCATACGAGAGGAGTTTCCACCGTCTGAGCATCCATACAATTTCACTGCCGTAAGGTTCCTCCCACAAGTAATAAGGTTTGCATTCTTCTCTTCTTCTAAAATTACTAGTTCCTTGTCTTTTTCCATCTCTCCCTGGGCCGAGATTTCGCTTTTGTCCTTGAAGCTTTCCTCACCCAGCGTGGACTCATCCACTCCCAACCCCACGGGCTTCCCCTGTTGGCTTGACAATCCATGTTGCTGTTCAGCGGCTTCTGCCTTGGCATGGCACTGAGACATGTTCTCGTCCAGTGGTTTCACCAATATCTCAATCTGTTTCTGTTGTTCAGACATTTCTACCTTGAGATTATTCTCCATTATCTGATGGAAGGAAGAGAGAAGACAGTGTGAATCATGCCTGAAACATGATGGTTGATGATAATGTTAACCAAGCTACAAAAGAAAGCATGTAATGAATCAAATATGAGACTCTGTCCCCTGCTCACTTAACTTGTCCGCCAACCATCCTCACCAAAGCCACTCTCTCCTTTCACTCCTCACCAAAGCAACAAATTAATACAATACAATATAAATAGTATATTATATTGTACAAAAAATATAAGGTAAGCACAAGATTCACAATCATAATAAAAAAGAAAGGAAATCCTATCATTATAGCTCTTTGGTTACTACGATGCACAATCCTGATTATAAGGTTAGTAATTAGACTCCTATTTTGCTCTTCTCTCTCAGCTGTGCCAAGGGAGCTAGATATGGGAGCCCTGAAGCTGGATTTTATAAGTTCCAAGTTTTAAAAGCTTCCAAATATGGGGAGATTACTGCACATTCGTCTGATTTGTGTGTGAAATAAAAACATTCTGTAAAAATCACTTATTTAGCTCTCTCTAATTTCCTCTTGTTTAATGGGATTCACATCTGAAGGATGTGGCACATACTCCCAAGTTAGTCTGTACATAATGCAGTCATAGCCAGGCTTATGTCAAAACATGCTGGGAAGAGAAATTCTTCATATTTAATCCTATATATCAGTGATATATAATGTCAAGCCATTAAAATCAGTGCCCTAAATAAATCAATTGCTTTCAACTCTAACTAACGTTACCTATCACCCATGCATAAATATTCTGGATTACAATGTTTTGATGCTGTTTTTCAATGCTGTGTAAAAAAAACAAAAACAAATGACCTTAAATAGTTCAAACCCACAATTGTTCAACAGTGGGGAGCCTCCTTTTTCTGACTTCCTACCCCACCCCCACCCCCAAAAAGCCGAAGACACTTCACCTGCCGAAATTCCTTCTTCTGTACAACTATTAAAGATGCCAGAACCCTGTTCTCCTTAGCATTTGGCCACCCTGATTGTAATAAAGGGTGCCAATAATCTGTACCGATCTCATTCACTAGAGAGCTCAGTTGGTTACAGCGCGGTGCTGATGACACGGAGGTTGCAGGCTCGATCCCCACAAGGGACAGCTGTATATTCCTGCATTGCAGGGGGCTGGACTAGATGATCCTCAAGGGTCCCTTCCAACTCTACGAATTCTATGGTTCTATCTGTGTTTACTTGGAAGTCAAGCCCCCACCGAGTTGTGGGATTGATCCTGAATAAATACGCGAGACTGCAAGATTATACACCTTCACATGGAAATGCACCCTACTTAATAAAGTGGGCTTACTTCTCAGTAAAATGCACAGGGGGTTGTTCCCTCCCACCGAAAACAACAGGCATACTTGCTTTGAAATGAAGCCCGCTGGGTTGAAGTGGGATTACTCTTCGGTAAAATGCGCAGGGAATTGCTCTGCCTGACACCCCCAACCCCTGCACACGTGCCCACTCGCGTGTGCAAGCGGCATTATCCAGCCGTGTACATAAAGGCGACGCTGCTCTGCTACGGGAGAGCCGCAGGGACCTTTGGGCTCCTCCGACTTACCTCTCCCGCAGCCACGGGGTGGAAAAGCGACGGGCGCAGACAAAAGGTGCTTCCCCTTTAAACAGCGGAGGAGGACGAGAAAGAGACCAGGCCGCTCTAGGAACCTGCGCTCGGTCGATTTAACTCGTAGGAGGCGGGTTCAGTTCAGTTCTGCGTGCGGCTCCTTGGCTGCCTGAGCTGAGCTGAATTTTAAAGCTGGGGTTTCTCGTTTGCTCGTCTGTTTATTATTCTGTGACTGTAGCTGCCCTTTAATTTTTGTATGGCTTCTAAACTGGGTCACAGATGCGTGCATTATTATTTAAAAAAGTAAATAAAAACAGAGAGTCATAGAATTGTAGAGTCGAGGGTCATCTAGTCCTACCCCTGAAATGCTGGAGTCTCAACTCCAAGCATCCATGGCAGATGGCCAGCCAAAAAAACCCTCTTCCCAGCAGAACTAGAAGAAAAGCCTCCTTCAGATTTCCCACCATTCCCTGTTTATTTACAAGCCAGCTGGACAATAAAGACTTGTTTGTTTCAAGCTGCGTTTCCTAATAACTGCCGTATTTTTATTATTAGCAATTAAGAGAACTGCAGCTTATATTTAATAAATAAATAAATGTATTTCTAAATACAACTAGCCGTAGTGTCCATTCTACCTTTTTCTGTGTTTATGGTTTGCCCCTTCGCCCTGAAATCAGTTCACACAAAGGGTGAGCTATAAATATTTTTAGTAATAAACAAATCACTACTGAGGTGCCCTCACAATTGTGAAGACCGAATATTGGGTGGTTTCTTTCATTTGAAGGATTTTTATCCAGACTCTCAACCGTTACCAAGACATTTGAAAGGGACTACAGGACTCAGACATAACCTGGTTGAGTTGGTATCAAGCAGGTTTCTTTATTAGACAGGAGCATATTAAGCATCAAGCCCTGCAAGATCTCACACCACTCTAGCTGTTGTTTCTTATCTCTGAGGGCAAGCAGGGGGGCTCGGTGTCTTGTATTTATATTTTACTTCTTTGTGTTGACATGGGCTCTGCAGAGGGCCTGAAATGAATGTGGAAGTTAGATCGGAATATTTTGATTGAAGAAAAATTGCTGGAATCCTACATGGTTAAAGTTGCAATTTAAATCAGTATCATCTACTATGAGAGAACAAGCATTAAAAATAGCATAAAGATTATATAAGACCCCTATAAGATTGTTTCAAATGAAGATATTTGAGACTATGTTAGAGATGTAAGGAATCAGGTTCATTCCAATTTATGTGGTGGATAGTGGAAAAGTGTCCCAGTTTTGGACTCTGGTCTTTGCAGGAATTACTAAAATGACTGGACAGCAATTACTGAAACCTCCAGAATTAGCCCTGCAAAACCTTTTTGGAAACAACGGGTTGTCATTTCAAACCTCTAATTTGTTATCTTCTTGCAGCTAGTTGTTGGTCAATATTGGAAGGACCTCTGAGGCTGTCTGGGGCAAGCCACTGTCCACCTACCCTACAGCTAATGTCATATAGGTAAGGGTGGGTCTTGACCCAAACCTGCCTGGTGCAGCTCCCAAAGCACGTGAGGACCAGCTGGTGGAGCCTTTGAAGTGTTGTGCAGAGCAGAAACCCAGCACTATGCAGGATGGCTTTCCCCTCTTATCAGCTGATGCAAAGGGAGAAGGATGTTGCTCAATGCTGGGCTCGGGTGCATGAGAGAGCTTTATGCAGGGAGAATCTATATACACTGGTAGAATACCTAATATTTGATTTGCAGTGTCTCATTCACATGGTTGCCCTCGGATGTTGCAGTCAACAAGCGACTCCATGTGCCCATGTGAATATATGAGCATATAAGCAACTTTTTATTGTGTTAGTATTTGGAAGATCTGGCGGGCTTCATTAGGCATTAATTACCGTATTTTTCGCTCTATAACACGCACCCGACCATAACACGCACATAGTTTTTAGAGGAGGAAAACAAGACAAAAAATATTCTAAACGAAACAGTGGATGTATGATTTTTGTGGTTCATGCTGTGGCCACAGACATGTGATCTGACGGTGAATTTGGGGTAGCCCAATGCAAAAATCCGGAGGATCCATGTGGATCCATGCTTTGTAACTATGTTTTTGCATCACTGCGGCCCCAGGCAACAGTGGGTGCGTGATTTTTTTGGTGCAAGCTGTAGCCATGGACATGCTATGTGATCTGATGGTGAATTTGGGGTGACCCAGTGCAAAAATCATGAGGATCCATGTGGATCCGTGCTTTGTAACCAGGCTCTCTGTCCCTCTCTTCTCCCCACTCAGCGGCTCTTCTCCCGCTTTGCTGTTTCAAAGCGAGCCACGGAGGAGGGAAGGAAGGGGAACCATGGATCCTCTGCTCACGACTGCAGCAGATCTCCCCGCCATCTGTAAGCATTCGCTCCATAACATGCACAGACATTTCCCCTTACTTTCTAGGAGGAAAAAAGTGAGTGTTATGGAGCAAAAAATACGGTACTTTCTGCTACACTGTAGTCTATGTAGTCCATAGAGTCACATTTCCTGCTCTGACCTCACTCTTGCGCTACAGCTACTAGCTGCAGTTGGACAAACATTTACCAGTATGTGCTTTCTGAAATTGGCTGGAGCATCTGGGGAAATTGACTGTTTGTAAAATTGACTGGGCCATTTTGGCCAAACAATTTAACATCCTTTGCATCCTGTGGGAGGTGCAGAGTGCGGCTGCATTTAGGATGAGAGCAAACAGCAGTTGGGGGTGGGCTAAAACATTTAACCTGTTAATTGTTTCAGGGCTGGAACACAAATAAGTTTCTGCAGCAAGGCTCCATCCTCTAATCTGCATAGTTATGGCACTGCTGGTGAAATAGGGATAATACCTTGGCAGCAATAAGGCAGAAGTTGCAGCAAAGAATCAAAAGAACTCATGAATCACCCATTAAATATTCACATGAATTTATTATAATTCATATATCACTACCAATGGAAAAAAGGAAGCTGCCTTGTACTGAGTCAGACCAGGCATCCATTTAGCTCAGTATTGTCAACACTGACTGATTCAGACATATTCCCAACCCTACCTAGAGATTCCAGGGTGTCATGAACCATTTGGATACAGAGGAATGGTGGGAAGAACCAGCTGGGGACCCTCCAAGGAAAAAAAAACTCAGAGGGAGTAGTGATGGGACAACAATGCGTGGTCAGAGAGAGAAGACTGGGTAGGTGTTGGGAGCCAAAGGGGTAACAGGGCTTAGTGAGCTGGCGGAGTTTGTGGCAGAGAGAAGTCCAGAATCAGAGGCAGAAGCTGAAGCAAGAGACGAAGGAGACCAAGAGCCAGAGAGGAGTCAGGCTGGGGAAGAGTCAGGGGTGCCTCTGTTAGGATGTGTCTGTTATGTACTGAAGTTCTCACCCTGGACCAGCAGGGGGATACTGTAAATAGTTATGCAAATGAAGGATTGAAAGTGACCTTCAGTGATTGGATAGTCTTAGAAAGTTGTTACAGTAACGTGGTTCTGGAGCTCTATATAAGCAGGCTGACTGAGCCCTTCAGTTCAGTTCTGTTCCAGCTTACAAATAAAGAGCTGCTTTGGAAGAATCGCTGTGTCGTCTGATATGTTCACCCACAACTTAACAGCGTCCAAGGGAACGGGGGCAATTGGCAGGCCCCCAGCTGGCTCCAGCCCACCGGCCGGCAGCCGGGCGAACTCCGGTCCTTGGAACAGCATGTAACTGCGACTCAAGCTTCAGAAACCCTCAGAAGCTGAGCACGCAAGCCAGCAGAGATAAGAACTCTTCGCAACAGAAGGGCAGATTAGAGGCTGTGTAAAGCATATTTAGAGGCATTTTATTCAGCATCAGGACAAAGGAAAAACATGTCTGCTCCCCTTTGTGTCCAAGCAAACAGCTTAAGTAAAATCTATACACAAAACGGAAGTTCCCAGCAAGCTGTGCTGGAGTGTAAACAGGCATGTGACACACAACAGCCTGTTCCTCTTAGGGTGGAACGGAATATCTTAACAGTCTCACCCTCCTGCTGTGACCATCTCTCCTGCCCTGCCCCCCTTGTCTCCCAGAACCAGAAGAGGCATGAAAAGGTTGGTAACGTACAGACTCAGTCTCCAATTGCTTGGATAAAAACCCTGGAGAGGAGGGAACTTAGGCAGCTGTCGGGGACTGGGCAGAGGAGGAGTGGTGGAGACCGCGTCCCCATCCTGACCCTTCCACGGAGGAGGAAGAGGAAGACAGTACAGATTTACAACAAGGGTTTGAGGAAGGTAGCAGCTCAGAGGCAGATGAGGGGAAAAGCGGGGAAATCATGGGATAGCTGGAACAACACCCAGCTGACATGTTGTCATTAGAAAGCATTCCAGACTCTTCATCTCCCAGAACCCGGCGAGCCTTAAAAGTAGGAGAGCAAAGAGCAAAGAGGGTACTTAGTGGCACCTGTAGAGGAAACAATGAGAATGACAAATGAGAACGTGGGAGAGACTGGGGGGGGGGCAGATTTGCTCAGGACAACGCCATTATCACAGAGGCTGGGTTCTATAGCCTCTCTCTGTAAGGATTGAAATAAAAAAGGACGTTAAGAAACTTTCCCTTGTCTTTATACTTTCCTGGGCAACAGGCCAGGAGCTGCTGACAGCATCCTTACAGCAGCTGTGGGGAGGTGGGGACCTTCAATCTCAGCAAGTACTTCATGGAGGCTAGACCAACCAGAGATGAATTAATGTGCCCATTGAGCCTGACACTCCTGTGCAGATCGTGTTTTTGCTAATAAAGAGTTAACTCCAACTTGCACAGTGTGATTTACTGCTGGCTCACTTCTGACACAGGGACTGAACCTGGAACCTTCTGTGTGCAAAAGAGATGCTCTGCCACTGAGCTGTGCCCCTTCTATGCAAAGCACATTACAGAGCAATGTAAGCAGGGTATATGCATATGTGTCATGGGCAGGGCGGGGGGGGGGGAGGAAAGATCTGTGCCCCGAGGAGCTTACAAACTAAACATTGAGAATGTAGGACAGAAGAGAAGAAAGGGGATCAGGAAAGCAGGAAAAGAGTAGCAAGGGATACATGAAGGAAAGTTGCTGCACATTTCAGTGGCAAATGAAAAACACACAGTAGTATCACAACAAAGGGAGAATAATTTCTCTCCATCTACTTTTTGTAAAATTTCAATAAATATTTTATATATAAAAAAAAAATTTCTCTCCATCTACTTTCTTCACATCATGCACAAGTTTATAAACCTTTACCATATTCCCCACTTACTGGACTCCCCCCACCCACCGTGTCCTAAACTGCCACCTTGCCAAAGGCTATGGGGGAAAAGCAGTCTATAAATGTAAGAAGATGAATAAATAAAGAAGAATGAAAAGGCCTCAGTAAAAGGCAATTTCCTATGCTCAAAGTTCATTTCACTGACTTTACACATTAGCCTAGGGCCAGGCCACAGCAATTTCCATCAAACATTAGAATAATTTTCGAGTTTACTTAGTACACAATATGGATAACACTTTTTTTTTTTAAAAAAGGATCCAAGTGCATCCAAAAGGATGAATATTGCTCAAAGAGCCAAACAAAAAACCTTAAAATAATTAAAATATCTTCATGCACCACAGAATTAAAGGCTTGTCCCAGCCCACCTTTGTCTATCCGACCAATTTATTCAGAGCATAAGAAGTGTCATCTGAGTAAATGCCTTTCTGGTCCAGTCCTTTGACCAGAGTGCAATGTTGCCAAACAGGTTGAACATTCCCATGCTGACCCCCCTCAGGCCCATTTTCAAGGCCTGCTGCAAATGGGATTTCTGACACCTTAATGGATTCTCAACTGTTTAGTAGGCTCAAAGCCCGCCTTGCGTATTTTTAATTTGTGTCCCTTCCATGTGGATTCTTTGATGTTTATTAAGGGTCGATCTGAGGCTGAATTCTTTCCCACAACCTGGGCATTTATATGGTTTCTCTCCTGCTGTGATTTCTCTGGTGTCTCACAAGGTGGTGGTTGTAAATAAAGCCTTTCCCACACAGTGAACACCAATATGGTTTCTCTCCAGTGTGGATTCTCTCGTGTGCTTTAAGTTGTGAAGGTCTGTTGAAGCTTTTCCCACACTCTAAGCATTTATATGGTTCCTCCCCTTTGTGGGTTCTCTCATGATTATGAAGACTTGACGTCTGATTGAAGCTCTTCCCACACTCGGAGCATTTATATGGCTTCTCACCGGTGTGGATTCTCAAGTGGACGACAAGATTCGATTTCAGGCAGAAGCTTTTCCCACAGTCCAAGCATTTAAAGGGCTTCTCTCCAGTGTGGATTCTCTGGTGTCTGCCGAGGCTCGCTTTCTCACCAAAACCTTTCCCACAATCAGAGCATTTATATGGTTTCTCTTCCACATGCATCCCCTCATCTGCAAGGTGGGTTTGGTGGTGCTTAATAAAGTAAGATATTTGCCTGAAGCTTTTCCCACAGTTTGGGCATTTATATGGCTTCTCTCCCGTGTGGGTTCTCTCGTGTTCTTTAAGGTTCCCAGCCTGGCTGAACCTTTTCCCGCAATCTGAGCATTTATAAGGTTTCTCTCCTGTGTGGGTCCTCTGATGGGCAATGAGATTGGAGCTCGTGCTGAAGGATCTCTCACAGCCCAAGCATTTGTACGGCTTCTCTCCCGTATGGAACCTGTGGTGGGTTGTGAGCTCAGATATTTTTCTGAAGCTCCTCCCACAGTCTAGGCAGGCGTATGGTCTTTCTCCTGTGTGGGTCTTCTCGTGCTCTTTCAGGGACCCTAAACGGCTGAAGCATTTCCCGCAATCAGGGCATTTGTAGGGTTTCTCCCCGGTGTGGATTCTCACATGCAAAACAAGACTGCCTTTGTGGCTGAAGCTTTTCCCACAGTTGGAGCATACATATGGCTTTTCTCCTGTGTGGATCCTCGCGTGAGCAATAAGGTTTCCTTTCTGATCAAAACTTTTGCCGCAATCCAAGCACTTGTATGGTTTCTCTCCCGTGTGGATTCTGTGATGTCTCACAAGTTTGAAGTGTGCGTTGAAGGATTTCCCACAGTATAAGCACTGGTATATCTTCTCTTCTAGGGTTCTGCCTGAGCTGTTCCCCAATTCAGTCAGTGTCTCTTGCCCCTGACCTTCACAGCTTCCCTCATGGTCTCCGATTTCACTTTGCCAAGATTTACCTCTGATCTTCTCCAAGCAATTTTCCTGTTGCCGCCATAGTCCTTGGGGACTTTCAACAGCTTCTGGAGGTTCAGAAACATTTCCTTCAGGGATTCTCTCGGGTGCACAGAGTTCCCCTTGTTCAGAGGCTTGCCATGGATGATCTATACTCTCAATTGCGCTCCCCTCACCTGAAGGGAGAAGAAAGAGACTACTAAGTGAACACACTTTGTATACAGTCTAGCCACTGGTCTAGGTTAGATTACTCCAATGTGTTCTATGTGCTTTTAAAGACAGTTTGTGAATTATTTGTGGTCGCAGCCAGTACAGTCATACCTCGGGTTACAGACGCTTCAGTTTGCGTTTTTTCGGGTTATGGACCTGCCGAAACGGATTACTTCCGGGTTTCGGTGGTCGTGCATGCACAGACATGCTGCTGCAGGTTGCGAACACTGTGGGTTGCAAACGTGCATCCCGCATGGATCACGTTCGCAACCTGAGCATCCACTGTATGCTAGCTGGTGATCAGCAGAAGGAATGGAATGTGACCTTGTAATATCCAGACAAGCACTGCAAAGACTGAACAATGGAAAATACTGTAGTAATGAACTCTCCCAGGACACTGGGTCTGAAACAACAATGCATATGAAGGTCTACACAAGTGAAATGGATTTTATAATTATACGATGTAACAGAGGCACTTTTTTTTAAGGGGAGGATGTCATCAGCTGCAAGAATGAACTAACAACAAGTGAAGTGAAGGATCAGTTGGACACTAAATAAAAGATGATGTGGATACAGGAGGAAATGATTGACATATGTTTGCAACAGGAGCAGGAAACCTGATATTTTAAGAAATTGTATTAAATTAAAGAAATTTGGTTTGATTTGTAATAATTTGGAAACCGAATAAAAAAATAAAAAATAATTTGAAAAATAAAGACAGTTTGGAAACTACAGCTAGTGCTGCCAGATCAATGACAGGGAGCTGAAGGACTGAACGTATTGCACAGATTCTGGCCCGACTGGCTTTCCCATAGTTTCTGGGTTCAATTCAAAGTGCTGGTTTTGAACTATAAAGCCATAAACCCCTCCCAATATGAACCAGCCTGTATCAGAGACCCTTCTCTGTGAGCTCTAGCCATGGAGCTACCAATTGCCACCATGAGACCATCAGAGGGCCAGGAAGCAGCAGGTTTGAAGAGTCTGTGTGGTGTTGGTGTTAGTGGTTATAGTGTTAGACTAGGACATTGGAGACCAGGGTTTAAATCCTTACTTGGCCATGAAGCTCACTGGGTGACCCTGGCTCAGACTCTGCCTCTCTCAGCCTAAGCTCCACCTCACGGGGTTGTCATGGGGATTAACTGAAGAAAGGGAGAACCACCTTAAGCTTGGAGGGAAAGGTGGGATATGCAATAAATAAATAATGCCTGGTTCATGTCTGTTAAGAACCTGCTCTGAACAGCATATTTTCTTTCTACGCTATTATAATCACTATTTGCAATGGGTTTCAATGCTGTTAGGTTTCTGGCTGAAAAGCAGGATAAAATTGCAATTAAATATAGATAAATAAGTTGTTTCCCTAGCTATGCAGCTGTTTTGCCACTAGGGGGCATATAGATTTAAACATACAAACCCTGAAGAATTGAAGGGATTTCCTGAGAAAGGGAGCTGTTCTTTCAAGACCAGCTATAGGCTTAAGTTTCAACAGGTGTCAGGCAGGGACTTAGCCTGTGCACCACCACCCAGCTCTAGCTCAGAGAGGAGATATGCACCAGCCAGATTATCCTCTGTACACCAATAGTCCAGAGATGTTCAGGTGTTTCCTGATGGTCCCTATAAAGGCTCCCAAATCAGCACTCAGACAAAGCAAGAAGGACTTAACCTATGGACTTAAAGCTGTGTACACACCATGCATTTAATGCACGTTACTGCCCCCTGGGAGCTGTAGTTTGTTATGGGTGCTGGGAATTGTAGGCCTGAGAGGGGTAGACTAAGGTTCCCAGGATTCTTTGGTGGGAGCCTATCTGCTTTAAACTCATGGTGTATATGCAGCCCAACTTTCGCTCTCTTCGTTGCCTAGTTCATTGGTTCATGAGTGTCCTAACTCAGTTATTGCTGATTTATCTGCTGCTGCTACAATTAGTAATGATTATTCAGTGATTTGTTCTACAGTGGTACCTCTGGTTACGTACTTAATTCTTTCCGGAGGTCCGTTCTTAACCTGAGGTACCACTTTAGCTGCTGATGCGCTGCCACTGTACAATTTCTGTTCTCATCCTGAGGTAAAGTTCTTAACCCGAGGTACTACTTCCAGGTTAGCAGAGTCTGTAACCCGAAGCATTTGTAATCCAAGGTACCACTGTAGTGTATGTTTTTTTAATGGACTTGCTTTTTAATGGATTTTATGAGCTCTTATTTACTTGCTTTTCCTGTTAGCAGGGGCGTAGCAAGCGGGGTGCAGTGGGTGCGGTCCGCCCCAGGTGTCCCCACTGAGGGGGGTGACAAAATGGTGGGCGGCACTCACCGCGGGGCCTGCAGCGTGCCCGAGCCACGCGTCTCTCCTGGGAGTGACATGGTGGCTTGGGGCCCTACGCTGCCTGAAATGGCAGCGTGCGGCTTGTGTCTGCCAGGTGGACTCCATGGGCAGCTCAGCGCAGTGCCCCCCCCTGGACGTGGCGCCGTGGCGCCCCTGTGGGCGGATTGACCCACCGCTCCGGGTGCTGAAGCAGCTAGTTATGCCCCTGCCTGTGAGCTGCCCTGTGCAAGGGTGCCATATACATCATGTAAATAAATGAGAGAAGTGGAGCCACATCTGACACCAGGATGCGCTGGCCAAGTTTAAAGACTTATTTGGCTCCATGACTGCTCACAAGTCAGAGAAAACAAGATTACAGCATAGTAACTAAGGGACCAAGTTTACAATTCAGGGAACACCAGTTCAGACTTTGCCTCTGTCACAAATCCATGACCCGGCCCTCACCACGCCCATGCCCCAGATCTGTAAAATGTGGGTAACAACACTGATTTATTTATTACATTTCCTCCAAGGAGCAAAGGGGATAAACATAGTTCTCCTCCTCGCCCATTTTATCCCTCACAACCCTGTGAGGTAGGTAAAGCTGAGAGTAAGTGACTGGCCCAGCTTTACAGCTTAGTAGGGATTTGAACCTTCGTTCCCCAGCACTCTAACCCAGGGCTTCCCAGACTTGGGTCTCTAGCTGTTTTTGAACTACAACTCCCATCACCCCTAACCCGCTGCACCAGTGGACAGGGATGATGGGAATTGTAGTCTAAAAAAGAGCTGAAGACCCGAGTTTGAGGAAACCCGGCCCTATATGATTGCTTAATCCTTGGACAGTGCCTGGAAACTTTTAGGTGAAATAAATGTCACAAGAACTGCAACTATTAAGAAGATGCAATAAATATTTCCTGAAGGGCCAAAGGTTTCAAAACCATCAGTTCCCTAATTTAAGTGGCAACTGTGGGATTTCTCTCTTACCTTGCTCCTCTTCCATTTGGCCAAAGTTCAAGAGCTTGCCCTTGTTTTTAAGCGCTGCAGGGTCAAAGAGACCATCCTCTTCTCCAGCGTGGGTTTTCCGTGTATGTTCCTGTAGACTCATCCCTGAGGTCTGCCTGTTCCCACAGGTTGTAGGCCTCAAAGAAACTTTGCCCTGGACCTTTTGGGGAAAGCACACAAGCTCACGACCTCCTTCATCAGGGTGGGGAAAAGGAGCAGGGAAGGGACGTCTCCTCTATGATCTTATACGCAGTGCTGTCACCTGGTGAGTGGCAAGACAGAAGACGGCATCACTAATGAGATTATATGGCACTATCTGTGCTATCAATATCTACTAGGACCAGGTGATACAGTTGTACCTTGGTACGCAAACAATTTGGCTCCCAAACACTGCAAACCTGGAAGTGAGTGTTCCGGTTTGCAAATGTTCTTTGGAACCTGAAAGTCCAACACTGCTTACACATATTCCAACTGAGTGCAGGAAGCTCCTGCAGCCAATCAGAAGCTTTGGTTTTTGAACATTTTCAGAAGTCGAACAGACTTCCAGAATGGATTCCGTTTGAGAACCAAGGTACGACTGTATATTGATATATTATCTAAAACCAGTTTGAAGTCCATATTGTGGTTTTGGTTTCATAACTTTTGACCTGGCAATATATTGTGAATCACAATGTGTGTGCTTGTATGCTATGCAAAGATCACAACATGGGGAAACCGTGAAGCCAGCCAATGCCTCTACATAGCTCCATCCTTATTTCAGACATTGCAATATCACAATGTTTAGCCAGTGATATATCACAATATTGAAAGCCAGTTATCACCCAGCACTAATACCTACTAGCCAGGATGGCTCTTCTCTGCCTCCATCGTTGAGGGCTGCAAATGCTTCTGAATACTGTTAGAAGTGGGTCTTGAGACCTCAAATTAATATCTGAACAAAATTGATGAAGCAGCGAAGATTTATTGATTACAAAACGTTCTTGCAAGAGTGGGGGTCCAAAGTAGGCACACCTGGTTTTGGCAAATCATTAGCTTAGATTCCCTATACCCAAGCGCAGGTTCCCTCCCTTGTCTCCCCATTGGCTGGGTACTACAAGGTTTACAGCCTATCACGACCGCCTAACGACCCTACCAACATTCCCACCCATGTTTAAATCTCCCATTACTATTGATCTCGACGCCCACCCCGGGGGGATTTTGTCACAGTCAAAACATACACCGTCACATGAAAGACAACAATCCCATGACTGCAATCATGGAGCAGGAATTCTAACAGTCTCCCCATTGGCTGCGTACTACAAGGTTTACAGCCTATCACGACTGCCTAATTACCCTACTAACATTCCCACCCATGTTTAAATCTCCCATTACAGTGGTACCTCGGGTTACATATGCTTCAGGTTACAGACTCCGCTAACCCAGACATAGTACCTCGGGTTAAGAACTTTGCTGGATGAGAACAGAAACCGCGCGGCACTGTGAAGCTAAAGTGGTACCTCAGGTTAAGAACAGTTTCAGGTTAAGAACAGACCTCCAGAACAAATTAAGTTCTTAACCCAAGGTACCACTGTACTCTTGATCTCGACGCCCACCCTCCATATTTACCTGATTCCTGTGCATTTACCTATTGATGCAAGCGACAGAGCCACATCCTGACCTCTAGTTGTCCCAGCTACAGGTGTAAGCGAGTTCTATACTATACCTGCTGAAGGCTACGAATAAACCATATTCCAGCCACAAACTGCCTTATTTACAAGCATCCTAACCAGCGGCAGAGCTAGCCGCTCGGGCACCCAGAGTGGCACACATGCCGTGCACCCAGGGGTGGGGCGATCCGCCTGGGGGCCGATTGGTGCAGCGGCGATCCGCCTGGGGGGATTTTGTCATCCTCCCTCCGGGATGACACCCGGGGCGGACCACCACAACCGCCCCCTCTTCCTACGCCCCTAATCTTAACCATAAGCTGTTCTAATGATGAGTGTGAGCAAGTCTGGGCTATCTGTAGTTGCAGCATTGTGGCTTATGTGAAAAAGCAACATTATCATTTCTCACAAATTCCAGTTGCTGGAAGCCACAGGACGGAAGCATAGACTTGTTCTCGGCTCCTACTTGCCAGTTTCCCCACAAATGCATCAGGTCACCCGGTGTGAGAACAGGATGCAGGACTAGATAGGCCACTGGCCTCATCCAGCAAGCTCTTCTTATTTTCTTAATGGGACAAGGAAGGAAACAGTGACCCTCTGGCTATTCTTATACTCCAAATGCCTACCAGCCACGCCTGACACAGTCTCCTGTGCTGGCTAGGGATGAACGGAGCCCAGGGAAAACTCTGGACAGCCGCAGGTTTCCCACAACCGCCTTAAAAGACTTGCCCTCCTGTCGCTGCTTGCAATTCAGATTGTAAACACAGCTTCTGGACCAGTCTGCCTAGCTGCCCCTTTAACAGCAATCGCTTGCATTATACAGGACCAGGCAATCACGTTTAATCTTCAAACACCAAACAGTAACAGGGACAGGTGGTTATAAAATTTAATAATGGTTTTTGTTACGGCTAAAATCTGGGTGCGGGGCTACTCTGCCACCCAGCTCATCGGACTAAGTCCGTGGGTCCCTGCGGAAGAAAATGAGCTCAGCCGGACAGGAGCAAATTGCAGAAGATCCAAGTTTATTGCGCAACAGGTTCAAGGCAAGATTGAACAGCGAGAAAGGGGTGACATGAACTTTTGAAACTCCCCCCATGTCCCAGAATACAGTGCAAAACACATCCCAGTTACATCATGAATACATTAAGGAAAGGTTGGGTTACACAGATTACATCATGAATACATTAAGGAGAGGTTGGGTTACACCGGATTAACATATGGAGGAGGGAGGGGGGAATATGCAGAGCTGGAGATATGCGCAGATAAGCACATCCTGAGTGCCGGTGATGAGAAGACAATGGTCCATGTATGCATAGTCTGCCACCTGGCATTGCCCGGAGGAAAGGCTTGGCAGAGTGATTTGACAGGATTAGGGTCTTGACACCTTGCTTGAGGGATTATGGAGGACAGGGGAGGTGTGATGGAGTCCTAGAGAAATTGAGCAAATTGGCACGTTGATTTTCTATGAATTTTATAAATTTTAGTCCCTTTTGACATTGACAATTGGAAATAAATTGATATATTGTAGCGAAGAAGAAGGTGAAGAAGACATGCCCCCCCCCCCTTTCCGTAACAGTCCCCCATTCGGAGATAGATTTGCATTAAAGTTCTGTAAGAACTTGCAAATCTTTTCTCCGCACCCTAAATCTCGGTGAAGGTAGGGGTGCCCTGTGAGTGGGAATAGGCTTTAATGGAAAAGGAGGTGGGTTGAGCAGGGCAGCAAAGGAGGGAGCAACACGGACCAATACAATAATGTACGTGTATGTTATATAGATATGCACTAATAACTTGGTATCCACCGTACTAGATGTGTGGGTTTGTGCAAACCTGAAGGGGACTTGCAAGCCATGCCTCTTAAGGTCATTTGCAAGTATAGTAGTGCAGATAGCTGGATATAGGATATCACATAAAAGAACACCTGTTGTATTTTGTTCAATAGTGGTCTATGCTTTACATTTAGCAGGAAGGTCCGCTACTGACTGAAAAAAATGCAGTTTGGTTTTTTTTTAGCTCCACCGTTTTTGTGTTCTCAGGTGCGAAGGTAGCTCTTCTGTGGTCTCACACCGGCATGGTGTCATAGTAGTGGCAATCCCTGGTGAATCCACTTAGGGCTTTCATATTAACCATGTTGCCTGGCACTCACCCCAGCTGGCACAGGTTTGGGCACGTCATGAGGGAAATGTCCTTGCCTTGGCCATTCTATGGGATTTTATTATTATAGGCTCTGGTCTTGCAGTCATGGGAAGTTGCTCACTTGCACTTTAAGGACCAAAAAGCTAATTGCAGCCTGGATACACTTGCCCAATTCAAAATGAGTCCAATTTGAATTTATCTTGCCCCATGGTTCCCAACTTCTCAAACCAATCTGTTAGAATAAAACCATTCTTAGAGGGCATTTGTCCAAATAAGTCAATTTAACTCTATAAGGGATTATTCCTGCTAAACCAAAGCATATGCACTTTCATGAAGCTCCTCCTTGGTAAAGTGAGTTTTAGCACATTTTAAAATGGGTAGGGAAGTTGGCAGAGTGCCAGGTGAAACAACTAAATGTGGTTATGAATTTATCTAGTTCTAAACATTGGACTACATAATAGCCTGGTCTGTTAAAAGCATAAAATGTATGAGAATCCTCCACTGGGTTGTAAGGAATAAGACATTAAACATAAAAACAATTACACACAAAAATAGCCACAAAATAGCCCCCCCCCCATTTGTGGAAATAACACACTGTCAGACACATTTCAACATTCCTACGCAATAACACATAATACAAAACAAACTAATTAAGTATCAGTTGCATATCTTGAGACAATTGTGATATTTTTACGCATGTATCTTCTCAATGCCGGAGCACAGTCTTGAGGTTCAAAAGTGAGAAAATGTCCTTGCAATTCAACTCCTCCCCCCTTTGTCAGGCCCACTCCCCCGGCAGTCTATATCCTTTGAAAGAGATAGCTGTGGCCACTTTGAAAACTTTGGTGTCTGTTGTTGTTGCAGGTCTTGTGGTGGCGAAGCTTTTCATTGGATCTGTAGTAACACATTTGTAGAAGTGATATCCTGTAAGGGGCAGAAAGGGAAAAATAGAAAAGGGAAGGGGCGAAAGGCAAAAGGGATGTCCTCAGTTTCCGTGGGAAGCTGCAAATAATAAAAATCTTAGCGGATTAAGCTTTTTATTCATTACAATATTATTATCACATTTCCATATAATTACTGTTATTATCTGCTAAGTTTGTTTGCTTTCCTTCACTTTGGTTTTTTATCGTCTCCCTCCCATATTATTAAATAAAAAATTACTCCATATGTAGAGAAAGAGAACTGTAAAAAAAATACAAGGTCAAAATAATAATAACACACACACACACACACACACACACACACACACACAATGACCTATGAGGAACCATAAATAAATGCTAAGACACACAATTTTAAGAAATCTGAAGTAACAATGAAAATAAAAGAGTGTTTCTTGATGTGACAATATCGGCTAGGATGTTAATAGCAAAATACTGGGAAATGACTTAATACCAAGAAAATGAATGGCAATTTAAAGTTGTGTAAGTACCTTGAACTAGCCAAAATGACAGAATTAATAAGAAATGCTCAGGCAAAAGGTAAACAAATACCATTCCACAAACAATGTTTGGTTGTGCTTCAATTAATTTCATAGAGATAAATAAATGAAAACAGATTACTTGTAACTTAAAGTGTCAAAGCCGCAAAGAGATGGAAGTCACTAATATAGCAGGGATTCAGACTTGTTTCACAGAACAGAAAGAAAGTTGCTGTGGGAGAAAAGAAGGGACAAACACTTTGTTATCGGGGTCCACATATCCTGTTAAAAGGGAAAATTATTTCATGTGAGAAGCCTGTCAGGAAATGCTGTTCCTAAAATGCACACAAACAAAGTCTGTGATTTACATCCCATTGAGGGGGGGAATGCTTTGATATTTACCTGTGAAAAGAATTTGGCATGTTAAGATTTGAAACTTGGCAACCTCCTGACTTTGACGGTCCAGTACTTAACTCTTTTGTCTTACGTAGCCCCTGGAGCAAAGGACACATTAAGGGTGATTTCCCTCAATGGTTCCAAGTTTTACATAAGGAAATTTGGATAAGTTTCTCCCTGCAGCCCAAGCTCTCCAAACCTCCTCTCCCCTTCCTCTCTCTCTCTTTTTCTTTTCCTTTTTTTTTTTAGCTGATCTAGTCTCTGTGCATGTGCAGAGTTCATGTCTCAGCAAACCTTTTATACTATTGAAAATGTTGAATATTTTGGCTTCAAATTACCATTTGAATAAAGGAAATGAAGGGTAAGGAGTAGATTTTTAAAAATAGGGTTAGATTTAAAACAAAACAAGAAACTCCGCAATTCAAGCATTTACCAAAGTTAGAAATTTTCTAAGGGATCATATTTCCTTCCTTTATTTACAGGAAAGGGCTATCATTTTGTGTGATTTCCCTCTGGTCATTCGCGGAACAATGCCACGCCCTTATATATGGGAAAAAATGGCCAGAGAGTCAGAATTCATAGGATTTTTTTTTTTTTTTTTAACATTTCAGCCTTACCATTTGCAGACAAAAAAATTTTCCTGCCCTTTATTTACAGGATTGGTCAAGGCCCATATGTATTTGTATGTGCTTAAACTTTGAATTGATTTTGAAGTCTGATTTTTAAATAGTAGACAAAATGATAAACACTGTAATCACTCAAATGCTTGATATTACCAGTTGTGCTTCAAAACATCACAGCTTCACCTCTCACCTTTTAAAACTAAAGAGCAAAGCTAGGCTGAATTTCAACTCCATCACCACACCAGAATTTAAGAATTACCCTCCAATGCTTGCGGACACATGTCCTTCCACACAGCCACAAATTGGGAGAGTTGAAAGGGACCCTGGGGTCATCTAGTCCAACCCTCCAAAATATAGGATTCACAGCAAGATTTCACAGCAAGATTTGTACTACCAAAGAGACACACACATACTTATGTACACAGGCACTACTGGGGAAGAGAGCACAATCAATGCTCCTATCATGTACTAAGGAAGATAGATAGGGAGAGGATCTTTTATTAAGCATAATTAAAACAGCCATAGATTTGATTTAACGGGAATACAAAAGTGAACAATTTTTCCTGAACTTGCAGAGGAATAGTAAGCCTAATTTAGATTATTATTATTATTACTACTACTATTATTTTTAATAACTACACATAGGAAAGTGAGATGCAGGGTACCTTAGGAAAGATTGCTCCCCCCTCTTTGCAGTTTCCCTTAAAGGAAGCTTACTCGGGAGTAAATTTACCTGGCACAGAAGTAAGAAGGGAGGAAAAAACAAAAAACTGAAAGAGACAGAATGAAACGGGGGGGGGGGGGCATTTTCTGAGAAAAGAGGCCAGGAAGTCTTATAGAGACTGATATCAGGAGCCTTACAATAACTCTTCTGTCCAACCAAATCAAAGTTAAAACTGGACTCACATATTTTCTTAGAAGGAACACCATACTTTCATAGGCATATGCTTAGTGAAAT